>NW_027094099.1:4872240-6072240 GCF_029207755.1 Chamaea fasciata
CACGGGGGTCCCCGGGCTTGGGCAGTCTCGGGCAATCGCAGAGATAAAGAGGAAAATGGCACTTTAAATGTATATTGGCGAGCCACGCACTCGCATTATGCAGCAAGAAACATATTGCACCTTTTGAAAGTATTTTGCTTTGGGGTATAATCTTCTCAGATCTTTATCTCCGCCAGTTACTGTATAGTTTAAAAAAAAATACTCTGAAAGTGCATCTTGTTTGTTGGGCTTGGATTTCATCTTTGAGGATTTGTTCTGACTGCTAGATCTCTAAAGAAAAAAGGGAAGGAGAAAAAGCTTCCTCGTTGTCTAAAAATGTAGGTCATCGCTTGTTTAGGAAAGTTTGTAGAGTTATGTGTCCATTGATCTGGCGATAAGTTTTGAATGCTTTCTTTAACTGATCGTGTTGATATAATCGTGGGTTGGACTTGATGAATGAGTTCAGTTGTCCCCCATCTGACAAGCTTTAGCAGCTTCATGCATTTTAATCAGCCCAATGATTCATGTATTTTCCACCTTTTTTCTGTGTGTGGGATCCGTTCTTAAAAAAAAAAAAAAGAAAATGGTCACAACTGGATTAATTGCCCTCTACATTAATCTTAAAACTTTTGCAAGGACCTTGTGGTGTGTAGTGAGGAAGTGGGGATGTCACTTTGTCACTTACTGTGTTTATGGTCCAGAAATTCAGAGAGATCAGTCGGAAGAAACCCTCTGTAACATCATTGCTGTAGAATTCGTGAATCCTGCCACTTCATTAGAATACAATGTCGTTTTCTTGCTAGTCAGCACTTCAGTGTGTAGTCTTCTTGTTACTGTGCTTGCAGAATGCCTCATCTCCAAGGCGTTTATTTACTCATTTCACTAGATGGCTTCTCTGATTTTCAACAGTTGCAGAATCCTTGTAAAATCCCTAGCAGATTTAGGGAATCCTACTAGAAAGTGCCGTGAATCCAGATTTCATTGTAACTACTTTGCCCGTACTTTTTAAAAGGGACTGTATATTGAATTGCAGAAAAACAGGTACAGTTGTGTTGCACTTTGCAAACTACTGGTTCGGGAAAGTGTTGATCAATAAGGATGAAGAAATTCTAGCAGTGGTTGGACTAACTTGTGCTTGAGGAGGTTTAAATGCCAGGTAAAAGGCTACAATAGCTCCCTTTTACTCAAAAATATTTTGCGGTGCCACTTGTAAGAAGAAACAGCACTGAAAAAAATTCTCTGATCTCAGTCTTTAAAAAGTAACTAATTCTTTAAAGATTTTTAATATTTGCTCTGTATTGCAGAAGCTTACTAGTTTTTATACTTTTTAGAGAAAATGTAGCTGTGAGTAAGTAGGTGATGTGTATGTACACTCATCAGGAAAGTAATAGGTGTTCACATTCGGTGTAAGTGTATAGGGCACAAATGCAGATGTGCGTGTGTGCATAGATGTACAGATATATAGATATAAACCCCACAGAACATGTTCTCCCTTTGCTAAACTGGTGATAACAACAACGTTATCTAAGAAGTTGTGCTATATTAATAACTGTATTTGTACTAACCTTGCGTGAAAAGGCTGTTTAGATTATCTAAATATTGGAATAACACCATTCCTTCATTATGAACTAGTGTTTTTACTTTTCTCGTGTAAACTCTATAAAAAGACAAATAAGAAACTAAATCTGCATTTACATATTTTAATGAGAAAATATTATTTGGACGACTAGGTTCATAATTTAACGTAGACACTTTTTAACCTTTGTCTTAAAACACACATGCTGGGAACAAGAACACCAATATTTAAAATGACATGCTTATTCTGTACAGGAAAAAAAAGTTTAAAAGAAATGTCCTTACAGTTTCAATAGACACTAATGCTGTTTAGAGGGGGTGTTTTTTTTTTTTTCTCTTAACTTAAGCAGTTCACAACAGAACAACAGTTCAGTTTCCAGCAAACTACCTAAAACTAGAAAGGAGTATATCAAACAAAAGTGCATTTTACACATTTTATAATCATTCATATGCACAACCATTTACAGTTTCCCTAGCCCCCTCTCTCGTCTGCAAAGCTCCAGCAGAAATCAGGATGACCTCCACAGTTTGTACCTGCTATTGTATTACTTTTCCACGTTTTATCGATGACTTCAACAGCTTTTCTTTAAGCTGTGTCGGGTCGTGTGCTTGGTAACAGGTTTATTTTTATTATAATTATGGTTGTTGTTTGTTTTTTAAGCTATGAAGTAAATAGCTACAAAATTTTAAAAATAACAACAACAACCAAAAAAAAAACCGACAGCAAAGAAAACCTCAGCTCCCCCAAACCTTCGGGTTAACCAGAAGTTAACAGACAAGTCAACTCCTCCTTCTCTTTCACCTGA
Organism: Chamaea fasciata; assembly: GCF_029207755.1. Classification (NCBI taxonomy): domain Eukaryota; kingdom Metazoa; phylum Chordata; class Aves; order Passeriformes; family Sylviidae; genus Chamaea; species Chamaea fasciata. The sequence continues at coordinate 4,874,601 of NW_027094099.1, forward strand.
AAACTACAGTAAACATCCACGTTACAACAGGTACTGCAAAAGGGACCTCATCTGATTTACAGTACAGATGCAAGTTCAGTATTTACATTAGAACAGGCGCTTTGTAAACATGATAGGTGTGGCGTGAGGGGCCCGCCGCGGTTCCGTTGAATGGGCCCCGCTCCGCGCCGCCCCCGCCGCTCCCTCACCTGCTGCTGCTCCTGCCCCTGCTCCCTCTCCTTCTCCTGCCCCGTCGAAACCCTGCCCTTGGCGGCGCAACGGGACACGGACCCACACAAAGGACACCGAGCGCTTCCCGGCGTTTCCAAGATCCAAGCCTTTGCTGCTTGGAGGCTGGAAACGTCGCTGCTCTCATGCAGTGACACAGCAGCCATCCTTGTTTATGGTGCTAAAGATTGGTCCTGTATAAACCCCTGCTTTCCCCCAGACAAAAGAAGGGAAAGAGGCATCGCCGAGCCAGGCTTGCCTGGTCGCCGACAAATCGAAGATGCCTGAAGTACTTTTGGAAAACTAGCGATGCAAGTGGCAGCTCCTACCGGGCGGGATGGGGCGGGCCGGGCCGGTTCCTTTCGCCTCAGAAGAACGGAAAACAAAGTTCAGAACCAGGGGAGAAGCCGAGCCGCGACGGAGGGCTCGGCTGAAGGGGCGAAGCAGGAAGGGAGCTCACGCGAACGGCAAACCTCAGTTTCCCGCGGGGAGTTGTCTCTGCTTTCGAGGAAAAGAGTAGAGAGGAGAGGGAAAGGAGCGTTAGGAGGGAGAGAAGGGGAGGGAGGAGAGCTCCGAGGAAACTTTGGGAGAAAGGGGAAGGCAGCGTCCGTGCAGGCGGCCCGGGTCAGTGCACAGCCACGGAGTGCAGGGCGGGCGCCGGGCTGGTGAGAGTCTCGCTGGGGGTGGCCGGGCTGCTTTGGCTGGTGGCCGTCTGCGAGGACGTGGGGCTGAGGGAGGGCGGCGAGTTCGAGAGGATGGTGGGGATGGGCGCGGGCAGGGCGGGCAGGGCTGGCACCGCGGCAGGGGTAGGCTTGATGGGGACGGGGATGGCCGGCAAAGTCTGCCCCCCATGGCAGAGCGGTTTGATGGGCACGCCGTAGGCGCCGTACTCGCTGCTGGCCATGGAGATGGGGGTGGCGGTGTCGATCATGCCGGAGCTGTACATGTGGGGCCAGCCCGTGCCAATGGAGCTGCCCACCGTAGTCAATTGATTGGGGAGGGGGTAGGCGGCCGGCATGGGCTGCATCGTGGAAAAGGCGAGGCCCCCGGGCATCTTGTACTCTCTGGCGATGATGTTCTCGATGGCGAAGGGGTGCTTGAAGCTGGAGGGCTGGGACACGCCGAGGTTGTACGTGGACATCTGGGGCAGGTGGGTGCCGGTGGCCGCAAGGGCGCTGAGCCGCAGCTTCGCTTGCTGCTGCAGGTACTGCGCCGCGTCCGCCGGCTTGCTGGGGGCCAGGTGGTCCGACTTGACCACCTTGAAGCGCTTGCGGCGGCGCAGGAAGCTGCCGTTCTCGAACATGTCCCCGCAGCTGGGGTGCAGCGCCCAGAAGCTGCCCTTGCCCGGCTGGTCGGGGCGGCGCGGGATCTTGATGAAGCAGTCGTTGAAGGAGAGGTTGTGACGGAGGGAGTTCTGCCAGCGCTGTGTGTTCTCCCGGTAGTAGGGGAAGCGGTCCATGATGAACTTGTAGATCTCGCTCAGGGGCAGCATCTTCTCCGGGGAGCTCTGGATCGCCATGGCGGTCAGCGAGATGTAGGAGTAGGGAGGCTTCTGATCACTGTAAGTGTTTCTGCCCGGGCGAGGCATCTTCGCTAGGCGACCCGCGGAGATCTGCAGAAGGGCAGCGACAAGGGGAGGGGGGCGGGAGGGGGTAGAGGAGTGAGTCCGAGAGGATTTGCACGGACACCCAGTCGGGTCAGCCGGTGGCTCTGAGGCCGGGCTGGAGAAAGAAGGGCACAGGGAAGGGGCACGGTGGATCTCAGCCCTCGGAAGGGGGGACGGAGGGGGGGTGGGGGGGCGCGGATGAGGCCAGCAGAAAACAGCCCGGAGCCCTGTGCCGCCGCAGGGGGGAAAGAGATGTGCTTCTCCCAGCTCCGGCCTCCCTCAGTCTGGCCTTCCCCCAGGAGCCCGCGTCCGTAATGTTACTCTAGTGATCGCTCTGTCTTCTGGTCTCGGCGAGGAGAAGGGGACCCCGTCCCGTCCCCTCGACTCCCACCCAGCTCCATGCCAGCCCCTGCATATGCCCACCTTAAAGTTGCTGGAAGTTGACAGTCCGCATCCGGGACGCAGCTGGGAGTCCGGGCTCTTTCCCACCCCTCTCCTCCGGCGTGTCTCTCGCTCCTTCCGCGGCCACGCTGCTCCGGTTTAGTCCTGAGGAGGCAGCGGGCTGGTTTGGTTTTGGGAATCCTCTTGTACGGCCCTCCCTTCGCCTCCGCGGGCTGAATCAGCTTCTTTTACACCACGGGCAGCTGCACTGTGGCAGAGGCTTGTTTGCTTCTCTGCAGCGGCGATGAGCTAACTAGTTGCCTCCATGTCCTTCCTCTAACCATCTGATAGTTTTATGTGGTGACATGAGCAGAAAAGACCCCTGTAGAGGCGCTTCATTAATGTGCCACTTCTTTGCTATCATATGACAATCGCCTTGGGAGCAGGGGGAGGGGAGCAAGGAGGAGGGGGCTGGAGAGAAAGGCATAATCTGGTTTCATTTACACCTATTTACATGGACACCTTGGGCCAATGGGAATCATTTCCATTTGAAGACAAGGCGAGGGGTGAAAAGGCTCCGCCAGCGGAATTGCAGTGCGATGGTACCCGGTGGCTGGGGGTGGGGGGAAGGTATGCACTAACCTCTGTGGACTTTGCAGGAAGCTTAGTCTGCAATTCACACTTACAAATGGAGGTACTGAGCAGTGGGATGTTTGACATGGAAATTGCTTGGCTGTGGTATTCTGTTTGTTCTGCATTGTTATCTGATTTGTATTGTTGGCTAACTTAAGGCGAGCCTTTTCCCCTGTAACGAGGGACTTTCTCTTTGCCAAATCCGCTCTCCCCGAGGGAAGGCTCTTTCGAGGAGCGGTAAGATCGGGGCTCCTCGGTAGCCGCCCCGGGAAGTCAGTCCCCCCCCACCTCCCACCCCGCCCCAGCCCATGTAGGACCGCTGCTCTGGTTTCGCGGAGCTTTTGGTGTAAAGACGCGGGAGTTGCTCTCAATGCACCAGAGCCAAGGGGCTCCTGAGCGTGGCGTAGCCCCGGTGTGCTCGGTAATGAGCTGCCTCCACGCCGCTGCTCTGCTCGCCGGACCGGGGAGTAGCTGCTTGTGCTCCCTCCGGCCGGCCGGCCGGCCTCCAGGCTGGGGGTCCCGCAGGGCTGGTCTGGGCTAATGGGTCCGTGTCAGCGGTCACTCTGCTGAACATCGTCATCTTGACGCCTTCTGCGGGATTTGCATGATATGTCTCGGACTGTTCGCCTGCCTGTGTGCTTCTCGGCGCGCACTTGTGTGTGTGGGAGCAGGCAGGACGTGTAACACCCGAGTCGCGGCTCTTTCTGATGCACGGTGCTCCCTCCTCCCCGGGAGCCAAGGCCCGATCCTGGAACCGCAGCCCAGACGAGCAACTCACTGCCAGCCGTGTGTCCTGGGGGAAGGATCAGGCCCGGAAGGTCCCAGGCTTGCCCTGGCACAGGAGGGAAGTTTGCGTGATGTGTATTCCCGAGGCTGCGGTGCATCCTGTCACCCTAGAGCCAGAATTGAAGATTGTCTCGGGAGCTGCGAGCCCGGGGAGGAAGAGCCTTTGTGGTGAATACACATCAACTCCATTAACAATATTTTCGGAGTCGGTCAATAACTCACCAAAACGTAACTTAAACACGATGAATTTAGGAGATTAAACAATTTCATTAATATTGAAATGGCTGCTGAGGCTGAGCGCGCGCGCTTGAAATGCAAGCGCACGTTTTTCAATATTAACAGAAGTACTTGAAAAGAAGAATAATGTCACCTTCTTAATTCAGCAAAAATAGCCGGGTTGGGGGAGGGAGAGCAGCGGCGGCTCTGTGCAGCGCGGCTGCTGAAAGATGGGCTCTGCGAGAGCCTTGGAGTCTTCTCGGAGGGACCGTCCCCATGAAGCAGAGCTCCCTCAAAGCTGGCTGGAGCCTCAAAACGCGTTTCACACCGCGACCAGCGCCGACCTCGTGCGTGTTAAACCGTGCTCCCCTCGCACCAACCCGGCTGCCCTCGGTCCCATCTAATCCCTCTCTCTCGGGGCCGGATGTCGTTTATTGAATAAGAAGTAAATAATTGTGTTTCCAGGATTCCGAGAAGCCGACCGGTCCCGCGCTGCCGAGCTAACGAGCCCTTTAGAGGGAGAAGACCTGCCACATGCCACCCTGTGCCCCTTGCAGAGACGGGCCCGGGAGTGTTTGTGCTCTTCAGAGCCCGGGAGTTGCCTTGCTCAGTTAATCGGCTCCGAGGTGCTTCATCCAGCCGGGCAGGGCAGGAGGGCAGCCTCCAAAAAAATTTTTTTTTGGGAAGGGGAGGGTGTGGTGCGGTAAAAGATGATGAGACAATGGATATTTGCTAGAGGATAGGAAAGACAGTACTCTGAAATGAGGAGAGGTTCCTCCCAGCATCCCCTAACACCGGACAGAAGGTTTCTGGTTTTGTACTGAGAGCCCCCAAATATGTGGGTGTAAGGGACACTTCCCTCCCACACGCACCACACACCCAGTTCCCCCATCCCCAACTTCTAACACCCCCAGGTTCGGGTTTTGTCTCTCGGCCCGAGTTCACCCCTGGGATGCCTGTCTAAAAGACAGCTCAGAAAATCCACAACTGACAAATACTTTTCTTCCTCTTTTTGCCGGTACCTTTTTCTTTTCGAAGAAAGAACAAACCAAACCAAACCAAACCAACCGCTGAGGCAAAAAGGAACCCGCAAGCTGTAAAGTTAAAGCAAAGTCGACTTCCGTTGTCATTTGCTACTCCGAGTGCAAACGAGGTATGGCTGTAAGGCACCCGATGTTTTTTCCTTTTTTTTTTTTTTCTTTCCATTGCGAAGGAATGTGTGATTGGAGGGGTAGGGCAGGCGAACTCATCCCAGTAATTGATACCCAAAGTTTCACCTCGTGCTAAGCACGCAACAGATGATAGACTTGGGCAATATAGGATTTAAATGTAATTGTAGCATTTCTCTTTTACTTTGAAAGGCAACATTAGGGAGGAGGAGAAGGCGAAGTGAATCCAAATCCATTGTCTGGAAAACCAAAACAAATAGACGTTTTTCTGAAGTCTAATTCAAATAAGAAGCTCAGAGGAAGTGTTGGGAAAACTGTATAAAATACACATAAGTCAATTATATCAATGTGCAAACCCAATGGAAATCTATTTCATGCAAGAGCCATTCAGCCCTTGCATGGAGCCCATCATGGACCACCTTTCTGCATGGAAGGTTTGCAATAGCCCCCTTTCCCACAAGCAAGACCACACACGTTTACAGATTTGGTAATAATTTATGCTAATTTTCCTCCATAAATCCACAATTCGCCTCAGTGGCAAGCAGGGCTGTTGAGAGAGGAAAAGGAGACAGAAAAGTGACAAATACAATATTGATTTTGAATCCTTGTGGCTGCAAGCAGGTGTGTAGCTTTGCAGAGGGGAGGAGTGGGAGAGGGACTGTGGGGGGGAAGCCAAGAAGTTTTCCAAGGATAAAAAAATCCACTCTGTGTGAGAGAATACTCACTACCTTGTTAATATTTACAAACCAGTTGGGAGAAAAGAGAAAGGAGGGGGAAGCACCAGCTTCTTAGGGTTTCCTAGGCTGCAAAACACAATGCCAGGCTCTGAGCAAGCTTCCCCCGTTTTGGAAAGTCAACTGCAGGCTGTTGGTAGTCGCTGCGTTTCGGCTAAGCCTTGCCCTTTTTTTTTTTTTTTTTTTTTTCCTTTTTTTTTTAAATGGTTCTGCTTCTTCTGCTTCTCGGGGACTGAGAAGAAGGAAGCCAAGACACTTGGGGTCTCCTGCTTTTCTGTGTGTTTGAATTCCCGGTGCGGTTTCCCGAAGAGCTCCGGCCGCTCTGGGAACGGCGGGGCTTTGTCCCACCCCACATTCTTCACCAAATCTGCCACTTTGGCGTGAAACTACTTAGCGCCCTTTCAAAAGGATTTTGTTCCTTTCCCAATGAGCACTAAACAAACTCCCCCTGCCTGTCAAGGCCGAACTGAGAACTGTTCCCCAAACCTGTGTGCCTGATGGCTTGGGATGTGCAGCGCGCTTTGTGCCCGGGGGGGGCCGGGCCGGGCCGGGCCGGGCCGGGCTGGGCTGCTCCGCTCCGGACCCGGGGCTCCCGGCGCTCGGCCGCCCCTGCCCTGCCCTGCCCTGCCCTGCCCTGCCCTGCCCTGCCCTGCCACCATGGCCCGCTCGCTTCTCGTTGCTGTCACCCTCCTGAGAGCCGACTGCCCCTATGCGCTGTCCTCAGCTGCCCCGTCGGGCATTTCAAGCGCAGCCAGCCCGAGCCGCCGGGGCGCACCTGAGGACGGAGTGTCCCCCGAGCTTATCGCTGTCGGGCCTGGGCCCCGGGCAGCCGGGCAGCACTTTTCTAGCGCGCAGAGAGCTGGGACCACCCGAATTCCTAAACCCCGAGAGAAGGCTGTTGTTTTCGCTCATGGCTCTCGGGTCTGTCCCGGAGCACCTGGTTCCTGATCGGAGCCGGTTTCCCGGGAGAGCTCTTTTCCTTCTGCCGCCGGCGGTAAATCCACGCGCCGGTAAACGCAGCACCTCAGCCTCCCCTCCCTCCACGTGGCCAAGACCTCCCTAGGACGGCTCCGAGGAGTGCCAGGGGTACAGCGAGGGCTGGGCAGGCAGCGCTGCCCCCGCCGTGCCGCTCTCCGCGGCCCTCGCTGCCAGCACCTGCCCCCGCCCGGGCTGGGGGCCCGGCCCCCCGGCCGCGGGGCCGCGCAGGTGCGCGCCGGGGCCCGGGCTCAGGCAGCGCATCAGCCGTGACTGCCCAGCGTTTTGTTAAGCGCTGCGCCGTGCTGTTAGCGCGGGTTGCAGCTTGAGTCTCGACGTTACATCGCCCTGAGAGCCTGTCTTTGTGGTAAACTTCCCTTGCCTTCCCGGAGGTGCCGCAGTATTTATCTACACGTTTGGGATTTGTTGGTTTGTTTATTTATTTATTTGGAGAAGTATCAGGGGAGGCCTCGCAAACTTTTTTCTTTTTAATCTTCCCTTTTAAACAAATGTCGCATTTCAAGCTGCCCTCTCTTCTCCTTTTCACATTGTAGGAAATATTGAAAATGCCACCTTAGTATTGAAGGGATTAACTTGCTTTTCTCCCAGCCGCTAACTCTGGTGTAAAGGGAGCAGTAGATCAACTGTATAATGTGTGCACTGTTTGGTCATTTGTACAAGCAGAACAAAGGTTGAGCTAAGCCAAATTGCATTGCACTTGTGAACCGAGTCCCAATTTGAAGTATCTTTTACAGCAGGGGGAATGAGAACAATTTCGTGTATGTCTAAAAGGGAATAACAAAGCCACTTTCTAGAGCATCTCAAAGTGAAGTAGTGAGGCGTGACATTCCCAGGGTGAGGAGGGACAAAGGCAGGGTCAGGGGGATGAAAAAGGGAATCAAACAGCCACTTTCACATGTCTGCCCTCAACTGCTGCACCTCTCCATAATAGGAAACAACTGTTGTAAAAAGGGGGATTGCTCCCATTCATTCAAAATAGCAAATGATAGCTAAACAACATTGTCAAAACTGAATCAACTTCTGTGCAGTACCACCCAGAAAAAGGTATTGTGTTTTGGTTAATAGCTGGGTGGAGCAAACTTGATTTTCCTTTTTCTTTCTTTTCTTTCTTTTCTCTCTCTCTCTCTTTTTTTTTTTTTCAAGGACTCTTCTTTCCAGACCCATCCGTTTCATAAACTTTATTTTTTACCATGAGCCCTTCTTTACAAGACAGGCTTATCCCATTCACGCTTTCTCCTACAGTCTGCTCTTGTCTTGGTGTTCTGTGCAAAACCAGAAAGCAAGAAAAATTAGTCCAAGTCCCGTTCTCGCTGCAGTCAGAACGGCGGTTCAAAATCCGTAAGCAATGTAAATCTTTTCTTGAATCGCATGTGCGTGTCGCCCGGCAAAACCACCTTTAAATTACTAAGTTATTACTTAGCCAAACATTGTGAAATGGTTTTTATGACGATTGACGATGATTTTAAATTGCATACCCACAAGAATAATGGCGCGCACGTTACGGTTATTTCCCCTCTTTATAAGCAAAGGTAATAACCGCTTGCGGAATTCAGGCTCGGGCAAACTTTTTCCTGCATTGTGTGAAGTCTTTAACGAGCCGGGCTTTAATTAGGGTCAGAACTTTGAATGCTTGTGTTTTTCTCTCTGTTGGCGGGGGGCATGTTTGCAAACAGATCCGAAGTTGCCGCCGCGAAGCCGCAGCGCGGTGGGGGGGTGCGGTGTGACTGTGTGGGCGCCGGGGCTCCGCGCTTTCCCTTCCTGCCGCAGCGCCCCCCGCCCGGCCGCCACCCACCGAGCTGCCCAGGGCCAGGGAACACAATTCCCGAGCCGGGGCTCGCCGCCCCCGCGGCCCTGCCGGGCCCCGCTCCTGGCTGGGCCGGGCCGGGCCGGGCCGGGCCAGCACAGCACCGCCCGCCAGAGCCCCCCCCGGCGCTGGCACCTGCGTCCCACGGGGAAGCGCCAGCGCTTCCTCGGCCGCGCCGTGTGTCCGCCAACGCGGAGGGGCTGCTCGCCCCTCCCCGTGCTGCGGGCCGGGCTCCAGCGCCCACCCCGCGGCCAGGGAGACCCTCAAGGCCGGCTCGGGGCTGCGGGAGGCGGCTCGGCGGTGGAGAGCCCCGCTCGGGGCCCGTGCAGCGGGGGCGGGAGGGCAGGGCGGGACGGTGACAGGGCAGCCTGGCGGCTGCAGGCGAAGCGCTGATGGCGTTTCCCGAGTCCAGCGGCTTCCATCGCTTCCTTACATCTGTTGACATCCTCCTCCCGCCTCAGCTCCCGACCGCTATATGCTCACGACGCGAGCAAAGCTCCCGTCTTCCCATCAACCCTCAGCTCTGCAGCAAAAACCATATTAACCTTCTTTAATATTTCATTCCTGGAAGAGATTCTTTGGATCTAACTTTAGAAAAGATTTCCCCGCAGCGATTTCTTCCCATATATTTTTTCTCCGTATTTATTATCGAGAGATATGGTAGTCATACAGCGTTCAACCAGCTAAAGAGGATAGAATTCGAGAGATGATTTTTTTTCCCCTTTTGGCGAGCAAAGATTTTACATGGGAATAAAAGGCATTGGGAATGGCAAAGCTTTTTGAGCTCTGAGAGCGAGATGTCTGTGCTGTCATTCAGAGGAGAGCCCTTTCGTATTTCTTCTACTGCGAAGTATTTCTGTCCAAGTTCGCTCTCTTCTGAGCCGCGACCTGTAAAACCCTTGCTCTGTATTTTGAGTGACGGCAGTTTCAGTCGGCACGGCCGTTTCCTCATCAAGGTAGAATTACACTTGTGAGAAGCGCCGCCGGTAGCGGAAGGGACCCGGGGCCGGCGCTGAGCCCCGCGGACCTGTTGGCAGCCCCGCGTGGAGCTGCGCGGAGCCGGGCGGAGCTGCCTGGGTAAACTGCTTGTGTATTTCACATTATCATCCCGCTATCTGCAGGCAATGTAGATTTTCTAAAGATCTAATGAATAAACAACCAGCAAGTGCTGGCGGTGTAATTTACATTGTTAATGCCTACATGTGTATAATAAATATGCATTTGTATGTCTTCAAATAAACTCTTTTTAGTTTCTAACCTGTGGTGATTTTTTAAAAAGCTGTCTTTTCCAAGAAACCAATTTTCCTTTTCGTTTCCTGAGCTGATAGGGAAGGAAAAGACCTAGCAAAGCGCTTCACATCTGCCTTTCAGTGACAGCGGGGGATGCGCGGGGGATGCGCGGGCCCAGGCACTGCCCGCCCGCCGCAGCGCGTCCCCGGGCGCACCGGGCGCAGCCACCGCCCGTTCCCTCGGCGCGGGATGGAGGCCGCGGCCCGGCAGCGGCAGGCACTCATTTCTCAGCTCAACTTGCCACGCTTTTAACAGCAGAACAATTTAAATGTACAATATTAGCTCACAGTATTAGTCTGGAGGTGCAAAGAACAATCCATTCAGAGACTGAGCTTCAAAGGCACCGGATTCCCCTCAAGGAAAAGTTTACAGACGTGGCTGCTCCCTCCCTCCTTCCCTGCCTCCCCCTCCTCCCCTCCCTCGCCGGAGACAAACGGTTTTCCCCGAACGCTTCTGTAGAGGGCATCCCTGACCAGATTTCTCCCACCTCGCCGTGCGGAGCCCGCTCCCCCCGCTCCGAAGCGCGGAGCGCGGTTACTCCGTGCCGCGAACGGGCTCCGCGCCGCCCTCACGGGTCGCACACTGGCAGCCGTGGTTGAAGGCAAAACTCTCGCTTTCAGATCTTCAGGCTGAAAAGCCTAAGCCCCTGCTGACTTCACCTTGGGAGGGATAAAGATTTTCTCCTCATTTTTCGCTACAAACCAGGTGCCACTTTCTTACACCGCTTGATGGCAAATGTCTCGTCTTCAGCGAGCTGGATCTGGCATACATTATTTTAATTAAGTCTATGGCGATTTACTTTCCTCTGAGATCCATTCCACGGTGCAATTAGGAACGTATTGGTGCTAGCACATATGAATATTCAGGAGAGTGTCAATTAATTAGCAGACAGAGGAATCTCATTATGGTGCTCAAAACCCTTTTAGTGCTAAGCAGAATTAAGGGGGCATTTGCCGATGTGCTGGATTAGTGAATATTTTACTGCGCGCTCATTTAACTTCATTATCATAGCACTTACGCTACTCTCTGATTTTATTAATTAAATTGCTCATTAATTTATCCAGAAAGGGGGATAAAAAGTTTTATGACGCCACAGCACTCGCGTAGACGCCCCAAAGAGCGAAGTGCCGCCCTGCCACTCCGTGGGAAAGCGTTTCCCCGGGGCCGGCGGGAGGCCGGGCAGCGGCAGCGCGCCCGCCCCACGCGCGGAGCCCCGCGCCAGCCCGGCTTCACCTTCAGCCAGGTGCATTTTTATCTCCTCTCACCCCAGAGATAAGTGTAATGCGGCAATTAGTGCTGCTGCAGCGAAGGGAAAAAGGGGATCGCTGGGAATTTGAAGCGTTGACTTCGAGTTTCAGCTCTTTTTCTACTTAAATCTTTTCTCAGCATCTGGGGAGCGGGAAAGCCCACGATGCGATTTACCGCTTAATCTCTGCGCAGGAAAGAAACTGCAGAAAGAAGAAGCATAATCTCATTTTTCCTAGTATTATGGAGAAAATCTAACGCGATCACTATCCGACAGAGACAGAAGCGTAACCTGAACGCTTTGCTGGGGAGGAGCGCGAGCGCTTCCCGAGGCCAGGAGCAGCCGAGCGCAGGGCGCGCTGGCAGCGGGCTCGCAGTTTCCCAGCGCAGTCAGGAGGACTGCGAACATCAGAAGCCAGCGATCAGGATTACGCTCATTTTCTAATTAGGCAATACTTCAATTCTCATAATTTTTCCAAGGAGCATTGTATTAAGAGCAGCTATTTAAAAAAAAATGTCCGTGGGATATTGTGCTTTGCAAAAAACAAACAAAAATTCCCTCAGAAATGTTTAATATTAAATATTAATCGGATTTAAATTCAATAGCCGTATCTTGCGACAGTTATAGATGCACAGGAAGCTATAGATAATCAGCCCTTGTGCATCTTCACACAGGAGGGATCGACCCGGTGTCAGCAAAGGCTCCGCAGAGGAAAGGGAGACCGATGGAAATGTGTTTTAAAAGTCACCTCCATTTCAACACCGAGCGCGGAATTTGCCCAAAAAGGTTAGAAAGACAAATATTAAATCTGCCTTCACAAAGGGAGCCGCTAAATAGATCCGAAATTAATATGCATGTAAAATTAATTAGCTGCATTTCACGACATCAAAATAAGTACCTGGGAAACAAGAACACCTTCTGGGCATTTGGCACCATATGCTAGAATTACAGTTAATTGACTAATTACATAAATTAGGCATTAATTTTACAACACACCAAGTATAAAAGATATCTCAATTAATTGTGGAGGGGGAAGGAGGAGGTTAAAGGGGAGGCTGGCGGTCCGGCCGGGCCGGGCGCTGCGGGCGGGGAGCGCGGCCGGAGCCGCCGCCAACTTGGGGCGGTCGTTAGCGCGCGGAGCCAGGCAGCCGCGCTCATTAGAATCAATTACGCAGCCCAGATTGATTAGCGCGTGGCAGGGCACGGCGGCCCCGCCGAGACCAGCCCGGAGCCGCTGGGGCCGGGAGCCGCCCAGAGCACGGTACGGCCCGGGACCGGGACCGGGACCGGGACCCGCTCTCTCCGCACCGACCGCTCCCTTCCGTCCACATCCTGCGCCCCGGAGTGTTTTATTCGGGGAAGGAAAATCAGTTCTGTGGTTTTTCGGGCACTGCTTTGGGGTGTTTTCCGGTGGAGTTAGTCAGGTTTTCCTATTACTTTGCTACAGTGGGATCAAGTTTCAAATAATATTAACAGTTTTAGGTAGCCCGAGCCATGGCACACAGTTTTGGGGCCTCAGAGGTGCGAGGGGATGTTCTCTATAGGTCCAGCACCCTGGGGCCTCCTCACCTGCTAGAGAGGCTACCTGACAAGATTCTTTCCTCCCCCTCAGAATAAAAGGAGTGTCCAGTTTGTACCTGACTGTGCTCAAAAAGGTGCCAGACTGTCTGCATTTACTTTATAGCTTTCAGTTTAAGCATGAGGGAGGCTGTGTTAAAATGCAGGAAGGATTTTTAGCTGATGGAAATAATTATATCTTTCAGGCAAAAAATGGTAAAATTGAAACCCGTCTGGGAGCCCCAGGGACTGAAAAAATCCCAGGACATGTAGCAGGTTGTGGAAAGATGATCACACTGCAAGAATCTGGGGAGGCACCGGTAAGTGGTCTCCATTTACACTGGGATTTGCTGAACACCACAAAATAAACAAGTCCTACTCTGCAGCTTTTGGCAAGGTGGCTGGTGAAGCTGGGACTGGACCTGCCCCTGCAGAACAGGAGGCAGCAGGCAGGCTGCAAGGAGGGCTGGCTTCTGCCTTTGTGGGCAAGTGAGGGGGTTCTTGTTTTTCCTGTGAGTCTGCCTTACTAATATTACTTACTAAAAATTTGGCTTCCCTTCCCCTTTGTAAATAAATATTCTAATGGAATAGACCACTGCCTGCTTGCATCAGTGACAACACAGCCTGACTGTTGATGGGCTAGAAAACAGATGAAACCCTGCCACACGTCTATCTTTTTATTGAGACAAAATGTTCATTTTGATGTAGCAGTTTTGTGCTGTTGCCAGATGCTGAAGGTACTTGAGGGAGATGTTGACAAGTGGATAATTGTCAACAGAACTAAAACAGACACTTTGTTTACAGTTGAGCATGATTAATTGAGAGTAAATAAAACAACAGCTCTGTTCATAAAGTCTCTCAGCATCTCAAGTTCACAAGCAGGCAGCATACTCCAGAAAGGAAGGCACTGAACCTGCTCATGCACAGGGGTCAGTAATGGAGCTCGATAATGAGAACAGCCTGTGCAGCTTGGGCATCACCCTCTAGGTTTCAAGCCAAGTAGTTTCCTGCCTGCTTTTTCTCTCTGTTGGTTTCTTTCCTTTTTTTTTTTTTTTTTTTTTTTTTTTCCCTTTAATTTTGGCTTACATGGCTGGATCCACAAAGGATTACAGATCGCACACTAATTCAAAAGGAAAAGTTGTGCATCTGAATGCTGGATGTAGTTGACTCAGGAAAAATGATGGGACAAAAGTGGTCTAGAATACTTAATCAACAGTAAAATAGGAAGTGATGCAGCAGTCTTTCTTCCCACGTTGTAACTTAAAGGTTGTTATGGAACATTTCATGCTCTAAACCAGTAGTGAGGGGCGCAAATTAGTGGTGATGGTCAGTAAAATCCAGGGATACTCTGCATTTTTGTGAGGGTTTTTTTGTTTGGTTGTTTTTTTTTTAAAAAACACGTTTCTATTTGTATCTCATGCAGCAGTGTATATTTACCCAGACTTGTACAGAAGGTGGCATAGTTAGTATCTAAGTGGTATTCATGCTGCTCAGACTAGACAGATGCTGAACTTCAGTTGAAGGGTGGAGAGGAAATAGAGCTTACCAATCCACAGTTGCCCAAATGTGGGTTTTGTACATATATTTTTCAAAATTTTAATTTTCTCTCTTCTTTGTGCTTTGATGCATTCTGAAGCCACTTCCTGTGAGTTATTCTTTCTTTAATGGACAGGAGCCCTACTAAGAGATTGTTGTAGCAGCTGGTTCAGCCTCCCCCGTGAGCAGCACACTTATAAGTAAAGTTCTGAGCCTGTTAATCTACATTACAACTTTCTGTCTTGGTGCTGTCCTCGGGTGGCTGGAGGTTTAAGGACAGCCTCTGTCTGTACCTGTGCTCAGTGGGCATTCAAACAGCTGGAAGAGCTCTGCAGCCTGTGAATGAGACATGCTTGCTCCATCAGTGCTGAAGGAGGGGCAAGTTCTCTTACTGATGACTGTTGTGTATTTCTTCTCGAGTCAGTTTATTGCGGCTTGCAGGTTTGGAGGCGTTTTTGTCTTTTGTGCTACCTCTGTCCTGCTGTCATTGACTTCACCAGTGCCAGCTTCCAAGGCAAATGAGAATGAATATCCCTCGGTCTCATGCCCACAGTTCAAAGATGCAGTTCTTGGTGGCTGTGTTCCAGACAGGCCTTCAGCAGTGATTGGGTGCTACTCATCTATCACAGCTGTATCTGCTTAGAGGGAGGGGAAGACTGTCAGGAATTGATAAGAGTTTGCATAGTAATACACATTTATCTGTCCTTTCAAAATACAAGGAACCTTAGGTTATTGTTTGGCATTCTGAAGGCCGGTCGTGCCACCAGCCTCCTATCCAGAGGTGGCATTGCTAATGACACCTGAGGGTGCTGCCAGGACAGCTGTGTTGTGATGTGGCTCCACCACCCCTGCTCAGTAGATGGGAAGTTTCTGGCACTGCACTGGCCGCTTGCTGGCTGCTGGGCTCCTGTCCATGTGGGACCGTGGGTCTGGAAGCCATGCCTAAGGGGATTTATTCGGATTGTCAACAGCTTGTCCGTTGGATTATTGATTAGTTTATACTTAATTTACACTATCACAGCCAAGATGATTGCAGTTTTTTACTTTGAAGCCTCTCGTATCCTTAGTATTTCTCCAGTTCCTTTGAAAACCTTTCTCCTTTCCTTTATCTGTGATCAAAACTTTGCTCATCGCTCATCTAGAATGTGCCTCTTCCTCTGGAGCATATGCTTGTCTAAGCTGCAGCAGTTGTTGCTTGCCTGTGCAGCTCAGAAGTGCCCCAGGATGCTCCCTAAAGGCTGCTGCACTTCAAAGGAGAAGCTGCAGGCTCAGAGCAGCCAGAAAACAGGCGCTTGAGGGCCTCAAAGCCCCAAAGGTGCCTGTTGGCATGGATGTAAGAGGAAAAGCTCCTTTCAAGGAGCAGCTTTGGAGTTTCCTTCTGTAGGGGAGCACTGGGCACTTCAGGGACAAGGCAGCGAGCCAGTATCCTCTATGCAGATTGTGAAGATCTTCCCAGAAGCTAGAGCAGCTGTGTGGGGAACTCCTGTGCGAGTCAAAGCACCGAGGGGGAGCGTGGTGGGGAGGAGAATCGTTTCCCTGGTGGAGAGGTGAGAGCATGGTCTGCTCAGCTGTGGGTAAGCTCTCAGCCCCCAAGTTATGGGTGTCTTGTACCAATCTGAAGTCCGCTGTGTTATTTGTTTGGATGGTGGTAGGTGTCAGCTCTCCAAAACACAAGACCCTACTTTATTTGCAAGACAGAAGGGGAAAAATGGTTTCCATACTTATGTCAACTTTGCATTTTCAACTGAATGACTGTCAGATGGTAAAGATTCAGTGATAACATCCTTTTGAGCCTAACTTACCTAGCACCTTCGCAGGAGAAGTTTTCCAGTGGAGTTATATAACTTTAAAAATAGGCCCAAGGACAGGAGGTTCTGCTACGTTTGACATCAGTGGAGTTGGTGTGTTTTGCAAATGGTAATGAACACAAGAATGGAATGTGACTTCTGGATGAGGATGTATTCAGGTTCTTTATGATCCAGACACAAGAGTTATGATGCATGGACCTATAGGAATGTCTGTCAAAAATCACCATAAATATTATTGACTCTGAGGCCTAGTGCAAATCCTGAGAATGCTTCTGTCTGACTGGCCCAGGGAGATGTGCCTGGATTTCTGCTGCCCTGTCAATAAACTGCCCTGGGGCACTCAGGGTGCAGGCTGCAGATGGATGTAGGATATGCTTTTCTCATGGTCAAAAGTTTCAAGTGGATCCTGAAGGAAGACCTGCTCTGGGCACCATCCTCAAGGCAGCCAATCACTTGCTGCTTCATTATCTTGAAAGACCTTGAGTTGGAGTCAAAATTGAAATAATGAGCCAGACTGATGAAGGTGAATGCGTTTGCAGCTGACAAGAGTGGAGACATGCTGGTAACCATCTGCTGGGGTCCCTTGTAGGTAGCAGTGGAAATGCACTTTCATGTTCAGGCTGTGAATGCCACGTGTGCGATTTACTTTATGTGCATATGCTGTCCAACTAAATAGTTGCATGGGTGTTACAGCTATTTAAAGTGATATTTGTCTCATTATGTACTCCGTGGGAAGAGACTGTCTGACTATCCATTAGACATTTTCTTCTGAAAAAAAGAATGCCTCTTCTAGTTTGTGCACAAAAATCCTGAGGTGCAGCAGTTCTGCGCTGTGTGTGTAAAGCTTGTACGCATTTGCGAAGCAGAACTTTGTTTAACTTGGTTGCTGTTAACAGTCAGAGATGCCATGGCACTGGTACTTCAGAAGTCAATTAAACATAAAACACTGTAGCAGGATTATTAAAGAGTACTGAATGCTGGAGAATAGATGTGATACAGGAAGGGGCACGAAATTGCTGTGTACTTAGCGTGTATAATGCAGCTTGCTCAATTTGTTCCTGGCTATTCATAGGAGAGTACATTTTCTCTTTTTAATTGCACAAGATGACAAGACCTTTTAATTAAGGTGGCATCTATAGTATTCATATACTGCAAAACCCACAAATGACTAAAACTTAATAGCATCGTAAAAACTATGGTTAAAGCTTTTACCAACACTGCCATCACTGCAAAGGGTCTTAAATCAACTACGTCAGCAGTGAACTTATGCCTACATTGAGCCTACTGACTCAGAGAGCAGGAACTGATTTCTTTTCCTGCAGAACTGGTGTCTTTGTGGGGTGTTTATGGCTGTAATAAACTGGTAAAAGGCCCTTTTGTCTCTTCATGTGTACCTGCCTTTCCATGTCTAATTCCTGCAGCCTCTAAAATATTCTGTGTCCAGTCAGAAGATACTTTTGGGGAAAAAAGATGAAACTTCTCTTCTGCATTCAGAAGTTTCCTGCAGACTTCAGTGGGACAGGAGGGCAGGGATGGGAATATTGCATATGGTGGATGTGGGGAATCAGGCAGGCAGTGAAGGCTCGGTGCTGCTCAGCTTTGATACTGACTTGAGGTCTCCCTCAGAGAACCACGTCCTCCAGCTCAAGGATCACAGGACTGCAGCAGGGTCGCTGCTGAGACATGAGATGTTAATCATTGATGAGCGAAGTCCTGGCATGGATTTATGCACGGGCAGATTCTTTTCTGTCTTCCCCTTCTCCTTCTAATGACAGCCTTACATTTGTTGGGCTGGTGTTTGTGGGGGGGTAGTCCTTCACCACAGGATGCTGTCATGTGGCATCCCAGGAACCTCTAGAGGTGCATCCTGCTCCAGAGGTGATTGAGGTATGTGGCAGCTGAAGAGTGGCAGTTTTTACCTTGGCAACACTGGTAAAAATGGGAATGGTTCTTGGTCACTTCCGTAAGGGCCTGGGCTTTTTTCTTTCTTTATCTGCAGCATGTAAAGGAATATTATGCAGATGCTTAAGGAATGGTCTTCTTTTTGGCAAGAGCTTTCTGCATTTCTCATCAACTTTGTGTGTGTGTGTGTAACAGTTACTGCAGGGGGCTTTTGTAGACATTTCTTTTCTCACAGAATTAGAAATTTAACCGTTTGGTTTTAATCATAATGTCCTGATGCTCAGAGTTCCTTGAGCACACCTTCTATTGAGTAAGAAATAAACCGGTTTGTATAATCCAACATTTCCCTTGGGATCGGTTCAGAAAGCAACATGATTTTTACTTTATTGCTAAAAATACTGTGTTGTTTACGAGATGAGTATTTAAATAATTTAAGGATGCTATTCTAAAGAGAGACCTTGTTAGAGTGAAAAGTGCTTTATCATGAGAACCTCTAGGAAAAGAGAGGGGGTCAGAGTAAACAGGGAGAGAAGAAGGGACCTTGGAATGTATTTACATATAGCAACACTAAAATTAATTGTCTTAATCATGTCTGGTCTGATATTAGGGAATTATGTTAATCAAGTGTATTTTGTCTCTGGTCAGGTTTAGAGTGAGGATTATTAATTTGTGGGTGGGGAATCAGTCATTTGGGGATTGCTCTCTGCAAAGCTTTGTGACCACTGGGGTTGTTGAGTGGCCAGAATCCTTGATTCTTCAATTCTCTCCATACCTCACTTTAGCCCCAAGGGCCCTGAACAGCAGGAGTCAATCAGCTGAGCAGGCTGAAGAGTCTTTCCAGTGCCATTTTCTAGGCTGGCATGTTTGGTGTAGATTTCATGGCACATGAAAAGCTGTGTATCCTTCTCTCCCAACCATCCACCTTCTGTTCAGTGTCCGGTTGCCTGGGAAGCTGCAAGGCCTTCCTTCAGCACGTGGCTGGTTCATCCAGCAAAAGGGGCTGGAGCTGGGATCACCATCATGCTCTGACAGGAGTTTATGTAGCTCTAAAAAGTCAAGGGATCAAAAAGTGATGTAAAGCTGCTAAAGCCTATCTCACTTGAGTCCCAAGTCACTAAAGGAACTTGAATTGGGCTTATCCAATTCATCTGTTCAATGACTGGCAAACACATGCTTAAATTTATTCTTGGAGATGAAAACATTTGGCAAATACTGTCCTAAATGGAGTTAAGGTTTTAAACGTCCTTTGTGCATATTCACAGTGCTTAGGAGCTTCCTTTTTCTGCAGTAAGAGAAAAATAATCAAAATACAGTCAGAAACAGAAGTTTGGCTGTAACTGTAAAGATCCGAGAACTGTGGTAGAACAAGATTTGTAGGTGGAGGTTGTAACTTGGACTCTGTGGTATCAATGGAAAATATAGTTTTTAGTCCCACAATAATTCCTCTCTAAATGATGTGGTTTTTTTATATTTCTGTACTCAGCACATTGGTGTGTCAACACTTGGAAAACAATATTGCTCATATTATAGGAGTTTTGGAAAGTTGTCACGTTGAGGAAGAGTCACTTCATCTAAACCAGTCCAGTGCCAAGTGATCCAAAGAGTTTGAAAACATGAGAAAATGGTATTGTTTTCTAATATTCCAGCTGATCCTGTGTGCTTTAAGCAGTGACACTTGCCACCCTAATGGTGCGTTTAGGCTGGTCAGTATTTGTGGGTGTAGTCAGAGCTGGTGTGTGTCTGGTCCCATTCAGGGTGATGATCATTCACTCCCTGGGTGGTGTGTGCCTGGGTTTGTGGCCGGGTTTTGCACTGGCGGGAACAGCGTTTGATTGTGTTCAGTGCTCCCAAACACTGGCAGCAGAGAGCTCTGCTGACTGTCACTCCTTTACTGAAAGGAGGCTGGGAACAAGGCAGCTGTGCTGACGGAAAAGGTGCTTGGCTCTGGGGTTAATTCCCTGACGATTTGTTTCATGGATCTTAGAGTTCAGCTTCAGGGCACATTGCAAGGGGAAGTTTTTGGTCGGGGCCAGGTCTGCCAGCACCGCTCTGTGCAGACTCCTGACCTCACTGAGCGCTCCTTGCACAAAGAGAGCACAGGTTTCTGGCACAGATCTCGAGGACCTGTGTGCATGTTCTGTGCTCTGCCTGTGTTCCAGTGAATGTGTTGCCGATCTAGACCCTGATCCTGCTGTGCACATTCCATAGGAACACGCATGCTCTTGAATACAGCATGTTGAACACTAATTTATGGGGATCTTGTCAGCTAACTTTATGGATGGAGCAGTTGTAATAAGCATGTTTTACAAAAAGGTAAGAAAGCATGTTTAGAGGTTTGCTGATTTTTGGGCTTTTTAAAAAAATGATTACTGCAGATGTTACTGTTTTGAGACATTTGCTCAATAGAAAGAAGAAAGAATGAAATAGGAGAGTTCAGTAAAGCCAACACCCTCTTGAAGCTGAAAGCGTTAGCAGTACACAAGTCCTTAAATGTCAACAGTGTTTAAAGGAGAGAAAAAAGTTAAATTTGTGTGTTTCCCCTTCCCAAAGAGCACATATGGATCCAAATAGAAAAATAAATTTCCAGATATTTCCTGTGGAGTTCTAATGAAGCAAAGAATGAGATCAAAGAAAAACTGAAAATACAGGCTACTTCTGATGCTTGGTCCATATCTCTAATTCAGATGGTTGGACAGAACGTGTCAAAGACTCAGTTTTAATTACCTGCTTCTGATCATGGGCTATGGAAAAAAGAAACTGCAAGTGATGCGTAGTGTGACCCTGTACATCAGTGTTCAAGCTCTTAACCTCTGTGACCATGGATATTTCTTTTTTTCTGTCCTGCTGTCCCTCTCACTGCCTGTTAGAGACACCAGAGCAGGAGCAGAGTGAACAACCAGCTCTGCACATGGCACAGGGAGGGAGCTGGGGTGTAGGGAAAATACCCAAAGGAAATCTGATCTAGGGTGGGACCTTGAGGTATCTGTGACATTCCAGAGTGAGTGAAGCCATGGCGTGTGTTCAACACTGGGGGAAGAGCCTGAGAGCTGCAGAGGGGCTGCTCTGCTCAGCCTGGAAACCAGAGCTGTGTCACAGATGGGCTTCTCTGAGCTGCTTTGCTGAGGGGAAACTTTTTGCATTCCAGGACACAGGATCACCTCCCACCTCTGCCAGAATCCTGGTGATGATGAAACTGGCAGCAATGAAAAATCTTATACAACTCCTATCCAGCTACTTTGTTCCAATTTTTATTATTATTATTTTTTACTTTAAAGAAAGGGTCACCTTAAACTTGACCAACTTTCACAGCCTGAACAAGCAGAGGGACCATGTGGAGAGCAATGTCTCTGGGGATGCACTTTTCTGTGAGCAAGTTCACTTGAGGCAGGAGTCTTAGGTAGATTTGATTGCATTTACTAATACAAAATCTGTCAACAGTAAAGACACCTTCACTGTTTAATCTTCCACTAGAGGGAGAAAAAAAGAAAATCAAAATACTTTTTTCTTTCCCAGAATAGCTATCTGGCAGAAAACTTGAAAAATGTGAATCCCCTTTCTTGATACCAAGTCACTTTGTTGATGAACAGTGCTCCCAGCAAAAACTGGAATGATACCAGACAAAGGATGCCCAGCATCATTATCTGCATTATATATCAATAGTTGTGCTTCCTTGCTTATGAAGTGGATAACCTTGTGTGTCCTTAAAGTGTAAAAACAAAACACGCACCACCCTAAGGACACCTGGGACTGCACTTCTAAGAAGCCAAGAGAAAGAAAAAGATTTTATTAAAATATTATGAATTATTGTTAACATATATTTACATAATTTAATTCATCTCAGGAAACATCTAAAAGAATGACATTTTATACACGTGGTCATGAAGCCATCCTTTAATGTCATCACTTTGCAGCTCATCAGTACGCTAGATCCAAATTTGAGGGGATTTGCTTATTTTATCTAATAATGAGACAATTTATGGGGCTGTTATCCCTTAGATGGGATACTTGCCTGGCTGTCTTAGCCTAATCCTGAACTGGAAGGACATTGTCTCTCAAAGATCGTGGTTTTTTGAGTGAACAGTTTAAAATGCTACAGCTTGTAGGCTGAGCAGACTGGATCAATGGTGTTACTCAAAAAATATTGCTGTTAGTAGCTGACATTTAAGGCTTTGGTATTTCTATTACAAACTTTTCTTCTTTTCTTGGGAGTGCTTAACTTGTATTTAATTTTATTAGGTTGAATGTCATTAGGAAAGAAAATTCAAGCATCTTTAGGCTTCTTGTATGTAGAACCAATTTCTGTTAAAGGCCTTGTCTTTCAAATCTGTTTCTTTTTTAGTCTGAGAGAGTTTTGTAGTATTTTTGCAATTAGTGGTTACCAATTCAATGAGGACTTCTGGCATTCTTGGTCAATTGTTCACACAATCACAGTTTTAAATAGAAAACTGCCAAGAATCTGATTATACTGATGGAAGCGAAGAGGGAAACAAGGCTGAGGAAAGCAATGTGGTGTTAATAGTGTCTTCCATAAAAACGAATTTATTGCGGGACCCATTATTAGAAGTAAAATCTTAGTGAATGCTGGGGCATTCAGAAGGCAGAGAGACACCATTAGGGACACCAGCCTTGTGTGTGCTGTGCACAAGTGATGAGGCTTCTGGTAAAATGTCTGCATTTAATCACAGAATAATCTTACTTGCAAAACCATGTGTATAAACAAAATCTTCTGTTTCAGAGCAAAAATAGGGCTAATTGTGTGGCTGCCAAACAAATCTGCTTGACAGCATGTCCATTAAAAGGGCATTATGTCGGTGAGGAAATGCACTGAGGGATCCTGGAAATTGTCAGGAAGCTGAGCAGTGTTGGGGTGACCAGACGCCTGTGAACCACAGGTGCATTGTTCCCATTTCTTGCGGTTTTAATCTCTGTGTTTTGAAATCCAGGAACTCCTGCATTTCCCAGCCATATCTGCTGCTTTGCTCTCTTTATTTCCCCCTCTGTCAGCAGTTGGCTACCAGACAAGCTTTAGATGAATAGCATTCACCTTACTTCAGAGTTGTTTTATGATGCTGGTTAGATGAAATAGTTCCAGCAGATACTCTCAATAAGCAAAGGCCTGTACTCTCTGCAGTTCATTGAACCCATATGGATGAGAACAGCTGCAGAGATGGGTTTGCTACCTGAGGCCAATGTTTGTGTTGCCAACCGCGACTCCAGCTTGCTGACCCTTGTATAATTCATTGCAGTTGAGGAAATGTTGCTCACCCTATTCCATTTTGTGATGAATGGCATTACTTAAAACTGATAGTCTTGTAAAGCAGTGGTGACTTCCCATGTCTGACAGATGTGAACAAAGAATACAGTCAATAAATATTGCCACGTTCTAAAGGAAGATTCACTGCTCACAGTTGAGAGGGAGGAATTTCGGTACAAAGAGAGAACAGGTGGAAAAGAGGCTGGTATAAAATTACAATTTAGAGGTTATGCTTAAGGATGGATCTTTGTGGGGATTCGTGTATTGCAGGTCTCTGAATCACCCAGGTGTGGTGTTGCAGGCACATATTTCAATCTAGTGTCATGGAACAGTTACTGCTTCACTGACCCTCTTACAGGAGCCAGGCAAAGCATTTCAGTGACCTTGCTGAGCTTAGACTTCCATGGAATTTGCCCAGAAAGGGAAGGATGCCTCAGGAAGGCCATATCTGGATAATAACATTTTCTACTTTCTATTCCTTTTGGGAATGTTTTTCATCCAGACATTTCCTGGTGCGTTTTCATCAACATTTTTTTCAGTACTGAGGTTGAGTGTTTTCTTGTTCGTGTGAAAGAGCACCTGACCTCCTAACCAGTGTCTCTCAACTCTGGGAAACCCTTGTAGGCTTTGCTGTTGGCCTCTGCAGGCAGCAGCCCTAGGGTCTGATGAGACAGAGATTCGAGCCAGCTGACTGTATCAGTGGTAAGAAGAACAAAAAGGCAGATTCTTTGGAAGGTCAGGAATATCCACGAGTAGCCATTAAGAAAAGGGAAAGAGGAACTGAGAAGAGAGACCCACAAGTGTTTTAGCAGGTTTCTGTGAGGGACCAGGGTAGAAGTTGTTATGGTCTGAGAGATGAAGATGGGGCCTGGGGAGGTGGAGTTAGGCAGATCTCTGAGTTGTTTGGAGGTACCACAAGGGCAGCAGGACATGGGTTTCAGTGAAGGACAAATTGAGGTGAGTGGTGGAAACAGGAGAAGGGAGCAGATTCCTTTAATGTGAACCCTTCTTTCACAGAGCGGGCGTCCCTATGCTTTTGAGGTGTATGAGCAAAAATAACATCATTGATCATAGACATATATGTAGGAATATACAGGGCACAAAATCACCTGGTATTTGCCCATGTTCACTTTGTGATAGGTGTGCAATTGTTTCACAGTCTTCTGCTTAATTTCTTGCCACTTCATGGAGTATGAAATGAGGTAGTGCTTCTATAGAATGTCATGGACTGCCTGATTCAATTTGAAGTTGAGGTATGGATTAATATTTGTTTTCTGTTCTTTTGTGGTGTTAACGGTGCATCAGCTGCAATACTGTGGATATTTCCCTAGAAATGCTTCATATCATTAAACCGTAACTTTTATTCATGAGGGAAAATAATTTTTCTCCAAGGCCCCCATTCAAAAACCACAAAAATCTCTGCTAAAAGGCTGTTAAGGAGGTGCCTGAAGTTAAGTCCATGGAGTCAAATAAGAAGAGAAGTTTAAATATCTGTACAGCCAGTGGCTGAAATAAGATGAAACCCAGTTAATAATCTACAGTTTTTCATCCTCAGTCGTTAAAGCTTGCTGCAGTGCAGAAATCAGACCACAAAAGTGTGTGCAATAATGTTAAAAATGAGTGAAGCTCATCTTGCTTGCATAGAAAGAAAGGCAAGGGCCTGTGACCCACAGGCTGAGAACCACAGCAGTGTGACCCTCTGCACTCAGCTCTGAGCTGCGCTGTTCGCCAGCCGGGCTCAGCCCCGGGTAGGCCAGCAGGGATGCTCCTGGAGTTGCAGGTCTAATTGAAGCAGCTCTGACAAAGTACATCAGATGTTTGTGGGCACAGGAGGTGTGTTTGCAGTTAGGTTGAGAAAAGGATTTTTGCTTTGCTTTGTTGTCACTAATGTTACATCTACTGAAATCAAAGCTTCAGCACTGAACTGCAGTCGTAGTGATTTCTGCAGTTCTCTCGTTTCTTTGCATTGTGGTGTGTAGTCACAAGGGGCTGAATTAGAGATGTTGAGGCAGCTTTTCTGGGCTTAACTTTGCAATTAGGCTGCTTTAAAAGATTTCCCAATTAAAATGCAAGTAAATAAGCCACAATAAAAGGTGTAAAATCATGTGGAACTAAATTGATACTCATTTGGACAGTAGCAATTCTTTTATATTTATTGTATAGATCTGCACACCTTGAGTTTTCAGACTGGCGAAACAACGGTTGTCTTTTATATTCCACGTGAACCAGCCAACACAGTAGAAGAGAAACTTTATTATTATGACTGTCTTGGGGTTTCACAGTTGTTTGTGGCAAAGGAACTGAGGACTCCTGACCTGACCTGCAGGTGCTGTGCAGAGGTGTTCTCCAAGGATGCCCAGCTAGCAGTGGTGTGCCTCTGGATTTTCTTGCCTGTGTCACCACTTTCTGTTTGACTTCCCCAAGGCGACCTTTTCATTTTTCTTTGCTTTCTGGAA
The DNA here is from genome assembly GCF_029207755.1 of Chamaea fasciata. Lineage (NCBI taxonomy): Eukaryota > Metazoa > Chordata > Aves > Passeriformes > Sylviidae > Chamaea > Chamaea fasciata. The sequence continues at coordinate 4,900,182 of NW_027094099.1, forward strand.
CTGGCAGCCTAGGTGGAAGTCCTGCACAAGAAATCCAGAAGTAATCTGGAAATCTTGGTCATTTTCCAGAGGGTGCAGTGGGCGTGGGGCTGAACAGAACTTCACCTGCCTTTGGTACCCTCACAGAGTGTAACTGAGACACAGCAAACCCTTCCTGCTGTGGGCAGCTGAGCCCAGAGAAGGGAAAAGAGAATGCAGAGGTGACAGAGGAGTGAGTGGATGCTTGGGGAGGTGAATTGGTGGGACCAGGAGTTTCTCTGCTTCTCTTCCTCCCTCCCCTGAAACAAGCTGAGCATCCTGCTGCCTTCATCTGCGGCCCGGGGTCAGGGAGTGGCCGCCGTTGGCAGTGCCTGCGTTGAGTAGGGAGCGGTGTTTTCTCCCTGCTCGGTGGGTCAGGGGTACATTCAGCTGCAGCTTCAGCTGCTGCAGCTCCTTTGGTGGTGATGGGAAGCCGGTGTTGGGAGCTTCAGGAGTTCGGGCAAGCTGCCAAACTGTCTTTGCAGAGGCAGGAGAAAGGCGAAACCGTGATGCTCCTCTTTATCTCTCCGCCAAAACGGAATGGGATTTCATGAGACAAAGGAAGGGCACTTCACCTCCTGCAGGGCTGCTTATCAAAGGCCTTCCACACACAGTGGGGGTGTGAGAACTTCACAAAAGGGAGGTCACAGATGTCCTCTAAACCTGAAAGTATTGAGCAATCTAGATAGAAAAGTCATTTACCAGATTCTCTGGAAATATCATTTTATGCACTTTTGTGTGTATAAATATGTACATACATGTGTACAAGTATCTCTGTACTCAAATATAATATTCTCAGATCGACTGATGTAACATCAAAGGTCACAGCTCCTCACCATGTCTATCTAGACAGAAGCAACACCACAAATGGATGTGAAAACCAGACCAACATAATGCCTTTAAGATAACTGAAAATCTTGTATTTATACCTTGCATTTTGCACTTCACTTCCTCTGTCTGTTTTGTCTTTTATCATTTTGTCATGTCTCCTTTCAGACACTGAAGTCCTTAGGGAAGGCTGCATTTTCTTGGCAGTGTGACACAGTGCACTTTTGAAAGTTAATAACTAAAATGAGAAATAAATATTCAGTGAAATGGCATTTTCATGATTGAAGCTTCTGTTACCAGAAGCTGATACCCATCACCAAACAGAAAGAAGTCCTAGGATTCTGGATGTCCTCTCTCAAACCTTAGAAATGCACCCACAGAACCTGTGGGGAGGACCTTACTCTGCGAGGTAATCGGTCCCTCAAAAAATAAAAGGAGGGGACTCATCAGGGACACACCTCTGTTGTTAGTGTGTACACAGACCTGACAGCTCAACTGAGTCTTCAACCCTCATCAGTATTTTATAAATGTCTCTGTATTTGACTTGTTTCGCATATTGAAGTGCATTTAAAGTGTAATATTCATCATTTGGGAACTGTATTCAGTAACGTGGCTCCAGTGGTTATTCCTGGAATGTGATACTGAACCATAGGAGATCAAGTACAGACACTGATTTTACTACATAATAACAGATATAGACTAATTGATCTCTATGTTGCAAAGCAATACAGTTGCACATTTCTGTGGAATAAAACAGGACCTGGGACAGTGGATCTGGTAGCACTGTATCTAACACCAAGTAAATGCAGGGATCCGTCAGTAGCCGAAAGAAACAATTTTCATTTGGAAATATAAAATTATACCTGAAACCTTGCAGAGGTGTCACTGAAGCTGGAGCTGAGCAAAAGAATGCCCTTTAATATAAAACAATAAAACTTCTAATTCATTTGAAGTGCAATCTTTTTGAGTAGACCAATAAAATGACATATCATCTTGCTGTCAATGCTGATAGAATATCTGTGTAAATGGCCATGGGTCACTGGGTGTCATTTATAACCATTCTTAGATCATTATTCAGTGGCTTTTAGGGTTTATTTTTTGGTGAATCTTAAAAACAGCAGGAAAAGAAACAGTCCCTACAGACAATTACTAGATCATCTGGTGTTCCTGGGATGTTATGCACTGATAGTTTCTGGCCTTGTTGATTATTTGTTGAATTGGTTGAAATGGCAATTTTTTTGTCATATCCTTTCTAATATTTTGGCTTTTTACACAGACAAGAGAAAAATATTTTCATTTTTACAGCAGTGGAATCTCAGATCTAATCTGTAAGTGGGTGGAGTAATAAATACTAACTCGTGATGGTGATGCTGTGACTGTGACCCCAACAGTCACAGTGCCTCACTGGATGTGACTTTCTCCCACAATGTGTAGCAGAGTCTCTGTTTTGTCTGGCTCATAACAGAGCTCTGGAATGAGGATCCCCAGTTAGACGGAGGTGACTGACACCAGAGCATATGCTCAGAAAGCAGCCTGTGGCTGGACCAGGGGATGGCTGAATGATGAACTCGCATGAAATTCCAAGATGCCGTTTATTGTCAGATGGGAGGAAGGTCGAGGAAAGGATTACAAAAGGGAATTTGGGATATAAAGTGAACTAAGGAAAACCCCCTGACTCGTGTGAGAAGAAAAGAAAGAATGTAGAAAAGGAATATTTTGATGTGAAGGGTGAAAAAATGGATAAGCAGTGTAAGTAAATTTCCAAAGCAGATTAATAAGGTTGACCATAGAAAATGATAAGGAATAAATAGAATGCATTGAGGTTAGAAAAGAAAATGAGGAGGGAGTGAATGGAAGGACCAAACTGAAAAGTGTGAAGATACAACATACAGGAGGGTTACAAAGAAGAAAGGATACATTCAGCTGGTGGGTTAAAGGATTTCTGGTTGGGCTGGTTTTTTCTACTGAAGCTTTTTCATGAATTTATGAAAAATTGATGGTGCACTAACGGTGGTGGACTGTCACGGATTGGCACAAAAGTTGCTCTGACATACAGACTCCTTAAGAGGCCTGATGTGCAGTCTGTAGACAAACTGCTTCTGAGAAAAGTGCCCCATAGTGTTTTTCCAAAGTGTTACAACAAAAACCTCATGCCTGCTCAAACTCGTGTTACTGGAACTCATGGATGCTCTAAAATTCAAGTTTATTAATCATCTGGATCCTCCCTCAAGGTGTAGGACATGGGCTGTGCTTTGAAATCTATTCATATGTTTAATACTATCTCTGTTTGAGATTGGCCTGTGCACAAAGGACACCTAACAAATGAGAGTTGACAACAACAGAAATCAGGACTAAAAGTGTGACACAACTTTGCTGTTATTCAGAGAAATCATTAAGTAAATCATAACTTTTCAGGGGAGAAATGGCACTGATAATTGAAAAATGGTTCCCACTGCAGATTCCGTTTGCAGTGTTCAAGAGTCAGAAATGTGAGTGTATCTCCCACATGCTGAATGTTGTTCAGGTTTGCTTTGCTCTCATCCCCCTCTGCCCTGCCTTCACCAGGAGATGAAGTGCAGTTTTCCAAGAGCAGCTGTGTATATATGTTAAAGTATGAATTTGGGCAATTCAGTTGATACCAGAGTTGCAAGGGAAGCTTTTGATTTCACATGTTAATCTCCAGAGCCAGGTACTGACTCAAGGTAGTTTCAGTGCTAATCTCAGTGTCTTCCTGTTTTTGACACCAAATCGGTGTTTTCAGTTTTCTGTCTGATAGAAACTGAAGGGATTTGAGAAATAAGCAGCTTCAACTTATTTTTAAAATATCAGTGAAAATCTCCCTGAGTATTTAGAGCCTCTGAAGACATCAAAATGACACATCGCAAGTACAGTACATTTAATCCCACAGGAGCAGAACTAGATTTGAAATACCCTGCATTTGGTTATTGGACACTTAAATGCAGTAATTAGCTGAGCCTGTGTTAAGCTTTCTCAGACATCCTTATTCCTCCCAGGCCATGGGTTAGTCAACAGCACGATGTAACAGATTACTCACTAAAGCAGTATTGCCATTTCCTTGGTTATCTGGGCTTGTCCTAGAAATGTGCAGCCGTAATTCTGTGTTCAGTTACGGTTTCCCAGGGTATAAATGGTTACTATACATTGGATAATAATTGGATTACACATGGTGGCTGAGTTTTTCATACTTCAGAAGGAAGCCCAAGCCTTTCAGCACACGCATCCTGTAGTATTTGGGAAAAACAACAGTAGGTGAGTATGCCAAGGGTGTGCCCCAGTCCGTGGTGCTCTGGGTTCCCACTTGGCAGCTGTTGATCACTACTTGTGTATCTATAAGGGTGGCAGCTGTTTGAGATGGGCTGTTCTCTTCTGGAATAGGGGAGCTGAGGTCCCAAAGAGCCATAGGAAACGGTTCCAGGAAAGACATAACTGGGACAAATGACAGCAACAGAGGAACTCAAAAATAAATGGTAAAATGAAGTGAGAACTGCCCTCACCATCAGCAGCCCTTAATCTGGAGCTCAGTATGTACCACAGCATAAACCTTAGTCTAGGCTTAGAGACCAGGGGGTTAGAGTTGGGGTCAGGCTTTCCAGAAGGCGTAAACTGAGAAATGGATAAGAATGACACTGAGAGGAGCTGCCAAAGTAGCTTGAGAACAGTTGGTGAGATGCTATCCTTGGCATTAGGTAATACAGGCACGTGGCCACATTCCAGAGGTTGGCTTCAGTCAAGAGTTAAGGACAAGATCCAGGTGGAAGCTCTGAGAATGAAACGTCCTAATCGTGAAGTAATTCTAAGAAGGAGCTACCAAAGAAAAGTGAGGGCTGCTATCAGTGTTTTGCCCTGTTAGTGTTATGCACTCCTTAGGGATGCCAGGAGCATCCTATGGCATAAGTCTCAGCCCAAGTTTAGAATTCCAGGAGAGAGAGTGGAGCGGTGGAGTGCAGTAAGCAGGGACAGGGCACCTGTTGGCAGCTGTGTGGCACCGGCATGGTCCTCAGGGAGTGGGATCCCCACCACCTAAAAAGCAGAGTTGTCTCTGCAAAAAAATAAAGAAGTGCCTTGTTCCAACCTGTGTTCTGTTTCTGTGTTGAGAAGGCTGTACCCAATGTAGAGAAGGGGAGCTCCCAATCTATTTGTCATTAAAATCTGGGAATGGCCACATACAGGGGCGTGCAAAGGATGGAACCATTGTGGTTTAAACAGCAGCTAATAGCTGAGAATATCCTAAGCAAGTGAAGTTAGGGGGAAGGTATTGATTTTGTGTCATACAAAGGTGGGTAGAACATGTAAGCATTAAATAATGTTCCCAGGGCACTTTTCAGTGTGACTGGCTGAAAGAGGAAAGCACAACTTATTTAATGATCTGTAGAACGCAGCGTCCTTGAGGTCAATAATGTGTACTTAACCTTTAGGTTTTTCATGTTGTCTGCTTGTCCAGTTGCTTTATGAAGTGTATGCTAACATGATTGGGGATTTAAGGCAGTGATAACTTGATCTCTCAAACATTCACTGCTGTTGCACGTGGATGTTGGACAAATCCATTGTGAATTCTGCTGAGCTTTCCCTGGCACTGCCTGCAGCGACTGCAGCTACTCAGTCACAGCCTTGTGCTCTGAATGCAAGTCAACAGCGTTTATACTGTGAACACTAAGATTGCTATCTTAATCCAGTTTTACTTTGCCTCCAAAATTGAAACTGAAAATAACCTCTTGTAGCCCTCAGCTTTTATCAAGGGACTTGTGCTTTTAGTAAATAATGATTAATTTATTTTAAAGAAGAAATCTGATAAGAAATAAAGGCAGAATTCAATTGGCAGCAAGCATACCTCAGCTAAGAAGAGACTAAAGATTTTACAAAGTGATCCTTATTAGACACTAAAGTACAATGCCACAATTCTGTAGAGTTTTACTTCTCTGGCAAAGCCTTAAATCATTCTTACAGTAGAGCCACAGCTAAAATTTTGAGCTGGCAGTCAGTAGACTGCAAGTTCTGTTTCCAGCTCTGCAAAAAGGTTGTGTGCGTGTGGCAAAAACTCAGTCTATGATTCAGCAGAGCACTGAAAGATGTGCCTTCACTTAAGCAGCTGGCAGTCACCTCCATTTGCATAGAATTACTGTATTGTTTGGGAAATGCCAGAGTTCTTGGCTGGCCAAGGGCTCATCATTGACATGGAACTACAAATTTCATGTGTGCATTTGCTTCTGAAGAAAACTAAAGAGGATAAATTTGTATTTCCAGCAAAATGTCTTATTTTCCCAGCTCCAAATGGTGGGGCAGAACAGGAACTAATGACAGTGTTATCGAAATTCATCCTGATATCAAAAATACTCTATACAAGCATTGTACTCCCCCTCATTTTTTAACCAGAGCATTGTCTTCCTGGATTCCTTTCTGAAAGGTTGGGATCAAAGTAGTTAAAATTTGAAGGGTATTTCAGAACACAGGTCAAATTAGTATGATCTCATTTTTCTATTCATTTTCCTTTTTATTTTCTTTATATTTGTGAGTCATCTAATATTTCTGTTTATTAGTAACTGATTATCAGATATTTTTTCAAACAAAATCTGCAGTGTAATCTGTTTGATAACTTGTTGGAAATGAGGTTATGATGGTATGAAAACTTTTGCCTGAAGCAATGACTGTTCCCATATAAGTAGTTCTATCAATTTATTCTTGTATAGGAACATATGAAGGCTAGATCTGCAAAGTTATATTGTATGTACATGATGCTGAGTCTTTCGGGGGGATTTCTATCACAGGAAGACAATACTTTCCCTCAGTGACCTTTCCCCCTACAAGTAATCTGTCACTGTATAATTAAATGAGAAAGTAAATAATGTTATTATTTCTGAGCATGGACACAGTGCACACAGTAACAAATCGCATTCAAAGAATAGCTGATGAGGGGATTTGTGGAGATCCTTGATTCAAAGTTTTAAGTGCAGTACAACCAGATACCTACTCTAAATTGGATGCCACTGTAATTAAAAGTATAAATGTTTCAAGCTGAATACATCCTATTAGTAAGATTTTAGGAAACAAAAATTTAATTTATTCACATTCGATATGGTCTGTAAATGCCACCATTATATGCTTTCCTCTGGCCTTTGATTAGCTATGGATTAATAAAACTTTTATACCTTCTTTGTCAGCCTCATTTTGAACTCTGTTTTTGCATACTGTTACTATTAAATAAATGAATTAGTGTCCAGAAATGTGTCATGCATATTACCTAGCAGCAGGAAGCATAATACAGTGGTCAGCTCCCCAGGAGCATTATAAATCCTGACACGCTCAGTAACCTGCTCATGTGGACCTATTAAAAGCTTGATGATTTAGTGGAGCAGTATTTGTGCTTAACAATGGAATTTTAGTTAATTCAAAACAAAGTAAATCATTTCCAATTACAGTATTTGAATATTCACAGTAGCTACATAGGCATGTGCAATGCTGCCAAGGAAAAAAAGAAAAGGCATTATAAAGGTTGACTGGAGTTTAGCGTTTCGAGTGGTTGTGGTGCCTCAGCATCCAATGACCAGCACTGTTTGTAAAACATTTATTTGACATAGCTGCTTCACTGGAGAGATTACAAAGCTAGAGTTTAGAATGGGAAAAACTTTGCAGAGACTGTGAAGACTTCATTGACCGGAAAGGCTCCTGAAGGTGAGGCAGCAGCAGGAACAGGAGAGCCACCCAGCCGCGGAGTATTCAAATGGAGCAGGGCTGTCAGCAGAGATTTGGGATCGGTTCGGTGGCACTTTTTGTATCCGTGCCTACACACGCCTCAGCAGGGCTGGCAGGGATCTAAAGCTGCAGCTCCTGGGGAAGTGGGTGAGAGCATCTGCCAGATTATCCCGGGACTCTGTTGCAGGAAGATGAGGGATTGATGGGAAGGGTCACATTCCATGAAATGTCTTGGCAGCTTCCGTCACGTGTAGCCAATGTGCTGTGTGTGTATGTGTGGATACACACAGATGCACACAATGTTATTTACAGTGTGTGGAAGATGAGGCTGTTCCTTTTGAAAAAAGGTCAATGTTTCCCAATTCCGTGTTTTCAACCCAGATTTAGAGTTGTGACTATGCCTTAAAATGCTGATATGCTTCAAGAAAGGCACTGGTTTATGTTTATGAAAACATAGTTTGTTAAGACAAGGAGAGTACAGCCAAATAAACATCGTATGAAAGCACAGAACTGCATGAAGAGGACTTGCACTGTATGGTGCTGACAGAAGGTGGGAGAAGAGGTGAAGTGCCAGCCTCCAGGCAAATTTCATATCTTATTTATTCCCATTACTTTAAAAAATTTTATTCTGACAACGTTTTCCTTTATGAGTGACATTTGCTATCTTCAGATATAGTTATATAAACCTGTTGCTGTTAATTGGGATTACATTATTCCTACAAGTGTCTCTGACTCCTGCAATTTTCAGGCCTCGATTCCATTAACAGTCTTAAAAATATCAGTATTTGCTCCTTGTGGCTTATTGGTCTCCGCATAATGACTTCTATTCGAAGCTGATGGCAGCCATGTGATATCACCTACTTATTTAAAAGTCCTGAGGGGAGAGGCTGGGGAATAGATTCATCATTAAAACCAATGTGTTCCTAGTGAAGTCTGAAATACTAAGTATCACCCAGTATCCTCAGTAGCTTTCTTTGTTCATTTTGGCTGTTGCAGCACCGGATACAGCCGGGGGCTGCAGGGCAAATTAACAATCCTAGAGCTGCAGGAATAGATCCGTGGAAGATGATGATGATGTTTGATTTAGAGGAATAAACCAGGACAATAAGGCATGACCATAAGGATGTTATAGATCATAAAAACTGAGGTGATGATCACTCCTTTAAAACCTGTTTATATGCCATGGACAAGTTCTGTGTAGGCTCCTGCTGTGCTGTTGGTGTCTCTAAGGGCTGGCACCTGATGCTCAAGGTGCTCAAGGGGCTGCTGATTGCATTTGCAAGTAATTGTCAGCATCTGTGACAATTGCTGTGGGGGTGTGACCTCACGGGCATTCAGAAGAGTAAGGTGGTCTTAATTAGCATTCAAAACAAATTCCAGGAGGTTTATAAAAGTCTTTTTCCTCTGTTCTTACCACCCATTCTAGGTGTGTTTTTTATTTTAACTTTTCTCTCCCCTGAAGCCATCCACTTAAGCAGCGCAAAGCCTTGGAACAGTCTCCGTTTAGAGATGGTGATAAGGAGGGGGTACTAACGTGTAATCACCTTTATGGGATACACCTGGTGGGAGATTCCCTGGCTTTGTGTGGCTGGTGTGGGGCTGGAAGCAGCCTGGAGTCAAGTGCTGCCAACAGGAGCTCGCCAGCCCCCCTGGAGCCAGCATCTGTCTGCCTCAGAGGAGGGGAGGAAAGTGTCCTCTGCTCGGGGAAGCTCTTAACAACTGGAAGGGAATGTTTGCATGGACTTAGTCCTCATGGCCAAGGAGTCATTTCTTTCGTGAGAACTTTGAGGCCTTGGTTGGAGGCACAGGGTGAGTAACTTCATTTTGGAATTAAGACTGAAACTCTTGTGTGTATCTGAGCCTGAGCCTATGCCTGGGTGGTCATTAAGCAATTGTCTGGGACCATGTTGTGTTCGAAGTCGTCTAAAATCTGCTGCCAGAAATTCTGAGAGCTCCTGGAATGTGTATGAAATAACTTTCTTTTATTCCTTGATACGTGTGTCTTGTAATGCTGAATGCTTTCTTCAGTGTGCTCTCATTTCCTCTGATTACACGCCACAGACCATAAGGAAAGGGAGGAAAAGGGAACTAATGTTGGTGTGGTGAGGGGAAATCTTTGTTGTGATTCTGACAAGAATTGCTTACTGTGCGTAGCTCCATTTTTCCTTTCTAAGTGTTATATTCATGGACTAGTCTTAATAAATTCTCAGCATTCATGATCAGTAACATAAGTTGATGTGAATGTTAAAATTCACCTTCTATTGAGGCTTGTTTGCTCATTCAAAGCAGGAAATTACCTGGCCTGAAAGCTGCTGAAGAATATGCAGGATGTTTTGCAGGAATATGTATGTTCCTTTTTTATTGTAATGAAACTTTACTAACATATGGTTGAAGGAAACAAACACGAATAGGTTCACCCTGGCCAAATGCATTAAATCAAATATAGCAAGTGTGCTCATTATCCACTCGTTGTTTCAGAGTTACTCTTGATTGCCTAAGAAATCGTACAAATTAGAAAATCCATCAGTTGGTGCAAAACATGAATAGCACATATAAATAAGAATGCTGAATGCATTTCAATCCCTTAATTTCTTCCTCTTGCAAGAGCAAAGCCAAAAGGACTTGCTATACAAATAAAGTAAATTGCAGTTTAGTTAAAATATGGTTGACATGGTCAGGGTATATAGGATTTTGGAGCACAGGTTCAATGACAAAGATTCTTAGGGTTTCTAACTACTAAAGCAACAACTTTGTCTCTACCTTGTACCTGTTATTAAGCCAATATTAAGTTTGTTCTACTGAACTGAATTTTTAAAGAATATTGGTGACAGGACTTTGCACTAGCAGTGCTTATTATGGGCTACATATCATGCATCCACACCCCTCCAGGCAGATGCAGGATCTTTCCATAGAAAGTATAAAATTAAGAGCAGGAATCTGGTCTAAACATCTTCTCATATGTTCTGGCAACTTTGACAGAGCTGTGGCAATGGAGATCCTCCCAAAATGTCAATGCAGAGATCCAGCCCTGGTGATTGTGGAGATAGGACTTTGAAATTAAATACATTCCCATCCTCTAAACTTTTAGAAGTGTTCTTTTTATAGGTATGTAAAAGCTAAAATCGTTTAAAGTCTCATAAGCTAATAAGCAGTCCTACCTGCAGGGTCCTTTGATGTCAGACCCTTGTGCACTCTGAAGTTCTTGTCCAGCTTACTCATCAAACAGTTCTTTCCATCTGAACAATCTTTCTATCTGAACAATGTGGGCACACCTTTCACCTCTCAAAGAAAGGAAATGTGCTGTATCTTCAGCAGGAATTGGCTTCAGAAACTCTGGAAGTCTCCCAGTGTTCACAGTCACATGACAGATCTTTCAACAGGATGCAAAGGGACAAATTGGAGTTCATTCATAAAACTAGTTAATGAATTGTTTATGTAAGTCAACAAGACTAATAAGCTTCAATTCTGCTTTGCATTGGGTTAAACCCAGTGATGAACATTTCTACACCCACCTGTGAAATTTGTGTGGTTTTTATCTTTGACTTGTGTTTAAGAAAATGGGAGCTGTCCACACTTAGTGCTCTCCAAACTGAGTTTGTTTAAACCCACTCTTCACTGAATATATAGTTATAAATAGTTTTCTTCTTCGTACCTTATGCCTATCCAGGTATGTCTTTGTGCATGTGGATGAGCAATTTGTTCCCGATAGTATAAGAAACATCTGTAAAGAAGACATATTTCACTGACAGTGGCAGCGTGCCAGGAATATGCCCCAACTCCTGCTCTCAAGGACACGAGTTTGTGCCTCAGCTCAGACACAATGTGCAGGGAAGGAAAATGTAACCCCAGTTTAATGCATATTTACAAGATCCCTGCTCTCTGCAGTATGGTGTAATGAGTACCCAATGTGCAGTTTGTATCACTGTTAAAGGAGCACTGGTGGAAACACCAAAGGAAACCAACATGCTAAAATATTGTAATCTATCCCACAGGGTGCTGTTCTTCAAGGGCTTGGTGATTAGAGGTTTTGTTCTCATGCAGCAAATGTTACTTATTCACATAAAAAGTCCTGCAGAGAGACTGAGGGACTCCCAGCGGCTGTGTTTGCTCAGGAGATGGGGCTGGGGCAGGGCTGGCTGAAGAAAGCCATCACTGAAGAGCATTGGGAACCTCTTCAGGCTTTGTACCATGGCTCTGCTGTTGGTCATGTGTATAAACAGGTGTTCTGCAGAGTGGTTGACTTAATTCAGTCAATTCGATTGGTAATTAGAACTGATAAATACGAGATCAATGCAAATCATGAGGATAAAAACATCCGGGACTTGGTTTACGTGAATCCCCTCAGTGGTAACCACACTGGATGTACAAAACAGAATTCACGGTTGGTTTTTCAGTTTAGACCTTGTGGGTTTTCAGTGTCTTTCCATGGTGGAATGTGGGCTGAGCAGTGATGCAGCAGGTGGAATGAAGTCTGGCACTGAGCTTAGGCATAGGGCTGGGTGCAATCCCTGCAGTTTTCTTGGCTGGCTTCTGCTCCTCTCCAGAACTGAACAAATGCTTTTCTAAAGTTTGAAGGGCTCCAATGAGATGCTTTTGGATTTGTTGTTGCTGGGGTTTTTTCCCCCCAAGTGGCTAATTAAAGAAACAAAAAATGAAATTCTTCCACAAAACATTTGATGTGAAGTTGAAGGCATTTTGTGAGAGAAATTCAAATCTCAGTGAACGGAAACTTGTTTTCACTACTGAATTTGTTTCCTTAAATATCTCTTTTGTCAGGTGCGTTCCATTTCATACAGTGAAGAGAACTGAAAAAAAAAGGTGGTGGGTTTTTTGTAGGTGTTTTTTTTTTTTCCTTCTTTCCTTTTTCTTCTTTGGAGGCGTAATGTCTTTGCTGTTAGGAAAACAGATTGCTGTCAGGAGATAATTTATCAGACAGTGAAGAAAATCCTGAAGTATTTGAGGATAGTGGTTAAATTTCTTCAATTTCAAAATATTTTGAAAGGTTTCAGCTGGGAAAAGGGGGTGGGAGAAATGGGAGGAAAAGAATTTGTATACGTACTTTTATGTTTAGGCACAGGACTGAGATGAGAGATGTGGTAAAACCTGGTACAAAATAAAGAGGAAAATCTTTGAATAAAGAATAGAATATTCTCAAATAGAATAGCAAATTAATTTAAAACACATTGAAATATAAATACTTTTTTCTAGGGAAAAATAATCTGAGAACGTTGAGGGTAACTGTACTTTTAGGATGGTCAGTATCAGCAACTGATGGAGCTGTGCTAGAATACCAAATCCTTGATTCCAGAGCTATTTCAAATTTTTGTTCAACTTCTAATTTCAGGGCATTATTTTTATTTAGATATTCCTTCTGCCTGGTTGGCAGCTTGGCTTGCTTCTTTTACTCTTGTGCCTTTTTAAATGTTTGGAAATAATGTTTCCTTAGGAGTAACTGCAGCTCTCTGTATATATAAATTTTCCTTTGGTTTAGCTTATTAATAAATGCCTTTTATCACCTTTTGAAACCAGAAACAAAGTTAAAAAGGAAAATTTTGTCTCTTAACCTAGAGAAAGTAAGAACACTGTTCTAGTGTCAATTGCTGGAGTGTACAAATCATTAGTCAGGAATAAAATTCTGAGAGACAATGTCCTCAGTTTTTTTCACTAATATGAAATCACATTATATATTAAAAGTGTAAATTTGTGTCTTGCAGCCTTAAAACTGTTGGATACTGCAACAAAAATCGTGTGTGTGTGTGTTGGTTTTTGTTATTAACTCTAGCTTTGAATTAGAATTCCCTATATTACAGCTTGGAGCTAAACTCTGTTTACAAAACAGTATTTACACTTGAGTAATTTTGCAGATCAAACTAATTAAATCAATTAAACTGGTGATTAACCAAATGAAGGCTGATTGCAAAAATTAGTGGGTTTATTTTGGAGGACTGGAAGTAAGCTAATTACTGCAGTGATTACTTGAACCTGGAGTACTCTAAATGTGGTATAAATTGAAACCTCATAGTGAATTAGACTGGGAATTCATTACAGTTTAAAGCACTGTTAATACTATTCAGGCTGCTACTCCTGGGTGAAAATTTCACTCAGTATTTTGTATACTGATAAACAGTCATTTAGTCTGTGTCCTTTTAAATAACGCCAAGCAATTTCACACAGTATTTTTTTCTTGGAGCCGAGTCACAAGTCTGTTTTTATGAAAATGAAGTTACTAAAACTGTCAATCATATTCCTACACTGTGCATGATGGGAAATGTAGTCCAGTTGAGTCTCCCTCCATCACCATGAAGCCAAGCGTTCTGTTCTAGCTTCACGTGGTTGCCACAGCATTTCTGGGGTTGATGTCTTACCCTGTGTTTGCCATCTCCAGCTGTTGGCTTGCTGCACAGAACAAATGGGGGTTTGGTTCTCTTGCCCTGCTCATCACTTAACTGTTGGCACAGCACAAAATGGTTTGTACTAATCCTAATTTGTTGCATTTCACGCTCATACTTGGAAATATGGTGCTGTAGAAGGATTTTAGAAAATGAAACAGGTCTGTGAGATTACTCGCTCATTTTGTTTGCCAATGCAAGCTATTCCCTGTAGGATACTTCCCAGGCTATTCCATTCCTCCTTGCTTCGCCAATTAACAACAGAATATAAATGTCTACTAAAAATGACCTATATTATAGAGTTCCTTCAAGCACATCTCCTTGCAAGGGGGTTAATGAAATTGCACAGAATTAAAATAGAAAGACCTCAAAGAGCTGGAATATTATGTAGTTTGTGGTTATTGCCTATTACGCTTATGACTATTGTAAACATGCTTTGTTTTAAGCCTGTTTTGTAGGATCTTTCATTACATCCCTTATCCAAGGAGGGGTTCAGTTTCAATCCTCATTGCTCCAGTGAATCCAGACGCTTGAGAGTTATGCTGCATGAGAGGCTTTTATTCTGTGTGTTTTTGCAGGTTTGGATTATTTTCTCATGCACCTGAGCACAGGTCCCACTTGTTTAAAAACAAATTTCTGTAAACCAAAATGCGGATCTCATTCCTTCATTTTGTTGTCCTCTAAGCAAAGCCATGTGTAGGCCTTTTGCAGCATTCCCTTCAGAAACTGCTGGGGATAAGGAAATAGCTACTTAAAACAAAACAAAAAAATTAAAAGTACAACCATTTCCCCCTGTAGTTGCTTAATTGGGAATTGTTCATTTTACTGCTGACATTACCCGGTGCCTTTTATTAAGGGGAACTTCAGACATAAAGTATCCAAAGATGTTAGAAAAGGTGCCAATGAAGCCATTTTGCTGGGCAAGTAATCTGAACTGAGATTACTTATGGGAATGGGTGAGGAAAGGGTGATGATCAGCCACGGGATGGGACAGGAAACTTGGTGGGTCATTGCAAAGGCGCAGCAACAGCCAGTAGTGGTGGGAGGCAGCAGTGGGAAGGATTTCCGCTATTTTTGAGTCGATCTGGAGTGTGAGAGCTGGAGATGCTGCCCTGTGTGTGCACAGAGAGGCAGAGGAGGTTTCCCCGTGTGAAGGCAGAACCTGGCTCTGGGAGTGCAGTGCTGAGCACTCCATTACCAGAGCGCTGCGTGTAAGGAGAGGAGTGAAGGGATGTGAACCGAGACGTGCTATGAAAGGAGTGAGGTGTGTGGGCTCTGACAAAAGGCCCATGTTCTGTGCAGACTGAAGCTGAGATGTGCTCACAAGCATTTAGGAGCTCCTAGCATGGGGGACAGAATAGTGTGTGTTCAGTGTAGTACTTGAGCAGAGTGCCAGCAGAGCTCACGAAACCAAAGCAAAGGGAGTGTCAAGGGAGGCTCCCTCACCCTCAGCCCAGCGCCTCCTGGGCAGTGCACAGGCAGCTCCAGCCTTCCTGCTGGAGACCAGAGGGAATTCCGGCCTCTCCTTCTCCCCCGTACTCTTCTCACCTAGTAGCAAAAGCACTGAAAGGACATGGGAAGGTGGACGTTTCACTATGACTTACTGGTTTTAAGGATCTATTTCAGTGTGTCCAAGTAAGCTGTCTAAAAAAAGATGTAGGAATACCAAGATTCCTATCACTATGTATAGACAGTTTAAAAGTTACATTCTGTTGCACTTCTTGAGCTGATTTCTACTCCCATAGAAATCACCTTCTCTAAAAACAGTCAGATATTCAAGTTTGTACGTGAAAGTCACATGAAAAGTAAGCCTGATTTGGGTTTTTTTGCTCTCATTTTTTAGCATATCTATAATCTTCCATAACTGCCTTTGCAAGCTACAAGGTTTTTTTCTTAGAGGAGTTTTGTTTATTTGTAATGGAATTAAGATATAAATGCAGATTACTAGCTGAATGCTTTAAGGGAAGAAGCCATACGTGTGAAGTACAAGGAAATGCCAATGCTTGATTAAACACTGTACCAAAATAAAGCACTTTCTGATACTCTGTGCTCATTTAAAATTCCTTATAAAGCTCTAAAGCAAAGCAATCTAAATGGTAGTTTGTTTTTATAAACTAAGTCAATGTAACTTGTCATTATTTGAATAGATTTAAGTGACTATCAACTATTCCTGATGCAGTTTTTTAGAAGTTAAATTCCACGGTATCAATCCGAAGCAAGTTTGCTAGTCTTGGGGAGGTCGGGCTGCAATAAGTTTGCCCCACAATGTCCATTTTCAACTATTTTCCATTATTTAATGCTACAGCAGAAAGAAAATCTTTCTGGCAGCTTCAAATGGTTATTATTCATTTATATTGTGTTACCACCTGGAGTGCTCATCTAGGTTGTGTATATGTGGGATTTCCACAAGAGCTTAGGAGACAAGTATGTGAAAAGAGAGGAAGCTGAAGGAAAGCATTTGTTAACCAACATGACAAAGGTCTATCAAGTAACTCCAGTAACCCTGTCTGGAGTAAAATTGGTTAAGAAAGAGGTGTGTGCACTCTTAATAAATTCATCATGTAAAAAATGTATTATTTTTCTCAAGGAGATAGCAATATTATTCAAAACATGCTAAAGTGGGCAGGATATCCCAGGAGTAATTGTGAATTATTAGGTCATAGGGACCTCATTGCAAACTATTTGCAAAACTTAATTGGTGTAATAAATAAAATATGCATGCAAATTAGACTACTTTCTGAATTAAAGGAATCTGTTATCCAGCATTGCAAAGATTCAGCCTAATTTAATAGGCTTTATATACAGTTTGAGATAGCCATGTTTTCTATTGGTCCTGGAAAAACTAGATGGTATTTAACTAAGCCTGAACCAGCCAACTCATGGTATTTGATAAATGTCAGTGTGTAATGTAGGGTATCACTGGTTGGGTGACACCGGACTCCAGTGGGAGTGTAACACTATCTTATTTAATTTAGTACACAGAACAAAGTGGCCAAGCAAGGTGACAAAATTAACAGTCCTATTTGCTTTATTCTGTCTAAAAAGACTCCTTCAGTACTGAGGCTAAAAATATTAGTAGCTTTGAAAGTTCTTTTTGAAGCTCTGTTATTTATTGATTTATTTTCTATTCATCTTAGAATTCTGGTAGTGGAAAGAAGAGCACTAATGAGTGTAGCTGATTTCATTACCCTAGATATAAAACAGGGAGTCTGTAGTCATGGTAGTCATGTAATGACTTTGTATCCTAAAGCAAGACCTGAAAGAATCAAAGTGAAGAATCTCTTAGAATAAACATAAATAGATGGATATGAAGAGGCAGTTAACATTCTCTGTCTAACATCATTGCTAGACTCAATAACAGTCTCGTCATCAACCCCAAATCAAGTATTGCATCTGCTTTTTTAAAGCAGTTGATTGAATGAATACAAATGTCTTGCTGTTGTCACTTGGGATAGCACTTCATATATCCCATTTTCTAGCCTCTAATTATTCCATTTGTAGACATGAATGCCATTTAGATGTAAGCTAATTCAGCATGGTAACTCAATTAGATTTGTACTGACTAGGATTTATGAAACATCAATGGATTCTTGGTGAGACCAATGGGACTACCAGTTATTTATCCCTAAGTCTTACTGATATTGCCTCTCAGGAGCTCAATTAAACACGCCAGTGATGAGAATATTTTGTAACAGTAGTCTTTCACAATTAGTCTAAGATTTTTGTAAAGCATATCACATGTAAGGCAGGGCATCATGTATTATGCAATACAAAGTTCTCATCTGACTAGTTCATGATGTTGAAGGGTAAAAGAAATTCCCATCATTGTGTTGTTGTTGTAATTATAAAAAACAAAACTCAAACTGAGTTCATAGACAGTATGATGAAAATTCTGCTTTGCTGATTGAAAAAGTAAAAAAACTGTATTTATAAAATAGTGTCTGCGTCTTGCAGGCTACAAACAGGTTTCTCTACTAATGTAGGTCCCCTTGGAAACCATGAGCTCCTTGTGTGGATTTAGAGTTCTCATTGCACTTGATCCTGGGATCATTTTTTTGTTCCAGTTTGGAGAAATAAATTCAGTGTTGGGAACACTCACTGAAACTGTGGATCTTAAACAATGGGGAGACACTGTGTGAGTAAATCTGCATTTATTGTCATTAGGTGTTTAAACTATTCAATCTTAACAATAAAGTACTGTACAATTAGTCATTAGTGGAAACTGAATTATCATTACCAGACAGCATCAGCATCTGCAGTGAGCAAAGAGACTGTTGGAGAGTATTTTTATTCTTGCTAAGGACCCAAATTCTGGCAGAAGAGGTGTTTGGGACACACTGTGCTTTCCACACTGTTCTGTAGGGTGAGAAAGTGAACTGCTGCAAGTTTGGGATTTTGTCAGCACGTGGGAGGAGTGGGCAGTGGCACCTGAAATTGGTGTATTGGGGGTTAAAAGTCTTGGCAGTTTTGTGTGGAGGGATGGATTGTAGTTCTTGTAAATGCAGACTGAAAAACTTTATCAGCCAGCTGTGCTGCACAGCTAGGGACACCAGCAGGCTAAAGGCAGGTCTGTGCATGGCCAAAATACAGATTTGTGCTGACTGGTGTCACGCATGGTGCCAGCAGGCAGCCTGGCACCCACAGCCACTGCCCCCCCAGTAGGGTGGGGGAGTCAACTGGAAGGACAAGAGTGAGAGAATTTGTGGTTTGAGGTAAAGACAATTTAATAGGTCAAGCAAGCGACACAAAGTAAAGACTCCATTCACTACCTCCTGTCATCAGGCACAGGTTTAGCTGTTTCCAGGGAAGCAGGGTGTCCTCACATGTAGCTGTGACTTGGGAACACACGTGCCATCCATCACTCTGGAACATCCCTTCAGTCACCTGGGGTCAGCTGTCCTGGCTGTGTCCCCTCCCAGCCTCCTCACTGCAGGGGCAGAGTGAGCAGTGGAGAAAGCCTGGCCAGTGGGTGGGCTCTCCTCAGCAGTAGCTAAAATATCTGTGTGATATCAGCACTGCTCGGTGGCAAATCCAAAGCACAGCACTGCACAGCTGCTGTGAAGAAAATTAACTCTATTCCAGACAAAACCAATCCAGCTGGGATTTGGGGATATGGCTGGTGCTGTCTGGAATTGTTGGACTCCCTTTGCTTTGCCTCTTGTTTATGCTGGAAGTGTGATGGAGGAAATGCCTGGCAGTGTTGCTGCTCAACTTACCTTAGAAGTATTCTCCCACTTGACTCCCACCTAAAAGTAGAACAGTGCCAACTTCAAATCTATATTAAAGCCTCTGTACCTCTAGCAAATGCACAACTTTTGCTGAACAGTGCAGGAGAACCAGCACGGGGATTTTTGCCTAAACATTTTCTTCCTAGTAGGTAAATTGCACATTCTTCCCGCAGATTAGACATTGACTAATCAGTGTGTGTTGATATGGCCCAAATATCTCCAAAATAATCTGTGTGTCTTAAAACTCTAAACCACTGGGCAGCATGCTCAGTCTGGTGGGCTGTAGGCTTTTGCTGGTGTAATTTCAAGGGTAATGAAGCAATATTTAGGCATTGCAGTATATATCACGTTAGGAATGGATAGGTCCCAATAACCTCTTAGCTATGAAATCATATTGAATCCTATGTGCTCAAATGCTGTCTCACTTCTTCATACTGTTTTGTCCATATGATAAATTTGAGTCTGTACATTCCTAGAAGAGCAGTGCACAAAATTTCAAGCGTGGTTGTTCCCTCACATCCTCTTCTGCTTTTTATGGTACTACCAAAATTGAGAATTTGTAGAAGGGAAATGTATTAGGGGACACTCGGATTCAATCTGATTTCCTGTGGCAGGCACTCTTAGGCTCCCTGACTTGAAGCCTTTGCTCCCACATTGGTCAGAACGCTGTAGCTGTTGATGGCATGGAAGATGGCTGAGGCCACTTTCCTCCAGGAAATACTGACAGCCTGCAGGACTGAATGTACCTGAGACCTGGGACCTGAGGTGTGGTGCACAGACCAGCTCTGGATTTACAGGTGCTGCTCGTGCCTGGGCAGTTAAACTTTCTGTCCCAGGGACACTGAGCCACTGCAGCCCCTAGCAGTACAAAGTGGGAGCTGTTTGGAACTTTACTCTGTCTTCACCTCAAGGGGTTCACTTTCTGAGGTGAACAGCACCAAAAGAAGATGGAAGGAACAGAGATACCAAGCAGTCCTTGGCCCTGTTTGTGTCCTGTTTACAAGGAAGCTTTTGCTTCCTTGCCCTTCCTCAGTCCCTTCCTTTGATCCCAACTCACTCCTCATCCTTTTCACTTCCATGTCTAATGTGAATGATCTACATTCTTCTATTCAGCTCCTATAATTTTATCTTCTTAGGGGGCTGAAGTTCTCATTTAAACACTGTAACTCCTCTGGATCCCCAAAACTGACCTCAAGTTTCTGTTAGTAGTTATTTAATCATACTGATGGATTTGTAGCCGTAGTGCACGGGGTCATACACAACCACAGCTTTTGCATAAAACTGAACTCATTCTAGAATCAGGACTGGGATACCCAAAGAAGACATGTAGTTTCTCTTCTCTCCTAAGTCTGGATCAATGCTACAAAAGTCATTCCTGACTGATTTTTGTCTACACTGCTTTTAAACCTAGATAATTAAGATGCACAACGTATTCCAGTGCTAATGCTAATATTTAATTTTCCTGCTGAAGTACATGACTAGTTTTTCTTATCACCATCATCATGGATGTGGGGAAAATCATTTCCTTAGTAGCAGCCTTTAGTTCTCTCCTGTGAGAAACCTCTTCTATGGGACAAACAGAACCCCAGTTGTTTCAGTTTTCCCCAATGGGATTTGCTTGCTCTAATGTTCTATTTGGTTGTCTTCCTCTGGGCTTATTTCCATTTAGCCTACATGTTTTGTATCTGGTAAAATTACTTTGAATTCTCTTCCTTGAGAACATTCACAATCCTTCCCACCTTGCAGCAGATTTATAGGCATGCTCTTTTGTCATCCAAGTGAGCAGTGAAAGTATGGATTGATTGTAAGTAATGCAGGAAGGAAGCAAGGAGAGCCCAAGCCAACAGTGGAGTTTGACACTGGAACACCAGGAATTGCTCTCGAGGGTGATTTTCTACCTGGTTTAGAGTTCACTCTGGTCCTGGTTTTGGCTCGTGGAGTGTGAGTTTCCTTCTGGAACAGGCACAGCTGGCACAGTGCTGTGCTTTGGATTCAGTACAAGAGTAATGTTGATAACACACTGACGTTTTAGTTGTTGCTGAGCAATGTCTACACTAAATCAAGGACTTGCCAGTGCCTCGTGCTCTGCCAGTGATGTACACAAGATGTTGGGTGGGGGGCACAGCTGGGAGAGCTGACCTGAACTGGCCAAAGGGATGCTCCAAGGTGTGGAATGTCACACACAAACTGGGGAGTGCCCATTGCTGCTCAGAGACAAGGCTGGGTGTCAGTCAGTCAGTGGGTGATGAACAACTGTTCTGTACATCAGCTCTTTCTCTTGGGTTTGATTTCTTTCTAGCCCTCCTCTTTGTAATGATTATTATACTCTATTATGTATTTGTTAGTAAACCATTCTTACCTCAACCCATGAAGTTTGCCTTTCCTTTTTGATTCTCCCTCCCACAGGGTGGTTATCCTGTTGCAGAAGGATGATAAAATTTGTCAAAGCAAATTTTACAGAAAGCTTGTGTGTGTAAAACTGCTGGTGGTGTTCAGAGAAGCACAGCTGCAGTTGTGCTTTTCTGACAGCTACCATCAAATCCTAGTTCAGACTCCACAGAATTCCAGTGAGATGGCTCGGTATGAGCCCTGTATCTTTGGTCCGCAAACTGGGGCTTTGACCTGAGGGGCTCTTCAGAGGCCTTTGGTCCTGTGTACCAGATACTGCACTCTCAGGAGCACAGGTGCTGCTTGTGGAGACAAGGAATGGGGAGAAAGACCCAGTGGGAATTCTCCTCACCTGCTGCATAAAGTGACACCAAATTGCCCGAAAAAAGTTTCCTCAATTGCTATTTCCCCTGCAAGCCGGGCCCACCCTCATATTGCAGCACTCCAGCAGTTTCAGGTGATTGTTGCTCCAATGAGGTGTTTCATGCCTGGAATTATTTCTTTGATGGAAGAAATAGTGAGCAGGACCAGGAACAGATGGTTGATAATGACATCTTAATTCTAGAGAGAATGAAAGTGCTATTTCATTATGGAGTGGTATATTTAAATTGCCTTCAGGTGTTAGTTTAAGAGAGTAGAGGAAGAAAGAAAAGTTAAAAAGATTTTTAAGATTTAGTAAAAGCGATAGATTGGTAGAAATCAGATCTAGTAATAATGCCCTACAAACCTGTCAGATTGTAGTAATGTGACAAGTGCTTGCTAAAGGGAATCATTGCCCCATGTATGGTGATGGACTTGTTTCACTTTGATGAATCAACTGGTTTGAATTATTAGAAAAATGAAGTGTTTGCCCTGGTTCAGAATTTCCAAATGCCCCTTCAGGATAAAAGGACATGCTTTATGTCTTTTTAATAATTTGAGAATCGATTTTATGCTATGTAAAATACTCTCTCTTTAAAGCACTAACATACACTTTAAAACAAATTCATAGTCCAACTGAGTTTGGTGACTAATAACCTTCATTTAAGGAATTTCTTTCCTCCTGCTAAACTTCCCTACAAACTGGACATCTTTTAGTAAACCTGTAATCCTAAAGGTTTTTTATGACACTTTCAGTAAGCAGAATCTTGGCTGATGGAAATGTTGGTATAAATTAGGATTACTCATTCTAATTCCTATGTGAATTTATGGTATCTGCGTATGAGAGATTGGAAAACTATCAGTTCAAGACCTGTGTGACAGAAAAGCCACACACTGACATCTTTCTTTCTGTGGAAGATGTCATTGAAGGGCTGTCACTCTGTTACATATGTCATCCAAAGTGTGTGAAAGATGAATAGAGATCCACACACCAACACTTTCAATCTGTTTGTATGCATTTGAGGAAAAGCTCTCATAGATTTCTTAAAAATACACAAATTAATATTGCTTACTTTTCAGCAGGGGTAAATTAGGGTCTTTGAGACCTTCTCAGAACAGTCTAGAGTTAAATAATATGCATGTTTTTCATTTTACTATGATGAATGCAAAGCTATTAAACAACCTTTTAAAGAGTTGGTGTAATTATCTGTAAACAGTAATGTTACAAAAAAAGGTCAAGTTGTCCTGCCATTAGAAGTTTATGGATATAAACTGGATTTATGTTGCCATAAAATGGGCACCGACTAACTAGATTAATTCTACACAACTAAACCAACTGTAGTAATATTTAGAAACAATAAAGTGATACCAATTAAAGCAATTTTATTTTTTGTGTCATATTGATTAATGGTGCACTAAAATTAACCAAAGACCTTAAAATCAGAATGGTTGCAGGAGGCATCCACATCTCAGCATTATTACCAACAAGAAGGAGCAGTTAAGGGAGATGGCCCTGCAATAGTATGAATATTTAATTAATAATTAGTCATGTAATTTCTCCTCAGGAATTATTATCCCTCAAACTGGTTTGTGAATTTAATTATTAGCAGCCTTTTTGTTTCCATGTCCCCTCATTACTGTCAGGATTGATGTAACATAAACTTCATTAAAAATTAAAGCAAGAGTCTTAATTACAAGGCTACCCTGACTGAAGTCAGAATTAGCCAAGTCAGTGATGTGCAAATGAGTGCATTATTTAAGAAACATGCTGGAAGTAGTTATGCTAATGTGGAAGGTTCACAGTAGCAGACCTTTTCACTTGCAGTTGCATATTCATTAAATGCACTATGCAAATTTAATGTAGCAGCCTTAGTAATGCGTTGTTAATTTATTCAGATTTATTGAGTAGGACTTAAAAAAAATGTACAAATTTAATTACTCTATCTGCTAGAATGATATTAGGAGAGATAGTGGAGGTTTAAAATGTGTTGATCTGGATTACTGCAGTTTGATGGAGGATGTAGTATCAAAGGACACAATTTTGATAACTAGGCTTGAAAGAATATTTGATTTACTTATAGAATGATCTAAGAAATCACTAAAATTGCACATGCTACTTCCCAATAGGAAAGTAAAAAAAAAGTCTCAGTTGTATTAACTTAAGAGCTAAAGCAGTGCTGAGTCCACAGTCTAATGGATGTAATGATCCTACTGAGACCAGTAAAGGTTATGTATGGAGATCTATGGGAAGCAAAGTGTCTTTGTGGAAAGTTCACCGGTTGTTACATGTTCCTCGGCGACGCTGCTGCTCATCAAGTTTAACAACAGGAATCCTGTCGCTTTGCAACATTACTGGCAGCACACGGTCATTTGTTAGCGCTGGCTGATAGCAAGTTTAAATTTCTGGTTTTCTTTTTACTTTACAGTCTGCAAAAACACCCAACACAAAGACCGCAAACCTACCCTTGTGGAATAATTCCCTCTGGGTACATTTTTTCCCTAAGAAAGAAATACATAAGGGAAAAAACCCCATATGTTTGCATTGTAGTATTCACTTTGAAACCTATCCAAAGTTATTTGGTCTTTTGTGGAAAGATACACGCCAGCAAGTGTGACCCTGTTCCTACTGAAGAACAGAAAAGCTGAGCTAGAACAATTTGTTTTCAAATGTCTTTGATTCTCCCTCATGGAACGGTTTCCATGTTTTTATTTCCCACCTGATGTGTGGTTTCAGAAAAGTAATTGCTGCAAGTGTGTCTTGTGCTCTTTTAGTAATCGACTTCATAGCTGGGTGTCCTTGCACGTTCTCCCCGTGTGGGGTTGCCTGCTTTGCTCACCACTGGACTGTTGAGACATCCAGGCTGTGTCAGGCCACTGGCTTGAACTAAAAATGACTTCTGTTCTCTTGGAAAGGTCTGATCCTGCCTCCCCTGTAAGGAAGCAGTGAGCACTCCACATGTTTATCTCATTGTTACAACTTGGAGTTTTCCTGGCTGCAAGTAGCTGAGTCTTCAGGTCAAGGTGCTAGTGCTGGGCACAGGCAGGTCTGCATTATGAAACCTTTGGGTAAAGCTCATCTGAGTTTTTTCTTCTGCTCTTACCTCTTGTTCCTGCTATGGTAAGGCTGCTGTCTCCTCTGTCCTCTGAACAACACTGCAGAAATTAACTTGACTGTTGACTTTTAAATAATTAAAAATTAGCTGCCATTTGAAATAGTGATAACAATAAAAATAATCTGATGTACATTCTTAAGTCTGTATGGATTTACAAAACCAACCCAATCCCTAACACCTTCCTCATTTTTTCACTTTCCCTGTGCTTTACTGGTCTAGGCCAGTGACTTATTTTCAGCCAAACCTGATCCAGCTGAGAAATGCTCTGTTGCTGGGATATGAGCTGGCACCACATGTTTGACATTGAAATCACTGGGTGAGGGACACAAGGAGCTACTCTGTCACACTGCCACCCTCAGCATGCCACAGTGCAGCCTGAGAGGACAGTAGCCACTGGAGCAAGGGATGGAAACAAGTGGCTGGACACAAAGTCAGGAGGGTCCTTTTGTGGTGACTCTCCTGTCAAATGTGGAATGTACCTACAGCTTCTCTACCTATGTCTTAGGCTCCTTGCCCTGCTAAATACTACAATTCAGACTCCCTGTCCATGTTTCTTAATCCATTCTGGAATCCATCCTGGCTTTGCCAGCTGGCTTGAGGAATCTGGAGAAATCTGTCAATCTCTTTCCCACTGCTCTCCTCATAAACAATTGGATCTGCTAGGTTTGGGTAAAAAGCTGACTGCCCAATGTATCACTTTTGGTTTTCCCTCCATGCAGCAAACTCCTTTCAGTTAAACTCTTCTGCTCCAGAAAGGTGCAATCTTATGACTGCTACACAAAAAGGATCTATAGGGAAGTATTTCCCTCCTCTGCTGCTAGGCATCTGCCCTGGACACATAAGGCAGAGTCTGTAGGTGCTGTAGGTCGGTTCCTCTCGTAGAGGCATTGCCTGGACGTGTGCACACACAGACCAGGCTTTCTGGAAGTGTTCTGAGGAAAATTCATCCTCTTTGCCCAAACAAGGATCTATGCAGTATCCTGCATATTGCAGGAGTGTTGTTTGAAAGGCAATTGTGGTGTTGTAAAGCCTTTCATAGTGTGGCCTCTGTCAGTCAGAAAAATCAAGAGGTGGGGGTGTGCTGCACCATAGAGAGATTCTCATTTCACACGCTGTACTGGAAATGGCTCTCAGTAAATTCACATTCACTCTTCTTCTACGTGTTTATCCAGTGACTGGAAATTTCTTTTTTGTGTTGAAAGCATAGGCTGGGTTATTTGAAGTAGTTTGATTGCAGTGCAGTCTTAAGAGCTGTGCCTTCATTGTGTGGGTGGGGAGATTAAATGATATGCAGTGTATGCTTGGAATAGTTGAATGATTAGGCATTTACATCTGTTTAATTAAACAATGAGCTTCAACCTCTGTTTAATTAAGGCCTAGCTCATTTCAGTTGTGGTGGCATGCTGGGAGTTATAGCACTTCTGTAATTCAAATCCAAGGCTGTAATAGAAATAGGCTGGTCTCTTTTCAATCCTTAATGGCCAGTGGGGCACAGCACAAGGCAGAGATGATCCGCAGGTGAACAGTTTAAGAATTCAGGTGTTATCAGGGAAAAACATGTGATTAGGGTAAGAATTGGGTCAATGTGAAGAGTGTGAAATGCTATCTGCTGGGTGGTGAGGGAAGTGAAGGCTAACAAATACCATCCATCAACAGAGTATGTTATAGTCTGGCTTTATCCCCTGGAAAGTCTTGTTCCCTTAACATTATTGCCTTAACTTAGTCTCTTAAGAACTTTGCCCACAAGGCTGAGGACCTTGTGTTTTTCAATGTAATCCTCTGAAAACAAACTTCACTATGAAAAAAATGCAAATGTCTTGGTTTTTTAAAAGAAAAAATAGGATTTGAGACACAGAGGCTGGAGCTAAGATTTGAGAACCTTGCTGTATCCCATTCAGCACAATTCACAAAAGAATTTGGGACTGATCTGGTTTCCTGTGCTCTGGGGTTGCCTGCCAGGAAGTGGACTTTCCTTTCTCTGTCTCAATTATGAATTTGAGACACAAACCTTGTTGTGCAGAGAAACTCAAACCAGTGTTAACCAACAGGGAAAGAAGCAGCAGCTGAACAGAGGCCTGTGTAGTGTTCTTTCAATACTGAGCTGGGAAAAGGAAAGAAGAAATTTGTACAGAAATATAGGAAGTGTTGCAAATCTGTTGAAAGGGATTCAGCCAAGTAATTCTTGTGATCAGACTTACAGGTCTATCTATTCAGTTCAGGTTGGTTGGGAATTCCAGCTTCCTTGTGACTTGTTACCGGGACTGTCCCTAAGGAAGAAGCACAAAGAGATAATTTTGCAGTGAGTAAATGTGACTTTTCCCACTTTAATTGGCATGAACCTATACTGGAATATTTTGGGAAACTGGATTAACTTTTAAACAAATATTGGATTCGCTCATCTTGCGTTTGTCTTGCACATGTCTGAAGTTCTAGTGAACCCAAAACCTAATCATCTTCCCCATGCACCAGGTGAATAACACCACAGGTGCATCATGCTTAAGATTTATTCTATTCTGTGACTGGTGAGAAGGGAGGAACCCCTAAACGAGTAAAGCAAGTCTCAACTTGGACACTGAGGGTTTCCAAGGGCTGCTGAGTTTCCAAGCTAAACAACAAGGCAGAGAAGATCATGAAGTGCCTGCATGTGTCTGTCTCCCAGCAGCTGCAACACACCTTGTGCAATGCCAGTCCATTCCCCATCTGGCAGTGCTTGGTACTTCTGCCTCCAGGAAAAGACAGGATTTTGGTGGATGCCTTTTCACAAATGTGCCGAGGTTTACGCTGACTGAACTTGAACTTTGAAATAAGCAGTTTGTTTGCAAGCAGCTAACTTTTTACTAAGATAAAATACTATTCTTTTTAAAAACATTTTCATGATAAGCAATCTAACATGCGCAGGTTTAATTTTGGGAAGTTGGGCTGTGTATGTATGTATAATCAGAACAGTACTTTTGGTTGGAGAATTCCAATCATTCATCTCAAATGAGAGTTGTAAGGACTAAAAACAGCAAGAATTTTGGCAGAGGTGGTCTCATGCTCTGATATACATGATTACTATAACTAACACAGTAGCTGAAGCATTGCTCTGAGTGGGTTTCTTCCGTGTCTACCTGCTATTTCTTCAGTCTGTTGATGTGTGGTATCTTCTAACAGAGACAAGGTATAAAGTTGTTGCCTTTTGCAGTAGCACTCTGTGCATTGTTTGCTGCAGTTGTTGGAGCAGCAATTCACGTGGCACACGTGTGTAACCTGTCCCCCTGCAGTGACAGCCATTGCCAGACTGTCTCTATTGCTTTTTAGATGATATGCAGAAAATTGCAGTTGTTGGGTTGCAACAGCAGCACGTCACTGAACCTCCAAAGGAGAAGGGATGTGGCTTTCTTGATCAGCAACCCTGTGTTTCAGTTTCTTGCTGTAACTTTAAAAGCACTGGGTTAGTCTGGACCCTGGGCAGGCAGAGCAGCTGAAGGCTGTATCCTTGGTGGGGATACTGTAGCCCAGTGAATAATGGCTCTGCCTCTGTGGGTCTTATTCTTTTTGCAGATTAAATTAATTTAATCAACCTCATGTGTTTGGGCAGCCTCTCATCTTCCTGCTTCTCTCTGCTCTCCATCCTCCACCTAGTACATTAACTGGAGGAAAAATTTATGATCTCATTAGTTTTGCATATTGGTTCACTTAGGAGCTTAAAAATGTCACTCAACTTCAACCTGTTAAGAAAGCATTTAATCCACTGAAGACTACTCAGGTGTTTCTGAGCCATCTGACAACTCTGACATTCTGTAATACATAAAAAATGGACTTTGTACAGGTACTTCTGATCACCAGCATGACTGCAGGTTCTAAGCTTCTGGGCCTCTGGAGGGGTGTTCTCAGCTGTGCCCGGCCTCACTCTGAGTGCATTGAGATGTGCTTCCCTGCAGATTCACAGATTCCACGAGAGTAGGCTGCCATGGGGATGAAGTGAGGTGGCTTCTCCCCGTTTGCTTAGGCCCTGCCTGTTCCAGTTCTTGTTGTTCTCTCTGTGCATTTTACAGCCCTTTCTGCAAAGCACTGGCCATCCCTGCTTGAGCATTACCCAGGTGATTCTCTGAACTGCTGCTACAGGGAGTTCTGGAAGATGACTGAATCCTGGTACTCCTGGTGATCCCTTCCTGCACAGCAGAGCTTTGCTTTCCGTGGCTCAGAGGGGAGAGCTGTTGCTGCTGGAGCTGTGGTTACCCTGGTCCCCAAGCTGCTTTGTACTCTGGCAATCAAAGGCCTAGGATTTCTATAATTTTAGGTGTTGCTGTTAATTAGCAGTTTTCAGGGAATGATAAATATCCCATCTCCTCCCTGAAAACCTCTTCTCAACTTGTATGAGACCTGCTTTGAAAAGCTAGGGTCACTCAGGGGCTCTGCACACAACTGGGGACTCCAGCACACAACTTGGTAGCTAATGAAGAGGAATATTTATTTTCTTTAAGCTGCTGCCACGTAAAATTTCTGTCATTTAAAAAAATGAAATCTGTACTTCGTTTGGAAAAAATCTGTGTGTCTGAGCAATTTCAAGAGTTTGGTTAAATCTCCTGAGTCATCTTTTTATTATCCTGTACCAAATGTATCCTGAAGGAGAACTTGGAGTCTTGCTGCAGGAATCAGGTGTATCTTCCATTCCACTGTCAGCCTTTTCCCTTCATGCCAACTTTGTATGTGAATTTTCAACTTGAGAGAAAGCCTTGTGTAGATGGAGATGAATCTCCTGATGCAGTTCTTAACAGCACTAACAGGTTGGGATATTCTGGGATAATGCTGCTCCTTACACTTCCTGCTGTTTGAAGCAATTATTTTGCATGTAAGATGTGTTGGTCCTATGCAGGGATTTTTACAGGTGTCTTTGTATCCCATGGCAAAGATTTGAGGCCTGGGGCTACTTTTTCTATGTTGTTGTCATAATTCCGACATAGATAAGCTATTTTGGGGGCCCCTTTTCTGTCAAGTCTTTGGAATTTACAGTCTGTCCCCCTTGCCCTCTTTGTCAGACATTAAGGCTCTCTTGCCTTAACTGAAGATGACTTGCCATATGGTAAAGTGGGTTTGTTCTCTATTAAATGTTTTTAATTACAGTATGTTTACAAAGAGCTCTGTAAATACTTATATATCTGATACAGCTAGAAATTAGTTTTATGCTGGGTTTTCCTGGGACTATTCCAAATGATGCTGTTCAGAGAAGTTAAATTGCATTTGCTGCCATTCAGTGCTTAATGACAGCATGCCCAGCATGGGGCTGGATGGCATCGTGCTTGGCGTGCATCCATAAATAAGACCTCAAAAGGATTACTTCAAATGATACAGGTGAGTGAGCTCCCAGTGAGGTCTGGCAGGATTGCCTACTCTGGTAGCACTAGTGAAATTACTTGCATGATTTAAAGCCACAAACTCAGCCAGTGTAGTTAATTTTAAACTCTATTGATTGGACTAGGATTTTACATTGATTTTTTTAAGTTGTCCCAGTATGACTTCTGCACGTAAACAGAGTCTGTCAGAGCTTTTTCCAAAGGCTGCTCACTGCCCTCCATGAAAAGTTTGAGGGAGAGGTTATTTTCTGCTCTTGGGAAGCCCAAAATCAAGGTTCAGACTTGCAGAAGCAATGTTTCTGTAAAGACCTCAGTCACTGTAATACTGATTTTCATGTAGTAGTGGTGTGTAAAGGCCCACTAGGTATCTTAAATATTTACAGATAAGTTACAGGTGTGAAGTGTGTGTATGCCAAGTCAGCACCAAGTACCCCAGACGGGAATCGCAACATAAGGCAACCCCATCCAATAAACTGTATTATGTGAAGTGCAAAGAATTCTCAGCTGGATGAAATCAGAGAATGAGCGAAATTTGTTGGAATACACATTGGGTAATTACACAGTTGTCAAAATATTTATTGATTGTGTCTGAATCCTATGAAAACCTTTTCTAAATGTTCTTGGAGGAAAAGCAGAAAATCTCTAGTTTTCCAGGGCAACTTAATCTCTGTAACAAGTAGAGAATATTCCACTTAAATTCCAATTCAACAGACTAAGTTCCATTTTGGCAGCTGTTTCCATGTTGCTCAGCCCAGGTAGAATCATCTCTTTCAGAAGTATCATGTGTCCACACCAAGGCGTGGAAGGAAAACTTGTCCTCAGCAACATTCTGAGAATTCATCCTGCATTCCCTCTTTGTCTTCACTGACATGTCTTGAAATGCAAGTGAGACCAAATTCAGACTCTTGGGCAATGCTGACCTTGGTTTTAGCTGGCTCTCAAGCTGCCCTAAACGTTTCCATGAATATTCTTTAGGGACTGCAGACATGAAAAACACAGTGGGCCTGTTTTGTGTTTCCTGAGGCCTTTGCAGTATTTATGCCAGGCAGCACCAAGGTGGGAAGGGCTATCAACAGCTGGATAAAAGTTCTGCTGGGAAAGGGTTCAGCCTGCAGCTACAAGCGTTGGAGTATGATTTGGGAAAGTGTGTGAGGAACTTCCACTGCTGCTTTTGGGATCATTTTGTGTTGCTTCTTTTACAGAAGTAGAACTAAAGTGCACTGGGATCCTCTGCAGACTGATTACAGGTCTTGATTTTCAATTGGAATGTGCTTTCCCTATCTTCTTATTCTTGGACTTAGAGGGTATCATAACAAAATAGGTAGTATTTATTGTAATGAAATCTTTACTTTTTGTGTCTCTGCAGCTTGGAGGGGTCAGAGCAATGATGAATGATTTCAAAAAGTAGATTTAGAATTTCGTAACTGCCATAGGTACTGGGCATAAATGGCCTGGGTAAGGGAGCCAGGGGATGCAGGAGCACCCCCGGTGGGAGCACTGTGGCATTAACTGTGACACCATGGCAGCACCTCACTGAGGAAATTCAGGCGGAAGAAGTTTGGAATGAAGAATATTCAGAGCCAAATACTTTTCTGGTGTAAGTTACTTTAGCTGCCCTGGCAGGCTTGTGCAGTGGAGGATGGGTGT
This sequence comes from Chamaea fasciata, assembly GCF_029207755.1. Classification (NCBI taxonomy): domain Eukaryota; kingdom Metazoa; phylum Chordata; class Aves; order Passeriformes; family Sylviidae; genus Chamaea; species Chamaea fasciata. The sequence goes on from NW_027094099.1 coordinate 4,932,197, forward strand.
GCTTTCGCATTTGAGGATGTGCGCTTGTATCACAAGAGAATTTCTTCTCCCAGGATATCGGACTCTGAAATATTAGAGCTCCAAAGCACCTTGATTCTCCAGCATCCTTTAAGTTTTAAATATCTGTCTTTTGGGTATGGTTTTAATAGACTAGGGCTTTAGGACCAGTTTCTCTGAGAAGCAGTTCTGTTCAAGAAGGGCCCTTGACACCTTTCTGGCTTAATGCTAGACACATCTGCTGCTACTTGGGCAAAATTGACACTGTCTAGAGAGCAAAGCAATCACCTGCTGTAGCATTACAGAGCATTTACACTTGAGCCATGTTACCAGGCAGTAAATCTTGACCTTTAGGGGTTCAGAGATTAGATTTCTTCGCTGCAAGCGCTCAAGATCTTGTTAGGCATTTGTTGCTATTCAAAGCAGATTTCAGGGGTTACCTATGGGTTTAAATCATAGCCTCAATCATATTTGGAAGGTTCTTTTAAAGCTAGGATAGCTTCAAATAAAAACTAGGATTACTTTTACATTTATTGTTAGTAGTTGTCAAGAAGCAAATGTGGGGGGAGGAAGGGGTTGTAGAGGCAAAGACATTTCTCTAAGTTTCAGTGTTTATTTCAATGTGAACAGAAATTTTGCAGTGTTTGGAGAGAAATGGTTTCTTTTCAACGTGGACAAAGAGATGCACTTATTCCACTGGGATAATAAACTAAAAGTTGTATTCAAAATAGGACTGAAGGCACACATAGTTTAAAAGAAACTATTTTGAAAATAGGAACCCCTCAGATAACCACTGACTTAAATAGACACAGTGTTAATCACTGATTAATGCTGAGGAATGCCTGACAGCTTGTGCTCTGTCCTGTGTGCAAACCAAGCACTGCAGAAGGGGAGTCAGGCAGGTGCCAAAAGAGGTCACTGAGCCCCCACTACTAACAGGAATCCTTCGTTCCCTTTGCAGAAAAGCACTGATGGTCAGGTTTGTGTAGGTGCATGCAGCGCTTTACTGGGAATTTCATCTCCTTTGACAACAAGACAGAAGATCAGAACTCCTGAGATATTTTCTCATTTCTTTCTTCCATTTCCCCAAACCATTGCAGTGGGTCTCAAATCCTTATTTCTGGGGTTTTTTTTTATCCTGAGCTTATTTTTCCAAAATAAAGAGTTACAGCCATGAAAGAAATACAGTTTCATCATAGTTTTTAAAAAATAATGCATTTGTGAAATGTAATTGTAAGCCCAGATATAAAATGGAAAGCTAATGACTGAAGAGCAATACAATAAGTCTGTTGTAAGTGATAGTACAAGCATGTTCTGCATGGCACTGGAGTTAAAATGTGATGGTAATTCTGGAATGAATTCAGAAAATACTCAGTCAGAAGAATAAGGGATGCTTGCCCTTTGCTCAGGCCAGTGTTCCAGAGCTGGATCACACTCTAACCCTCTGGGCATTGTATTAGAGAAGGATTGGAGATCACTTGGAGAGTACAGACAGGGAAACTTTTATTGAGGAAAGGAAGCACGATTAAAGTGATTAACTACCATGAAACAGTTCATTACACAGTCCTTTAAAGTCCAAGTCTCCCAGCCCCCAGGGTTTTACTTTCCTGCTTTTTTTAATCCTGTAAAGTAAAATAATGGTGATTTTTTTTTCCTTTAGAAAGGAAGGGAAAGCTTAACAAATAGGAGGAGCTCAGAAAGGGGCAGAACCTTTTGCCTTATTGCTCTTTGGAATCTATAATTGGTATTGTAAAACTTCCCAATGAAACACACTTTTCCAGGCCTTCAGAGGCCAGAAACTCCAGAGTTATTTTGCTAAGCCTCACAATTGCAAAGTGCAAGAATGTGTTTGAACTGGGCAACCTTCAGCTGAGCAGTTCCACTCCTCTGTGCACATGACAAACACCATCCTCACAAGTCCCAGGTCTTGTTACCTGTTCTGTGATAACTAGGCATTAAAAACAATAGATGGAACCATAACTGGTTAGCTGAAGTTGTCTAGGTCTCTTTGCACACATTAGATATCTCGCAAGGTATTATAGTTTGGCCTTGCACAGCTGGTCTTGCAGTCTTTGAAATCCTGACCAGTGGAAACAGATTTTGGCCTTGGGAGACAGTGAAAAAACCTCTTGGTGAGTTCTGTAGGAGCATAAAGGCTTCTCTGATGATGTTGGCTGGGATAGCTTAAGGCAACTGAGCTGTCCCCAGTGCATCTCTGCCTCTGTTTTTCATGCTGGGGAAGATCTGAACTCCCCCGGTCTGTCTTTTGTAAGACATTCTTGGCCCTGGTTCTACATCTGTATTTGTCCTCTGTTGTGTGGTTCCACTGCTTTGAGAATCTAAGGATGTCACCATCTACAGTATGTTTGCAATAAAGCAGTTGGGGCAGTGGCACTTCCATTTTTATGGATGGGAAACTGTGTTCTGTTTTCTGTGACTGGGTCCTCTGAGGAACTGTGACGAAACACAACTAAATGTCTTTTGAATGTCTGGGTTTAAATGGGAATTACATTGGCATTCTGATACAGAGAGGAAAAGGAGAAAACCAGACAACACCAGGTTCCTCACATCTTCAGCTGCAGCCCAGGTTGCCTTGGCAGTCTAAGGGAGATCAGAAGGATTGGAGTATGTAAAATGCAATTGTATGTAAAAGCACTAAAGGGCTTTGGTACAATGCTGTGTGAAATGTTGACATACTATGTTGTATTTCTAAACTCTAAAACGTTTGCTGCTTATTTGAAACAGTATCCTGAATATCAGATATGGTCTTTTGATAAATAAAATACAGGGAAACATCATCTACTCGTGCCTGACTATGCCAAACCTCTGTAGAAGTTTTTGTTTTGACTCATTTCCCTCCCGCTTCCTCCCTACAGAAGACTCACTGTTGATGCCGGCAAATGCATGGTGTGCAGTGGTTGCTATGGTAATTATTTCTTGTAATGAGTTAGTGTTATAAATGGCTGGGATTTAATGAAGAGTTCCCTCAGGAATATCCTGATCAGTTTGGTTATGCATCCCTGTGAGACACGCCAGGGTGCTGGGCATTCATCCACTGCAGCAGAACCAGGGGAGCTGTGGTGGTTCATCACTCCTGAAATCTCCCACGCTCTTGGCAAGCTAATTCTGTAGGAAACACAAGTAAACCATGCAGAACTTACTAATAACTGGGGCTGGCAATCTGCACAGATCTGCTGCTCTGTACAGAGGCGGGCACTCAGACAGCTTTGTGCACAGTGCTGATTTACTGAAGGGCAAGAAGATTTTCAGATTTAGAAAAGCTGAAAGAATATTGCATTCTGTTTAAAATAGAATTATTCCATCCTTGTGTATACAAGCTTTTTTTACTGTTCTGAAGGGTCCATGCACTGTGCAAAAGCAAGTGATAGCTTAATGTGGCTATTTGCAAACCTCAAATCAGATGTAAAATGTGAGGGTTTTTTTAAAAAAGTGGTTTAGATCTTTTTAGAGACTCACCAGATTATGTTTTTAAAGCAGGTGTCTTTCCCAATTTGCATCTTAATAAGTCTTAATTTCATTTTGAGACTGTGGAGGGCTGGTTAACTTGGTTCAGCAATCAGTAACGTATTCCTTCCTGGAAATCCAGAGACTTAAATTAAGGCTGTCAAACAGTAATAAGGCTGCTACCAAGTATGTTAGGAACCAGTGTACAGGTGGTTGTAATGCTCCATCACACGGATAGAGGTTAAGGGACCAGACATTTTACGAGGCCACATGTGGGTCCTTCTGCAGTTTTGCAAAACAGAAAATGACTTAGTCTGCCTAGCAGAGAAAATTCAATGTGGTGTTTATTTTTTGAAAATAGTGTATGGGAGAACTGAGATAAAAAAGGGGGTTTAAAATATCAAATACAGATAGGGTTTTACTTATGTTTTCCTTGGGGCAGTCTTTCTAAAGGTACTTTGTAAGCCAAGATCAGTCCATACCAAAAGAAAAGATCCAAGCAGCTGCTTCTTCTGAGGGCACACTAATTATTAGGGATCTGACCTGGGCTGAATCAAAATCTCACTAACTGCTGGTGTTTGTGATTGGATTTTTCCTGATCAGGAGCTGAGATCAAACACACAAGTTGCAGGAGAAGTGGTGTGTTGTGAGCTGGCATGAGACATTGAACCCATTTGTTGTATGCTATTTTTTTTGAAATTAAAGGATCTGGGTTTATATGTAACATATTTTTGGTTATTTCACAAACCAAATTTAATACTTGGGCTGGGTAATTAGGAAAAGAGTGGGGTTTTTTCTAGACTTTAAAAGCATTTTAGAGGTGCTATATTCTATAGTGAGATTGTTTAGGATTTACTTTGTCTGAGCAGACACATTTTCATCTCAAGTATTTCAAAATGTGAGACTTTGTTAGACCTGCTCAGATTCTTTGGCTGTGTCTCACTCAGATCATCTCTGCTGCTCCCCTTTCACCAGAGGACCAAGGGTTCTTTTGTCGAGGGCCTTGTTTGTCAGACTGTGCTAATGCATCTTTAATCATTCTTCTTCCTATTTCTTATGCATTTGCTGCACAGTTCTAGGTGGAATTGCCTCTTCAGATTTTTTCTGTCTTGCAGTGGCACATTCATGCTCAAATTGTTGTGCTCAGTAGTGCCATTGTCACATTATAACAAGAAAGATGCTTCATCATGTGTTGTAAAATGAGCTGAAATCTTCTGTTAGGAGCTGAGGGATCATGTTGTAGAAAAACATTCATTTTTAAGCACCAAGTCATTACACTGGAAAAGGACACATTAAAGCTGTCAAAGTATTTTCACTCAGTAATTCCAGGGTATCACATTAACAAGTTGCAGGGCATGAGGTTTTCAGTATTCTCATTTACAAAGGTGTACAACGCAGATGTTTTTAAATGGGCAGTTTTCCTCTGGATTATGTGTTTGGCAGTGGCTAACAGAAAACTTTGGTTTCAAAATATTAGTAAATTAGATAGTACTATTTGTCAAGTCTAATTAAAGCAGTCAGTTCAAGCACTGCCTCTTACTGTTGCTGCTATGTAATTATGATATTGGATTTGTCTCCATATTTAATATTTCCATAGAAGGCAGCAAAGTAATATAGACTGTCTCACTGTTAATCCAGTAGTTCTAGATTTTTGCTTGTATGTTGGTCAGGACAAGAAGAAAAGGTTTAAAGAAAGATGGTGAGGGAGAGAGGTAAGGACAGAAAGACCATATTGCCGTATTAAAAGAAAAAGGTACCTGAGTTCCACAAGCTGAAAGTTTGAATTACAAAAGTGCGACAGTTCAAGTAAAATGTGCCCCATGAAATTTTGAAAATATCTGCTTAAAGCACCTTACTGAGATTGTTGGTGCAAACAGTTTTGAAATACTAACACCATCACAACATATCTGTGAGTCTATTCAGAACTAGTGGGAGCAGGAATGTGGGACATCTGTTGTTCAAACCCTTCCTGTGGAACCAGGAGTGCGTGGTTACAGCTTGGCTGGATGAGCAAAGTTCTAGCAATTGCTTGCAGTCTCTGTGTTCCTGGGCTGTCCTGGTCAGTGTATCTGACTGACACACTCAGCACACAGGAGGAAGGTAATATCCAAAGACAGACCAGGATGAAGAATCTTGAGGATACCAACCAAGTCTTTCATAGATGAAGAAGACAAAACGGACAATTTCTGAGGTGAGATACAGAGAAAATACAGGCACTCTACTGGGAGATAGGAGCCCAGAAAATCCTTCTGGCTGGCTAATGGAAATGGAAGGCAAGGAACAGGAAGGAAGGCACTGGAACTGGGAGCCTGTGATGTCTGGATGTGTGAGATCAGAAAGGAATAAGCAGGTCTCCTGCCAAGGAAGGAGGAAATAGGGCTTTCCTTTGTGCAGTTCAAGGTGGTACTTCAGGGGCAGAGGAGCAGAAAGTGGACCAGAATAAGGATAATAATTAAGGGATGAGATTGAGGGTGCCTAGGAACACACTAGGCGCTAGTTGGTGGGAGAGAATTTCCTACAGAAAAGGGTCAGATACAGGTAGCAGTGGCCACAATTCACTCGTTTGACCAGCTAACAGATGAAGAACAATTAGAAGATCAGAACCAGAACAGTAGATAACTGTGTCCAGTATTGTGGGAAGAACAGCCAGAGGACCAAATGGCTGTGAATCTATACTGTAGATGATAAACAGAAAAAAAGCTAAATTCCTGTGATGTTGTCAGAATGTGTGCTGGAAGAATGGAGAGAGCGGAGTTCATTTTTTAGATCATGTCCTGAGGAGACACATGTGGTGGTATAATATTAATTGCCTAAATATAGTATAAAAAATCCCACCCCTGTACATTTATCTTCCGGGCAAAACTAGATGCTGTAGAGAATGTGGCACTGAAGCTAATGATGAGGGATTGTGCTGCTGATTGGTGACTCTCCAAGGATGGAAAATTTGCTACCTTTCTCTTTCCAGTATTGTGTCCCTCCTGTGTCAGGCATGTCAGAAGACATCAATCGGTTAGCAAAGAATCCCACTTGGAAGCAAACTAGACCATAAATAATGCCCTCTGCTAAAGCACAGACACTTCTCCAACTGATGAGAACAAAACAATACAGAGGTATTAATTGCCTCTTTAAGAGTATAAAACCACTCTGCTGCTTGGAGCAGTGCAGCTCTTTAGGATCTTTAGCTGCTAATGACCACTGGAATCTTAGGGGCTACAATTGTCTTCCCAATTATTTAAGAACCTGAAGCAGTCTCTGAGTGGCGAGTACTAAAAAGAAAAATCAAAGCAATGTGCTATATTGTGCACTAAAATGATTGGTTTGCATGGTACTGTATTTTTATGTAATTTAACATTTTAGAAAACTAAAGATAACTAAATAAATAAAAAAAATCTGTTTTTTTCATATTTCCAAGTAAAAAATATTTTGATTATTATTTTGAAGGCATCCTTAAGGAGATTTCTCTCAGAAATGAGGAATATGTTGTTTCTTTACTTCTCTTTATGAGACATACATTTTAAAAAGCTTGGCCTACTGTGGAGAAAAGCGGTGCTGAAGGACCTGTGCTGCTGTTTGTGCAGACACATGAATGGAAATTCAAGCTGAGGAGAACCAGTATTGCTGGTGCCTTTCCTTTGCTGAGTGGCAGCTGTGTTCTGACCCAATCCCAGCTGCTTGGTGAGTGGTTTCCCTGCCAGAGCCCTGGGTATTCCTGCCCACTCCCTCCTGCCCACAGCAGTCACACTCTGGAAAGACTTGAGACCTTCAACTGACTGGCTTATTTATACCCATACCTTGCAAAAGGGCAGGTGCCCCTCCAGTGGTATCAATTCCTCCAATAAACACATCATAATTCCAGTTGAGAGGAATCTTGGGAAGCAGAGCTGCTCATGTCTGTGTCAACCCCAGTTTTGAATATCTGTAGCACTGGAGTCTCAACAGTCTGAACTGCTGTGAATTAGAAATTAGTAGCTGAGAGGAGTGAGCAGTCTCCACACCAAAACACAGCCGGATATTTTCACCCTGGATGAAGGCTGAGAAGCATTTGCTTGATTTTTGTCTGGGCAGATGGAGGTCAAGTTCTTACTGAAGGCATAGTAGAGGAGAAGCAATCTGAGCTCTCCAACAGATAACAACAAGATAACAACTCGGGTTGGGTTTAGCCCCAAGAAGGACCTGGAAAGAATTTTTTGTCTGAAATAGTTTTGAAGTTACAAAGAAAGGTTACTGTCTTGCCATCTTTGCGTTTATAAAACTGAACTTACCCCATTTTTGTGCCTTTGCAGAGCTGCACCAAAATCCTTGATTCCAGACTCTGCTTTCTGTTCATCATGAGTGCTTGTGATTTGCAATCTTCATTGATTTTGGAAAAACAAAGTCAAATTAAACACACACTTGTTAGAGGTCTAGTTCCTATTTATAGAACTAAAGGGTGGTTTGGAAACACAGTACCAGATAAACGCACTCCTCTAGAAAAATACCGAACACTGAGCTGCTGCTGTGTGTAGAAAGGTTGAATGAATTCAGTGATGTTTGACTGTAAAATAAATTGCTGCAGATTTGGGTTTAACCAGTCGGCCAGGCCGTCTCACTGCAGTAATTTTAAGTAGCATGGAAGTTCGTCTTCCTGTAAGAACAGAGATGGAGTAACAGCAACTCTCCTGCTTCGTGAAGCATCAGCCAGGATAAAAGTGGCTACTGCTGTACCTGAAGGAGTGTTGGTAATTGCCCCACATCCAGATGAGCAATTAGCTGAAATAATTACCAGCCTTGAGATGAATCCACACACTTTTTTTTTTTTGTCTGTGACAGTATCAAGGATAACAGGTGTTGAGAGTGCCTGGAAGGGACAAAGATTAAAGATTATTTCATTATCTGGATTCCTTTAGGCAGAGTCGTCTTGCATTTTATCCTGTCATGCACAGAAAGGTCTAAGCAGCACTTTATTCTCCTCATGCTTTGGCAATTTTGAAGCTGAGCTTCTGACAGAGAATGAATGTTGTTTAATCTGGGAGAATTGTCTGTCCTTGAGAATTCAGTAAATTATCTCTGTCTCTGCACAGTCTGCTTCCTACTTAGAGACCCAAAGAAAACTGCAAGCAAGAATGACAAAGAGGCATTAAGAAACAGTCTTCCTGTGACTGAGATTTAGATTAATCAGGGAAGTAAGTATTTGAAGGGTTCCTTTACTTGGAAACTTACTGATGAGACAGTGTGTGTATTTCCAACTCATGGTTTCCATTTCTCAGCAGTGACTTGCAGGAATAATGTTTCTCAAAACTGTTACTAGATTATAACATATTCTTGCACTGTGCACCAGCATTACATCCATGACAGATCTGTCCAAGTCACTATTTGGATCCCAGGATGATGTGATGGAACATGGCAAAGAGAAGGGATGGCTGGAACTGATGGAACCTGGCAGGTGGAACCATTTACCTGCATAAACATTTTTCCATTAAAAAACTTTAGTTTGTCCCCTATGTTCTCCTCTAATTCCATTATAATTTGAAGGAAGTTTTTGCATAGCTAGTACATGTTTATGATCTTTTTTTATCTGCTCTCATTTGATTCTTCACCAGGTCAGCATTAGGTGTTATGCCTTTTTCTGATTCATTATCCTCTACTTTTGTTTTTCACTAATCTCTTTGTTCCTGCTTTTTGTTTGTTTGTTTTCTATTCTGTGCTTCTCAGCTATGATCCATGATTCCCCAGAGTCGAAGCAAGTTAGAAAAAAAGACATTTTCAGTTGCAGTTGGCATCCAATGGTTTGTAGTGGCCCTTGATAACATCCTGGTTCCAAGGCCCATAAGTAGTTCTTGGTGGTTTATGGCTTTGTTCATGGAGCGAGACCCATCCTGGTGGTGCTGTGTGCAATTTATTTGCCTTTCAGAAGAAGAGAATTGGTGCTGGTGCTACAGCTGAGCAGCACCACAACACTGGCCCTTCCTTATAACGAACTGCCCTCTCTGAAGTTAGTCAGTTTTGGTTTAGGAGTTTACTAGAAGAAACTATGGAAAGACCTTGTTTTCAACAGTGGAGTTATTCCAGCTGACTGCAGCTGAGGATTTCTGGTTCAGAACTTTGTACAAATTTGTGCTGCCCTTGCCTCAGTACATTGGTTCTGTAGAGGGTCCATCTCCCTGCTGTACTGCAGGCCAGCATTTCCACAGGAAGAAATTCTCCTCCTTTTTGCTGGATTTTAGTTTTGAGGGCTGTGCTTTTTCTCTGACAAAACCCTTGTGTGGCAGAGCACACCTTTTTAAGTTACCAGGTATCTGCTGTCTTCCAATTGACATTCACCAGCAACTCCCTTTGTCTTCAAGAAAGGTCATGGACAAATAAACATCTATGAACTTCTAGCAACAAATAAAGCAAGCTACACAGGCCCAGTTACAGCTACAAAACTGGACTCAAGATTGCATCAAGATGTTTTCCAGTGAGACAAGGATTTCTGCTTTCTGCCAAGGTGGCAGCAGCAGCCAGTGAAGGTGAGGCAGATGCTTGTGAGCAGGTTAAGTCTGAAGGAAGTGAAGGTTGGCTCCTCTTTTCCATTGAGAGCAGTTTTCTCACATCTAATTGTGCCTCTCACTGCATTTCATGTAGTACTGCTGCCATAGTTTTGAACATGCTTTTACTTTTTTTTTCTCCCCCCCCCCCCATAGTTACTTAGGAAAACTTCTGGATGATTAATTCACCTCATAAATATTCATCTTTAATTTTATCTTTTCAGTATGGGTATGTAGTACACTTGCTGAGAAAAGCTACCTACAATAAATAAGGCTGAGGATAAATTGCACATTCAGAACTCCTGGAATTTGCCAGGGACTGACTTAAGTGCAAGTGGATGGTTTGAAATTCTAGTACCCACAGGTCTTTGTAAGCTGAAGCTCTCAGTCTCCGTGTTCAAGGAATGAGGCTGTAATGAAAACACTTTGATATTCAGGAAAAAAATTAAAGCTTCACAACACTTCAGCTGAAAAGATCAAAGTCGTCTTTGAATAAATGTGACTGCATTATGCCTTTCAGGGACTGAACTGATCTGTCTTCCCTGAGATGATTCCTCTACTTCTCATGGGACTCTGCCTTCATGTTTGTGGGCTGTGCTTCTAGAACATGATTTTTGTTTACTCTGGTGCTGTAGTCTGATGGCTATCAAATGGCTGGCTGGAGAAAGGACAGATTGTGCAACCTTTTTTTTTTGTAAATGCCATGAATAACTCCAGTGATTTTCAGTTAGTTGCCTTTTCGAGAGTTTGACAGTTTTAACTGCTGTTAATTGTCCTGGAATTAAGCTGTCTTGAGGCAGGTCAATATGACAGAAGAAACCTAAATCTTTATAGCATACCTTTCCTGAATACCTAGAGAAACGCTACCATTGATTAAGAAAAACAGAGAAATAAACAATATTCGAAATAATTTTTGGTAAGATCTTATGCTGCTTATTTACGGAGGCTCCCATGGGAAAATAGAGATATTTAATGTGCAGGTGGGATGAAGCTGGACAATCCAGAGCATCTGTAACACAGCTTGCAGGTCAAACGGTTTAATGCTGCTGGGAAGTCAGAGATACTTTCCAGACCATAGAGAAGGAAGATGTTTCACCTGTCCCAGGCTTCCCCGAGGAGCTGGGTACTTCAGGGCAATCAGCACAGTGCAGTTCTCATGTTTACATGCCCTGGGGAAAAGTGGAAATATTTTTTCACTCTATCTAGAGAAGATAGTTACGTGTAATTCCGAAAGTTCCCAACCCTGTTAGTGACGCCTCCAAATTCTTTCCTCAAGTATTTATACTCTAATAAAACAAACGAGGAGTGGGTTATTGAGGTCCAGAGGCAGATGGTCAGTGGGAAGCAGTCATGGCACCTATCTTAAAACCTTCTATTTGTGTTAACCACTGATGAAGAGTCATCCAAGATGATCTTGCAGGTTCCAGCATGGACCCCTCTGCTGTGCCTGCCCAGTGTTCCCAGCAAGCAAGACGCTTCCAGGAAGGTTCACTTGCTGCTCTCTGCTTTGGACTGCATTTCCAAGCAAACACCTGCTTGGAAACCCATTTCAAAAGCACACAATGCAGATATCTTTTAGGAAGGAAATTGAGCATGCAAGGAATTAAGGTAGTGCATTGATGAGACTGAAGCTATTTTGAATAAGAACAAACACCCTTAGGCTTTTGGGATTTTAGTACAGAATTTTGAAAAAACATCAAAGGGGGAAAAGTAAATACTGGTTTTGCAGCTATTGACACTTCAAATTTTATTTAACAACAGCAATATCAATTGCACGTTTCACACAGTGATTTCCTTGGCAAGATGAGCAAGATTTGCTTTTGAATGTAGAATCAGACTTTTTGCATTGAATTGCAGGTTGGCCTTGTTTTAGCAATAACTATAGTTTGAGTGGTTGTCTCTCCTGTACCTCATCCTAAACCTTCAATTACACAAGAGATGTACGACCTGGGAACTCAAGCTATTGCAATCAATAGCTAATAAACTGATTTAGAGTGCCAAATGCCTTTGTGAAGTGTCTGTACTTCACTGTGTGTTTGTGTAAGTGCAATGTAGCAAATGGAATTTTAGCCAGCTGTGATTCATGTCTTCATACCTTTAAAAAATATACAGGGCTTTTAAACAGTAAATATTATCAAAAATATCAAAATAATATAAAAAATTATCAGCTGCTTTTCATCCTGATCACTAATGAAAGATTTTGTATCTACTAACAGTTTGACAAGGTTACTCATTTTGCCTCCCTTTTTTGTCACTCCAGTCATTTTCCATATGTAAGTCACTATTCCTCCATATCTGGAAACCAGCACCCTGAAAAACACTGAGGCTGGTGGGCAGTTCCATTCATGTGAGAGGCTCTTACTACTTTACCTGTTGTCTCTGGTGTGCTTTGGAGAAGCAAATCACCAAAGATTTCCAAAACTCTCTGACGCAGTTTAAGCAATCAATGACGCCAAAGAAATTGTTCTGTGAACCTGCTGCTGGTTGGTTTTGTCCCTTGTGTCTGTCAGGACTCAGCCATGTTCATCAATCTCTGTCTGTCTTTAGTTCATGCCTGCTCCCCCAGCTCTCTGGTGCCTGTGCAAGCTGGTGTCATCTATGGAGCTGGGCTCTGGCCCTGCCCAGACACTGGTGAGTGGGATGTGGATGTGTGTGAGCATTTGCTCCTGTAATGCCTGGAGATGAGGGAGGTACTTCTGAATTTATAAGGTCCCTTTTTATAAGGAATTAATTGTAGGATTATTGTCTACTTAACTCTTGGTTCAGACTTAAAGGATGCCAGCTTTTCAGTCAGGTTCAGGATCTTGGGAGGCCCATCACAGTAATTATCCTGCAGGAATACCCAGACCTGGCCAGTGCTTACTTGGTCTGGGTTTTATTTACCATGTAAGCATTGTAATAGAGTACTGGTATTTTAGAATGAAGTAACCCTTTTATTACTGAAGTGGCCTATGGAAAAGCTAAACATGGTTGGGATAAATACTTTTAAATAAAATCAAATCTAGGGAATAGTTAAGTTATGCAAAGCTCGGACGTTTTAAAGAGAGGTATGAGTCGTTTGATGAATAGGAAATGTGTTAGGAAATTCTGATTAATTATTAATCTATTGAAAAAGGAGCTAGAAAAATTAATATTTTATATCACAGATATATTTATATAAAATAATTCTGTAGTTGGCTAGTTAGCTGGTTAGAGTGCAGCTTCAAACAATCTATAGAAACAAGTGAATCCTCCTTTATCTCAAATATAATTAGCCATTTAAATGTCTTGGGTCAATTTATTAACACTTTATTCATCGGGGTGTAACTTTTATTAGGCTTTATTGCTATCAGAAATTATATCCTACACAAATACAATAGAGATTTAAATGTTCTGTAGAATGAGCCAATGCTTCCTGACTTTATTGCACAGTATTGTAATGAACCTTGACCAGCTGTAGATTTGATAAGTGTAAAATATTGCTGCTTGCTGCTAATTTTGTTCCTTTTTAATGACTGATAATCCATGTCGATTTAGTGTGATAGTCACAATCCAATACTGTTTTCCTGCTATAAATGTGATTGTAACAGGAGCTATTAAGTGTGTCTGCATAATAAAATTAGTCAGGGAAGCTCTGTATATTGTTTCCAGGTCTTTGGATTTTCATTATAGTAGTGGAACTTGTTAGACTGTAAAGCTTGATGGTTGCCAGCTCAGACAAGCTCTTTTCTACTTCTGTGCCAGGCAAAGGGGTAATGATGCTGCACTAAGAAGTCTGTTCTCACTGTTCTGGAAAATTCATCACATATAAACATAGGGGATCATTTTGGGGAGAGCAGGAGAGGTGTCATGGGGGAAGAAAGAGAGGAAACTCATCTGGGCAACTGCAACTGCACAAGAGTTGCTTAGAGACAAACCTGGCAGCTGAAAGTCTGGGTTGGGAAAGGTAGTTGTGACATCTCTTAGCAGTTAGGCAACACTGATAAATCAAATGTCCATGTCTGTCAGGATGCCAAACTGTACAAAAGGATCTCAGTGAGGAAGCCTCAGTGGAAGACTCTTTCCTTTATGGCTCTGTTCAGCAGCATATGCCACTTTGAGATAATGAACTGTTGCATCCAAATCATTCTGAGAAACACACATTGCCTCATACACCTGCTTTTGGTTTCATTTGATTTTGTCTAACCTGAACAGTTACTTCTGTTTCCGTTCTTGGGCCTCTAGGTATGAAGTAGACATATTTTTACAGGAGTAGTTGAAATCCCAACTGTGAGAATAATCAAAAGGCAGTTTCTGTAGCTTATTTTTTTTAATGAGTAGTTATCCACTTAGTACATCACTTAGTAGTGATCTCCACTGATATCTTGGCAGAATAGTAACTAAAAGCTGTACCCATATCGGGGTAGTATCTCAAAAGAATTTATTTTGTGGTAAAGCAGATATCTAACACCTGAATATCTTACTTCTTAAATAGGTAATGGGGAATTCTGCCACTCATGTCAGTGTAGGCATGGTTTTGCCCACAATAATTTTGTCTGACTCAAACTTTGCCAGACTCTGGCTCTCATGGTGTGAGAGTTTTGCCATGCTCTCTATCTACTCACATGGACTGAGCTGTACTGACTGCTGGGGTAGGACAAGAACTACTTGCACACATCCACTGATGATGTTGGCTCAATAAACGTTTCTGTCAGCACCTTATAAGGGGCAGCTTATAACTTTTCACTGACTAAATAACAGTTCATCCCTTTCAATACAAGGCAGGAATAAACCTAAAGATTCATAACCTTCTGCATGATTTATTTGCATCATTTCCTCTAACACTTGGAAAAGCTCCCCAAGAAAAAGAATGCAGAAATCTGACAAGTACATGCAGAGAAAACTGTATCAGCCTAAGGTTCTCTGGAGCATGTTTGCATTTTGGTGGCTGTGTGGTAGAAGCTGTGAGGCCCTTTTGACCTTTGAGTTTATGCTTACAGGGATGTTTAAATGTCATTGCTCAGTCTGTGCATTATCCAGACCTGCAGTACTGGGGACCATTCACAAGTTCATTCCATATGCCTCCAGTTTCTATGAAGGCTCTCAATGCAGAGTAGTAGCACAATAAAACAGTGGTGTAAAATACATCTAACATGAGACTTTCTAGAGAGATCTCCAGGCTGCCTTTATGGCTGACATATACTCCTTTGCAGAGAAATTCTGAAACTATTTCTAGGATTCAAATGGATTTCCGCTTTGCTGGCCCAATCTGCTGTGCAGCAGTACTTGCATCAGGCTCTGTGCAGCAATTTGGGGGGATGCTGGCTGGTCAGGGCTGCATCCTGCCAGAGGACAATATGCTGAGGCTGGTCAGCAGGTAACAGCAGCTGAAATCCTGCTAACATCACTCAGAGGTTAAGGGGGGTAGTCAGTGCACCTGCAAATTAGTGCATCCATCCACAATTGGTGCCATTCATCAGTAGTCCTACGGGAATCAGTATTCTCTGTGGGAGAAGTGCAGTAACTGCCTCCTTTACGCCTCTGGAGCAAAATGAATTTTAGGCAGGGAGAAGACATTTCCTCTGCTCAGACAAAGAAAAGGGAACTTACTTCACCAATTTATAATTCAAGTTATTGGAATAAGTTCCTAGTGTCCCATTCATTTTTTCCCAGATGAAGATGTCCCATACAGATTTAACTGTGGGCTTTTGCTCTAGCTCAGCAAGTATACTAATACAAAGGGTATTCCTTGCAAATAAACACTGGACAGATACAAAGAAACACTGAGCAAAACCCAAGCCATGCATGAGCTTCAGAAAGATCAGACCCACAGATGTGCTGACTGAAGTTTAAGAGACAACTTAACAGATGTACAAAGCTGTAGATCAGAGGGGATATAAAACAGTTAAACTTGCTTTAAGGCACAATGTGTCACAATCTAACGATTCCATGCATCCTCAGCCCGACAGAAGAGGGAACATACGCTCAGCTCGGTGCTCTGGCTGTAGGCATGCCAAGAAGATTATAAAAATGCCATGCTGTGATATGTTGCCCTCCTGCCTGAAAGGCTACCATTAAGCTGCTTATTTACTGCACCTATTCAGGCAGCAGTGCGGTTCAGAGTGCTACCTGTCTTCTTGCTGGATAAATTAGTTGTGGCTATCACAGGATTGTTGCTGCCTATTGTTCAGTCTGGTGAAGGTGGGAAGAGATGAAAGGCATGGATCTGACCTTGTAATGTTTTGTGTAAAATAAGAGATGCTTTTTCTTCATAGTGAGTGTCATAGTTGGTCTTGGTAGGACTGACTGTGTTAGCAAGTTTGGAGTTAAATTTAAAAGGCTAACATACTAATGAAGGCAATATTTTTTTCTCAATCATATATATATAAAAAATATAAATATATATATGAGGGGAGATATGGAGGTGTGGAGGAAAGTGCATGTCATTAGAGCTTTGTGCTCTATAAATCAGCACTGTTTGAAATGAAATCACCAAGAGAACACACAGGAAAACTTAGACACCCCCTCAATACAAAACATTTTGTTGTTGTTGGTTGGGGTTTTTTTTTTAATATATATATAAATTGTTGAACCCTCATATTTTTATGATATATGGAGCTGTGAACTTTAAATTAGTGATAATAGAAATTGACAAGTACAGCATTAAAAACTAAACCATGCAGCCCTACAGGCTTAATTATGAAGTGTGCAGGAAGATAGACACAGAAAACCCTGTTTCAAAATTTTACCTCACATAATATAAATAAAAGATTGTCTTCCACTGGTAGCCTAAGATCAAAAGGATAATATAAAATGACTAGCCTGTATTTATTTTGCCTTTATTATGTGTATAGATAAACTATACATTTCTGATTTCCTTGTGTCTTTTAGCTATACACAGAGACACTTGGATACAGATTTAATTATGGATAAATAGCTATAAATTAATATATGTAATTATTTTAAATTTTTCATTTAGTCATTAGAAAGATGTGTTTTCATTGTCACAACTTAAAAATAAAACCTTTTTGAATAGTGTTCTACTCAACTGATAGTATGGCAAGTTGAACATAACTTTGGCAAATAAACAATACTGATTGGAATTTATTTTAGAAAACGTGATTCTGAAGATAAGGACATTTTAGGTAATCACTAACAAACAGAGACAAGTTATGACAGTATTTATTGTATAGACATAATTATGTCATAATGTAAACTGATATCTTCACCACTTAGCTATCATGTGTGCTGAACTGATAATTTTCATTGCTGTTCTAAAAAAACCCATACTTGTTATGTTTGAATAAGGCACTGGAGTAGATTTTCTTCTTCCTGATGAGCCATTACTAACTCAAAACATTCTACACCGCTTTGGTATAGCAGGCTAGTGGCAAAAAAAGAAGAGGAAAGACTCAAAGAAGGAGGTGCAATGTTCTCCTTCCTTCCTTGAGCTACTTGTTTGATCATTTTTGAATGCCTGTATAAAAACTACCTGAATAGCAATCAACGTGCAGCCAGTAAGGTTTTGTAACATTCAGTGTGGATGTATTGTGACACAAAATCAGGCTCAAAGGAAGAGTGAAGAAATACTAA
The DNA here is from genome assembly GCF_029207755.1 of Chamaea fasciata. NCBI lineage: Eukaryota > Metazoa > Chordata > Aves > Passeriformes > Sylviidae > Chamaea > Chamaea fasciata. The sequence continues at coordinate 4,949,716 of NW_027094099.1, forward strand.
CACCCTGTTCTAAGGGTTTCCTAAAAGGGCACATCAGTATTTTTCTTGTCCTAGAGTGCACAGGTCCTCAGTGGTGGGACTGTGAGGAGTGTCAGGTCCTAATACCCAGGCTTGCTCTAACAAAGTAACCCCCTGTTCTCATATTTGTTTGCCCATGATTTAGAACCATTTCATACAAAGCCTTAGCTTGTCAAAGTAACCCTGTTAACTGATGGTGGTGGCTGAAGCTGAGCTTTTCTGATGCTGCCTTACAGCACTGAGTCCTCTTGGAGTGGTATTTTAACTGGCAATTATTGTGTTTGATTATGATCAATCAGGATGAAAATTGACTTGACTCCTAAAAGTCTAAATCTCTTTTTATCATTATTAACCTGGCATTTTCTTCCTTGTGTCTCTGCCTCATTGAGCCTCCACCACACGCATTTGCTGAATAAAGATGGCCCTTTGCAGAAATTAAAGGAAAATATCATATTGTGAACAGTCCTGGATTAAATTCCATATAGAAGATATGGGATAAAAAAATTACTTTTTTAACTTGTTATTTTTCAGTATGTTTGGAGTTGATAATATTGCAAAAACTTTTTTAAAGAAGGAGACATTTTAGTTAGGCTATCTCTCATGGAAGGCCTAAATCACTGCAGTTGCAATTAATGGTAATCACTGGGAAATCTGTCTTAAATGTCTAATTAATCCTAAGCATGTAAGTAGTGTGACTGTTGTAAATGGAACTGCTCAGACACTCGTGTACTGACACGCACAAAATTAGTCAGGCACTTGGCTCCTCCAGTAGGTCCGGATGGAAATGCAAAACTCTTGTGCTAAATCACCGTGGGCTCAAGAGAATGGTGCAGTTTAATTATCTCCAGCAAGGGTTAAAGAGGGATGGAAGTATCCTTTTGTGCCAGAGAAAATCACCCAGATGTCATTTGTAAGGGCAGCAAGGACCAGCTCCAGGGAGCCAGCACAGGTGAGGTTTTGCTGCGTGGCTGTTACTTGTGAGGGGAAACTACGTTAGGATATTAATGCAAGCCCACGAATCAGCTTGGGATGAGCTTGAGATGGTTCATTCAGATTTAGAGATTCTTTCTGTTTGAAAGTGTTGACGGGAAAATTATCTAGGTCATGTAAATGAGAGTAGGGATCATTTGGGGAGACTTCAAGAACTGCAGTACTAATAGGCAATATTGAAGCAGACTTTCCATTTTTCATGTGTACCAATCACCTGAAGTATCAACTGGCTGCATATTCCTAAAACAAAAAGATGTTGAAAGGGGGAAGGGTGGGAAAAATCCTAGAGCTGTATTAACTAGAACAGATTTAGAACTGTGAAAAATTCAGGATAATTGGTGAACAGAAGGATGAAGAAGTATGGCTGTGAGTTTCACAGCACGGAGTATCAAAGTTTTTTTCTCACACCTCCTAAAACGGCAAGGTCCCAGACAGAGGCCAACACTCTTCAGTCACTGTAACTGACAAAAAGGCTTCCAGGAAGAAGAAAATAGTCATTAAGATCTTGGGGACTGGGAATAGGCTGGGATGTTCATCAGAATTAAAAATTATTTAAAAAATCAGAATTTGGTGTGGATTTGGTATGTGACAACCCTAGAGAAATTTGTACCCAGCTCTAGCAGCACTTACATGGCTAAGTAAAACATGAATTTATTTTTTGGTCACTGTGTTGGACAGTTAAGCCTTGAGAATGTTTTTGTGTTAATTATAGACTGTAATAGTCTTCATTTTCTATATAAACCTATTCCATATAATTTATGATACAAATATATAAGTACACGGCAATCTTCAGTTAAATCAGTGGTTACTGCTTCAAAAAGCATCTTATTCTGGTTGGACAGTCAGTAGTTCTGGCAATGGACTGAACCACTGGGATGTGATGTACACTTGCAAAATAAACAAAAATTGCTGTGATGCCGAGCTGAAGATCACTTACAGAGTTAGTTTTCTTTGAAAGGAAGCTCCGTGAGGCTTTGCTGTACAGAACACCCTTCTCCAAAACATAATGATCCAGTGATTTAATGTATATACAGCATTTTTACTTGATTTCTTTCATATGTGTATTTTCAAGTGATGACTTTGTGTAACCTCCACAAAAGATATTCAGGATATTTAGATTATTAGATTAGATATTTAGATTTTATAGAATCCTGAAGCTAATGGCAGATGTTTTGGATAGCTTTATTTTCTTCTGCTTTGTGTTAACTCCAATTTGGTATTTAGTCCTGGGCCATAAGGATGTTTTGATTGTTTGGAACTTTGAGAAAGGAAATATTTTTGTTCAGAAATTTTGCAAAGCTTGCCAGGTTTTAGGGTTCCTCTCACAACACCCAGCAGATGACAAACAATTCCTGGGAGTGCTTGGGTTACCAGCACCTTGTGCACTTCAGCCCAAAGCCAGAAAAATGTGTACAGATATAAGGAAAACACCTGGCTTTCACAGTTCTTCTGGCACCTGGGCAATGACCCAAACCAGTTTCATTTTTAGGTGGCTTTTTTATCCAGTCAGTGCAAGTGTTCTGAGGTGCCCTGAGAGCTTTACCTTTCTGACAGGACAGCCCTGGGCTGGCTGTTCCTGAGCTGCAGCACAAGGTTTATGTGCCCAGAAAGAAAAATGGAGATGTGAGCTCAGCTTGGCTCCAGCCTGGTGATGCTTTGTCAATATTGGATTGGCTATCCTGTTATTATAAGAAACAAGGACATCATGTAGCTGTTAGGAGCTAGAAAATAGATTGTTTACTATGTTCCATGCCATCAATCAGTTTTGTGAGAAAACTTGAGCTCTGCCTTACTGGCATAATTTCTTTTAAAAGCCCCAAGTGTCTCTGTTGCTTAATATTTATTGAGATTCCATTAACAGCAAATTAAAATAATTCCATTTTTTATGGAAAATAATTTAGAATATTAAAACAGTTTTGTAAACCAAATTATTTTAATTCTAATCACAGTAATTATAAATGGACATGATGTTTTTAAAATGACTGCACAGTTGGTGAAGGAAAAGCCATACCAATCAATGTGTATAGATTTGCTCATTTACTTCAAATTGGAGATTAATAATATCATTAGAGATTACTTCTTCAGTAGGGTATTTATCACTAAAATAATGTGAAAGGCAAATTTAAGTGATAAAGGTTAGTTTCCTTGAAATATTCCTCTTTAGTATAAAGTGTATCTGCAGACAAAATGTATTTTGTGGTTTATGTAACTCAGTATTAGACCAAATCTTCCACATTCTTAATGTTTGTTTCACTGTGCAAAATCAAAGTTTGGAAAGCTGTTGCCTTCGAAGTCCTCTGTATATAATTATATACATAAGCATGGGGATATAAGCAGTCCCACTCTCCAACAAGAGTCCCTTCTGGTCAGCTGCAGAGTATAAATTGAAGCTGAAATATTTAAATTCCATCCTAGAAAGAAAACTCTTTAGGACCTACAAAATGCCATTTAAAAGCTCACTGTTTTGAATGACCTTAGTTAAATTACATCCTCCATTTCAACAACAGAATAACTCTGCATCATGTGTCAAATGTTTGCATTGAAAACCAGAATATTCTAAGATGGGACCAAGGATCAGCCTGATACACCCCAGTAAGAAGGAAAAATAAGATGTACAGAAGAGAGGAACAAGAGTGAAGCTGGTCCTTCCTTCCTGCCAACCTCATGCGATCACTCATGTTACTGTTTTGGAGCCTTAGAGGTTTGATACTGGCCATGGTCTAATTCAAGTTCTAGTGAAGTTTATCAAGTACCTCACCTGGAAAATTAAATCAACAAAAAAAAAAAAAAAAGGGAGGGGGGGGAAGCTAAATACTGGGTATTTTATCCCCAAGTTGCTCAGTTCTCTGCACTTTCACATTCCTGTCCTTCCAAAGAGATACAGCACAGGTACCTGAGGCAGTCAAGTATTAAGGATGACCTTCTCTTTCTGAGGTAGTACATGTCCTGTGTGTTAGACTGGTGACATTGCATACATCTGTTAGGCAAGCCAGCGTATCACAAGCAAGCAAACCTCTCCAAGTCAGAGCTGTAGAGTGCAGCCTTCCTCTTAATTTTAATTTTCATGTAGCAAGTCATGAGCTCTACTTCAAAGTATAGCCAGCCTAGTCCCTTCCTGGGATCTGACAGCATGCAGGTATTTTTTTAGGTGGGTGCATAGGCACAACTGCCTGCTGTTGGTTCAGTGTCTGTTCAGAAGTGCTCTTCAAACTACTTGACCTGGAAGTGGATATGAAAATTACCTTTGCAGGGGAGAGTCAAATGTTCCCATAGTCTAAAGCTGTCCACACTTCTCTAAACACATCCCTAATTGGTATTCAACCTTAAAAATGTCTTTCATTAAAAATATACTTTGATGAAGTAATTGACTTGCATTTGATTAAGTTAGAATCTATTGGATTAACATGATTAATAGATAAAATTATAACCAAACACAGCAGTACAAAAGGTGAATGAAGTCATGGGTCATAATAAAATACTAAATTTAAGAAAGATTGATATGTCAGGAATATTCATTTCACAGTAGGTATCACGCTGTTCCCTTACAGACACTGATGTAATTCAGATGGATTTTGGTAGTCAGAATCATGGCTGCTTCAAAGGCCTTTGAAGTTGGTGAGAGTTACGCCAGAGATCTGTTTACAGTACCTCACACCCACAGTGTAAATATTCACTGCTCCCATATTGATAGCAAAATGTGGTTTTACTATTAGAAGAATTAATTCTGAACTGCAGAGGAAAAAAAACAGCTTAATGATCTTAGAATCAAAAAAAAAAACTTAGCCAAAGAAGAACTGTCTTGGAAGACTCTGTTCCACAGCACTGGAATACAGTGTAGCATTTCACTGTACATATCTATTAGGAAGGCAACTTAAAATTTGTTATGAATTTTGACCCACCAATACATAGGGCACTGCATTGACTGAAAAAAGCTTCTTCAGAATAGAAATACTAGTATTAAGACTATAGTTTTTCTTTTAAGTGAACAAGTAACAACATAGCAACAGACAGCAACCACATCATAACTATAAAGCTGCAGGTTAACTATTAAAGCTGCAGGGTCCCCACCTGGATGAACTGTCAGCATTAATGTGTGTATCTGGCTTATACTTTACATTGAAAAAGCAAAATGAATGAATGAATGAATTTTTGTCTAGCAACTAGAGTATTCGTTTTCTGAAGTTTTCCCTCCCTGCCCACCATGACGTGATTTTAGTGGTCCCCTTTTAGGAGTGCCTGCCTAGCAGAATGGTCTGTGCGTGGTGCATAAAAGTAGTCATGGCTTGAAATGCATGGAATGCCGTTGGATGGGGTATATCGGCAGCTAGCTGCATTCTGATACTGGAATTATCTCAAGATAATGTTTTCTGTCAACCTGTTTTATTTCAAAAGGATAGAGCCAGTGGAAATAACTAAGCCTACAGTTACCTAACCTTCCTAGAGTGACAGCTTGTCAGTAATTAGATCAGATTAGTTAGTAATTAGATCAGCATTTGGTCTGCTACTGAAGTTAGTGTGTGTGTGTGGGATCTGCTAGGTTCTCTGAAACAAAAAATTGATGACTAAATTGAGGATACTGGTAAAACATAAGCAGGAAATTCCCACTATGGTATGACCGTTTCAAATTTAATTTTCAGTAGTTGTGTTCATTGAGGCATCTGTAAGATAAGGAGAAATGGTGAATTACAGACTTTATTATAAGTTCTGAGTTCAGGAAGCTGTAAAATCTTTAAGATATCTTCAGCATTCTCTCAAGAGTCATTAAAACAGAATCTAGGTCCGCTAAATATATTGAGCTTCTCAACAAGTTCAGCGTACCCAGGGTTATGGGATCTAGTTGCCTATGGAACCCATCCAGGGAGTGACTTTGTGCTTAAAATCATAATTGTTTTGGTCTTGTCAAGTGGGGGATGATGAAGTCAAAGCAACGTGGAAGAGCTGTCATTGCAAGTAGCTTTCCACTGGTTGGTTCACAGTATCCCAAATACAGAGACAAATGAGAATGCTTCTTGCCTAAAGGAGAATTCCTTGTAGTCTAGGTTCACGTGCTCTAATAAAAGGGAGTGCAAAAAGAATGCCAGATATTTTCCTGGCTGTTCCAGCAGGTGCCAAATGATTTAGTAGTGAAACATAGCTGTATTTAACATCCTCTAAATCATTCCGCAAGGTGAAAAAGTGCTATTGCACCAGTGACACCCCACCCCAGAAACCTGCAGTAGGTTGAAGGGCTCATTGTGCCTCCACAGAGACTCCCGGCTCAGATGGAACAGGTCCCACTGCAGTTGTGCCTTTTTTTGCCTTTCTTTCTTTTTCTTTTAGTTAGAGTCAACTCAAGTGCTGTTCTGAGAAGAAATGGGCTTGCTTATTTTTCTCAACTGAGGATTATGTAATTACTGCTGCCTCTGATAGACTGGATTTCTAAAATCAGGAAACTGAAATTACAGAAATGGTACAAACAATGCTCCATTTCCCCACAACAGCTTCTGCTGCCACAAGAGCCTACTTCCAGCATACTGAAATTTAGATGTTTAAAGAGCCACCAAAAGCAGAATAGTTACTACTGTTTGGTCATTCTTGTTCAGCATTAGACAGCATTGCTCAGCCATATGTGTATTTGCCTATTAAAAGACAAAAAAAAAAAAAAAAAAGTCATTTCACTTCCAAGTTTCCTTAAACAGCTGGCACATCATATTGGTGTTTTAATGCCAAAGGTAATACATTTTGGGAATAGCTTTAGCATTGGAAATGCAAGGGCTAAGCTTGTCTCTATACTAGGATGGTCAATTAACAAAAATTAAGATATCAATAGAATTTAGCAGATGTATTTTTCAGTCATTTCGCTATTGTTTTCTGGATACCCTGAATTTCTGAATATGTTACTTTTGACCTCGCTTACTAAGCATAATACTTGCCAAGGTAAACTCTAAATTAAAAAAAAAAATAAAGTAAAAAAATAAAACTAAATTAAAAGCAGCACTTTTGTACAATGCAAAATGGAAGAAAAAAAAAGGAAAATGAAGATGATGCTGTTTCCAATGTCATTAAACTTAGGCAGGACACTTTACATAACTTTAAACAGTTGTTTTGAAATCACTTGATTTGTTTACTGCAGAAACAGTATTTTGTTATGGGTGAACTTAGCAATGACCAACTAGGGATCCCTGTATATTGATTTTTTTGTTTTATTTAAGAATAAATTTAGATGGATAGATGAATTTGGAACACTGTTGCTTCATCTTTATCCCTAATTGAGATACTACCATGGATTGTAAGGCTCTGGAGTATAATGATTTGTCAGCACAGGACACAGAGTGGACCAATTTAATAGTTGCTAGAGGGGTTAGGATTCCTACTGCCTTTGATGAAATCTTTTTTAGGTCAGTAACATTTAGAGATATAGAAAAAAACCTGAAGTAATTGGAGAGAAACCAGATGGTTTGTGGCTAATTTGGAAAAGTACAGATTATTGTTGTGCAGCATCTTATTCATTAAATGAAAAGGCCTTTAGATTTTATAAGGGATAGATTAATATTGATATCACATTATGATTCACACTGTTTAGTGTGCAAACATCAGCCATCCCTTATTTTTTTCTGCCCATGCTCAGTGCTATCACTGAAGCCACTGTATGAGGAATTACCATGGTGAGTCAGTAGATGACAGCCTTACATGTACATTTTTCATTTATGTTTTCCTACCGCGGAAAAAACATTTGCACGCTGTAAAACACAAATTCAAATATTGCAGAAGCAGCCAAATATATGCTTATCATGGAAATACCATGGGTGAGTGAAGTGTCACAAGCATAAGCTGATCTCTGCATTCCCTGCCATTTTTTCAGAGCATCTTGCTTTGGCATTTGCACAGGCTCCTTTTCATTACACTTACATCCTTAAATGTATGTTAATTTTTAAGTTTCTTTACTGTTCCATTCTGAATTAATAGAGACACACCAGCTACAAATCGAGATGTGTTTATTTTAGGATGATAAAAGTATAATGTTTACCCATCACTAACCAGGGAAATATTATTTTACTCAGATTTATTACAATAATGCCCAGGTTCTCTGAATGAAATTGCTGAGCAGTTCATAGGTACTGCAAGGGACAATTTTTGCCTCACACACTTTGTAGCAAATATAAGCAAGACAGACAAAAGATGAGAGTGCCCACACAGCCTGGGAAGTGACTCTTTTAGAGAGGCTTTATAAGGCAGAGGTGGAACACTTAGGAACAGTGTCTGCTGGCTGAGCTGAGAGATGCTGATCATATGCACGAAGGGCCACATGTCCCAACAGATACGCAAGTAAAGTATTTTAAATTGAGGAACATGTGTCATATAATATCTATATAATATATTAATATATTTTATATTTCTGTATTGATATATATCTGTGTCTAATTTTGCTGTATTTCAAGATGTCATTACAAATTGTTCACAGTAAATTGCAACTGGGATAGGGGATTTTTTTGGCCCCCATTAGCTTACTTAGTGTTCTCATGGCCTTAACCTTCTGTTGTGGGATGAAGAGATTTAAACTTCACAGCCTCTTGCTGTCACTTGCTGGCATAATTGAGAATATTGTCTGGGATTTTTGGAAAATCCTTTCCATTTGGCAGAGACATTTGGACATGCTTGTTAGGAACTGAACACTACAAAATAGATGGTCAGCTCTGGAGGGGATTCTTCAACAAGGGAATAGCTGTAAGAAAACAGTGCCAAACAAGCAGCATTTTGCTGAGAGGTTTTCAGAATAACATTCTTGACTTAGAGCCCATTATCTAACAGATGTGTATTGATTTAATAAGCCACCCTACTGTTTCACTGTAAGCACTTAGTTCTCTCATCTTCAGTGGAGAAACAGTGAAACAGGAATCTATTAATAAAAAGTCTCTTATTCTAGCAAAACATGTTGGTGCCCATATTTGTCAAGGACAGTTAAATACTTCAAAGCTAATTAAAACTTCATTTTTTTGATTGGGACACTGTAGAAAAGTCCCTCAGCTCGATATAGTACCTGATATATATATATATATATACTGATGTCCTTTTGCTTGACCAAAGAATAACATTGCAAATGTTTTAATCAACTCTATTTTTTTCCCGGTATACCTCAAAATGATCTTACAAAATAGTATGATTTTCTGTATCTACAGAAGAAAGGACTTGACGAATTGCCATTGTCAAGCTGCTTAATTCATTCTCATTTCTTTTTCTAGATGCATATTTAATTTTTTTTCTAGATGATTTTTTACTGAGCAAGAGCAAATAAACAGGAAATATTAAAATAGGTGTTATTTGGTACAACATCTGTTGAAAGAATGCGTAAGTGTGGGAGGGAAGAGGGAGGGCCAGCTCTGCTGCAGCTGCAGAGTTCTGTCAGGTTTAGCAACAGATTTGGTTTCTGTGGCAAGGCTTTGGTAGTGGGAGGCTTCAGGAGTGGCGTCCGTGAGAAGCTTCCCCCATGTCTGACAGAGCCAATGCCAGCCAGCTCCAGGCCAGATCCACGGCTGGCCAGGGCTGAGCCCATCAGCAACAGTGGATGGGATGCAATTTATTCCAGCAGCGAGGGAAAACCTGCACAACAGCCATTGCAGCTGGGGCGATGGGTGAGAATATGTGAGTGAATCTCTGCTGACACCAAGTTCACGTTGGAGAAGTTTGTGCAGAACTGTGATCTAGGGGAGGGACCTCATGCTGGAGTGTGAGGAGTGGTCCCCTGAGGAGATGGAGCAGCAGAAACAGATGTCTCTGTCTCCTCAGCCTCTTGAGGAGTACTCTTAATGTTTCCCCATGCACATCCCAAAGTAACGAGTCACTTTTGAAAATCTTGTCCTTCCAGTGTTACATCCTTTCTTACAGATGCTGCAGTTAAAACCACTGGGTTTGCATTCCTGTATTTCATATTTCTGTCATGCATACTAGGTAAAGTACCCTATGTCCAATACAGGAAGCATTCTATACAACACAGCTTTTTGGAGGTAATGAAAGCTTATGTGAGTAGTTCAGCAGCTGTTTTGAACACAGGATCTCTTCTTTCATAATCTATTACTATTTTCTGCAAAGTTTCAAGTAATTTGCTTCTCTGAATCAGGCTATAAAACTTTTAACTGTAAAATTGATCTCATAAAGTACATATCTTCTAATGCTTTAATTACCTGAGGCCTGATCTTCAACCCTTGACAGCCTAAGCAATCTGTACTCGTCTGTCTAATCTTTGTGATTGAATACAGGGAGAATCAAGTGATTCTGGAATATCTGCTAGGTCTCTACTCAGCTTTCCTAAATCACATTTTGTTTTCACATAGATAAGTGATCTAAGTGAAGGGTTAACAGTGTTCTGTCTCTCTTAATTTGAGATTTTGAAGACAATTATAATTCAAAATGTTTCTTCTAGTTGAGACTCCTTAGGAAAGACACATACATAGCCTAGAGCTGGAAGTCCAACTTTGCTTTTAAATGCAAATATTTTAACAAGTATAACACACAGAAGCATGAACTATCAATTATTACTACTAGGCATATGTAAAACATCTTGTTTATCACAAAGAGACCAAATTAGGCTAAAAATAAAATAGAAATTTGTAATTGAAATGTTGCCTGTTCTCCTTTAAAACTGCCCATTGTTCTTAGCAGAAGTAGCCTTCAGGTTGTCTTGATGCATCTAAATAGATGTTTCAATAAGAAAAGATGGGAACTGCCAGTGTTGGCAGACTGGCGTTTGTCATGCAATGAGACTTCCTGGGAACAGTGTTGGAATAGTGCATTATTTACAGCACCAGCCTGTCAGATAAGAGTAAAGACTTTGTTTCCCCTTACTTTCATTCTCTAGAGGTCTTACTGGCACATACAGAATGACAGGCGGAAGTTTCAAGTCAGGGAGAGGGAATTTCCTAGCTGACCTGCCAACACAGGAATGTAGACAAAAGCCCATGGAAATGTTGAAAGTGTTAACTTCAGCAGATATTTTGAATCCAAATTTAACAGTAACTGACAGAAGATGAAACAAGTGCAAATTTCAACAAATGCTGGATTTATTTTTCAGTATAGTACTGTCTCAGCCTCAGTCAAGTCAACTACTGTCTGTCTCCATCCCCCAGAAGACTTTGTTCTGAGACAGTAATACCTTGGGGGTTTGGTTAATTTGTTTGTTTTTCTAGGCTACTACTACTTATCTTTTAGAGCTGTGGCTGGATTGAGTCCTCAAGGTGATTTAGTTGCATCACTTTGTAGACATGACAGCCGTTTTACCAATACTTTCCCTTTCTCAATGGTAGTTGGTAGGTTTTACCAGAAGATAATTATCTTAATCGTCCTCAGTGCACCTTCAGGATGTCAGCTTGCACAGCCACACTCACAGGAGTCCCAGACAGCTGGATATGTGCATGGCACACTCCTGTGACTGGTGTGCTCAGGGAACAGAGCCTGATGAGTTGCCCCTGGAACTGGTCTGGGAAGTCAGTGCTGCATTGCAGCAGCCTGGTATGTCCCCATGTCTGCAGAGCTCCTCTGGGACTGGAACTCTCTAATCCCTCCTGAATATTGGACTGTCATGCTTTGTCCTCTTTGGGTTTTGGTACAAATTTTTGTACATTTGCCTTACTGGTATGGAGTAAATTTAGAGCTCCCTGTCACTACTGGAGCTCTGTATATCACACCAGACCCCCTGATTCGCTTGAGGTATTTATAGAGGTTACTTCTATTGTATCAGATACAGTTCCACCTTGGAATTCACAGTGGTCATAATTGCATCTATTTAATGCTGACAAGATTGATATTGTTGTTTAATACCTATTTTACAAAACAATGTCTAAGTACTATTATTTAAAGATGTATTGTCTGCATTGTTTCACAGTCTCCTCTCTCTGTCCTCTTACTGATGGCTTCTATGCTTTTTCAAGTTCTGAGGGTTTAGGTGTCAGAACTCAAACTTTTTTTCCACTCTAGACTTGTTGTAATAAAAGGAAGCCTGCCTCTAAACAAGGCTGTCTCAAAAATTTACAGTATTTTTGTTTAGTGTATGCCCCCCATCATCAGCTGGTTCTAATTTCTCTAAGAGCACACAATTAAGAAGACTTAGCTCAGCTGCAGCGACTTTCACTTCAACTCATTAAGTGGAAAATAGCCCAAATAATATTTACCTCTGTCAAAATGATAGGTCCTCTACTAGGTGGTGTTATATGTTTCTGGTGGTTTTATATATATATACACACAGATATTTCTGCATTTATCAGACACCGGGTACATGTATATACAGCATCTGATTTTGCATTTTACTACAGTCCAACAGTAGAAGTCAGCTCATACCCTTTGTGTCACTCCGACTTCAAAAGGACATAAAATAGCCCTCACATCTCCATATCACTACCCATACTCTCTTCTTTTTTGTTTGGTTTCTTGCACCAGAGAGGAAGGAGTGTACCTGAGGCAGTCAGTTGTTTCTTGTCTCTGTATTGTTTGATGTGTGATGAGCTTGGTTATCAGATCTCAGTGTGCAACCAAATATGGCTTCACTTGCTACAAACAGGGCGTATCTACAAGGAGACAAATATGCCCTCTACTGACTTCATCTGTGGCTGGAGTTTAAAAGCTGCTGTCAGAGAGTACACAATGGAACTGTTTGCAAATAAAGCAAATTAAAATAAACATCTTTTATCATAAGAAAGCAATTAGTGTTGATTCGCAGCTTCACTTGGTTTTTCTTTCCTGACCTTGACTACGTTGTGATGGTTTTGTGCTTCCTCGGACAGTTTCTACTTGCATCTGCATCGATTAAACCTTGATCTCATTTATTATCTCAGGAAATGGTCTCAAGGTCACAGGGCTGGAAATTTAATTATGGTGGCAGTATATTAAGTGGCACATTTAAAGATGCTGAATCGTAGTAATTAATTTTTTGGATGGTGGTCTCTAGGGAACAGGTTTTCTCTACACTGGGTGTTTAGACATCCATCACGGCCATTCAGCTTGGCAGCTGTCTTTTAGCTTTAAACTGCATCATTATTCATCTTTTATGACTGACTTTAAAAACACTAGACAACTATATCCTTTTTATTGTAATATATGTCAGATGCTTGTATTAAGCTATACTTCACCTTTGCTATAAAACATTAACAGAGGTTGCTAGCAGCTACCTAGGCTGGCCTCTAAATTGAGACAACAATTACCCTTCGCTGACATCTAGTGTCAAGACATGAGATATAGCTGGAGTGCCAAACCCATTGGCCTGGAAATCCTGCACTTCCCCACTGATTCAGGCTCACCCAAGACGCTGCAGCACTGGACATAATTAGTGGACACGAGGGATTAACTTGGCACACAATGTTGACTTTGTAGCAGCACTAGGTTATTGGATGAAATGCAGCACTGTCAAGGTCTTAAAAAGCTTGTAATGTTTAATGAAGGAATGGTCATTAAACTTGCTGGATCAAATATTAGGCAAGATGGAACTGGGAGGTATTTAATAAAGGGGCCTGAAAATATGAACTAAATCACATATATTCATTTAAACTGCTGGCTAAAGCCCAGAAAATTTCAAAATAGTTCACTGCTGGTTTAAGCTAGATGGTATGAACTAGGAAGGAGAAGAGTAAGCAAGTTTTAGCTTTCTGCGTAACTCTACTGAATTTTTTTCTACTGCAAATTTATTTTTCTTAAATGAAACACTTTAAAGTTCACACATTCTGTTGGGAGTGCAAAAAAAAAGTTCTCTAGGGAGTGTGAGGGTGTTAAGAGTTCTCAAAGTGAATAAGAGTTTCAAGTGAGGTCTTTCATACCCTTTCTCAAGCTGAATCTTCCAGGATCAATACTAAAATATTAAACAGTGGATTTTTAAAATATTGTTACAAGAGCTGGTCCTCATACCAGTATATTAATAACACTATTTTTTACAGGTGAAGATGATCTCTTAAAGCAGCTGGGACAGTCGGAGAGCGGAATTAAATTCCAGGTATGGAATACTGGGTGTGGCATTCCTCCTGCACGTTGTCACCTCCTGAATCTCACTAGACATAGTTCTTCAGCAGGAAAAGCCTTTGTGCTTGCAGTATTTGACCTTCTCTTTAAATTCTTGTTGTGAACCCATCTAGTTCTTTGTGCCACTTGGCCTTTCTGTAACAGTGATTTATCTTCTTCGGGAAAGATGAGCTATATCTCATTTTTGTGCTGTGTTTTGTGATTAGAATTATGTGATTGTGGTGGAGATGTTTAAATGCAGCGGAGCTTGGAAAGACTCATCTTCCCAGGTGTATGTGTCATCTGAGTGCACCTCACTTCCCTGGACTCATTGCAGGAGTTCCATATACTCAGCCCGGGTCTCTTGTTAATTCAGAGGGTTTGTAGGCACTATTTGTAAATGCTGGACATGTCATTCCTCTACCTGTGGTCTGTGTTCCCACAGTTTGAGAAGAAAACAGCAGGTAGAACAGTCAGATTACAGGGAGAGAAGTGGATGACTGCAAAGGACGTCTCCCAACAGTGTCACACAACACAGATGGTCTCAAGGCTGGAGAGTGAGCACAGCAGATAATTTGGATCAGGTCAATCTAGCCACAGACAAGCCTACTCAGGAATGGAAATGAGTGATACCACAGTGACTTCTAACAGAGCTGCAGATGGGGCTTTGGAGCTGTCTATGCCTCATCGAACTGAAGAGGTGCAGAGAGTTGGGGAGGTGGCCAATATCTAGTCAAGAGTCAATTTAAACAGGAAATGTTCACAGGTATAATGTTCAGTCTGATTTCTGCCTACATGTGGTTGAAATCTCCTTGGTAATTCCCTTATAAAAACAGACTATACACCTGTAAATTAGCTCTCTCCTACTTTTAAATATTGCAACAGAACACAGAAATGGGAATAAGGTATCCTGTTCACTCCTGTGGATCATCATGGTTATGTTCCAAGTGCCCTAGTCTGTTCTAAATTATTAAAATTGGATAAATTGCATGCATGTATGGTTGCACATCTAGCCAGGCAAAGCAGAGCAAATCAGGGCTAGCTACAGCTGTGAAAACAGGGTTATTAAAATAGGGTTTTCCCCTCCCCATGGGTTTCTGAAGAAGCCCCTTTGTTCATAATCCACTGGATTTTGTGAAGAAACAAACAAATCACACTGTAAGAAATATGGTGGAATCGTAGTATTTGATGGATATTGGTGGGTACTGACGCCTGGAGCATAGTAAGTACCAAAAAAATTCAAGAGGATATATGGATATTCTTTTTTCCCAGTTTGTTTTCTATCTTCTCGTAACCCATTTTAACAAAGACCATGTAGACATTTGGGTTGTAACTCTCTATGCTATTGACTCATTCACAAATGGTTTGAATATATCTGCATGTAAATATTGCCATCCATATATACACACGTGAGTATTCGCAACAGAGTGGGGACCAGCTCTTTAGAAAGTATGACTTTTGGAGCATGTAGAAGAGATAAAATCAGTACAGCTGAGGTAGCAATGTTGGAAGAGTGATAGGTGTATAATAAATAATCTATCGGTTAAGATAAATTAATGCAAGTGATTAGATGAGCAGCTTTGCACAATAAATGGAGAAACAGAAGAAAAAGCATTAACACTAACTTCAGGAGAGGCTCATAATACCAAATAACATACTTACCATGATCTGCTACTTCTGCTGTGGTCATGACATACATTCTATTCAGATTACCTTACTGATGGATTAAGTCACCAGCATTGTTATTGAAATCAAGATAGCAAATGTTCCCATAATTCATTTGCAATTTATGAATAGCGAAATTAGTCTGTTTTGTGGGGTTTTATGTCAGTAAGCTCAGTAAAACCACTTATTTCTCCTGTTTGGGGACCTTTCTATCTAAAATGCTACAGCAGAAGGGCAGCAGTGATAGAAAATAGTTGCACTTTTGCCTTTTGCAACAGACTTGCATATATTTGGTAAATGAGAACTTCTACTGCTGAAAGGCTGGATTTATAACCAGTCACGGGAGGTTTGGATCCAAGCTACGGTACATCATCAGAACGTTCAAATGACGCATCAGGGGTTTTCCTCTGCTTTTAAAGCCTTTCTTACGTTATACCACCATGTCATTCTTGTAATGAGTTCTTGCAAATGTCTTGTTAGAGTAAAGATTTTTTAAAAACGTTTAAAGCCATTACTCAGTATACTTGCTTTACTTTTACAGTAGTTCTGAATGCCACAGTTTTAGCCCTCATCAGAGAAAGTTCCTTTCAGATGAGGTAGGCAATAATTGGATTTCTATGTATACGAACTATCTTTCAAAACTGTTTCGGTGCTTACTCACATGACTGATATCCTCATAACCATCCACCCTGAACTACATTCAACTTTCCTAAATGAGATTTTATTGGAACTGATTATGATTAGATAAATGGGTGACTTCACTAATGTATAATACACTTTTCAATTATAGATTATGTACGATAATTTACATTTCTTGTTTGATAGTATGATATTTATGTGACATATTCTGGATGAGATCTGCTGCTGTTTATTTAATGGCCTTACTTTTAAATTAAATCTGCTTTCCACTTCTTTCAATATATTTAATTTTTTAGGATAAACAAAGACATTACAAATCCACCTTAATTTACCCTTCAGATCTCTGGTGGATAACTTCTGGTCCCCAAATTTGTTGCCTGAGGAGATAAATACTATCATCAGATGAACATAATTTGGCTTGGAATAGCAAATTCCCCAGTTAAGTGACAGCAGAATCAAGCAGCCATTATCAAACTGACAGCTGAGAGACTGTTAAAGAAAAATGGAATTTGATGAAGAAACAGGGTTTCTTCTTTCTTGCAATAAATCTGATTTATGCCTCCTGGGTTAACAGTTTTCTTTACATGTAGAGATTTTGTAGATGCATTGCTGATTTTGAGGTAGGTGAGAATTAGAGCATCTTCCTGGCAAAGAACCTCTGGGCAGGGGAAATTTAAAAAGTGTTTAATGTACTTTTTTTTTTTTTTTCCTGCTAATAGTCTTTACAAGTTTTTATCTGGTGTCAACTCCCAAAGACATGATATTCAGTCAGAAAAGAGAAATTGTCTACAGCTATATCAATAAATTATTTTGCTAAATAGTTTTAAAACTTTGTTCAAAAAAAAAAAAAGTTAAAAGTTGTGGTTCATATCTGTAATAAATAAGGAATTTTGAAAACTAACGTATTTCCAAATTTAATTTTAAAGTGGTCCACATACTAGAGGAATACATTGTTCTAATTTAATCTCTCTCTAAATGTTTTCAGGAGTTTGTTGATGACGCAATGCTGGGAGGAGCAGCTGATCCCCCAGAGAGCCGTGCAGCCTTGGGAGGGACCTGCACAGGCTGGAGAGACGGGCAGGGAAGAACTGGCTGAAGTTCAGCAAGGCCAGGATCCTGCACCTGGGGAGGAATAGCCCCAGGCACCAGCACGGGCTGGGGCGGACCTGCGGGGAGGCAGCTCTGCGGACAAGGACCTGGGGGTCCTGGTGGAAAATGAACTGTCTCTGAGCCAGCAGCGCCCCGGGGGACTGAGGAGGCTAATGGGGGATCCTGGGGTTTATGAGGAAGAGCAGTGCCAGCAGGTAAGGGAGGTGACCCTGCTCCTTTCCTCAGCCCTGGTGAGGCCACTCTGGAGTGCTGTGCCCAGTTCTGGGCTCCTCAGGACACTGAGACGTGGAGCACCTGGAGCAGGTTCAGTGGAGGGCACAAAGGTGAAGAGACTGATTGACAGCAAGATAGAGGGCAAGCTGTGCTATAAAATGCTGCTTTGGAGGCAATCTGCATCTGAGTTAGGATGACTATTATGTCTGCAAGTCCCTCACTTGAAGGTCAAAAGATTTTCTTGTAGGAGCTGGTGGCTCCAAGCTCCTCTGGTGTGACATGGGAATGCTGCCCTTCAAAGAAACAGGAGGTTAACAGTCTAGATGGTAGTTTGAGAAGCCCTAGAGAAAGCTTACAGAGAAGGCTGAATCCCATCTCTGTTATCTCACTGTAAGACAAATCAAATTGCAGAAATTACATTATTTTGGACTTCAGTGAGTAATAAGCACATGTAGACTGGAAAAGATACAATTGTAAACTAGAAATGGTAGTTCAGAGGAGGGAAAGCAGACCTCAGATGCTCAGATTCCCATCCAATCTGGCCTTGAACACTTCAGGGATGGGGCAGCCACAGCTTCTCTGGGCAACCTGTGCCAGGGCCTCACCACCTTCACAGGGAGATTTTCTTCCTAATCTCTACTCTAATCCGGCCCACTTTCAGTTTGAACCCATTTCCCTTTTTCCTCTCTCCATGTCCTTGTCTAAAGTTCTTCTCACTTCTCTGGCAGCCCTTTTGCAACCTGAATCTGACTCCTCTCTCTAAATCACTTCTCTGCCTTTCAGTAGCAAATGACTGAAAATGCAGGTAATTTGATTAGAAAAAAATCAACCCTTGTGTAAAAGTAGACTGTATACTTAAACCTGTATGAAGCAAAGCAGCTATATGAGTCAAAACATAATCATAATTCTCTTCCTCCTTTAACAGGACACCAACTGCTGTTTAAGTCACTAACTATTCTGATTATTTTAGACAAATTTCAGTGTGCATTTTCTTGTGTCTCAGTAACAAGGAGTGTGTTTGCTCCAAAATCACCCTACTACAGCTAAATGTGAGAGCATGTGTATTTGATTCACATTTGGCTTGGCATTTTGTTACTGAAATAAAACAGGAATACTCCCAAGAAGTAAATACTTAAATAAACAATAATGCTGATGCAAATAAGAGGAATGCTGAGTCCACAAAATGCATTATTAACAGAGTATTAGTACTCACATTGGCTGAGATGTGTAGATAGTTGTGCATGCTGTAAATAATTCTCTGGCTGTCAAAATAGTAGTGCACAGGATAATTGAACTCAGTGCAAACAAAATGGCATGAGCCACTTAATTTTCTTGAAAAATCACGACTCATTCATGAATCAGTGGACAGCTCTTAACAGATTTTAACAATCTGTTAAAGCAGTTGGGCAAAATCCTTTTCACTGGAAGATTACTGACAACCTCTGTTCCTGTCGTCCTCATCTGAATTGGGGAGTGTATATATACACATATTGAGGCCTTTATCCTACCTTTACATTTCCTTTTAGAGATTTCAAAGTATAGTTGCTTTGCCCCACTGACTTTAATATTGTTCTTGTGCTTCTCCACAAAAATAACTTTTCTAGCCTATTTTGGATCCTATAAGAACTTCCCAGGGAGCAGCCAAAAAGAAATTTGCTTCAAATTAATTTTTTTTTAATTCAGGGATGATCGTGCAAACAGGCAGAATTTATTTAACCTTCAGCCAACTGCTTAACCAAGTTGAAGTTATTGATAGCCCATCAGCAATGATCAAGATGGAGAACCTAAATGAAGAGGTCCTTTTCTTTTTCTTTTCCAGCCTACCCTGCATCTCCCCCCTCCTCCCCTCTTTTTTTTTCTAAATAAGAGAGCCATTGAGCTGGTAACAAGACTTGAAATGCCATGTCAGCTCAGCCAGCGTGGTCAAGGAGCTCAGCTGTAGAAGGGAAATAAAACTGTTAAGTTATGACTGCCCTCCAATCAGTCACAGGGGTAATGATGTTTGGCTTCAGTCAGGTTATATGTCAGTAAATATGCATCTCTCAGACAGCCTTTAAGACAGCCTTAAGATCATGCTTATTGTTTTATACAGATAGGGGTCGGATGCTGATATATGGTGGTCATAGGCCACAGAAATAAATTTCACAGCATTCAGCAGATAAAGTTAATAGAACAGAATGTGACTGCACTTTTGATAGAATATTCATTTGACAGTGATGGGGCATTTTTTCTCTGTTAGGTTTTGTGCAAATCACTCAAGTGCAGATTTGTTTTTCCCTGTCTTGATTCTAAATCTGCTACTACCTGAAGTGACCATTTCCATTTGGTCTTTAGTGTAGAGCTGTAGCAACATCAAAAATTCCAATTTATAAACAACACTGTGTTCACTCTGTGCTCTGCATTCTGTTCACCCTGCTCCCATAAAAATCACTTTCAAAAGTAAGGGAATCTCAGAGTTCTAAGTTCTGCCAATGAAATTTCAGTCATGTGTGGGTGATAGCAGGAACTTTTGTCTCAGGAGCAAAGGACTGAGACAAGACCTTGCCAAGAGAGACATTCTAGATTTACAGCTCTGTGAACTAAAATTTTACTATGGACTTAGAAAAATATTTTTTAACACATTATTTCTGATAATGATATTTAAGTTTTCACTAAAGCTTCCTGCTAAGGACTTCATATCATTTGCAAATATTGGATCATGCCTTTCATTACTGTAACTTGACATTAGACATTAAATTTGCTAAGTCTCTCCATAGCATTTTTGTAACATAAATGTTATAGCAATCCATGTTATAAAAAGCAGAAGGTTCCTATTATACCACCTTCTGCTCTCTATTATTCAGCACTGCTGTTGGACAGAGTAAGAAAATGTAAAAATAC
The DNA here is from genome assembly GCF_029207755.1 of Chamaea fasciata. NCBI lineage: Eukaryota > Metazoa > Chordata > Aves > Passeriformes > Sylviidae > Chamaea > Chamaea fasciata. The sequence continues at coordinate 4,970,185 of NW_027094099.1, forward strand.
AGCCTACATGCATTTCATGTAACACCCGTGCAATTAGACCAGAATTTGATAAAGCCATGTGTAGTACTTACACCCTACGTAAAAGGTGCATTGGGTTTCAGACTATAACATAGTGTCCATTTTTAAATTCAACAAAATTATGGCAGTAGGCCTAAGGTTAAACTGAAGCATCAAGCTGCCCTTTGCTGTCATAGCCTTAGTTTAATTTAGTAGGATTTATAAGAGCAATGGCTTAATCCTAAAGTTTTAATTTGTGTTTAAATTGTCATATATCAATAAAATTGATGGAAAATTGGTCTGGGTAAAGCCAAAAGTGGAAAAACGACAGTAATGTCTATAACTGAAGGCAGATATTGTTGATAAGTTGATTGTGTATCAAGCTTTCAGTGTTACCTTTTGTTGATGTTGTTTCACCAGGTTTCTTTGAAGTTGTTACAGTCAAGGAACAAGTTAAACTCAGAAACTGTAATATTCATACTACAGCTGTTTGTATTTGCTAAATGTTGATCCAAGTCCTCAGAGAAAGTTATTATAATGTCAGTATAAACATACCAGATTTTACCTTTTAAATCTGCCAGGAGAATTTTTATGAGACTGAAATATTAAAAAGCTTTTTTTCTCTTCTTAGATGGTATTAACTTGTCTGTATTCCCAAGTTTTTTTGATTTTCTTTCCTAATATCTGATTTTCTTTTAAACAAGATGCTCTAATATTCTGGGCTTGTGCAGCCCTTTTGAGACAGGTACTGCAGACATCACTGAGTGAGGCTTTGTAAGTTTCCTGATAGAAATGTAATCAGCTGAAAAATTCCCACTATCACCAGGAATCCCGTAGTTCAATTAAATACTTTACATGTGAAAACTGAGTAAGAAATGAGAGTTCATGTCGTCTGAACTGTATCTAGGCAAGAAATTATTCAGAGACTTTCCATGTGATCATCACATGTTAACTTTCACCTGGGAAGGCCCTTTCAGGGAAGTGCTTAGGCAGGTACTTCAGCTATCAACTCCTGTAAGCTGTGATTAAGAGCTTTCCTCGAGAGTGACCCTAATTATCATTCTCCTGTCTTAAATAAGGTAGGCTGTGTCTGCAGACTGACTTAATTTGGGGAGCACAGGCTCAGCTTTTCCAATGAACATATTAAAGCTTTGTATTTTCCTCATTTAACATATAAAGTTCCTTCAGAGAAAGAAAAACATTTTAAACTATTTTTTAACTCATCTTCCTCTCTTAGTCAATTTTAAAAAACATTAAGTTTCAGGTCTCTGAATATTCTGTTACAGATTTTACTGGCCAATTCTGACTGTTCTTCTTCTTAATGTTTGTCAGTGTCAGGAAAGGCACTGACCTGAAGGGAACATATGATCAGTAATGAGTTTGATACTTCCTGTCTTGCTGAAAGTTGGTTCTCTTGTAGCAATGCTTGAAAGGCTATGAAATTGCTTCTGTGTTTTGTAGTAGTGTACCTTATATTGAGTTTCAACAGTTTTATGTCCATATGTGGCATGGTTAACATCAATGTTTTATTATTTATTTTTATTTACCTCTTTTACATGTATACTATCACCCACTACCATAACCACTTCTCCTAAAAGCTCCTTTTTCAGATTTCATTTTGTCCTTGTTTTTCTGTCATTTTTTAAAAAGCACATTAAAATAATTCAGATATTACAAGCAGGTCTTATTTAGGATGTCTCTAGCCTAAAAAAAATTTAAAAGCTCCTGCATCTTTATAATGATTTAAGGAAAAGTAAAAGGTTTCCTTGATGTGGATAGGGATCAGTGTGATTTTTTTTACACCGATAAAACAAATTCTCGTGAAGGAAGCACAAATCCTTCAAAGTCTTTAAAAGCACCTTTTAAATCACTGTACTTTCATGTATGCCAAAATTTTTGCTGGCATGATATCAGAAAACAAGCCACAGCATTTTGTGTAACTACCTTGGTGTGACTAGTCAGTATTGATTATTACTTATTTTTTGTTACAGATTCTTCATTGCAGCCTAGTGATCCATAGAGAATGGAGGAAATAAATATTTGTTTTGTTTCTCACCAATTATTTTTCAAGAAGAAAACAAAAACTTTTCCAGCTGTTTTTTCAAAGTACAGTCTTTTCCAACACAAAGATAGCCTCAAGAACTACAAACATGATTCTTTAACTACTAATCTAATTGTTAAAACTCCTAATGTAGTTGTTTAACGTTTTATAACAGGCTACCCAAGAACTACACTGATGCCCAGAAAATTGAAAGCAAATGGTCATGTAGTAAATTACTAAGTTTACATAAATGATCTGGTAGTAAAAATTCAAATTGGTGCAAACATGATTAATGCAGCATTTTAGTTAGGCTGATAAGTGAGATTTTAGCAATATCTGTGTATGGCATTCTGGATTAAGCTTTTTCTCATTATATCGTCACTGAACAGATTTTCAACCCTTGTACATAAAGTATATTTTTCTTACTTTTCTTACCAGGCCTTACCTAACTACAGCTTAGTCCCGTATGGGGGGGAAGGATAAGTATTTTGTTACTGCACTCCATACCCAGTGTTCAGACACCCTTTAACATGTTGATGGGATTTTTTATTTTGTGGTCATGCAACTAAGGCAGACTTTGTGCCAAGACTGGAAGGTACTCTGGGAGTAACTTCATCATCTCTGCTACCAAACATGCAGCAGATAGCAATTTGTTAGCTAGTTAACAGAGAAGTTAATCAAATCACAGCTGGCTAGAGCCAAGACAGATATGCCAATGCTCTTTTGCCAAGCTGTCCATTGCAAATGCAGTGACTGATGTAAGGATTTATCTCACACCTATGGAGATTATCAGCTGCAGCATTAAAAGGAGGCATTTCCATGGGTTACTCCAAAAATTCAATGTGACTGCCTTTAGTACATTCACTGCACTGAATGCTTCTGCAGTCACTGCTGAAGAATAAATTATGAAGGTGAGTTGATTCTCAGCAATCACTTCCTAGGCCATCTTTGTAATGAGAGTCAACTGTACTACAAGACACAATTTCTGATTTTTGTTTTTAATGTCTAGTGGTCCACGGCAATTGGTGTAGATTTGGCTTTGGGAAAACACTATTAAAACATTCCAAATGGAGCACTGAAAAATACGAGTAGATGTAAACTGCTGTCTTTAATCACATGGCCATCACTGTGCACACAAATAATCTGTAGGAATTTAGTGGTTTTCTAGAACTGACCTCTATTTTTCTTTTACTTAGTTGCTGAAACACAGAAGTATTTCTCTTAATTAAGACAAATTATTCTGATATTTTCCATAGGCACAGTTTCTGAAGGCAATATAACATTAGTTTTTTGAGATATTTGTCTTGTCTTATAGAAGGTGTTTCATCATTCTCAGAGAAGCTACCTGTGTAGTTCCCAATGAAGCTTCATAAACATTTAAATCCCCTACTGGAGGGGAGGTGGATTTAACTGTGAGTCAACATACTTTTTAAACCTCACTACAAAAAAAGAACACCAAAAAAAACCAAACAGAAAAACCCCACCCACAACCATTTTTAATCAACTCTGCTCCCGAATATGATTAACAGGAAGATTTCTCTTACAGCATTACAAGGAATAATTAAGCTGTAAATGTAGTCTCTGTTTGCTGAGTGGGAAACAATATTTTTATCACAGGCTTACCCCACCTCAACTTTATCCATCTAGATAAACATAATTAAGTTACAGTGGATGATGGTTTGTTAGCATTTTATTACATGTGTTTGCAAGGGCATTAGGAATAATCATAAAATGCACAACAAATGTTATAGGTGTTGAGGTTTTCAGCAGTAGAAAACGTGACTTTTAAAAATCTGGACTGGAAACATGTACTCCTACAAATTAACTATTCCTCTGTGCAGAACAGCCATTGAGATGCTGCTGTCTTAGTTGATTTACATACACTAATTGCTAGTTCCTATTAAGCACTGAGTGATCACCTGCTCAGTAATAGAGATTCATATTTTCAGATAACAGTTATTCACAAGTAGTAAGAAACATTAAATTCTCTTTCAATTTTAGCAAATGAAATTGGATTATCCTTTTGTTTAGGATCCTGTTTGCTGCTTTGCTATTCAAACAAAATGACCTCGTGAAGCTGTCCAATTTTTCATTATTTTGTATGTGTATATTATGTAAATGTATGTGTATAGTTATATAAGTCTCAAATAGACAGGGAAGGAAATTTTTTTTCTGCTCTTTGGCTAAATCACGTGATCAAAATGTCTCTACCTGAGTCATGTCTGTGGCTGAACCTTAAAAGTGGATTGAATTTTCCACAGACAGAACCTACAGGAAGAATTCATATTTATGGCTCCACCATCTCAAAGGAAAATCTGACCTAGCATGTGTAAAATTCCTCACAGCTGAACTTCGCCCAGAATCCATTAACCAGCTTAGGTCGGTGGCTCATCTGCACCTGGATCAATGCACAGCTGACAAACCAGAAGACAGGAGGCTGGCAGAGGAACCTTGCTGAAAAGGCTGACCCGTAGAACAAGTGGCATAACCTATCTGGCCTTCCCAACAGCACCATGGCAAATCCGCAGCACTGCCCTGGCCTCCACAGCCAGGGAGTGGAAACACAGCCAGGCCCTTCTGTTTGTGACTGGGTTACTCCAGGAAATGGTACACTGAGCTGAGCCCTTTAGAGGGGATGACTTTGGGCCCTATTTGCCCAGGAGACGTCCCCAGTTACTCATAAGCAACAGTGGCAAAACCCTCTCTGTTTTGCAGCACACTGACAGAATTTCTGAAGCAGTTGGTTCTTTTACTCGCTCCTAAGTTTGGTAAAAACACTTCAAGTCCAGGACACACAAACCTTGGACACCTGAGTGCAACTTCTGGTTCACACTGAAAAAACATATTGGAATTTCACATCCTGCTTTAATGATTGTGTGAAGGGACTGTTTTGGGAAAAGCAAGTTCCTCAGTTTTGGAGATTCAGTTCGTACTTGACTTCTGAAGATACTGTTTGATTCTTTGTGTTTTGAGGAGTATATTCAGAGACAAAAGGACCTTGTTGCTCTTACTGAAGGTATGAGCATATAATATATGATGAAAAGCAGCATTAATACCCTGGCGTAAGAAGGTGACAAATACAGACCTTAGAAAATGCTTTTAAAGTCAATTATTACTTCTGTTATGCCACTGAAGAGGCACAGAATGCCACTACTGGAATTTCAAGTGAAACCTCAATTTAGTCCTGGAAGCTACTGATTTTCAGAGTCTCATGTGCAGCCTAAGGTCCTGAATTCTGCTTGTGTTGTGTTTCTACTGACTCCACTGAGGACACACTGGAGTCCAAGAGGCCATGATTAAGAAGGAAGGGCAAAGGGCCTGACAAGAACACTCTGAATTTAGGACATTATTGTTGAGTATTTCTGCATGGTTTTGATGATAAATATTGTCCTGCATAAAGCAAACTAGTCGATAACTCAATCTGATGGACATAATTAGTTCTTTTTTCACTCTGTGTGTCGTTGTAACAGTTACTTGTTCATTACTGTGATACTTCTAATGTTAATTACTAATAATTATTAGCTCAAACAGCCCTTCATCCCAAAAAGGTCTGTAAAAGTGCATTGATGTTGTCCTTTTTAAATGCTCATGTGGTAGTGTAAAGGCTATAAATCATTCCTGCGAGCCAAAATATCATTTGCTACTGTCAGAAGGCAAGTTAACAGTATTACAACTTCGTTGAAATTTTAATGCATTCCACGTTCAAATTTTTTTTAATAAGAACTGTAAATAACAGGCCATTTTGAAGTATAATAAATGATCCTTTCCAAAGTCTAATGATAGCTTACTTTAGTTATAGCCATTCTTTTATAGCAATGGACAGCTTTAAAAAATCATTCTTGCCGCATACACATAATTTTAAGGAGCTGGCAGAAAGTTTTGGAGCTAGTCCATTCATTTAATTTACACAGGTATGGCAAGTACTACGAGTATCTTTGATGACCTTAATCTCATCTTACACAGAAAGGTGCCTTATCTTCTGGGTTTTGCACATAGTATTTTCTTCCCAGGTATTTCATATTCTAGAGATTTACTTTCTACTTTGGGTGTTGCTTATCCTCATTGATCAAACTCATCAATCAGATGCTAAAGATTTAGTGTGCCTCTGATTTGGTATGTTTAAAAAATAAGATTAAAAAAATTAAGGAAGTAGCTATTAAAAACTTTCCTCTGAATTTGCCATCTCCGAAGAATATATTTTCTAGATATTAACTGGAATCCTAAAGAGTAATATTTAATGGTTTTTTAAAATTAAGTAAAGTACCAATTCCTACTTAATCACTCAGATTTGGACATTGCAAATTCAAAAATGCAGCAAGATTTATTTTATCACTGAGAGGTCAAAATAGTGTAGCATATTATTAGCATTAACTACAGCACTATAGTATTCTTTACCTATACAACAGCACATAGTTATTTTCAAGTGAACTAAGCTTCAAGTCTTGTGAAAAAAAAAATAGAGTAGAAAAACCAAGTCCCCTTCAAAGAAATCCATGTATTTTTCTGGCTCTGGTGAGGGTGTGATTTTGTTGTTTGAAAGCAAAAAGATAAAAAATAACACATGTATTAATGCACCATGAAAAGAAGTGATGGTATAGACTTCAGTTTGAAACCACAAATATCTGGTGTGGAAGAAGAGCACAAACCGTTTTTTACTATAACATTTTGACTGCTTGTTGGTCCTGCTCTTACTACAGCTATAACAATGCCCCATTGCCACAGAATGTGAGCACATTACGTGGAGACTACAGCCATGTTGTTTTGTGTCCGAGGGAAAAAAAAGAATGAAAATTATTTGTTTTGAGTGGGTATTCTTTTTTCTTCAAAATTTGCTGGTGGTCACATTTATTCTTGAAGAGAAAGATGTGACATTCTTGCTTCACACCTCTGTTCTACAGGTCAATCATCAGTTGGCACAGCCTTTATTGTCCTTTTTGCACCACTTAATTTTTTTATAAAGTGTAACTTTTCATGGTAGTTGAAAAGGCGAAAAGCTGTTTCTGGAATAAACAGCAACACAAACCAGCCAATTCTGCACAGCATAATGGGATTTTAATATATTCTTCTTGTTGGCATAGTGTATTTCTGTGATAATTTTATGTGACAGCATAATTAAACTGGAAAACAATTCCCATTTCCTATGTATTTTATCTATTTATCATCGTTTATTTCTTTACTTTCTTGCTCTGCTATAAATATTATTGTAAGGAGAGTTAAATAAGTTAAACCAATGCAATTACTTTTACAGATTGAAATTAACTTCATGTATCAATTTATACTGGTTTGTATACAGCACCTACTATTTGCCCTGTACAAATAAATGCATTTGTTGCAGTATATTTATAGTGTCACTATGGTTTCCATGTTTGCACTCCTTTTGACTAATGTTCTATATGTTAAAACTTGACATTTTAACAGTATTTTCAAACAATTTCATTCATTATCAAATAACCATTTATTACATTGTGGCAATTTCAAACCATTTACTGGACCCTCTAGACATTGCTAAACAATGATTTATCAAGGAGTGTGCAAATTTTACTGCTTATCACAGCAAATACAAAAAGTAGCATTAAATACTGACTTGACAACAACCCTGACTAAATTATTTTCCTTTTTTAATCTTGATGAGTCATAGTTAGTAATAGCAGTTTGTAAATGCACTGGAAATTGAGGCCAGTATTCTAGATTGCTCCATTATATGAGGTTCTTTTTGGTTTGCTCAATTCTTTTGCATGCCTGAGGGATAAATTGAAGACTGTGGGACATGACAGATGCATTTCTTACTGTCTTTTTATTTTCTTCTGGTGCTTATGAGGCCCCAACATTGTCCTGTGTGACAGTGCTTTTCACATTTCACTTGACCACAAGTCTAACAAAATTCACCTCTAGCCAAATCTGTATTGATTTTTGCTTATCTAGAGTGAATAGCAAAGGATTTTCACTTCTGTTTCCAAGAAAAATCTCCTCCTTCCAAATAGTCTAGCCAATAAGTAGAAGTGATTGAATTTTCCATGTGAACACTCGGATGGAAAATGCAGAACTTTTAACAGCATTCCCTGTCTCTCCTATTTCCATAGAATCTGAGAACCCCTGTGTGAGAGAACTGACGGATACCCACAAATGACAATGAGGTCTCTTCAAGCACTTAGGTGTAAACTTTACAAGAAACAGTATTTGAGGGAGACATCCCCATTCTCAGAGATCTCATTAATTGCAGAGCTCATGCATTCAGCTCAACACAAAGTAAGCTGAAGGGCTTAAATGTTCCAGAGGATATTCACGGAGTTTCAAGGATTTGGGAGTATTCCTCATTTGTGGGGTTCATAGGCAGAGTAAAGCTGAACAAATATTATTAAAACTGAATTTAAATGATCCCTAAATCAACAGTTTGGCATTGTTGGTTGATGCTACAGTAACATTAAATAGCTCCAGAGAAAGCCAACGCTTCACTGTGCAAAACTAACAGCTTAACATTATCCTACACAGAAGAATTTATAGTCTGCACTGTTTATTTGTGAACTGAGGTAATAAGGAACCACAGAGTAGGTTGTGATCTTCCTTGGCCAAGGTCACAAAAAGAGCAGAACTGAAAACTACACATAGATTTTCTACATGTCAGTCTTAATTTTAAAGGCATCCAAAAGGTTTTGATTCATCATCTCCAGTTCCAGACTGGTTATGAGGAGCCCTTGTTCTGTTACTGCTTCCATACTAGAAACAGCAAAGACAGCTTTTACTCATTAACCTAATAATGTAGTAATTTGATTTAAATCGCCACAGCTTTGAGCTGGTTCTGGTATTTCAGGATGTAACCTGTGGTAAAGGGGAAGTAGCCAACTTTCTGCTCTGCACCCTGTGTCACAGGAGGGCAACCTCTGCTGGAAAGGTGCAGTTGGGCTGGGGCACTTTGACAGCCAGTGCTGCAACAGCCAAGGTGCAGCACAAACTGGGGCCTTTATAGCTGCAGAAAGGTAAAATCTTGTTTTCTTGCTGAAGGTCTTACAACCTCCAGCATAAGTACTTGAGTTCTTTAATTTTGCCCACATATATTTGGTATGTTTAGCCCTAGCACCTCAAAGCTTGGGTGTTTTCCTGTAATGTCGGTAAGTAATATTTGGGGTTTGGGGGGTGGACTGCTTTCCTGAGATTTTATGTTTGTTTGGTTTTTGGTCAGCAGTTCTACTAACATTCTCTGAGAATTCTGCTAGACTAGTATGGTATGAGCCAGCCCAAAGTCATACCATACTAGTATGTTTACAGAGTACACAGGGAATGTTCATCCAAAAGCAGTAAAAAATGATAATTAATTTTACCCCAGCAGAATTGCTTAACTGTCTTCTCAAGCTTAACAGATAATTTCTACAAATTATTCATCTATTTCTGAATCTCAGTAATTTTAAACATGCTACTACTTTAAACAAAACTGCCACTGAATTCAGGGAGGCCAGATCAGGCACAAAAAGAAGTTTTGACTTTAACCAATCATTTAAAGTGATGCCATATGATGCCAGATAAATGAACCATTACACCAATATCCCTGCCGATTAAAAAAACCCAAAGACTTTGTCTTAGAAAATGAAAGTGTCTGAGGACCCTGAGCAGTCAGGAGTAAGCATTTAATCATTGGAGAAATTGAAGCTGACTTCAATTCCAGGGCAGAGCAGAGGGGCTGCTCAGACTCAGGTACCTCAAATAATGGCACTTTGGGCACAGATGTATGTATAGCCCCGCTCCAGTGACTCTAATGTAAGTACAAGTGTATTTCCTTTCTTTTATTTGGGTCAGTCTAAACGACAAACTCCTAGAATTTTCAGGTACTTCCAGATCCTAATCTTGTTGATCCAGGAATTGATCCTTAGATGACTGGTCTTGTTAATACATTTCCAGCCTCCTTTTCTCCACCAGTTTGCCTACTAGAGATTACTATTCCTTGGTTCCCACTGGTCAGATTAATCATCTGACTTCTTTTTCCCCTATCCCTATGAAAACAAGCTTGAGGAGGATTTTTGAGTGGGTTTTGTTTTGGTTTTTGGCATTGTCATATTTTGTGGTAGACTTTGTATGTTACAATCCATGGAGCTTCAGCAACCATCAGCTATCAAGTATCACAGATAAGGCCTGATTAAGGCAAAAATGGATTTTAGTATAATCAGGGTTAACAGCACTCCCTTTTAGAATGCAGAAATGGAAAATGAGTTACTCTCTGTGGCCAGCAGCCTGGGCATGAGGAAGGAAGTCATCAAGGCAAGCTCTTTTCTCACTTAAGGAGATATTATACAAAACATTAAACCCAATGAGGGTATCTGTCAAAATCTAAGAGACTTCATCTCTGCTGTTATCTACCTTCCATTATGGATTAATTTGACACTAATTGCAAAAATGATTTAATTTAGCTAATCTTCAAAAAATACTGTTCGAAAATTAAAATTAATGGCCAGGATTAAATCCAAGTATTCTACCTGAATAAAAGCTTGGACACGAAGGGCTTGATGCAGAAAGCTTAGACAGAAGTTACCTCAAAAAACTGCATTTAATACATGAAGCAACAGTGAACTAAAAATCAATTTAAAGAAGAATGTGACAGGTATCAGTGGAGGAAAAGTCAGTTGTGTACTGATGGAGAAGGATGGCAAAAAACAAATTTAGAGCATTTTAGCTCTAAAAAGAACTTTGGTACTATATTTTTTTAGATCTAAAAAACCTCAAGAAAGTACATATTTTTAATTACACACTTCTAGTTATCCAAATAGCAGAACCTAGTAAATCAAGTACTTATCAGCTTTGTACTGGACAAACCAGAGAATGTGATTTTTAGAAGCAGTTTTGTAGTTCAAAAGTCAAATTTGTACCAGCAAACTAATCACAGCTTTGTGATGTTCTTCCAAACTGCTATTTCTAAGAAAGGCACTCTGTAACATGATAGACTCTCATCGCTACCAGATGGCACAAGTCCCTGAAGAATCATGTGCCAGCTGTTCACAGGCACAACACAACACACTCCAAGCACACTTGCTCTTTCCTCTCACGGTGCACCCAGCGCAGCAAGGCTGTGCTGGCACTGGGGCTGGTGAGCATTCAGAGCAGCAGAACCTGTGTGTCACAGGCTCCCTGTGTAGCACGGACAGGTGACAGCTCCAAAACTTGTGCTTCTACTACAAGTTTGTTCCCCTGCATTGCTTTCCCCTGTTAAGTTTGGCCAAGACAGTCTCCTGTGTCTGTTGGGCCTGCCTTGTCCAGGTGGGGAGGGAAAGGTTCTCCAGGGAGTGTGATTTCCTTCCTCCTGCTTGCATTAAACAAAGGGTGCCATTCCAACCTCTTCCCAGTGCCACCAGACTTGCCTTGCTCTACAGTACACTGGAAACCCAACTGCCCCAGCCTGCTTCCCTTGTGCTCCTGTGTGCCTACTTAATGTAATTAGCAATGTGTACAGCTTGCAAGGGAGAATAAGGTTGATTCTAGCACATGGTTAATTAAGACATTACAGTTAGCTATTTGCTAGGCAGGCTCAGGGGAGTAGTAATAGGATACGGAGTCTTTCACCTTGAGTTCAGCCATTCTTACCCCCAAATTCCCAGGTAGTGATCAGTAATTTCTCATTAACCCTGACACAAGCTGAATCTGACTCCACTCAGGCATGTGGATGAGTTCTGAGCACATGTCTGCCAACAAGGAGTGTCAGTATCTCTGATAATTAAATTTCAAAGTGAAGAACCCCACTGCCACGAGTGAGCAGCAGAAGTTGATGCTTCCCTGCAGCATTAACTCCTCTTTGTTGTTGTTGTTGTCTCCAAACTCAACAACTATCATATGCTGTCATAATATCAGCAGATACAGATTTAGGCTTTGAAGGCTACAAATAGACTATTGTTCTTAGGTTTCCCACCAAGACAAACAATTAATAGTAATAGCACATAAAAGTTGGGAAAACATAGTTTAAAAAATACCTAATCCAACATCTAAATTATAATGAATCTCCAAGAGGCCCCTAATTTCATGATCCTACCTGCACTGCCAAGAATGTAAAGAATCATTGGCTCTTGAGATCATTCTCTTGCCAAAGGGCAATTACCTATTCTGTATGCATTGCCTTAATCATGTCAAGTTGTGTCCCATAAATTTGCATGTCTCCCAAGGAAGCATTGCCAGCAGCTTGAGAGGCCAGATCAAAACAATTTCCTGGTGTGTGTTTACATCAGCTTTTGGCTTCTGAGCTGCTTTAGCCGTAGTTGCTTTGCAAAACAGCACAAATTCCCTCTCTCTGAACTGAGCTGCATCAGGGACAGAGGGGGAGTAAGCAGAATCTGGATGGATGCATCATCCTTACCAGAACTGAGCAATGCTTTCTAGATTAATGAACTGCAAATCAGCTACACAAATGAAGCCACATGCTAGAGATAAACACGGTCCTCTGAGATGGGCTTGTTGTTACAGTCAGAGAGGAGAAGGAGAGAGAGCACACACACACACGTGTGACAAGGGGCGTAATGAATGCCAGCTTTCCTCCCGCCTCTCTGGGATATGTGAGGATGACAAACTCTCTGAGGAACAATCCCTTTGACTGGTTTGTTGAGGAAAGGAAACTTGTCATGCTGCCAAGAATAAAACTGCTCCTGGGCTTAGTTTTGAATTTTATAAAGTGAATAAGTGAAAAATGTATACACATTCACTTCAGACCGAAGTCATGAATAATTAAAAGAATATATAATTGTACCCAGTTTTCCCCTCAAGCTCAACCAGCAAAGATATCTTCTGTCCCTGTAACAGGGTACTTCATGTGTTTTGTGTTTTTTTCCAGGAGCTGTTAGAATTGAGCTGAACTGAATGTATCCTGCATGCAGGTAGGAGTAACAGCCTGACCATCGGAGCACACAGACATGCAAATTGAAAACTCAACTGTTTCATACCAAGGAAGCTGCAGATTTTTTGATTATGCATAAATATTTTCCTGGTACGATTCATCCACAATTGATACTGGATTTAGACCACAATATGATAAAAAATTAAAATATTAACACAGCATTATTATAGACATTAACACAGCAAATGGCAAAGATCAGACATTTGTTATAAGGCACAGGAAGGTAAGAATGTTTACCATGTAAAAAATAAATATGCAGAAAATAACCTCAGAAAACAAAACTTACCTGTATCTAACTATTTGCATTTCTGAGACAGGCACACTTGCCAGTACAAATTTAGGAATGTTGTGTTAACAGTATGAAACCACACATTTGTCTACAATTCCACTGCTGTACTGGAATTATCTTGTGGTACCTACCCAGAAGGAGATGCAAGAGATCTATTGCTTTTATTTTTATGCATTATTCCCACAATTAACAGGTCACCCAGTTTTCAGCCAAAATGAAATTCAGGATTAATATTCACTTTTCTTGAGGGCATAGAAGTTAGCAAATATGGTACGAATAGTCATGTATTTAGTCCCTTTCACTTGCAATACAGAAATCTTATTTAAAGACTAATGAAAAACATTGACAAATTCCGTAAACAATCTAATCATTATATGCCTCCTCCCTTCCAAACACAGACAGGAAGTTTCTCATGGGTAGCAAGCTGGCTCTTGCTTTCTCTCATACCAGCATGGCTGTTTGTAGCCAACACACTGTGATGCTCTCTGATAGAGAAAAAGATAAAAAGCCCTCTGAAAATCATGCACAGAGAGGATCAATGGATTGTATGTAGGTAATAGCTATGTCCCTGAAACAGCAAACGTGTGAGATTTTGTTTGACTCTTAGAAGGATGCACATTCTCTCTCAATTTTTGGACCTCTGCAGCTGAATTCCAAACACAAGATCTTCACGTAGACCTGACGTAGAACTTGGCTTCTTTTCAACAACCGTGCATTTGTTCAGAGATGGAAAAAGACAAAACACCAGAGGGGTGTGTTAGGGGAGGTGAAGGGAAAGTCTGCTTAAGAACTAATCCTCTACAGACTGTGTGAGGGTCACTTTTGGATCAATAATTTGCCTCATGATATGCAAAGACTGTGAAACTCAGCTACTATTGCAGTGGCACAACCGAGTGCAACAGAATGGCTTTAAAGAGTGACAGAAATATCAGAAGTGAAGCAGAATTTTATACACTACCTACCTCTTATGCACGTACCTGAAAGCTGCTACTCTGTAACATGTGGACCTTGTCATTTTATATCACTGTTGTCTAAAGCAGGAGCCAAATCATTTTTATGGACTACAAAAGCAAGGTAAGCTACAACTTAAAAGCCTTACCATCAAAGTTGTAAAAAAACCCACACAAAAGCATCTGGATTACCTGTATGGGGAAAATGGAAAGGAGGAATTCTGTACAAATGTAGTCTCCACATCCACCCCCATTGAGACAGATTTTCAAAATAATTTTTTCAAGTTCCAACATTTCTGAGCTGTTGCTTGAACCACTTGAAAAGGAGGCACTTCCCATCTAATTGATGGGGGCTTTTTAGATTACTTGAAAATATTTTTTTAATATGTAAAATGTGAAGGACTATAAAAAGGGGGGATATTTTGTATTCTGCTACTTTTGGTGACTAATTTCTATTTAAATGTTAATTGTCAATTATGTCAGACGCTGAAATTGTGTAACAGTTGATTTTCCCCATACACAGGGCAAAATGCATACAATAGAGCATTATTCCTTCAAGCCTGTTCTCTTTGGTGACGTTTTTGTGTCAGAAACTGCTTATATTTGCAACTATCTGATGTTTAAAAATAGAATTATTCAACATTTCCTAGTAGCTGGCTCTGACCTCTTGTTTGCGTGTTTTCTCGGTTCAGTTTGAACACTTGATGGATTTCCAGCTATCTTGTGCCACCCCGTGTAAGAGACGGGAAATTACACGACTTTCTGACCACTGTGACCTGAGTCTGACATTGGTGTCCTGCAGCTGATATTTGTGCAATTTGAATACACTTTTCAACTTATCAGCAACTGAAGCACATTTTAAAAATTACTAGAAGTATTTAATATGACAATTAATTTTTCTTAAAATGTTATTCTTTATGCTTAAGCTAGGTCTTCCTTTAAATCTGTAACATTTGTCTGATAATGTATACAGCCCTCAGGACATCTGCTGTGCATGATGCTACTTCTTTATTAATATATTTTCAATATTCTAATTAATATACCTTCATAATCGTGGGTTTTACCTGTTATTTCTATTTTTTTTTCCTTTGCTGGTTGGTGGCGCTTGCTTTTTCTTTAGTGGTATTTTTCTTTCTCATGTTTTCCTCCATGCGTTTTTTGCACCCTTATATCGCTTTTTAATTCCTTCCACACTTCTGCATATCAGTCCCATTCTTTCCAAGTTCATAAAACAGACTTCGCTGCTATTGTTGCAATCAGGCAAAAGATCATCTGTGATCAAGTGAGTAGCTGTCTGTGTATTATGTGTGTCAGTGGCAAGTTCTAAACCTTAGCCAAAACTTTAGTTCTAAACCTAGTACCGTTACCATTTGGCACGTGAAAGAGATAAAAAAATATTAGATTTATCTACCTTGCCATGTTTTTACTGTGATGAAGGTCCGTATTTATACAGGTGAAATTGTAGCTGGAAATGATGTGGCGATTCTGAGGTTTTTCTCGGTACCTCTGCTTCCGCTGTGTTAGCGCTGACATTATCTGTGCTCTTTTCCCTCACGGAGGAGGTTCCCCTCGTGCTTCTGACACTCATCTTACACCTTCTTGGGCTCCTGAAGCATGAGGCACGACACTCCAGCCCCGCACACACAACTCAGCCAGTGGATTTAATGTCTTCCATGCCGTGTCCTGCGGGGGGCGGCCCAGGACTCGACCTCTCGAGTCAGTCCTACGACAAGCGGGACGGGCAGTGCGGGAGGGTGGCACCGGGTGCAGGGACAGCAGCTAATTAGCGTTAATCACCTGCAGCCGAGGGCTGCCCGGTGACCGGCCCGTCCCCGCGCGGTGCCAGCGCCCCTCGGCCCGGCGCCGTCCCTCAGCCACAGCAGGGACCGGGGGCACTTGGCCGGTTCAGCCTGGAGACTGACGGGCGACCTCACTGCGGGCTGCAGCTTCCTCCCGAGGGGTAGTGCAGGGGCAGGCACTGATCTCTGCTCTGTGGCCAGGGACAGGGCCCGAGGGGACGGCTGGAGCTGGGGCGGGGCACAGCAGGGCTGAGTATCGGGAAAAGGCTTTTCACCCACAGGGTGGTCGTGCACTCAACAGGCTCCCCAAGGCAGCTGTCAGAGCAGCACGGCTGACAGAGTTCCAGGAGCGTTTGGACAACGCCGTCGGGCACGCGGTGTGACTCTTCCGGCGCCCGTGCGCGGCCGGGCTCCGCCTTCGGGGCCCCTCCACGTCCCGCCCTCACGGCGGCTGTTCCGTGGCGCTGCGCCCCCGCCCGCCCTCACGGCGGCGCGAGCCCCGCCCCGTTCGCGCATGCCCGCCAGCGGCCGAGCCCCGCGCGCCCACTGCTGTCACGTGACTCTGGCGGCGGATGCGGTTCCGGGTGAGCGCGGGCGCGCAGCGCAGCGCGGCCCCGAGCGCGGCCCGGCCCCGCTCCCGCTCCCGCTCCCGTTCCCGTTCCCGTTCCCGCTCCCGCCAGGTACGGCCGCGGAGGGGCGGGAGCGCCGGGCCGGCAGCCGCGAGCCGGGAGCCGGGAGCCGCGGCCGGGCCGCGCGGGGCGGGCGCGGGGGGAGGCGGGGCCGCGGCCCGGCCGCAGGTGCGCAGGGGCGGTGGGTTCAGCGCTTGGGCCGGGCCGGGGCGGCGGTGGCAGCGAGCAGGGACCCCGCGGCCGAGCAGCTCCGCGGCCCCGCGGCTCCCCTGCGGTGCTGCCGCCGCAGAGGGAAGAGCTGTGAACGCGTAAATCTGCGGGGGGAAAATCCCCTGCCCTGCCCCGCAGGAGTTTGCTTCGAGCGGCTGTTCCGCCGAGGGCGTAGCGAATTCGCAGTACGGAGCCGTGTCGCGGAAGTTGCTTTCTAGTGCCTTTTGTCCTAGTTCCTCCTGATTTCCTGCTACTAATTCAATACACTGAATAATAGTTGATTATTTCTGGTTGACTTGTAAGCATATCTAAGCATTACAAAGGAATTTCTGGGCAGGCTGTAAGTTCTTTGGGATTGTTTTGAGAAGTTAGTGTTTACCTTTAAATAAATTTAAGTGGCACGGAAATACAGACCCTTCTGTTGCTCTGAATGTGGAGTTTAAAGTAGTATCCTCGGGAGGAAAGCAAGAGTTTTCAGAAATTTTCTCTTTTAGCTGTCTGATTTCTCTGTGCTTTGATGCTGAGAGAAGGGAGTAAAAGGAGAAACTCGCTGGGGCAACTTCTTCACACTGCTGAAGAACAGTTGGGAGGTGCAGGTGCTGAATGTTTCAAACAAGGAGAGTCTGGCCCTTAAGAGGAACTACTTTGCTACCTTCTAGAAATTTTATTTAAATTTTCTGGGTGAGGGAAGCAGGGAAACGTCAGTAAAATAGCCTTAAACTGAGACCATTAGCATTGAACTTGTGGTACTGCAGTTTAACAAAAAGATGGCTTAATTTTTCTTTATTTATCAATTTGCGTAGCACAGCTTTAAGCATTGCAGGACATTTTAAAATCGGGTCAGGAGAAGAAGAATTTGGATTTGTCATGAAAGGAAGGCTGATCCTACAGAACAGTCAGTCTAATTTGTTTTTCAGCCATGTAAAAAAATTGTATCTCTCAGTTAATAAGCAGTATTGGTTGCATTCAAACATTTGTACTTACTGGTGTTCTCTGTTGATTGCTTCTTTGCAGAATACCACGGTTTCTTGTTTTGGTGAATGGTGGTTTTCTTAATACCTTCATTGATAATTTTACCTGTTTCTGCCAATCTTTAGAGCCAACACAGCCAAGAGCTTCAACTGGTTTGGACTTCTATGTCAGCAGAATGGTTTACTATGTTCCATTATTGGGGATTCCTTGTTGCTGGTGATGGGTGAGCCTGAAAAAATACAGCTTTACTCTCACATCATAGGGTGAGTTCCCCAAAAACACTGTCTTAAATAGTTATCTTTAAAGTCTTTGGGTTTTTTTCCTTTTAAATAGCTTGTAGTTTGGATCTGAGCATCTAGACTTTTTCTCAAAATATACACTTATAATTACCTACTATAGAATCTAGAGACGTCACGTTTCTTACGGAGTGAACAGGTGTAATCATAAATGACAGAACAGGTTGCTCAAGGCCTTAATTTTAACTGAGGGGTTGATCCTCCTTAACTGTACGAAATCCGTTCCAACGTAAATTATTGTATGATAATCCATTCCACAAGCAGTTTTGTCTGGGGGGGGGGGGGAAGTAAAATGGAAACAAGCAAAAAACTTTTCCCTGTGTTGTTTGCTTTTTGTTCTGCATAATACCTCAATTTGATGATAAGTTAAAGGATGTGTTGCAAGTATGGGAATTACCACAGTATTGAACTAACACCTTCTGTTATATTCCTGCAGCTCCTCTTTAGCCCATTGTGCTGAAGATCACAGGTTCTGCCTGATCAGGAGTCTCTCTTAGCAATTCAAGTTGGCTGGAGAATGGAAGGGGTTGAGTTTAAGGAAGAGTGGCAAGATGAAGATTTTCCAAGGTTTTGAATTATTTTTTAAAGTAATTCAGATCAAACATGTAACATCAGCAGTAAGCTGTGTCCTGGTCTCCTTGGTGAACTAATACTCAGCAATAATCTTGACGTGATTTCCATTAATATAGCAGTTTTGAAAAGGTTTTGTGGCACATTTCTTCAGGACTGCCACTGTTGAAATTTCCAGAGTTTCTGAAATGAAGATTTGTAAGCTTGGCTTTGTTTATTTCTTGTGATAATATTTTGCAACTACATTGTTTGCATATTCCTCCCAGTGCCTCATGGCCCAAATATTTCATTAAGCAAAATTTCTGAGGAAAGTCTTTAAAAGTTAATGCTGCTACTAATGCTTGGGCCTGCAAAAAAACCTATTCAGCTTTAGACACATTGCATGATAACGTGACTAAACTACTTCTGTAATGTATTTCAAGTCAAATTTTGTCAGGCAAGAATATGACAAGTTTTCTTAAGGATGACACAGTGGTAGTAGTCAGTGTTTTGGTATTTGTCACAGGAAGGGATGGTCGCTTGAATGCTGTAAAAGAATTTTCTGCTGCCTTGGTGTTTGTTAACTGAAAGCTTGAACTTCGGCTATAAGTAAAGTTAGTTCAGTACTATCCCACAGTGGGTTTTTGTAGCACTGTGTAAGTCTAAATATATGGCATTAAAAAATGTCAAAGCAGGTTTGTAACAATAATTTCTACTTTGTGTCCCAGGCCCCTGCCAGAGGATGATCCTGTTGAGTCTGATGCATTGGCTGCAGCTGGAACAGAAAGTGAAGCCAGTAAGAACATTCCACTCCAGTCCAGCTAACTGCTTCCTACTTAAAAGGCTGCTTTAAAGCTCCTTGGTGTGGAGGGATTTTTTTGCTTGTTTTGTTTTTGGTTTTTTTTTTTTTTCGTTTTTTTTTTTTTGTTTGTTTGTTTCATTGGTTGGGATTTTGGAGGTTTTTGCATTTAAAATTTTTTTGGATTTTGTCTGTCTGCCTTACTTGAGGCATTTCCAGTGCTGTATTGGTAATCTGATTTTATTCCTTGCTTTCAACTCCTGTCTAAATCATGCCAATATTTGCCTTGTACCTCGAAGCATTCTGTGTATTCACAGAACAGATTCTTTAATTTTCTGTCCTCACTGTTGTCTGTCAGTCTTTTTCTTTCTCAGCTTGTATATTATTTTCCATTTTATCAAAGGTGGTTATGATGCCACTGAAGCTTAACAAAAGCAAGTGCTAGGGACATGAATCTGTTGTATTATTTGCAATATTTATTCAGTGTAATAGCTGGACCAGCTCCTGGGACATTGGATGCAGCAGGCAGGGGCAGTAGTGTCTGATGTGGCAATTCATCGGGTTTTTCTTCTGCAGGGAGTGTGGTTTGTGTCCACCACCCTGCTCGGATTGTGTGTGTGCAGTGGGTAACTTGAAAACTTTTACCTTTTTTTTTTTAAACCCTATTAAAGTTTTACTCCAAAGATACCTTGTTTAAATTATGGGCATTAATTTATAGTGCATTATGAGAAGGGACTGTGCTCTTCTGTCTTGGTAATATGTTTAAATAAACTTGCTTTAGTTTTGAAAATAAATGATCTGCTTTCTTTAGATACAGAGGGTAATGGAACCAAATTGAGGAGGAAACTAATGGCTCCAGACATTAGCTTAACTTTGGATCCCAGTGAGGAATCGGTTTTGTCTGATGACTTGGATGAGAGTGGAGAGATTGATTTGGATGATTTAGATACTCCTTCAGAAAATAGCAATGAATTTGAATGGGAAGGTGAGTGTTTTGGTCCTTTTGTCTGATGCTCTAAAATATTTTCATAGTATCTTTTCTTAGACTGCTTCTCTAGTAAGAAATAGCTATGACTCAATAGTGCAAGAGGAGAAATACAAAGGGGGTGATTGGATTAGGATTTAGAGATAGGTGGAGTGACATTTTAAAGAGCAAATTAGACCTCATCAGATTAGTAAACAGGCAAACAATTAATAACTGTAGCTGCAGATAAACTTGGGTGAAGATCATCTATATATGCATCTCTAAGACTGGAAGTTATGGAAAATCTTCTGTTGCAGTAAGTTTTTAAGACCCCCCAACAGAAAAAAGTACCCAAGGTGTTTTACATGTTTTAGAAATGAGTTTTAAATGGAGGGAGCCAAACAAAGGGATATAGATTAGCTACTCAGAAATTGATGAATTGCAATTCAAGGAGGACTGAATAGTATTTTTAAAAATACTAAGTAGCACCTGATCTCAAATCTTCCCGTGATGAGAATGGGAAAAGCTCAGTAGCCATAGGGTGTGCACATTTCCAGATTGACTAGAGGCAGTAGAAGAGCCTCTGTTTTATGTCAAGGAATTCTGAAATGACTTCAAAGGAAGTTACAGTAGCTATAGCCACACTGGCAATGATCTCAGTTTTAAGACATTAATAGGTGTTATATCTTATAGGCAGAACCTGGAGATTCTAAAAAATTTTATTTGAGATAAATGTTTTGTATAGCAGCTAAAGCACAAATTTTAAACTTGGAGTTTAATGATGTTTTAAGGCTCTCTTATGGAAGCCAAGAACAGTTGTGTTTGGCAAATTGTTGGAGTCTTCAGTATCTGTAAACTTCATGGTTTAGGAGTGTCTCTAGTAAGTAAACATGTAAACTCAATTACTATTTTCTCATCCTGGAAATAAAATAATTTTAATTCCTGAATAAACTGGAAGTCCTCTTTTCACTGTTTGAAACACTACCTGTGGAGAAAGAAACACTCCTTAGAATATAGGGGTGGTTTTGCTTTTTAAATAGCTAAAGGCATATGGCTGGGGAAGTTTTCTTAACAGAGACTGTGCGTTTAACTTCGTAAAAAGGATTTTCATTGTTTTAATGGAGAAGAATTGGTATTTAGCGTTAGTTGTGCAGTGATGCAAAGGAAATGTTCCGGATGTTTGTGTCTTGTTTTTTAAAAGTGGCTGAAAAGGGTTTCTGTCTTTTCTTTCTTTAATGCTGCTGCCTTCATTTTCCTGGAAGGATAGTTTCAATTAACAGCTTTGTCTTGGGAACAGACAACTAACTTGCAGTAGGTTTTTCTCGCTTTGGGTAAGGTCCATGCAACAAAGTCAAGAATCATAATTTCATTGGAGCAAATTGTCTTACAGATTGCTGTCAGCACAAATTTCATATATTTTGATTGCACACGTGAATTACATTTAATTTTCAGTAGATTTGCCTGCATGTCTGCTTGCAAGGTACCTCAATGTTTTAAATCATGCTTCATGTAAATTTGTGATCAACCTCTGTAATTCTCATTGGAGTTAACCACTTTGTCTATTTTGGTGAAATTCATTGAAATCTGTGTTCTGAAAACCTACAATTAATTAGGCTTCCTCCACAAATGGAAATTTTCCACATACTTGTAATAGAGAAAATTACAGTCGACAGATAACTGCCAACATGAGTATATTAATAAAATACCCATGACATCAAGCTGGTGTGTCTGACTGGCTGAAGAATACCAAAACAGATTGGATGGCAAAGTGGTTAACTCGTGTTGTAGCTGATTGTCACTGTGCATGGTATTCATAATGGGTCTTCAACACGTTCTCATTTTGGCAGATGACCTTCCAAAACCAAAAACTACTGATGTCATTAGGAAGGGGTCACTGGCTGAGTACGCTGTGGCAGAGGAGAAGGATGACGGTCGACGTTGGCGCATGTTTCGGATCGGAGAGCAGGACCATAGGGTGGACATGAAGGCAATTGAACCATACAAAAAAGTTATCAGTCATGGTGGTAAGGACTGGGGACCTGCTCAGGGGAACTGTTGAACAGCTACTTCTTTAAGCTGAGTGGGGGAGGCAGAGGGAGAGCTTTGGGCATAAAGAGTTGTGACAATTCATTGGTTGTAGTGTTAAGACATGGTTGATAGAATAATTCTTTCTCTATTAAACTAAAGTTTCAAAATGTGCACGTGGTCACATGTACTAAAGTGCACCTATGTAATAAGACATATTTACTTTATCCTACAGTGTCACTGCTACCTAATTTTTTGGCTTCTAGACTATTGAAAACATTAACTGTCAATCTACTAAGGCAGAAATCAATTCATGACTCTTTCCAGCAGTCTGTGAAGTTTAGGTTGGAAGAAAAGTTGACTAAACTTTAATAAAATAAGATATTATTAAATATACTGAGGTTCTACACTGGAACATTGGTTATAGATAGTGTTTGACATCAGCTTCGGCTGTTGCTTTAGAAGTAGACAAACTTGAGAAAGAAACAGTGATGTTTTCTGTAACTGTATGAATGTGTCTATATGGATGTTTGTACATCTCTTTAAGGTAAATAATGAAAAAGCTTACTGAGTGTGCTTTTCTTTGTGTAAATGTAGCCAGTGTATTGTCACCTTTGTCACTGCTGCTGCTTATTTCTTTGGTTTTAGGTTATTATGGTGATGGGTTAAATGCCATTGTTGTGTTTGCTGTTTGCTTCATGCCTGAGAGCAGCCAGCCTAACTACAGATACCTAATGGACAATCTATTTAAGTAAGTCATCATCTGCCTTTCTGGGTTTTTGTTAAATATATTTGAGCACTACGAGGAATTACTTTCAGATGGAGATTGTGGATATTAAAGTTCTCTTTGCTTGCCTCTCCAGGTATGTAATTGGCACTTTAGAGCTGTTAGTAGCAGAGAACTATATGATAGTTTACCTGAATGGTGCAACAACACGGAGAAAAATGCCAAGTTTAGGCTGGCTTAGGAAATGTTACCAGCAAATTGATAGAAGGTAAGAAGCTCTGCAATATTTTCTTACAATGTTCACATGCTCAGAGATAGACATATTTAGGGAAAACTGCTGCTTAATGTGGTGTCTGGTCCCTTCTGTTCAAGATTTGATGAAGGAAATTGGTGTATTGAAAAGAAAACCTCTTCCTATGCTAGGCAGTGTGGGATGATGCTACAAACATGCATGGGGAGTGTTGGGTGGTGTTTTGGTTGGTTAGGGGTTTTGTGTATGCTTTTTTTTGCTCTTGTTCTCAGGGTGTTTTTTTTTTAGTGAAAATAGCATTCTTAGAATACTGAATATTGTTATCTTGTAGAATATCCTTACAATGTAATGTATTAACGCAAGGTTAATGAGAAGAGGTCCTTTGTGAACCACTTCATCATGAGCTGTGTAAAAAGATTCAAAGAAGCTTCTCCTTGGAATGTTACTTCCTTGTCAAATTGATACTTAATCTTCAGTTTCTGTTTTGCAGTTGTGTAGTGTTTTTTCTTCTGATGGAGGTTGACTTCTAATAATGGGATGTCAGAATACTGTGTTTATGTGACAGTTGTGCTTCTAAAAACATACTTCTTAAATATTCCAAAACCCCTGGTCATGCTGCCTTTTTGTTCTAGTAATTATCCATTGTTTAAATCCTTTAGGTTAAGGAAAAATCTGAAATCGTTGATCATAGTTCATCCTTCCTGGTTCATCAGAACACTCCTGGCCATCACAAAACCTTTTATTAGGTAATACTCTGGAAGCTTTTTCATAAATAATTCTGACAACTGTTTGCTTTGAACTTAAGAAACTGTTTTAATATTGACCTAGTGAGAAACGTTTAGAGTTGTAACTGTACCCTGCATTTGTTCTTCCACAGCTCAAAATTCAGCCAAAAAATTAGGTATGTCTTTACCCTGGCAGAACTAGCTGAACTGATCCCCATGGAATACGTTGGCATCCCAGAATGCATAAAACAGTACGTTTTTATTTCAACGTCTTCTACATTGATCATGGTTTAGGACTGGTAGATGCTGTAATCAGTGTTTGGTTTGAATGTAACACTTGGCACATAATGACTGAACTGAGATCATTGCTGTCTCTAGGAGGAGTGTCCATGTTTGAGCTCATTGCTAAAGGCACTTTGGTATGGAGTAGCATGGGTAGCCAAAATGTTAATGTATAGTCACTTTCACAGTGGAGCTTTATGCAATTACTAAGTTGTGTGTGAAGTAAGCCTTCTAGGGAAGGTCTCATTGCAGTTATTGTGCACCTTAGTGTGTGTATTAAACTGGTTTGTGAGTGAGAAATTGTGGGCATGTTGATACTGAAGTTATTTATGATGTCTTCTAAAGCGTTTTAATTAAAATGTGGAACAGGTTAAGTGCTGAAATATCACTTGGATTGGTTTTCATTTAAAAGAAAAGCAGCAATGGGAAAATGCCAAATCCCTACCCACCGCAGTTCTAAACTACTTTGGTAGAGAAATAAAGACAGCATGAATGTAGTTTCTTTTCCTTCCCATCCAGATACAAATACCCATTTTAACATCAGCACAATTCAGCTCTCAAATAAGATGATGATCCCTTTGTCAAAAGTATTTGTGAGTGCAGTAATAGAGTAGAAACCATAAACTTGAGTCTTAAGAAAACCAGATGAGAACACTAACAGTCCTGATGACAGCCTATTAGAGGATATAACACCCAAACCCTGTGTTGCCCCCATGGTTATAGGTGAGCACAAACTGGGGGAAGGTGGCCCAGTGTCACTGAGCACGCACAAAGGCACATCCATGCTGGACAAAGCCTCGTGCCCCCTGCACATGGCTGTTTATTTCTGCAGACATCCAGCTGTGCTGTCAGTTCCACAGTTTAACTCTGTGAGATAGAAAAACAGTTTTCATGGGGTGGGAGTGAAACACATGACAAAGCTGAGGCAGCCTTGTGCTGTCTTTAGGATTTTTTTGACTGGGGTTTTAGGGGTATGTTATGAATATTCAGACTGTTATTCCAAGTTTTAAAAGACTCCTCTCAATAAAGGTATTGATGAACCTTTGCAGTATGTCCTACAAAGTCTGGACTTGGTTAACTTGAGGAGTTAATTCTCAGATTTCTGTGGAGGATTATATCTGGCTTCCAACTGTTATGGATAGAGACTTTAAATTTTAATGATGAATGCTAGCACTGTACAAGAGGTCATATTGAATTCATTTGTTATGTCATAGTAACTAAATCTTAATGGGTTTTGTTTAATGCTAATAGATGTTGGAGGTACAGTGTATTTTTTTCTTAATTGTATCAGTTTCAAAATTTGCTAAGTTTCTGCAAATTCTATTGACACTATTACTGGTTTGCAGCTTCTGTTGATTTTGGCCTTCATATGTTGTATTTACTGAAATAAAACTTTTCCTCACCAAGGTATGAAGAAGAAAAGTTTAGAAAGAAACAGAAAAGGTATATTCATATTTTGATTAGGGTTGCATCTAGATAAAACAATTTGCACTGCAACTAACTCCCAGTTGATTGGCTTGCATAAAGGAATAAGCATTTGTAAATATAAACATGCACTAGTGCCCAAAATTTTTTGCATGACAGCAACTATACTGTACTTCCAGGCAGTATGGAATCTATAAGTACTCACCCTGGGTGTTCAGACAGCTATTTGTGAATAGTTTCTATTGAACGTTTATGTGAGATGCTCATTTTTAAGGGGATACATGGGTTCTCAACTTGAAGTCTTTAAGAGGCAGAAGTAGTGCTTCTGTATGAACCCATTAAATCAAATGTCATTGTTTCTAACAGGAATTGATCTCTGGAGATGAGCTGTATTTAGGTGCTAAGCTGTAGCTATGCATTAGCAGAGATGCAACTCCGTAAGAAGTTCTAATATTAAATCTTGTATTTTTGGTATTCGCTACCTTTTTAGTTATTAACTTGCATAGATGCAATCTAAATTAGTATTTTAGTGCTGTTTGTATTTGCAGTGCCTATGTTCCTTTCTAATAAATACTGGATTTCCACTTTGTTAATTTCCAGTTTCCTTCTAACTACTCAAGCTATTCCACAGCTGATGAATTTTTTTGAATGGATATGTTGTTTTTTCACTCACTAACAAATATACTGAAAGATTTTGCTGCTAACTTTGGGGTTTTTTAATTACTTTCCCTTTGTGTGCCTAACTATTAAGGAAGGTTTATTTTCTAAATTGGGTAGACAGACACTGAGATTGACGTAAAAGGAATTTAAATTATTTCTGGAAGCTCACATGTAAATCTAGTGATGTGTTGAACAGTCTTTAGGAATTACTCCAATTAAGCGATAATTTAAAACATCTCCAGTAGAAAAAGCACTTTTTAGTGTCCCTGTTGATAACTTCACCTACACTACCATCACTTTCGTAAAAAGTAGTATGTTCTTCAGTGAAGATTAGAGCTAGAGATCACAGACAGGATTGGATACTGCGCCTTTAATCAGGTAGAAAGCAGCTCATTTTATAGGTTCATGGCCCAAAGGAGCTGTCAGTGTTTCTATCATTTTGAAAAACTGGCTGGTTTTATTTTCAGAGACTGGACAGGTATGTTAGACAGATTGTTAGAGGACAAACTTGGTCTTAGTCTCTCACTTTAGAACTGCTGCTGGTTTTAAAATAATTTGACCTCCATGCACAACTTAAATTTGCCAGAAGATGTTATCAAGACTGTAGCTTGTTCTTACTGTACAGAGAAAAAGTACATTTTGTGCAGGGCTTTCAATCATCCCCTGGTTTCCACAAAGCACGATTTTGTTTGCTGGTCCCAAGGCAGATATTAAAAAATAAGGTACAAAATCAAACCCGCTTTTATCAGTATGATGGTGAATTTTTCCAGGGTAATTGCAAGAGTCTTAGAACATAATAGAAAAAGTATTGCAGTTAAGGAGCCTCTTCACTTTTGTTGATTCAGCTAGTGCTGTTACCTTCTTGGCTTAATTACTATAACATTAGAGGTAATTCAGTGCTTATGAATCAGTGGTAGTGCTTGTCAGTGTTGTTGTGTTACCTCTATTGTACTCCTGCTTGCATTTGTTACTGTGAGCACAGGCCATGCTTTTTTCTTCTGTGGTCAAACTTCACTTGCACTTTTTCAATGCTTCCTCTCAAGTGCTCTAGTTACTTAAATGGTTTCCTGAAAATTTTAATTAATTTTTAAGGGGTGGTAGGAAAATAGATACTGGAAAGAACCCAAACATCACGACTACATTAAATAAAAACCTTAATATTTATTTACTAAAACTTTTCCCATGTAAAGCTTTGTGTTTTCCTGTTAAGCTTAATAGCTTTTTCTTAATAATATGAGCTATCAAACCATGTCAACATAGTTTAATTTTACTACTTTCTTTGCTATGCAGAGTTGACCAAGAGCTGAATGGAAAACAAGAGCAGAAAAGTGAACAGTAAGTTTGGAGTCCAAACAAGACTGAAGAATAAGGCAGATGGAACAATGCCATTTGTGCTCCATTACAGTGCATTCTCTGTGTGTATGTATTATATAATCTGTTGCAGAAGGTGCTTTGGACTAGCACACAATGAACTGCTTACTGCTGTATTGGTTTGTCTTGACTTTAATTGCTGTTCATGTAATCGTTTTATACTGCTAAATGGCAAAGAACCCTACGTTTTCAGGGGATGTTCTTGCAACTGTTTATCTAAATGATGCATGTTCTTCAGTAAAATATTTATATACCTAAATGTTAAAGGAAAGAGATAATATATATATTTTTATGACTGAGCAATATATTGTGTGTACCTGCTGAAGGAATTCATTTGCAGGTAGACAAGGCCATAAGTTACTTGTTGTTATTGTATAAATCTGTTTCGCTGTAAATGGTCAAGTGCATTTCTTTGTTGTCATGAAAACTTGTTTGGATATTAACAATCACATTAACTTGGCTTTCACAAATACAGATCCATATTTTTGTTCACTTACCTTATACAAGCTCATCCCTTTACCTCACTAGAGTGAGCTTCAGCTTTGGTGTCTTTCAGTCCATTGTTCAGGATGCAGAACTGCAGCTCTGTGGGTGGCAGTTTGTTGGCCACAAGGTTTAAGCCTAAACCACAAAAGCTGAACTGTCTGGTAAGATACCAGACCTTTTTCAGTTGAAGTTGTGAATTGAGGCCCTGCTTCAGTATGTCAAGACTGTCTCAGCTAGCAGTAGGAAATGAGTTCACTTCAGTTCTTCATGGATGAATCTTGATTGTTACTGGTAGGAACTCTGGTCGTGCTCAGTAGAACTTGGGAGCTCCACAGGTATTCTAGCCACAATACTGTTTTTTTGGACAGAAATATGAGAAGTCTTACCATTTTTTGGTCTTGCACTACCTGTGTCATTCTTGTAGATGAAACATCCATTTCTAAAGCTGTTAGGCACATGATACCAGCACTAATTTAACTCTGAAGAAGTGTTTTAAAGGTTGGGGTGTTTTTCCTCCCCACAATGGTGGTAAATCTGTGTCTGTAAGAGGTTTTCGTGGACACATAACTAGAGTGTATAGGTTTACTGGGACAACAGTAATGCACTGGTTGATACATTGTAAAAGTTTGTAACATCTTTTGATAAACTTTGCATTTTTCATGTAAGGGCAGGTGTATGCAAATAAATTCATTCAGGAGTTGAGCAATATAATGTTGTAGCAGATATATTAAATCTTTGCTTTTGGTGTTTATTGTGCTCACAATTTTGTCTTAATGCCAAAAAATATCACTTTTTAACTATATTTAATGTTACTCAGTTACCTTATTTAAAAAAAAAAGGTTACGTTCAACCAGATTACTACCTGACACTGATAAACAGCAGTTGTGAGATATTCCATGGTCAAGACTTACCAAGTAACAATTAATCCAGTGATCCCTGTATAGACTCTGAGAGCATATGGATGTCAGGTGAGGGAAAACTGCTCATGTCTGTGGGAGTTTAAGTCTGTGGTTCAGACACTTTCATCTCAAGATCTGAGTCCTGTTGTTGCAGTAGTTTCTGTATGAGAGTTTCAAGGAGATTGATAGGCAGGATGTATTCACACAACAGGCAATACCAATGCCAAGTTGCCTTGCATCCATTCCATCAGGTTTGGATCTTGCTCTGAAAGCAAAACACAAATGCACTTTCTTTGGAGCTGTCTTATCTCCTGCTTCAATTTTGATGTTGACTCGGATTAATGTAAAGTTCAAGTCAGTACCTGGAGCACTTGCGGCCTGTTTACTTTTGATACTTTGACAGTGTGGTCTGTATGACCATGCAAATCTGATTTTTACTGGGTTTGCATGTGTCCTAAGCTAAACAGGAAGCATTCTGATTATCTCCCTTCCATTTTTTCCTATTTGATAAAAGGATTAGCCTCAGTAAAATTATATTCTTAGTGGAGGGATTGTAGTTTTCTCTATGTCCTGTGGCTTCCTGTGAGTATAGTGCAGTACAGAGGAGCTGTCCCTCTGTATATGCCACACCTACCAAATGATGGGATTGTTATTGTGCTTCCTGGTGGCCAAGGATTCTACAGTTTCATGCTGCAGTAGTATGATTTCTTTTGGAAATGTGTATGTGCTTATAAATGGTTTATTTCTCCAGTAGAAGTTGTTGTGAATGAGTATACAGCACAACAGTTCTGTCTCTAAAGATACGCAGCTTGAGAAAGAAGCGTGCTAAAGAATTATTCCCCTCTGACTTCCTGCAGCTCATCATTTAGTGGTGAGGTGGATGTTTACAAAAAGCAAAGTGGTCCCAAAGCTATGGATAATGTTTTGTCAAACTTTACCTTTTTTTGAAATTTATAATAGAATGTAATATATTTTAATATTTAAAAACCTGAAAAGTTGGAATGTCATACTTAAATAAAACTTATTTCAAAACTTGCATCACTTTGTAGTAAGATACAGTATTGTAGGGAGTTCACCTTTCAATGGCACTTCCTTCTAAAAGTAAGAGTAATTTTGCTAGAATTTGGTGAGCCCTGTCAAGAAAAAATTTCATGTGTTACTGATTTACCTCTGATTTGGAGGTCACATTAGTTTATATATATTTGTATATGTAGTAATAAGTCATTACCTCTCTCATTATTGCTGTGCACAACTGAAATAGAGATGTTTGGGCCAGTGGCCTCTCGATGTGACATTTCCTAATGATTTCCGCAACAGGGTAAATTCAGAAGTGGCAAAGAGATTCTGGAGAAAGTGTCATTAAAAACTGATGTTTTTAAGAAGGGTCTGGATTTGCTTGAATGTTCTTGATCTGTGTAATCTGGCAGAGCCATGTTCTGTTGGAGGGTAATGGGAAGGGATGTATAAGGATTTAGTGCTGAAGCAGATTGAAGTCTTTGAGGTCATGGGATGTTGAAATGAAGAGCTTTTCTTCCAAAAAGCGTAGGGCTAGTTAGAATAATCTGTAACCTTGTTCATAACAATGCAGTTTGACATATCTTTTTCCTTTACTCTCAGTAAACAAGTGAAGAACAGTCCCAGTTGCTGTGAGGAACACTCTAGCTACACTCCAAATTGCAGTCCACTAGGATATTAGAGCCTGTATCTGTTACAGCAGCTTTGTTGCATCATACCCTAAGTGCTCTAACAACAGTACAAAACATTCAGCAGTTAATTGTGTCATACTTCAAGGTTAGATTACATGTGGCACTAATGGAATCTCATATGAAATGACCTCCAAGTGTGTCATGGGGAGGAAAAGGTGGGGTCTGGTCATGTCAGCTTCACTGATGCTGTCTGCTGAAATGTCTGCAGTTGACTGAAAAATACTGAACTACATTGTGAATGTGCGCTTTATTAACTAAATCTGTCACAAGGTAGAAAGTGTCTTGGTTAAAAGCCTGTTTCTTTACGTGTCAAATTTTTTGCCAGTGCATCCTACAGATTTATACAGTATTCAGTATCTAGAAAGATGGTTTAAATTCATGTCTTCTCAAAAACTTGTCTTCGGAAATGACTTGGATTCTCAAGTCATTCCAGTCTCCCTCAAAAACCTCATATGAGGAACAGAGAGCAGAGGGATAACAGCTTGCATGCGTTTTGTAACCACAGAAGCCTTACAAATCTTGCAGTCAAAATTCTCCCT
This sequence comes from Chamaea fasciata, assembly GCF_029207755.1. Taxonomy (NCBI): domain Eukaryota; kingdom Metazoa; phylum Chordata; class Aves; order Passeriformes; family Sylviidae; genus Chamaea; species Chamaea fasciata. The sequence continues at coordinate 5,001,636 of NW_027094099.1, forward strand.
CAGTCCTTGTGGATGCAGGTCATTGTCTAGATTTATTTCACTGACTGCTTGTCAGAGACACTTGAAACAACTGCTTTAATTATACTTTTTAAGGATGCCTGGTTTTAGTCAGAGTAACACTCTGAAAATGTAAGGAATAGTTTAATATTAATATTCTGAGAGACATATCTTGCAGTTTTCCTAGCTTCAAAATTCTAAGTTGAACTACACTGTTTCTTTTATCACATCTCATTACCCATATTAAACTAACGGAAAGAAAGGGCATTTGTGAAGAGGGTGCAGTCATGTTAGTTTTTCATCATTCCCTTCAAGCATGACTGAGATCAGTGAAATTAAAGCCATTCTTTGCTCAACTAGATTTTTTTCAGTTTTGCAATTTGAACTGCCCAGATTACTGTGATTTCCATGGGGTTTTTTAGTAATGAAAATGATTTAAAGAGAAGCTGTCAGAGTGTTTTCCAAAAGTCCTTATCTTACCATATTCCTCACTCTAGCTTGCTTAACTGCTAGTTAATACTGATAACATGGAATTCCAGGTTAGTAATTACAAATAAATATTCATGGAGGACAGATGCTTGGTTTACCAGTGGCTCTGCAGTTCTGCAATGTTAGTAATATCACAAAACCTTTTTATTAACAAGACAGACCTGAGCAGTAAGGTGCTCTAATGGTTGAGTGGTAGATTGAAGGGTTAAGATAGAATGATTACACTGCCAATTAGTGTCTGTAAACTTTATTGTGTGTGATGATGGGAAACGTGCAGTGTTTAACAAAATGAAGCTGCAGTAATCATGCAAAAGCAAGGTTGTGAGTCATGGATAACAACTGGCTTAATTGGGCTAGTTACACTCTTCACAGTTGTATTTTCCTTTGTCCTTTTAACGGAAAAAAAATGTAAGTATAAGACTCTTCACCTACCTCTTAAGAATATATTGATCCTTTCTTGTTAAGTAAGCTTATTTTCTGCGTTCCAGGGTGTCACGGGGTAATATGCTAAGCACGTGTGTGCCAGCGGTCATTGCTTAGGGGGGTTTTAATGAGGAGAAGCCGCCGCTGTAAGCACTGAAGGCCCTTGCGCGAGGTGTGGGTGTGGCGGCGGGCGGGGCGGGGCCTGGGGCGGGGCCGTGCCCGGGGGAGGGGCGAGGCCGTGCCTGGGGCGGTGCCGGGCTTGGGGCGGGGCGGGGCCTGGGGGCCGGGCCTGGGGGCGAGGCCGGGCCTGGGGGCGGGGCGGGCCTGTGCCGGGGCCCGGCCCCGCTCCGTTCCTCTTCCGGGCCGCGGCCGGCCGGGCGGGGCCGCGCTTCCGGCCGCGCGCGGTGAGGGGCGATGGCGGCGCGGGGCCGGGGAAGCGCCGGGGCCGGGGCAGCTTCCCTGAGGGCGGCGGTGGGGCCGGGGCCGGGACCGGGTGGGGCTTGGCGGGGCCGCGCAGTGCCCGGCTCCTGCCCGGGATGGCTCCGGCCGGGATGGCTCCCGGAGCCGGGCCGGGCTGTCGGTTGTGCGGCGCGGCCCCGCTGCCGGGAGCGCGCCCGGGTGTGGGGCGGTGCTGCGGGGTGGCCTCTCAGACCGTGCGTGCCCTGCTGTGCTGTGCCCGACGGGCTCGGAGGGCCGGCGTGGAGCGTTTATTGTTACCTTTGTTTGTTTTCAATGAGAGCGAGGACAGCACCGGCGCGCAGCCGCGGATGAGCAGGCCGCGTCCAGCCCTCCCGGTAAACCATGGCGTATCAGCTGTATAGGAACACCACGCTGGGCAACAGCCTTCAGGAGAGTCTGGATGAGCTCATACAGGTGGGGGCCTTGGGGTCTGGGCGAGTAGCTTAATTAAGACAGAAGGTTTTATCCAAACGGCTTTGTCGTTCCTGTATCAGGGTACTTACGGCCAAGGTTTGGGAAACTTACTGATTGAAATCAGAAAGGTTTGGTACTCCGTTCACGCGCGATGTTTTTTTCTTTACGTTCTGGGTAAAGGGAAGTGTTTTATGTAAGTGGCATAATCTCATGAGGCTCAGTAGATAAACACCCAGATCAAGGTTGAACATTGCGACCAATTTGCTGTTCTTCTGGTTATTTCCAGTAAATATATGTATTATAAGAGATCTTTGTGTAGTACAAAATTTAAAGACAAAAATGGAAATGAATACAGGAACACAGTTTTGTTATAGATTGTTCTAGAGATCTGCTTCATTGATGTGAACTTTGTTTTGTTGTTTTTAACTTACGCTGCATGTTTGAGCTTCCTTTGAAACAACTCAAAACTTCTTTTTTTTTTTTCCCAACTGCTTTAGTCACAGCAAATCACACCTCAGTTGGCCCTTCAGGTGCTACTTCAGTTTGATAAAGCTATAAATTCAGCACTGGCGCAGCGAGTCAGGAACAGAGTCAATTTCAGGGTAAGGAAATGATATCTTGAAGTTTTGCATGAGATACAGCAACTAAGTGTTGATGCAGAATGTCATTAAAAGCTGTGTGCTCTAAGCAAGAACTTAAGAGGGTTCATTTTGGCTCTGATAACGACTGTTTACATGTTTATTTTGTATGCAGCTGTAAGGCTCGTTACCTTGTTCTACCAGGGATGAATGCAAAAATCAGATGATGGAAACAGGGAAGAGGGCAATGCTTTTTTGATGGATAACATTGCCATCCTCAGTGTCTTGCAGATGAGGAGGGAGACTTTTCCTTCTTGCAGCTGTCCCTAGCAAAAGTGAGATGAGGCCAGATTTTCAGCCGCATGAGTAATGTGAAGAGAGACTAGAGAGTTTTAGATCTACCCTTTCACTGGATCATTTTGTAGCATTTTCTGTAGGTATCATAGAAAAATAAGTTGGGGGATGTTCCCAGTCATCCACCCTAATTGATGTTAGATAGCCAGCAAGTTTTAAATGTCAACTTGAATGTAATGTTTAAAAAAACCCACAAAACTCGTCTTCCTGCTAACTTTTGTCATAATGCTTCTCTACAGCCTATGTCAAACACAGTCGTGATGTGGGCTCCTTAGAGACTAGATTTTTAAGCAATATAGAGATGTTAAAAATAGCATAGTTTCTCTAGCGCACTTGAATTGTTTTGTATATGTAGCATGGCATAAAAAACAGTTTAGAATGTGTTTAGTGGATAAATTTAAAAAATGTTACTTGGAGCTTAAGTTCTAAGTTCAAGAATGTCGATTTAAAATACGTAAAAGTGAAGGTCAGAAGTTTTCCATCTTGACATCCTCAGTAATACATCAAATAGGAGGGGTGCCCCTTTATGTCACATATATCAGTTTTGTCATGATTTTTATTTAAACTACCACTTTGTTAAAGCAATTGCAGAATTCACATCTTGGTATGATCACTGCTGTATCTGATTTTTCTTACGGCTCAGTATTTTAAGAAATGTTTTCTGCTACTGATCCTTTGTACACATTAGAAAAATTGTAAAACTTGTTTGCCTACCTGAGGAGCTTCCCCTTGGATATCCTGAAGTGTCACTCCATGTTCTTGAGAATTTCAGCCACTGGAGGGCATTTAAGCTCCAGTTTTCCTCAGAATGGTTTGCTTGCCAGTTCGTATGCATTCAGGTCCACTGTTGGCTTTGTAATAAATGTATTCTAGAAGGGACACAGTTCAGTAGATACTCGTCATATTTCCTGTTGCTTTTGAGCTGCGTCCTATAGAAAATGTCTCTTGTCTTTCTGTAGGGGTCTCTGAACACATACAGGTTCTGTGACAATGTATGGACGTTTGTACTGAATGATGTGGAATTTAGGGAGGTCACCGAACTTGTGAAAGTGGATAAAGTGAAAATTGTAGCATGTGATGGAAAAAGTAAGTATGAAATATGATATAAATAGGCTAAGACACGAGACTTGGTTGTTTTAGAAAGCTTTGACCAAATGTCTTATTAAAGCCAGATTGACTGTATGACTTAGACAGAAGTAGGGCTCTGCATTCACTTTTACGTCTGATGAGAGATGAAACAAAAGCCAGCTAAATGCTTCCCAGACTCATAAGCACTGAGGTAGAACCGTGTTAGGGACTGCTGTGCACCTGTTGCTGGGAAGTACATAATACTAGAGCAATTAGAAAGTCAGAAGTAATCCTTATTATTTGTGTGGTGAGTTTTCTAGTACTAACCTGTTTGTTAGGATAGCACCATGTTTTGCTGAATCTGAAGAGTGCTTCAGCTGTCTGAGCAAGGAATTGTCTGAGAAAAGTGTCTAAGCAGTCATTCTCTGGATGTGATAGTTGGAGACACAAACCCATGAGAAGCATGTGTGCATTTGCAAGTCATAAGACTTGTTGCCTGACAGACCCTCTGTATGTACACTCCTCGTGGGAGTTTGCAGTCCATATCTGCTTGACTGGATTACTTTTGTCCATGTCCCTTGAGATTCTTTCTTGGAAAAAGTAATTCAGTGACTTTTGTGGCAAGCTGCTTTATAACTTTTAAAACCATCAATGTGGCAGAGTGTTCCTAAAGCTGTGTGAAATGGTGCCGCTTGTTTCATCCTTGGAGAGTGATGCTAAAAGCAGGAATTGAGCATGGAAAAGGCTTTAATTAAATGCACCACAGACCTCTGAAACAGGTTCTTCATGGCTTCCTGACCCTGGCATGCTTACAATAGTCTCTTCAAGTTGTAGTTCTAAAGAGTTGACAGAATTTATTGTTTTCTCAACTTCTGGTATTAGCCAAGCATATAATCTTACTGCTTGGTTTTTGTGTGCTTATTATAGCTAGTGGAGGAAACCTTACTTTCCAAGTATTAATGGTTTTCATTCGTGATAAATTGTGCAGATAAGATTTAAACAGGTGGCTGATTTGAAGTTGCTATTAACATTACAACCTTTTTTTTTTTTTTCCCACGAGAAGCTGACTTGGTGAAGAAACAGTACTAAATACTGGCTTGTCGTTCTCCATATTTGAGTTACAGACTTTTTCCACAGCTCTAAAAACAAGAAAGCAGTAGTGGTAGTGTATATAAAAACAAAACCTGCACTGGTGTTAATTGGTGATTGTGACTAAAGGTCAGAACAGGGAACTGGTTTCAGTTGCTTTGTGAAGATCGTGCTTATTCTTGAATCTATTTCAAAATGCATGATAAGCTATATCCCACAGTCCATCAGAGCTTATGCTGCTGGATGTGCAGAAACCTTTCTCCTTAGCTGATGATAGCCAGATCTGCTTGTGGCTGACTGCAGTAAAGGGTTTGTGTATCATTACATGTTAGGGCAGAGCTTTACAAGTTAAGAGTTTTAGTATTTTTAATGCGTCTGTGTGCACAACCCTGGAATTTTGTGCTGGCTCTTCTCAGTGTTGCTAAGTGGAGTGAAACAGCACAAGCAGTTCATGCATGGCACTGAGAGCAGTAGAGGGAATTGGGTAGGTACAGAACATGTTCTGAAATGCTTGGGGAATGCTTTAGAACTTGGGGAAGGTATTAGAGAATGCTCTTGGTTCTCTCTTTTCACTGGGGATGTGTATTTGTCTCACTTTCTCTTTTCTTTCTTAGACACTGGTTCCAATACTGCAGAATGAAGAGACCTGTGGTTTGTCTGCAATATTTTCTGTTAATATGCAGCACTTTCTGGAGAGAAGCATGGAAAGAGACTGATCATACTGAATTCTTGTGATGCAGATGTGAGTTAATCCATACTAGAAAGCACCACAGAGTGACAGCGGAAGAAATACCTGTAGCATTTCTTCATTTCACCTTATAGGGCATGAAAACAATGTTACCTTTTTTTTAATTACAAGAGATACTGTTGTCTTTTTTTGTTCAAAGTAATTTCTGTAATAAACTTTTATTTAAAAACTTTTGAGAGAGTGATCATTGGAAAGCTTTGTATAGAAACTAGCGTTAACATACTGTATTTTCCCAAAATTTTAAAGTGTGTTTAGAGAAACGTTGCAAATGAGAAAGTCTTTCAGTTACAGGCCTCCGAGTGTGGTTGCACTGTTAAGCATTGCAAAAAATGGCTGTTACAGAATGATGGAGGAGGACATGAGCAAAAGCTTAGCAGCTCTTTGCCGGGCAGCATGTTTGTGTGTTTGTGACTGCATCTTTCTGTCTATAAATAGCTCTGCTATGTGCCCTTTGCTGCACGCCGCAGATTGGTAAGTAACCATGTTTGAAATCAAAAGAAGAGACAGGTTGCTTTTATTTCAATAGCACAAAAAGTGTCTTTTTTTTTTTATCTTAAGGAATGCAAGTGTGTATCTGTACCATGGTTTTCTCTTGTTGTTCATCAGACTCAATCTTCTAGGTTTAAATTTTTTTTGTTCTCTAATAATCATGTGGTAAACTGAATTTCAACTCATACAGGTATAAAAATTTGCTCTTCCTACCTCCAGCTATTTGTAATCTCTTCCTGTCTCTAGACAGACTTCTCCGTTTTGAGTTCTCTGAAGCCTTTGTACTCTACTAATGCAAATAGTTGTATCTTTTATTTTGTTCCAATTGAGTGTGTATTAGAATCATAGAATGGCCAGGGTTGGAAGGGACCTTAAGGATGGTCTCATTCCAGCCCCGTGCCATGGGCAGAGACACTTTCCACTATCTCAGTTTGTTCCAAGCCCCATCCAGTGCTGGTCTTGAGCACTTCCAGGGGTGCAGCAGCCCCAGCTTCTCTGGGAAACCTGTGCTAGTGTCTCATTACCCTCACAGGGAAGAATTTCTTCTGTTATCCTAACCCCTCTCTCAGTTTGGAGTCATTCCCCCCTCTTCTGTTGCTCCAGGCTTTAGCCATATTTCTGGGACGGTGTTTGTCCAGGTCCTGGCTGTGCTCCTTCTAGGGAGCTTGTTTCAGTTCACTGAAGCAGCAGGGAGCAAAGGGAAGTTAAGGCAGTCTGGTGCCAATGTTCTTTCTGCTTTTTGTTGCTTGGCTCTCCATAACTTTCTTGCCACTTGCTGTTTTTTGTGTCTGAATTTTAGGTAATCCTGCCAAGTTCATGTGATTAATGTACTTTGTGGTCTTGGAAGATTGAATTTACAACAAAAAGCATCAACTGAACTTCTGCTATACTAAGCTATTGTAATGTCCAGTGGAAGACACATCATTTCACTTGCTAAAGCATCAACACACTTGCTGGCTGTTTGGTTCTTCTTTGTCTGTTGCGTTCCAGACCTTTTCATTTATTTGTGTATTTCATAGTTGATTTTCTTTAGGAAGATCACAATTGCTTCCAGTTCTCAGGAGCAGAGAGAAAGTAAAATATACTTTTGCACCTTGACATTGAACTGGAATATTTCTATTTAGAAAGTAAATTAACTTAAAGAAAATGAAGGAAAGAATAAACACCAGTGCAGAACTGGCTGTGGATGACTGTTAAACTGCCTGTTTAAACATGGTTTCCAAGAAAAAGGATTTTGTTGATTCCATAGGTGTGCAAACCAGGATGTTATCTGATGTAAGCTGTTTGCTCAGTCAGGGATGTCAATACCAGACTTCAAATGTTATCAGAGAGGCACAAATTAAAGTGCTGAGCAGGAAGAATTTATGATCAATTTCCAGAAGACAAATGTAATCAGGATCATTATGTACCTTTGCATGATGACAAGGCATAGTGAGGTAGAGGAGAGTTACTCAATGCACAGATACTTGTGTTTAAGGATCTTGGCAGCTTATGGGGTAGGATTTCAGTCAAGGTCCTATTGACCTGGATTTGCTTTTCCGTAGTCTAAAATTTCAGGGTTGGAAGGAAAGTAGGAGCATGTTACAAAGCACTTTAGTAAGACTGTACTGGGAGACATGAACTTTTTCTTCACTGTAACCTAAAGGATTAGCCATTATGGACTAGGAGGTAGTAATTTACAGATATATTAATATTTTGGTTTGCATCTTGTGCTAAAAGAACCTGCATCCTTCTAGGAAGTGGAAAATCGTTCACTGAGAGTCTGGTTAACGTTTTATGGTCACTGCTGTTGCAGTCAGAAGAAAAAGAACACCCTAACCCTGCTCCCTGAATCCATTCTACTCACGACTGCAAATACTTTATTGGTACTGTGTTCATATTGTTCATGTTTACTTTTTGTTTCTTTAGCATTTATTACCTGTTTTCCTCCAAATTAATTTTCATTGACCCATCTCTGTTATAGGGCATCTCAGAGATGATCATATAAAGTATCAAATGCGAAGGAAGAAGGAAATAAATCCTCATAACTAAAGCTAAAAAGAACAGTTATGGACCTGTTGTGTAAGTATATAATAAGCCACATTGTTCTTGTAAAAATAAAGTGAAAACCACTTGGAAATAAAATATAGTTTAAAGGCAGGCTTAAACCAGAAAAATAAATCTGTTATTAAATTTCAGAATTATAGTTTCATCTTCCAGCCATGCACTTCTTGAAAGGTAAATTTGCAGTGTATTTCCTCCTTAAACAACTGGTGGTTTATTTAGAGTTCAAGTTGTTAGTTAATGATGGTAAGCAGGAGTGTCAGAAGTAGATTTTTTACTACACAAAGTTAATATTTCTGATACGGCTTCCAGTTGGACAGCCCATGATTTTACTGATTAATTTCATACGGGGTTTAACCTATTTTTGGAGGTGGTCCTATAATCCGATGTGATCCTGCTACTTTGGGCTACAGCTGGTCCTACTCTGTTCCGAGTTCATTCTTTTTTCAGTTCTGCAACTAACTGGCAAGTTACATGATTTCTCTGTGCTCTGTTGCCAACCCTCTAGGATGCCAGGTATCTGATTTCTAAGATCCTTTGAGATTTCTGGAAGGCAGAGTTCTGTGTTAGAGTTCAGTGGTGGGTTTTACTGCCATTTCTAATGACAGAGACGTATCACTGCTTTGATGTATGATTGCACTCAGAAATACGGCATTTCTAATGTCTTTGAAAGAGGATATGCTGAGAACATTCCTTTGTAAGAATCGTTTTGTCTTAGTTCACCTTAAGCTTTTGGGAGTAGGCTCATTCTTTCACAAGAAATTAGGTCACTACTGAAGTAAGTGATTTGAAAATAAATTTGCACAGGATAGCCTTTGTTTTTGCAACCAAATCATCTGAGAGGAATTCTGGGTGGTAACACCATCAGAATCAGGAGATTTCCTTTGGATCAAGAAAATCGGATGTCGAGGTTTGCAAGCTGTATACCTCTACAGGTAACAACACCAGAGCAGTAGTTTTTGTCCAAAGCAATGATCTCTGAACAGGAGGGCTGCCTAGGCTGTGTTGTTAGATAACTACTGTCCCTCCTCCTGAGTCGCCGAGCTGGTTTTCTGGTATGCTGGCTTCACTTGATGCCTTCATATTCTGTGGGCAAGCTCTTTCAAATCTCGATTAATGAATGCTTAGATTCTCTGTCCTCAGGTCTAACCAGGAAGGGCACAGATTGCAGTGAGTAACATTAAAAGAAAAAATATTTTGACTTTGGTCAAAGGTTTACCATGGAACAGATTTGAAGTGGCACTGTGCATCTCCAATCTAAATCCTTGTCTCTGTCTCTCTCTCTGTTACGTTTTTGTGTCTGACAATAACAGGTGAAACACTGTTAAGACAGTGTGTACAAGCAATACTTCATGTTTCTGAGAGAAGAAACAGCTGAAGAAGTTAAACATATTTACAAAGTGAAGGGGATAAAAATTACTGTTGACAAGTCTGTAAATAACTTGTATGTATGTATCTTTCTCTACAGGTATATTTGCAAAATAGTAGAGAGGCCCCTCATTCAATAATCTTTCACTGTTTCAATCTGGGATTCCTCCCAGCCCCCCAAACAGCTTTGTTCTTTGAGAAATAAATTATTTAGTTTTCACAGACATCCATTTCATGAATGGATTTGGTTTTGATGCAATTTCTTGTTAATATGGGGGGGTTTTTTGTCTCCATGAATATGCACATTTTCCCTCCATTTTCCAAGGGAAAAGGACAACACTTTGCCATAGTTAGAAACACGGTGAGCCTTCCCTGCCTGTTTCAGTCCAGAAACTTGAATGTATCCCAGCCTCCCAGTGAACCCCTTGGCACTAGTTTGCCATTTTGACCTAATATGTGTTAATTTAAAGGAAGCGAAATAGTTCTAACGAGCAAAATCAGGTTAGGCAGCAGTGGTTTGATGCAGTTTTCTATGGTGGGAGACTTGAGTTCTTACCCTAAGTCATCAGAGAAGTGTTATTTGTTCTAAAAGAATGTACGAGACATGGAGATAATTTCTATTCAATGTTGAATTTGCTGCTGAAACCATTTTAAAAAGTTGTGTTACCATCAGGTTAGCATAAAGCTTTATAATCTCTTTAGCAAACATTTGCTTACCCAAGTTGGAAACAGCTTCCCCCAGGATCACTAATAGTATTTATTTGCTCTTTTTGCATAAACAAATGCCCAATGATACATTGGGTATTTGAGAGCTTTTCTTGCCAGTACTTGGAGCTGTTGTCTGTGAAATCACCATGGCATTTTAAAAATCCCTATTTTATAACCAAGTTCACTTTAAAATGTCTTAACAAAATTGCAATGACACACCTTTTCAAGTCAGTTGCTTCATCTTCTCATCCTATTTAAATCAATGTTTTAAAGTGTGACTGCAATCAACTCAATCTAAATGTAGCCTGGTGTTATGAATTGCTTTAGATGTTCTTTGTATGATGCTAATTCTCCACTGTAGACCTTAAATTAAGGTGTTTACTTACAAGAAGGTTACTTCAGTAGATTTTTTTAAAAGACAATGGCATTAATCCCTCAGCATTACAGGTAGTGAAAAGCTGTTGGATCCATGGAAAGTGGCTAGCTTTATTATGAGAAGGTGAGAAAAACACGTGGGTGAAATACAGAAGTTCGCAAATCTTCCTTTCAGCTTCTAGAAACTTAAAAAAAACAGTGTATTGGGTGATTGGTTTGTTCATTGTCCATTACTGGATATGGTAATTACAGTATTAAAATATCACCAAAATGTCCTTTTTTTGGGGGGAGGGGGGGAGGTTGGTGGGAAGAGAGATGCAGATCTTAGAAAATGTTGGTTTGCACCCCAGTGTGTGCATCCCTCTGCCTGTGTTTCAGACAGAGAAGTGGACACACGAAGGATTAACTGGTTTAATGCTTTGCCCAGGAGCACAAACCATTCCCCTCAGAGGACATAAAACACCGGAGCACTATGTATTTTAGTTTCTTGGATTTTATTGAAGATTGGCTTTTAATGACTAACGGCTTTTGATAGAGTCAGAGTTTAAAGTGAGGCAAAAGCAGCAGCCAGATGTTCAGCTGAGCAGCGCCGTGGATGCCAGGAACGGGCGGGCGGCTGCCAGGTGCTCTGTGGAAAAACAAATTAATCACGGTTTCAGTTCTGCCCCTAGCCGGACCTGAAGGCACCGTGACCCGGCCCTGCCCGTCTGCAAGCGGCAGCGCTGGGGTCACCCTTGCCGGTAGGCTCGGGAAGGGCCTGTGAAGCGCCCCGCCCGCTTCCTCCAGCCGCTCTGAGGGCGAGCGGCGCTCCCGCGCCTTCCCTCCGCCGGGCCGCCCCGTCCGTCTGTCCGTCCGCCCGACGCTCGGCGGGCCCGCAGCCCCGCGCCCGCCCCTGGGGCTTCTCCTCGGCGCCGCTCCCAGGCGCGGGCCCCTCGGGGGCCCAGGGGATCCTCTCCCGCTGTCCCCGAGGCGCCGTCGGCGGGACTCGCCCGCGGAAGGCAGCAGAGTCTCGGCGGCTCCCCCTCAGAGCCCCCGGCCGTAGAGGGCCTTGTGGCGCAGGTACTCCTCGAGACACTGGACGGCCGCATCGTCCACCTCGGGGTCGAACTTGTTGGCCAAGAGATGGTGCTGCTGCAGCATCCAGGGCACGTCGCCCACCCCGTAGATGCAGATGGAGCGCTGGTGGCGGCCGGTGCAGGGCGGGTAGGGCGCGCCCTTGCTGATGTCCCCCTCCAGGTACTGCCACTTGACCAGGCGGGGAAGGGCGTTCATGTCCGAGAGCTGGAACTTGTCGTTGGGAGGCGTGCCCCCCGGCACGCCCGGCATGCGGTTCAGGGTGGCCCAGACGTGCTCGTCAGGGCTGTAGCTGTCCTTGGACCACTCGAGGAACTTTTGTGCCGTGGGGTTTTCGAAGATGTACTGCACGAAGTCCCGTGTGACCGCGTTGTACGCGCTGCCCGTGAACATGGGGGAGCTTTGGGGTGGCGGCAGTTTCTTCTGGTCAGTGCGAGAGATGGTCTGCCCCACCTCGTGGTGGTACTGCCAGCGCAGCTGCTTGGAGGCTGAGGGCTTCTCCGACTCCACGTTGTTCTGGCCCTGCAGCACCTGCAGCGCCCGGACTATCTCGGCGTTGGTCTTGATGGGGAAGTCGGTGCCGCAGGTATTGATGAGGTAGCGCCACGGCACGGGGCTCTGCAGCAGGTCCTGCATGCAGTTGAGGTCGGCCTGCAGCCGGGACCAGGTGGCATAGACCACGTTTTCCAGGCGGCTGGCCACGAAGACGTTGGGGAAGCAGGCGGCAATGGCCCGCACGGCCTTCTGGAAGACGGCCGGGGATTTGCTATCCATATGGACACAGTAGACATTCTGGGGGGCGTAGACGGACCGCAGGAGCCGCTCAAACATGTCGATTTTGTGGTGGATGACCATGGAGTAGGCGATGGGGAACTCCTCCTCCTCCTGGCTGAGCGGGAACTCGATGTAGCGTCGCGACTCTTTGAAGGCTCTGCAGTCCCTCGTAATGTTCAGGTACTCGCCGGGCGTCGGTGGAGCCTTTCTGTTCGCCACCTCCAGGATGCTGAGCTGCGCCTGCTGGATGGCCGTCTGGTCCCCGCGGACGACCCCCGAGCAGTTGATGCTGCGGCTGGGGGACAGCTCCAGCGCCCGGTAGAGGCGGGAGTGGTCGGCGGGGTCGGGGCGGGCGGTGCCGCGCAGCGCCAGGGCGGCGGCGAGCAGCGCCAGCGGCCCGAGCAGCAGCACCCAGCGCCGCCGCGCCGCCGGGGCCCGCTCCCACCACTGCATCCCCGCCGTGGGTCTGCCCTCGCCTCCTGCCTGCGCCGCCCTGAGGGAGCCCGAGCCGCCCGGCAGCGGGGCACCTGCTGCCTCCGAGAGGTGGGGAAGCAGTGCCCGAGCGATCCCGGTGTGACCGCAGGTGAGCAACAGTCCCCTCCCTCCCCGTGGCGTGGCTCTGTTTGGTTTTATCAACACTGGGGGTGGTTCTATATCTTCTGTGTCTGTTTAAAAGATGATATTTCATCTTACTCCTGTCCAGCATGTCATGCAAGGAGAAGTCCTCTGGAATTCAACTCTGTGTAATGCACTTTTTTTGAAAGACTTTACTAGATTGCTTTGGCGTCTAACCTGCTTTTCCAGTGTTCTGTTTGGTAGGGAAGATGTGTGCTAATGTCTTTACGAAAAATTCGATGGGTGAAGGTGTGGGTGTTAACTTTAGTGTCTCTAGTAACTTCAAGCAGCAGGTTTCTTACAGAGCCCAGACACTTTGACTCCTGAAACAGACAAGGGTCTGCACAAGCCTGAACTTTGGGGTAAAGTGCCAGGTTCAAGGGGACGATATGTGGTAGGCGGTTCAGGAAGGCTGTATCTTCCCGGTACCTCAGCCAACGGGGAAAGGAGGAGGGCATCATGTAGCCGGGAATTAGGATAAAAGGAGGCTGCCTCCTCTAAACCCTCGGGAAAGAAAACCCTGCGGGTGTGCGCTCTCTCCCTTTATTCGAATAAAGTTGTAGGACTCCTCTGTCCCCTCTGTGGACTCTGGCTTTACGTAGTGTGATTTTCTGCACATCATCGTTCCAATTTATAGGGCAAGGAAGTGGTAGCAATAGGGCTGTAGTCTAGAGGGCTCCTTTCTACAAGCTTCTTGCTGTCCGTGAGTACTTTGCCCAGTTATATTTTGCAGTAATCCTTCACTAAAGCTCAAAGTCGAATCTCTTCTTCTACAGGGGAAGCAGAGGATGAAGGTAGAGGCTTTGGTTTATAAACTGCCACAAAGTGCCTGCCTAAAGGAGGAAGTGAGAATATTTGCACCAGCATCCTAGCCAAAGCAGTATCACATAAAAGAAAGAGAGGGGTAACTGCAAGTGAGAAAATACTGCTTGTGCTGTGATGAACATAATAATGGTCCCTGAGCTTTGAGGTCATCCTTTGCGGTTTGAATCATACTTTGTGATTTGAACCAAACATAGTATGTGGGATGTTTATAAAAAAGGAACAGTTTCAACTGTTTAATGACAAGCCAGAATTTCTAAGATGGGTTTTTTGAGATGGAAGCCATTTTTTTATTTCTCCAGATGTATAAAGAAACCAAACTCACAGAGTCTGCAGCTGGACTGAAGAGAGTTGTAAGTGCAGTTCTGCATAGGTTCTAGAAAAAAGCAGTAGTTACATCTCCAGTTTCAAAATTGAGATTACTTGTTAAATTAGTAACTTTAACCAACTCAGAAAATAATTGTCTTAGACATCAGTGACTCAGAAATTTTAATGGGCATTATGAAAAGAAATTATGTGATACGCATAGTATTTCCTAAATGCACAATGTCAGTTTGCCTGTGTTGAATACCAAAGTAGATATGCTTGGGAGAACTATGGGGAGAAAAGGCTTGAGGAATGTGATTAAAAGTACTCAGATTATTTTGGATTAATTTATCAACATTCTGTAAATATAGTTGCAGATTCACCAATATGGAACTTCTTTGGAAGAAGTTTGTTGCTTAGCTTAAACATCTTGAAATTGTTCAGTGAAAGAAACTTGACGTTTTTGAAGGTTTCTAAATTAGTAACTTCATAATTTGCTTTGCATTACGCTGCTCTTCATTTATAGGCTGTTACCGGAAGTAAAAAAATAGTTTTGGTAAGTCTAGGTGCCATGTCTCTAGTGCCTTTTTGTACCTGCTTCCATTTCAGTAAACCATATCAAGTCAGAAGTTCCTGCTGCTTTAGCTTCCCTGTTAAGGGATAAAAGAACCTAACACAAGCTAACCTGCTATCAACTTGCCCAATTGCGCAGTTTCTAGGTTGTGGTTCAGGTAAGTGCACTGGAGAGTGGAGGAGAAACATCTATTCTGCTTGCTTCTCCAAGGGAAACAAACAAATTATGATTGTTTGCTGATGTTGTCAGACCTGGTGAAGTACCTGGCAGAAATTTACACTGATGGCAAGGGTCATAAATTCACTAGGTTCACCTGTACACAGTTAGCTTGTAAAAGGAATAGGGTTTTCCTAGCGAAAGAGACTTTAATAAAGAGAAACAAAGAGAACTCATGTGGAGGGATCAGCCTGTAGTGATTGCTTAAATCTGTAAGGAATGGATTTTTGTATATGTAGATGCACTGCCAGCTTTTTTTGCATGCCTTTTAAAAAATATTTGGAAGCAATAAGTTTTGTGAACTCAGTCAAAGAGACATCTGAGACCAGGCTTGTATATACTACAAAAAAAAAAATCTAGTGTGTTACTGACTGGCAGGGCAAAGATTTCAGTTTTAGCTTCTTGGTCAAAAATGGTTTGAGTGTTAAGTGTTTTGGTTGGGTTTTTTTGGTTTTGGTTGATTTGTTGGGGGAGTTTCTGAGTTCCTTCCCTCCCTCCCTCCCTATTACAGGCCATCTTGCAGGGATTTTGAAAGATTCCACCTGGAAGCTATGATACCAATTTTAAGCTATCAGGCCATTCTTCCCTGTATCATTCTCTGCTTCTCTGTATTTCTCAGTTTTCAGAAGAGAGCCTTATTTCCTGCTCATTCATGTGATATGTTGGCTTAACTGCTTTCAGCAGGCGTTACTAGCTCACAGCTGAGTTCTGTGTTGTCCAGAGTGTTTGTGTCTATGGGAGGAATTTTGTATTAACAGCACAATGACTGTTATTTGACCATTGTGTCACATAGCTGTTTGGTTTTCATGTGTCATCTAGATAGTGAAGCCTTAACTCGACAGAAGTATGTACATGAGGCATAATTCTAATCAGAAAGCAGTGCATTTTCCTTGGTGAGCTGTTCCAGTGTGGGTCCTGTCCTAGGCTACAGGATATCCAGGATAGCCTCCAGGATATCTGTTCCACAGTGGCTCCCCTTGGCAGATTCCCTTTAGGCACACCAGCTACCCCACTCTCCCGCCCTCCTGCACTGGCCTTGGTGTCTGCAAGGTTGTCTCAGCTTTTTTGTGTCTGACATGGGATGGCTTCAGGTCTCTTACCACAGAGACCCCTCTGTCTCCTTACAAAATTATTGCCATGTTAGTCCAGTATAAGAACCTCTTGGGCTAACAGCAGGGAGAGAGTGAGGTGAGTGATAAGGCTGTGACATCAGTAACAAAATGGTTGAATAGGATTTCTTTCTTGCTTTTATCTTCCCCTTATTCACACTCTCCCACCCTCATTTGGCTACATATTTGCATAGAAAGGCTAATGGCTCCAGTCTTCCCAGCGTCCACTAGTGTGTTTTACATCTGTAAGACCATGGAATCATAGACCCGCCCAGGTCAGAAGGGATCTCACACCATCATCTGGCCCAAAGGCTCATGGGAAAGGGAGCACAAATAAAATTATGGACACCTTGTCCAATTGCATCTTGAAAGCCTCCACTGATTCCTCCCGTATTTGAAAGCATGCAGTGGTACCGCAAGTTGTGTAATGTTTATAGGCACTACATGGAATGATTTACAGACAAGATTTAAAACTTGAACACAGAACTGACCTATTTTGCCAAGGAAAGTGTGTAGAATCAGAATACACTGGGTTGGAAGGCACCCATCAGCATCACCGAGTCCAGCTCCTGGCCCTGCACAGAGCACCCCCAGAGTCACACCATGAGCGCATTGTCCAAGCATTTCTTGAACTCTGTCAGGCTGGTGCTGTAAGATACAGGCCCTGGGGAGCCTGTTTCAGTGACAAAACACCCTCCGTGTGAAAAACATGGGGTTTTGCTTCATCCTGACTGAATGACCACTGCTGGAAGTGGGGAATCTGGATTGCCACTTGCGTACCCCCTTGTCACTGACATATTTGTGGTATAGGTAACATGTCAGAGACGTGTAGATGAATATCCAGGTTTATAGGTAACAGGTAACTGAACCCATGGTGAATCAGCTTGCTGCCTCTCTCCAGAGATATTTGGATTAGTCATGTAAGAAATACTGACCCTGCATGAGACCTGTAAAATTATTTTGTAGGCCCACACCTAAAAATACTTAGGGCTGGCTCTGATCTTTCTTTAATTTTTTGGTTATATGATAAAGTATTATTAAGCAAAATTAGTGATACTCTTACTGACTCCTATTTAAGCAAAAATTTTCCTAGGTATACTTTGTATGTAATTTGCTGTCAAGAACACATCTTGTAGTAAGATACACTATCCTGTTGTGATCCACTGTATTGCACTTTTCCCATTTGTGTTCACATAAGGAATGTTCTTATTTGTGTCAAATAGTAATGGCTCTTTTCAAAAGAACTGTTCTTTTATAAATCAATATTTCCTTTGAACTAAGACAGAAATTTAGAAGAAATTACATTTCCATCTTCTTGGTTCTTCTGTTGATTTTTTGTTTTTTTTTTTTCTGTCTCTGCTGGTATTGTAATACTTATCTAAAAATCATGGGATTGTATTTAGCTTGTAGTTTTGAGATTTATATCTCAAACATTTGGAAAACTTCATGGTAGCTTTCTTATTATGTATCTTCAGAGACCATAAGTTCAGTGTTCTTTTTATATGGAGTATTTGTCACATATTCCAGAGTGGGAAAGTGAACAAAGCAAAGGTGGGAATTGAACAAGGAAGTATTGAGGTTTCAAAATAAATAAACCCTATGCAAATATAAGTATTTTTATATGTACACTTTATCCGTAAAACTTTAACATAATGAACATGGTCTTGTGCATGTTCTGCTTTTTGAAATTGAACGTTTTCTGATTATAGACTTTAGTTTCTGTTTTCTTCCATTTAATTTCAACTGCATTATGTGTCACGGTCCTGTACTGTCTAACAGTTCAGTCTGTATCTTTGCAAGCTGCTGAGACTGCATCCCCACTAACAGAGTCTTGGGTCAGTCTGATGACAAGTTAGAGGTCAAGTTCAGAGTTCTACTTTGTTGCTGGTTTGTGTCAAATGGTTTGAAAGAAGTACATGCAGTACCTCTGAACCTGACTCAGAAAGGACATGAACAGGCAGCAGTAAAAAGCAGTAAGTAAAATACCAAACCACGGTAATTTTTGTAGCATGCATACCAGTTCCTGTTATTTCACTGAGCACTGCCTGATGCTATTCACCTTACAGTAGCAGACTCATTGCTCTGCTGTTTCTGGACCTCTGGTGCACTTTTACTGAAGTCAGAGGATTTCTGCTTTTATCCAAGCCAAAATTGCTGGACTGAAGAGCACAATGAGTGTGGCTTAGAAGAAAGCCGAAGCAGACAACCATAATTGATATATGGTCTATAGGATAGTATTGTTTACTTGAAATTTGACACAACAGGTGAACACTGCTCATAAGGTATAACGAGTTCCCTCAGTTACATTTTGTATAATAAAGCAAAATAGGGGGATGAGGCGTTACTCACCTTACACAGGTTGCTGAAGAGACAGACAAATAAATAGGATGGTGCTGTTAAGGATGTTTAAAAGAATTTCCTTTGAACCACTCTTTAAACTGGCACTGTTTCTGACTGTGGTGCCAACGTTGTAAACTGGACAGTGTCCTGAGGGAAGAAAACCTGTTTTTTTCTTGAAGGATGTAACACAAAGAAAACAGTGATAACGGGGATCATAAATACATTAGCTCATGCTTCATTGTTTCTAGACAAGGATTGCTTCATACATCATGGGAAATATAAACAAAACAGCAAACAAAACTCTTTTAGATAGATGATAGAGGAGTTCAGGGCTACAGGAATAAAGAACCAAAAATAATGGATTTAATTTTGTACCTTTCCCACAATGAAAACCCCATTGTAACTATCCTATTGGAGATTGTTTCTTAAGCGATAAGAGACTTGCTCAAAGAGACATAAGCGTTACTGAAGAAAGTTTTTATCTTTTATCCTTAGAAGCATGTTAGTTTTATTTCTTGCCTTGTTTTCAGCTGTCTAAATAGTACTCTGAACTGTAGGTGTTTCTGTTCTGTGGTAGAACTTTTATCAATTTATCAGTGTTCTGTGCAGTTCTATTTGGTCACAAGTAGAGCATCTACCACGATACATAGATACGTGCACAGAGTGAGGGCTGACACGCAGATCATGTCCAAAGCCTCTGTGAAATGGAGATTGTTGCTTTCATGTCTCTGTGGCTGCCCAGATACATCTGAATATGTTGAGACCTGCAGCTGGTCTGGTTGCCCTTGAATGTTCCACAGCTGGCTAAGAATACTTTGGGCTGGGACTTGATCCAGTTGCTGATTAGGTGTTGCTGAGTTCAGTAAATTTTCCTTCAATACTTGGAAGATTCCCACAGAGCACTCCTTACCTTCACACTCATAGAGTGCATTATAAAGGAAGTCACACAAGGAATCAATGGGGGAAAGGTGATTGTCACTCTAGACCTGTTGTTGTGGGCTATTGAGTTCTGTCTGAGGTTCCTGCAGTGTGCTGCCCTTGTTCTGCCTTCAGTTCTGCAAAGAAACTCAAGTATTTCATAACAGTGCCCTGCTTTTTCTGCCGTGTGTTCACAGCAAAAGTCAATATGAAATTATTTTGTAGGGGAAAATGCAGTTGTGAGGAGTGTAGTACCATTTTTGCCTCATTTCGGGTGCTCTATTTGCTTCATATTTTTCACCCTTTAAAATTCTCCTATACGCTTGACACTTCTGCTTCCTTATACAAAGCTAGAAGAAACGTTAGCTGCATTTATGCCAGAAAAAAATCCTTGAGGTTCTTACTGCTTATTGTTTCCTTCTTTCCATGCTTATAACATGTCTCCACAGCTTCTCTCTCTGTGGATGTTTTCACACTGCTGTAAACTACCTCCAGGGAAAAAGTTAGCAATAGCAAAAGAGAAACTTTCTGTACAGCAGGTAAGCAACTGAGGTCTAGAACCACTGAGGTATTTGAGTATCCCACCTAAAAGTAATAAGTACCTCAGTATGTGGACCTGTATTTGGGAACAGTTCTCTGCAAGTAGTGCTGATGCAGCAGATAGCAATTGCACTTTTCTTCTGGCGTGTATTTTGTGCTGGTGTGTCCTGCCCATGCAGAGGGGGCCAAAGAAGGAGCTGGTTTTTAAGGCTCATTTACTGAAATATTGACTTAGCTGGCTGAAGGTCGTGCTCCTCAGTGTGTGCAAATGAGCAAGCCTGAGCGTATCTTTGTGAACAAAGATGGTCATGGTCGTACCAGATATCAGTAAATCAAATACTGGCATACGTATTTCTACTAACTATTCTTACTAAAAAAAAAATACAATATAAAAACCCACAAAAAACCCAAAAAACCCCAATAGCTTCTAACCTTCTGACATGCATTTTCTGCCTATAAAATAATGCCATTCTCCATGGTTTTGGCACTTGCTTTAGGCAAATAGTGCACTTTGCAGAAGTACCAACATGTAGGCGTATGGTAAAACACCTTAATTTCAAATTCAACAGTGGGAAGCAGAGTAGTAATTTATTCTTATAAAGACATGACACTGGCATGTCCCTCTCTTCATGTTATTTCCTGTTCTAGATTTGGATTAAATCTGTTTTTCTCTTTCTGCGTTCAGCAGTGTTGATGTTAGGAGCCCAGTTCATACCACAGTTTATAGTGGCAATAAATCTGAGTGGAGGTGTGTGCATTGAAGCACTCTTTCTCACTGAAATCTAATGAAGAGGAAAAAGAGAAATGAGTTTGTGTTTTACTTCAAACATGGATAATATCATAGTTTTTACCTGAACCTCTGAGCTCAAGATTGCTCTCACACTAGCTAAAAATGTGCAGTGTCTTAACTTCTCTTGTTGGAATAGTCCATATACCTGAATGAGAGAGTTTCAGTGACTTGCTGGTCTTTAGATTATTTCGATATTGTCTAATGCAGCAATGAATAGCTGTTTCCAGGATACTTCACCCACCTTTTTAAAGAAATTTTGCTGTTGTCACAAGTAGCTATTAATCACTTAATCTCTGGACTCTGTTGGCAATTGAAAGTCATGGAGCCAATGTCTTTACGGTTATGAAATAAAATAAGTATTTGGATATTTGCATCTCTGGTTGTTAGGCAGCTTGCAGAAGAGTGACATGGTACTATAAAATATATTTTCAGTTAAAAAATTATTCAGGCCATTTTCCTTAGTCAGAACCGAGATGAAATTTTGCAGGTTGTTTCAGAAAAAAAAACACTGGAATTGTCACTAAAACCATACCGGACTCGGGAGGTGTAAATGTAAAAAAGGTGGGGCCAGAAAGATTTTGCCACATGCTAGTGCATAAAAAATTAGAATGTTTGCAAAATGTGTATTTGACTAATCGTGGAACAGTTCTTGGACAATAAAGGCTTTGCAAGGGTATATTTCAGCAAACAATAGATTACATACTGAAACCAGGTGTTTCATATTATGTACACAAACAAGGTGTTCTTTAAGAGCACTAATGTTCTTTCATTTCAGGAAGGTTATGGTTCATGATCTCCTGGAAACTACTTGGAAATAATACAGGAAGAAGGGCTAGCCTGTTCCACATTTTCAATGGTGGGATCCCAGCACTGGTGTGTAGCTCTTGACTGATACTGTGGCCAGGTGCCCTGTGCTGTGCCGGTGTGGGGCAGAGTTCCTAGAATACAAGTGGCATTGTCCACCTGCTGCAGACACACAGTGTTAGCCACCATTGCTGAAGCTAATGGACATGAGCAAATGGAGAGTATTGGTAACCAATGGCTTGGTGGTTTGTTGCTTTCTTTTTTAAAAATATATGTTTTTATTTTTTCTCGTAAGAGTGTTAGTGTAACTGGAACCAGAAATCTGATTGGCAATATGGCTATGTCTTTTTACTGCTGAGACTTGACAGGCACATATATACTCACTCGTGCGAACATTTAACGTGGACCAAGAAATTGGGTCAGGAAACGTGGTGTTTGGTTGTGTTCATTTGAATAAAAAATACCTTCATGAGCCAACAGCTGAATGAGCACTGTAAGAAAAAATATCAGAAAGGCCTCATATTATCTTTTTAAACTTTGTTCTATCAATTAATAGCCTGAGGCATGAGGTTTTTCATTGCATGTTAGTGATTCTTGCCTTTTGAAGGAACGGGCAAAAATGTATCAAGAATGCAGCATTGGAATTCAGGGATTAGGCCTAAATTAAGATAAGGGGAGGCATTAATTAGAGATGAGACATGAGGGGAAGGCAGTAGTGCTGCATGTGGAGGGCTGGGCAAGTATTAGTTGTCTAGTTCCAACTCCCCATGGCATGGGGGTTTGAACTGGATGATCTTGAAGGTCCCTTTGAACCCTAAGCATTCCATGGTTCTATTACCTCCATAACAGGTGCGGTGAACTGAAAACTGGGTTAGAAAAATTCTTGTTTGAAACAAGGTACTAAAAACCCAGAACAAATGCTCAATACTTGGTAGTCTATAGAATTTTCTAAGTAAGACTGAACAAAATATTTCCTTTCCTAGGATGATGATAGAAGTCCATTTTTCTTTCCTTCCTCCATAAGAGGATTGGTGTAAATTGCTTGTCCAACATTTTGGTTTCCAGCTGTGTTTGGAGCTTCCATTAATGATTAATTTGGGATTATCTGCGGGCCGGCAATTTTGTTCATTACTAATACTTCGTGTAGGCTTAAAACTGATGGTGTGGTCAAAGGCCTTCTAGATGGAGTGCCAAGTTACAACTGCAAATATGAATAATACCTGCAGAATGCACTCCAGCATTTTTAGTGCAAGGTGAGTAAAGCTGAAGGGACAATACAAGTCTTCAGGGAAAGAAGAAAAACAACTGAAAAACAGCCAAACCCAAGCAACTCTTTTTTTTCAGATCACCTCAGAAGGAACACTTGTAGCGTGTCATACTTGTAAAAAGCAATTTCTCTGTATTTCAGAGTCATCTCAGCATTGTTTGTTTTTCTTTTCAACTTCAGAATGAAAAATTGGCAGTCCGGTGCTGGACTCTGCAACCCTCAACACCAAATGAATTGCCTAACAGTGGGACTGAATTAGACAAGCACTTGAAGTAGATATAGCCTTGCCAAATTACTGGCTGTATCATCAGCACCTTCTGTCTGCAAGCTGACAGAGAGGATCTGGCAAATCCAGTATATTGCAAGATCTGCCTCTAATACTGTTCCACTGTCAATTTGTGTTTCCAACTAAACTGAAGTTAATTTACTGCTCAGAGAACTGGCTACATTCCACTGACTAGCCCTGTTGTTCAACTGTGGGTGAAGAGTTCAACTGTAGTTCAAATTCTTCTATTGTTTCCAGCAGATGATTCAAATAATGAGTATGAGACATTCTGCCAGTTACCAATTCTGAACTTCAAGTAAATGGTTTTTATAGTGTGTACATATAGAGATAATATGCCTCTTCTGAGCAGTGTCACATGTGATAGTTGATAGAATTGTAGTCTTTTATGGTGAAAAAGCTGTATGTGTCTTATTAGTTAAATGTGAACTAGTTACTCCCTGTTTCTCTGTCGCGTTTTGGTGGTTTCCAGTGAGGAGCTGAGCAGTGTCAAAGGCATAGAGAGAACTTTCATCCACGGTAACAAATCCTGTTCTGTTTCCCAATGAATGTTTGAACTAGACACTGCCTCTGACGCTGAAGGTATGTATATCATTTTGCATGTTACCTTTTGCATATCCTTGAAGAGTCTCCCTCAGCTAGAAATGTCTGTTTCCTGTACACACATACTCCCATCTGTCCAAATCACTACCCTACTGAGACACAGAATGTGAGTTTTAATAGGAATTTATAGGTTAGTGCTGCTGGAAGCAAAAGGAAAAGGAAGTGGTTTTTCTCAAGGGAAAAAACGAATTAAATGTGACTAAAATAATCACCAAGACCAGTACTGCTGGTCAGAAAAGAAGAACAATTTTGTGTCAAAACTCTCCTCAAATATTACATGTTCTGTGTGGTTTTATTTGGTTTGTGCAGCATTGTTTTTGAGTCAAATCACAAAGGAATCTGACTTTATCCTTTTAAGTTAAAAAACTATTGTTTGCTGTATACATGTTCAAGCAACTCCAGCTGTGTTTTCTCCTGCAGATTTCTAATCATTTTATGAAATGAGCGAAGTTAATTAGTATTTGTCACCTTGCAGAATCATAAATTACTACAGTATGAGTTTTATGTTTTTAAAATATGTGAGTCCAATGTTCTTGGGCAAGTGCCTCCTAGTAATGCAAGAGTAACTCAGTGTCTCCTTCCTAAGGAGCACCAGGGCTTTTAGCTTAGCACCTCTCTGGGTGCAATAAACCCACTCACCTGGTGGTTAAAGGAGGGATGACTCTGCTCACTCCCTTGCCACTGCCAGCAGGATGATGTAATGAGAGCAGCCACATCACAAAAGAGCCAAGATTTCAACTTCTCTCTATCAGATCATTTCAGTGACCTGGAAGTCAAAGTCACATCAGCTTTTTTTAAAGGCGTGAGACGGGGACAACAGGCTGTTCTTTTCTCTGCAGTCCTCATGTTTTCTTTCACAAGAATTTAACTAAACTCCAGAGAGGAAAACACTCGAAATTCTTTTCATGGGAGCTCATCAGTTTATGCCTGTACTTGGAAAATAATTCTTTTAAAGTTACTAGAATAACTAAAATGAAGTAATTTTCCAGATAAATTATGCATGCTTTCAGTTCTCTCCATGTCTTTTTTTATACTTTGTGGTTCTTTTTATCAAAAAATAGAAAGCTTTTGGATTAAAAAGCAAAATTGTGTTTGTGAGAGAGAAGGAGATAAGGGAAGACTTTCAGTTGCCTCTTCTGATGTCTATTTAGATAACAGTTACATTAGTGACCAGTGAAACACAAGTGTGCCTGTATGTAGCTGAAATCTGAACTTTTAGACAAGCTAAAAGTTGTATATTTTTCAGTTAAAAGAGAAAATACTTTTCAGATTTTTTTAGCCATGTTGTCTGACCTTGTTTTATCCTGGTTAATGACATAAATTTTGGTCATGCCATCTTCCAATTAGCCTACACATTTCACAGAATTTAATACTTTGAGAAAGGTGCACTTTGGATAGAATCTGTGCATATATTTCAGTATTCTTCCAGCGCTATTACTCTGTCTAACTATAAAGAAATAAAGCAAGCAAAACGAAAAGAGACTGTTCCTGCCTCAGAAAAGACGAGCATGTTCAGAGTCCTAGCCTAGGAATAAGATTAATTTTCATTTTTAGACTTTGCTTTGGTGAAAAGCAATGTAATGTAACTTTTTGATCTTCAGTATTGTACTCCTTTTGTGGAACTGATCTTCCATGTCTCACAGGGCTTTTCCTAAGTTAAATATTTTCTCTGTGTAATCTCTTTTACAGTATGAGGTGCAATGTGTGTACCTAAGCCTTAATCATAAAAATAATCTTCCTTATTTAGATTGGCATTTTGGCTCATGAGTATTCTTTGCCATCCAGGGGGATCAAGTCTGCAAATAAATAAGATCTGCTGAAAACTGTTCAGTTAGTATCTTCCCTGACTGGGACCTATGAACTTAATCAGAGCACTGGATATACAGAACATGCTTTGAAAATCTCTGCTTCCTACAGAACCCAGTGTAGTCTCTTCTGCAGAATCATGGAATTGTTTAGCATGGAAAAGACCTCTGAGACTAGGTCCAACTGTCAGCCCAGCACTGCTCAGTCCACCACCAAACCATGTCCTAAAGTGCCACATCTATGCTTTTACTGTACACATTTAGTCTTTTATCTCCAGGGCTGGTCACTCGACCACCTTCCTGCAGACCCTGTTTGTGCTTGACAACACTTTTGGTTGTCACAGTCTAAACCTCCCCTGATCCAGCTTGGGGCCATTTCTTCTTCTTGCATGGCTTTTCACTGCTCTTTTCAGCCTTTTGCAAAGCACATACTGCCATGGAAATTGTGTTTTGTCTGGTGTTTCCTTGTATGCTTTTGTGGGAGCCAGCAGATTTCTCAAGAGCAGCTTATCTGACAGAATTTTTTTTCCTGCTGTCTTGTGTTTGCTCCAAGGATGGGAGGATCCAGGAAAAGCACAAGTGCCACAGCCTGGCCTCTATTTGCTTCAGTAAGGTATTTGTAATTCCTTGTGGGTTGACTCCTGGAGTGTGTCATGGAATGCTTTCTGAAACAGCTTCTCTTAGGTTGCAGGGCTGGGTCACACCTGTGCCCCTGCTGCTGCCTAGAATGGCCACAAGCATCATCCTGTGGTGGAGAAATTAAACTAAAATTCTTCACTTGGAGGCTGATTATGAAATTATTAGCCTGGCCTCAAAAAAGAGCTGCCAGCAGTCGTGCCTACAGGGCAACCAAGGTGACTTTCCCACAGCAGATTTTGGGGCTAGCTGATGCTGGGATTCAGAGTGGGCTGGAGGCCCCTGTTCCCTGTTTCTTTTCAACCTGTCCCCTACTCTGGGTAGTGGTCCTGTCTGCAGCAGCGTTAGAACAAAGAGGATGGAGGCAAAATTTGCAACCAAGTGGAAGAGCTTGGTTAGGAATGGAGAAGGGAGTGAATAGGACAGGATTCTCATCCAGTTTAGGTGTGAGGAGAATCTACCACCTTAGTAAGGACAGATCTTGGTGAAATGGCTTTATCCTCCACCTCGCAGCAAGTGAAGTGTGCTAAACTAGGGAGGTGTCCTAAGCATACCCTGAGATGAAGGTGGCACCGCAGTAACCGTCGTGGGTGGTTGCATTTGTGGGGATTTAAGTTTAGACTTGGCCTGGCAAAATGCCTGTCTCAGCAAACCCTCCAGTGGCAAAACATAATTTTGCCAGCATGGAAGTACATGGTTAGGTCAGCTCTCCCTGTGGCACTTTAGGAGGTGACATAATAGTTCATGTCAGGATGATCTGCTCTCAGTACAGGCCAGCAGCTCTTGCTGGTGTGTTGATACAGGCCTTCCACAGTGCCACAGACCATGTGCTGTGCTGGGAAAGGCCTTGCAGTGCAGATGTACCCTCGGTATTGATTTGTGGTTTCTGCTCCTCCTCAAGTAAAAAGATTTTCTTCTACTTCCCATGGGAATAATATCAACCAAAAGAGGCTACATCACTGTTGAAGCTGTTTAGTAACTACATAGCTGCCTTATTCCATTATATAAAGAATTTATATGGTGTGTGAGAAAAATTTGACTGTAACTGGATTATGGATCTTCATTTTCTTCCATGAATAATCAAGTTATTAGTGGATTATTGTAGGATTTCCACTCTATCTCTTAACAGCTGTGTTCATATTTGTTTTTATATTGACATATTTACTACACAGTTCTGTTCCGTTCAGTGCAAGGGGAAAAGGGCGCACTTGGTATCCCTTTTGGGCAGTTGGTTCCTGTTAAATCCTGACATACTTTTCTGAGACTGTCAGTTCCATTTCTCTTTGCCAAACTGGCAAAGAGTTACAGACTTGATGACTGATTTTGTGGGATTTGTTTAGAATAGTAAAAGGCTTGACAGCTGTATGTATAATAAATATCCAAGAAATGTTCTTTCCTATAATGAAAGCCACAAGTCCCGCAATCTCCCGGGGAAATTCTATCCCATGATTATATTCAGAGTGAGAAGAATCTTCTCAGTTATCTTGGCTTTCAGGTCTTAGTTATTAATGTATTAGTCACAATCTCCCTGTAGGTGTGTGTGTTACTCAGCAGGTTTTTCTTTGTTTCCTTTTGGGGCTTTTTAGGTTCACGTGGTGGGTAGCCATGGCTGGGTGGAGGTTTCTTTCCTGTGCGATGAAGGCGTGTGCTTTCCGTGTTTTATCTCACATACCTGAATAATTAAATCGTCTCTTTGACGTCTACTGGCTGATAGAAAATTTACCTTCTTTATATGACTTATTCCTAATGTTACCTACCCAACACTTATTCTTATAGGCTTCAATGCATATTATGCAAAACTTTGGTTACAATCTCATTACTGATGATCATTAAAAAAATGTTTCTTGGAATAACATATGCTTTAGGCTTCGAGTTCTGCTGGTCGTAAACAACATAAGCTCAGGTCTTCCTGTGCTGTGCTTCTAGACCTGGAGAAGACATTTTGCTTTGCGTATCAGTTTAACTTAATTTGTAATGAATGTTTCCTGGTACTCTTGTTAAATGTTTCAACAAAATTGCTAAAATAAAAATCCAGTCATACTTCACCATCAGTATAGGCATAGTACATATACTAAAATACTCCACCGTTTTTGAACATGGCATGATTTTAAAATATATTTTTCCTCTCAGCATCCCTCTGAGGTTGGAAGTGCTAACAAACATTCCATGAACTTATTTCCAGATGAGAACTGAGGTGCATTGAAGTTGAGTCTTGTTTTTTGGGTTTGCTGAGTTGGTCTGTCCAGCAGAGGAGGGAGCTGAATTTGCCTTTTCTCAAGATCAAGAACAGCATTGTGTCCACCCTGATCTCCAATTGTCGGTCGCTTCCCTCCTCGTGGAGCTCCCAGGTCCCAGAGCCTTAGGGAGGTCACAGCCATTTCATTACCAGTTTTCCCTCAGATGACCAAGTATTTCCTCCTCTTTGAAAGATATACCAAAGAAGGGAGTGAGTTATTGCCTCTTTGCCTCTAGGGCCAAAGTCAGCAATTTTGCCAAATACAAATCACAGCAGCTCTGTTTGCTTGGCAGTGCTAAGTTGTCCCCTGCTGTTGCTGGGGCAGGGGACGAGCTGTGGATTTATGAATTATTTAAACTCTTGCACCATCTAGTGGTACCTTTTTTAAAAAGCCTCTCAATCATCTAAGATAAAAGCAGATAATCTATTTAACTTTCTATTTTAAATTCCAGCTGCATGTATAATTAAAAGCAAGTAGCTGTGTGAAAGCGAATATAAAGCATCATCTTTCCCCTAAGAAGTCTGATGTTATATTCCTCCTTAATGTGTGTTTACATATTTCTTGCAGATAACATAACTCTTAGATGCAGAAGAGTTAGCTTTCAGAGAAGAGAAACCAAGAATAGCTTGTGCACAAAATAATGTTTCTTCTTAGTTCAAAAGGTCAAATGTTCTCTTTAAAAGTATGACTTTTAAGAGAAGCTGTATTGATATCTGAAGAGTAAAAATATCCACTGCATAGAAAGAGCAGTGCCAGTGGCACTGCATATTTTTTCCATGTAAAACTGCTGATGTGACTTATATCTGCTCTGGAGAGATTCTGAGGAACAGTCATCCATGAGGAATCAGTGCATGATCTAGCTTCTGCCACTTAGGGAATCAGCTTAGATATCATGAGCTTTTTTAAGAACTAAACAAAACCCACCCTGAATTTCTTGTATTCTTTCTAGTTTTTCAGCCTGTAGGCTGCACTCGTTTCACATTTCCAAGCTTTTCTCAGGATGCAGGGGAGTGGAAATATTTTCTTTTAAAATTAATGCTGAGTCTCAGACGTGATTCCAGTAGCAGAGACTAAGTAAAGCACTAAAAATAGTGAGAGTCATGATAAAATTGCAAGAGCAGGAAGTGTTGCCTCTGAGAGGAGTGGGGAGGAATCTCAATTTGCATGCATTCATTAACTTGGTGTCTGAAGTTAAGCTGCTTTTTCTAGGGTGCTGCTTCTTTCTTTCCTTTAAGAATTATAAAAACTACACAAACCAAATCCTTGCTGAATGCTCTAAGGTAGTTTATACCCATTACAGTAACATGCTATTTACAATACATTATCACAGATCTAGCATGTAAAACAGATTATTTCTAATTTCCTGGATAGCTTTGTTTTTTTGCAGGTAGACTGAAGCTATGTGCATGCTTCATTTTTTGGATAAAATGTCATGCGTACTAATCTCTGGTTAGTGGTGATGATCTGGAGAAGGTTGGAAAGATATCTGCATGCTGAGCACAATGATCTTTCTGAAACTGGTGATTTTGCTGCCTCATCCCCATTGTAATACCTATGGCTTCAAAAGATGCTGTATTAGTACTTCTGCATAGAGATAAATCTCTATCTGGCAAGAAGGTGCTACTTACATGAAGCTATTTGTGCTCACACTCTTTTAATTATCATTTAAATATAAAAGCTTTGTAATTGCTGCCAGGTGTAATGCAAATAAAGTGCACTACATCTCACTTTGAAGGAAGGAGGCCACAGGGCAGCTCATAATTCTAGAAAACAGCATGAAAGGAGGTATGAAAAAAAACATGATGGGCAACTTGTTTTGGGGATTTGTTCTACCCAGGGTGCTTAGACAGACTGAGGACTGAGCCAGGTCCTTTCTACCTGTGAATTGGAATGGTTTCTTATGATACCTTCTCTCTCAGGTAATATGAATCTAACAATCATACCTCAGAAAGGAAATACCCTTGAAAGTGGGAATGGCTGTTGCCAAGCTTGTGAAGCTTGGTACTGAAAGCAAAATGTTCCATCCTTACCATTAATACCGGGTGTTTAGTAAGTGCAGAAAGAAAATTTTCTGATTTTAATAAATAGAAACTTCTGCTCCTGAGCAAACCCAGAATTTAAGCTTTTGAACAGTGATTTTTGTGGTATCTCTAGGAGGGTAGGTAAGTTTTATCACTATGTGTATCTGTTGTTAACAAGGAAAGTGTATTTACCTCTGTCCAGTGTAATACGTGACCTCTCACATTGATTTTACTGTATCACACTTAAATCCATCAATATCTTGATGATCTTTTTTAAATTCAGTTTAATTTGTTACAGTTTACTTTTGTGCTCTCATTTTGCTCAGTAATTCCATACTCCCGTTGACTTGTTTGTGGTTGTACGTAAAGCACTGTAAATTGTCTTAAATTTTACTAAGATTCTGACATTGAAATATGAAGAGGCCCTTGTGTCAGTAATGGAATTTTCCTGTTGGCCATATTTTATTCTTTCCTAGACAGTAGTGCAGTGTATGTTGGTGGCAGTGTTTTCAAGGGAGTTTAAGACTTTTCCCACAGGTCCATGCTTGCGTTTGTACACTGAGAAATTCTGAAATAAATAATAATCACGATCCTTTCTACATATCAGAAGTGGTTTGTGGAAATGCTCTTTTATATATTGCTGAACTTATTGGTTATACCTGTTATTTTATTATGTGTATTTGAGTGAAATATAAACAAGGTCAAAATGAAATCTAATGACCAACCACCTTCTAAATCTCAAAGTAATCCACAAGTATAGTGTCAACATTGTCTTCAGCGGTTTTGAGCAGTGATTAACTTATATAAGCAGCTGATGAAATTGTCCATGCTTCCCTTTTCATTCCTCTTCATACTAATTTGGAATTTGAATGTTTAAATTATTTGAATGTTTAAATTATTTAATTTAATGTTATTTGAGTGTTTAAACAGATGAAAATCTTATTGTAGTCTGGAAAAATTTCTAGGTGTTGTAGTTTTAAAGCAATTCCTGGAAATAAAACCGTGCCTCTCTTAACATGATGCCCAGTTTTAGTAAAGTGCAACTCCTTATACAAGTAATGTCAGGTATCATAAATATCTAAACAGGCCTTCTGTTTGTATTTCTTTGGATGAACTGGAATATTCTGCCAATTTCTTTATTTTGAGAGCTTTTTAAAAATCTCTATTCCAACATTTAAGTAACATTGACTAAATCCATTACCTGGCCAGTGGCATCCTGGTTCCTGAAATACCATGACAATCTATTTTCAGTAGACTCCCAGCTATCTAAATGATTTGAGGAAGTAACCAAAATTGTATGTTCGCTTTCCCAGGGATTTCATGGGAGGGAGAAATGGAGCTAGAGATGCAAATACTCCTGATATTATTTGAGGATTAATATTATTAATATTACAAGTTCTTCTTTAGTTCTTAGGAATCAAGTGATCCTAATATTAAGACTGTGTTATTGAATGCAGGAATGAAGCAAAAAAGGATTTAATATAACCATGGTTTTGCTTCCAGAAATGCCCAGGATTGTATATCATTTTCTTGTCCTTTGTATCTGCCATTTTCAGAGTTAAATGTGTGCTTCTACTTGTGATGGCAACCCCATAGCAACACCATCTGTTTATTCAAATTGATGTTTCCTTACAAGTGAAACGTGGTAGTTAAATATGGCTTGACAATTACCTGACATTTTCGGAGTTTAGTTGTTTTTCATTGCAGCATAGTAAAAAAGCAAAGCTGGAATTAATTTGATTGTCAGGCACTAACTGTATTGTAAATAATATTTTACAAAACCAAATACTGCAATTTTTTGCTAAGAAATGCTCTTATCTCTCACATTCACCCATTCACCCATGACTTGCTTACTGTGGGTGGCTGTATGATCTAGATAATTGAGTAAGGGCTGAGAGTGGGAAGTATAAATTCATAAATGTCAAAGTGCCTAGACCAGCTTTGGTTAGCTTTGGAAAACACATACCATACTCTAGTATGTCATGCACTCAGTTTTACCCTCTCACGTTTATTTGGATGAATGAGAACTGTGTTCATGTTACAGTTGTAGCTTTGCCCATTTGTAGGTGTAAGTTCACAAATGTCAAAGAACATCAATCAGCATGAGAGTAAATTTTTAGATCCCACCACCTCTTAAATTATAGCTGTGAGTAGGAGTTGGTTTAGCACTACTAGTCCTGGAAGACGTACCATAATTTCTAGGAACTTTGGGGTTTACTTTTTTTGTTTGGGTTTTTTTTTTCCTCTTTAAGAATAGTGTGTATTTCAGAGGCCTGCTTGCACACAGGAGTTCATATCCCCGTGTTTAAATATCCAAACTCAGTCTAAGTCAGAGGCAGCTGCAGATGCTTAATAGAAGTGTGTAATAGAAATGTCTGTCCAAGCAGAGTTCCAGCCTCTGCCAAACACATGGCAAGATAAACTGGTATAACCTTTAAATGACTAATGAAAAAGCAATCTGGTATGGTCACCTTGAATAAATGACACAACAGCCTTAACCATAGCCACAAGTGCAGTTACTCTGTTTGAGCAGGAAAGTAAAAATACCACAAATATCAAGAACTTCAGTCTTAGATCTGAATGTCTATTTTGTTTCTGTTTAGTGCACAGCCTAAAAAGGGAATGTGGCCATTCTTCTCACTTCCACAGACTTCAGCATTGCAGGGATGGAAACAAGAGGAAAGAGAAAACAGGATAATTCCTTCTTAAATCCAACTACTCTGTGGCAAGCAGAGTGGCATTACTGAGAGTTGTTCCTGTCTCTGTTCCTTTTGTTGAAGCTTTAGAGATAGTATAAATTGTTAAAGCCTGCTATCACAACAGCACAAACGCTGCCACTGACAGCCAGTGGGGGCTTTTCTACTTGTCCTACTTAGGTGTATGGGAAGAGGCAGGGGAGAAGGCTGTAATGAAACTGTAAAACTTCAGTTCATCAACATGAAAGGAAAGGAGATTAAAATGAAATAAGAGGCATGAGTCATCAAATTGACACGCACCGCTGGATTTAGCAGTCAGTATTGGTAGGGCTTCTATAGGAAAACCTGTGGTATTTTTGGCTATTGCTGTCAATAGCTGTCAGAAGAGTTGGACCGAGCAAACTGAGATAAAAAGGAAGACTGTAATACAGAAGGGAAGTTTTAAAAAGCAATGTATCTGCTTAATTAATTGCAGCCTACTTATATATTCATTAACTCCTATTATGAGTCAATCTTTCTTTGCTTCAGATTTCCATTCTGAAGTTAGAAGCTACAGAGCAAAGCAATTGTTCTCCAGCCACTTCCCAATACTGTTTTACACTTTGTGCCACATTTTTATACCTCTCATTTAAATAATAAAGTACAGTTTTGAGAAAAAGTTCCTAAGGGAGAAACAGGATTGATGTTTATACAAGAAGACTGTGCTATAGTTGAGATTCATGCAGTCATAATCTGAGAGTGCTTTTAAATAAGCAACTATCTGTTTATTAGCAACATTATTAGAACTAAATTGCGTGTGCGTGTGTGGGGGGGAAATGAGACTGGCAAACCTGTAAACTTTTAAGTTGAGAAATGTATTTATTCCTCCCCCCATCCCCAATGTTGAAATAACTGACTCTAAATCTTGTGCCTTTTTTTTTTTCTACTTCAAACTACTTTAGAATAAGGAAAATTGATTTTAAAACGTAGAAATTTTGTCATGGGTCGCCTCAGATCAAGTTAAAGTTCATGTAGCACTTTAGCCTGACTTAGAAGTAACACAGGATTTTCACATGAAATAAGGAAAATACTCTTTTAATAATGTGGTTTGGATAAAGTTCTCTCTTCAAATACTTCTTTTCTTCAAATGCAGTTTTTCTTGCCAGTTTTTATTCTCTTGCAAAATGTGCTTAAGCAGCCAGCATAGTATCCCAGAAAGGTCTATATGATAGTCTCAAGCCAGCCACTTACCTTTTAAAATACTTTTCTTCAACACCAGTGCCTTGTTTATTTTGCATTTGCTACTGTTAGGTTCCCTCACAGTGTTTCCAGCTGAGCCATGCTTAGAGATGACACAGGACTTTTCCTGGCTTGTTACACAGCAGCATGTGCCTGAAGCAATCCAAATTGACAGAACTCCTTCCCTCCTTCCTTCTGCTTCATGGAAGTCCTTAATCCTGGCGGAGAGCGGTAATTCTGATAAGTCATTCTCAAAGCCCTAGTAACTGTCCTTGGTGAGCACAAAATGGATGGTGTTGCTTCAGAGGGCTGAATCTTGCCCCACATTATAATGAGAGAAAGCACATGCAAATGGAAAAGTCTGTTCCTTTTTGTGTTTTCTTATGCAGAAGCAGGTGGAAGTCTCCCCTTTATGGCCCGGTATAGCTTCCTGCCATTGCACAGCCCTACAGAATAGTCTCTGTTCCCTTCAGAAGTGCATGTTTGTGCTCCTGATGATGATTGTGGTCCTGGTCAAGGCAGTCGTTACAGTGAGACCCTCCCCAGTTAGAGCTTTACCTCTGGCCGCCTCAGTGAAGTCCTTCTGAATTACCTTTCTCTTCACTAAGCACAGACAGGGTTGGTAGCAGTCAGCACAAAGCCAGCACTGCAGCCCGTGGGAGGGGAAGCATTTGCCTGTTGGGATTGCCACTGGGAAATGCCTTTGACACACTTTGGGCTGACATACTCCAATTCTGTGAGGTGCCTCACAGTGCACCCCTAGAACGTTTTAGGAAAAAGGAGATAGAAGATTGCTGCTTTGAAAGCATTGATTAGAGACCTTAAAGGTGGCCTGTAAAGTCAGGATTACTCAATCACAGAACTGAAGATTTAACAAATTCTGTAATTGTTCCATAGGTGACAGAAAATCTCTGAATCAGAGCCTGCGATCAGACTGCAGGTCTAGGTCACGTTAGGTTGGATTTCTAGTGGTGAAGAGCCAGGGAAAGAGCTTGACAGTGCCAAATTCAAGTCATTGCAAGGACCCAACTAACATAGGGTCCTCAGGTCAAGAGACCTGAGGGGCCCCTGCTCCAGGAGCCAAAAAAGCAACATAAACAGCAGAAAACACTGTCTTCTAGGGTGAGTAGAGAGTCTGCTAGTGCTGATGAGGTAAGTGGAAATAAAAGCAATTTACTGTCTGGAAATTTGCCATTTGTTTGTATCAGTATCTCAGTAAAGAGGCTGAAGAGACCATGAAGTGCTACTTGTCCAAAGCAGAGCTGCCAGTATACGTCTGGAGGCTATATTTTCTTTTTATTATTATTTTAATTTGCAGCTAAGAAATAAAAACAGAAAAGGGATGGGGGGACGTCTGATGCATATAAAATTACTTCCAGGCAGTTCAATTCCTTTGGCTTCAGCTGAATATGTCTTTTTTTCTAGAATGTTTAAAAGGGGTTTTGTGTTATTGTATATCTTTCCTCTTGGTGATGCTTATAACGAAATTTACCTTGAAGCGGTTGTTTTGAAATCTGATCTAAATTGCCTGGTATTGGCAGAGTTTTGTCTCTCTAATGGCTATATACACGGGTCTAATTATCTGCTTTTAAAACATTTTGGTGAGGTAGCTTTGTGGTTTCTC
Source organism: Chamaea fasciata (assembly GCF_029207755.1). Taxonomy (NCBI): domain Eukaryota; kingdom Metazoa; phylum Chordata; class Aves; order Passeriformes; family Sylviidae; genus Chamaea; species Chamaea fasciata. The sequence goes on from NW_027094099.1 coordinate 5,037,510, forward strand.
CTATTTTTCTTTAGTTTAAACACCAAGAGGTGGCCACCCTTGCTGACAACAAGGAATAGGATAAATGTGTTATATTGAATTTTTGAGATCACTGGGTCACATATATGTTGAAATTGTTCTTTTTGTACCTGGACTTTGGCTTCCACACAGTTCTTGCAAAATGAGTGCCTTTGGTTTAACAGTAGGTTTATTGTGTGCTGCATATACATATATAAATGAATGAGGGGTTTTTTTTCTATTTCTACCTTTACCACACTAAAAAGAAGGAAATTGCAGTTTTTAAAAGCCTAGTGCTCACCTCAGCACGATCTGTAGGGTTTTTTTGCACACAGTGCAAATGTAGGTCTGCTGAAGTAACTGTCTTTCTACAATTGGAATATCTCACTAGCAAGTTGTGTCTAAAAATGTAAAAGTACCATAAATGTCTGAAATTAATTCATTATTAGAATCTATTTCAGATTGGAATAGTGATGAAAGGAACTATTATCTAAATTTTACTCCTTCATGATTTACTGCAGAGAACAAACTCCCTGCAGGGATATTGCACTGCTTCTGGTTTATGGGCACAAGATAAACAGCAAATGGAAGTGGCCCATAGGAAGCTCACAGGGGATCTGCTAGAGATAATTAGTGCATCTGTCTTCTCTTCCCAAATTCATCTGTGGTACTAAACTAGCTGATGACTCTGTTTTGCTTGATAATTGTGAGGAAGGTTATTTGATTAATGAAAAGTTCAATCTTCCTCATTCAGACAGATAAATTCATGTTACATTGAGAAATGTAAATGTAATGGATAGCGGGAAGCAGATTGCTAAGAAATACTGTTTTTTCCTAATGCTTTGCCCTGAACCAAGGCTTATAAAATGTGTGAGTTGGAGTTAGGAGTGATGACCCCTGTGAGTCAGAGGCGGGTTTTTGTGAAACAGTGCAGCTGCCATACCTGGGGGGCTGATTTTTCTTGAGATGATGAGCTGCGATAGGTGAATACTGTTTCACTGGCTCTTAAAAAGTTTCATTTAATGAGTCAGAAATAATTCCATGCAAATCTGATTTGTCTCTTGCTCTTTTTCTAACTGTTAGAGAGGAGGAGGATGAAAATTTTATAAAACACTTTTTGCTTTAAGAGTAGAATTTCAGATGAGTTACATAATGTCCATGAAAACTGAGAGTGAAATGTACTATTTTGACCTTCACAGTCATCTGATAAGTGTTTCACAGCCATTTCAATTTTGTCTTCTTAGTATCATTAAATTCTGGAGAACTAAGTCTAGTCAATTAAGATTTCCCCACTACTTTACTAAGTTCAAAATGTGATTTTGAAAAAGCTTTTGATGTTCTAATACTGAATGTATTTTCAGAACAGAGAAAGCTCACAGCCCTATTTCACATCCCAAAGAATATATTCTTTAAGCCTCTCTTTCTTAAGAGTACATTCTCTTGGATGCCTGCCTTAAACTACTCCTCCTTTTGTAAATAATATCTGGGTTTGAGTCTATCTTGATGACAGCATTCCTGGCAGTGAGTGTCAGTTTCTATAACCACAGAATATGCAGAGCTGGAAGCACCCACAGGAATCACTGATGTGCAGCTCCTGGCCCTGCCTGGGCATCCCGGCAACCCCACCCTGTGCCAAGAGCGCTGGGCTGGCACGGTCCCCACTGCCCTGGGGAGCCTCTCCCAGTGCCCAGCCACCCTCTGGGGGAAGAACCTCTCCCTAATGTCCAACCTAAACCTCCCTGACACCACTTCAGGGCTTTTCCTCAGGCCCTGTTGTGGTGACCATCGAGCAGAGGTCAGTGCCTGCCCTCCTTTCCCCTCAGGAGCAGCTGTACCTGCAGGGAGGGCTGCCCTCGGCCGCTCCTCGTACGGCCCCTTCAGACCTCTCACCATCTCTGTAGCCTCCTCTGGACGCTCTCAGACAGCCTAATGTCTTTCTTATACTCTGGTACCCACAGCTGCTCACAGGACTCGATGTGAGGCCACACAAGACAGAACACACAGCTAGCATTGGGGAACATTTTGGATTGGGAAGGAAGGGAGTTGTATTTAAGCCCTTTCCTCACACCTGAATTTACCTTATAAACTTCATAGGAGTTACTACCAATTAAAATTTCTAATTTCATGGTTTTGTGTAAGAAATAAAAAGCCTGGGTGTAAGCACGGGCTTTAGTTGCCTGGTGATTTTGCTATGAAATGACATTGTGTTATGGTAATTTTAACATTAGACTTTGATCAGCAAGCTGGACTAGCTACCTTCCTTCTAACCTAGACTTTTCTGTCACTTCTAGGACATTATCTGTGAGCTGACATGAGTAAAAGGGACTAAGGATGACTGAAGCAGTTATTTACATTTATGTCCACTTAGGTTTTAATTTTAGTGTGATTTTTTTGAATTTGTTTTGGAGGCAGGAGAGTGGAGAATCAATACAAGTCAACTCTAGGGAGTGTTTGAGTAGGAAGGGTTAAGGATGATCATTTCAACAGAGATGGTTCACTTAAGTCAAATAACTTTCTCTTATTTAGGGGAATAGCTATTCTAAATCTGTTAAATGTACATTAATGGTATTTTCATTGCTACTTCTATACACATCAAAATATAGACAAAATTGATCAAAATATATATATTTTTTTAATGTTCTGGTGTTCTTAACCTTAGAAACCTTAAGAGATTTCTTTTATAATGATAAGTAGTTTGCACTTAATTGTCACCATCAAAACAATGGAATACAGAATTCCAGTCCAGTGCATCAGCTGTATGGAACAGATTGCTCAGATGCCTTCTGTGGAAGATGATATTCATGCTTTCTATTTTTCACTGAGGTTCAGCAGAGCAAGACAGCCTTTATGACACTTACTGGATAGGTTTAATTAGGCCATTTGAGGCACTTTGGATCAAAGTAAGAGAAGAACCTCTAACTGCAGGTCAAATTTCTCAGTCTCAAAGGCCACTGGAACACTTTCTGTAGACAACTGTGAGAATTAGAGCATATTATAATTTTAACAGCTATTTTTTTTCCTTAAAAGAAAGCTTAATTTTTTTGCTGATTGCAGAGAAGGAAAGAATGCTGGTTCAGAAGTAGAACTCTTGTTGAAGGTAGTGGTGTGTCTCATGGGCTGATTCCAGTCTTCCTGTAGGGTTCCCACTTGGTATGTAAGATACATTGTGGTTAAAAACTAGTTATGAGCCCCACTGTGTTGTTTCTTTGTTTAAAAGCAAGGTGAGAGTGCCTCTGACCCATCTACTAGAATAATGTGTTAAGTGTGTTTGGCTGTTTATCCTGTGCCACGTGCTTTCTGCTCTTCAGGCTGCGAGCAATGTGCTGGTAAATCTCAGAGGAGTAACAGCAGCAGTCCCAGAAACAGAAAAGGCAAAATTAGGAAAGGCAAACTCTACAGGAAGCTGATTTTATTCTGTTCTGTAGTATGTTAACTGTAGCAGAATAATGATCTCTGGAAATAAATTGTGTCCCTGTGGACAGCTCCAACCCATATCTCCAGACCTGTGAGCACCACAGTGATACGCTTGCACCATATGTGCAGGGGCAAACCAGCATATGTCTAATGTGAAATGTTTAATGTTTGTTGATAGCAATTCCTCTCTATTTAAAATTGGTGAAAATTAGTCTTATCATATTTTATTGCAGACTACAGAAAATAATGGAATGAGCAACAAAAATTACTTTTGGCTCAGTTCCAGGATAGTCTGGAGGTGGTGCAAACAATCACTCTGCATGAAATAGAGCACTGTGGACTGTGTCCACCACAGATGTTGACAGAGCAAACTGGTTAAGTCTTGTTTTATTTTGGCTTATAGAATTTAGTATGCAGGGAAAAAAAAAAAAAAAAAGGCTTATGCTACCTGAGATCATTTTGAGGATATTCAACTGTCAGATCCAGGCTCATGAAGAACAGCTGTGCATTGCTCTGTATAGGTGTTAGAAAGCAACATCCTTGCATGACAGAGGAGAGAAAAAAACCCAAACAAAACCACACAACAGACATTGCTGTCACTCTGCTATCTCTGTTCTACCTGTGTGTATACATATTTTGGTTCAATTATAAAATTTTCAGGCTTGCCAGCACAAGTTCTGGCTGCAGTTATGTGAAAGAATTCTAGTTGATGGCAAAAATATATTTGCCCAAAGAAAGCTTTATTTTAAATGAAGTCAGTCTTAACAGATGTTGGCAGACTGAAATCACCAAAATGAGTGCATATTCAATTACTTTCCATGAAGCGTCATCTATTAGAGCAGTGTAAATCAGGAGGTCTCTCAGAGAAAACCTTCTTGAATTACGCAAGGACCATTTTCATGAAAATCTGTAGAGGGGCAAAGTATGCTTTTCTGTAGTAAATAAAGATCCCTGAGTTTTACATACACAAGAATCCTTTTCATTTGAGAACTCAATCTTGTGCTGTACAAGGCTTTTGCTGTTGACTTCCCCACAGTCAGTATCAGCCCTATCCATGTGCCTCTTGCACTTAGACACATCTACAATTGCCACTCATGTCTCAAAGGTCCTGCCTTGTGTCTGAGGGCAATCCATCTTTTAGAAAATTAGTTTTTCATTATGTTTCTTTTTATTTGTTTTCCCTCTGTGTGATACTTGCTTTTCTTCTCTCCCATCAGCAGAGAGAGGAGTTTTGGTTTTGGCACAGGAATGTTTTAGTGGCTGCTGTGGGAAGATCAGATGTAGTCTTTCAGTTTAAGCTGATCTGCAGCAGGAGAGGAACTTGGATATGTAACTGTCCTTCTGCCTTTTCCTTCCTTTCTGATTCTCAAACACCCTGAATACATCCTGAGCTTCTCCCAGAAATTTGAACAGTGAAATGTGAAGACTTGATACTCTTGTCCAGATTTTCATTCTGCTTGAGCACCCTGATTGCAGCTGGAGCCTGGGCTGTGGCTCATTTGGGAGTATTTCACATACCAATGTGTACGTGCCAATAAAACCTCTGGCTTTGGGAACAGTGTCTCCAGGGAGACTGTCATCCAGCCTCCTGAACATGCGCTTGGCAAAGTTCTGCACACTGCAAACCCTGAAACTGCTGCATGTGAGCTTCTCCTGTCATTAAGCCCTGGAGTGACGTGCGGTGTCCCACCCATCTGCCCAGGGATTCCTCCTGTCATTAAACCCTGGAGTGACGTGTGGCATCCACCCATCTGCCCAGGGACTGCTTGTTCACCCAGCAGTGACACAAAATTACTGTGGTGAGTCATAGCTAAGTGTCCTGAGGTAAACTCCAGCCATGCAGTGTGCTCTGTGCTCCCTTCAAATTGAAAACCCCACAACTCAAAATCAGCACAAATGGGGTAACTGTTGAAAGCTCACTTCTTCAGAGGATAAAATCTTATCCCAGATTCACAGACCCTCTCTTAGTTAAGAATGTCTGCGTTATGTGTAAAAGCAAACTGGATGAGTTCTATGGTGTTATATTAAACATCCTTTCTATCAGCAAACCTCTGATGGGACCTAACTCAGCTCTTTTCATGGAGAGAAGGAAAAAGCCCCAACTATTTAATTAGGTCTTCTGTACTCTCAGCCAAAGCTGATTTTTTTTTCCTGAGGCTTTTTTTTTTCTAGGTAACACTTCCAGTAAATTCTGTTGGTAGAAGCTGCCCACTTTTCATAGTCTATACGTGTGGGCTAGGTTCTACTGGATTTGGTAGCATTGAACAGTGTGGAAAACTGGCCTCACATAGGGGATGGGGCCAATGCTGCAGAATCTTTTGCTCAAATATATTCTCTGGTTGCTTTTAGTCAGCATATGGCCTGTTGCTGCTTGAGGAGAAGGGAATAAGAACTGAGAAATGCAGGAGCAGCAATAAAAACTCAGTGTGTCCAGTTACTGAACTTCACCAGAGAACTTGATAAATGAGTCATTTTCAGCCTGGAGTAAACCCCACAGTAATGACTGGCCTTAGAAAGCATCCTGCCCTCCTGTGTTTTGAGATGCACATCAGGGGGTTTTTAAAACAGGTTTGTCTCCTTTGATATAAAGAACTTCCTGCTTGCTGTTTCTCTCCATAAAACCTTCCTTTCCACCCCAGGGGCGGGCAATAGCCCTGTCCTGAGTCAAAGGGTAAACATGGACTTGTAATCAAGGAGGAGTTAGCAGCTACATACTGGTCTATTAACTGTCTTTTAGTACTAAATCATTCGTTTGCAATTTTTAATTTTTCTTTTTTTAAATGTTAGAGGGGAGCAGGGGAGTGATGATTTATTTTCTGTTTTATATTGGGGAAAGAACTGAGCAGGAACATAAAGGCTGATTTAGGGACTGGTTACCACTGAAGAGTGGTTTCACAACATCTCTTACCTGAATAATACTCTTTTCTGTGGTTTTGAGTTTTGCGGGGTAAAGCAAGAAACGTTCCTTTACAAGCTGGTCTTGAAATGTGCAGCACTCTGCCATGGTTTTGCACCTTGAGCTAACAGTTTCAAAACTAGATCCTATATACACCTAATTTTATACTTCTTATGTTACCTTCCTTCTCTAACTGATGGGAAGAAGAGCGAACCTGCTACTGAGGTAGACGAAATTTCTGATTTGGATGGTTGTTAATTAGCTTGTTTGTTTCTCTGTGGCCAAATTTTCCACTGTATTTAAAATATTGGAGGTTTTTTTCCATCATCTTGTTTTTATAGTTCCTGTAAAAACCACTACTGTTCATGTGACATGGGACTGAGATATTTTATTGCTGTTGAGTGCACATACATGAGTAATTGTCAGTCACTAGTGTGATCACAAACCTGCATAGGACAGGTTTCTGTGCTGATCCCCAGCTGTTCTTGGAAGGCTCTTCCAGAAATCCCATTCTCTCCCATGCTCCACTGACCTACATGCACTACACAGAGTGTACTCAGGTTCTTCTGCTCTGCCATGGCATTGCAGTGCTTCCCCACAGTCACATTCCCCTCCTCGTGCGCACATGGATGTGGATGAGACACATGGCAGATGCTCCAGGAAGGGACAGAGCATTTCCATGCCTTCTGCTTTTCTGTCCTTCACGCTTCTTAATGCTTTAAGTCTTTGCTGCGGAATCTGGTGATGAGACATCCCTGCAGGTAATGGTTCCAGGGAGCTGTTCTTCCAATTTCAGTTGTATTCATTCATCAGGAAGGGTGAGCCTGGGAAGCCTTGACACAGGTATGTACTGTGCCATTGTGTCATTACTCAAATGTGAGGTGTTCTGTGGTTTTTCATTTGGTACTTCCTCAGCCAGTGCTTTTTTCCTCCTGCAGAATTAAAAAACACTGTATTTTGCTGCTAGTGGAAATGTAATTATTTATACTTAAGTGTTTGCAGCAGCAGTCTGGCCTTCTTTAATACTCAGTGGAGAGTGGTAGGATTAGGTTTGGGAGTCCTCTAAAGGTTCTGTGACTGTATAATGAGTGCAGGCTGCTAATTTGGACACCTGTATGAGATGGCTGCTGTACTAGATGGCACTAATGGTCTCTGAAGAGATTAAGTTGTGCGTGTGGTTAACCCTGTATCCATCCATGGCAGAAACCTAAATGAAGTCCATATAGCCTCATTCCCAGACCTGCCCATGCTCTGAAGCAGAGGATTCCTAGGGAATGGGATTGCTCCCTGCAGCCCCTTTTTTCCAAAGGCAGGCTTTCAATTCTCATCTGTGCCACACCTTCATTTAATAGCAGTGCGTTCTCTCATGTTCTTCAACGAATCAGTGTTGAAAATTTCTATTCCATCCATCTAGGATGAGGGATCAGGTAATTTTTTTGCAACAGTGTTCACAATGGGCCAGCTTTCCTCTCAATGTGTTTGATAAGCCTATTAATGTAGTAGGAGCTACATGTGCATGCAGGGAGTAATGGTCTCCAAAATCCCTATGACAACTGCTCATTCAGTGTGACCAATGTATAATTTCTGCTTTGAGTCTGAAGCAGCCTTTGGACTGTTAAGTTAGTCTTACAGCCATGCTTAGAGCGGCCTTTTTGCAAATTCAAATAATGATGCAGAAATTCTAGCATGACTGTGTTTGGTTGGTTAAGAATTTAAAAAATCCTAAGGTAGTAATAAACTATTCAGATTTATGCTTCATTTGCTGGAATTGAATGTGTAAACTGAGTATATTAACTTTAACTAAAGCAACCAAATATTGATCAAAATTTCTAGCTTTTAAGACTAGATGCTGATGGACACCTTTGGAGATTTCTTAGTAAAGAAAACTTGTCTGTTCCAAGCTGTATCACAGAGAAGGCAACATGTTCCATTAGGCACTTTGGTGTGCTGGTACAATGGGAGTAGTAAACTTTTTCTTGGCAGGAATGACCATAAATAGTATTTTAACAGTTCATAGTGTTTTTCTTTCATGGGGCAGTAAAATAACATCTCTCATGAGCCAATAGATGAAGATATTACTTAGTCATGTTCTTCCTAGATCCATTTTGGAGAGAATTTGGTACCTGTTGTCATTAGGCAATATTGAGATTTCCTGAGTTGTCCAGGCTTCGTTTTAATCTCTGGGTCTCAGATATGTTGAGAATTTGAGTTCCAGGGGCAGTTAATGTGTTAAAAGGGAAGGAGAAGTATTATAATGTCAGTCACTGGGGTTCATTTTAATAACCCCAGTGGATTAAATTTGGATTTTCCCACTGAGGATTATAGAAGCCCACCACTGTTGTCCTATTAACTGTATAGCTTGTAGTGTCTTTTCACCTAAAAGTCTTTTCTTTCTTTACATCTTTCTGAGTCTCCTCAGCTTCTGCTCATAGATAGCATTTTCAGGCTGAGCACAATAATCCAGAAGAAAATTTACCTTTCAGTAGTAAAATATTTGACAATGCTACCACCTTTGAAAGACAGTGTTTTCTTTGCTCTTTCCAAGGCTCTTGCAAACTGAGAAGAATGTATCTCCCACTTTTAATTCCTAGGACTTTGTAAAAGCTTTTAGTTATTAAAATTTGTAGCTTGTTTCTCTTCAAACCAGTTGTCACAAGCCTGCTAATTGGTTCTGTGATTTTTGGAACAGTATTGCTGTGCCTTTGCATAGATGTGGAAAATATATCAGGAGCTTGCAATTCAGCAGGAGTCAGGAATGCACAAGGATGTTCTTTCACTACTGTTGATTTATCTGGTTAAATGAACAAGTTCCCTGTTTCACAGTAATATGGTAATGCAAGGGTAATGATCTATTAAAGAAAGCTGAGATGATCCTCATTAATGGATTATTGTCCATATCCAGAACTGACAGTTCTGAGTGCTCTGTCATAGCACATAGGCAGTTATCTTCTTCTACAAGTTCTAAATTTTGTACAGAAAGACCTCTCTGTTCATGGAGATCCAGTGGATTAGGAAGTTTACTCCACTCCTGAAGTATCAGCCAAAAGTGTGGTCACTCTCACAAAGCAAAACTTTCCCATATTAATTATAAATCAGGAATGCTTACTGTGTTCCTTATGTGTGTAGTGCTGACCTTTTAGCCATTCAACTTGATTTAGAAATAAGAAATAAAAAAAATTTAAATTGGAATGTCCTGTCACCTTTGTCTGCGACAAACAACTTCCAGATCTACTTTTCTCTACAGTAAATGGCAAAGGCATTGCAGATTTGCTGCAAGTTTCAGTGGAGAAGTGTCATGCTGAGGTGATTCTGTACCAGGTTTCACTGCATAATTAACTCAAAAACATCTGTAAAACAAATCTTCTTGCATGCTGCACAAAAAATGTGTTGCTAATTGTGTGGGTGGCATTTGTCAGTCTGCTTGTGAGTGTCAGGAACCATATTGTATTATTTTTAAAGTCTCTGAAGGCTGATAACAATCTGTCTTTAACTGTAAAATAGTAATCTGATGTAATGACGGGAGAAATAAACTTCCCAGCTGACCTGACAGAAAAATGTGTTCTTGTTGAGTAGATATTTACAGAGTCAACAAGTCATAAAAGCAATTGGCTGGCAAGAAATGCTGCTGGTTTCAGTGACACCAAATAATAATAATATCTTTAAAAATCAAATTAATTAGGAAATAATGTCTTTTTGGTCCCAGTCTCACAGTTCAGGAGGAAGAAGAGGTAACCAGTCTGATTTCTTGTCCTGCCCTATTCTGTCCTGGCCTGCAGTGTATGTGCTTTAAACAGTGCAGGATTGAGCAGCAAAAATTCTGATGACTTGATTTCTATAAACATATGGAGGGGAAGCAGCAATTCATAATAACCCTAATTTTATGTACTACTAGCTACAACTACTCAAAACCGGTTAAGAATAGTTATGCCCCTCCTTTCTACTTCAAGTTAAGTATTTAGAGATATTCATAACATGAGTATGTCCTTCTTGCCATTTCAACTGGCCTCCTTTTGTCTGTGGTTTTATTTATTTAAAGCTTTAATTTATATCTAGAGTTAAAGAAGATTTTTCCTAAGCCTTTAAGGAAATATTTTTCTGTGGATATTGTATGTTAAAATAGAGTAATACTTCTTATTAAGAGGTCTTTCATTAGAAACTCTTCCTGATGCTACAGATTTACCATCAAAGTACCACTAAGGGCTATTTATCATGCAGCCACTATGAAAGATGACTAGAGGAATCTCTTCTTAGGGATAGATGACTGTGGCTTCACTTAATTAGACAAAGCTAGAGTTTCTGGAAAACTTTCTGTTGGACTCTAAGCATAAATATCTCCTTATCTTAGTATGCAAGATGCAACTGTTGTCTGTCCATTTGCATCTAGTCTCTAAAGATCTTGCGGAAGGGTATTAGCAGAAAAAAGAGCACTGGATGTTGTGCTTGCCATTTATATTCGGTATCAGTCGCAATGGAAAGGGATCTAATTTGCATTTCTGTTGGATATAGTTTAAATCGTGGTGTATAACTTGTCTTAATGGCTTTGCCCCAGTTTCCATGTTTTCTGAAGGGGGAGATTAAAATGAATGCTTCATTATATTAAAGACAAAAGACACAGAATAGAAACAAAGTTATTTTATAAAGGCGAAATACCTAACAAACCAATGAGGCCTGATTAGATATCTTATTCCATGGGGTTTTTTGGTCATATATATGTATTTACATATTTTTTTTAAAGCTTCAGCACATCTGTGGTCTTCTAAAGAACTTCCTGCATTCAGTGAGGTGTAGAAATGTAGACAGGCTAAAGAAAAAAGTATGGTGGATGAAGAAAACATTGAAGTATGTCAAGGAGATACACAGCAAATGCTGTACAGGAAACCTCGTTACCCAAGCTGAGGATTCAGCAGATTTTAATTTAAGATCATTTTATCCACTAAATGTTACGAATTCTATGTTTTCATAATTTTCTACAAAATAGCTCTTTCCCGTGAAAATTGGGAAGTATGCTGTTGGACTGGATTTATGTCATCAGACATGAGGGTGGTCAGGCCCTGGCACACGTTACCCAAGGGATCTGTGGCTGCCCAATCCCTGGAAGTGTCCAAGGCCATGTTGGATGAGCTTGGAGCAACTTGGCGGAGGGTTGGAACTGGATGACCTTTAAAGACCCTTCCAACTCAAACTATTCCGTGATACCAGATCATTTTCCCCACAACAGGAACCTCTCTTCTTCTACAGTCATATTACGCTGACAGTCACCCAACCCCCAGGACGAATGAGCAGAGTCAAACATTGGTTTTGACAATACTACTTTCATTTCATCCCCTTGTGTCTGTGTCTGGTCACAGAGAAGGTAAAACAGATTTTGCAGGGAGTGTCAGTCATATGCATGGCTCTCCTCCCTTGCAGCCTAGAAATTTAACATGTCTGAATGACTTGGTGATCTCTGGGTTCCTGATCTTTGTGGCCTACTGTACACCTGCTTTCTAATTTGAAGAGGAGGAAGATGTTCAGATGGCACATTGCAGTATTTGTTGAATCTCTTTGGTCTAGAGAATTTTGTTTTTAGAATCTGTTCACATTGCTGTTTTTGGAGATACTGCCACTTCCATGGGAGCAGAATATATTGGCCCCAAAGTATACTCCACCTAAATCCAGCATCTCTGCATTTTCACACTTCATCTGGGACTTTCATGTTAGAAACATGTTTGTTTTTGCATAATGATGGTATAAAAGAAATTTTTGCTTATAGGAAGAAAAGATGAAGAATGAGGAACTTTCAGGCCCCAAAGGATAGCCTCTGCTTGCATGAACCTGGCCGTGCTTTCCTTTGCTAAGCCCTTTAGACTTTTGCTGGCATCTCTGGCTTTGCCTGACAGACAGACAACTGGCCACTTCCTTTGCAGTGACCATCTAAATGAGTCCCCAGCTCTGTGTCACCACTTGGCGAACTAGAGCCTTCAGAAGACACTGTGTTTGAATATCTGGCACTATATAACCTCTGACTACTTTTAGAGTATCTTCAGTCCTGAGAGCTCTAGAGCAGCCACCTGAGGGTCATATATCCATTAATTAATTTCCTTTGTAAGGCAAATGGACTAGACCTTTCAGCAAAACTCTGTTAAACTGTTCTTTCTTATACAGACAGAACTCTCACTGACTGGGAATCACCTGTAAAACAATCTGTACAGACAGTCACATCAAGGAAAGGAAAAAAGTATGTCTTTCTGTAATTATGGTTCTTTTTTGAGTGTGTTATCCATACATTTCACAATTTACTTTGCTTTGCCACATTTAAAGAATGCTGGACTTTGCACTGGTGAAGAAACCAAGGAACTGTTCTGCTCATGGGTTTTTTGGTTTTTGAAGTAATCTTCAATCATGAGCATAAAGAATTTCTCTAAGGAGAATAGAGAATGTGAGAGTTCATTTTATGCAGGTCCAAAACAGTATTGGACAAAACTGTTGTGGTTTTTGCCTGCCATGGCTTGCCAAAAGCTAATAGCTCAGTGTATTTACAGTAAAAAGTTATATGTACAACTGTTGGGAACTTTTTCAAATGTTTTTTTTCCTGTCCTTCACATTAGCTAAAGAAGGAAATATTTTTCAAAGGTAAGATAAGATTCTTTTGGGAGTTTCAACAATATTCCAAACTAATGCTGGGGGTCTATCAGAGAACTAGATCTGGTTTTCTTCCCTAACCATCAACCCTCACTTCCTTATGATATGAAAATGCATATGTGCAAACTGTCTTCATGTGTCACCAAAGGTACTTCTTCAGGTGTGTTGGTGCAAAATGAATTACACTGTTTACAGCTGGTGTTTCTTAATGATTTAGGGTTGCTGTATCTGTCACTGATTGCACATCATCTGTAGTAGACTGATTTCAGATGAGAATTCTTGGTGTTTCTAGATAAGGAGGCCTTTCTTGAACAGGAACAGCTGTGACTTTTTTTCCCCCTTCTCTCCCACATATTTTGCCTTGTTCTTAGTCTTACGTGTTTCTGGTTTTGTCATAGTAAGTGAAAAAAATGGGGTGCTTACTTCTAGAGGCGTATTCCTTAATCCACTTCCTTTTCAACTCTAATGTTATTGGAAGAGTAACAGTGAATGCCTGCTTTGGTGCGGGGGAGGTCGATATAACCGAGTGCGACAGAACACACCTGTTTGCACACTGGAATAGCCGGAACCAGGTTAGCTGAGAAGTTACTGTAGCCTGAAGTAGACTTTCGTGTCGAAATAGAAGGCACGTGTAAAGCAGTAACTTATTGTAACGTACCGCACCTGGCAGCGGGCAAAACGGGGCATGGTGATTTCCAGAAGGAGGATGGAAACGGAAAGGAAGCAAGGCTTCCCATCTCTCCCTGCCGCGGGACACCGCGGGGCGGAGGAGCTCTCGTGGTGCAGGGGCGGCTGGGGACCGTTCCCGGCCGTGCTTTGCCGCCGGCATCGTCCGGGAGCGCCGAGGCCGCGCTCTCCCAGGGCCGTCGAGGGAGGGAGGAAGGCGGCGGCCCCGCGGGCGGCCCCGGGCAGGGCTGCGCCGGGGGCTCGGCGCGGCTGCCGCGGGGGCGGAGCGGGGCGGAGCGCGGCTCCCCGGGCCGCTGCGGGCAGCCAGGGGAGGGAGGGCCCTGCGGCCGGTGACTTCATGGGAAGGAGGCGGCGGCGGCGGGAGGTGGGTCTCGCTTTCCGTCTGCCGGTGCCGTCCGCAGGGCGGGCGAGAGGCGGCCGCTGCGCCGGGCAGCGCGGGCGGGGGGACGGCGGTGACGGAAAGCGGCAGCTGGGGGGGGACGGCAGCGCTGGGTTGACTCCCTCCCCCCCTTCCCCCTCCCGGCCGGAGGAAGATGGAGCTCGGTTAGTGAGGGCTTGCGGGAGGAGCAGCGGGAGCAGGTAAGAGCTGCTACTCCTCCTCCCGCGCCCGGGCTGCGAGCGGCGGGCGGGCCGGTGTCGCCGGCGCAGGTGGCACAGGTGGGCCCGGCCGCCGCCGTGTCCTTGCCCGCGGGCTGCCCGCGCCGCCCCGGCCGCAGAAGGTCCCGCTGTGCGGAGCTGCGGGCGGACAGCCTGAGGGCAGCGCCCTCGGCCGCAGCCCGTAAGGGCAAAGCCGGCGTTCAGAAACGCCTCCCGCCCCGTGCCTCGGGTTGTCGTGGCGGGGATGCGGGTAGGGCTCTGCCCCCGCCCCGTCTCCCCCGGCTCATTGATGAGCTCCGGGAAGGGCTTCTGCATTGCAGACTCGCTTCGCTTCTGCATTCGCGGCTTCAGCCTGTACAAGGAGCCTGTTCCCTGGCCGGGTGGTTCGGTGCTGCTTGGGCAAGAGGCCGATTTGGGCAGGTGGTATATCCTTCTGTGTTTCTTGGACCGTGTCAGGACATTTGGGGGGGATTGACCTCATTTGATAACTATTAGATGTACATATGATGTTCGTTCTCCTTCTAAAACAGCTACAAAAGGGCATCTGCCCGGATTTGTGTGAATAATGCTCACTAGGAGTTCACAGGGTGCAATATAGTGCAGTGAGATATAATGTGCATATAAAACATAATGCAGGGAGGCACACGACCTTACATAATCTAAATTTAAAAAGCTCCCTACCCCTACGCTTACCCTGGAGGTTGTAGGAATGTGTCTGTTCTGAGAGCTTTCTGGAGACTCCTTCGGTGCCTATCTGATATAAAGATGCAGTGTGCCCTATGAGCCAGTGCTGAAAATAAAATAATAAATTGTTGACTACTTTTGCTGTAGTTCTGTCACAGTAAGTTCCTCGTTGCTGCTCAGTGTCTTGCACACACAGTGATATTCATGGCTACATGGGCGTACACAGCTCCCACAGCCAGAGGGGATGGTCTCCTGTTGTCCCTTACATGTGCCTTTAAATTGACCAGCTAAAACATTGTCATATTTTAATAAACTCTTGAGGCTTCTCTCCCTAGGCTTGAATAGTGCTGCATTTTCTAGCATATGGATATAAATTTAATGTATACAGAAGGAAACCTTTCACACTTTTCATTTGACCTTCACCATCTCAGACAAATACTCAAAACTCATGATCAGGGGAAGTATTTTGGAAAGGCCTGGTTTAAAATATGTTGCTGGATGCAATGTATGCAACCTATACCGTATCTAGGATGACACACAGTCACTGTTCTGAGCTCTGTGTGAAAGGGAACTAATGTCTGACAAATTTGGCCCACATTTTATTTTAACTCAGTCCTTACAGATGACATTGACTTTAATAAAGGTTGCTATGGCACAGATTTAAAGCAAATTGTATTAAGGTTCTGGAATTGAAACTGCTGTTGATAGGAAAATGTTTTGTTATTTACAATCTGTTATTAAAATATGAGTGTGTTAGCTGTTGAGGCTGGATCTGGCTCTGTTTTCTGCTGTTGGTGTGAATTGACTAAATGGTCTCCTTTCTATGGATGGAGGCCAGATTTTTCCCTGGTATGACTGTGCTGCTCATACAGGGGCAAGCTAGACTTTTCCCATTTGAATCTGGAATATAGATTAATATCAGCGCCTTCCAGCCTCTGGAACACTTTCTATTACTAAAGGCTGTATGCTTTTGCTGAAGCTGTAGCATTGGTGTGGGGGACAGAACCTCTGTGGGCTGTACATGCCCACACAGCAGCAATCGTGGTATGACACGGGCTAGCAATGACACCTTCGTGAGTCTGGTTCTTTTGTGATACTACGTTTTCATGTCTGTAGTTTTTACAAGAAACTCAGTCATCTTCAGCTTAATTCAGGTATAATGTAGCAAGTGCTAAGGGAATGAGGCTGGCTAGGGATCAGGTCTTATACAGTCATATTTTTATGCATGTATAGTGCAAAAGTAACTGATTGCTTAATCATATTATACCATTTTTAGAAGAGTTTGGTTTGGGGTTTTTTTAGCCAATGGATTTTAGAAGATTTTAGTCTTCGTTTAATCAGTCCAAATTCATGTAGTGGTGATTGGTGGCTGGATGTTACAGACCAAGGAAGCATGTAATGAGCAGGTAGAAAGGTACTTAGTCCTTCCCTAGCAAGCCTAACTCTGCATCTTTCACTGCCCTGGCACATCTCTCTTATTGTCATGTTGGCAGACTCAGCAAAAAGGCCATTCAGTGAATGGGACTCCAGGTGAGGATTTTCACAGAGCTGCACACATGCGGGCTATGAGCACTGCCTGATGTTCCCGGTGCAGCCACGGTGCTAATTGCTGCCATAGTTGTCCTTCAAGTTACTTATTTAAAAATTGGGGAATCTATGCTTTACCCAGTACTATACATAGAACACCTGATTTAAATTAAAACTGTATGTTTTAAATATAATCCCTGTTGTGTTTTCAGATCATTTAGAGTCTTGTATGAGTTCATTGGTATTATATCTGTGTTATCTGGGGGAAAAGAGTAATTTTATTAAATTTGTTATATACCGTATAAACTCAAGAATTTAAAAAATGCATATGTCATTGTGCTGTCACATACTGTTATTTTGCCTGTTACTGCCTTTAGACACAGTAACCCTCTAGTCTTCGTGGGAGGAGGAGAACACTGGCAAGACATAATTATATATTGAGTTGTATAGGAGGGAAAGTTGGACCTGAGAGAAGGAAAGGACTAAGGGAACTAGCAGAATGTTTGTTTCCAGATAGTCTGCACCTCATGTCTTGGAGTTTTTAATGAAGTCTCCTTCTGTTTCAAATTTTATGCATTTCAAAAACATAATGAAATCTGAAGCTCCTTTTGACTCAAATTTCATAGTATATATTGGGATTCATATAAAGCAAAAATTTAACATAAACACTTAATTAAGCAAATGGTAAGCTTAAAATACCAGATGCAACTGTTATTAAATTGAGGACTGAAAATAGGAAAGGCTTTGTTGTTGTTGTTGTTGTTGTTGATTTTGTATTCTACTGGTTCATTTATCATTGATATGACTATACAAGCATTCATAGATATTTAGACTAAAGCATGGAGCTAAATTGTATGTGGACCTTCTAAACAAATGAATCAGGTTGCCCTAATCAAAAAACTGGGAGATTAACCTGTCTACTTAGATGGTCTGAAAATTCAGCTGTATAGACTTAAACAAAAGTAGTTTACCAGTTGAGGTGTGGTACAAATATTGCATGGATATTCCAGTGCATTTTCCTGTATTTCTTTATCATTGTTTTCCTAAGGCAGAGAAGACACAAAGCAGAGAAGTTGAATAAGATGGCAGAACTGGTCTCAAATCCTAGGTGGTAATCGATTGGTTTTATTTTAAGGGCAGATTAATTAGTATATATGTGTAAATGTAACAGTACAAAACTTTCACTGTCAAATGTTTTCTAGACTTTTTTTCTTGTTGTCCTTCCCCAAGGAAGGAAGAATTGTAAATCTGACAAACATGGAGGTACTGGAGATATGAAAGACTTGACTTGCGGTTCTGTTTTCATATTGTTCTCCTAACATCACTGTCTCTGTGGTTATTTCTGAGTTTAAGTTGTTTAAAAAGACAAAGCTAATTTATGATGTATTTCAAGTCTCATTCTCAGTTTCCTTAAGTTTCTTGTTCTTCTATTTGAGGTCGGTGTTTCCTATTTTAGGATGCTGTTATACCAGTGATTTTTAGTCGTAGTGCTTTGCTGTAGTGTTTTACTGTGGATTATTGACATTTTCTGCATTTATTTAATATCTCTTGGACGAACCCTTTGAAAAGCTTTAGGCTTGAAATAGAGAATTTTTTCAGCTTGCTTATTAGCTTTTATTAGAAGGGTTTATAAATTCATTTGTTTAGAGTATCACAGCCTTTAGAAATACAGTTCCAGTAAAAAAAAACCCTAGAAATCTCAAGACAAAGTATGAATTTGCTCTGAATTACTTTGAAAATGTATTTTCTTATGTATTTTATTGATGACATGAAAGATTGCTGTTGCTGGAAGTATTTTTCGATACTTGCAGGGCATTTTTCAGACTGAGAATATTTGCAAACGCTTCATGATATATGTAGTAAAATTAGAATGTTTCCCATTGTACATTGAAAATTCCTTTGGTGAGAATCCCAAGTTTTGCCGCTCTCTGCTCATGATTTCAGTCTTGTATGCAATGCATCAATTTAGCCTGTACACAGAACAAAGTCTGGGGGTTTTGTACAAAGGGTAAAGTAGCTATTTTTATCTGTCAGTGTTCTGCAGATGCTCAGTTCTCTACAGTGATTTTTTCTTTTTCACTTGCACGTTCTCTTAGGATCTGCTGAGTAATCATTTGCATTGAGCAGTCAATCAAAGAAGGGGCAAAACCCATGTAGAAAGTGAGCAAGCTGTGGAAGAATTTTGATTCTCATTTTGGTCATAATGGTTATATTTCCACTATTGTTTTCAGAATTAGAGTAAGGAACACTGAGAACTTGTTCTTTAATTAGATGCTTGAGATATCACATTTCTAATCCTGATGTCTGCTGACATTAGTGACCTCTGTCCTGTGGAAATGTACAAAGTGGTTACTGCTGTGTGTGACCAGGAGATGTAATACAGTGATGTTATCAGAAATGTGTTCGAATGCCTTTGATTAAAATGGCTAGCTGCCATGGTGATAGTGCCATAGAAACTGGTGAAATAATCAGTGCCTATTAGGAAATCTGAATGAAAAATTCTTCTCTAGTTTTCTGTCTTTTATGTTTCAGCACCTATACAGGAGTGAAACTGCTGATGTTATATTCCTGATTGAAAACCATACTGAATGAATTCCTTTGTATTACACACCAGACTGGGCTCAGGTTGTTGTATTGGTACTGCTGAAACATTAAATGCATGAGTGACTGACAATTCAGTCATCCCACAAATGACTTCTACTCTCAAGAACAAGGGCACTGGGGTAGGAGACCTTTCTTACAGAGCTGATACTTGTTGTTAAGTCACTTTGCTTTTTTCCATTGTACTTACTTTCTAAATAGTACAATAAGTATCATTTCCTTCAAAGGCACCCTTCAAGCAAAGAAGGGCTGTGACTGTGTCCCATACCCAATGTCTACACAGACACAGTACAGTAGTGGAAGAACTTTAATTTGGGAGCTTGACTTTGTAAAGGGTTTTGTCTGTCTCGAACTACGCAAATCTTGAGTACAAGAATGCCAAATAATATCACGTAACACTAATATCTTTACTGGCTTAGCTTTTCTCCTCTCTTTTGAGATGTATTGCAACAAGAAACAAAGCGCAAGAAGCAGTGCCTGGCTTATGTTGCTCTGTCTCTGGTTGGAATGAGTCATTTCACTATTACTGATTAGTGGCCCCGTACGGTACTAACACCCCACAGGATATTGCTAAGCAAGGACATGGGGGGATGAACCCAGATGTATCTGTCTGGCTATGTACCCACTAAATTTCTGTGCAAACACTTACATTGCCTGCAGAGTTTCTGAGGCAGTGCAGAGGAGCTTTTAACCTGTGTTAAATAGTTTTTCCTGTTAGTGCTGAGATCAGTGTAAAGGACAATTGCTTGATGGTGGTGAACTTGAGTTTATTACCTAGATGCACCCTGTGCTAAGTAGCAGACAGTAGCAGTAAACACTGACTATCAAGCTGTACACTTCGATACAGAGATGATAACACACTTTCTCTAATCAGAATAACATACTTACCTGAGAACAAAACTCAGACCAAAGCATTGCAGATGGATGTATCAGGTACAGTTTCAGATCTGCCGTCTCTTAGCATCTGCGCATCTCTTACCTGAGAATATTTAATATCCCAGTAGCTTCTATTTTAAGGCTTAGAGCTATTACATTGTCAATTCTCATGAAGAGGAGGACATACAGGTGTATTAAATAACATTATGGTAATGAGACACAATTGTTTTAGTGTAAGTAAAGTATTGATTTAGCAAACTATAATTGAGTGTGAAGCAATGAAATCACCTCCATGTCCCTCTAAAAAACTCTTTACATCTTTGTCTCTGGAAGAGTACCAGTGGTTTAAAGGAAAGGCAGATTTATGTAATTTCAGCAGAAAGAATGACAGAATATGCAACCTGTAGATAAAGTTCACATGTGGGAAAGATTCAGATGGTGTGGTGTGTTCATCTGTTCTGCCAAGTACAGCTGGAGAGAAGCCTCCCTTCAGAACAAATCAAGAGAAGTAACATATAATGGAGAAAACCACAAGGACAAGGTTGACTAAAATCAGGTTGATACACTGTTTCCACCTTGCTAAATTGAGGCTGTTTGCTGGTAAGAAATTGCCAGTATCCTTTTTCATTACCCGTGAGTAGCACACATTTACAAGAAAGGGATTAAAATTGGAGATTGTGAAGGTAACCTGAAAATTCAGAATTTAAATGAAAAATCACGACAGCTGAAATTTATATCAATGTTGTTGTTTCATGTTTGGTTTTTCAACAATCATAAAAAGCAAGGTTCGAATTAAAACTATGGGAAGGCATGCCAATGTTAAGTCATGTAGGGTGGCATTGCCAGGTTTTAGTGACAGTTTTCCACAGAGATTTGAGGCCCTGTGAGCTACTCTCACAGTTTCTTATCCTGTAAAGTTTTGATATCTCAGGAGACAGGTGAAAAAAAAAATCAGATATTCTACTACTGGACTTTTTGCGGTGTCTCTTCTATCTTGAAAGGAGATCTGTGTGAAGGAATGAATTTTTGAGTCTTGTAGTTGGGAGTGTCTTAGTGGCTGGCGAGAACTGTAGAAGCCAAGTGTTTCTTAGCAATAGACAGTTTACTCTTTCAGGCTTCTCTATATGAATGCATATGAGCCTCAGGTACACAGAACTCACATTTATGTTTATAATTGAAGTTTTCTTAGATGTTTGTGTTGTGGTTCAATTCACTGCTCAATACTTCAAGACAGTTTCAAATAAAGCAGGAGAAGCTGTTTGCACTCATGTGAGTAATCCTCCTTTTCTGAGAGGCACCCAGAAGCGCTTTGCTGGTTTTCTCTTTCTCTCGTATTTCTCTCACCGTGTATAGTCACACTTGTCTCTGCTCTGGCAATCCAACCTGAACATGCTTAGTAGATAAGGACTGTATAACAGTTTTGGGCAGGAAACACAAAGATAGATATTCATTGGTGGATAGTCAGGCTGTAAATGCTAAAAGCAGAATGTAATCAGGAGTATTAAAAGGATGCCTTTGCATGGCAAGAGTAAGAGGAAACAAAAGATTGTGAAAAAATGTTATATGAAGATTCTCTTGAAGGAACCTCACGTAGAGATCTGTATTGTCTCCTGGGCAACACAGTTTACATTTTTATGATTCTGCATTGTTCAGAATTTTTTCTGACATTGACAGATAAAAAGCCCGTGCAGAAGAAAGAGCAGCATCATAAATCTAGAGCAGTGTCGATTGTAAAAATAATCGCTACGTTGTCTCTCTCTGGGCTACATCATCTTTGTAACAGGAGATACCCATTTCCTGTCACTTGGTCCATCCCAAATACTGTTCTCAGTTCCTTTACCTTTCAGGGGGAAAATCCCTGTGACTGGCAGAGGAGGATGTGTCAAACAGTGTTTAATAGTTGGAAATTGGATCTCCGTACTTGTGACTGGGAGAATTAATAAGAATTTTGTGGTAGGGTCCAAGTCTATTTGAACTGGGTTTGTGGTTAGAAACACATGCTATAATCTATTAGTTGCTTCTTATGCATGAGGGAATCTTTAAAGCAGGCCTGTGGCACTCACTGGCACACGCCCCTCGCTGCTGTGGTGTGTTGCTCATGAGGCTTGGTTGCACTCTGACTTCAGAAGGACGATATTCTGGTGTCTGCAATTAGGCATTATGTACTCACCCTGGAAAACCTGATGCATGTGCTTCCAGTTGAGGTATTGCTGGCTGCCCCCCCTCAGTGCTAATGCAGATCGGGTGCTTGATTATGAGCACACAAGGCTGCAAAGTGTAGACCTCAATTAGCACGGAAATACAAATCATTATCTTTTGCTACCACCAGAGATGAATACTCACTCAGCCTGAACAGTTCAGTTCTAAGTGTCTGGAGTTGAAGACATGTTTGCATCTAGCTGATAATATCTTGACTTTCTTTGATACAGAATTTGAGAAACAGAGCTCTTGTCATTTTCCTTTCTCCAGTTTTGTCTCCTAAAATATGCTTTACATGAGAAATGGCCCCTTCAAGAGATATTCAGTTGTTAGGTTACATTCCCCACGCCTCTCATATTTAAGACAAAATATTTTCCAATTGAATATAAACAGAGAGATATGTACTCACGAGAGAAGATATCTCTGGAGCCATTTGGTTGTCATTAAATGAATCTTTACAGAAAGAAACGTGAAATATCCTTCTTTGGATTTCGTAATGAAATATACTTCCATAACGTTGCTTTATTTTTGTGAGATAAAGATTGGGAGAGCACATAATTTTACTGTACATTTTGGGTAGAAACAGTCCTATGACTGGCTTTACCCCAATTATTTTCTTATAGAGGTTATAGTAACACGTGTGTGTATGTTTTCTGTGCACCATTTTTCTTCTATGGATCTGAGACTTATCAATGGAGGAGAAAATAATTCTGTAACAAGTACCTTGAGAGTCAAGCTGCCATGGTCCTTAGGAACATGGAGAAAAACAGGTCTGGGTCTTGAAAAATACAGAATCCACCCATCTCCTCCAGGCCACTGAAATAGGCCTTCTCTCCTAGTAAAATACGGCCAGAAAATAGCCTTTGAATTGTGGAGTTCTGAGTATCTCTGGCAGAAGATTACCTCAGAGGGAATCGTTTTGGCAGCAACATACATTTTGAGCTCAAATACTAAAAGAGTGGATGGACAACAAGTGGGTTTAGTTCACTATTACCATTACTCTGTTCCAACCCATAAAACTGTCTTTTACTGTCAGAGACCTGCAGATTAAGGCCCAGATATTTTAAAACACGTCTCATGACTAATATCTATGAAAAAAAAAAGACTATTTTGAGCTGTTTGAAACGATGCCGTGTTAGTATATTCCCTTTTAAAGTGGGGCAAAATGTAACTATATAAAATAGTTTGCCACATAGGTGTGATTTCTGGTGATATTTTATCTCCAAGCCATATCTTTCTTGGATATGGCTATGGAAAATACATTATGTTTAGGGAGAGGAAGAATAAAAGAATAGATTTTCGTGAAACCTGTAACTTCATCACTGTTGTGTATTTTGCGGTCTTAAGTGCAGCTAATTTTAAAAGTGATTCAATGCACTAGAGTAAAATCCTGAGATCTAGATTCAAAAATGTCTAGTAAGCCAAACTCTAATTATAGTATCTTGTGGTTATCTTATTTGTTTTTATTGCTATACCGTGATAAATTTAACCCGATGTTAATTGTAGTTTTGTAATTTGAGATAATGAGCACTGCAGGCAAGGGCTCACCAAGTGTTGTGAAGGTGGAAACGCCAAAGCAGAACTTTGCTGTCTGCACAGCCGTTTATGCAAAACGTGACCTTTGTTTGATCTTCTGGCTTAAGTTACAAAGCAAATGAAATGCAGTAGCTGTAGATAGAAAACTATATGTGCACAGTTATAAGGGGCTTTCACTACTTTTGAAGGAAAAGGTTGTGGAAAAAGTAGTTGAAGATTTACTGATGTGTTCTAGAAGCATGAGCTATTGTCAGATTGCAAAAATATTTCCTGAAAAACCTGTAGAATCCTTTAAACCTTGGAAAATTATTTTGAAGTAAGGAATTAGCTAATCCTCCAGTAATTGCCAGGGAAGTTGTGTGGGGCTTTTTTGTTAGCTGGTTCATTGGGCGTTTTTTTAATTTTAATTTTTAGAAATTCCTAAGCAGCCAGGCAAGAAAAAGCCTAAGGCCTGTTTAATAAAATATCTGGATGGAGAGAACTGCTAATAATATGCAGTTCTCCTTCTGTGTTGCTTTTTCACGTTCCCACTCTTTGCTTGGCTGGAATGTAGTGGTGTTACATATTTGTAGATCTAACAGCTCTTCTTCAAGCCTTGCACTGTAAAATTGGGTCACTGAATAATAATGCATGTTAAATAAGACAAGAGGGTTTGTTGTATTTACAGAAAAAGTTAGCAGCAGGATCTCACAGTATTTACAGGAAACATATTTTGGTTAAGAGTAAGCGAGAATAATGTATTTCCTTTAAATACATTACTAGCCATTCACAAAGTGTATTCTTCTGGAATCTTCCTCTGTATGCAAATGGCTCAGGATTCAATAAAGTTGATCAAATTTAGCAAAAAGCAGACTGTAGCTCTAAGATCCAGTGGCTTGGTAGCTCTTTTGTTAGTGTTTTGCAATAGCACATTTAAGTTTTGTGTTTGAATAGTTGAGATAAATCTGTTTGGTTTTTCCTTCAAAGCTGGATTCAAATGAGTTATTTTCTATCAGTAGCCATGCAGACGAAATTGTTTTAAAAGTTTCTAATGCTCCTTGCCTCAGTTGAAAGGCTGACTATAGGTCCTTAAGAGATCACATGACTTCTTTCAATGGGATTTAGGCTTCTAGGTCATGTGAAGTACTTTTAAAAAGTTTATTATTGTCCTGATGATTAAACTTCCAGAACAAGTTGTAACTTCATTAATAGCCAAGCTGTAAAACCCCAATTCAAAGCACTGATTCTATATCTGCAAAAGTAGAGTTGCACCTAAGTCCCAAACCCTTGTGTGTTGTCTGTTCTTCAGCAATGCGCAGAACCTTTTCCTAGCTCATAGCCTGTTTAAAACTGAACCTGCAGGTGTGTAGTCTTTGGGAAGCTATGGCAGATACTCCAGCATTCCCTTCCAACCTTTCCCTTTCTGGGATCCTCTAGAACTGCTCTAAATCCATGTTGTGCTATGAATCCCATGCTTGTCAATCATAGGGCTTAGACTGCTTTGTGAATAATAATCAGTCATGAAGCAAAGTTGCTAAAATTTTAATTTTCAGTGCCTCTTAACCCCATCAAATGAAATGCCCAAAGAATGGACAAACGTGCTACTACCATCAAAATTTGCCTTGGTGTTAAGGGGGACTAGGGCGTAAAAGTTCTTTTTAATTTCAGAATGTAGTTTCTATGTATCAATGGGTAAATTCTTCAGAGACTTTGCATCTGTTGTGGGGATTTAGTATTTTGATGGAGAGATGTCTAGGATGTGACTCATTAGTTTTCTGAGGCTGGTGGGACATTTATGAGGTTTTATGGTCTCATCTCCTGAAATCACTCTAGCTGTAGAGCTCAGCAATGGATTTTCTTCTTAAAATTCTACAGGTCTTGTTGAACTATGGCATCCTTTTCAGAAAAGACCCCCCCACTCCTGATTTATAGACTCTTAACTCATTAGATGAATCTTGTGAATATGTGAAAAGGAGCAGCCTTGGACCCACAGGTTGTACCTTTGTTGTTGAAAGAAGCCCTTTCATATTACCTTTCTTGTCACTAAGAGTGAAGTTGAATGAAGAGTTTGGGTTTAAAACAACTAAAAGGAAAGGATTTCCTTTTTTGTGGTAGCCAAGGTGGTGTTTCAATTAAGCATAAGTGTATGTGGGTTTTAGAATTGTCATGACTTAAAACATACAAAATAAACATCCTGTATTTGTAAAAGTGATCACAGGGCGTGAAATGTTCTTTTCTAGGACTTGCTTTCTATCTCATTGCATTTTATAAATTTATCCTATGATGAAAGCTCCTGTTGGCTTTGCTGAGACCATGGGTACGTAACTTCAGAGGCCTGTATGCAAAGTCAGGCTGCAGAATCAAGGTCAGGATGGAGAAGCCGCTACTGCCATTGCACATGTTGGCACTTGGAGTGTTTTATATGTCCAGAATAGTCCAGTGCCCAGGGTAGCAAGTGTTTGGGGAAAAAAAAAATCTTCTTTCTTTGCAGAATAAGCTAAGACAGCTGTTAAATTTCATGCTTAGCTGCAGAGCTCATATGTGATCACTGAAGATGAGTACCTGCCTTGAATAAAGGAGCAGGTCATTAATCTTTTGAGAGCTGTTCATGCAGTCTTTGCAAATACAGGCCTTGGGGATAACATAACTTCAGTAGCAGAGCCTGCTAGCTCTTGTGTGTCAGGCTGGTGTTAATTGGAAGAGAATTAGAGTAAACTTGCATGCTTTCTAGCTGAATTGTCACCAATCTGTTTAAAATATTTTAGTTGCCTCTCTCAGATCTTTACTGTTAATGAAATTACCTCTAAGATTTTATGCATCTAAAAAGATGCAATAACAGTGCTAGAAATGAAATTAATATGCCATGGGACCTTTCCTAATGAAATTAATATGGTATTTATAACCTTTTTAAAGAGGCTTTTCACCAGTTACAGCATAAAATGAACTCCCAGGAGAATAAGATGCTCTTTCTTTGCTCAGGCTTTTATACATCTGCCTGCTTCTTTCCATGATACGTGAAAAAGAAATCTTGAAATAAAAATTAATTGTTTGACATCTTTCAATGGATTCCTAACTTATTATTATTAATTGTGAACTTCAGTTTTAGGTTAGTGGGGTTTTTTTTAATCTGTTAGACTGTGTTTTCCATGAGGTAGTGGCAATTATCAGTATAAAATAATTTTTTCTTTGATTTGGGGGAGTTAGAGGTATATACATGTTTGGTTTTTTTGGGTTTTTTTTTTGTTTTTTTCTCTTCATATTTTTATTTTGTAAATGGTGAATCAAATGTGCTTAAATATCTGTAAACAGGTAATATTATTCCTAAGGTAGGCCACAGCTTGCTGAGGAGAACCAAGAGGAAACTGAGTATTGCTGCTGCCAAAGCTGAGGCAGAGCTGAAACCAGCATGAAGTGGGTTTATTGTAGAACCAACAAGAGTGAGACTTTTACCGCATTGGTCCCATTTGGGATATCCTCACCTGCTCTGCTGCCAGCACCACATTCAGTGGGTCTTCCCTTCCCAGCAGGCTGAGCACTGCTAGGCTGGGAAGGTTGGAAGTTACACTGATTTGTGCTGTGCCTCTCATTGAAGTTACCTGTCTTGGAAAACACTGGCCAGGGTTCCTGTTCTGGCAGTTGACCAGAAACAGAAAGTGTTTGGGAGCAGTCAAGGTCTAAAAGCATCACTTGTACATCTCACTGTTGGCTGTCCACATTTTTTTTCAGTTACTAAGGTGCTAATAAATTTGAAAGAAATGTTAATGGGCTTCCTTAAATTGCATTGTAGAAGCAGCAGAGCACTTTCTTTGCTGGCTGTTATTTTTTTGCTTCAGGATATGTTGAGGAGAAAGCATTTGGAATATGAAGAACAGCTTCAGAGATGAGGAAGCTTCTTATTTTCTCATGCCATAGGCCTTTCAAGGAGCAGATACTCATCTCCTGTTCTTTCCTTGTACTGTTTCTGTAGCTTTTGGTTCTGCTGATCTGTTTTAATCAGAGGGATATTGCCATGTCCAGTGTTCCCAAGAGAAAACAATGAGGAGCCTGATGGTTTCTTCTATTGGTTTAGCATCCTTTCTGCTGCTGAGTATCAAATATAATGGAAAGGCTTCAGCCAGCTCCAAGAGCTGTGCTGCTGACAGAAGCCAAAGGAACTGTAGCAAAAGGTGTGCTTGCCACAGTTCAAATCAAAAGCATTTCTGCTGTTTAACTTGGAAGGAAATTACAAAGTACTTCTTGGGCAGTTTGCACTACTTCTGTGGCAAAACTGAAAGAGATGTCTTAATATTTTTTTAATTAATTTTTAATTCAATCAGTTAGAGAAAAGGGGTCAGGAACACTTGGGAATGTAAAATATGCAAACCTTTATGCAAAGATAAAACACATTCTAGACGGTAAACCTTCCCTGTATTTGTGGTGGAGAAAGATGTTTGCCACACAGGGGTTTATGCACTGTTAGGGCAGAATAAATATTTATACATATGTGCGTTTATGCTCGTATTTATGTGTGCATATACCGCTAGAACATGTTAGTTTCTGTTCCTGCTGGTCAGGGAAAGCTTTTTCCGTAGGCCCTTCCTTTCTCCTTCACCCGTCCGTCCTAGGCTTGCAGCAGGGAATGCGGAGGGATGTAGTGTGTAGTGGAGCTCATGCCATGCTGGCTTCCCAAGGGAGAGGATTTGGGAAGCGATGAGATTTTTAGGGAGTGAATGATGCAGGGATTTTTAAATGCTCTTTAGTATGGATTTTCTTTGAATTTGAGTTTGTTCTAATCTTGTACTGGGGGTGGGTATTTTTGATTTGGTGGGGTTTTCTTCTCTCACATATGTGGTTAAATATAAAGATCATTAACAGCAAGGATTTGCAATGTAATCGGCAGAGACACCACCTCATTATTTAGTTCACATGTGACCTGGGATAGAAATAACCTCCCAGGTGCAAGACATGATTGAAGTGTCACAGTGTCTGTTTCTACAGGACAGTGAATGTTATGTACAAACTGTGCGAGGTTTGTTGCTGCAGACCTGGCACTGAAAGGACACTTGGGTTTCTGCTGAGTGGCTGTGTGGTTATTGGCTCATCGACTAAGATCTCTTGTTATTAAAATGTTTCCTGCATTTGCAAAATGATGTTATGACAATCACCATCTTGATGGATACATCAGGTGCTGAAGTGCAGACATGGAATATGAACAGCGCATCTCTCCTCAGTCTGAGTTAGAGTCAGGTGCTGTAGCCAGGAGATGTCATAGTCCACTCAAAGGTATGTGTGTTTTGTGGTTCTCTTAAAAACTTTTCAAAGATGCAGAAGAAAGGAGAGTAAAAAACTCTTTAAAAATGACCCTTTAAAATCAAAGGCTTCTCAACTCCTACTAACCTGTCATTGCATCTTCTGGCAGCACAATTCTACAACTTCCAATCATTCTCAACCATAGTTTACT
Source organism: Chamaea fasciata (assembly GCF_029207755.1). Taxonomy (NCBI): domain Eukaryota; kingdom Metazoa; phylum Chordata; class Aves; order Passeriformes; family Sylviidae; genus Chamaea; species Chamaea fasciata. The sequence goes on from NW_027094099.1 coordinate 5,066,564, forward strand.
AAATGTTTGGAGGATTAACACTCAGATTCTGAATTGTACTTTCTTCTTCCCTTGATAGATCTCTAAAGAGGGAAGGGGTGTGGGGGAAGTGTATCGAAGAAAATTGCCAAATTGTGTATAGAAATGTAAGAAGGCAATTGCCAAATTTGTAGAAACCAAAGGGAACAGCTGCTTAATACATGTGTTAATCAGCTGTATTACTGCCCATGGCAAGTGAAGAGGGTTTTTGATATTCAGAAAACTGTGAGCAAAGAGACCTCTGTGTCTGAGGCAAAAGTTTTAACTTTAGGGAAAATCAGTGCATAGAATACAGCACATCATTATATGTTAAACCTGGGCATTTGAACTTAGGGCATGAGCTTTGTGATTTGGGTTGGGTTTTTTTCTTCACACAATTGAGTAACTGTACAGTTTCTTAAATAAACTGGAAGATACAGACTGTTGACGCCTTAGGCCATTTTAATTTTAGACACCTAAATTTAGTCTCTCTAAATTTTGGTCTCTCATTTAGAGCTTTGGGTTTGAGAGATTTGGACTGGAACCCAAGAGCTTCACCCTGTTCCTACTTACTTTAGTGTCATCTCTCTGAACCTCTCCCTCATACTAAAATTAATGGCTCTTCTTTTTTTCTTGGGATCTTCTCAAATTGCTTTATTCATTTTTCACTCATTTTGCTTCAGAAGGTATGTACATTTCAGTTCCTTTTCTTAAAAGCAAAATGTGAATCAGATATGGAATGCAGGGAGTTTTTTCACTTCTAATTAGACATTTGCAACTGTCTGCTTTAGGTGAAGCTTACTGTGGAGCTCTTCCAATAGCTGTGTTACGTGTTCTATCATAAAATGAATTAATAGATTATCCAAAGAAAGGTTGCTTATTATGGGTTTTTTAGGCTTAACTAATGTGTTCCCATCATTTCCTGGATTATAAAGTAGAAGTTACAATATATAGTGAAACTTTAGGATTTTGTAATCAAGAAAACATCTTCAAATTAAAAAAAAAAAAGTTACTACATCTATATAGAGGAGAGACTGACAGAGATGTTTGTATTTTGGAAGGGAAAATAGTCTTTGATATCCTCAGCACAATTGCATGTTCAGCCCGTTACTGCAGTTCAGCATTGGAAGTCAGATCCAGCACATTCTGTGCTGGGAGGTATTAAAATCAGATCAGTGCAGCTTTACATGAAACCAGTAGTCTCCAACTATATAGACAAACACAGACTAAAGTCTATCGGCCAGATTTCTGAGTTGGGGTATGCAGCAGACACATATTGGAGGTCCAAAATATCTTAGGGATGCTAATCTATGATATTGTTCCAGTATACCACAAAACCAGTATTGGAAATGACACTGTATTCCTTTAATCACTCTCTTTTATTCTCAGCAGCTCAGTGGAATTAAGCTTTGGGCCAGACAGTGACAGCTAGAAGCCATTTATGTGAGCTCTGCAGAAAGCAGCCATCATGAAGGGTTCTTTATTTTTATGTGTAATTTGAGAAGAGAGTAGTGTTATTTTCCAGTGCTGTGGAGAAACTAATATACATTTCATGAACCATTTTTGTTTCATGTTTCAATGCTATCCAAGTGCAAATGTCAGCAAAATCTCTCATCCCCCACCTCTCCAAAACCGTAAACAACCTCAGCAGTGCCAGTTCTCTGAGATTTGTTACTAATACAGTCTTCTTTTTCTTTTTAACTATACATATCAACAGCTGTACAGTGATTCTGCATAGTCATTAAGGCACAAGATACAGAGATCAAAGTGTGTGGCTTTCATGAGCCCTCTCCTGGGCAAGGCCCCAGGAGAAACCAGCAGTCTTGTGTCCGAAGAGTGAAAGGGTAAGGAAGCATAGCCAGGGTATCACTTGAGGCCTGCAGGCATGTGCTGATGAACGCAGTCACTACACATTTCCCAGATCAAGAGAAGACAGTAAAAAATATGCTCACAGTTCATCAGGGGTAAAAGCTTGCTTTTTCCCCTTAAATCACGGGTATAATTTTCATTTCTTCCAAATTATGAGAAGCAGTAGGGTTGTTAAAAGTTCCAGCATACTGCCTTTCACACCATCTTTTCATCATAGTTCTGATGAATATTTTTTTTTGGCAGCAGTATTTCACTTTTCTGCATTTTAGAAAGTCCAAGGTAGCTTGACTTGGCTGATTGGATACAGCTTTATCTGAGGAATATCTACTTCTGTGTAATCAGAAATGCTATTAATGGGCTATAGCTATTAGATGGCAGATATAATACCCAGTTTGGGTTGTGCTCTAGATAACAGAATAAATAGATTATGTAGAAAATAGTTTAGGACAAGATGCATGGCATCTATTTCGTAGATGTTCCATGTTTTGGGTGGATACGTTAAGACTCAGTTTGAATAGTTTACCTTTTTCAATAGGCCAGATCATACAATCCAAAAGAATTTCAAATACTGAGAACAAAAGGTTTTCTAATTGTGTTGCTGTGTTTTTCCTTTAGAAGAACATGTTGAATTTGATGAGATTTTTTTCTGAAAGACAGTCAGCTTTGGTGTAGGAGATTCCACGTGTTGGAGAATGAAATGTGATAGTTAAGCCGAAGTGAGAATTGAATTCAACAGATATCCAAGGGAAAAATCTGAAAATCAAAGAAGCTATGGAATACCAGCCTTAGTACTGTAGTTTTCTGAAAGGATGCTGTACAAAAATAGTTGTAAAATGTATTTGTAGCAGTGGGGAACAAATATTTCAAATAATCCAGTATAAATTTATGACTGAATACTTTACCATCCCCTTTTCTGTGGGTTTCAAAGCCTTCCATAGATTTTTGAAAATAAATTCTGGTTTGGTATGTCATCCAGTTAATTTTAAAATTAATTTTAATGTTCAGACAAGAATCGTTTTGTAATGCAACAGCTTAGGCTGGGACTTTGAGATGGAATTGACTGTATTTTCAGTCTCATGTACTATGGCAATCTGTGCAGCTAGGTAGTTAAAGATGCTGTACAAATTCAATAATTAAATGATAACAGACTTATTTTTCTAAAAAGCTTGCTCATCTGTCAGAAAGCCTTATTTTCTTTTTCTTGCTACACATACACATTTTGCCTCCAGTGTGTGGGGGTGGTTTTGCTGTGGGTGTCTGAGAATGCGCTTTTGATTGATGAGCTAAGCTGTTTCTTCAGGTACTGAAGCAAGTAACTTTGGATGCAGCACTCCAGAAAGTGCTGCTCCCAAAAAGAGAGGCAGGGAGAGATGCTGCTCCCGCAGTGCTCCTGCTCCTTACACAGCCTTTGCTTTCCTTTGCTTTGGGAGCTGGAATTGGGAAAATATCTGCAGCTTTCCACTGCTGCACTTACAGTTGTCTCTCTCCAAGAGGTGGGCCACGGCTGTGGTCAATGAAAGATGGGCGTAATACAAAAGTAGTAAAAGTAATGAGCTTTAGGGACTCTAAAATGGGATTTTTTAGTAGGAAAAGGACTTTAGCGACTTGCTACCTAATAAAATACTCACATTATTGCAGTAACTTTGATTTAGCAGCTGCTGTGTTTCAGGAAGTTTTTTTGATTTGTTTTTCTCTCTAGAAATTGGATGGAGGATTTCCTATCAATAATAATGATATTTCTGTTAACTTTCATAATTTGACATAATCTCTCCTTTCCTGTTCTTTTGTCTTCTGTGTCTCAGAAGGATTTTCTCAATAATTTGGTTGATGTAACAAAGGCCAACAAGCTTTTGGGACTGTGCATTGGTAACTTGGTTTACCAGCTTATCTTCAAGTAATATTTTCACCTCTGGCAATATATTCCCTGACTCTGCATGTGTTACTGGTTCACAAGGGCAACAACTTTATTTCTCTGGCTGTTTTATTGTTAATTTTAGAAGGTGTTTTCTTGTCTTCAAGCTTGAAACATATTTTGGCAGCTAATCTCACTCTAAGTGAGAGAGCAGGAAAAATGGAAACATGGCAAAGAACATAGCTGTAGTGCAGCATGCTGTGTTAATTTTTGGAATATCAGAAGTCCAAGCAGCTTTTGTCATGTTTGCTTCCCAAAGTTGAGGGGAAAAGGCTTCTGGTAAGGGCCTAAAGAAATGAATGCTGTGTATTTTGAAGGTTTTCAGCAAAGGAGCACACTAAGTATGTGAGTAGCCAGAAGACTCCTTGTTAATCCGTTTCCCACTTTCCAATGTCCCCAGGCTGGGGAGAGGGACTTTATTTGGTGCAAATTTTAACAGAGCTGGTTCTCCTTGCATCAGTATATTCCTATTTGTGCAATATTTGTCACATGGTCCTATTACCATTTAAAGGAAAAGAATTTAAATCATCCCTCCTATGAGCTATGATAATTAAATTAATTTTACACTGAAATATAAGTTTCCCTCCGGGCTTAGGAACAGTTGACTTCGCTGCTTTCCCAGACAGCCTTGTCCACTGTTAGAGAGACAACTGCATCTGCCAGATACAGTACAGCACAGTAAATATTTTGTTATTTAGACGGTGGAAAACTCCAAGTTTAAACTTTAAGTTTACTAGAAGGATGCCTGCTTGCAAAACATCTCATCAGGATCTGTGGTATCACTTAAAGTTGCAGTTGTTTTGCCCCATCAGTCGTGGGGCAAAAGAGTAAAAAGACCTCTGCAAAAGAGGCACAAGCTGCTGTGCCTTTCTTTTCGTCATTATCTGTGAGTATTGGGGGGGGTGGGTTGGGTGTTTGTTTTTTTGTTTGGTTTGTTTGTTTGTTTGTTTTTCCCCCAGAGAGGCTGATGCTTTAAAGAATAACCAGACTGGCTGTGATAGGGACTTGCTATTAGGTGTATCTACAGTGAGCAAAATTCTCCTTCTATTCTTGTCATTTGTTAATATTTGAAAGCCAAGTAACTTGCAGAGCCTGGGGTCTCACTCACATCCTCTGGATGCCAAAGCCTTTCTTTGCAAGATCAGTATTGCAGCACTCGTGCAGTTGTCCAAAGAGCTTTGCCTCTGACATTGAAGTATCTCGTCTAATGAGTCCTTCTATTCTTCAGAGGAGTGGCCAGGAAATAAATAGATTTTGTAAAAAGAATCAGCATTTCTCTTCCTCTTTGCAGTAGATGGTAGACAAAATATATAGGCTGATTTTGTGAGATGGGAAGATGTGTGTCTGCTGAGGGGCAGCTCTGTTACCAGATAGAACATAGCAGGGGGTTTTGTTGCCATTTTGACTTCAGAGAGAGAAAACCATACCATGATCCATTTCTGCTTGCTGGGTGCCATGCCAATGAACATATTAATCCTTTTTGGAATTAAAACCTGCTAATTGTACCTCAGTGTTGGGTTACCTGCTCTTATTAACAGTTCCTCTATATATACATATGTACATACATACATACATACATACATATATATATATATATATATACTTCTGCATAAGACAAACTTTCTGGGGACTTGGTAGAATCCTTTTTGAGATACAGATTTTTTCATGCGGTTTTGTTGGATTTTATTTCAATAACACAAAGAAATTGTGAACGTACTTGATAATGAAAATTCACCTTATATTTCCAGCAGTTTGACTGAAAACTGCATTGCCTGTTATCCACACAACACAGTAAAAACTGTTCTGAAAGTCTGCAGTTTATTTATTTGTACAATAAGCAAACAATACAAAAATCCATACTGCAAGAAGTACCTTAGCAGAAGACTATGCTTGAAAATCCAAAGATCAAGAAGCTAGGAAGTGATAAAAGAAAATTTATCTAGATTTGTAGCTCTGTGTCTTATGTTTGCTTATTACAATGCAGCCTTGTAATAAAGTCACTTATTAGGTGTCAATTTCAAGGTTATAACTTGAGCATGTCCGACATACCTGAAAAGAGTGACCCAGAAGATTTTTCAAAATGGAACAATGTTTTTTAAAGATTAACTGACTTTGTTCATCGATTCCTCTTCCGTATCAGCAGATATGGGGTTTTTTCTGTATTGCAGATTCTCTTTGAAAGTTTTTCCTGGTACTGGCTTAAATAGGAAGGCTCTTCATAAACTTGTTGAGGTATTTTTAGTAAAGGTTTCTGTGAGGTCAGAGATCTGTGAAGGCTCACAGTCCACCCACACAAGTGTGTGGGGCAATATTCTGCAGTTTAGAGAGCTCTGTATTTATAACTGGGATGTTTTCTAGTCAGCCCTTCTTTATGAATGAAAAGGAATTTTGTCTTCTTATGAGATGCACTGACTACTTCCAGACAAAGAAAATGTCTTAAGCTAAAAACCTTTTGCCATGCCCGACAGTCCACAGGCTATAACAGGCAAGTTGAGCATGTAACTCCATTTAATGGTGTCGTCAGCTGTCAGTGTGCAAACTGCCAGTGAACACTTGGGAATGGCAAAGGAGTGGCAGCGACTGTCAGGCGTGACTACCAGGGTCCCTGTCCTGAGTGCCCAAGCCTCCTGTACTGTCATGTAGAATCCTGCTGGCTGCTTGCAGCACCAATGTGGGACTTGATTGAGCTCTAAGTGTCTTTTTAAAGCCGAAGGGTAAATCTCATCTCATGTGTTTTTTTGAAAGTGGGTTTCTAGTAATGTAGGAATACTGATCTGTCTATATGTGAGATAAGAACTGAAATTTCTACAATCTCTTCTTACAGGACAAGCTTTGCAAAAATAAAAATTAACTATTTACTTTATGGGGAGAGAAAAGGGGTAAGAGGAGATTTAATTGTTGCCTAAAATTACTAGAATAGAGAAAAAGATTAATATTAGTAGGAATATGTCTTTAAGCATAGACATGGTATAATGAGCTCCACGACCTAGAAAATGGGGCTACATAAAGCAGAATGGAAGCAGATGACCAAGTTTTCAGTGGCAAGTTTAATTAACCATCTGGAGTCTGAGGGGTTTTCCACCAGCTGAAGTCTTTAATCAGTTCTGGTTGTCTTCCTAAAATCAAATGTTGTCGCTTAAATGAATAGAATCATAGAAGTATTAGTGTTGGAAAAGACCTCCAAGTTAATCAAGTCCAACTGCAGTTCCCTGCTTATGATTTTTTGTATTACAGACCTTGACAACCGAAAGAACAGTTTTGCTGTTTTCTGGAAGCATTGTATTCCTGTGGTCATTGCACTTAATGGGAAAATTAAGACAAAAGCTTTCTCAGTGCACACATCATTCTGTGTGCCTAATTGGGTGAGGAAGGAAACTTGTGGATGTTCTTTTGAGAGGAGGTGTCTTATGGCATGAGTTTGTTCATGTTGTAAATCACAAGCTTCAAGGCAGCCTATGGGCGTAAAAGCCTGTGACCACTGCAAGCCTCTTGCAGGACAATGTGCAGCCTTCGGGTGCGTGCAGCTCCGTAATTGTTGACCCCTTTTCTTTTCTTCTTCATTTTTGTACAGCATTGTATGAATGTTTCTCAACTTGCATGTTTCATCTGTTTTTTCAGTGTGGCCAATGATGGCTGCAGTTGAAGAAAACCCAAGAAAGAGGAAAAATATTCTCTGTATGAAAAAAATTAATTTATGAAAGTATATGGGAATATGCTAATACATATTTGCTTTATTTATACATGCTTGTAAATATACTTGCTTTTTCTAAGAACTCATTCTTGACATAAACCTGAATGTGCTGGAAAAATATACAAGTTCCCTATCATGCAGCTGATCTGTGTCCATTACGTACTTTGTACCTTGCTGCCATCTGTCCGCTGGCACACTGCATGGATAGAATAATAGGGGAAAATTCCAGTTAACTCTGAGCGGTGTGCAGCAGATATTGGTGGTTTTCTGATCCATGGAACAGCATCGTGTGCTCCCTGACTTCTGAAAGACTTCCTAAAAATCTTTTGACCTTTGCTTCATATGATACAGTATTTGTTCTAAAATATGGTGCAATACTAAACATTGTTTTAAACTGAAATTTAAGAAATCTAGACTGAAATTTTGAGAAAATAATATAAAAATGTATTACTTTATATATTTAGAGAGAAAGTATCTACATTCTGCTAATTATCTGGTTTTCTGCACTAGTTCAAAGGTTCAGCAGTGATCATTGCTGAAAACCTCACTCCAGCAGGACTCTTCCACAGGAAACCTTGTGTGCTTACAATCAGCCAGCTGAATTGCACATTTTCTGCAATTTTCAGTAACCTGCTCTACGTGACCTGTCCAAGTCAGGTAGCACTGCAGCATTTTTGGATGGGAGTGCTTACAGCCCTCAACTGGGTCTGACAAGTGCCTGCAAGGTCAAGAGGAGCATTGCTCAGGTAGATTTTGAGTCTGCAAGCTGTTCCACTTGGCTCCAATTGTCTGTGCATTTGGAATAGTCCATGGGGGACAGGATTACCGATGGAGTAAATCCTGGCCCTCTCCAAGTACAAATTTCGGTGTTATTACTCTTTGCTTTCTGCGTTAATTCAGGGACAGATGTCTTCATTGAGCCTCCAGACAGTTCTCTGCTATTTTGTATGGAAATACTTTGCAAAGCTTTGTTAGGAGAGCAAACTGAGACAGGACATGTAGATAAAACCATGAGGGTGCATGTACTGGGGTGAGTTGTAAAAGCCCTGCTTAGACAGCTGCTCTGGTGGAAGTCTGTAAGAATTCACACAAATTCAGCAAAAATCTTGTTTCAGGTTATAGTTTAAAAGTCATTTTTCTGATCCTCTGGGGGCGTTACATTACTTTAGGGAAGAACTGGTTGCAGTTTAGTTCAGCTTCTCCCCAGACATCTCTTCAATGTTTATTCCTTAGATAACATCCCTCTGTTCAGGTCACAACCAAGGGAGTCAGTGGTTCGGTGTCTTTGGCTAATATTATTTATGTTTGTTTTGTCCCTAAGCAGGTCATAGAACTGAAATCATTATTTCTTCTTGATGTCTCAGATGGAACATGCAGTTATAGAAGCAGAACTTTGTTTTTACTGTGGCATTGACAGTATTCATAAAAGTCTGTGATACACAGATGTACACCCTTAAGCTGATCCAGGTAACAAATCCCTTACGAATGATGGTAGAGTTTTTTCCCTTCAACTGCAAGAATTGCCTTCCTGTGGCTGAGAAATGTTTTTATAAGGGAGATGGGGATAATCTGAATAGGGAGCTCACTCTGTCTTGGAATATTGGTCAATATCTGCTTCAGCAGTAAAACAACATTTTAGCTAGAGTGAGAATTTCCAAAGGATCTGGAGAATATTGACATCCCTGCATTATTTATTTTTGAGGGTGAAGCTATAGAGGAAAAGTGGTTTTATTTTCTTCTCTTGGTAAACACACACAAAAGCTTCTAAATTTTAAGGAAATTAAAACCAATAAATTAGCATTGTAACATAGTGAATTTTTCCATCTGTGTTCTGAAGATTTTGATATCTCTAGAATGATAATTCTTCCCTCCTGAAGCCCGTGTCAGAATGACCAAGTTGTTAAGAAGCTCAGCCTCTGCCAAAGGAGAATGTTCTGTCCTGCTCCAGTGATCTATTCTCCGGGCTTCTGTGGGTTTCTGTGTCTGGAACTTGTGTGAGGCTGGTTCTTGCCTGGGTGCCTTGTAAGGCCTTTGGAGGATTGCCTGGGAATTCCTGTGTGACTCCCATCAAGCCGTGGGACATTCAGTTGGAGTCACAGTTCCTCTAGAGATGCAGAGAAATCCTAGACGTGTGGACAGCTCAGATGTACCACAGATGTGCAGGAGGTGAGATTTGCACATGGCAGAGAAATCGAGCTTGGCTGAGATAGAGAGCTTGGTGCCCCGTCTGACCTAAAAACTCAGTTTGTTTTCTGACAGGAAAATCATAAATGTCAGTGGAAGATGCAATTAAAACTTTCTTCCCATATTCGATTTCCAGTGCATCAGCTTCTGGAGAACCTAAGTAGAGATAATGGGGGTGGGGAAGGGACCACTCTGCAGTAGGCAGCAGATGGCCCAAGCCAGTCTTCACCCTGTTACATGAGTAATTGCAGAGCTGATTTAGAGATGGAAAAATGTGCGTGTTAATCTAGAAACCGCTTTTATCTGGAAAAACCTCCACAGATTCTTGAGAAACACAGTGCAAATCATGAGGACAGTTTGGGATCCCTGTTCTAGATTTTTTGTTTTGAAATAGTCGGTGTGCCCTGAGCAGCACCATACGTCAGGAAAATCTGGCTACCCTATATTCAAGGTGTATCTCAGCTGGCTTTTTGCTGAAGCTGTTTATGACTTTTGTGAATGTTATTGCGATGATGATCTACAGTGTGTCCTCATGTCTGCTCAAGTGTTAATTAGTTTATTGTTTTGTGTAGTGTATTAAAAGCTTTTCTCTTCCATTGAAGGTTTGACCTGTAATTCAACCCTTAGGATGCCCCACACGTAAGGCAGAGTTACAGAGCAGGAGGTTAGGATGTGATATCTCTTTCCTGCTGTGTTGCGGCCTTGTCAGATTATCTGTTTGACATCTTTGGAAGATGAGTGTCTGAAAAGAGAGTGAAAGATGACAAAGAGATTCTGTTTTCTCATCTTCTGTATTAGACATCTCACTCTCCTCTTATGGTGGGTTTTTCTCTTTCAGTTTGTGTCTCAGTGGGAAATATTCCAATTAACTTAAGTCACAGATGTACCTTGTTCAAGATCAGGGCTCATTTTGCCAGGCACTGCTACAGTTTTATGTGGAAGGTTTTTTTAGAACAGTAATGCCCTCCCTTTTTGCAATTTACTGTAATAATGCTGTAACTCTGTAGTACTTGAAACTCTGTTTATAGTCAGGTGCACTGTTTCATCTCCAGCCTATTGCTCAATTCCCTTCCAGCTGTAACCCCCATTGTATTTTCTGACTGCTAAAACTGGGGCTGGTTTTCTTCTGTGCTGCCCAGTGTCCTTCCAGTCAGTGACACAGTCGCTCAGTTGGAGATTTAGGCAGGCACAGTTCTGTTCATGACCTGAACGGGTTTTTACTTCTGCAGGATGGCAATCTTTCTATTGAACGTTGGCCTGTGTGCACGCCGGATGTATTTCTGTTCTATTTGTATGTAAAGATGCTCTGCCAGTGTCACTATGGAGCATCTTGATTTTTTCTGGAAGAATGGTATATTTTGCTGAGGTTTACAAATTATGTTTAAGTTGCTGTATATGTGATCCTTCATTAGCCAGCTGACTACATAAAGTGTTAGTCTTTTAACAAATAAAAGGATTCTTTTTCTTTCAGTGAAAGGTAGCGTTGAAACTTTTCCAGGTCAACCTTGGAAATGTTTTGTCCTAAGCAGTATTCAGTCACTTGTAGTCAGGGTAAAGATTGATTTTTTTTTTTTTTTTTTTTGCCTGTAGACTATGGTAATATCTATATTATGAGGCAATTGTGGGTTTATATTGCCCTTTCTGTTCTTTCTAAACAGCCCATAACTCATCATTCTCCAACTTTCTTGCTCACAATATGCATTTCAGACAAAATACAATCTAACAAATGAGCAAAAAGAGCTTAAATACTTACCTTTAAAGGTAATAGTAACCATCATACTCTGTTTAGTTTCTGATAGATTTCTGCTATTGGCCAAGCTGTTATGTTGAAAAGTTGAGCTTCCTTAAATTGCATGTTACTTACATCTTGTCACTGTGTTTGAATCACTTTTATCTGTAGTTCTACCGAGGATTTTGTTCTCTACTTTGACCTTTGTGCAGCAATTCAGAGCTCTTTACTTTGTCTAACACTATAGCAAGTGAGTGTATTTTGAAATGTTGTCTTTAATTATTTGACAGACTTCATGTGTACAGCCTGAGGTGCTTCTAAAGTGCTTCTGTAAATGGCTGGTTCCCCTTATAGTAATTACACACATTTTGGATGCAACTGGCAAAGGAACAAACCCGAGTGGGATGGAGTTCAAGACACCTGGCAGTGTTACCTTTCTCCCGGTGCCAATGGGACATGTGACACCTTCACCTGACCCGCTGCGAGGAGCGGGGGAAGCTGCGGCTGTCACAGACTCTGCCTTTTGTCATTTGCACTCTGTCACTGTGTCTGTGTCCTGTCTGGGGAAAGCCCTCAGAAGAGTTTCTCAAGATACTGCAGGTTAAATAAAGGCACAAAATCAATCCTAGAAGGCTTGGGAAATGAACCTTACAATCACTTTAGGGATTATTGTAATTTTTTTTCACGTTGCATTTTGTTGTATACTGCCTCATGCATGGGATATGACACTAGAAAGAACTACTTGTCTTGTGTTGTAATTTGTCTTACATAGATGGATGACAAGTTTAGGGGGAAAATATGGAATGTTCTCTAGAAAATTTCATATTAGTTTCTGCCACATATGGTGCCTTAACACACACAATAATTAAAAAAAAAAAAAAAAGAAAAGAAAAAAGAGATAAGCAAGCCAGTGAGCCAAGAATGGAATTCTACTTGAGATATTTTTTTAAATTAATGCCTCAATTTTTGATAGAAATTATTAAAGCAAGGGCCATTTGTAACAAACAATTTTCCCATCCCTCACCATAAAAATGTGGAATGTCTTTCTCTTTCTTCTGGTAAAACATCTGGGGCTCCATGAAATCAGCCCGTGGAGAAATTAAATGAAATGTTACATTTCTGTGTTGTCAGATGTCTGTCAGCTGCTAGTAAGAAGAATATTAAATAAATCCTTTAGGCTCTGACTGCATGGCTTACCATAGGGTTAGGGATAAGTGTGTATCAAGTTCTCTGTTTTAAACTGACAGCTTCTCCCAAATGGGAAAAAAAAAATGGTCATAGAGATGTTAGTGAAGAGATCCATATTATCTAGAGAAAAAAGTATGTATGTTTCTATCTGCATAAATATATCCATAATACACAGGCATATAGACAATGTAGATGCAGTACAGATGTTGCATATAGATTCTATAAATATGTGATATCTAGATACATTTTAATGTGTGCATAACATTTTCTTGTTGTCCATAAAAATTCACTTGTATTTTTTATATTTCTAATGCCTTTATTCTAATGCGTTTGACTTCTATTTATTAAAATATTTGCTCATTTCTTTGTACATTACTTGGTAAGCTGCTCAAAAATTATAGCAGATGTGGGGGGATTGGGCTCCTTTTTAATGGGTAGGACAGTTGGCAAATGAAAAACAGTGCTAGGGATTGAAATAGGCAGTTCATCTACACAGAATCATATTTTTCTCATTGTCTACTTTTTATAATGGAAAATATGGAAATAATTTCTCTGACTTCAGTGGAAGAATATATGAAGGGGATAACATAAGAAGCCTGTGATAATCTTATGTACACAACTCTCTTTCACGACATTTAATTTTTTCAGTCTATGGCAAGGTTACATTTCTTGCAGTTTGCACAAGGTGCTCCATAATGTTGTCTTCCTTAAATGTTGCAGAAGACCTAATTCAATGAAAAAGTAAAAAATATTATTTTCTCTTTACTAGTTTCTCCAAGTAGTTTAAAACATGGAAGAAGAAGTGGAGATTGGGGGGTTTTTTGGTTAATAGGTTGGTTAGTTTGATGGTGGATATTTTTTCATCTTTTTCGATGAGTTTTGATACCAACTACTGTGCAGATACATGTTTGTGTGCTATACAGCAGAGCAGATCTAAGAAAATTCTTAATAGGAAAATTTATAAAATGTACTGTGTGTTTGCTGGTAGGCTTCAGTAACAGATCACATTTGTCACTAAGCTTTACAGTACTTTCCATGTGTAAATATATTTTCTTTAATGTATTCTGGCCTAGATGTTGTGTCTCAGATGGGAGAATTAATTAGATGGGGAATTCCAGGGCTGGATTATGTCAAAGGCAAGTAAATCGACTTCTCTTCAGTTGATGTTAAATTCTTTTAAAGATTAGTATAATTAGTCTCATTTCACAGGCGTAGAAACGGATTCGGAAAAGCGGAGTGACTTGCATGGGTTTGTAGGAACCTTTTGGAGCACGTCTGGGGCCACGCAAAGGAGGATGCTGCGAGCAGCAAGCTGCTGCTGGAACTGCAGTGTGGGTGTCTGTGGGTACCAGTGAAACATCTCCCTTGCCATGGGGCAGACAGACAAGCTTCAGAACCTTTGCAGGTCAGCTCTGCGTGCGGCAAAGTGTCTGCTGCATTTAACATAAGGTTAGTGCCTGAACAGTGTGGGATCCACACTGGAAATTCGTGGCCCCTCTACAGTGTTTGGATGTGCTTAGATGTGCCTGAGATTTCACTTTCCCCTCTTTCCGCTTTCTCAAGCCAAGTTTTGATGTTGTTCTCGACAGCTGGAAACATTGAGAAAAAGAGTGAGGAGAGGGATTTGAGGCAAGTGTTGTTTTGTGTCCCATTGAAATGCAAGTGGCTCTTAACGTGTCAGGATGTACAAGCAGGAGGAAAAGAACAGAGAAATGTGTGAGCAGAGGTGAAGAACTGTCATTGCTCTCCACTACTGAATAGGCAGAGTAGGCTGATGTCATTGTGACCATAGGAACAAAAAAACCCCAGAGAGATGCTAGGCTTGATTACATCAGTTCATAAAATGGGCTTTGCTTTCCTCTTTGCACTACCAGCTTTGATGCAAACGCTGATGTAATGCGAGAACTTAGTAAAAGTGCAAAACAACCACGTTGTAATTTTTTTGAGCTTCAGAGAGGATTCTTTGTTACTGAAGGAATGGTGATTGTGCCACTCATTTCAGTAAGTACCTTTTATAACAGCTGACTAGATGACATTCAGCTGGACTGGCAGAGACACATTTTCATCCTTTGATGCCGTTTCTAACACAATCCTTAGCTGAAATGGAAAATTTTGCTTCTTCACCTTCTTTTACACACACACACATACACAGGAACTTGAATAGAGAAGAATGGAAGTCCTGCATTATTTTAATGCATTGAAATATGCAAATATACTTCCTTCTTTTGTTATTGAAGTTCCTGCTTATTCTGCCAATATATATATGAGAATTTGAATGGGTCCTACTAAGAATGCTCATCGAAGCAGGGTTCCCAGCTTTCTGCGGGGCGGGGGGCTCGGGCTCAGTCAGAACACCTAGACTGGCCAACATTGAAATATCTGCCTTTGCAACTTGTTTCAGGAACATGGTAAATAAGGCTCAGCACGTTTACCGAGCTGTTTGTAAAATGAGAGCTTCAAAGTGTTTTGATGCAGCTTAATGATACAGAAACGCATAGGGATTGTAGTGAACTTATCTTGGGGTTTAGTAAACGTGTAGTTGTGTTGCGGAACTCTTTGCTGTCTTTGTTGAATGGTAGCTGTCAGTGTAAAATTGGTTGTCCTGCACATCGCATCGGAATTTCATACTTTACCAGTACAGTTTGAGAAATGTTTAGAATCTGGTTTTCACAGAGACTGAGATGATGTGTATTGGAGAATGCCCTTAATAAAAGGGAACTATTAAGGGTGTTGTGAAAATAATATTGATTTAGCACATGAGAAATAAGAGTAACTATTCTATTTAACATAATAAAAATTGTGGAGGAGGAGGACGGTAATTTTTGGAGCAGAACTTAGCATTGTGAAGAAGTGAGGGCAAACCGGGTCATTGTACCAATGAAACTCTATAACCGTGTAAGCATAAAACATCAGCTTGGAACACTTAATCTAAAATGTTGGGCATTTCTCCTTTAAAACTCTGTCTTGCCTGCTTTTAAAAAAGTAGAGTCAGGCAGTTTAAAATTTTGTTTCTTAAGCTATAAAAAGAGTTAAGGACTTTCTGTTAATATCATACTAAAATAATCAGAGAGTTCTGTTGTTTACAAGAGAAAATATATTTTTTAATGTATTTCATTCTCATATTAGGAAAAAGCTCACATCTGCCCACAAAATATATAGTTTTCCAAAAGATATAGGAAAATTATATTAAAAAAAAAAAAAAGGAGGAGGGGTGAGAAGCAAGCATTCAAATTTCCATGGAAGCTCTGTGTTTATGTAAAGTACAGCAGCTGCACTGCAAATTCCCCTCTCTGGATGACCTCAGTTCTGAACAAGACAGACTGTTCTGGGTGCAGGTGTGATTACTGAATTATTTGTTCTGTTTTGGTGTCAGTCAGTTACAGAGAAGTATTATGGGTAAAATTTGTATCCACTGAATAAAGTGGATTCGTAGATTTGGTATTCCACAGTTCACTATGTGCCTTCCTGCTATTGCAGAAATAGTTTATTTTATTCTCTTGAATTGCAGTAGTTAAATAGGACAGACAAGAGGAAGTGACTCCAGCAACAACCTCTGAATACATCAGGCAGGCAGAAAGGCAGGATTTGCACTGAAGATGGTACTGGACATAAAAGACAGTTTTGACAGCTGAATTTGGATTTTTTTTTAAGAGGTTTGTATGTGTTGTTGGAATTGAGAATTTTAAGTTTCTTCTCCATGCTTCTTGAGAAATAGAGCTGTGAGAAATGCTCACTCCTAACACATGCATCCAGTCAGTTTTGGTTTGAATGTGGATATTCTTGTGAACCTGCCAGCAGTTTTGCAACCTATCTTAGATCACATTGGTCTTTGCCAGGTATCTGTAATTATTTATGTTCTGTGTGCCTTTTATCAGTTTATGCAGTTTTATGGGAAAATCCTTTTCTTTCATTAGTGTTTGGTGTAGACTTCCAGAGAGCAGGGCTGATGTACTGAAACATGGCTGCTATTCTCACACTTGTCTCCAGCCAGACAGGTGGGGAACCTGGGTTCCTGAACACCTGATGTGCAGCATGTTGGCTTTCCAGGGTCTTGGAAGAATCAGCACAAATCCAGAATCCCCAAAATTGAGTCCTTGTAGAAAGATGGATGTAGTTTTCTCCAAATAATGAGCAAATTCAGTCTCTGCTTTGGCAACCATTTAAGAGAACTATTCACTGTAAGATGTGTGACTTCAGCAGCCAAGGCAAATTTGCACTTCGAGGAGGTTCTCCCTTTTATTGCTGAAAAGGCAATAACAGGACATGGCATTTCAGGTGAGTGGTATTCCTGTAAGGGTTAAGGAGTGATGGCAATGATGTCTTTATGCATCCACTCTTCTGATCCCTCTCTCTTCAAACGTGGTCCTGACAGGACTGGCTTTGTGTGAGGCACAGAGCATTAGTACAGAAATGCGTGTGAGAATTTGGAAACTTTTTTTTTTTTTTAAGGAAAGGGGATTAAGATTCCTATGCAAAAAGCAATGTATTCATAAACACTTTCGTGTTGTGTTTAATGAGCTTGCCATTATGCTCTGTGCTTTAGGTAAAAAATAGAAGGAAAATTGAAGGACATTTCCTGGGGCTGATTTTAAATAGTGATCTTATTTCTGATCCAGTGCAGTTTCTTTAAATGATCTGACTCTAATTGAACACATATAGGGAAGCAGATGAGATATCTCTGAGGATTAACAAATAGTGGCAATAGTGAATAGGTAAAACAAATAGGTAAATAGTGAATAATAAACAGGTCAAAGGAATGTATAATCCAGTACACTCATACTATAACATGATTCTCCCGATCGTGAGAATTGCCTGTTTCTCTTTTAAACCATCTGAAGCAGATAGATCTTCTTCATGAAATTGGCAGTGCATGCATGGTGGGGCATGGAAACACATCAACATTTCTAATGGTGGGAAGTAATGGGAGAGGGATTTGGCAGGGTCAAGGACAGCTTGAACAACACCCACTGCTGTTGGTGTGGGGAGTAGTGAGACACTGTGGTAAACAGCTGGGATTTCTCTGAGTCATTCATTCTCTGTTCCCACCTCATCGCTCTGTCTGTGTGCGTGGGCGGCCAGGTACGTTCCTAGGCAAGGAAGCCATTAAAATTGATGTCACATCTCACAGTCATGTTAGGGGGGAGAGGGGACATGACTGCATCTTTTTCTTACCTGTTTTGGAGCCTTTTTGTACTCACCTGCATGTTGTTTGTGACCATCAGTAAAAAGGGCAGGGGAGCAACTCAGAGATGGCCAATTACGATCCCTCAGGAGGATACTGGAGCTTGTATCTTTAGTCTCACCTGTCTGTGGCATGCCAGGCACTAGGCTGCACATCCCTATTGAGGTGCGGGGAGGGTCTTTTACAGAAACAGAACTGTGAATATCTTTGTGTTATTGTCTTCATTTGCCCACCTGCTTTCTCGAGGGTGGATGGTGGTTTTAGGTCCAGAGCAGTTGATCTGATCAAGGGTATAAAGGTCAGGGGTGGTACAGTTAGGGACATGTTAACTTTACCAGGTAGTATGGCTTGTGCTTGAATCAATTCTGCTTCCTGCTGAGAAAAGCTGGTGCGATAATGAAGTATCAAGGCTGGGTGTCTTGGAGCTTGATGAAGGTCACAAGTCAGAGTTCATGGTGTGCTCACCGTCCTGCACTGACAACTTGTCCGTTAACACCAGGGTAGGACATTTTGCTGCAGAAAAGGCACCTCCATGTCAAAACTTAGGGCATCCTTATGCTCAGCAGACCTAAACAACAACCTCGCGCAAGGTTGCTACCTCAGCATGAGGCTACAGTGACCTGGAATAGTATTTCATGTATATGTTCTTTTGTTAGATGGTGTAAGGTAGAGCAGAGAGTCATCCTACTTCTTTTAATCATAAAATCTGACACACCTGAGCCCCAGGAGGCCAGCTGGAAGAAGATATTGAAACTTCCCATAAGTGAGGTAGCACCATCCAGCATTCAAACAACTTATATATAACTTGAGATAAATAAGAATTGTTTCTTTATGATCATTGAACTTGTTTGCATGTTTCTCATTTGTTCTTTCAGGTAAGACAGTGAAGTCTTTAACTGCTCCAGAAGAAGAGGGTTTGGAAAGAAAATGTCTCTGCCAAAAAAGTATCAGGTAACACTGGTAGTGGGGAAGCTTCTTAATTTTTAAAATACTTGTCTGAACCAGTCTTGATGAACTGAGTTACACCTGAATTTGAAGTTACAGTGTCAGAGGAAGGAAATCTTGAGCTCTTAGTCACTGAAACCAGAAAAGTGTGTGCTTTTAGTTTTTATGTAAAGTGCTATTGCTTTTGATATGCAAATGGTGCACTGTACTCTGTAACCTCAGTCTTCTAGAGAGCAAAAGGAAGGGCAGAGAAAAATGTGTGTGGTGCAGGAATTCAAATGATATGGAGAGAGGGTTCCCCTCTGTTTCACAATGCAGTCCTAAATTCCAGTAAAGCACAGAGTGATCAAATCAGCTTGGACTCTGAGGGCAAGGATTGCCCTGTGTTGTAAGGGGCATTTGATGATTCCTGCATGCCATGAGTATAAAAGGTAACTGAGATGACTGAATGTTAAAGTAGCTGGAGCAAGCAGTAATAGAACTGAGTGGGTTGTAGCCGAGTGACAGCTCATCATGTAATCATCATGTTTTCCACTTAGAGCATCTCTGAAAAACAAGAAAGGTGGTTTAATTCTTTTTGGTTTTTCCTCTGAAAAGAGATTTTGTGTAATTGTTTTTTGGAAAACCTTCATTGACATCTGGGCCATTAATAAAGCAAGGGCCATTGTTATAAACAAATTTCCCATCCTCCACCATAGAAGTGTGGAATGTCTGTGCCATAGGTACCTATTTTGAGCGATAGAAGAGTACTGCCTGTGGTTCAAAATACATTCACACACACACACACTCCCCTCATTAAATCATAGTGATTTGACTCACCTTTGAGTCAGTGCAGACCACTTTTGCTGGGAAAGTGCTATAAGGCAGAGAGGTGGAGATTAGGGATAACATCCACTGTTGGTTCAAGACTCAGATGGTACCTATTTTATTTCAGAAGATGAATGTAGAATGTTGATAATTGATAAACTTGAGAGCTGAGATTTGGTATCTTTCTAGCATGGGCCTGGAAAAGTGCCTTTGTTTTTTGTGATATAGAACTGTGCATGTGTAATGTGGAAGGTCTTAATTAAAAAGAAAGTTTTCCCTTGTAAAAAGGTGTCTCTAGCTTTTGACCAAACATTTGCTGTTTCCTGTGACTCTGGGCTGTTACTGCAGATGCTGACACATAACCAGATAGCTGCCTCAAAGTGACACATGCTCTGGGAGCCAAAGGGAATGTACAGAAAGCTTCCCAATACCTTGGTGATACTGCTTCTGTCACCAAAACGTTCATGAGTCATCAGAGATTGTCACGTTTTGGTTCTGCCATAAACAAGACCCAGCTTGAATTTTGAAAGTGTTGATGACCTTTATAGGAACTTACTGTAAATGTTTCACGTTCTTTCCAGAAATATTTTCTTGTGATTGTTTCAGTTTGACTCCTAGTGCCATTTGTTTTTCTTTCATTATGGATGAATCATCAAATAGCTGAATGTAGAATTGAATACTGAGGTCAAATTCATCGCTTGTATTGGCAGTTACAAATTTATTTAACTCCATAGTTCACACTTGTAAGAAGCTGTGGCTTTTGCTCTAGTCTCTTCATTGAAAAACAGAATATGTGTCTCCATGCCCATTGTTTTACTGTCATATGAGCTAAATCCAATGAGGATGGCACCAATATTCTTTCTCTCATTTTCCTACCCTCTGTTTTATTATCCAGTGGATGCATGTAAACATCCAGGGATGGTGTTAACAGGAGGCAGAGAAATCACAAGAAACTTTTCTTTGCAGCCCCTTATGTATTAAATTTTTCCCTTTGGGTTTTTGCTATCTAGAGAGAGGTTTGTTCTGGCTATCTTTTGACTTCTGCAGTTGGAACAGCTGTTTTTGTTGGGCCTTCCGAGAGACCACGGGGCACTTTGGCAGACAGTGACACTCTGAGCAGTCCTTCCATGTGTGCTGTTTCTAACTGAGTGCTGGGAGTGTGCAGCAGCTGAGCAGGAGGAGAGGGCACCAGGACAGCACAGCAGCATTACTGATGCGCCTCTTCCTCTCAGTGATTTGTGGCTGTGGCTGTTATGTGTGTGTGCAGGAAATGCTGCTGTTTTAAAGGAATCAGATGAACTCACAGATCTGGAGCACCATTTCTCACCTATGGGAATTTTGGCATAATCATGTGTACTTGTACAATCTGCAGATAACAATAAAAACACTACAGTGAAACCGAGGTGAAGTTTGGGTAATGTTTCAGCCTAGAAGTTTGAAACAAAGACTTTGGCAAGAGTGAAAAAAGCATCTGGACAATCTCTTTAAAACGTCTAAATTTGGCATTTTGGATTGTTTCCTATAATGCTGAGAATTAAAAGTGTGTTATCTTTAGTTAAAAATGTCAGTAAAATTTTGCAAGTGAAATTCAGTAGAAATTGTTAAAATGTGCATGTAAGTTCCCAACAGTATCTTCATTTTCTAAATCTTCAATATGTTGACTTTGTGATCACCACCACCACTTGGAAATACTCTGTGTATGAATATGGAGGCTATTTAGTTCTTTCTGGTCAGGTTACCTTGGTTGTTTTCCCTTTTCAGTGCAGTTCCTTGAATAGTGACCTTGTTATTCTAGGTGGCTGACATGAATTCACCAGGTGAGCTCAACTCAGCCTGTGGAGCAGGTAGTGTCTAAGAGCTTTAAAAATGTCCAGCAAAGGTGTGTTATGTTGAAATAAATTTGTGCAACAGGATATACTTGGAAAAATTGCAGCTAAGGGAGTGGAAAAGGAAAATAGACAAGAGTTTGTTAGTCTGGCTTTTTTTGTAAAAGAAACACATTTGACAAATATGTGGATTTCCTTACATAAATACATAATTTGCTTCTTCTTTTTAATGAGGGAGAAAGTGTAACTAGAAGGAATGTAACTTGAAAGAATTGTGGGAATTCACAATTCATATTCTTAGCATTTAAAAATTACAAGAATGAAAGCCCCAAAAACTTCCAATTATGTTTTAAGACTTTGATTAATGATGCATAGACTAATAGAGAAGCAATATTTAGTCAGTCTCAAAGAAAAAAATCATATTTGGTCACAGTATTTCTAAACAGGCCGCAAAAGAAGAGTATGTGTTCACACATTGTGTGTGAATTCTGTGGGCAGGTCACTTTTGCGCTCTTAGCAGGTAAAGCAGATTAAAGCTATATAAATGATAACATGCTTACAAATCCAGTCAGGATGCAAAACACTTGAGATAAAGCTCATTAAATCGCTCTGGTCTATGCTTCATGGTTAATTTAATTAATATTGAGGATTCTTTTAGATCAGTCTGCAGTGCTTGCTGGTTTGGGGTTATTGGAGGGTTTTTTTAATCATATTACTTTCTGTGAACAAAATGAGTGGTTATCAATGTGCAGGGGAATTTTTCATGAATAGTAAGGGACTAAATATATTGAACCTACTAGAATATTTTACTGAGTTCTGCCTCTGACAGAACTGGTCAAACTGGTAGAAAACCAGTCCTCTAAACTGGATTTTGAGGTGTATTTCCTCTGTTTATCTAAGCCAAACAGGAAGGGGGCTGGATTCCTAAGAAGCTGTCATCTGATGTAGATAGCACAGAATTTTTTTTTTTTTTTCCATAATAGTACTACGGAAAAGTGTTCCAGGGTCAGAGTGTGCAGTGGGGATGACAAATGGATGCAGAACAGTAAATTAGTGTCACCTTTGGAATAAAACAGTAAAACTTGTTCTGCTCTTCTCTCCATCCTCACAGGCACATGATACTGCAGAGATTCAAAATCAGAAGTAAATCAGCTGGACAGTTGCCTCCTGCCTTCCTAAATAGGCAAACATATTAGAAACAGAAAAAGGGGCCTACCTACCTCATTCCTGTGAGTAGCTATAAACATCCCCTTCACCCCCCAAATCGGCATCTGCCAGGTTGTTGTTTAGGAATGCTGAGCATAAGGATGTGGTGAAGAAAACAAAAATTTTAATTTGTTTTCTTGTTGACAACAATTAAGTGTAGCCAACCAAAGAAACCAACTTAAATTATTAACAGGCTACCAGCGTGCCTATTGCCTGTGGCTGCACAGAGCTGATGGATGATGCATTGTTACTCATTAAATGAACCTTTATCTGTGCTTCCTAAAGCTTGGATGCTGCATTAGTTCCTAAAACCATCCGTATCGTTGCCATGTTAAAGTGATGCTGCAGTTGATGTGTCACTGCCGAAGCTGTTTGGGGCTTAGTTCTTTGCTTTTGTATCTCTTGGCAGTTCATTCTGTAGTAACCTGGTGTAACCCATTGTGAGGCTTGAACAGAAGATCCCCAGAGTGACCCCCTTGGTCAGGGCAGTGACCAGAACAATGTTTGCTGAACAGCTGCTGGTAGCTGGTATTCACCTGCTCTGAGCCGCCTTTTCCTTGCTGACTTCTCTGTCCTTTCTTTCTCCAGGGAGAAGGTGGGTTTGCTGGTGTGGATGCCTGCCTCATTTGCTTCACCAAAATGAGTTAGGGCATGCAGGAGAGGAGGGAGACTTTTGCAAGCAGAACCTATCATGGTGAGTCAGATTTTGTCCCTGCTTTTGCTGTGGAGCTTCTCAGTGTACATCGCTTAAACCAAACTGTTCACACAGAACTCTCTCTTTCCTGGAAGTATGTTACACATAACCCTTCCCTGGCAGCAGGGCTGGATTGAGAGGTTCTTCCCTACTGCTTTTGCCTCCCCTGCCACATGAGGCCCACAAAGTGATGGGGAGACCTTCAGCAAATTAAAGCAGGAAATCGAATGGAGCTGAAAATTACTTTTTACCATGTACACATGAAAAGTATGAGAAACTGTGGTCTGTAGCTTTGATTTGGAACCACAGCATCTGTCTTGAACATTACACTAAAATTAAGTACATGGGAACTGTGTTTTTAATTTGGGTTGCTAAATACTCTTTAAAATACTTCAGAGAGATTAATTCTCCATTACTACAGATGAAGTTTTCTGTCATTGTTCACTGTGATTGTGAAGGAGCCCCAACAGAACTGCTGAAAGTCCCTAGCACTGCAGCACGGACATTGTATCTACCCTGATATCTTCACTTCATGGATTTGTTTCTAATTTTGAAGCTTAACCTTGGGTTTGAAATTCACTGCAAAGAACTTTCTCAACAGCAATAGGGAGTAATGAAACATAGTTTGCTACAGAAGCATTGCCCTTCTCCCTCCTCCTCATGATGAGAGTTCTGTCTCATGTCTTGCCCTCTTTATTGCCTTCATTTCTCCAGGTTTTCCAAGCCTCCCACTTCTGTGTTATCTCAGTTTTCTCATCATCTCAGTACTTTGTAAGGATGCATCAGGTCAAGCTTCTGGGCAGATGGTTCCCCCACACTGCACTCAGAGAGGCCTAAGCACTTAGGCATCTACAAATATGCTAAGTTTTAATTAATTCAAGATCAATTTAAACAAAAACAGATGCAATATCTTCCGAAAAATGTTTGCTTTCAAGCAATCCTTCATACCAAATGCGTGTAAACAGACTGGATTTGGTGTGGATAATCAAAAAAGCAAAGTTAGAATTCAAAAATTTTTCTTTCCTACCTTCAAGCATGAATTTCTCCAGTTCCTGTGTTGTTTTGGGGGTGCTTTTTTTGGTGGGTTTTTTTGGGGGGAAGGGTTTGTGTGGGGTTTTTTTGGGGGGGAGAGGTTTGGGGTTTTTTTATTACTTCTGACTGCTATAGGTCTCTGCTTGAACATAGGTTCTATCTGTCTCTGCTTCAACACAGATTCTTTGTCTCTTCCTTTCACAAGTGGGACTTGATGTTCCAAACTGTCTTAAGGCTCTTGAACTATTGCTGAGCTCATCACTTCTCTCTATAGCTGATGCACAATTTTTTTTCCAAGCTCCACCCTCCTTTGTGCATACTGGATTTTATTTAAGCTTTTGAGGATTAAGTATGGTATTAGTAAAACCTTTGGGGTTCTTGCTGAGAATTGTATAAGTATCCATTTTGATCATGGAGAAGCAGCTGCATCCATGTGTTGAATAGAGAATTTTTCCTTTGGAACCACTGTCGCTTCAGAAGTCCTTGTGAGTTTGGGCACTGCACTCAGCATCTGCAAGTCCCTGTCTCTCTACTTGGGTGTCAGACTACTTTGATTTGTCCTTGCCAGATCACCAGCACTGAGCAGATTGCATTGCTCTGTTCTGCTGGGACAAAGTCAATCCATGTTAATGGCTTCTTTAATCTTTTAAAAGTGATTATTTTATTTGGGGCAGTGGCTCCAGCCAATTCCATTCTCTTGCTAGGGATAGTGGTTAAATAGAGATAAGCAGTGCCAGCATAAGACAAGTCAGACTCTAATCTTGCCTCATTTTGGGCCTAATTGAACTGAAAAAAAAAACTATACTGGTTCTCAGAAGTCATAACGTTGCATGGCTCACGTGGTTTACCTTCTCCAACCTTGATTTCAGGTAATACTGGTTAGCCCTGTGTATACTATTAACTCTGTGTATCTAATCTAAACCAAATTTATCCAAAGTATCTTGTTTGTGCATCTGAATTGTTTAATTCTGCTGTATACTTCTGTTAGATTTTAGTTTTTAAGGTCTGGAATAGGGGAAAATTAGACTAGACCAAGGAACCTGCAGACTTGAAGAGAAAGGAGGAAATTTAATTATCTGTTATTCCACCTTGCATAAATGTTTTTAATGGTATAAGTCTCTTTTAAGCTATTACTTGTTTTTGTAAAAATAGATCTTTCTTGGATATTCCTTTTACCAACTTCACAGAACTTAATTTCTCTATGTGCCCCTCGATGCCCTGGTTTAGATGGCTAAACCTTCAAGTCACAGGTGCTGTTGTGTTGCTGTCTTGAACTGTGGGAGCCTTCAGGTCCTACTAAGCTCAGTGTCTACTGGAGCAACATTGGCTTGTAAATAATCCCAAGCATCTCTCACCTTTCCTCCCAGTGCCTCCTGGATGCTCCTCCTTTGCAAAGGAATTTCCAGGTTCCAGTTTGTTTTACACATCTGCATCAGGCAGCTGCTTTTCCCAGCAGGGCTGGTGACAGCATCACCCAAAGCACAACAAACTCCTGCCTACGAGTTGGTAGGCAAGTGCCTTCTTTGGGATGTAGGCCATGTCCCAGAACTTTCCTGTAGTGAGGAGGTGGTTATCACTTTTAATTTTCTGATGCAGTTACTATAACTTGTAGTCAGAGTGATAAGACACAAATGTTATTCCATTTTATTTAAGTGCCATCTTGGTTGTTGCTGTGGTAGTATTTTTACAGAAGTTGGCTTATTATAGAGCAGTGGCATTTGGTTTTGCAAGTAACTGGGACACATTACCTGCCACTACAGGCAGCTTACTCTTGAATTCATGGTTTGGAAGTTTGTTCATTTTAGGCTGATTTAAGATGATGTACCATTTGATTATGGTCTGAATTTCAATATTGAATTTGTCCTAGGAATCCTCATTAAGATACAATTAATAAAGATTAACTGCTGCATTAGGATACTTGGGCAGCTCTGCCTGACGTGGGTGGAAGTAGAACTGGGTTGTAATAACAGGCAATGCTCTGTCATTCTGAGATTTAATTTCTAGTTGGATTGGTTATTTAATAACTGTCTATTATCAGACAAGTATGTTACACAATTACAACAATATTGTTATGGCATGAGGTACATACTGTGACTGAGTGCAAGCATGGAGATGTAGAAAACATAAACATTCTAGTTAGTGCTCTTTACCTCTGCTACATACCTTTACAGCTTTCATCACTTATTTTGTCAGTGTGAAATAAACTAATTTATTCAGTTCTCACAAAATCAAATTACTTTTGCTATGTATTAGAAGTAGAGTAAAATACTTCTAAGTGCTATTCCACAGTGAGAAATGAGATTCATTCTCTTTCCCCAAACTGTTTAAATCATGTTTTTTACCAGTGAATCCATGTCCCTAAAGCACAAACTTCACAGAGCTTTTCAGGCCAATGTATTTCTTCTCTTAGCCAGTATTGTCCAAGGCAGTTTCTCATGGAATTTCAGGAATTTTTTGTTTGTCTTGGAGATTTCTTTTTCACAGTAAACTTATTTTTCTGACATAGGTCATTCTAGACCTGGGTGAAAAGAATTAAATGTATACTTTAAAAAAATGTTCTCACTGGACAATCTAACCATCAGGATATAAATTTAATTTAAAAATGTGCACTGGTTCAGTTTAGAGCAAGATCCTGACATTCTATAGAAATAAATCTTAATCTAAGAATGCTAATCTGTGAAAATTACCAATACAGAGCAGTGGAAAGATACAGTTTAAGTATTTGATGCAGTATACTTTGATAGTATTTATACACTCCTTTTATAGTTATTTAGCATGAAGTCCATGAGAATTTCTGTTCCATTGGTTTTGCTGTTAAGAATATGATGTGCATATTAGCATGGTTTCTGCAGACAAAAATAGAGACAGTGGCTGCATGATGAAAGTATGATCTTTGTCTCTCTTGAGGTATTACTATTTTAGATGAGATGGTTAGAAACTTTAATTTCTAATGTGTTAAACCTTAAAAATCAGAATGATTCAAAATAAATATATCTATCTGTTCTAGATGCTGCATGGGTTCTATAGTAGAGTTTTAGCATTGCACAACTAAATTATGGCCCAGCCTAAGTTCTTTCAGAGTCATATTTATGAGTAAATTCATGTGGTTTTGAATCACCTCCCCTGCAAAGCCAGAAAGGGTTTCAGTAAATGAGACAAAAGCTATCCGTACCTGATCTCTTGGTGGTTTTAATGTCTATAAGGGCAGACAGTGTATAGCTGGAGGGGCTGGCATTGTTTGTATTGCTAAAAGAAGAAAGCCGCTTCATAGAGAAGACAGGAAATACCTTGTTTCCAAATAAATCATCTCCTCTCACATTTCTTTTGAGCTACCTCTGTATATTTAAAGCATGAAAAACTGACATAATTTGTTTCACATGGATGCTTAATCTTTGGAAACTTTACCTAGAGAGAATAAAGTTTTGGGTAACTAAAATAAGTTACAGTGTAAATTAGACCAGCAAGATTGTAAAAGCATCTCTACATGGAGCAGTCAGTTCTTTACAGAGGAACAGAGGAGCCTTAGCACTCTTATAAGCTGAAACCACATTTGGCAAATAGTAAACTTCAAGAGTGAAAAAGGTCAAACAAACACTGTGGTGAAGTCACAGATACTTATATCCTGGTCACATTTTGCTAAATATGCAACTGAGTCTATATCCTTTGCAAAATGTGTACTGCATGTAATTATATTCCAAATATTGTTTCACTGGAGGCTATGAGATTTGACTGTTTCATTTGTGTTATTTATTGTTGCTGTGCTACAAAAATGAATTGTGCACTGGTGGTATAATGAACTACCAAATGTCTTATTTGTCTTATTAAACAGACAGGGATTAAAAGGATGTCTTATAAAATGTCTTGGTTGAAAAGTTATGTGAGTAATTGGATAAATTTTTATGGTGAGGTATTTCATTTTGTGAGGGAATGATCTTTCCCTTTATGCAGAAATTAAGAGAGATTTACACTCTTTTCAGCGATTGTTGTTAACACAGATTTTACTCCATACAAGAAATCATTTCAGTGTTTTTTCATCGATTCTGAAAGCATCTGCTGGATTGCTCAATACCATGATGAGACAATTAGATACAATTTTGATTCTTGTGGCAATTAAAGCATCACTGAGAGGAGGTGCCCCCCAAGAGGAAGCCAATTGTCTCTTTTGTGAAAGTCTGGCTGGTGGAGAAAAAGATCCCTGAAATTAGCACAATCCTTCTTTTTTACACTGCTTGACAGAAGTGCATACACATGTCTGGGCTAACTCTGGGATGTGTTGGTGGCTGCACAAGTTTAGGGTATTAAAGGACAGAAATCCAAGCAAAATGATGCTTCCTTCTCTCTGCTGCTTGCAGAACAATTTCCTGCAAAACTGATAGGATTTCCCAAATAAATTTGCTGCGTGTGGAACTGGTTTATTCATTCTGTGGATTCATAGATATTAAGTGTGCCTTGAAGCATGCTGATCCTTGTGTGTTATTATTAACTGAAAGTAGAGAGATGGGTCCAGATAGAACTGAAGAGATTGGCACCTTCAGCATTGAGATCTGCCTTCTATTTCTGAAAAATGTTGCAGCTATTTATAAATTTGGAAGATCACAGGACTGTATGTGGCTTATCATGCTTATGCTTGTTGGTTCAGCTTCTGATGTACTATTGTAATTAACTTTATTCCTAGCTTTCACAATCACAAGGCTGTTTTTCTATTTTTAAGGCCTTCTGCAAGAATACTGGATATTTTATCTTCACTGAAGCGCTGTGGCACATTGCAAATGATGTATAAGGCCTAAGTGTTTCTCTTTATTTCTCTTCAGAGTACATAGTATATACATTGTGCTGTTTGACATCATAGCTAGCTTAGTAATGCCCAGGAGAAAGTTGCCAAGGCCCAGAAGGGAAAGCAAAAAATAGAAGCTAAACCCCAAATTTTGTCTTAACGCCTCTACCTACAGTGAGCAGGGAGCTGAAAAATTTTCTGTGTTTTTTTCAGGCTAGATAAAATACAGATACAGGAGAAGGAAAAAGACTGCAGTTCCTCCCTGCTCTTCCTTAGCACATTAGCACTCTTTAGAGCAATACATGCTGCCCATTTTTCCTGCTCAGCCAAGGCCTGGTGAGTCTATTGACCTGTCTACAGTCTTTCCATTACAAACATTACTTCATTGCTGCTGTTCTGTGTTAGCAAGGCAAAGTGATAGAGTTCCAGTGGTTCAGGTATTTTTTCAGCCAGGTTTCTCCAGTAAGAAACCCGATACACTACAGCTTCAGTCCTTACCTTTTGGCTCCACATGGGAAAAAAAAAAAGGCTCTTGCTGAAGCGTTTGCTCCCATAGATGGGTGTGCCTTCATCTCAGTGCTTAACAGATGGGTTAGTTCATGGAAAGAACTGAGAACAATGTGAGCAGATGTGTCCCTTAGTAAATTCTTGTAGTGGTTTGTAGAAGGCCTGATAGGACAGGAAGATTTCCAAGGTCAGCTTTCAGGGGTGACACCGGCTCAAGTGACGTTCTATTAAGTGCCTGACTTTCCAGAGGTAAAGTATTATGGGAACGTTTACTGCTTATCTCTAAGCAGGAATTTCAATTATAATATGAATTCTCTGAATGCCTTTCTGTTTGAGAGCTTAAGTTCTATCATTTGAATTACACAGAAGGTACAGAGCCAGATTTTCAACCTCCTCCTGAAGATCATTTGTATAACTTTGGGCCATTTGGCTGTGGCTTTATTTCAGGAGACTGACAGTCTAATTTAATCAAGCAGGTGAGGATTTGTATATATGGAGTAGATATTCAGTCACATAAGCTGTGTGTAAAAAAATCACAGGTCAGATTCAGGACTGTTTGAAGTTGCCCAAGAAGTTCTTTGCAACTAAATCTCTTTTGGATGGAATCTATTTATGGAAGTGTTTTTTTTTTTTTTTTTTCTTCCTTTTATTTAAAGTCTCCAATCTATAGAGATCATCATCAGAGAAAACATTATTGCTATGCATAAGAAAATAGTAGTTGCTGTATAGTTTCTGAGTTGCATATATTACAATGCACACAAGCAAATCCATTTCTATATTAATTAAAACACAAATGCTTGCGGCATGACTTTAGTTCTGATCCAAGTTTAAATATTTGACTGCTTGATGGTGGTGACCTTCTTTTCTTGACATACCACTTTTACTTTGAAGCTAGTGCTTGAAAAACCAAATGATTATCAACTGAGTAAAGTTCAGCTTGTACCTTTTTCCACTTTCAAGTATCGTGAACTCCCCACAGATAGTTTGCCTTTCAGTGTACTGACTGCAGCTCCAAGAAATGAGCTCATTCTGTCTGTCATGAAATGGAGAACACTGCTGGTTAATCAACTGGTTCAGCAAACAGAAAAGAGGTTTTTCCCAAACATTTGTACAGAAGAGAAGAGCTGACTCAAGTGAGTGAATATTGCACATCTGCTGGTTTTGGCTGGGCTAGAGTTAATTTTCTTCACACTGTCCGTATGGGGCTGTGTTTTGCATTCGTACTGAGCACAGGATTGATAATCAGGGATGATTTTGTCATTGCTGAATGGGGCTCACACGGAGACAAGGCCTTTCCTGCTTTTCCTGCTTCCAGGCTGGGGAGGGATCTGGGGGTGCACAGGAGGCTGTGAGGAGACACAGTCAGGACAGGCGACCCCCACTGACCACAGGAATGTTCCAGACCACGGGACATCATGCCCAGTACATCAAGTGGGGGAAGAAGAAGGAAGGGGGGGACATTTGGAGGGATGGTGTTTGTCTCCCCAAGCCACCATGCTATGTGATGGGGCCCTGCGGGGATGGCTGAGCACCTGCCCAACCATGGGAAGCACTGAATTGATTCTTTGCTTTGCTTTGCTCTCCCTGTAAAATTCTCTCCCTCGCAACCTGGGAGTTTTCCAACTTTTACCTTTACCAATTGTCACCCTGCTCCTGCTGGAGGGGGAGCAGCCAAGGAGCTGCGTGGGGCTGGGCTGGCTGAGGTTAAACCACAACAGCACATAGTGCCTGTCTGGCAGACTGACTGATTCAGTGCAAAGTGACTGACATGAAAAACAGAGCCATCGTTTTTTCAAATAGGTTTCTGCAAAGCTGAGCAGGGGAAATGAGAGTTCTGCTTCTTGCACTGTGGTTGGTCACTTTTTAGGCCACCAAATTGAAAAGCTCGTATAGTTGGGTTTTTGCAGGTGATGGACCATGGTATCAAGCAAACTCTTCTTCATGATTTTTTTTTTTCTTGGTTGAATTTTTTGTTTTGGGGGGCTTGAGGGGGTTTGTTTGTTTGTTTGCTTTGTGGGGTTTTGGTTTGGTTTGTTTGTTTGTTTTTGGTGGGATTTGCTGATTTTTTTAAAATTCCTTTTGTGTGGTTTATAGTCTTGTCTGTCTGTTCAGCATCTGTCTCCCCAAACGCTACTGATCTGTTGTTGTGGGACCAACTCCCTGCATCAAATCATTATTTTCTCTCCCTCCCTCCCTCCCACACAGCCATTTGTGTTTCATCTAAAACCTAAATGAACTTAAAGATCTTCATTGAAATCGTTCCTGCTCCACATCCCCAACTTTTTATTCTGAACCAACAGTAACAGAATTCTCTCTCTCCTCCTTGCATTTCTGGCTAATAAGCAGCCCTGCTAGTCAGGCAGAGCCATTTTCTGCCATGAGTTTTTGAATAATATCTAATAAATTGACAGTGGGTATTGTCCAAAATGCTGAAACATTTGTTTCTAAAAATAATCAGCAACAACTCCCAATCAGCTCTGCTGTGCATCTTGCTTCTGATCAGCAGCAAAGCAGAGGAGCTTGATCAATGTCTTTAAAATAAAGAAAAAATATTGAATGTATGAAAGAGAATATTTTTTTGGATTAAGGGATTTTTTTTTAATATATCTGTCAACTTTCCAAGGCTTTTACGACAAAATGCAGGGAAAAACACAGGTATTTCTGAAATCCTTTTAGAATCCAATTTCAGATGTTTAAAAAATATATAAATATTTTTCTCAGCAGCAGATTAAATTGAAAGATATTTATATGCTGAAGCTTGCAGTAAGCTCTGCAAGTATGTCCTAATTCCTCAGAGTGATGTTGTCATCACGTTTGTCAGCTAAGGCTCAAGGAGACTGCAAATTCTTTTGTATTTTCCTCTCTTTTTCCTGTCTGGGAGTCCATCATGGGCTGTTTGTTTCAGAAGAAATTGTTCCTCATTTAGTTTACAGGTGCTCTTTTCATGTATGAATTTGGTACAAAAGTTTAAAAAGTGCAGGCAACTGTTATTTTTTTAGCTGTTGCCTGTAGGCATTAATATTCAGTGTAGTGAAGGGTTTTTTACCCCCACCCCCAGGCTCTGTTTTGCAATCAATAGCCTTTTCCATATGTTTTTTCCTGGCATTATGAATTTCCTAGTTTGTACAGTCCTATTTAACTCCATGTCCTGCTTTTCCATAGAATGCAATAATAGATGATGACGACAGTGGCAATTAGAACTAATGGGCTACTTCTTAGAGATGCTGAATGTCCATTAATCCTGTTGAACTTGGTCAGAAATGAGGCTATTTTAACATCAAACTTGGAATATCTGTTAGTTGCTGGTGCTTTTTTTGTGTGTGCAATTCTGCTGCATGTTTCCTTATAACACTTTCCTTGATTCATCAGCTTTTAGTTCTCCTTGTTTAGCCTGAGTATTTCCTATTAATTATTATTTTTCATTTTGCCTGAATTACAGGAAAAATCATAACTGTAGAGGTAGTTACAGCTTATTTATGGCTAGAAAAAACTAAGCCTGTGTTACCAAATTTATTTGACTAAATGAAAGAGGGAATTTTCTTACTGTTCAGGGCATTTTAAAAAGAAATTTTGATGAACAACCATTCTTAATACTAGATAATTTCACATTTATTTCACTGAATGACTTTCCTACTGCACAACTTTCAGCTACTTATGTATGCTATACTTATGTATCTTCAAAATGTTGTGAAATGAATCATTCTAGATGCCATGTCTCAAATTTTTATTTCCCCATTTGTATCTCTAGCTGTTTTAAAATCTTGAGGATATTTACTGATATGGTTTTTTTAGGATGAAAAGGAATTAAGTCTTCTACTTAGTTTCATTTTCTAAACTAAATGCAGTATACTGAGGAACATCGTGTTTCACAGAAATAAGGGTGGGAGTCTCAGGGTTGGGGAGAAATTACCCAGTTCTGTTTTGCTGCATTGTGTGTGTGTGTGTTCTTCCCTGCTGGAGCTCATTCAGCTCAGCACACACCAAGCTGGTATTCCAGCTTCTGCTAAATTCCAGCACATTAAACGAATGCCTGCTCATAGCTTACTATTCTTTCTATATTATGTGCACCTGAGGACTTACAAGTGCTTGCTTTTTGCACATAATCTGAATTTCAGAAGTTCAATTCTGCTGCTATTTTTAGGGTAGTTGTAAGAGGGAGAACTTTCTCATCAGTCTGTCACTGAAGCTGTGGGACGAGCCAATTGAGTAGATCAGTATTTTTAAGAGGAATGTGGAAAAATCACCATTATGTGCTTTCCCTTGATGCGAGGAACAATATAACGTGCAGAGTAACAGACAGTCAAGCCT
Source organism: Chamaea fasciata (assembly GCF_029207755.1). NCBI lineage: Eukaryota > Metazoa > Chordata > Aves > Passeriformes > Sylviidae > Chamaea > Chamaea fasciata. Next base: position 5,100,415 of record NW_027094099.1, read on the forward strand.
TGTGTTTAAAATAGAGCTGAATTGTCTCCATCAAGGCATGGATGTGCTGCAGACTCCATTTTTAAAGACTATACTGAACCCTTAATCGCTGACTGTGCACTTGACATACAATTAAGCATTTGAGCTTTCCTCTAATCTCTGTGTACAAGAAGATAAAGGATGCTTGGAGACTTGTATCAGTAAGACTATTTATACAGAGCTCATACTGCTAACATGTTTGATGTCCTTTAAGCTTCTGCCTTCATATCCCTGTCAGCTCAATCCACTGCACACATTTTTCTGAGTCAAACTGGCATAAGCTGGGAAGGGGAGAAATGTGTTCACATGCAAGAACACTGGTCACAGTAAGACCTTTTTCTAGCAGGAGGAGAAATCCTTCCCTTCATCAGTAACTTGTGACAGACTGCAGACTTAGGACATAGATAAAGCAATAGGTGTTTCTCATGCAGTCATTATAAAGAGATTTCAAGTGATGAAGGTTCAGAAAAAAAAGAAACTGAGTTTGTGCCAGCACTTCAGACTGTGCTCAAGAACTTGTCTTTGAAAAGTTAGATCATTGAGGTGCTGCCTTACTCTGGGGAATGACAACTATCACAGGGATCTGCAAGAACATGAAACATTAGCTAGTCATGGATTTTTTGTGGCTGAGCTGTAGACAGATGCTATGTGTCAAATTTTGCATCCTTCCCCCCACAGTTTTCAACACAGACATCTGCAGGGCACAGATAGACACAGTTCCATAGCTAGAACAGAATTATCGTTTCTTTGACACATGTCCTTTGTCTTTGAGAAGACCAGTACTGATACTGGCCATCTTTATCATGAATACCCCTTCCTGCTGGTGGTCTTGATATTATTTCTTGAATATCATTGCTTCCCTATTATTAGAGATATCTTTTCCCTCATATGTTGCTTGAGCTAAATTTAAAAAATTGTGAAGAACCAACGTGCAGTGGGCAAGGCCTTGTACTGAATGTAGAACTTGCACTGAAGAAGCCAAGTCTTGACAGAATTCAAGCACAAAAAGCTGATGTTACAGAAGGTGATGATTTATGTCTGGATTTACAGCTACTTCAGTGTGCATATATGTAACAAAAATAATGGAAGCAAGCATACACTTGAGATGTGCTCCCACTTGGGGAGATGCTGATCCACATTCAGCAGACTATTGGCAGAGGTTTTCAGCACTGTGCAGCTGATCCTAAGCTGCTGAGAAAATTGTAGGAAGTATTTGAGTCCTGTGTCAGAAGGAGAAGTGGAAAATGGAACTCCTTTTGAGTTCAGAACAAGCAGTGCATGAGCATCTTGGGAGAGAATTGAGGTATTTCTAGAAACTGAGTGGAGGAAGCTTCTTCAGCTCTTTGTTAGTGACTACTTTGAAATGTCAGATAAAAATAGGGGAAAATGAGAGTTACTGTGGATATTCATTCTTAACAAGGAACATCTCTGATCTCTGGCCTCAGCTGATTTTGTCTCAGACTCTTACCTTCAAAAGACCTGTTGGAGATTGAGTTCTTTGGTTTGCAGTACATATGTAGCATCTCCAGTCTGCATTTCATTTTCTCTGCTTACTTCACACAGAAGCTGTTGCAGGGACCATGCAAAGGTAAAAAGATAAATTCAAAATCTGTGCTCCAAATGATGAAAGAATTGCAACTGAAATTCCATCCTGAACCTTTTGAATCTCATGATAATTTTATTCTGAGCTTTTATATCTTTGTGTAGTTTGTCACAGACCAAGTTTGGGTCATATAGGGAGCATTCTTCAGTTTCTTGGCCCACTATACAAGGAAATACAGCAGAGTAAGCAGTATTTAGGGTTGATCATAAACTGCTAAAGCTCCAGTGCATGTGTGAGGCTGGAAAGGGCTGAGCTATGTGCGTGTCCTTGTGCTCTGACCATTACAGTATCTATGGTAATATTTTAGATAACTTCTTTACAACCACAAGCTAAATGGAATAATTTTTATTTTACTTTAAATGGTAAATTGTGATATAATAAAAAAATATACTGCAAGTACATAAGCTGAGTCCTCTTTCAACAGAAGAAGTAGGCTGAGTGTTGGAAAGTGTTTATTACTCTGTGCAGCAGATGTGTTGAACAAAACCATAAAAATGTTTCAATCGTTTTTTTATTAATATTGTTGAAAGAAAAGAAATATACTTTGCTTGTTTATTTCCAGGGCAACGATAAAAGTTACATCTCATTGACAGAAGCACCATCATTTGGTTTGGGGGCTGGATATCAGAGCTGTTAGTTATTTCCTGATAGCTAACAGGAGTTTCACAGTGCAGATATTTCAGTTTGTCAATATTGTTTAGCTGGAAATGTGCAGGCATATTCACACTTGATGATTATTTCTATCCCCTGCAGTCCAAGTACCTTTGAAAGTGTTAAGAGTTATTAAAAACTGCTTCTGTAAGTTGAGGGTTTTACAGTTGTTTTTTTTTAAGTTCCCTGAGGGTGATAAAGAGAGGGTCACAGGCGAATGTGGTTTGACTGCATTTCCTTTGCAATGAATGAAATGATGCTTTTTATGCTGTTGCGAACTTTGAAATAATCTGCTTCAGTGTGAAAGTATCTGTGGTGTGCTACATCTGTAAGTGAGTTCCAACAAAGAATTGAAGATAATACTTTGGTCAGATTTATGGTTCTTGCAGGAAAATCTGTCACAGTGAAGAAAAAAAAAAAGGTAGGAATCTTATTAACTCCTATATGTTAGTTCACATACACCTGAGTCAGAGTTGGGGAAGTTAACACTTGTTAATTTAGGGGCTTAACTCATGTTACAGTTGAGTTGTCACACAGAAAACTGGAGTTTTTGCATAGGAACCACTATCTATTGAGATTTGGTTACTTGTGTATGTACTTTAGGAAATAACAAGAAATAATGTTATGTTTTGTTTTCTTATCCTAATTCTTACAAATTCATAAAAATTGTGGACCTTGTTATAGTTTTGCCTGTTTTAAAAGCATTATCAGAAGGAATGTGTTCCATGATAAAAAGATTTGCGTGGTTAAATCCTGATTTTGGTGGGCTTGGGCCCAGTTACAACTGTATGAGTTTTGTGAAAGGATTAAAAAACCAGAAACAGTAAAACTGATTGTAAGTGCCTTTTAGAATAATAAGGTGAAGCTTATAGTAATTGGATTATGTATTTGCAAGCAACGGGATTTATTCTTAGGAGATAGGAGTTGATTATATGGAAAGGGAACTGCTGTATCTTTTAAAAATAAATAAACCCCATGAAATGGTGTTCCTTCTTTCTTCATGTGCTCATCTATTTGCATCAAAAAGAGTGGCTATCTTGATTGAGTCTTCTCCTGGATATCTCTTCATTAGGTCATTGCTTCAGGTTTTTGGAAGCTTATGAGAAGCAAACTTTCAAAGCTGTATTTGATGAATTTTAGGACAAAGAACTGTTAAATTCCAAGTGCAAGGTGCCATTTTCATGTAGGAGAGTAATAAGGATATTTTTGTACAATCATATTTCTTTTTTTATTAATTGTCTGGGCTGTGCCTAAGTAATATTCTTAATGCAAATTACTGTATCTGGTAATTTATCTGTATTAAGAATAGTATCTATTAGGCTTCTAAGGTCAAAGGTAAAGTCTATTGTGGGAGCTATTATTATTCAAATAGCAGAAGTGTATGATTAATATTCTACTGCTTTTTCTTTTTTCTTCCAGATTTCTCAGGGGACAAAATTTTGCTTATTCATACCTACTACTGTGGCAAAAATGGATTATTTTCCTCACCAAAAACCAGCAGCATAACACCCATCCAACACCTGCCTCAAGGAACTCCTGTTTAAAGTCTATTGTAAGTCAAATGAACCACTTGCTTAAAGGCAGCTTTAATCAGCTGCGTGTCTATTTACAGCTCCGCACCCAGCCCCGCTGAGCTGAGCACGGCGGCTCTGCTGCAGCTGCTGCTGGCCCTGAGCGGCAGCAGAGGCGGGGAGCGGCTGCGCGCCTTGGGGCCGCCGGTGTCACCGGGGTGTCCCCTGGGTGTCCCCTGGGTGTCCCCTCAGGAGTGGGGAGGGCTTGGGCCGGGCCCTGCGCCGCCGGTGTCACCGGGGTGTCCCCTGAGTGTCCCCTCAGCAGCGGGCTGTGGGGCAGGGCTTGCCCCCAGCCCCCGTCTCCGGTGTCACCCGGGTGTCCCCTCAGCAGCGGGCTGTGGGGCAGGGCTTGCCCCCAGCCCCCGTCTCCGGTGTCACCCGGGTGTCCCCTCAGCAGCGGGCTGTGGGGCAGGGCTTGCCCCTAGCCCCCATCTCCGGTGTCACCCGGGTGTCCCCTCAGCAGCGGGCTGTGGGGCAGGGCTTGCCCCTAGCCCCCATCTCCGGTGTCACCCGGGTGTCCCCTCAGCAGCGGGCTGTGGGGCAGGGCTTGCGCTCAGCCCCCATCTCCGGTGTCACCCGGGTGTCCCCTCAGCAGCGGGCTGTGGGGCAGGGCTTGCCCCTAGCCCCCGTCTGCGGTGTCACCCGGGTGTCCCCTCAGCAGCGGGCTGTGGGGCAGGGCTTGCCCCCAGACCCCGTCTCTGGTGTCACCCGGGTGTCCCCTCAGCAGCGGGCTGTGGGGCAGGGCTTGCCCCTAGCCCCGTCTCCGGTGTCACCCGGGTGTCCCCTCAGCAGCGGGCTGTGGGGCAGGGCTTGCCCCCAGCCCCCGTCTCCGGTGTCACCCGGGTGTCCCCTCAGCAGCGGGCTGTGGGGCAGGGCTTGCGCTGAGCCCCCGTCTCTGGTGTCACCCGGGTGTCCCCTCAGCAGCGGGCTGTGGGGCAGGGCTTGCCCCCAGCCCCCGTCTCTGGTGTCACCCGGGTGTCCCCTCAGCAGCGGGCTGTGGGGCAGGGCTTGCCCCCAGCCCCCATCTCCGGTGTCACCCGGGTGTCCCCTCAGCAGCGGGCTGTGGGGCAGGGCTTGCGCTCAGCCCCCATCTCCGGTGTCACCCGGGTGTCCCCTCAGCAGCGGGCTGTGGGGCAGGGCTTGCGCTCAGCCCCCGTCTCCGGTGTCACCCGGGTGTCCCCTCAGCAGCGGGCTGTGGGGCAGGGCTTGCCCCTAGCCCCGTCTCCGGTGTCACCCGGGTGTCCCCTCAGCAGCGGGCTGTGGGGCAGGGCTTGCGCTCAGCCCCCGTCTCAGGTGTCACCCGGGTGTCCCCTCAGCAGCGGGCTGTGGGGCAGGGCTTGCCCCCAGCCCCCGTCTCCGGTGTCACCCGGGTGTCCCCTCAGCAGCGGGCTGTGGGGCAGGGCTTGCCCCTAGCCCCGTCTCCGGTGTCACCCGGGTGTCCCCTCAGCAGCGGGCTGTGGGGCAGGGCTTGCCCCCAGCCCCCGTCTGCGGTGTCACCCGGGTGTCCCCTCAGCAGCGGGCTGTGGGGCAGGGCTTGCGCTCAGCCCCCGTCTCCGGTGTCACCCGGGTGTCCCCTCAGCAGCGGGCTCTGCGCAGGGGGCCCAGGCCCCGGTGACAGCGGCTGATCAGGAGGCTGATCTGCGGTGCAAACGAAGGCTCAGCCCATCCTGCTGTTGCTATGACAATTGATTTCCGACGTCGCAGTGGGGAAACGGGGGTAAAGAGCTCAAAATGTGGGGAGCTGCACGGGGTGCAGCTGGTGGGGTTGGCTGCGGGGCTGAAGGCTCCTTGCGGTGCCACGGGCCCAAGTGCATCGCTCCTCACGCAAGGCTGACTTGGAAAAAAGTAATGAAACTCCACGTTAGAGATGTCCAAAAATGGCCGCTCAGAATGTGTGCTGTTCATGGGCTGAAGTTAATTTTATGCAGGCCGAGTGCATGATAGATGTTTTGAGAGAGAAAGCTGTGTTAAGATTAGAGTTTTGGCCACCATACCATCCTTATTAGAAAGAAGGATGGCATTTGGAGAAATATATTCAATATTTCGGTATAAGATCTTCTTGCTGTATTGGACAAATGAGGAAAATGAGGGGAAAAATTAGGGAAAAAAATCCAAATGAAGAATAAGTCTAGTTTGTTCATGTTGCTTCTTTGGAGATATATTCTAGTAAAGGAGATGCATGTTACTTAGTGAAACTGCATTTAATAAGAGGCCTCAGATTAACATCTGAAAGCCTAATTGTCATTTTTCCAGTGCAATATAGTACTGTCTACATCTTTATTGCTCTCATAGATAAAAGAATGATTAATACTTGAATTTGTTTTAATATTAAGGTATTTGTTTCAGAGAAATTCTGACTTTATCAGTGGCATTACATTTATCCTTTGCACAGCTGCTTTCTGTTAGAATGCAATTAACACACTCTGAGGGCCCTTGTGAATAAAATAAGGGAAACATTGTAATTGACTTACATTCATTCTCCATAAAATGTTTCATCTTGTTATCTATATCATGTTTTCTTGTTTGAAAAAACAACGCCATAGCAATGGTGGTGTTTTATCCTGAAAAAATCCTGAGGCAGGGATGTAGAAGATTCTTATCTGAAAACGCTCTGTCTCTTGCTTGCTTTATTCCAGTTCAGGACCCCTGTTTCTATGGACTTCTTGTTTATCTGTGACATTTTTTCCTTCTGCGAATGTAATCACTCTTAAGTAAGAAAAATGGTGTTATGAAAACCCTCTGAAACTCCGTGAAAATACAGTTGTAAAAATCTCATCTAAAGATAATTTAGTTGTGTCCTTCATTATAGTTCTAGCTTGAAATAATTCAAATATGTGAGCAAATAGCAGACACTTTAAATAGCATTTCTGAAAATTGAAAGATAGCTGCATTTTTAAAATACTTCCCAGTTGGTGCCCGAATCTTGGTGGTATTTATCCTAGAACTGGACCTGAAGTACTTGAACAGTTCTCTTGGACAGCTCTTCTTTGATGGTTCCCACAGAGCCAAGAATTCTTCAGCACAGCTTCTTTCTTTGTGTTTTTTCCACTTCTGTGTCTAATGTATCTGTTCAGGACTTGTCTACACAAGATACCAGAGAAAATTGATGCAAATCAACTAAATGTAGGAATTTAAAGGGGGCAGCTTAAATCCTACCAAGTCCCTGTGTGCACTGTCCCATTCATAATTAAACTGGCCTCCAGTGAATTCAGTTTAACTCACTTCGAAGGCAAGATAAGGCAAACCAAATTAAGGCCAGCATTTTATTCACAGATGAAAGTGTTTCCAAAGGAATTTATTGGATATAGACAAATCCAGTTAAATTAGTTGGGTTAATTTTCCTGAGTTCCTTTGTGTAGATAAAACCTGAGGAATAATATCTGGTTTGAGCTTTTACTTTTTGTGTGTTTTGTTCTTCTCCTTTTGTTCCAAAACTCTGACCTTTTAGGCTCGAGAAGGTAGATGGCCCTTACCAAATGCTGTCATGTAATTTTCCTGTGTTTTGTGAGTCCACATTTTAACATATAAATTCCCCACTTTGCCATCAGGTCTAGTTCACAGTAACCTTTTGTTAGGTAATTACCATTGATTTGTCTTCTCCAACTAATGCCTTTTAATCCAGTTAGCAGAAAAAATACCATCTCCACTTTCTTAAGTGGCCTGCATTAACTACTACTTCCCTTAAAGCTTCTGTTCTCCCCCTAAACAAATCTTCTCTACTGAACTTGATTGTTTAATTATAGATTTTTTCCTTAATAGTTTAAACTAATAAAGAGTGGTTTAATTTCATAATAATGTCAATATTGTAGAGCTATGGCGTTTCCCATCAATTATGGCCTGCCAGAAAGAATTACTTTTGAAGTGCACAAAGAGGGTGTTTCTGCCTTCACAGGCAGCCCAAGCAGCAGGAACATTGCACCCAGGAGCTGACTGCACCTTTGTGCACTGCCAGAGCAGCTGAGAGCCAGCAGTGGTGTTAAACAGGCTCTGAGCCCTGTCACACTGCAGGGACATGAAAACAGCCTGGGGGAACTGGTTTAATGCAATCACTGGGTGTCTCTCCATCGGTTTCCCAGAGCACCAAGACTGTGCATCTTAATTGATGGTGCTTATTTCATCCTTTCTTTGAAAATTAGGAAAGATCTTAGTTGCAGCTTAGTCATTCTGTCTTCCTGAGGATTCATCCAGTGTCTGCTGTTTTCTCTCTGTTCCTCACTTTGGTTTTGTCAGCTGTGTCTGTTCTGGATGCATGGGATGGGATTTGTTTTAACATGGTTGCTTTTGCTTCCTTAGGTAGCCCTGTGCATCTCTAAGTTCTTTAGAAAAAAAATCTCCATATCATTTAAATGGGTGAAGCTATTTGGCTTTGAAGAAGCTAAATTTAGATTCAGGTGAAGACTGTTTATTTCCAAGTATGCCTCAGCTTTGAGAGAGAGGTACTTAAAGGAGAAGAAAAGATCAGATGTAACTGAGATTGTACTAAATTGGTTTCAAGTCCCATTAGCCCATCTTAACATTTCTAAGTAATCAGTATCTCCTCTTTAAATACTTTAAAAATGCTTTTTCTTATAATATACAACAAATTATCCAATTCCATTGCCTCTTGTATTTGCACTGTATAGATAAGAAATTTTTTAGGGAAGAAGTTTGGCCAGAAAGTGAGTGAAAAGCAAGGTGTTTCTGTGTTTTAATGGCCAAGATGTTTCAATTTCCATTCAGTGCTAAGTGACGTTTGTGTGTCTTGTCTGACCCATTTGAAATGAAAGCTGCAGGTGTCTATGTGTGTCTGTAGTATTGCCCAGGGGAGGAGTGGTGCTCATGGACAGGTGGTATGAGGTGAATGAGGTGTTAGATCTGCTCCGTGTGTGTATCTAAAGTGGAAGTTGTGTTAATGCTTTGACAAGCCATCAAGAGCAAAGGTGGTGCTGATGGTTCCTTAGGTGAAGAGAGACCAAGTCTGTCTGGGGAGAAGTGAGTCTGAGAGCCACCTGCCTTCTGAGTCACTGCCTCCTTTAGAATTTATAATTTATTTTCTTTTTTGCTTACTTTTTACACTTCCATCTTGGTAGGTTTTAACAGCTGATAGTAGTTTTCTCCCAAAGATAATATTTTATGACTTTTTCTGCTGGGTTTTGTTCTTGTTGTTTTGTTTGGTTTTTCTAATCTAAATTCTAGAGGGATGAACAAACAAATTCCATGGGGAAAAAAGCAGTGTTAGTTCAAATGTGTGCAGAGAGGATCCTGCCAACTCTGCTCTTTGCTTCCAGAGTGTAGATTCTGTGTGGTAATTTTGAGCTGATGGTGACGTCATAAATGCAGAGATTGCGCTTGCCTTTCGCTCTGAGAAGGATGTGGGTTTTTACTGTTGAAAATACTGAAGTAGTGCTGATTCTGAGACAGCTCATGAATTGGCTTCTCCAAGCTGATACGTATTTCAGCTCCCCAAACTTATGAGCACTCCAGCCCCCACACAGTGACTGTACTTGAGTGCCCAGCTGGTGCATTTTATATTAACACTCATTATACTACTGAGTCACTTCTGGTGGTGATCCGAAATGCACCAATGCTTTGTATCATCTCTGGCAGGTTCCTTTAGTTCGATCCATATGTTTCCATCCTGCTGGCTAAGATTAATTTTGTTCTTTCTTGTAGTCACCAAAGAAATTAGTTGTATTCAGTTTCTGGTGATCTTTTTGTACAGATTACTGCTGTTGAGCACAGTGCATCTATGTGTGAATGTTTGTTAAAAATAAAAGTAGCATTTTTGTCCTGCATTTGCATTGGAACAGATTCAGTTGAGACAGAGCTTAGATGTCAAATTTGGCCATAATCCATTAAGATAGTTCTCTTTCAAAAAAATCTGCATTCCTTTTTAACTAGTCTCCTCAGTATTTCCAGGTTTCCTTCTGTTACTACATCTTCATTAGGATTACCTTTTAGAAGTGTTTCCCTTGCACAGGGGTGATCCACTGCAGTTTGTGGTCCTTCACTGGACTCACTCCAACATGTCCATGTCATTCTTGTGTTGAGGATCCAGAAATGGACATGATATTCCAGACAAGTCTCGCCAGGACTGAATAGAGAAGAAAAGATCCCCTCCCCTGCTATCCTCATGTGGCCCAAACATAATGATACATTTATATAAATAGTATAAAAGATGTGAAATGTATGGTGGTACAGTGTAGAGGCCAAAAGAGCATGAAATAGGTGGAATTATCAACAGTGTAATCTACCTTTGTCCTGAAAAACATGGAATTGGTATCCACCAAGCACAGGTCTGGTGAGGAGCTGTGAGGGAGCTCGAGTTGTTTAGCGTGGAGAAAAAGGGGCTGAGGGGCACCTTACTGCTGTGGCCTGAAAGAGGGTTGTGGTGGGACAGGTGTCACTCTCTTCTCCCAGGCAACAGTGACAAGATAGGAGCACGTGGCTTTAAGGTACTCCAGGGAAGGTTCTGGTTGGACATCAGGAGGAGTTTCTTGATGAAAATTGGAATGGGCTGCTCAGGGAGGTGGTGGAGTCACTGTCCCTGGAGATGTTTATGGAAAGACTGGATATGGCGCTTACTGCCATGGCCTAGTTGAGAAGGTGGTGTCAGGTCATGGGTTAGATTTGATCATCTCAGAGGTCTTTTCCAGCCTCATTGATTCTGTGATCTTAAAAGTGTCTTCTAACTGTAACAATTCTATGGTTCTGTGGTTTTGTATCCCACAAAGTTTTAGTTTGTTGGACTAAGTTGGGTTTAGTGGCCAGTCCCCATGGACGAGGCTGAGAAGGACCCCACCCCCCTGAGAGAGAAGGTAAATGATGTTTGCATTGTCGCAGGGATATGTACTTGCAGAAAAGGGCAATGTCTAAGAAAGCAAAGGCATTCCATTTTTCAGGCTAAGCATAACCAGGTTACTACACATGAAAGAGGAAAGGACTGTTTCATATAGGGGACGGTGAAATTAATTGGATTCCAATTTCTTTCACAGTTTATTTCCCTGTAGCTGTGGTGCAAGCAAGAGCCAACCAACATCATCTGCTGCCAATAGAAAATCTCCATGCCAGTCCTTACCCTTGGCACGAGGTAAAGTTGCAACTGAGCCTGTGAGGAGGAATCAACAGGAAAAATCCAATTCATGCTCAAAGGTAAACTTTGACCTTATATTCACGCTTGTGAATAAGAAGTGTGAAACTAAAACATATGCTTTTCCTTACCTTGTGTATTGTTTAATTTTCATCCTGTTTTCTTGGCTTTGCACTGTTTCAGCAGCAGTGCAGGTAGGGTTAAAATATGGAAAAATGTTTAAGATGACTGTGTTTTAAATTCCAGCTGTTTTAATAGCTTGCCTAGCATGAACTCCTCTTGTGGTGCCTGCTTTAATTTCTATTTTATGTTTGTAAAGGCCGTTGCCTAGAAGGAGGAGGTTCCTGTTTTCAGGAATAAAAAGAAAATGCAAAGTGCAGTAGAGCAGATATATTTTTGTTGGCCATGCATTTGGCAAGAAAAATTCCCATGCCAGACATTGTCACATTTCACTTGGGGCAAAACATGATCTGCTTCCTAACAGGTCCCTGGGTGATCGTGCCCCCAGGGGAGCATGCTGATAAGATTGTCCCCCACAGACTGCTCATAAACACAGTAAAAATTTTTCAGCAGCTACAGCATTGGTCACCAATAAAGGGAAATAAAACAAACAAACCTCATAAATTACTGTAACATCAGCTATTATGAACACTGGTTTAGCCACAGTTTTAGAAAACAAAAGAAGAAAATTAACTCCATCCCAGCCAGACCCAGCACGGCAGAGAATCTATAAATTACAGAAGCTGTATTGGCCAGGTAAATGAACAAATCCTAAGCCCTGCTCTGTGTGCGTGTTAGTATTAGTTAGGCAAAAGAGCTCTAGATATTTAAATCCTTGCTAAACCTCAGTTCATGAACAGTGACAATGATCTGGTGATTGTGCTTTTAATAAACCGGTCTTGTGTTTAGCTGAATTGCAGGCAATTTGCAAAGCTATTTATGAGCTGCACATAAGAAAAATCAATTAAAAAATGAAATATTAAGATAGAGAAAACCTTCCAGTGTGAGTGATCAGCAGCTCTGGGTTAAGGCAGAGATGGATGACAAATGCTGTTTATTTTAATATGCTGCAATTTGTATGTTTTAGCTTTTTAAATAGTCTTGTTTAGGGAATAGAGGAAAAATGTTGTTTACGTCACCTGGGAGTATATTCTAAACCCTGTTTCTTTTTCTCCTTGGCAGATGGAGACCTTTTAGCCAGCCAGTGAATCCTGCTGCTGCATGTCTGGCAGCACCTCTGAATGATCACATGACTCTTGATATGGATGCAGTCCTGTCAGACTTTGTTCGGTCCACAGGGGCAGAACCAGGTCTGGCAAGAGACTTACTAGAAGGTAAACTTTTGGGGCACAACCATTTCCTGTGTTCACTGCTTGCTTAAACCAAGAACCAGTCATAACAAGAGAGCTCAGGGCTATGGAAACAGATATTTCTTATTATTCTTACCAAGTCAACTGTTGTAATAAGCTCACCATAGATTATACTAAGGCAGGTGTTTTTAACAAAAAAACTTGAAAACTTCTTAGTTTTAGATGGCTGTGTTAAGTTACTAAGAGTTAAGCCCTAAATATTTATGTGCCAGTGAGAGAAAGAAGAAGATTTTAACTGAATTTTCATATTCAGCTGCCTGAAAGTAACTGTGAAAGTTTCTCAGGTCACTGTGTTTAGTCTGAAGTTAAGTCTGAAAAGGATTTACTGTACAGTGATAGAGACACCAGAGGTATTTTCAGGATTTACTGTACAGTGATAGAGACACCAGAGGTATTTTCAGGATTTACTGTACAGTGATAGAGACACCAGAGGTATTTTCAGGTCCTAGTGGTTAATATACATACCTGAACTTCACAGCTTGAGAGCCAAGTGGCTAGGTTGAAAAACATTTAAGAAGCTGTAAAAGAAAAATAAGTGTTTATTTATTAATTTTGTTGTAGTTTTTTTAGGTTTATAGGCTTAAAAGTGGAAAGACACCATTGATATTGGAGTATTTCATAGTAGTTTGGTTTGTTACTTTCTTCTTACGTGGCCTAGCAGTAATTGTGAAGAGGGGAGGTTGGAGAAGAGTAGATGATATCTGTTAATGACAAGTTGGTTCTGTGGGCTTGAAACTTCCATACTGGACTTGCTGCCTGAGAGGTTTAGGGTTTGCTTTATTTTTTTTTTTTTAATCCTAATGTGCTCTAAGAAGTTGTGTTAAATCAAAGTAACTACTGAACATCTACAGCAGATATTAAAGTATTCCTCATGTTATGCATCTCCTTTTTGCAAGAGTTGTTTGACTTTATGTATCCTAAAAGTTTTTCATTTTGTGCTAAGTTCTTCCTTTACTCTGGACTTTTCAGTAATAAGGCATGATAGATTATTAACACAGAGATGCACACAATTCTGCAGCATTTCCCAAGTCATCTGATACATGAAATGAAATCTTGGAATGCCTAGCAAAGAATATTAGCATAGACTTGCTATATTTAAGAGCCCTCTGTTTTGTCTGACTGATTTGATCAACCTGTCATTCTTGCCTAGAGCCTGTCTTAGTCTGATGGTCTTTTAGAAAAAGAACTTGAGATTTTTCTCAGCTATATCAGGACAGATTGTCAGTTATTGTGCTTATAGAGCATTGCCAAAATTTCAAAGGGTTCCTACATATTAGAGGTCTTTCAGAAGAGTTAGTTACCTTGTTTTCCTTTCTATAAAAAGCAGTGCTTTCAAATAAACATCGAATAGAATTTCTCTGTGCTGTACTTCTCATTTCTGTAGATGAATAGATTGATATCAAACATGCTAACAAAGAAATAAGCAATAAACAATCTAATTATTCTGACAGGCTAATAGACATATGCATCTGCCCCAAATCATTTCCTCCTACACAGGAATTTCTCAAAGTAAAAGGGATTGTTGCAAGCTCTGAACAAGATGTGCTCAGGCAACCATTTCAGAACTTGTGGCTGTAGCTACATTCGGTGTAACAGCTTCTAGCACTGTTCATATCTTGTGCTGGGAGACAGTCGTTGGTGGAGTGGTCTCTCATTTGTTTAAAAAGACACAGCAGGGATTGGCACTCTCACGGCCTTTTGATTACCCCAGTGTGTCAGTTTCCCCAGGGAAACAGGAAATCAGCTGCAAGACTCTCCAGATGTCACTGAAACCCATGGAGTAGCTTCTTAACAATAATATAAACAATATTCAGAAGAGCAGCCCCCCACCCCATGGTGCCAATGCCTCGTACCTGGCCTTGGAATGATGATGTCCGTGGTTAGAATCAAACTTCAAAAACAGGTGTGCACAAATATTTCCCAGAATTTTCAAGATTTGGTTGTTCATAGCCCTAAAAATGATGGTTATAGTGGACTTGGAGCCAAAAAAAGCTTGTGTAGACCCTCATTTCCATGTAATCACAAGTTTTGGTCAGATCATCTATGATCCCGTATCCCTTTGCTCTTTCTGACCCACCCAAAAATTCTATTTTTATAACTTGCTCAGACTGAATTTTCACAGTGTGCTCCGATGGAGTAACACCTCCTTTTCAGAGCCAATGCTCTTTCTTTTGTTCATCCTTGGGGGAAATTTCTTCAATTTCTCTATCCTGCAGATAAGCAAGGATACCAATTTCTGCTTCCTTATCCAATTATTTTAACATACTGATTGTTGTGCTTTGATTATGTCCTGCTACATCCACAGCACAGTTGTGCAAAATATGTGTTGTTCATCCTGGCAGCAAGTGGGTGACTTAAACACACACTGACTGTTGTGCAAATAGCTAAAAAATCTATACATTTCATATAGATTTTCTATATTGCCAGAAGCTGTCCTAAATGTTGGCTCACTTGATGTTTCTATACTCTGCCTCTCCTGCTGGTAAAATCCCTGCAGTTTTCTTCTGCTGAGCTTTTTACTGAGTGCAGCTGCTTGTCTCTCTAGCTCAGAAAACATTCTGCTGGTTGTGCTTGGCATGTATCTTTCAGAAAGTGTCCATTCTACTTTTGAAATGAAGAGGCAAAGAGATTTAAAAAAAATAATAGTTATATAACATTTTCATGGCTGGTATCTGGTATAAAGGTCTAATATTGGATTTCCCTATTTGTTAAGATGCTTACAGCTGTTTCAAATTAATTATAAATTAATATTCATAAATTTCAATTACAAATTAGCTGTAGCTATTCTGTGTTAGTGGATTATACACACATGCTAAACCATTAGAAATGTTCCTTAGAAATGTTATTTTCCAGCTTTGCTTTCATTTTTGGATGATTACTTACGAAGTCTTTCATGTTTCGTTTCTTATCTCTGAAATGTTGTTTGCCACTTCCTGAGGTTTTTACCTTGCTCATGTGCTCTCGAGAACTGAAAGCCTTCTTCTGTATGTGAGGTGAGGGAGAGTAGAAATTACATTTTGTGAACCTTCGCTGGGTCTGCCTTTTCAGCCTTTCATTCTCAGCCTTTGCTGATTTATTTAAAAGCAGCCTAAAAAAAAGCCTTCACTTGAGTGGTTAACATTGACAGAGCCATTTGACAATAAATGTGACCCAGGTGACAGAAACAACAACCTTAGTAAAACAGTTTGAAAAGCAGCCTGTGCTGGCAGACGTGTATCACTGCTTTGGGCAGGAGTGAATTCAGAAATGGATCAGCCTCATGTCACAGGGAAACAGGAAATCAGCTGCAAGACTCTCCAGATGTCACCTCTGTGTGTTCAAGGCATTTTCTAGTCACTGGGAAGACTCCTTTGGCTCACTGAGCTTTGGGAATGTTCTTAAGCGTAAACTGAGAGCTCTGCATGGTGGAGAACTGATTTCTCTCCAGCTGTGTGAGCTCCCAACTCCCCCAGTGTCTAGGAGTGAGGAGGGCACGTCTCTTTCCCTCCTGGGTAGTCTGGGCTGGCACCTTGATTCTCTCACACATAGAATGTGATGCTGGTGTGTTTATGTATAATCTACATAAAATGTGCCCCAAGGCAGAAAAGCCATTAAAGAAAACAGTTTGATCTTTAGAACAAGTTGTACTGTATGTGGTTCACAGTGTCAGGGCTGTAGGTGTGGATGAACTCGGAGATCACTGATCATCAGGAGAAAGCAGCTCAGTTTTCAGGGAGCAGCAGGTGTGCAGGCAGTGACCCCTGGAATAGAGGGGGAAGGCATAGGATGAAATAGTTAAAAATGCCAAGAGTGTAGGCAGTCATCAGGTACTGGAGGATTTGTGAAATAATAATAATACAAACCGATTCAAAAATAATCCATTTAACTGAAAAGTTGCCCTTTGACTTGTATAAATGGTTTCATTTATTTATATAAATGATGTGGTATTTCACCATTCCATGAAAATAACTACTGTCTATTTCCAGCTTCAAACAGCACTTAATTGAGGGGTACATAGCTGAACATGAACTCAGGACCTGGGAGATTGGCTTTGCAGTCATGAAATGTGAGCAGGAAAGGTGACTGACCCCATGGAACAAGACTGAACTGCAGTATAGACACATCTCCTCTAAGAACAATGTATACATGCAGAATTCAAAGAAAAGCATGTAATTTATAGAGAGGGAGAGAGACATTTACAGTGCTGTCATGTGATTGAGTGTACAAAACTAACTCCCCAAAAATAGTCTCTCATTCTCTTCTCCCTCAGATGGTTCCTTTTTTAGTTCTCTTGTGGAAGGTTTGGCAATGGGAAGAGGAAGCTGAGCTGCTACCAATGTCTCGTTAAGCAGAGAGCAAAACTGTCATTTCCAGCTGCCTGTTCAGTTTGGAGTGACTTTGCATTCTAGCAGAAAATGAGGCATGTGTTAACAAAATGGCCTTGCTGTATTATTTTCCTTTCAGAACATGGACCAAAATGAAATCTTGTTTTAAAGCATATGGTCTAATTTTATCCTGATTTTGTGTATTAGTTTTTCAGAAGGAAAAAAGCTGGTCTGAAGTTCTTCTTACCTTTTGCGTGCAAATATTTGTTAATCTACTTCATGCCAAACAGGAAGAAGTGCCTGCATTTAAACTGAATTTGAGGATTGCTTTATTAGCAGTTGGTTTGTTAAAACAGTCTTCTTTGCATTAGCCTGGGATGTTTCTGTGTTGCCTTCAGGTTGCACTTACAGGTGCATTTCACAGATACTGTCTTAATGCTCAGTGCCTTCCTCAGATTATTCTTCTCTAACTGAAAGGGGACTTGTTGCCCACTCAGTTGTTGTTGTCCCACAGTGGCTGTATCCCACTGGGTCCATTGGTCCTGTTTCACTCCAGGCAGCGTTTCCTGTCCCTTAGAACGTTTCCTCTGCTGAAGTCCTGTCTATACATGTTGTTGCTGCAAGTTGCCTTTCATTGTGGTTCTTACTATTTAGATCTTTGCTAGCTCTCCATCTCAAATTGCATCCTTTCCAGCATTTTATTTATCATTAAATCAGGATTTTCTGGTGACCTTTCAAATGTTCTTTTTAACATATTGGAGTAGGTGGATATTTGAAAGCTTGGGGGGTGGGGGAACTGTGTAATAATTGCAAGTTTGCTTTTCCTACTAATTAATGATAAAATCCTCTTGGTTTTCATTATATCTGATTTAAGAAGTGAAAGACAACAAATTTATTAACTATTACAACCCCACTAAGCTATAATGTTTTAGCCAAAACAGTACAAAGCAAAAACCCCAAAGACTAAATAATACCATGTTGCTCTGGGGTTACAGCACTGGAGAAAGCGCTTGTGACACCCCACCTGGAGTGCTGCATCCAGTTTTGCTCCCCCAGTGGACCTCTCGGGGCATGTCCAGAGGAGGCCATGAAGATGCTCACAGGGCTGGAGCACCTTTGCTATGACACCCTTGGGCTGTTGGGGACGAAAAGGCTCTGGGAAGATCTTAGAGCACCTTCCAACACCTAAAATGGCTCCAAGAGAGCTGGACAGGGGCTCTTGACAAGAGCACGAGTGGTAACACAAGGGGGGAGTAGTTTCAAACTGAAAGGGGACAAGATTAGATTAAATATTGGGAAGAAACTCTTCCCTGTGAGGGTGCTGAGGTCCTGACACAGGTTGTCTAGATTAGCTGTGGATGCCCTGAATCCCTGGAAGTGTCCAAGGCCAGGTTGGACAGGGCTTGGAGCAATGTGGTCCTATGGAAGGTCTCCCTGCCCGTGGCAGGGGTTTGGAATGAAATATCTTTGAGGTTCCTTCCAACCTAAACCATTCTTTGAGTCTATGATTTTATCAATGCTTCTAAGGTGAATCCTAGTTGTGCTGTTACTTTGCACTTTGTTTATTAACCCTCTGCTAATCTAGTTTGAGGTGGTAAGGCAAAAATTGGAAGTGGCTTCTTAGACCATATATTGTTTTATCTAAATCTTTTTTTTTTTCTTCAGGCTCATCATGCCTCCTGTTGTTATTCAAGGAACCATTATTTAAGGCAGAAACTTCACAGTGTAACTGTGTTTATTTCTGAATTTCCCTTTTATGTAGGCGTCCACTGTCTCTGGCATTAAAACATCAGTACCAGCCTTCAGCCACAGTGTATCTTCCATTCCTTACTCTGCTGCACTTTTTGTTTTGTTTTGTTGTTTCTCCTCCAAACAAGAAGGACTTGGTTTCAAAGCAGAAACCTTTGAGTCTTTGAGTGTTGTTAAATTGCACACCTGCTGACTCACGTAGCACATGTGGCTGTTCAGGATGCAATTGCTCAGTAAGAGTGTTGTTTCTCTTCAGTCAGTGAGTGGATTTGGTTCCAGCACCCTGATCATGATTCCACTACCTGTGTTTCCTAACCAGCTTTGTGCTGCTCCAGCTTTTTTGCTGACTAATGTTCTCTGGACATTCAAAACTGGAAGCACTGGAAGTGTGTTAGTGCTGATTTGGAGCAAATTGTTATTGATACAGAGCTGCCAGTGATTGTGTGCACTGAAATAACATTTTTGTACCTCTGAAATGCCGTTTAAAATACAATCATATGTCATATAAACAAAGAAGCAGTCAGTGTATGGGGTGCATCAGATAAGTAACTGTGAAACAAAAACAGCAGAGAATCTAAAAAATAGTCTTGTGTTGGTTTTTGTCTGTCAAACTGCAAAAAGAAGTTTTTACTTGACTTAATTTAATTGATGAAATTATGCAGAATAAAGTAATTACCTATTAGTTGTCCTTCAGGCATAACCTCTGTGGGTGTAGGAAAGACTGACCCTTTCTCTTGGGTGCCTGTGCAGGTGATGGCAAAGACAATGAGAGATGTGACAGAGAAGGGAGTTGTGTGAGGAGCAGGGTCTGGGACTTGTCAGAGAAGAACATGGGAGACAGATACAAACAGAACTTAGGAGAAGACTTCTTCTTTGCCTTCTCTAGGGGCCAGAGGGACTCTGTGCAGTCTGCCCCAATCCAGGGGGCCAATGCCACTTGTTGGACAAATGGCAAGACTGGAAGGAGGGACCTGCCCTGTAGGCTTTGGGTGGCAGGATGTGTTTGTTTTCCGTGTTGTATGAATTTATTTTCATCATTTCTAACCCATAACTCAGAGATTTTTGTCTCTCAAAACTTGGTTTGTAATGTAATAAGATACAGTTTTAGAAATTCAAAAGCTTTTAGTATGCAAATTTTAAAGGATGAGAGATAGGCAGTATTAGTTCCGTTAATCTCCACAACCACAAGCCCCACTTATTTCCTCGGAGACTTGCAGCTGAAACTTTCTCACCTACCTGTCACACTGATAGAAACCCTTGTTCAGATCACCTGATCTGGACATTTCTGAATTTAATAATCTTCCTGATTGGTTCCCAGCTTGCTCCTTGCTTTTGCAGTTCCTGTGCTCCAAATTACATCGTATTTTTTATCAGATTTGTTAAATTTGTTAAATTTATTTTTCACTGGATTAAATTTTTGTACCTATTTGTATTTCTTCTCGCAGTGTCTTTCATAAACCCCTTTGTTTTGTTCTCTTTCTTTTCTCTAATTGTCTTTGCTGTCTCCAGTTTCCTTTACTTTCACTTAGGATTTTTCTTTGCTAATTCTTCCAAACTGATGAATTCACCTCTTTTTTCAATGGGCAATGGGGAAAAAAACGATTTATCATTTGTATTTACTTGTGAAAGTGTAAAACAAATGGAGAGGGGCAAAGGGGGAAACCTTCCATCTTTCCAGTGGAGAAGGTAGCTGGGAGCACTTATGCTGCTCAGTGAGGGTGGCTAATTTTCAAAAACACTATTTCATGGAGATGGAAAGGTGCTGAATATGTTCTTTAATTTGCTTGAATGTTTTTCTTGCATTTCAATGCTTGGGGGCTCTAGCAAATTTAGGGAAAGTGAGTCCAATCATAATTTCCTGTGTTGGTTCTCTGAAGTTTATGGCTTTGGTGTTCAATTGGTGCTTCTGTTCCGGAGATGGAGACAACTCCTGGGATATAGGGAGAGTTGAAAATAAAATACTTCTGCGTTAGGTATAGAAATTTTAATTTTTGTGAGGTTTCAGGTCTGTAGTAGTTCAGTTGCTACAATGTACCATGGAGTGTAACTCAAGTGCAATCCAGTTTTAAATGCAACACACTGTGAGCCTGCTTTCTGAAGGCTCAATGTAATTTTTATGACAGAGCTTTTCTATAAGATGATTGCATTTGGCTTAAAACTGAGGCCAGCGGGATTTCTGTGAGTCTGCTGATTTTCTGCTTTCCTCTTACATACATCAAAGCCCTGTCACACAGCAGCCACTTACAGCACATGCACTGGGATTTTTGTTAGCTTCAGAATTAAACATGAAAAAATCTTGAGCAGGGGAACTGCAGGGAATGCCCTGAGAAATGCTGCCTGTGTTCCACTGCTACAGGTCTGGTACTCAGGGATCTGTACTCAATGAATCCAGGTTGTTCCTGAGGGTCACATAGCCCTTGGTTTGTAGCATTGCCAATACTAGAATAATAATGTTTTGTTCAAAGCTACATTTCCTAGAATTATACTTATTGTCGCCTTTTTTAAAAAATCTACCTTATTGTTTTTGTGGTTGAGAAGAATAATTTCAAAATGTGTTTAAAATGCCTTTTAAAATCAGAACCAAAGAAAAGCAGTTCTTACTCCAAACACTGATTGGTTTTGGGAACACACTCATGGCTGTGCCTGTTTGGGTTGTGTAACTTGGTTGGGATGTGTGTAAAGTTAGAGCAGAGCCCTGACTGGATTACAGCCATTCATTCTGCGTGGGATTTTTTAGTGAACAAATGCCGGTAATAGCTGAAGTTCTTCTTCCAGTGTCTCTGACAATTTTCACTGAATTTGCATTTTGTCCTACAGACTTTCCAATAGATAATTAGAGCATTACAGAACAATTCTGTATGGCTGACATGGTGGTTTCTATTATAGTCTGCTCAGGAGCTAGATAACATTCTTGCCCAATGATACCAATTCTCCTTTCAGAATTTTGTTAGTACTTAAAAACCTGAAAAGTTGAGCTCAACCCTGTAGGTACCAGCTGTTTGTGCTATTTTTTTCTTCTTCGGTTAGGTTTTTGTTCTTCACCGATATGACTGTAACAGTGAAAGGCTTTCTTTTATCTGTTTAAAACTGCTTTGTGCTATATTTAGCTTATCTCCTTGGTGTAAGCAAGTAAGTTATCTTTAACTGCCATTCAGGTAATGCAGCTTCTCAAAGTACATAAAATGACAGCCTTCTATGGTGTAATAAATCATGTATTAGTCAGAATCAGGTTACTTTTGAATTGCCAGGAAAAGTGCTTGTGGAATGCTCTGAAAGCCTCATATAACTTGTAGGGTCTCTCTTGTTTTTAAATATTTTTAATTTTCCAGTTAGAAACAAGTACTTGGAGAATGGTAGACATCTCTGTATCTTAACTTAGCAGGGTTGCTTTGAAAAAAGCAGGCAGACATCTCAACATATTTTTCATGGTTTTTTGAGAATGACAAGTCTCGTTTCATCACCTATACTAAACAGACTTATGCATCTCTGGAAATTGGCCTGCATTCTGTGGTTGCTGGTCAGAGCAATCTGCCGAAGTGGAGGGTGGAAGCAAATCCTTCAGAGGATTCTGTGCTGACAGGTTGCACGAGCAGCTTCCACAGACATGGAACCACGCTGGCTGAGTCTCTCTGCAGGTGTTGTTACAGAACACTGTCTTATATTGTCTGCTTTCTAAAAGGCTTTTAAAATCTCTAAGAGAGCAAGTTCTCTCTCCTGTGTGAGATAAAGGGACCTAAAATATTTTGTGTTTGCGTTCTGTCTGTTCTTCAAATGAAAGATAAGAGAGTTTCTCACTCTTTTGGGCTATGACACTATCAGTCTTGTCTTTCCATCATTGCTCCTAATTATTATTTATTATTAATACAACCACACAATTGCAAATTAGTGCTCCCTCTCAGTGGAATTTAGAGTTCATCCTAAATTTCTGATTTCTGAGCAAGGGAATTGCTGGAATCTGAGCAAAGGAAGTCCTGGCCTTGATCATCTCCTGTGATACAATGTCATAGATTTTGGGTTTGTGGAGGAGAGGAGAGGAGTGGATGGTGGCTTTTACTCCAACGTAGCTGGCTTTGACACTTCTTCCCACAGTGCTGCTGTGTTGGGATGCCACAGGCTGGGTGGTGGGGGTAGCTGCCCCCCAGACAGAGGTGAGCAGGTGGTTCCTTTGCTGTTTTGCAGGCAAGAACTGGGACCTGACAGCGGCTTTGAATGACTATGAGCAGCTGCGGCAGGTGCACACGGCCAACCTGCCCCAGGTGTTCAACGAGGGCAGGTTTTACAAGCAGCAGGAGCCAGAGCAGCCTCCCCAGGTGACCAAGGCTGAGAGGCCCTGCCTGCAAAGGCAGGATGACATTGCCCAAGGTAAGAGCTCCTCTGCAGGGTTTCAGGGACAGGTGGGTCTCTAACCTGTCTGCTCGGGAGCTGTGCTCGGCTGCAGAGAGTGGGAGGCCATGTGCCAGCAGCCTCTGAGCTGTGCCACTGTCACGGGGCTCAGAGGCTCAGAGCTGCTGCTAGACCCTATTTTTCATGTTTTAGTGGTTGTGAGCTCTGCCTCAGTTCTGCAAGTTGTTTTTTTTAATGTGTGATTGAAGTTAAATGTGTTGTCCCCAAGCAGTCCTGTGGTACTCATGAAAGGAGTGAATTAGAGGGTGTCACTCTTGTATATAGTTTTCTATGCTTATTGAAACAAACAAACAAAAAGGTTTGTTCACTAAAATCCATATTTTGCTCTTTGCATTCTTAGTCACAGTGTGTGAATAGGGCGTATGAAGATTATGAATAACTTTCAACTTTAAAATTTCATTCTTTTATGGTTCCACAGAAACTGCCTCCTATCGCCTGCTGAATAAAAATTGAAACCTTAGGAAAAATTAGTCAGCTACCTCTAACAGTTAATTTCCAGTGCAAGATGATAAGCATTAGAATTTGCTTTTCTGTTTGCAGACCTCTTAGGGGTTTTATTTCAGATCTCTCTCTCTGACTGTTGGGTTGCAATTCTTTTTTTATGAATTTCTCAAGAAGCTGTAGTTTGCACCAAAATAAATCTGCAGGTCTGACAGCTTGTCATGTAGGCAGATAATAGCAGTAGCCTGGTGATGGCTTTATGTGCAGCCATTAAGAGGAACACAAGGGCTTCCCTTCTCCTGCTGGCTCTTCCCACCTATTAAACAGGAAGTAGCATCAGTACTTAGGAGTTTCAGTAAAGCTTTTTTGAAATTGCTGGCTTCCATCAGAAGAAAAGGAGCTATGGTGCTTCTTGTGACTCCTTAAAGCTCTGGATACAAATAAAGGGAGGAAGAGCAGCAGAGTTGATAAAACCATGTCCCTTCAGTCCTTTGGGATACAGTTTGCAGTGAGATGTCCATCTGATGTTTAGTGGGTGCAGTAGTAGGTGGTGTGGGGTACATCTGGATTTGACCACCTGGACTGACAGGAATTTGGCTGCCAGCTCAGTGTGTAGCTGAGGATCTCCTGGTCAGAGCCACCTCTGACTGACAGGTGGACCTAGGGGTGTTCAGGGAGGAGCAGAGAAGGGAAAGGAGCACCTTGGTTTGCACCAAGGAGTGGAGGATGCAGCCAGCAGGGGTGGCTGGGCTGTGGTGGTGGAGTGGCAGTGCGGGGATGTCACAGGGAGCTGCTGCCCTGCACTTTGGTGCCCCTCCTTAAGGGGCCTGGCTGACATGTACAGGGAGAAGAAACAAATGCAAAATCAAACCTTCTACCCTCTCCCTCAATTTAGAATAATTTAGGCATTGCAGTTTAACTCTCAAAATCAGAAAGACTTTGATCCACTAGAGAAACTAAAGTTTCACAAATTGCAAGAAAGTTAATTTTAAATAACCATTTGTCAGTTTGAGATGTCTTAAAAACACTATGAGTGATAAGTTATGTTAAAGTAAGCTTTAATTAGGAGTTCAGAACATTCACTGATAATCATCTGTCTGTCAATAAATCTTTCTTTCAATGAATCTTTGAAAACTTAAGGTACATCAAGAAAAATGTTATAGGAATATTTGTCTTTCATATTTTTTTACTTTTGCTGCTGGTCTGTTTTGCTAGAAGGATAGTCAAGTTCCTTTGGCTGGCCAAAGGGATCTGTAGTAGGAGCAAGAAATCTTTTACAGCAGGGAAATAACCTGATAAAAGCAGGAACCAAAACATGGAATAAATTCCTAGAGAAATAAACATGCATTCACCAGTCTTGGCATTCCCAGCCTTTTATGCAGTGGTACAGATGTAACTTGTCTTTGGTTTCTCCACAGAAAAGCGTCTTTCCAGAGGCATTTCCCATGCCAGCTCAGCCATAGTCTCCCTTGCTCGCTCACATGTAGCAAATGACTGCAGCAATGAGCAGTTCCCTTTGGAGATGCCCATCTACACATTCCAGCTGCCAGACCTGAGCGTGTACAGCGAGGACTTCAGGAGCTTCATCGAGCGGGACTTAATCGAGCAGGCCACCATGGTAGCCCTGGAGCAAGCAGGTGGGTGACACCTCAGGTGTCTGCCAGCAGCTGGGTGACACCAGGGGGGTCACTGGTGGCCAATCCAACATTTGAGTTGGCATTTCTAATCTTGCTTTACATCCAGAGCTTGCACATCCTGCCTGGTAAATAAAAGCCAGAGAGTAAAAGCAACTACTGTGTTCTTTGCCAAATGACACATATCCCAATCCTCTGTTTCTTTTAAAACTTTATAGAAAAATGGTCCAATTTAGTTAATAAAACGAAGAAATTGGGAAAGGAGGGAAAGGACTAATGAGGAAGTCATGCAATAGATGAGGATGTGAGTCTGGATGGTCAGAGGGCTTGGTACTTCCAGTTCTCATGAGGAAATTACATTGCAGCGACTGTGAAAGGAAACATCTTCAGGTTCTGTTACAGCTTGAGAAAATAGTTTTTAGATATGTTTTTTTTTTTTTAATGAGAAACTACAGAATTTTAAAGTAATGCTTCAGTATTGCCATGGGGGAAAAAGTGTAGATATTTAAAATTGATGTTAATTCACGTCTATTAGTAGTTTAAAGTTTTAAGCCAATTTTGAAGGATATGGAGAAATCTATTTAAAATTAGTATTGATGCCTTATGAAACAGCAGGAGTGCTAATGAACCATGAAATGAACACATCTGTATAGTGAAATGCCCAACCCTGGCGATATAATAGAGTTGTAAAATCAGATTTCATGGTTGCTTGTGGGATATGGAATAGACCAGTTGCTTTTTTGTGTGTGGGATTGCTCCACTGGCTTGTGTGACACTGTGGATTGATCTGAGATTCATTTTCCAGCCCTGGTATCCTGTGTGAGCCAAATTGATGAAGTGCAGCTCGGGTTTGAGGCAGGAGCTCTGCTAATCTGGTGTCCCACTGAGTACTTATGAGGTGTTGTCATGTGCTCTTTTTTGGCTTTGGTAATTGAAAAGCCAGACATACGTAGATAATAGCCTCAAACAGTGCATACTTAAGGAAAAAGAAACAAAACCTAAAACAACTAAAAGAACCCCAAGCAGTGTTCAGAAGGCCTTTTTTTGGGAGAAAGAGCAGCGTGAAATAAGGTAGGAATGCTAGCAGGCCACTATGAGGCATGAAAACTGCAAGTCACCTATCAAGAAAATATATCCAGTTTCTCTAAGAACCAGCTAACCCAAGGAGGACAGGGAAAAAGTAGGATGATTCTCCCTCTGGCAGCTCTGCCAAACCCTCCAAATTCCATAGGGATATCGGAAGATGCCTTGGTACAGTACCATTGTTGACCTACCTGCTTCAGTGCAATTACAGCCTTTAGAGTCTAGTATGAACTAAAGGATCACAGAGGCTTTCTGACCTTAAAATCAGAGAATATGTGAATTTAGAGCTGACATCCTCTAATCCATACAGAGCTGGCTGGCTTTGAACTTGAAATGGCTGCAGAAACGACAGAATTTTCTGCCTCTTAGCATTCCTCTCTCAAATCTCTCTGAAAATTAGAATAAATCATTTATTTTTTTTGCACTTTAATTAGGGCAGTAACCTGACACACTCTGGAAAAGTGCCTTCATCCCCAGAGCCTCTTGCATCCTGGAAAGGAGAAGGTTTTCCCATTTGAAGTAGTCAGGGTTTTGATCACAGGTTTCCTTGTAGCCTACATAGACTTAGTTTACTTTGTGAGCATTTCATTCAAGTAACCTGGAACTTCCTGGGAAACACTTCTGTATTTCATGTACATGAAAGAGATCAAACAGTTTGCTTAAAAAAATCATGTAAGGCTTCATAAACCTTTTGTCATGGTTTTAGATGTAAAGATATTCAGTTTCCTGCCTGTTTTATTTATTTTATTTGTTTTACAAAATGAAGAGAGGGAATTAATAGAAAAGCCACAGAGTATTAAACATTTTATCCTCTCCTACCAACAGTTTGACTATGGTTTGGTCAATGACATAAAGAAAACTAAAAGATGAGGTGCATTCCCTGCAAAGAGCCGAAAATGTATTTCAAACCAAATTCCATGAAGGACAGTAGCTTTTGCAGCTGAGGTGGGGGATGTTGTTAAAGGAAGAGGCACGCCTGCTTGGGTATAGTGCCATGAATTTCAAGAGAAAAGAAATAGGAAAGAGGCTAATTAGGCAAAAGGAGGAGGAAATTTGCTAGGAACTGACAGCTTACTACTGCCAAAGCCTGGACTGGGAGAGCAGAATTGCACTAACAGTGTCACACTGGGTTCTGAAGTGGCCACATGAGCTGGGTCTCTGTAAAAGCCTGTAAGGTTTTTTTGTTCTTTTTTGATATGTTACACTCTCACTACCTTGACATCTATATGTGACAGCATGTCCTGGTTACATCCTATCTGTATGGAAACTCAGAACAGAATTCCCAATTTACTGCAAAGCACTGTGTGAGATGATAAAGGAAAGGCCCAGAGAAAGGCAGTGTGATTTACTTACTCCCCACTGCTGCAGTGTATTATTTACTCCTTCATATGATTGCTTTCCAAATATTCCTCTGAAAGGATAGAATGCATCACATCCATAAAAACATTTTGAGGTTTTGTCCAGCTTGTAAACTCAGCTGTTGATTATTGCCAGAATTGGAATGAGGTCAGGTTGTGAATAACGGGCAGACTGATCTCTGTGAGCTCTGGCAAGAATTGCTGTGGTTCTTCAACACAGGATGGCTCAAGGTACTCATAATATTAAATGAAGTCTGTGTAGAAGCAGTTTTATAATTCTACATATTTTGCTGTAGCAAGTTGATTTTCATTATAGACACATGGTCCCCTGTGTGTTGCTGATGTGTGGGTTGACACAAAGAGAGATATAATGAAAACTTCTGCTGTACTGAAGTATTGTGTTTTAAAAAACAGTACAGGCAGAGGAATGGCTGGTCTAACACAGTGTTTTTAACTGAAAGAAAACCCAATTCTATTGCAGTGCTGAAATATAATTCAGTACAAATAGTACAAGTATACTGTGTGAAAGTCCAAGAACTGTTTTCCTACACTTTTCTTTCTGTGCTCATCTTTGTGTTTCCTAAGAAGCATTTTATACAGCTACTGCCAAAGTAAACAGTAATACGCTGTTAAGCCTGGGCTTGATGTCCCCCAAACCAATCCACCAAAATTGTGGAAATGTTTGATCTCAGTTTTCATTTCAGCTCCATTTTCCTGTTTTTTTCCCTAAAGGGGCCCACTATAACCACCAGATTTGAAAAAGGAAAATGCACCGCTTTTTTGTTATAATCCAATCATAACCCCATATCTGCTATTGTTTTGGTCAGCCATAAGCTTTGTGATGGTAACCAAGCCCCCAAACGCTTCTTGTGGAAAGCACTTGATGGAAGATCACTTTTATACAAACCTCCTGTTACTCAAAAGATTCATCAACACCAGACTTTGGCATTTCTTACCAATAGATGTTAGTTAACCTGCAAAGCAATCCCACTCATTATTTCCATAAGTCCTACCTAAGGTCTGTCTGGTTTTAGGTCTTCTAACTATGCTTTACGCAGCACCTTGGTTTAACTTGTTGCTGAATATGATTCCACCAAAACATTCTGCTAAAAACAGGTGGCAAGTTGTTATTTCACAGATGCAGGAGTTTCTAAAAATTATCTTCTTGTTTCCAAAGGCTGTCTAATAGTGCTTTAAATTCAGTTTCTTTATTGCATATTTAATTTAGAACTCAAGAAGCCTTTGTGCGTTTACAAACCAGCTGCTAAAATAATTTGAGGATTACCAGATGTGCTTATTGATCTGCTATGCATCTTTACAGTGTGGTACTCTTAACCCATTCTGACTAATTGCAATTTAATTCTGTAGTTCAAAGTACCCAGAACAAATAACTGGGGTACATAATAACTATTGCTATGCTATTTTCCCCCCAATGTGTAGTTACAAATAAACTTCAACATAATTTTGTAATGAAAACTTATTAATGGAGAGACATTTATTTTTTTGTTTGAACTTCCTTTTGTTTTGGGGTTTAACCTTAAGTGCAAGAATGCCTGTACAAATATAAAGATGCTATTTCCTCCCAGCTTCCCAGTCAAGAAACTGGGAGAGAAAAAGTTTCTCTTTTCTGAGAAACTGAAATGCCTATTGCATTATTCATTCAATTATTCACTTGTGCATTACCCACAGCTCTGCCAGGTCTTGGGAAATGTACCAGCTCTACTCATCCGTGTTAATCATCTGCTCTTCCTCATCCCCAGAGACGTTACACAGTTACCCCCATTTGCCTTCTTTCTGTTAGAGGTGCTCACATGACCTTTTGACCAGGACTCAACACTTCAGTTTGCTACCACATGACAACCTGTGTGCCAGGAATTACCTTCTTGTAGTGTGGGCTTGGGCAGTGATAATCTTCATGACTTGTTTCTTCATCGAGTATCTGTCCTTTTGCCAGGCTTTTCCAGAACCCGTCTCTGGTTTATAATCTGTAAAACATGCTTCACATAGCAATGATGGATAAATGATTCTCTAAGTATTCCCAAAAGAAAAAGGTCACATTCTGTACAACACCTCGGGCTATGCTTTGGTGTCATTTTAATTCTCTGATAGTGTAGCTGCTGGTTTTAGTAGATCTAATAATGATTGACACGATGGGAAATGAGAGGAGAATCAGCTCTTGAAACAATCCATCTGATTCAAATAATTTACTTAATAAACTTACCTTTATAGTAACATATCTTGATTACCACATACATATTACTTTTGTCTTTTGACGTAAGAAAAATTCCTTTATCACCTTAATATAATCTGTCATGCGTGTGTGGGAGGCCAATATCGATTGCCTTTAGGAACTGACAGCAGGGCTCATAATAGTATTAAGGCAATAAACTCCTTGGAAATCCATCCCTGGATGCAGCATATGAGACTGGAAGATGCAAATCAATTAAAGGTGCTCTTCTCTTTTCTAGGTCCATGTAGAGAATAGTTTATCTGCCTCATTTCTAATCTTTTCAGTTTTGACTTCTGCCATTACATTCAAGGTTGTTTGCTCAATAGGATGCTCATGGTTACCCCTCCTGCAGTGTGTTTACCTCACAGAGCACTGCTGCTGTTGCAGGTTCCTCTCCCCCGTAACAGGTGTTTGTTTCCTTTGCAGGACGCCTCAATTGGTGGTCCACGGTGTGCACAAGCTGCAAGCGCCTGCTGCCCCTGGCGACAACGGGTGATGGAAACTGCCTCCTGCATGCTGCCTCTCTGGGTAAGGGACAGTCTGGGCAGGAAACCTTCCGTCAGGAGTATTCACTGCTCTGCTCTAGCCCCAGACAAAGCTCAGAAACACACGAGATCCAAAGATTTGCATTGAAAGTCTGATTCTGGAGCAATATGTCCTTCACATTTTTCTGTAGTGTTGTTTCCCTCAAGCATGCCTAAAGCAGGAAAGGAAAAGGTTTCTTGGGATATGAAGGTATTACTGGAGCAATATCCAAAGCCATGAATCACAGACACCTGTGATCTGTGTTTTCCTTATATTTTTTGTTTTCCTGGCCTAACAGGTCTGGAACAGGCAAATTCCAGGTGCTTCTGAAGGATTGTCCCCATTATGTGCAAGGAATTTCATTCATTCTCTTGATTTTCTTCAGACAGTTCTCTGCTGTTTCAAGAATGCAGTCAAGCTATTATCTCCGTTAGTTCTTTGTAGAGTTTAAGCATATGTGAAATAGCATTTGGGATGAATTAAAATAATTTCCAATTGATAAATTAATTCTTTATACAAGATTCTTTAAGCCTTTCTGCAAATTAATAGAAACCTGTGAAGCTGAAGGTCTTTATTGTGCTTTCTACATCCTAACCTATTATGAGGAAAGTTAGATTTTTTGCTGTTGCAAAAATCTTCCACCAAAAGTACTCCAAAGAGTGACTTCTTAAAAAGACTGGGATTTTTAATATCTTGAAGAGACTTCTCTTGTTGAAAGAATTAGTAAGAAAAGAGGTTTTTCTGTATCCAAGGATCCTTTTATCTTTGTCTACTTTGTTTTGTATGTTAATTACTGCAAATGTTTGGAGTATTGTGATCTGACCCCGGCAGCTGACAATGTGGTGACCGAAACGACATTGGCTGTCTGTAGGTACAGGACTGGGGCAACTCTGCTTTCTTTTGGTGTAGGTTACCATTCCCAACCATATAAAGATGTTTCATTATCTAAAAATGAACTTGAAAGCCTGTGGCTGGCTGTATTTTTAGACTTTCTATCATCTTGAACACTTGTCTCTTCATTTGGTGTTGAAACCAAAGGAAATTTCCTGCTGTGTAACAGCTGGAGCCTTTGGGGGCCGGCACCATCCATGATTCCGAGAGGTGCCTGCAGTGCTCATTAACATCCTTGTGCCTGCTGGCAACTGCAGCTAAAACCAACCTGTGCACTCAGTATTCCATGGCTTGCAGCAAAGCTGGAGTTGCCTGCAAGCAAACACTGAACCAGCTCAAATCCTTGATCGTTCCTTAATCAAAGTTTAAAATGTGTTGGAACTCCCTCTTGTTGTTCATTAGCTTATTTGCAGTGACTCTTCCTTCTGGAAACCTTAAAAATAGTGAGTGAATTATTTGTCAGGGAGACTCTTCAATTATGTATTAGCTATTTCTATTTCACTGTAGCTTCTTTAAAACTGGGTGTCATCTTGTGCTGCCTTAGGGATGTGGGGATTTCACGACCGAGACCTTGTGTTACGGAAAGCTCTCTATACTATGATGAGAAGTGGAGCTGAAAGGGAAGCACTGAAAAGGAGATGGAGATGGCAACAGACTCAGCAGAATAAGGAGGTCTGTATGGCCCAAAGACAGACTTGTTAATATCAATTAGGGTTAAAAGCATTCTTCTGAAGTTTGCTGTGAAAGTTTTAATTGCTATCAAATTCCTTGTGCTGACATTTTTATGGGGAAAGAGATACTTGTATTTGAAATTTTCATACCAGAATGCAAATATGTTTGCAACTTTGTGGGTATAACTATGCAGAGTTTTGTGCCTAAAAGGTCTAAGATGCATTTGGAACCTGTAGAAAATTAAATGTGTAATTTAGCCATGAAAAGCATTTAAAAATGAGTGGATGAAATCCACAAAAGAGAGAGAACCCCATTTTAGGAAAGATTTCCCAGAATTGCAAATTAGGATTTTTAAAGCTATGGTCAAATATTAGGTGAAAGTGTTCTAACTAAAATCATCTGTAAATTTGGTTTGACTTTAGATTAAAAGCTGTACGTTCAGCATGTTACTATTTCCTAACGGTGGCTAGAAAAGCCAATTTCAGGAGTAAGCCTACAGGCAAACAAGTGAACGTGCTGGCTCTACAGCACGTATTTTAGGTCTTTTTAATAAGGTAATTCTTTCACCTGAGTAGAAATATTGAACTATTAATGGTCCAAGATACTGAACTGAGTCACGTGTGAAACTCAAGTTAGATTTAAACGCTGCCACAGAGCTCTGCTTACACGGGGTGCGTGTGAGCAGAGCGGTGACAGCATTTCCTTGTGCCCCATAGTCAGGTTTGGTATACACGGAGGAGGAGTGGGAGCGCGAGTGGAACGAGCTGCTCAAGCTGGCGTCCAGCGAGCCGCGCACGCACTTCAGCAAGAACGGCGGCACCGGCGGGGGGTAAGTTCAGAGCAGGAGCTCAGGGCTTCTGAACCACACAACCAGAATGAGTTCAGCGGAAGCCATTTATTGTTTACATTCCAGCACAAGCCATTTATTGTTTACTTTACACTGCAGTCATGGATTCTAGGGCTACTGTTCACACATTGACACAGTTTTGGATTGGTTGTGCCGCTTTGTTCACGAGGCTGGCACACTTCCCTTAGGGAGTTTGACTGGCTACAGTCCTGAGCCTTCGTGGCCTCCTTTATCTCATTCTTGTTGTCTTGGTATTCTTGTTTTTCAGGCTCTTCTTATTTTTAGCCCTGTTGTTGTCTCAGTAACCTTGATGAATTCCAGAAGAACTGATAATAATAACGAATACCTTCAGGTGGTAGTTTGGCTGGAGCACTTTGTATTCCAAGTTATTCAGATACATTGCTACAGTTCAGACTGTGGCACAATCTCTCAGGCTTTGTTCTCAGCAGGCAAAAAACACAGCACAACTGAGTGAAGGTGTTCATAGCATCACAAAACTACCTTTGCAACTGTTGTACTCTTTTGGCATGGCAGAATTATCTAAATAATATTTAGCATTTTGGTGATGTTTTCTTGTACAGTTAACACACTAACTTGAGATTACTTTGTATCCAAAAGAGTCTGGGTTTAATAAATAATAATTGTTTTGCTCCTGGAATAAGCGTGTTGGCAGTATCACTTAGCTTTTTTTCCAGAAATATGTTTGAGAAAAGGTTTGGGATGAAACAGTATCTACAACATTTAAATACCCCTGACCCACATATAGGATCTGCTTTAAATAGCCAGTGTGATAAAACCCTCGCTTTCAGTGCAGTTATCCCCAAAGGACAGAATTATTGACCAGCCTTCAGAATGCAGAAGCTTTAGTTTTTGTGTCTAGTCTTTGTCACTGAAAATATTTAGTGTTTGCTCAGTGCATGATTTTCTCTACCTACAGTTTTCCCTGGAGAAAATCATGTGTGGTGATAATTAAACTGACAAAATAAGGCAATACAGCACAATGAGAGTAACAAAGTTTGTAGAACATACTCTTTGGGCTCTGAAAGAATAGTTTATTTTCCCTTTAACCTTGTGATTTTAAGGATATTCCTAATTCTAGGAATTCAGGAGGACTTTGCTTAGAAAATTGTCAACCACAGTGCATCTCATTTTTTTCTATTTTGAAGTAAAAAAAAAATCAAATCCATTTTAATCTCTAGCAGGTTTCCTATGTTTGTAGATATTTTTCTGTTGATACGTTTCAGTTTTCTAATGCAGTTCAGTTCATATTTCTATTAAATCTGGTCATTCAGCCCTAGTTTTCTCTGACTTGTTCTGTTTCATTCTGTATGTTCCATGTGCCACGTATTTTCAGTAGCTTCTAGTCAGAGGTGCCCTCAAATGTGATCTTTGCCAGGCAGTCAACCTTCCATTCCCAGGTACCTACATGGGGAGTAATACTAGTACCTAAATAACCTTCTCATCATGGTTTGCATTTATCTCTTTTTCCAATCAAAATAAAGTAAATACAAATAGCCAACAATTAATTTTTCCTTTGAAATAGTCAAAGATGCATCAGGAAAGAAACTTATCCTATTCAAGATGTGAGTGTGTACTTCTCTTTACATTCATTCCAAAGACAGAATGAATGTGGCAGAATGAATTATTTTTTTCAGTTTAATGAGCCCATGTTCAAAGTAGGGCCCTTGACAAGGAAAAGGAATATCAAAATAGTATTTTTGAGATGGGGTGTATTTTGTCCTCTGGTTAGGTGCTATATTAAGCAAGCTTGCACATCAGTCTTTGAACTGAAGATGAGATGTTTTCCTTTGCTGTCAGAATTAGCTGAAGCATCAGAAGTTGTATCTGCTTCAAAAAAATTCAGTGACAATCTTAAGGCTGGAATTCTGCTGCCTCATTCACCAGCAAACTTCTTTTACTTATTTTTCAGAATGATCTACGTGCAAAGGAGATCAGCAATTGTCACTAAATTGCCCAAGATTTCTCCTTTGAGAGCACTCTCATTCTGAGGCTGGGAAGTTGGAAAAAGAGAAAAAGGAAACACAGAAAAACCTGGCTCTTAAGTTCTTGTTTCCAGCATGTAAAGCAGAGCAAACTTATGAAGCAGATTTCTTGTTTTGAAACAGATTTGCACATCTTCCTGTAAATGTAAAAAATGAATTCTAGATTAACATAATTGCTTCATTTGTCTCCATTTACAAGCAAAAGCAGGGGCACTGAATTGAAGGAACTGCATTGAAAATAGAAAGTTGTCTGGTACCCTGTTTTTTGTTGAGAACCTAGCGATTGCCATCCTGCTCAAAAGAAAATTCCAATCCCTTTCTTCACTGTGCAATTGTCAGTCAGAGCCTGTTCTCATGTGAGAGTGAATATCACTGTTGTAATTCACTGCTGAACACCCAAGTGCTGTTGTGGTTTGAGCTCATACACACCCTGGCAGTGGATGGTATTTGTACTTATTGTCACCTCCTAGCTGTGTTTGTGCTCTTGGCATTATCTTATTAATAAATTCAAGGGACTTAAAATGGGGAAGAAGGGAGGGAATACTGCTGTAATCTTCCTGTGTGTCATTGGAATCGAGTTGGAGGCAGAAACCCAGAACATTTAAACAGGAAGTGCCTCACAAATGCAAATGTCCTGTGAGGCTTTGGGCTTGGTTTGGTATTCAGAGTGCTTCAACAAACAGCTCTTCATACACAGCTCCTGCAGCCCTCACCTTGAACAGAATTTAGTTTAGACCATTTAACATGACATTGTCCAAAAAAGATTTTTATTTGATCTGGTATCTGTTACAGGAGTGTTATTTCTTTTAAACTGTTCAGTGTATTCAACAATTATAGGGTGCAGATAGAAATGGTTTGTTATAACATATTTATTGATTATTAGCTGTAGTTTCTAAAGGCTAATACCTATTTTTGTCTGGCCTATTTTCAGTTCACATAAAGTACTGAAGCCAAGCACAGCCAAATTGCTGTGGTGATTCAAATATGGAGCCCAATGCATTCACATTCTGTGTTTCCTTTCCTTTAGTCAATTCAATATACTTTTCTTTCCTTGAAGAATGAAAGAGAATGTTCCACTACTGTGCAATTTCCTGTGTTTGAATTGCTGACAAACGCTGTGAAGAAATCAAAGGAGAGGTTCCTACACCTACAGCTGCAGCTGTGGTTTGTGCTGGTTTTCATTTGGGGGTTGTTAAGCAGGAAAGGAAAGGTGTCAGAAATGGAATGGAGGCAAACTGAGCCCTGAACTCAGATATCATTCTGAACTCCTGCCTCTGGCAAATCACCAGGTTGAAGAACTTTATCCCTGTGATGTCATTTCAGTGCATCTCAGCTGTCTGAGGGCATTGGTCTCTTGCTCTGTGTGAATCTCAAAATGAGCCCTAAGCTCAGAATAGCTGTTAGAGCCTGTTGGACTGAAAATCTGGAGCTGTGTGTGGGGAAGGAAAGCCAGGTTACCATAGGGAGCTGTTAGAAGGAAGTCCAAGGACATGAGAACAGATCTTGCTCAGTTTACAGGTGAGAGAGCAGCAGCCAGCCAGGTGGAACAGCAGGGTAGGTGACTTTTCCCTTCCAGCTTTTTGAAAGAGTGATTTCTTTCATTCCTGGCTGCAGCACAAATTGGATTTTCCATAGGAGAGGGAGTCTCTTTGGAGTGATGAGACAGTGTCTGCTGTGTTTGGACTGGAGTTACCAGTGGTCCTGTAGGTCAGACTGAGATTTTTATTTTTACTTGTTTTTCTTTTTATTAGTAATTTGCTCTTAGAATTGAGATAATTTATTTAGTCAGAGTGCTGTGGTTGAGCAAGATTCTGCAATGCAGATTTACATGCTCTTATATAAGTGGATTTCATTATTTAAAGTTAGCTTTACATGAACAGAGGAATTAATTGCAGTTTCTTAAGTTTTGCTTCCATGTTTTATTGATGAAATTATTTTGTCCACAATTTTCCTGGTCATGTAGCCAGCATGCTTAAAAGATCCCTGAATAAAAGTGAAGTGATCAGTGGATCAAAGGATGTGGCAGGTTGCTATGGATACTTGTTAATGATGATTTTTCATTCTCTATAATCTTCAGGAAAATTCATACTGAATCCTCAGCAAGTGGCACTGAAATAATATAAAACAGGCCACATGAATTGCTGGCAGTGATGGTAGAAAATGGAGCATTGAAAAGGTTTCCCAGAGAGGCTGTGAACTCTCTCTCCTTGGAGGTACCCAAAGGCTCTCTGGACACAATTCAGGGCTTTGGGTGGCCCTGATGGAGCAGGAGCTGAATAAGGGGTTCCCTAGAGCTCCCCTGTGGCCTCAGCCACTCTGATCCTGTGGCAGTGAGCAGTGGACTGTGTAATAGCAGAGAAGGGTTTGAAATGTGTGAATATGATCAGAGATAGTGAATCGAGCAACATGGGGATGTGGTATTGAAGAGGAAGAAAGCCCCATGGAATTTTGGAGTTTGTGCAATCAGGCATGGCATCGACTGATGAAAGGGATAGAGATCCCTCTGATACAGCTGTATCTGGAATATGCCTTTCAGTTCTAGAAACCTCATTAGCTAGGAGATGAGGAATAATTAGAGGATTTGAAGGAAAAAATTAGGACTGATAGGCTGGAAATATTAATGTGAGAAGATAGCTAGAAATCTTTCTGGCATATTTCTTGCCAATAACATGAATCCCCAGAGTTGCTTTTGGCTGACAGATTACTCTGAGGTGACAGAATGGACTGCAGATGCTGAAAAAGCTGTCACAGCCAGCTGTGGAGAAGAGTTCAGTAAGGAATAAGGAAAGAACTTGAAAATGAGGAATTTGGTTTGATCATCAGGAAAAATTTCCTGATGGGTCTGGGTAGGGGGGGAGGGATCCAGGGAAGGAGAGGTGATCCACTGCTAGACCAGTGATTGTCCTGCACCAGCCTGCTGCTGATCATTCCCACCCTGCGGTGCCCCTAGGCTGGGATGAAGGATTTTAAAGAGAAGTTCCAGGGGTGGGCTGCATGCTGTCAGACCTCTGAGAGGTCGCTGTGTTTGTCCCACACACTCTGGAGCAGTGTCCAGGCACTTGTGCTCTGTTACTATTCTTCACGTACGCAGAAAATTAACCACAGTCAGTTCTGGAGGTTCCTGCACAGCTGGCAGGACGAGGACAGGTGCTGCCTCCATTTAAGAGTGTGCCTCTGTCACCTTTATTTGGCTCTGGGTGTATTATATTCTTAAGTGGCACTCAGCAGTGAATTATCATCTTTACTTTTGTCTGCTTCCCACAACCCTGCCATTCTTCAGTCTTCTTCCGTGCAGTTTGTTTTCCAGACAGGCAAAGTTTGAGATGTGGTGCTGCCATTAATGACATTAAGCTGGAAAAACAGAAAGGGGTAACTGAAACCAAAAGTTCATTAAATTGTTTATACAGTCATAGAATGGCTGGGAAGTGGTCAGCTAGAGAAGTGGGGACTTGAACAGGTTTATTCTTGTAGTCCAGATAAAAGAATGACCTGTTTGGTAGGAAATTGAGTTTCTAGGTTTGCTTCTAAAGGTGCTGGGCATTTTCATCTCCTGGAAGGTTGTGGGGCTGATCTAAAGCATAGTGATACTAGTTGGACAACTGTTTTTTTTTTAATGCTGCTCTTACTTTATTTACAAAGCTGCATTTTCCTTTCCATTTCTTTTTACCTACTTCCATGATTGAAATATGGGTTTCAGAAGAGTGGGGATATAAGGGACAGCAAAGAAGAAACAGCTGCAGGGGTGTGTTGATCCACCAAAGCCTCATGGTTGGTTCAAGCTGGTTCATCAAGTCTTAATGCTGTGTCTTCCAGAGTGGACAATGCAGAAGATCCAGTGTATGAGAGCTTGGAAGAATTCCATGTTTTTGTCTTAGCCCATATCTTGAGAAGGCCGATTGTTGTAGTAGCAGACACGATGTTACGAGACTCAGGGGGAGAAGGTAAGAGCTTTTATCAGAGATCCATGCACCTCTGTAAATTGAATCAGTTGTAAACTGACACCAGCGAAACACCCAGCTGTAACACATCAGTGTTTATGGCAGAGCTGCTGCCTTTTTCTGAAAGAAAAGAAAAAAGGAAAACACAGAACGATGCTCAATCCATTTCTATTAGATAAAAAAAATACAGGATAATTATATAAGCCTTGCTGAAAACCTCTTTATCCTAGATACTCACTTTTAACTTACATAGCCACCACATTACAGAACACAGTACATTTCTGACTGGTCTAAATGGACAAAGCTCTAATTTTGCCATGTTATTTAGGTGCCCCTTTAAACTCTGCCGAAATTAATCTAATCTGACTTTGAAACATTAAATTTTAAATGTGTGTATCTTGGATTTTGTTTTTAATGACTCCTTTGCAGCTTTTCATTGAAAAGTTTCCAGAATGTTTTATTCAGTTTGCACATGTGAGCACACAAATGTTAGATCTGTATGTAGAGCCAGCTGGACACTGTCAGAGCAGGACTCAGCATTAAATTCATCTCACTTTCTACCATGAACTAACAGAATTCTGATTCATGATAGGGTGTGACTTAATTGAAAGGGGATGTTTGGCTGATTAAAGGAGGATGTTAAGCAGGTGATGGAGTTAACAGAAATTTACTTCCACAGGAAAATACTGCATAACTTCAGTTTCCATTGCAAATTATGAACTACAAGTAATGGTTATAGATTATTCTGTAGGTTATTGAAAAACACACCTGAAAGACAGTGCAGTCATTGGTCGCAGCCAGAACGAGGGGTTCATGAGGGGAACTCATCTTGCAAATATTTCAGCAATTAAGCCTCATACTTTTGTAGCAAAAGGAAAAACAATTGCTTGGAAACAAAAACATTGCAAGATTTTTTCCTGCCCAAACTTGCTGTTTCCCATAATTATATATATAAACAAGTGTAGAATCTTGCAAAGGAAAATTTTGCCCCTCCAGATGGAGCATCCCATTCAAATCCTACTTGTAGGGGTTTTTTGAGTCTTTCCTTAACTTTATCATATATACATGTGTGTGTACATTCAGATGTATACAATGTGTGTGATGAAATGTGTGGGCTATAAGCATGTTTGTAATGTTTCTTATAGAAATCTGTAAATGGAAGGCACAGAGCATGTTACCCAAAGGCCTGACAGTGTATTTACTGATGACTGTTAGAAAATAATTCTGCCTAGAAGCCTTACAGGAAGGTACAACTCGCTTACGCGTGAGAGTCATCAAGATTTTGTTATAAGACCATAATTGTTTTACTAAGAAACAATTAGAGCAAGGAAAATTATGTAAGAGTAGTAGGTTTTCCTTATGGTTCTTCGTTTATTTCCTGACATTTTTATAATGAAATTTTACCTGTTGCTGTGACTGTTTTTCTGCATTGATTACTTTAAGCTGCTCTCCTGGAGCTCTGAAGATAATGCAGCACAATTGTTTATACAACTCCTGTCTGTTCTTTCACTTAGTTGCAAAAATCTTCTTTTTCTCTCCAGCATTTGCACCCATACCGTTTGGAGGAATTTATTTGCCACTTGAAGTTCTGCCAAACAGATGCCATTGCTCACCTCTTGTGCTGGCCTATGATCAGGCCCATTTCTCTGCTCTTGTCTCCATGGAACAAAAAGACCAACAGAGAGAACAAGGTATGCTTTAAACACGGCAACACAGCTGGCATATATATTGAATATGCACAAAGTATTTTCTTTTACCTGTAGGTGTTTTTATCTATCAGAAAGGAAACAATACTCAGTAAATTATATTGCTGCACGTTCAGGAGTCTGAGTGGCCTAATCACAAGACAGTGGCACAGACCATTTCTTCCTTTCTAACTATTGGAATAATAGCAACAGACTGACAGGAACTTCATTTATCTCAGGCACATCTATCTGCCTTCAATACCCCAGGTCTTACAAGAGCAATAATGTTACAATAACGTTAAATATCCTTCTTGAGGTTAGCAACTGCCTTTCTGTGGGATCTTCCTACACCTGTATTCCCACAGGAAAGGTGCTGGGAGAGAAGCCCCTATCAGATATCCAGCACAGCATCAGAAACCTTAAATACTGACTTTCATGTACAAGTTCATCCAGGTTAATGACAAGGGTCGGTGAATCAAAGTGGTGTTTGTTTTGTGTGACCTGATTGTACCTCTCTTCCTTCAGGGCCTTGAATGCACAGGCTTCAGTTGTGTAGAGCAGCAGAGAGCATTTGGCGTTTATTCTGAGATGGAGGGCATGCTGTAGCTGTAGCTGCCAAGCCAGCTGCTGTTGGAGACTCCAGCAGCAACCACAGCGCTGCTGTTGTCCTCCATGCTGTGACAGGAGGGAAATGGGCTCAGGGATGCTCCAGCAGTGCCTGGGGTTTGCACCTTGTCAGCAGAGCAGCTTTGGCACAGCTGGCAAGTGTTGGCAACAATGGCACGGGGGCCTCAGGGGCGGGGCAGACTATGAGCTGTCAGAATGCGGCGTAGGAGCAGCATCCTGGAGAGCCAGGCCATTCATAACCTGTAGTGTTTATGCTGTAACCAAGTGTCAGGAGCAGCATCTAAAGGTGTCTGAACTACTGCAGGTACATACACACACGTGTTTAAGCAGCTGCTGAGCTCTCCAGTGGAGGAGACAGTGCATCTCTATTTGAGAAGTATGTGTGGTCAAATAAATACTGATGTGAATGCCTGAAGTTCTGCTTTGGCACAGAGTCCTGTATCAGACCATTTCAAACACTGCTATAAATAGATATAAAGAGAAAACTTGCTAATATCCCCTTGTCTGGAGAGGATTTAAAACACATTTTGACACTTCTTTTTACACACAGCACACAGCCCCTGGCGTTCTGATGGTCACCAGGGGCCCTCTTGTTTTGAAATCCACTGTCTGATTAAAAATGGGTAAATACATTTATATTAATGCAGGCTCTGTTGATGCAGATATTTTGTCTTTGTTTATGGAAAATGCAGTCTGGGTCTCAGCTGTCCCTGGGTTGCTTACTTGGCATTGGAGCTTTCCACACTGACTTGCTCAGTCCAAGTAACACCATGAAAGGTGTGGCAGTGGTCTTAAACAGCACCGTGTCAGTCTCTGTGTCAGCATTTCATTGTCCTGGCATGTTCAGAAAGAGTTAAAGTGTTGTTCTTTTTAGATGAATAGTGGCACTGGAGGCATGGGGATTAGAGCTGGGAAGTGCTGTGACTTCCTTCACAGCACAGAAGGCAGCACTCCCAGCTAGGGAATGTCCTCACTGTGTGTCTCAGACTGCCGTGGACCAACCAGCAGCTGTTGCTTGTCACTTATCCCATCTGTTGGAATTAGGGCTGGTAGACTGTGCTTGGGGTAGTGTAGTTCCAGCTGGAGAGCCACAGCCCAGTGGGACCAGCACTGACCAAAGCTGCAGACCCTGCTGGGTGTCAGGGAGATGCTGCAGGCTGTGGGGTTTGCTTTAGAAATGAATGGGATGGACCCTGCTTGCAGTTGTGACATAAAAATACTTTTCTGTCAGGAACTTGGGGAAACCTTACATTAAACCCCAGCTATCAAATAAAGTTCCCCGAGAGAGGAAATCTCTTGCCCTGAAGACAGAATTTTTGAAGTCCCTCACTTTAGCAGATTTGTTTTCTGTGAAAACAGCAGTGCTTCACATCAGCCTCAGACTATACCTTAGAATGGGGATACAGTCAGCACTCGACTCAGTGAACACATTTCTGATGCTCAGAATGTGTACAGGAGTTAAGACAACAGTCACATGCTATAGACAATCAACTCTAAATTTTGTTTTGTACTTAACTTTGTATTTCAACAAAATGGAGTATCACTAAGCAATTTTAATAGGTATTTTCAGTATCAGTAGAAATAGCAAGCTTTAAAAAGTATCCTTTAAAAATTTTTTTATTAAAAAATATTTATTTAACTATGTGAAAATTAGTCAGTTTAAAGCTGCCCACGGAGAAGATAGTCACACTTACTTTTTGAAGTGTCTATCCCAGAAAGAGAGTGCTTCAGCTCTCTGGCGGTTCTTTGCTCCCAGCTCTCCATCATCACCTGTTCAAGGATTGCATTCACAGTTTTTTACCGGGCTGTACCTGTAAAACCAGGTGCTGCCAGAAGGGAACTGTTGAGTTGTAAACGTACAACATTACTTTCCCCAAGTTGCCTTCTTCCTTTAAATGGTTGAGGTGTTGCGCAGCCAGGTCAGATGTCAGCCTAGTCCGTGCCTGTCAGTGCCTGCTGGTAACTCAGTTAATTGGCAGCATATACGTTTGTGAAACGCGTTCAGTTGTTTTCTCAGGTATTCCAGCCGCTTTGTTGCAATAATTTCATTAACTGCATTAGGGTAAGCCCTCATATGACACCAGGGAGTGTTAGAAGCGTATTCATCTGTCACGTCTGCTGTACATTTGTGATGTTCCGGTGCCCCAGGACGTTGCGGTGCAGTGTACTCTGAACTGCAGACACGGGCTCCCTGCCCGCGCCCCCGGAGTTTCCCGGGGAGCTGCAGTCCCGTGCCGTGCCGGGTCCGCGCGGCTGCAGGGACACGGCCGGGGCGGCGGCTCATGCGGAGCGCGGCAGTTCCCGGCGCGGCCGCCAGGGGGCGGCGCCCCGCGGGATTTGGCACTTGGCGCCTTTCTCGGCGGCTCCGGGAGCGGCGCTGGCCGAACCGGGATCGGCCCCGGGATCGGCCCCGGGATCGGCCCCGGGAGCGGTGCCGGATGAGCCGGGAGCGGCCCCGGGAGCGGTGTCGGCTGAGCCGGGAGCGGCCCCGGGAGCGGTGTCGGCTGAGCCGGGAGCGGCCCCGGGAGCGGTGTCGGCTGAGCCGGGATCGGCCCCGGGAGCGGTGTCGGCTGAACCGGGAGCGGCCCCGGGATCGGCCCCGGTCGCAGGCACGGGGCCACCGAGCCGCTGCGGCTGCCGGGGCGAGCGGACAGTGTGTGTGACCGCAATGCTGCGCCTCCGCTCTGACAGCGCGTTTGCTGGACCTCGGGGAAGGGTTACAAACAGCACAGAACCCCCAGTGCGGTCATGTTTCAATAACCGAGTGCCGCGATGTTTGGGTGGCTGCTCCAGGTTTCTTTGCCCTTGGGTTGTCTGGAATGAATACCCAGGGCGAGTCCTGAAGGGTTTTCTTGCAGAAAGGTAAATGCCTTGATTGGCTGTCCGAGGAGCAGCAGTGACCTGCACCATGCTGAGGATCTTACCCGGGCCCTCAACAGCTTTTACTGCTTTCCTAATCAAATGGAAGCGAATCAGTGGCTTTAATTAAAACTGACATTGCTATATTTCTTAGTCTCTTGCTGGTGATGAATGATAGACACTCTGTGACATCTGAGTGTGCTCCCTGCATGCTGAGTATAAAGCAGTCATTAAAAGGCAGAGTCATTAGGGCAGAGCCTGGGCAGAGAGGGGAAAGAGCAGAAGAGCAAAAACTGCCGGGCAGCAGTGCTGGGCTGTACGAACAATAATGGCTTTTGCACTGCACTCACTCAGAGGCCTCAAACTGACCTCTTAACCCATATATATGGTGATCTCTGCTCTTCAATTATGTTAACTCAGTTTGAATCCAAAATCACTGTAGCTGCCTCCTGCTTTGTTTCTTCATGCTAATATCAATGTATTTTTATTTCTTTGATAGTACAAAGGTACTAAACTGAAAAGACAAAGCAATTAACAAACATGTGAATCTCTGAATCTGAGAGATAAGCAGGAATA
This sequence comes from Chamaea fasciata, assembly GCF_029207755.1. Taxonomy (NCBI): domain Eukaryota; kingdom Metazoa; phylum Chordata; class Aves; order Passeriformes; family Sylviidae; genus Chamaea; species Chamaea fasciata. The sequence continues at coordinate 5,144,523 of NW_027094099.1, forward strand.
TTGCAACATTTTATTGCTTTTTGCTATTCTAATGGCTCTGTCTCCAGGAAATGTTGATTGTACAGTACAAATGGCCATGTGGCTCTCTCCAGAGGTCTCCCCTCCTCCACAGGTGACTATCGTTCACTCCAGGAGCAATCAGTGTATTAACCTCTCCCTCTTCTCTTTTATTGCACAAACATGAAAACAGGCAAATGGAGCCCAATATAAATCATTTGTGGTGCTCTGGATGAGGCAGTTCTGCAGCACAAATTCTGCCCTTCTTGAAGCAGTGATTCTGCTTTTCACAGCTGAGTCTTTTCTTCTTTTTGTCATTTTTGTTCCCCGCACCCCAATCCTTGTTTCTTCTCTGCTTCAGCGGTGATCCCCCTGACTGACTCTGAACACAAGTTACTGCCTTTGCACTTTGCGGTCGATCCTGGGAAAGACTGGGAGTGGGGAAAAGATGACAATGATAACACCAGACTGGCCAAGTAAGACCTTTCTGTAACTTTGGTGTTAAGCAGTAAAATGTCTTGAGCTGTACCTGGTTGGAGTACTGGGAGAACTGCTAACAGCGAGGCCTTGGTTCATGTGCTCTGCTTACACGGCAGAAGACATGGGGGGGTCTTTAGCTGACAGTAACAATCAGGCTGCTGTTATATCTCTCCCTGTTAGGAAGTATTGCTTTGTCTTCCAGGCTTTTTGACTGTTTTTTTCCCTTCTTTTTTTATCTTTAGTTTGATTCTGTCTCTTGAGGCAAAGCTTAATCTTCTGCACAGCTACATGAATGTAACCTGGATCCGCATCCCGTCTGAGACACGGGTAAGGTAAACTTCCCCCTTGGTCCCACAGCCTGGGAGATGCAAGGCACAGCGGGATAGGCTTCCTGCAGACACCTCAGTGTCCTGGCAGCAGGGACAGTCACTCACACCTCACTGACGCCAATCAGGCTTACAGATTTTTCTGGTTATTTGTCTTAATAACACTGTTGCTTTTGTATTTTTTGCTGGATTGTGTCTCCTAGCTTAATTTTTATGTCATATATTTCAGACGTTTGTGTAATTTAAAGAGATCTTTTCTCACCATTGTTTTCTCAGAACTTTGTCTTGCTGTCCCGATGCTACTGTTATGTCACCAATTTCTGAGAATGCATTTGCACCTGTGAACAGCTCCCAGTTGAGGGTGGCTGATGGAAGGCCACACACTGGCACTGAACTGGAGCCTGCCTCTTCCAGAGAGCTGTTTTAGAGCCATGCCCAGCTGGCACTGAGTCAGCTACAAATTTCCCTGCAAATTGCATTGAATAGATGGAGGGGTTGGGCTGGAGGCAAAAGGTTGCTAAGAGAGGATGGAGGTGATTTAGACAGCCGACACAGATGGGGTTTGAACAGAGAAACAGAACACAAAAGGAGGAGGTATTTTAACAAGCTCAAAGAGGGGAAGAAATCCTTTTTTTCTACAGTTTCTAAAGTAGTAGCTACCACATCAGAAAAAGGAGAGTCAAAATGGTCCTGCAGTTGTAAGTGGTGAGCTCTTGGTGAACCTGGGTTGCCTCTCCCTGCTCACATTTGCTGCATGAGCACAGGAAGGTCACTATGGCACTTTGCCCTCTGGTGCATGGGAATAACACCTCTGCTCCCAGCTGGGTGTTGGGGTGCTCAGGGCTTCCTGGGAGATGGGACAGGTAAGTGCCCAGGGACAGAGGCAGGCAGGTATTTCTGTACCAGAAGTATACAGCTGTACAGAGCTTACCCCTCCCCATGTCCTTTTAGTCAGTGGAGTGGTTCGGATTTATCTCTAGCAGATTTTAGCTTCATGGTGCCTGAAAGCAAGGCTGTTCTGCAGGAGAACATGAACAGAGTCCCGTTTTAAGTACCCTAGGGTCCATGTTATTGCATTTTTAAGGAAGGTGTTTTCTCATGTTATCTAAAATATAAAGTGGACATCAGACTTGTGACCATGTGACTTGTGTTCCTCAGCCTACTTGCTTGAGTTAAATGTCTGATATTTCAGATGAGATGTTCAGCTCTGGTGCATTGTACCTTTGATTTTCATGCACCAGAGACCTAAATAAATAAATAGTCAATTTAAATAAGCTGGGTTTTGAACATAATCAATTTTGAAATGCTGCTGCACACAGGTTTGTGTGCTGTTTCCTGTCGCGGTTAGGGACACGAAAGAACTACACTCAGGTTCAGAGGTGAGCAGAGAAAGAGAAAGTTTATTATGATATGGGGTTTAAATAGGATTTGGGGTTTGATCAAGGATTGGGAGATGAGAGGAACACCTCTCTGACCCCAGTGGTCAATTCAGCAGATCGTCACAGAGAGGTTTGTGAAAACAATCTTCTTTGTTGATGCTGCATGTGTGGGAATCTCCAGTAGAAATATGTAAACAACATCAGAAGGCTAAAGAATCAGGGTTACAGTATCCCCCTCAGCTTTCAGCAGCAGCTCACTCCCCTTCCATCACTTCTGCCCCAGCTCCTTTCCCCTGGGCTGAGGGACAGCCTGCACTGCTGATCCTCCCTGTCCTGGCTCACTGGGGCAGGAGGGGACTCGCTTCCCCCCACGACTCAGGCACTGACTTCCACAGAGCCTCTGAGTGACTGTCCTCTATTCTACAACTGTGCTTGAAACAAGCCAGAAGCTACTGTAGGAACAAGCAAAATACATAGTAAGCACAGCCAGAAAAGCTTTATTTAGTGATGAAACCAGTCAAAAATGTCAGTGCATAAATTAAAAAATATATTTAAAATCAGAGTCAAAGTCTGTATTGAATTTGGGGTGGGTATTTTTGCACCAGTTCCTGTATGAAATGGATTTTGCTGTATCTAATTATAATTCCTTTTCCATAGCAGGCCCCTTTGGCTCAACCAGAATCCCCTACAGCTTCTGCTGGAGAAGACGTGCAGTCTCTGGCTGACTCAATGGACTCAGACCGAGATTCCATCTGTAGTAATTCCAATGGCAATAATGGCAAAAACGGTAAAGAAAAAGAAAAGGACAAACAAAGGAAGGATAAAGATAAAACCAGGACGGATTCTGTTGCCAATAAAATAGGAAGCCTCAGTAAAACCCTGGGAATTAAACTGAAAAAGAACATGGGTGGTCTTGGAGGTCTGGTGCACGGGAAGATGAGCAAAGCTAATTCAGGGAATGGAAAAAATGGTGATACTGTAGAGAAAGTCAAAGAGAAGAAGTCCAAGTCTCGCAAAGGGAGCAAAGAGGAATCTGGCCAGTCTGCGAGCACGTCTCCCTCTGAAAAGACCACTCCATCTCCAACTGACAGAGCCAGCAGCTCCCCCACTGAAAAGGTGAACACTAAACCTTTCTCTGACAAGCAGTCTGACCCATGGAAGTACAGCACAGACGTGAAACTCAGCCTAAATATTTTGAGAGCTGCCATGCAGGGTGAACGAAAGTTTATTTTTGCTGGCCTTCTCTTGACCAGTCACAGGCATCAGTTCCACGAGGAGATGATCGGCTATTACCTGACCAGTGCCCAGGAGCGCTTCAATGCAGAGCAGGAACAGAAGAGGAAGGAAGCTGAGAAAAAGGCTGCACTGAATGGCTCCTCTAGTAGGAAACTGGAGCCAGAAGCATTTTCAAAAGAAAAATTAGAACCATCTCCTCAGGATAGGGCATCACCCGTCTTGCCTCAAAGCCATACAACTCAACTGGTTTTAAAGTTTAAAGACCGCACTAGTCCCACTCCCGGGTCCTTTTCTTCACCCAGCAACGGTGCCAAGAAAAGCGGCCCCATCCCGGTGTCCGCCCACTATAGCCATACCCCCCCCGTCCAAAGGCAGAGTGTCATCCATTTGCATGACGTCAACTCCAAGCCATCGAGCTTCCAGGACGATACCTACAAGCCAGTGGTTGGCACCCTGAAGACCTGTGCCACGTACCCCCAGCAGAACAGATCGCTGTCCTCGCAGAGCTACAGCCCCGCGCGGCTGCCCGGCATGCGCACGGTGAACACGGTGGAGTCGCTGAGCTTTGCCCGGCCGGCCGAACACAAGTCCCAGACCTACACAAACGGCTTCAACACCGGCGACATCAGAGACTGCTTAGAGTACGCTGACGAGGACGCTCCTCAGACCTGGCTGAACAATGACAAAAACCAAGGCAGAAGCACAGTTTGCCCAATATATTCCATCCAGCAGAACCGCTGTAAGAAGGAGAACTGTTCCTTTTATGGTCGTCCTGAGACTGAAAATTACTGTTCCTACTGCTACAAAGAGGAGTTAAAGCGCAGGGAGAGGGACAGCAAGGGACACAGGCATTGAGGATTCTTCCATGACTACTTAGTTTTACCGTTTTCTTACTTACAAAGTAAACAGTGTTGGATTGCAGTAAAAGGAATCCTTAAAAAAAGAATAAAGGATTGATGAGTAAATAGTGTCTAGCTCTTCGCTTTTCCAGGGCAATGAGGAAATAATAGGAATAAGTTATCATAAAAAAAAAAGTATTATTTTCCATTCTGTCAGTGTCTTTTTTACATATACTGGTAAGCTGAAGGGTTGTTTACTCCTTTGTCAGTGCTGTGTATATGTTTGGTCAAAAATTTACTAATGGTGCCTGAATTTACACTGACATCACTCAGGTAGTAGGATGATAGGGGAAAGTCGTACAGGTGAGGATGTGGTGTTGTAGTGGGGTAGTATCTGCCTTGCAGACATTTGAAATGATATGGCTATTATTGAGAGTATTTTTTCCTCAGTAAAACCTAAATTGTTCATAGCCTTTTTTTTTCAGGAGGGTAGTGATTTTGCATACTGCACATTTTTGACATGGCAGCACATTGCATTGCTACTAACATTTGTATATTTCAGTCTGGAATTGAATGATTCTGGAAAAATGGGAGTGAAAGGTCTGAATTCATGAGGGCTGTAGCTTGTCCTAATTTTAAGTTCTTACCAATTATTTCTAAATTTTCATTTAAAAAGAAAAATTAGATTTGAGCCACCTTTACTTGCACTGAGTTTTTAAACAGATTTTATAAGAAAATTCAATATGACTTCATGTCCCCAAGCCCCCCACAGGGTATAGTTTTACACACCTGAATTTCAGAAGTATTTTCGTTGATGTTAAAATACAAAGGAATATTACAATAAAATTAAGATATAAAAAATTACTAGATATGGAAAATTTGGTGACCAGCTATGAAATTAAGGTTCATTTTAGACTCAAACTGCTTGCCAAAACCAATGTACTGCATCACTATATTCCCTTAGCTAGCGCACAAACCTAATCATTATTTACTTATTCCTTCTGAACATTACTGAGTGATAATTATGGCAAATGTAACTATTGAGCCTTTCTTGAAGGCTGTTGGCTCCACCTCTTTTCAAGTTTTCTCCTGGAGTGAGTCATCTCGTCCCCAGGAGGCTCCCAGATGGCAGTAAAATGCCTCCAGCAGGAATGGCAGCTCCCAGCACAGATTGGCACAAGTCTGAGATCCAAATATTTACGTAAGTGTTTGCAATACTTTGGAAAATAAAACTTTGCTCACAGAAACCCTTCTGCAAAGCAGACACTGCAGATACTGTTGAAGTAGATGGATGACATGAGGAAGTTTTCTGGGATACAGGACTGGGTTTGCTCCCCTCCACCATCAGCTGGCAGAATGCAGGAACAGGAGCTCTTTGGTGTTGTTACCCTTGTCAACAGTGGCTCATTTTCAGAGCTAATTTTGCATAACAGGTGAAGTACTGCCTTCAGGGCTGCTGACTCTGCCACCTCAAGGGGCAGAACAGGAGTTCTGCCTTCCTCATTAGGGAATAACAGGCCCACCCAGGAAAGATTCTTTGCCAAAGAGTCTTTGTTTCTGATGATTTTCCTGCTGCAGCCCAATTTTAATTCTTGACATGGGTGGCATCGTTGCGTACAGTGAATCCTAATTAACCCTGAAACCAAGCCTGAAGTCCCCTGTGAAACAAGAGGCACAAGCTTCTGCTGCTGTGTCCTGGCTTTCAGAAAAAGCACGTGAGCTTTTTCCAGTGTCCCAAATTGGTAGAACTGAGCACATACTTAAAATTGACCATATTTTTAGGCTTTTCTGCTGAATGAGAGGTTTCAAAATAAGTCCCTCGGTCACTTTTATAAAAAGTTAGGGTCTTTGCCATGTTAGCTGTTCCATGAATCCAGACCTGTACTTCATATTCCTTGCTGTATACTGCGCATACACTGAACCTTACTGAACTTGCATTCCTTCATGAAAGGGAAGTGTTGGTATTTGTTAAAGATTGTGTGACTTCTGTCCTTCAGGTAAGCACCTTCCAAATCCCACGTCTCCTGTTGCATACACTGGAAAGCAGTGTCCTGTTTTGCTTTGCTGTTGTGATTATTGCATTTAAGTTCTAATTGTCAAAGAAAACTGGGATTGCAAATTATGCTAAAACAAGCCAGACCACGTTAAAAGAAATTAAATACTATACTTGATTGTATTTGCCGCTGAGACTGAGAAAACTGGCAGGATAAAACAGAAATCTTTAAGAATTCTTAGGGCATTAGGGTAGCAGTAGTGTGTGATACTCCGTTTCTGTGTAAAGTTGTGTTTCAGAAATATTTCATTAGCAGCAAACCATACCAACCCATGTATTGAAGTGTTACACCCTTTGTGAATGAGGAAAAAAGCAGTGCATATGTGAAAATAAGCAATTACCATGAGATTTTACTGTTCCCCATTTTCATAGGATTTGTTTCTATAGTATGTTTTAAGATCTTATCACAAAAAAAAGAGATTTACAGCTGGTCAACATTTAGGTGAATTACTCTGTTCTGAATTATTGAATACATTGTACTTGTGCATTAGATTATTTTGAAAAATTATTTGGTCTTGTCTGCCTAGGATACCAAACCAAGTGTTCGTTATCGTCCTCAGGACACTCAGATATTTTCAGAAATATTTACCTCTACAGGATTGCTCACTTTAAAATAATCTGTTGTATGAAATACTGACAGAACCCTTTTTAGTTGTGCCCATTTCCTTAGAATCTTTTGGTGGGATATCTTTCAATAATTTTCTAATTACTGTTTTCTTTTAGAATGCTCTTCAAACATTCTATTTCTGGGCTATTTGTGGCAGCTGTGCCGTAGCTGTCATTAAACAGACCAAACATGCAGAAACTGTGCCCCCTCTTGAAGAAATGTTGCTCCATTAAAAGAAGACTGTAGCTATAGAAGAAAATTTTCTACCTATTTTTTTAAAGAGACTTCCCAACTGCTCATGAGTTGCATTCACCAGCTCTGAAAGACATCGTGTCATTCCTTAGCTACATGCTAGAGGTGATTATCTTCCTATGTATTCTTCTGTTGTACTGTGTGCTAATCTCTCTGTGAGTGCTCTTTTGGGTTATTTTTCCTGACAATTGGAAGTGTTAGCGGCCCACAGGCCAGCCAGCCCTGTGCCTGATATGCTCCAGAGCTGTAGAGTTCCCACAGAGTCCCAGATGTGGAGAAATCAGCTTTGCTTTGGAGGGACCCTACTCATTCCTTCTGTTACCCGAGTGGCTGCAATGCACACACGTATTTATGACTTTGTATGTGCTTTCCCCCCTCTTCTTGACAGTGATTCAACATCTGTCACTGTAGTCCAGATGTCAGATGTACAGAGTAAATACTGGGTAGGCTACACCTTCCCAGAATGGATCCAAAATCACCAGGAGATACTTAGGTTGGAGGAAGCTGGAATTCTTTTAAATGTGTGTGAATGTGCAACTTTTCTAATTTAAAAAAGGCTTAAACCTATTATGCAATTTTTATTTTTTTTACTTTGTTCTAAACTCTGATGCAAAAGTCTTTTTGTAACAGAGGATACCTGTGATACATAATGGGTTTCAGTCATGCTTTATATTAAAGTTTTATTTAAAATGATTTATACAGAGTTAATAAACCACTGTTAGAGTTTACAAATATATTTTCAGAGGTGGGTGTCAGTCGTAGCGTACGGCTAACAAGCAGCTCATTCAGAAGAAGGTTTTGTAGATTATCAAAAGTAACGTCAGATTTTGGATTTTAAAACAATTGGTGAACCTTTTGTTCTATAAATGGCAATATTGTCCCAGCTTTCTTTAGCAATTAGTTGCTTCTTCCTAAATCAAAGGCAACATGAGGAGCATCAGTAAAAGAAAGATGCTGTACTTGAGAAGTTTAGTGTTGCTTGTATCCTGAGAAGTCTAAGGAGGCCAAGTGGAGCCTCCAGTGGTGTTGGTGGAGTGAGAGCTGAGGTGTGAGCAGGGGCCCAGGGACACTGCACAGGATCTGTCACACCCACCTGCGGTGCCTGCCCGGCCCCTCCTCGCAGGGGCACCTGCTGGGGTGATGAACGTGTGGATCTCAAACCCTGCACAGCACAGAGCTGACACAAAACTGCCCTCCACCTCCCCGGTTCTCAAACAGCCGCACTGGTGCTCACCTTCACCAACGTGAACGGTCTCCCTGACAGCAGGAGGCTGCTTATCTTCAGAAACGTCAGCAGGTGTTAAAGAACAAGTGGTTCTGATCGAGGCCTGAGCCTTTGGCAGCGTCTGTTCCCCACAGGCTGCCTACTGTTACTCTGCCGAGAGACAGGGGATGAGAATTTTGCCTGAGCAGTAAAGAGAAGCCTTAGGCCTCTTCGGGCTGCATTTGCTGCTTCTGCAGTGTGGGGACAGAATCCCATTAGTAGTGGGGGCCTCAAATCAAGTGCTTCGTTGACATGTAAAATAGTGCAGACTGGGCACGAAAGTAAAGTACAAGGTTAGTAAGGGGGTAAGGTCTTCATAACACTGTGAGTGTCTTGCACAGGTGAAAACCCATTTCTTGGTGGAAACCACAATGATCTCAGATAAACATAAGTCCAGAGAAGCAAAATAACTGATGCTGATTGTAGATTGCTCTTCAGCTTAGTGTATTTTAAGTCTTTGTCAGTGTATTTCAAGAGTATTTGTTCTAGGGAATGGCAGCTTATGCGGAGGATCACCAAACTTATAGCATAGAAATGAAATTATTTCAATAATAGACACTAATATCTATTTTAATTTGCACATGGATTTTCAGTGTATATGACTAAAATATTATATTGTTAAAAATGAGAGGAAAACAACGCAAAGGTGTTTGTAAGTATGTTCTATTTGTAGACTTAAGGCTGTATTATGTTGGAATTTTACAAGCCAAGTTTAAATTGTAATATAGAAATTATTTTTATATTATTTTCAAGATACGCTACAGAGCAATATTTTGCGCCTTTATTATAAACAGGGTCATCATTTTAGTAGGTTACTTTCAGAAATGCTGGTAGAAATTAACCATGAAAAGAAAGCTTTGTAAATGTACTTGTTTCTAACTGCTCTGTCTGTTGTGCACGTCTGTATCTAATGTGAGTTGAATATACAGATTTTTTTTTTTTAATTGAAAAGCTTTAAATTTTTCTTTATATATTTTGGTACAACACTGTTCCTCTCTATTTAATTCTTCTCTTCCAGTCCTTACCAATAGCCACTTTTATAAGCAGCTTCTGAATAAACATGCATCTGGAAAATTTCCTTACCAAATGAAACATTTCTGCACAGATATTGATTGACTTGGGACTTTCATAATACACCCTGAACCCATTGGAGCAGGATTCCCTTTTTTTTTTTTTTTTTAGAGAATCAGCTATTTATTATTCCTTCAGAATGAAAATCAAGACTGAATAACCCATGCAATCATTTAACATCTGGAGGAAACAATCACTCTAGATCACAGAAATGTCATCTCTAATTGGCAGATACATCCTCTTAATATGTATCAAATATGCATTAGCTTCTTGCAGATTGAAGTGTTCAGACTTTATTTCTTCATAGTTCTTTGTACTGTACATATCAATTACTGATGAACTGTGCAAAAACAGAAATCACAAACTAATGCATATGTTAAATTAGAAGTCTGTGTAGTTTTTAAAATTCCCTAACTTTTGTGGTTTAGTTTGTTTGTTTAAGAATTACTATTAAGGTATTTACTGCAACCAAAATTTTCAAATCTGGATGCCTGATGATCCTGAGTCTGGATTTCTCCTGATCAATAGACTGGTTTAAGGGGTACTGAGCATCAGTTTGTGTGGGAAGAAAAGCTCCCTCTCGGTTCCAGAAAATCAATTGAGTGTTACTCCAACACATATTCAGGTCTTTTCCTTATTAACACTCTACACGTATTTTCAGTCAATGGAATTTATATTTTAGCTTTAGTGATCTTCCATGTGTGAGCAATAGTTGGGCTTATTCATTAAGTGATTGTTTGACTGTGGAGAGACTTGCCTTGTACCAAAACACCACAGAATTGTTTAACTGTTGCGTTCTTAATGGGGCTCTTGTATTTCACTGTTGGGGTGGGGAAATAAGACTTTGGTTTTTTCCTTGGGTATCGTGACCCTGTTATTTGTCTGGTTGGGTTATTCTTCTCAAGTGGATACTCTGTTCTGATTGCTGTTTTCTGATGGTTTATCTCCATTACCTGAATGCCTGTACTGTACCAAGAGAATTGAAATGGCTGATGCACATTTGCACTGTGGAACAGGCCATGTGGGTTAAAGCCACCGTGTTCCAAACAGCCTTAAAATTACGACTCTCTGGGGACTGGGAGTCACTTAACTGGATGCAGCCTCTGTCCTACTTCCTCATTTAACCATGACTGTAAAACACTCAAGCCTGCTGTAGTCCGTGTGTCTCTAGACATATTCATCTGAATACCCTGTCGTGTTAACAGAAAATTTTCTTTAAAAAATTCTGATTGGTTGGTAAGTATTAGTGTGTCAGGAAATGTTAGTCAAAAGAGGAGATGGAGTTAAAACAGAGAAATTATCGTAGCTAGTGAAGTAACCAGGGCACCAAAATACTAAAACGGGGGAAAATAGTTAAGATGTGTCAAAACCTATTTCCTGTCAAGACTGTATGTTTTGTAGATCTTCTGTACTCTGGGAAAACAGAGAAATGTTTTTGCCATTCATCTCTGCATCTCATGGAGCCTCTTACTTTGTTGCAGAGGTTTGCCATTGGGGGAGAAGCGAGGAAAGGAAGTTCTCTTCCCTTCTTAACACAAATTCTAGTGGCAGAATCATCTGAGATTGCAAAAATATGATCCAGTGTTGGAACTAAACAGTGCCTAACTCCCATGTGCATTGTGTATTTCATTTCCATTTTGCCCCTTTCAAACATCATTTCTTTAGAAAAAGAAGGAGGGGGAGGTTTATGGACTAAACTTGTATGTTAATGATCCAGTTCTTCCTTCTTTAACGTGTGGAACCTATACAAACATGAAAAGAGTTACACTTCCCCTGCTGAGAGGTAAAAGCCACCTTTATAGGTAAATTCCGTGTAATTGCTTTGCCACAGAGGAAAATTAGAACCCCTTGGGACAGAACCTTTGCCTGATGAAGCCTGACAGCATGTCAGGATCCTGAGAGCCATGGCTGCCGTAGCCAAAACAGCACTGATGGTTCTTGCCTTTAACACAGATGCAGTTTATTCTGGCCCGTGGTGTCTGAACAGTATCTTTGTAGTAAAGATGAAGTGGAACGCTGCCTTGCTGCCATCTGCTTCCAGGTTTGAGTTACAAAAAGCCTCTTCCCCATGCTTTTGGTTAAAATATGCAGGAGATGCAGCAGCAGAATGTGGCATCTCAGGCTCAGAGAATGCCCCTCCTCTCCTTCCAATGGGCTTTGCAATCAGGTATGAATTGAAACACAGCCATGTGGGCGTGACAGAAGCGCTCTCATCTCTCGACTTTGCAAATTGTGTGCACTTTTAATACTAACAGAAATGAAGCAATGGTTTTATTGTTTATTTGCTCAAGATTCCGAGTACTGTAAATACAGTCTTTGTATAATGCCCAGTGTGTGTACGGTACAGAAATGCTTTTCTCTCTGAGCCATCAGAGAGCTTTACATGCACATGGTGCCCAAGTCTGCCCACTCACCAGAACCAAGGAGAGCAAACAGGATTTAGGCCTAGACTAAATAATGGATGAAATCAGCCACATAGACCTAAACAGCTGCGAGTTCCCAGCCACGGTGTACTAGGCCAGCTTTGACAGCTTTGTACAAAACTCCATCCCAGTGACTGAGATTAGGTTTGTGCTCTTTCCTGGGGAGGAGCAATTACTTCTGTGTCTTTTCCGAGCCCATTGCTCTTAGTCTCTAACTCCTGTGTTTGTAATGTGGCAGGCTTAGCATGATTCAGCTAGGAAGCAGTTTGTAAAATCTCCATAGAGCTCTTGTTTTGTTTTTGGAATCCATCTCAAGTTTTACTTTGCATTCAATTTTAAGACATAAAATTTTGTTATGAACTTTTCATAATGTCTTGAAGTTGTGTCTTGTGGGGCTGAAAGACTCTGTTCTCCTTGGGAGGCCTTGTTCTTCCTCATTGATTCTCGTGACTAACATTTTTGTATGGAAAAAGTTGAATGGACCATTGAAAGTGTCACTGCTGTTTACATGCCCTTCTGCCATTTGGTACACTTTGTGTTGTTAAAACCCCATGCCTCTCAGACATGGGCAAAGCTTGAAGGACAGTCTGAAGAATTAAATACAAAAGGTGTATGTAGTTAATTCCTCATAACTCTACTGTTGCTATTGTATAATATGCCCCCCCTCAATTGTTTGTACATCTTTTTTTCCTATTGCTAACTGGGTTTTTTAATCTTCTACTTTCTTAGACAAATTCTCAAGCTCTTTGTCCTTAAAGCCTGTGATAGATTTTCCAGTGAAGAAGATTTGGCTTTCTCAATTCAGGTTGCATATAGAGTGGCTTGTCTCCCAAACAAGAATTAAAGTAACAGATGTCACACCCTTGGCTTAGAGAAGTTTGTTTACTCATTAACTGAGAGTCTCTGTTCAGTTATAACCAAAGTTAATTCTATGAAGTTCAAAATGTGAGGACTGGTAATGTGACTCTAGCTAATAACCTGGCAAACTCAGCATTTTTAACCCATAGAAGTGTACAATAAATGTATTTGTACTTGAAGTCTATTTCAAAGAAAGTAGTTGGCTCTAGCTGGGGCTTGAGAAAATGTTAATAAGGAATAAAGTAAGTCTCATTGATTTTGGTTGGCTGAGAATTCAACTTCTTCATAGTCTTACCACTCTTCTCATTTTTCTGACTCTGAGTTTCTTGTTGCCTTCTAGAAGTTTATACTCTGTTAGCAAATATTGATTTAGGCTTTCAATAAACTGTGTAATAGAAACTATAGAAATTTAGTCAAAGCTGAAATTACTTTTCAGGTTTCTTGTTTGATCATTTTCATGCCAAAAGGAATGAATTTATCTTTTCCCATTTCCCCTCCCTATTTATAATTTCAAAACACAATTGGTTGCAGTCACCTTTGTCTGCAAAAGAAAACAGTTGGTCATTTTTAAGCTTACTGCCATATTGTTTAAATCCACTGTTCAAAAGAAATAGGAACATTAATTAATGTTAAAGAATAAGGAATATTTCTTGTTGTGAAAAATGTGAGTTCTTGAGAACCTTTTCTACATGCAGTTTTCATTCAAATTAAATGTCATTTTTAATCTGATCCATACTTTGACAAAGATGATGTGTAAGAGCTGTTTTTAGCAGTTGGATTGTTACTTTGTAAAGTATTAAAGCACTAAACCAATTTTTGCAATAGGTAGTAAAACTTGCTTTTGTTTTGAAAAACTTCCAGTTATAACTGTCGCACTTTTTATAGCAGAACTGTATTTAATTTCTTTCTTTTATGAAAGATTACTCAAAGTAACTGATAGCTCTGTAATCTGTGTGAATTGGCTTCTCCATTATTTGAATCTGAGAGAAGCTACAATGCCTATTCAATAAAATTAACTTATTTCTAAAGTACCTGTTTGCTTGAATTCTTGTTTGTGCTTTCTGTGTGCTGTCTCAGGGTGATGCTGGCCAGATCCCAAAGCGCAGGGAAAAGGACAAGGGGCTGCTGCAAACCTGGAGGGAGAGTTGGCTCAGCACAATCTTGTGTGCTGCTGCCATGAAGTGCATTTAAATGACAAATTGAGTCCCTTCCCAAAACTCCACGTCGCTTGGATACCTTGCTGAAATCAAGCTGTTAATACTGTTACCGAAAGAGGAAACAAAACCAAAGTAGTTCAAGCAGCCTAACGTTGCTATAACCCTCAGATCAAGAGCAAGCACAAGTCCTGTGGGAAAGATTTCATTTCTCTTGCCTGTTGTAGGGGCTGATTGTCTCTCACCTGATTCCAGCGCACGTCAGAAACGGTGACAATGGAATTGCATCAATGAAAAGTGTCTGTGTCACAGTTACCCAGGTCAGGGACACACTGGAAATGGAGAGGGCATTGCAGGGGCTGCCCCTTGAGGGCAATCATGGAAGGAAAAAGGCCAAGGGTAGCTTGAGTGAAGAGAACTTAAAGGAGCAAAAGGATCCTGAAATGGAAGTAGGAGCTGTGGCTGACATGCCAGCCATGTGCCTCCTAGGAGTGGTGCTGAAGGCCTCTCCAAGGAGAAGGACTTAAAGGGCTGATAATAATGGACTGCTAAACAGCTAATCAAAACTCACAAAGCTCTGTGAATCTAAGACCAAAAAAAAAAAGAAAAAGAAAAAAAATTATTATTATTCCTGTAACCATAGTATTTGCCAAAATGTTTAGCTATTTGCAGCATAAGGGAAATCTGTTTGATGAAGCAAAGACCCAAGGCAGTTACCTGAGCTCCTTTGAGCTGGAGAAATTCCTAAAGGATTCCTGCCCTGCCTCTGTTGTGCCTCATTCTGTGCTTGCAAAATACTGTCTTTCTGCACAGAAAAATGTTAACTCACTGTGTTCACTCAGGAAGATCACAGAACCATCTGAGCAGAAAAGCCAGATGTCTCAGTGCTGTGCAGAATGACACTGAATTGACTTTCTTCATTCTACAGGAAGTCATCTTCAGGATGCCTGCAAAGGCTGAAAACTGTTGGAGAGACTGGAATGAAAGGATGGCAGATGCAAGCATCCACTCCTCTTCCACAGCATTCAACAGCCTGTAAGTCACAGTACAGTCAAGTTTCTTTGGACTGTGACATTAGACCCTAGACCTCATCTGCAATTATGATAAAAAACTTGGATTTTTTGAGCAGGAAGGTGGTGGAGCAAGCGGCAATGTCTAGTGAAGGACCCAGCTATTAATGCATTTTAATTAGTAAGTAAAAAACCAAGCTGACCCATTACTCGTTCTGAGAATCTTCCAGAATTTCTGGGTGCTAGCTGGGTTTGAATACAGGAACAAACACTTTGCAAAAGGCTGCCTAATGTGTTACCAAGTGTGTTATAAATTTGCCATTAGAACTAAAGAACTTGTGGGGTTGAGAGAGCAGGACACATCCAAGAAGGAAGATGGTTTTTAGGCAGGGCTGTGCTCAGAGGCAGTACTGTTCCTGCTACAGAGCTTTTCTGTGGAGCAGAATGCAGCTATGGAGGACACCACCAGTGCTCATGTCAGCTCTGTCAGTGTCCCTGTGTGGTATCCACAGATGTGGATGGTAGTGGCTGCTGTTTGGTCATTGTCACCCAAGGGCTGGATGGACACACCAGGCTCATTTCCCAATTCAATCTGTTGCTGTCTGATGGCTTGTGAGGCGTGTGAAGTGCCTCTGCCTTAGATCTGCACAGTCATGACAGGCTGCGTATCTCCACAACTGATAAAAGCTGTATTGCAGCCGGCCTGCTTTGCCTTTGGCTTCTGTTCTTCACAGTGACTCTTGTTTTTTTGAGGAAATTATCAGGGAAGCCAGGAGCTCATTAGCTGTAGCCTAAACATCTCTAAGCTTTTTGGACAATATTGCAGTCATATTTTATTATCAAAAATAATTGAAAACAAATACAAAATATAAATGCAGCAGCATCAAATTTTTGTATAGTGCTTCTTATTAAAATGTGGGTAACACCAAGTAGCCGAAATGCTCGTTACCCTGTCACATGTGCAAACCTTTCTAAAACTAGAGATATTGTTCATTAGAAAAGATACTCTGTAGTATGTCCTTATTCTTTCAATTGTTCTGTCTATTCGTGGAAAATGACATTTACCTCCCTGAGCTCAAAAATAAACAGATCCTCATCCAGCATGTTTGCAAAGAGGTTTTGTGTAACTGGAGATGTGAGGGCAAGTGTTCATCGGCAGGAAAGGTATAATTAGGAATAGAACTGAATAATTCCCAGGGATTTTCCTAGCAACAGCCCTTCCTAGATCACAGTCATGCTCATAGGAAATGGCAGTTCTAAGTTAAAAGATATTTTTTGCCTGATACTCCCCAAATCTTTTTAGAGGCACCCCAAAGGAAGGTACAGCTTTAGATCCTTACTGCTGCTTGACATGTTGCACTTGTGTCAGGTGTCTCCCACAAACGTTCCCTGGGCTGTCAGGAATTTGCAAGCTGTGCTCAGCCCAGACTGAGGTGACCCCTACAGAATAAAGATCCGTGTGTGTAACAGTGCCTGTAGATTGCAATTGGATAGCAGAGGGCCAGATTTTTCCCTTGGAGGAGGAGGGCAAGGATGCCATCCCTGAGTGTGTTGTTTGCAAGGTGCTGTGCAGAAGAGGCTGAGCAGGCAGGAAGGGAGGCCCTGCTGGGAAGCAGCTGCTATTTGGAATGCAGTGGGATGTGAGCACACTGCCCGAAGATGACCCAGGAAAAGCTCTTTTCTTCTGTGGTAACAAGAACACTGGTAGAAGCCTATGTCAGCTGAGGGATGTGAATATAAAAACCATTGACCTCAGTAAAACAGAATTTTGAAAGCATTGCACACATTGTCCATCATATTTCAGCTCCTGTAACCAGTAGGGTGGGTCTCTTTTCCCCGAGAATCTCCTATCTCAGTTCATAAAGCCACTTTTCTGGCCTTAGTCACCGTGTACTTCAGGCAGATTATTTGAAGGACCTGGTGAGGGTGCTGCATAGCTTGGCTGTGATTTTTCTTTCACTGTGTTACTTCATGTACAGGCCTGGGCATGTTCTCAGGTCCCAGCTGGGCCTCCCAAAGCCAGATCACAACACCCAGAGAAGAGGGAGCCTAAGCCCAGCACAGAGCCAGCCAAAAACACAGCCACAGCACAGCTGTGATTTGAAGCTGGCCATTCAGCTCTGCCTTGACTCTGATTTAATAGCAGTTAAGTGGTGAAGTGCTGTCTCCTTGAAAAACTTCCCCTCTCTTAGCAAACACCACATAACATGCAATTTTTTCAGCAACTTGTAGTATATTTTTACTCCAGAAATACAACCCTTCCATTCTAGATCAACCTTAATCATAGTGATTTTGTGAAGAATAACAAATTTTCCATTCCTGGACTTAAAACTTGACTTTTTTCCTTATTTCCTTCAGCATTAATTATCCCACCTAAAAATAGACAGCTGGGGTCCAAAAATATCCAGTGGAGCCTTAATGAAAGGTTTCTAGCAGGAAGCCAACAGCCAGACCTGATTTATTCACCCAGTCTTGTTGTTTGTGCAGGCCCACCCTGCACCAGGTTCCTGTTTCCAGGCCTGGCTCTTATTTGCTCACCCAGTTAATCAGTAGAGCTGCCTGCAGGGGCAGGTTAGGGGAAGCCATCCCCTACCCAGTCTTCTGGGGAGGTGACAACAGCTGGGGAGTGTGTGGCTGCCTTCAAACCCGCTCCGCCCCGAGAGCGGCTCCTCTCATGCGGGGAGGAAGGTGCACGTAGGTCATTTCTTTTGTGGCATCTGCCAAGCTGCTGTGCCTGGGAGCACGGGTGTCTCCCTTGGCTGGCCCTGTGAGCTGGCAGCAAAGGAGGGATGGCATTCCTGAACAAAAATTTCTTCTTTCTTCTTCCTGACAAGTCATCCTGTTCCTTCCAGCAGGCTGCAAACGCAGTTTGTACAGCAACCCCAGAGAGGGGAATCTTGGGATTTGTTCTACGACTTCCAAAGTCAACAAACGGCTTGGAAGTTAAACCGAACCTGCAAGGCCTTGCAACTCCATGGATAATTTCAAAGGGTTTGAGTTGGTTTCCAAACTCGGCTCTGAGGAGTGATGATTCTGTGTTTTGGTGTAGGAAGTCGTGATACAGCCTGGGTTTGGGGCCAGCCGCTCGTGGGTGTGCCCATCTCATTCCTCCCCTCTGGGCAGATGGTAGCCGTGATGTTGATTCTTAGATGTATCTGAGCTTCCAAGCGTGGCATTTTGAGAGTCCCAAACTGACATCTTTTTTGCGAAGGGTGGGGCATGAGGCTTGAGAAAAAAAAAAAAAAAAAGAGCAGGGTCTTTGAAGTGCAAAGCTTTGAAGTTTAAAAAAAGCTAGCAAATTCCTGCTGCAGTTCACTGTCTGTGCAAAATCTGGAAGCTAAGAGGCTGGATAACATTTAAAAGTAACAGACTGGGGAAGTGTGGCTTTCATGTTTTAATTGTTTATACAGTGGTGGAGAAGGTGAGCTTGATTCAATGAGTGTGTACCAAACAACACTGTCAGTCTTTACCTTCCTTCTCTTCCACTCTGAGGCTTTGAGTGCATTCAGCTCACTGACATAAAATGTGTGTGTGGTGGAAGGGGGAGGGAGGAATTTCTCTCTTCCCGTTGCTATTGTGTTTTGTTATGTTTTGTGTCTGTTCAGTTTGTCTCCAGGATCAGAGAAGTGACTCAGAAAGTTAATTCCACAATAGGAGAGCATGGGAAAACACAAACATTAGTCTCTTAAAGACACACAGCCCTGTTTATCGCACACTGATGTGCCTCACCTTCTGTCTGCTGGAATTACTACCACATGAGCTACTTCACTCCTTTCTTTAGAACCCTCTTAGGATTTTGCACTTTAGGCCTTCTGTCTCTAGAAAATTACATCAAACTTCCCTAGCCTCTACTCCTTCCTTCTTCTATACTTATCATCCCCCTCTTTAACTTACCTTCCCCATTTATTGCACCTCATCTATTCCTTACATTGGCTCCTCTCATCCCTCTTTCTGTGTTGCCACACACCTGAGCACCACCTCTCATGTCCTTCACCTTTTCTCTCAATGGTGTCCTCATATCCACCAACTTGGCAACACCACACCTTTCCTCTGGGATGCCTTGGGGAGGCTGGCTCTGAACAAGCCAACCTGGACTCTAGGGACCTTTGGGACCCTCTGGAGTATTCCCTGTAGGTCCTGGTGCTGCAGGCCCAGACCTGTTGTGCTGTGCTCAGCCAGGCACGATCATCCAGTGATGCAGAGAAGAAACATCAGCTCAGCAGAAACCTGGCAGCAACAGCATCCTGGAGCCTCCCTTAGTCCAGCCCCTGGTGCCAACGCCTCCTTTTTCATTGAATATTTGCTTCAGCCAGCAGGAGCCAAAGATTAAATCTAACTCCTGCCAGTGCCAACCAGGTGGGACAGGTTGATCCTTTATTTGCAATTATGATGAGGTAGCAATTATACTCTCGGGCTGTTTTCTCTTGGTGAGGTAGAGCTATTACTAAACTCAGTGGTTTGGTTTTGTTAGCAGACCTTTGGGGCCTGCTCTTGCCTATAACACCCCTCAGGTTTTCTCATGTCTTTTTTCTCATCTTGGTTTTTTTTTTTATGACTTGTTTAACATAATCTTGTTCTCCGAGTTGCTCAAAGCACAAATCTGCCCCAAAGCCTGTGGTCAGTCATGCTTCTCTCTTCCCCTCTTGCTGCTCACGTATCTGGGCACAAAGACTCCATCCTTTTTCTGCTGCATGCATTGAGAAATTTATTCAGATACTTCCTCCCTTTCCCTTTATCCTCTTGGCTGTGCCAGCAATGCAGTGTAGCTGGCTAAATACAAGTGCTTCCCTGCTTCAACTATTGCTTGACTTAGCTCCCTTCTCTGCTGCTCTTGGAAAACATTCTGCACTCTCTGCTCATCTTGGGAGGTGCTGCCTTGCTTGCTTGCTCTGAAATTCTGTCGGAAGCCCCACATGTGTTCTGGTGCTGTAGAAGCCTTTCTAGTCAGCTGCTACAAACACTTGTCTCATTGTCCTCACCTCATTTTTATTTCAGTCTTCATCTTCTCTCACTTTTCTATCTCTTTCTTTTGACTGCACATTTATATTTATGTCACTTTAATCTCTTGCAGTCAACTAGCAAAGCATGCCATGAGTGAGTGTTGTTCCTTGAAAAGCCAGCGCAATAAATCTTTAAGGTGGATTACTTTGAAGCCAGAAATTCTACACAGGTAAATGGAAATAAGAAAATGCCACCCTAATTCCAGCATTATTCTTGCTTCTCTCCTGAAATGCTGGACTACTGCCAAGTCTGTGGAGATTTCATGGCAAATGCTGAGTCACAGGCAAGACAGAAACCCTTGCAAGACAGAAGATGCAGGCAGGAGAGATGCAAACTCCTTGCATTTAGGAACTGGAGAGGAGAAGCAGGACAGGATGTGTTAACATACCCATTTCAGAGTGTGGGTGCCTGGGTGGGGAGGCGCATTACATTACAGTTTCAAGCAACTCTAGACTTCAGCTGAAAAGGCATAGTCCTTTGGAGGGAATTGTTTCCCTTTTCATCCTTCTAGCAAGTTTAGGAAACAATCTCTGACTGCGCTTCTGTTGTCAAACGCGAGGTGGGTCTTTCATTATAGGAAGACTTTGGGAATGCCTTTTGTAACAAACAGTGCCTAGAAGTGTTGTGTAACCTGTATTCTCAAGAAACTTCAGATTCATTCCTTCATATCTGCTAATGCCTTATGTTTTTGAGAAAGTGGCTCAAATTTGTACTTCAATTTTCTCATCGTTACAATTAGGACAGAACATTTCAGGATACTGTGAGATTACATTGCTACTGTTTTGACATGGTATTGGCACTTGCAGAGATATCGGACATTTGCAAAGACATGGGCTTTGAAAGAAAGGACGGCTGACTCTCTGAACTTAGGTCACACATATTAATCCCATAACCATCTTTTTTTAAAAATGCAATATGTACCACCTTAGAGAAAGGAATTTCACTATGCAACAACAGTGCTTAACACCAGTTAAAGCACAGAATAGAAAAAAATGTCATAAAAACTTTCTCACAAACGTTAAAAGAAATCCCATTTTAAACAATAGCACTGGGTGAAATTTAAATAAAGACACCAAGCAAGATATCAAGTCTCAAATGAACAGCAGAAATATTAACAATTGATGCTTTTTAGGTGATAAATAAAGAATGAAATTAATAGAAAACCAGTATTTCATAGTTATAGGTTTTATTTTGAAAAATGTAAACCTCACTAACAATGCATGCAAGTTAAGACAATATTTTACAGCTCTTAATTTTCTTCCTTTTTTCATTTTTTCCTTTTATAGTTGCATAGGACATTATCACAATATATAATCTATGCAATACAAAATACATAAAAAGTTACAGCAGAGCAAGAATAGATGAACATATAACTGTACAACTGTAATACTTCAATGTAGTGATTTAAAGAGTTGAAAAGTGAGCCATGGAAGCTTTCATGTGCTGTTGATAGACCTGTACAAGTGAGGATGACACTGGCAGCTTTACAGTTCACCACAGCTGGAAGTTTAGCTGTGAACATGTGCACCCTCCCTGGCACACGCGTCCCCTGTCCCCCACTCAGGCATGTGCTGCTGGAAAAGCACATGTGCACACACACACACGTGTCCTCCAAATGTACAATACACAAGTAAATGCACCTGGAACCAGAGATGAAACTCAACCACAAATCTCCAACAGGTTCAAAAATTCCAAATGCAATGGCATTTGGATCTAGGAATTTGGTTCAGGCCCATCACTAGTTAAAATGAAATGGATACCTATTTTTGCTCTGTAGACATCCCTTCATTAGTCAGTGTGTAGTATAGACACACTGCTGTGTATTTATGTGTACACACATACACTATACAATATACACATATATATCTATTTATATATATATGTGTGCATATGCTTATATAAATCCATATATATAAATATATATATTTATAAAAACCTATACCAGTGGATGGGCTTTTGCATTCTATATTTTGGCTTATGGGATAAACAAGTATAATTTGGATATCTTCTTCTGCCTAAGGCTATAGCTCTTATCCCCGAGAGTTACAAATACAGATGTTCATCATACCATTCACTGACATAGACTAGATGTTAGCACCCAATGCACAAACAGATGGTGTAATGGAGTAAAAGAGCACCTGAAAGTTAGTTTGTAGGCATGACCTGATGAAATTAGTAAATCTAACAGCATTGAAAAGGCAAAAACAACACTGCACTTCACAAAGCACAAATTCTGTAACTCGTGACAAAGCACTGGAGGCGAGCAGTTGTGAACAGGTACGCTCCTCACACAGCCTGTAATGCCTGGCTGTGTGAGACAAAGAGAGTGCTGAACGTCTGGGTAGAGGGTAATGGGGGTTAAAGTGTACAGAGGCTCTCAGAGCTACAATTTCTTGCAAGGGTTAATGCAGTAGAGAGGGTGGCATACAGACAGGAATTAGGCGTTACCATCGAACAGAGGCTTCTGATGACTTGCCATAAATATATACCTTTGCAGTTATGTAAACAGATACTAGGCATGTATATAAAAGCAAGGAACAATTAATTTGCAGATACAAAAAAATTCTCATATAATCTAGCTGCCAGGAATTTACCAGGACTGCTTTCTAAGAAGCAGGATGAAAAGTGAGTTCATGTTGCCATTAGGCCTTTGCACAGGGAGAGGTTAATGGAAGGGGTGAATGAGTTTCTAAGAGCATCTTTAGTTTCACCTGGTAGCAAGGAGATGATTTTCACTTGCACCTATTTCCTATAGCAAGGCAGTTCAGCTCAACACTTAGAGAACAAGTTAGAATCATGGCTGGAGAAAAACAAACTTTCAGGGCCTTCTTAATAATAACAAAGCTGTTGCTATCGTCTGAAATTAAAAAAAAAAAATCATGGCAATGTTGTATTTTGTGAGAACACCTCAAAAGATTGCATGCGGAAAGGAGGAGGCAGGAGAGATGCATACTCCTCCAGATGGAGAAACCTGCACCTTGCCCGAGCAGTATTTCCTGAGTGTGACATGTTTGTTGCTGTGCCAGGAGACTGTTTTAGATTACACTGCTGGGTGAAACAACAGAAGGGTAAAAATCTGAGGTTAGTTTGGATATGCACACAGATTTCAAAACATAATTTGAGCTGTTCTGACTTCTCATCTCTGCAAAACTCAGGAGGAACCATCATAAAAACGAGTCTAATGACCTCGCTGATCATCAGACGTTTCCAGCAGATGCTAGAAAACCCCAAGCACTCTTTTTTCATATGAAAATATGACGAGAAGTTTTTGTTCACATTCAATTTTGGAAAATACTAGTGGTTTGGAATTTATAATTTTATCCTAAAACTATAATGTATTAAACTTTTAATGGAGATATTTGAAACTCTGTCTGGGATTTTAAAACACAGTATCTTGACTGTCAGCCTGATACATGCTGAGGTATTTACAGCTAAGATGTAAAAACAAAAAAAGTTTTAACGACCAATTTCAGAGTATTTCCTGAAAGTGTCGTTATGTTGGCTATATACAGTCCCATGGTGTTCTCATTAAATGAACTGACTGAACTGGAAATTTGACTTTGAACCAGTCTATTTTTTCCTGCTTAAACTTGAAGAATTATTACTAATATCTATGAAGAATACAAGTAAAATGTTAGTTCTGTTTAAGATTACATAGTTCTGTGTCCCTCAGAATAGGTTGTCCCATAACCTTTATATCCTACAATCTCAGTACTAATAAAACCTGGTGCAAATATTCCTTCTCCAGGCTAGTAAAACAACTTGTTTATAATGCATAAACCAATTCATGCTGAATTATTAAATCCTAAACAAATGAACTGGAGTGGTTTCTCCTTTCCTGAAAATTAAATTATGCTCTTGTTGGAAAAGGTGATTTTACAACAAAATGAATTTGGAACATGAAGCCTATAATGTTTGCCAATACTTAGTGTTCCTTTTGATTTTGGTTGTTACCCCCGTCCTCCATATACCTCTCTCAAGGTATAATGTTAGTGAGAAATGTGTTTGACTTGTTTTGAAGTGTGTGCACAAGACACAGCTGACCTGTAGAATTCCTTGAGCTAGATATCTGAAATGCCTCTCAACTAACTACAGCACAAGAGCACTTCTAGGAGTCACAGAAATTATTGGAATGTGAATTCCTGTTACCTGAATTCTATCAAGTTGTTAAAATTGTGCATCTCAGTACATGAGATTAAAAAAAAAAATAGAAAAGAGGAAATCTGTTGAGGCCAACAGATCTGGTTTTCCCCTAACTCCAGAGGTTGGGCAACTCATCACATTTACTCTATTTGTCATCTTGCAAAAACCCCTTACTATGTTCTTTCATCTTCTGTGAAATGAAACAGTAGAATTGTGCCTCTCACAACTTCCAATTCAAAGAGGGAAATTAACAGAGGTGAAATCTCAAGCAAATGAACATAAAAAAAAATACTGAAACATCTGCACTTGTTTAGATTTATAGTTGTATTGATAAATAATACTAAAGAGTATTTATCTATACAACTAACAGAACATGTAGTATTAGGAATAATGTATATTATGGAAGTACCTATGAAACTACTTGGAAATCTCTATTAGCTTCTCACAGTTAACATACAGTACAATAAAACCTTGCAAAACTGGATCAATGCAAAGCAGCAAGTAAGATACAGGTTCATGGGGAATCTGGAGGCATTCACTTAATATCAAATGACAGGTTTGGTGCAGAGAGTTTCTTTTCACTGTGCTACACTTAACTGCATTTATACCCTACAGTAAAAACAGCAAACATCCCAAAATTCCAGAATCAAAAGGACCTGAATTGATAATATGCACCATCAGACCCAGACAAAGGAAAATGTATTTGCTGCCAGTGAGGTTTTCAGTACATCACTATGCTCCTGGTCTTTTACTATATTTTCTACCATATAAAACATAAAAATCTACCTCCTTGTGCTCTGTCTAGTGTTAAATATTTGAAAGTTATTGAAAACTAGCCAATATTCCCTTTCTGTTGTTAAGCAGTTATTCAGAAATAAGAGCACCTTGCTTTTTGCCGGTATGTGTATTTTTGAGAAACTTGAAGTAGTGCTGAGCTATAATGTCGTCTTATTTTAAACTTAAAAATGCACATTTTATTATTCCAGTCAGAAGATACCATATGATTTTCATTTCCTCTTATCAACGACCACGATTTTGATGCAACAGAATACAGAAACTGTCTTAGCCAATTTTTCTTACTAAGATATAGCTGTACAGTAGGTAAGTACCTTGACAACAGTTTTGGTGGGCATTGGTTCAGTAATGCTATTTCTGTAGTTCATAAAAAAAAAACCAACAAAAACAAACACAAAACAAAGGAAGAAGAAATAAAGGAAATTGTTCAAGTCAATGTGGTTTGATTTGAATTTTCTATTGGTCCCATACTGAACAAGCAGTGCAGACAGCTTAACAGCTTGGAAAGAGTGACAAGAGAATGCCTCCGAGATTCCAGGCCACCTTGCCATAAAATGTTACCCAGTGTAAATTTGTTTCTTTGTGATTTAGGTGACTCATTTAAGGCATCTTGTTGAAAAATTTTTTTCTCAGAATTTTGTCTAGCATGGAACAAACCAACAAACCAGTTTGTCAACCTCACAGAGATTTTTGCAATTGGAAGTTGGTTTTGGAGCATCTTCAGCATGAGGTGAGAAGACAGCTTGCTACGGTAAGCAGAGGGCAGCTTGAAGAAAGACAAGACTCCTGTTTGGACACTCCCAACACAGGTGTATAATGAGGAAAGTGAGCAGTGGAAGAGTCCAGTACTACATTCCAGTATTGGGTTGGTTTCTGTATTGTTTGCTTGATTTTTATTTTTTCCCCAGTGTGTGAAAGAACCTAACAAAAGCTTCTGAGTGCAATTGTATTTACAGAGTAAGGCCGTGTTTAGGGTGTGTCTTCATTGTAATTATTGTGTAACATAAATATCCATCCCTGAGAAAGGAGAAGGGGGACACGAATCCAACACAGTTGATTTTTAAGTGTATGTATGCTTATATTGTGCAATCCGGTTTTACAAACTACTTCGACACCTGAGGTGAATTAAGCGGATTTTTTTCCTTTTCTTTTTTAGATTTTTTTCGTTTTCTTATAAAGAATAATGAAGAGGATCCATAAATGGTTGCAAAATATATGAAATATTGAGACAGCAGGAGTCACTAAGTGTAACATGTAAGTTTGTCTGTCCATGAGGTTAGAATAGCCACTTGTGTGGTTGGGTAAAGAAAATCTGACTAAAAATTGCAGTGGGAGGCAGCTATTTACTGATTTTTAAAAAAGAGAGGGTGGGAACTGAGGGAGGGGAAGCAACAGAGTTTTTTAAATGTGTGCAACACAAACAAAACTCCACGTTAGGCATTTTAGGCAAAGTGCTGACGTCCAGTGCAGGTAGTCTACGGGGAGCTGGCGGGGCTGATGGTGGGGCTGGAGGCGTCCGAGCGGCTGTAGTCACTGACAGAGCCTGTCCTGGAGCCGCTGCCGCTCCTCCGCTTCAGCATGCTGGGGTGGAAGTTGGCGTGGCGCCGGGCGTGCTTGGTCAGGTGGTCGCTGCGCATGAAGCGTTTCTCACACAGCGGGCAGCTGAACTTCTTCTCTCCGGTGTGAGTGCGGTAGTGCCGGGCCAGCTCATCCGAGCGAGCGAACTTCTTGTTACAGCCCTGCCAGCTGCATTCAAACGGCCGCTCACCTGCAGGGAGCAAACACGGCACGGTTAGAAGGGACAGCAGTGTCTCCCGTGGGCTATTTTTTTGTATGCAGAATATAGAATAAATAGGTTGGAAGCAGGGTGGATGCCACTTGGCACTAAGTGGATGGAGGTGTTACCCTGTGCCACAGGAGGCTGCTGTGGTATCCCAACCCTTTAAAAAATGCTGTCAATCAAACTAGTCATATACCTTATTTGATGGCTGGGTCTTCAGGGATGCTGGGCTCCTGATCCTTTAATGAATAGCTCATATCTCTTGCGGTCTGTTGAACGTAATAATATCTGTACTGAGCTTTACAGTATGTTCAGTTATTCCTCCAAGCTGTCCCTATATGTCTGACTAAGTGCTGAAGTTCAGAAGCCATGATGAGGTCTTCTTCATCAGGTATTAAAAAAGTTCTGGTAAAAATGCCAAATGGCAGCTTTGAGGCACTGGATGTGAGGCTCTCACCCTGTATTCTCCACAGCTGTGCCCGCGTTTTCTGCCTTTGCTACAAAGCACCACAGTTTCCCTTGTTCACTGCCTTCGGTCTCACTCAGAAGTGAGGCAGGGAGCGCTGTATTCCAGCGGGGGACTGGTGTCACCTTGAAGGTACCAGCCTATTTTGAACAGCTAACATAAACCCCACTGAGCTGTGGCACTTGAGCTTGGAGCAATGAGCAATGAGCTCACAGAAAAGAGTGATCTGGTGAGCTGGTGCAGTTCTGAACAGATCTCAGATGTGGGATGGACCCCTGCTGCTGTTACAGGGCTGTGCACTGTCGTAGCTGTGCAGCCTAGGAGCTCTGCACAGGCTGCAGAGAGAAGTAGCATTGTTGATGGGTATCTGGAATCTGTTCCCATCTTTGTCACTGATGTGCTGCATAGTTTGGGCACCTCATTTTATCTGCTTCCATCCTTAGTGTCTCCATTTCATAAAAATGAAAACTTTAAATCATGGAATTTGCTGTCTGCTACTTCTGCTTATTGGTTTGATTCTCACTGTCACTGAGTCCGAACATCACACATTCTTTAATTGTTGTTAATTGAGAACATCTTATTCTTTTGTGAATACATAAATACATAGACTTTGCATTTTTGGTACTTGTAATTTTAATAACTTCCTACTTGCACTAATCCTAATGTTTCTAATTCTGAATGGCCCGTTCAAGAGGCCCAGAGAGCTATAAAAACTCTGGGCCAAAATAAGAAATAAAAGTTCTCTCCATAGTACACTAAATAGGAAATGAAGAAAGAAATTAGCCTCCTGGAGAAATTTGATACACCTTAATTAAAACTGAGATAAAAATTGACCCCAGCAAACCTTCAATCAAAGCAGCCAATAACCTGTTTTAAATTCACAGATTTGGCAACAACATTTATCTCCAGAATCTGCTTAGGAGGCTCCTGCTCAGAAAAATCATTTTATATATTCCTTTTCTCTCTGTTCATGAGGCTTCCAAGATCCTTCAGCCAAATCTCAAACAGCTCAATGAACAAACAAGTCTTTTTTAAATAGGATTTTGTTCAAGAGTCTGGAGAAAGCAAGCGTCCCTGATGTTTCCTTGATTATTTAGGAGAAAGACCAAGGCTTGTTAAAACCAATTGTTCTTAAGCACATTTGCTGGATTTCATTACACCTACAACCACAATGCATAATGCAGTGGTTGCATCTGTGCAGTACAGACAGATATTGTCATATGGAGAACCATGACCACCTCGCCCAGGGACTGGCAGAAGGCAGCAAAGATGAACAGAACTGTGGCTTCCCCTGACATAAAGCCTAAAAAACTCAGGGTTCCACAAATGAATTTCAGAATAAAACCACAACCAAATGGATTTAAAGGATATAGTCTTGTTGCTTAAAATAACCCATGCAAATCCATTCAATGTCCTCCTTAGCCTTATCCTGCCTGCAAACTGTCAGGGACTGAACTCTCCATCTGCTGCTAGAAACAGGAAACAAACGTATTTTGGCTGTTTGTTATATATCCAGTCGTGTTCTTAGATGTGTTCCTGCATGTGGTGGGACATGCGTGTGGTGTGACAGCCCTGATGTGTGACCACATTCACTGGTCTTGGTCTATGTTTTGGTCATACTACAGATATACATCTAAGGGGACTTTGGAACCCCTGGGGAAAATGGCAGTGAGGCATGGTCTGAGGGGTAGATCTGGCCTGCAGAATCAGAACTCCTCATCCCTGAGCTATGACATCAGTTTTTGCTAAGACAATGGCCTTTGGAGGTTTCTACTGCCTGAGTTAACGTCTCTGTTTATTTCCATTACAAATGGTATCAGCAGATGTTCTCCACTTGAAGAACCGTCCCATGAAATGAGTGCTTTCAGACAAGGAAGGTAAAAGTTTTCATGCAATGTTTTGCATCTGCTGTTGACACCCCCATGAAGCACAGGCAAAATGGTACCTTCTGTTCTGATCAGTTTAAAGGCACCGGCTGCTCCTGTCCATGAATCTAGCATTTGGGAGCCAGCAGTAGGCACAACATTCCAGTGCCTAAAGAGAGAGGTGAGTATGGAGCAGGATTGTGTAAGCTCAGTGTTACCCAGCACTAGCAGGTGATGAAGGTATTGCACAGCTTAGCTCCCCTTCTTCTCACTGCACATCAGGTCTGGATGGGAACATTCAGGTTCCCGCTCATCTGTCTGATTTGATGTTAGTGGTGGTGAGGATTTGGGTGCTGAGCCAAAATATGTGGCACTTCTTCCACTATATTTCTATCATCCCTGTCCTTCTCCTTCCTAGGGACTATTTTCAATCTCAGTGCTCTCTAGTCTGGATTTTATATCTTCTTGGTACTTGTCTTTAAGTTTCTTGGCCAAGTGATTTTCCACTGGCAGCTGGCATCACTCTAGTAGTGGTTAAGTTCTCTAGAGTACTTCCCAGCTTTGTTGAGGTTTAGCAATTCCTCTTCAAAGAAAAACTGTATTGTGAGGAAATGCTGGATGCCTTGTGTGGAGATACAAGAGTCATTATTGTTCATAAAAAATTAGTACACAGTCTGGAACAAAGTTGCTGGGGGGTATTAATTAAGGCAGGACCCAGCTGCTGCTCCAAAACCACACATGGAAATTCAGTCTGTCATCATTCTCATCTCTCAAACAGAAGAGATGTGGTTTTCTGTGCAGGTAAGTTATATAAATGTCCTTTTACCAGCAGTAAAGCAATCAACAAAATGAGAGATTATATGAATTGATTGCCTAATCTCATTAGGGAACATGCAGCCACAGAACAAAGTTCCTGCATAAGCAGTAACCCACGGACATGTTGTACTCAACAGAGTGTTTTCACCATTGAAATGGCTGTAACACGACACAATAAGGATACTTTCAGCTCCATTTCAGGCAATGTTGAAGTCAGAATTTTACCTTTATACACTGAGAGAAGAATTGGATCTTATAGGTAATTGTAGAAGTGTTTTCAAGTATATTGAATATGGCAGGAAACATATCAAGCACGTGAATATGTATACTGAGAATCTTAATGCTGTGCCTTGGCAGCAGCAGTATCTTTGTGCATTATGGGCCTTACTAGCAGGTCTCCAAGAGTCCTAAGTTTCCAAAAAGTCAAGATGCTTGAAAATAATTTAATCAAAATGCAACTCTGTCTTCTTTATCTTTGGAGATGCAGGCAAGAGATGCCTTTAAAAGATAAGGAATACTGTAAATTATTTTTTCACAATTTTAAATAGGTTTGGCTATTCATGTTCCAAATCCTACTAATGGTAACATTTCTAGCTCCTTTACCAGGGCATGTGACATATAATGTGTGTTTAAGTTACACAAACTGAAGCAAAAACATCACATTTGAGAATTAGATTCAGCTGATCTCAACTGAAAATTACACAAGCAAGAACATTTTTGGCTTTTTCCTGGACTCCATCCAGTCCATAAAAAAAAGCAGGTAGTGTAAGGCTGCATTAAGAAACTTGCAGCACTCACCAAGTGAAAGTACGTGAGCTCTGCAGGTGCACCGAGTTCTGAATTCCTTTCAGGGGCACAGGCCTTGCTGCTCATATTGTCTGGCAGAGCAGCCTGCCAAAGGAAACCCAGAGTTGCCTGGGCTATAAAAACAGCATTAAAAAAATGCACCTCTATCCTCTCTTGCTGGAAAGGATTCAGAGGCAACTAGAGCCAGCCTGTTCTTATGATATTACATAAAGGTCCTTTGTATTATTCTGTATTTTTCAATCATTATATAGTGAGGCAACTGTATGTAGTTATGGGAAACAAAATCTACAGAGATGGTGGCACCAGATCTGATGAATACTGAGCTTGATTTGTACAATCCTTTTAGTGCACAGTTTTAAGGATTCTTTCCATATATGGTGAGCCTCCTGTACAGACCCTGGAGTAATCTGCTTTCTGCTTCACCAATTCATCTGTCTGATATCCAGCATCTGAACAGCAGTTTAAAAAAAAGATAGCAAGTATAGGCTATATAGGCTGCATAGGCATAAGCATACTATAAAAATAACCTACTCATGACTGAAATGTCCAAACAGTTTGAGACAATTTGAACCTAACCGTTTTCCAAATTAAAATGCAAAGATTAGACAATTTTATGTGAAGAATTTGAAGTGTCATATCCACTGCCTTACAGACTAGAGTATTATCAAGTCAAACCACATACTGGGGGCTACTTTTTTCAATTTAACTCATGTAATAGCTCTGCACATTACATTAGCATCTTCAAGCACATGTCAAGGCCATGCAGCAACAAAGAAATTTGTATCCTGGGAATTCCATGAGTGTCTGCAAAACCAGAAACAGTAAACCAGAAACAATTTTCTGTGATCTTTAATCTGTTCTGCTGCTTCCCAGAACAGGGTTGAATGTTGTTGCAAAAACAGACGAGAAGCCTGAACATGCTGCTGTGCGCTATTCTTATATTACTACATTTTCATATACATAATTAAGAGTATATTTGGAAACACAGATCAGCAGGCTGGGTGGGGAGGATGAGGGGCAGACAGTTAAATAGAGATGTGACTGAAGAGGCCTTCCTCCAGGAGAGGAAATGCTATCCTGGGAAAAACATTCAGCCAAGCAGACTGTGTTCCTTGAGACTGGGCTGTTAAAAAAAAAAAAAAAAAAAAAGGTCATGCTTCAATAGTACTGATATCTATCTATGTTAGGCAAATGGTGGTTTCTTTATTGAGTATTTAAAGAGAGATCAAAAATTTCCAAAGCCTCACAATTTCAAATTCCTATAAAAGGAAACCACTCAATTTTAAAATAATGACTTTGGGGGTGATATTTCATAACCAAGTAAGCCAAATGCAATTGGGTTTTTTGCATCTGTGTCTGTCCAACAGCTTTAGAGTATCTCGACCACCTCCACACACATCTAACAGAGGTAGCAAATTCAGCAATATTAAGCTTCACTAGTTCCAGGGAAATGAGGATGTTTTAGTAATGTTCTCAGTGAAAAGAAAAGTTGTAGGATGAATTAGACTGTCACTAGATACCGGAGACCCAGTGTGGGAGTGTGATAGGAATGTCCAAATCCAAGAAAAGCTCTGGTTAGAGTTCCCATGTTACTGGACGCTGGCACTAGCAGTCCCCATGCCCCTAGGACATAGAGGAACAGCAGCTAGGTTGCATTAGGAGCTGCAGCCTGAAGCCTGCAAAGTCCTGCTAATTCCATTATCTGTCATGTGACCTTTTTTTAGGAACTGGAGTTCTCAGAATTCCAGCAGGCACAAACCCAGGCATCTACAAAGTTCATTCACTTTAAAGTGTGCACGTCTTTATTCTGACCTTAACAAATCCACTCACTACATTTATAAATTACTGGATTTTATGTTTCCTGTGTGCATAGGAAACTTCTACTGAGCAGGAGTGCAACAGCTACCATAACATCCATGATTGAAATCCTCGGTTTATTTTCTGTACCTTAACATTTTCATTGAGTTATTTAGATATGTATGAATGTTTCTCGAAAGGGGAATTTCCAAGTGGCAAGTTTATATTTGAAGTCAATGTGTGTTACTGTTTGCTGTGGAAGTGTTTGTATTACTCCATCTGGGAGCACAGATTACACCCTGTGATTTATCTGTTACAACCACAGTAACTAGAACAACTCAAGTAGCAAATGACCAGCACACACAGTCAGATACTATAATGACAACAGCTACAATGCCAGAGAAATATAAGTAGTGAAAAAATCCTACCCTGGCCTTAACGACAGACAGGTCTGTCTGAGAACCAAAATAGCTTATTTGGTATTTTCCATGCAGATATCTGGTCCTCTCAAAAAAATTAACGCCCACTTTCACCGAAATGGAAACCATTTTTTTTAAAGCCGATTGCATTCCATCAGTTATATTCTCGGCTTTTATTTCAAACTTGTTCAATAATGTCTTAAAATCACCATTTATAATAATTTTAACTAAACTGTATTCTTACCAGCCATATTTGCTTCTCTTTTGTCAAAGCAGAATAATTCAAGCCTATTGCATCTTTTTTTCCCCCAGGATCCTCCATCACATAATCTTTCCATTGTCTAAAATATGTATTCCATGGCTTTACCAAGCTCTTTTCAAACAGGGGTGCTCAAGCTGAACTGCTCCAACTATCTGTAGCTTAGCATTTTTAAACTATCCATGTTTTTTATCCTGCATTTTTGCACAGTGAATTAAGAATCTGAAATTTGAAACTCTTAGCTTTACCAAGTCATTTTCTGCCTGCCATTTTAACTCCTGCTTGACTCCTGTTTAGTTCTTGCTTCATCTCTGCTGCACACCACTGTATGTACAGTAAATTAGGCTCTGTGTTCCACTTCCAGATGAAACCTAGTTCCAGACCATTTCACACAAACAACCAGCAAGTAGCTAGAAGTTATGTTTCAGGATCTGGAAAATAAATCTTACAGCAAATTGGCTTTAAAATGAAATGGCCACAAGTCTAATAAAAAGAAATATTGCTATATCCTTTGCTAAGGTTTTGAATGGAAAAGGGAAATAAAACGTAGAACTATGTGGATAACTTTTTCCTCCTCCTTTGAAAAATTAAAAAAACCTATTGAATTGCAGAAGAATTTTGCAAACAAAGAAACCCATGGTAATTTCATTTTTAGTTGACCTAAACGTTTTACTTCTTTTGGTACTGATTTTGTAACACTTCTTAAGTTCCTTTAGCTTTGGTGACACTTTTCAAGACAATGACAATGCTAATCTGAAATGAATTAATGAAACACACCAACATTTTTTTTCTGAAATAAAAAAGTAAGTCTAAACAATTTGCTGACTACTTGTCAGTGAAAAACTGTTCACCAAAAACATAGTTCCTGTAGTTCTTGCTAGCAAAGAAATACAAAGTTTTTCATATTGTTCATTAACATTTCTTGGCAGCTTTCTATCCATGAAGGCTAAATGCTTGACATTTTTATTAAGTGACTAACTGGAGATCTGATCTTCGAAGGGAACAATTTCATTTCTGCTTTCAACTTCCACTAAACTCCCTGTGTTTATAAGCACAAGGGAATTCTAAAGACAGCCAAGGGTAAGGACTATGAAAGTCTATCCTCCACAGTGAAATCTTGGAATAGATTGTAGATCTATGCTGAAAATGTGACTGAGGATATGCCCTGTGACATTGTACTATGACCCAAAAAGTCTTGGGTGATTCCCTACAGCACGTTCAGTACAAGAAATGTTTTCCAGAGTAATGCTGAGCTGCTTTCACTCCCCTGTACTTTTGTACTCTGGAGTAATTTTGCAAACTGGTGGTAAAGTGATGGAGCCTTCAAAACCCTGTGTCTGTTTTGAGTTCTCCCTTCAAAGAGCACAACGATGCACTAACGTGCCACGCACTGCCATGGCAAAGAAACAACCAACCCAAAGTTCATGCTAGGAAGACCAAGCATATTTTCCAAGCACGTATTTTTATGATCTTCTCTGCACTGATATAGAAAAATTCCATAGATACATAGTGAATTTTGTTTGGTTTTCTTCTCTCTAGCTATGTTCACACTGTTGTTCCTCTCTGCTAGTCAGTACTCCAAAACACAGGTAATCTTGCTGGGCAATTGAAAATTAAGTTATTTCCCATCAACTGAAGATCATAAAGCCATTAAAATCCCTTTAGGATTTCCAGTTTGAAATTCACATCTGTAGACCTCAGCACTGAGGTGCTACTTGTTTTACTGCACCCTCGTATTAAGATACATAATGCTTCTCAAAGCCAGTAATCAGCTTTCTCCTGTGCAGTTTGTCACTTCCTGGTTTCAGAAGAAACCCCTCCCTGTCTTGTGTGTTCCTTTCTCTTTTGAAACTACAAAAAATCAGCTGCACTAGGCCAGGGCTTTGTGAAGCTCTGAAGTCAGTTATACAGACTACATCAAAACACAGCTGGGGTGGGTGGGGGTGTGGGTGTGTTAAATATGTTAAAGAGTTTTTCTCTTGAAACACAACCAGAGACAAACTCACTAAGGGGAGTTTAGCATTCCAGATTCCTTCCTTTTATTATGGGGCCTAGATACGTGGACACAAATCTTTGAAATCATCCTCTCTAGAAGTAACTGGAGTATTTAAAGCTACTTCAGCAAAGAAGCTGAATTAGCTGAATAACACATTGAATCAACAGCACTTCCATAACTTTCTGAATAATAAATTAACCATCCACTCATCACTTAGGTATGAATGTGTGCATCTGAGGACTTGATTTGATGCATCAGAAGAATCCAGTGGAATAGAAAAGCCAGCAAAAAGGCAACTCTGAAAGTGAAGGCAGAGAAAGAGGGGATGGAGGGAACAGAGACATGTAATGTCTAAGCCACTCTATGGCTTAGGGATTCCTCATCACTCTTTTAAAGCAGGGGTCACAAATCATCTACAGTTACTAGCAAAATGATGGGAGTTCATTTAATAAAAGGTGATGTGGGCATCTTTGGTTTTACTCCCCTCCCCACCTTCCTGTCACAAAGCTAGGAGCCACAGCAAAGAAAGGAAGAATCAGTGTTCTTGTTGGTATCTAAAGCACTGAAATTTAGCAAAACAGCTCCAAATCCTTAGCAGGGTGTTTCTGGAGAACTTAGGGTTGATCATATACAAAAGCGGTAAGAGCAGGTCCTCTTGGATGTAAACTTGCTCATTGATACTCTGGATGCTCAGCTTAGACATGTTAGGTAAGGAGGAGATACACATATGTGTTTTCTCCTCACAGAAGTATAATGAGTATGAAGGAAGTTCCCCACATCCCACAGGGAAGCTCGTTTTCTTTTCATGGCTAGAAAAAGCTTTGTGGCAGCAACTGCATTACTGCTGTATCTTCCCAGAGGCCTTGTCAAAGTCTACATACAGAGTCATTCTCTTGACCCTCTTCTGTCATATTTGCTGTAGTTTTGCTGTGTGACTGTACTGGTAGCATGGGCACTTTACATTCACTACCAGTAGAGGAATACCTGTTAGTCTGTAAAGCTGACAGCAATCAAAACTGTAGCCATCTCCTACAAAGGTAGGAATCCATCATCCAGAAAAATGGAAATTTACACAATTGTATGAGATGGGGTTTACAACATATACAATTTCACAAATAAGGTATTTATATCCTTATAGTCCTATATGGATTTATCATTGTTACCTAATGCTCTTGGTGGATTCTGTTTTAACTCTGAAGCCTAAAGTTCACTGTTTCACTCTTTCTCAAAAGTTTTGACACATGACCAAAATGGAGACCTCTCATCTAAGAAAAGGGAGACATCTGAGCCATGAGGATACCCATGAGGCTGGAAATGCACCCAACTAGCAGGGAAAACTTCCATATCTAGGTGAGTGCAGACTGGGATGAACACTGTCTGCCCCACAGGAATAACTCCTTTTGATTGTGCTTCCATTAAGTGCAATGCCTTTGTTTACATGGACTTTGGCCACATTTGACTATAAAAGGAGCATTTTTTTACCTTCTTGCTGGAATATATGGGTAAATAAAGCTCTTATACTGAACATCAATGACAAGCCTAACTTAAAAAATGAAAGGCAACAACCTCGGTGACATTGAGTTTATGTTCTAAAATAATGCAAACTAAATGTTGGGCCTTTTGTCAAAGTGAAGTACCAGCAATCACTGCAGATAATTTCTGTTCACTAAGCCTAAAACTCTTACTGGGTCTCCTTATCACTGAGGCATTAAATCCTAGACCAGTGCTCAGTAAAACAGCTGAAATCCACTAATTTAAAAGAGCAGAAACTTCCACTTGATTTTTTCTCTCCTGTCCCTTGTTCCAAGAATGGAGATCAATAGCTGATCCTTTGACTTTGCACTTAAATGCCAGATAATGAAATTGTGTTATGCTGAAATGATGAAGTGATGAATTCTGGGGAGAGGAAGAAGTATCTTAGCTATATGTCATTTGCAAACCACACTGAAGTTTGACACTCAGCAAAGAAGGGAACTCTGAAGTTTAGTATAGTAGCCCTTTAATTACTGTATTTCTCTAATTTTTTCTACTCAACTCTATGAATGTAATAAAGAAGGATGATTATTTAAACATCTGTTGTGATTAAAAAGTAAAAAGCCACTGTAAATGAGCCTCTGAACACATCTAGCTATTACTGAATAACAAAACTAAATGATGGTGAACTTTTTTCCTTTTCCATTGGTCAATTACACTTTAAAATAAATATACTTGAAAAGAATACTGGGGTTGAAAATCCAAAAAATCTATGTCTTAATCAGCAAATCTGACCTATTGCATCATCCCAGCGAAGGAATTTCAGCCTAGTATTCTTGCCTTGAGCCAAAAATTTGTTGTTTAAGGGACTTTCTTCATTCCTTTCATACAAAGATTGTGGCTTCAGGTCAGAAAAGTCTGGTCTCTTAAAACAGACTAACACTGATGAAGGTATGTCGGGTTTAGTTCTTTTTTCTTGTATTTTTAGTTCTTTTTCTGTCTTGTTGATCAGCCAATTCCAACCTTTTAAAGTGACAAGGGACTAGAGGGCTCTCCAAATGCACGTAATAATAAGCAGTTTTTATTGAACGAGTCCAGTAAAAAGTTGAAAGTAATAATGTGGCCCTTGATGAATCCACATACTGGACTGAGGCCTTGTTCAGTCACCTGAGGTCTCGTGTTACTCCTGTTGCAGCACGCTAGCAGTGCTGATTTGTTGTCTGCTACAAGCTGATTTCAGCTGCACCACTCACCCTCTGTTAGAGCAAACAAGGTGATTAATGACAGCGTTATGCAGACAGCAACTGAAGCCAAGAAAACAAACTCCCCAGACTCGTTCTTTCACCTCCAGGAGGGAAAAAATGTCCTTCTGATAGCAGAAACAACAGATGCAAATGTATCTACAGGGAAGGGTGAAGTAAAGGTACCAAGAGAAGCACAAGGTTTCCATTACAGACTCCTGCCTGGATCCTTTCTGTGCTACCTCAGAATTGCTCAGTCTGTTACCCAGCCCACTCTGCAAACCCAGAACAGCTCCAGATCAGACACCTGACTGTTGGCAGCTCTGTGGATACTCCTCTGCATCCCATTCTTCTTCAGCCCAGCCGTTACAGTGGACAAAAATATTACATTCTCACTATAGGACACTTGTGCCTCTCCTTCCAACCTGGGAATTCCTCTTTGTGAAGCCCAGGATCATGTGCCAATAGAGCTCACAGGCTTTCAAGCCATTCATTCTCAGTGGTGTGGTCACTGCATAGAGATATTATATGTAGCAGAATTAACCAATAAGTACTCATAGGTCAAATGGCAGGAACCAAAAATGGCACACAGTGACTTCTTAATGTCATAACTTTTCTCACAAGATTCTTTTGCATGCATATCTCCAGGGATAAAAACTTGAACCTGAAGATGCTCATATTGCAAGAACGCTTGAAATCAAACTGAAACTTCATAAACTATTCCTGTCTGTACAAAGACCACAGGAAAGACCTCTGCAGTGGTTTAGACTGCTTTCAATGAAAGTCTACCTCACAAATTTTTGGTTGTGGTGGCTTTCAAAACAATTGCATGGTAACGTTCATGATCTCTGGTTAGACAATGGAAATGTTTTGAGTGGGAGAGCAATTAAATAGGTAATGACCAATTATATTAATCTGCTGTGAACTGTGGGTGAATTCATGCTGAAATTGGGAAACTCTGGCTGCATGAGCTCTGCCCAGCAGTTGCATGAATAGCAAAGAAGGAATCACATGACCTCATGAATCAGTCTTTTCTCTGTTGACATATCAATGATTTTTTTTTTTATTATTCTGTTCTACTAAAAACAGGATAATTCTTGTAAAAGCAAAGCTTATCCAATTAACGAAAAGTTGTCCTGCTATGCAAAATAACAGACTAAAGGATTATTCATCTAATCTGAAACCTGCACTTTATTTATCTGAGTTCTGGAAGACGTTGAATGTCATTTGTCTCCAACTGAAGTGCACATACTTTGGCATGAATAGACCTTGCGGGTAAGTTCTGACATTTTGTGTGCACAGCAGCTCCCAGGATTTGGGGACAGGATGAGATTTCATTTTGCTAGAAGCCAAGCAAACAGAAGTTAGTGAAGTTGTCTTTGGCTTTAATTGTGAAATGTCTCCTTGTGAACTTTTGAACTGTTCAATCAACAACATCAGAGTAACACAGCATGCCTGGAACATGGGGCTTCAGCACTTATAAGCACAGCTAAAGCTGTAAAGCTAAGTGAAAAATCTGATACTGAGAGTTTATTGCAACTGTATGGAAGAGAGAGGGAGTGGGATTTCCTGTTATTTTATTCTCATTCTGGGTAGATTGTTTGCCAGAGAGAAAGGTGGTGTTGAAGTAGTTTATGAGCAGCATCTGCCAATGGCCATATTGAGCATCCAGCTTCAGGGAACAGGCAGCTCTGGAAAGTAGTTTTATGGGCTGATAATCAAACACTAAATCTGTTGCTTGACACAAGGCAGCTACCATTCAAGGTATGCATAAAACTATTGCATACACACCAAAATCTTCTGCCCAGATTGTTAAACCAGCCTCCCTGTTTAAACCAGGCTTCAGGCTTTTTGTAACAATACAGGAATTAGATTCTATTGAAACAGTTGTATTGTTCTAAACTGCTCACTTTTAAAACAGGTCAACGTTTTAGAAAAGACAGTTTGCAATTCATCATTCAATTCTTGCAAGTCTCATTTATATGTCCTATTGTGTCAATACCTTCCCTGTTTATTTTGCTTCTCCCTGTAACCTCTTTACCACAGCTATATGAAAAAAGAGCACCAGTTACCTGCTCCTTTCCAGTTTCAGCTTTTTTCAGTCTTTTCTATGTGTTAATACTTTCAACTGCAAATGTTTTAAGCACATACTCATCCAAGCCTGATTCTCATATCGAATCAGAAAATAAGAAAGAGAAGGTTTCCAAGACTTCTCTCATTAACAGCCAGGGTGTGACAGAGCCCAAGTGCGGCTCAGCTGCTGTGACCCCCCTGTTTGATGTTGGTTTTGAGGGCAGCTGGTGCAGGGTGTGAGGGAGTCAGCCCCACCAGCTGTGCCTGACGTGTGGGGTCACGGTGTAGGAGAGAGGCCATGGCCAGTGCTGGAATTGAATGAATGGAGCATTTGCTGGATTGTGGAGGAGCCGAGTCACGAGCCAATGATCTGAGTATGACTCTGGATGTGAAACATAACTGAAAAGCTGAGATCTTACGTAGAGCACAGGCATATTTCAAGGACAGCTTTGTCAAGGGCATCTTGAGATATATAACATAACATACATAACTCAAAAACAGAGCGGTGTTTTCTATGGACTCACAGAGAGAAATCAAGTGGATTCCCTTTTTCATGACAAATACTACTTTCACTACTTATCTATCTCAAAGCAGTACTGAAAGAAACATCTATGCTATTTTAAAAGTTACTGAAATATACATATACACGTCATGGCCCCTTTAGCAGCTCTGTCTTCCCTTGTCTGCTGCACCCATGTCCTCACTGCTTGCCTTTACAGATCACTCTGTAAAGTGTTAAAACTCTGTTTAAACCCAGTTACACCTTACTGCAGAATATAGTTTATACATATGAATCATGCCAGAAGGGCTGCCCAGCAGCCACCATTCTCTCTGTAAGTATTTAAAACCTTATTGACATGTAAACCATTTCACCTTGTGAGAGATCAATGATTCTTTAGCAGAGATTCTTAATTCTATGGGTCCATATATGTCAGGTAAAAATTCAGTAGCTGTAAATGTAGAGAAGTTGTAGTAGAAAGATCCAAATTACTTCCCCTAACATAAATTCCTCCAGCACATTTATTGCTGCTCTTCTACACTTGTACGATTAAGTGTGCAGGTCTATTCTCTAAGAGACCTGCTCTTCTGGGTGAGGAGAGGAAACCCACTGGCCTTTCTGGATTTTTGAGGTGAAGCACCGGTTCCCTGTGTTTGCAGGAAATTAGCTGACCACACTTAATACACTTGATGCACAGGGGCCAATGAAGTATTCTAAAATACAGGATCTTATTGTGGCCAAATGTTTTCAGAAGATTCCTGGGATAGGGAAGTTCTATGAAATATAATAGGAATTGCACCATTACTATGAAATTCTAGAAGATATCAGTGTCACATAAGTCTGCAGGCTAGCTCCAAACTCCTATGCACTGGATATAATTTTTACTTTGAAAAAGATCACAGAAGTTCCCTGCTGTTTTTACTTCCATTTGGACTCTTGCTCAATCCAGCCCTAAATCTGAGAACCACAAAATGATTTGAACCTGATTTCCTGTCCATATTCCTAGCTCCTGAGCACAACTCTGGCAACCGTGGGTCTTGGGCTGAGATTCAGGAATTGCAATATGCAGAACTGCAAGGTTCATAAACTTGAGTAATAGGGAGGTTCTGTTACAACAGACAGACTGTGAATAAACCCAAAGAAAACAGGAATTGCAGCTTCATGAGTTGTGATGTTGTATCCTGACTTAGCTTTGAGGGATTGAGATGATCCCATTACTGCTGTTGCATCCTGACAGTGCCAAATGGGACAGTTTATTATTCCCCCCAAAAGACGTGATCCACAAAGTACTTCAAACTTGATTTTCAGCCAATTGGTTGGAACTTGTTTCTACTTTCCTTTTAAAATCAGTTTTTACAGGTCAATTTTAGAATTTGTGAATAATGGACAAATAAGAGAAAAACTTGTCTTAGAAGAATGATTCATCATTACACTGCACAAAACCACGTATGTGTTTAGCATTCTTTACAGAACAGAAGTACCTCAGCACTGTAAAGTTGTGTACACCATGCTGTCTGCATGCTCATCGAGCAGTGTTTCATAATCAGAAGAGTCACGCACAAGACTGACCTGGGAACTCAGGACTGTCTTTATATTTTTAAAAGAGTATATTTTAAAAATCAAATCCAAAGGTGGTCTGATTTCCAAGTGAGAAACAGCTGTGCAGTGAAAGTTACTGTTGCTCTTACTGTGTTTGTCTGTGAAACCACAACAAATGTACTCAAATGCAAAACGTGCCAGCACAGTCACTCCTTCATGAGGGGAATACGGCAGACCTTACGTTGCACAGATGAGAATGGTACAGCCTCCTTAGAACTATTTGATTGAGGAAACAGTTATGTGATAATTTGGATTTCTTTGCAAATGAGACTGGAACTCAGTTCCTCCACAGCACTCAAAGAAGAAAAACTATCAAGCACACCAATCACATCAGCTCCTTGTCTTTCTGTAAGAAATTCATCTAAACCCCTAAAAAAACAATTTGCATGCCAACACCAGAAAGATGTAGTTATACCAAATGAGTTTGAGTCTCTTGCAAACAACAGTGGTCATATCCAATTGACAGTGTATATGTATAATTTTTCCAAGGATATTCTACACACAGAACCAGAGTTGGCTCTTGGAAAGAAACTTTAAGCAAACATTTGCACAGAAGTTCAGCAGAGGTATGGAATGTTTTTTCAAATGAATTAGTCTGTAATTCACCTGCAAATGGTAACCTTAGGAGCACAAACTGATGACATAACCTCAACCTTTTTCAAGAATTCATTACAAAAGAACAGCACCAATCAGATAACATTCTCTCAGAATGTTTTTGTAACTTATTATATTATTGATGACAAAAAAATCAGTAATTTTTTCCTTAAAGACAAAAATTAATCTAGTGATTTGTACAATCAAGGGGAAGTAGTCTATTGCATGTAGAAATTAAATTATGTTCCTGTAAACAATCTGTAAGAACAGGATTCCTTTTTTTCACTGAGAGGTTTGGTGTTAGACTGAGAGGACGGAAGTACTCAAATCCTTATGAACACAAACATAGTGAAAGAGGAGAACTAGGTTTTTTTCATGTTACAGAGTCCTAAAACCTCAAAGAATTAACAGCAGCCTATTAAACCATCTCATTTAAAATTATAGGGAAGAGAAGAGGAAGTATCAGGCAAAAGACATAGGTTTAAAATAGCATATTATCACAGAGGTGGTTTGGTTTTGATAAGGTCAGTGATATTGTTTTCTCCAAAGGCCATAATGCTCAGAAAAATCACATTCAGAAATGCAGAGAAAACAGATGAGTTCTACATGACTTTTCACCAGTAAGCAGTGTTAGCAAAAAGTCTCTAAAATGTGTAGCCCTTCACCATGTCGGCCCTTTCGATAGGAGTCGGGTGAGAGTTTATGCTTGGAGAGGAAAGCTGTATTTGCTTACTGGAAACATCAGCCAATTCCAAATACTGCAGTAGGGTAAGAAGCAGAATCACAAAATGTTCTGTTCTTTTTGTTGTCTTTTCTTTTTTTTTTTTTTTTAAGGAACACCCCTTTGGGGACTGACTGAAACTTTTCTTAGAAGATTCTGGTGCTGAACATCTGTACTTTGA
Organism: Chamaea fasciata; assembly: GCF_029207755.1. Taxonomy (NCBI): domain Eukaryota; kingdom Metazoa; phylum Chordata; class Aves; order Passeriformes; family Sylviidae; genus Chamaea; species Chamaea fasciata. Next base: position 5,187,997 of record NW_027094099.1, read on the forward strand.
CAAGCAGTGTTTAAAAGCTGTTTCTCATTACAGTTTCGTCTCTGCAGTACATAGTTAGAGCTTTGTAAATTATCACTTTAGTATAAGGTATCTGACAGTCATGTTTCTAAACGGATTTCATCTGCACATGCCCCAGTTATAGAAGTCTGGGACAAGGTTCATGGTAAAACGTTTGTGCTAGCTGTTGTACAATATTTGCTTACATCAGTGAGCACAGCAAAGATAACATTGTAATCTGCTTGACCACTTCAACCTTTGAAAGCTACCAATGACACTTATTAATTAAAATGGCTCCGCAGAAGCTAGAATACTAAATTTGCACTCCAAGCTCCAACAGATGCTGGCTTAAATCAAGTGTGATTTTGTCAGCGAGGTGGTGCCCTTAATGACATTATCCTGCAGACTGAAAGAAGGTGCCAGCAGAACAAAACTCACTCAAGCTGAAGGAAAATGTGGAAAAATGGTGTAAATCTTTCAGCATGGTAATTATCTCGATCTCGTGTCATATCTGAATTCATTTGCTGATGACATGTTAAGAAGGCTGTGGAGGACCGGAATGAAGCATGAGTAACATTGTGTTCCCACAACTTTGGGCTGCTCTCCTCCTAAGATTACTGTTTCAGACCCCCCACAAACTCTGGCAGTCATTTGAAAACTTACCTTAGCGACAGCCTAAGGGATGCTGCAGCCCAGGTAAGAGCTGGAGGTTTTGGGCAGAGGGAGAATTCTCCCTCCAGGTTTCACTGTTTGAGCAATGCTGAGTTAATCTACCTTAAGTTGCAACAGCCCCATTCCCCTTTCAAAGCCTCAGCAGCGCATGGAGGAGCAGCAGAATCAGAGTTAGGGTTCACTATGTTACATTTAACTGTGCAAACCCACTTTTATGTGTATTATCAATGAAATGCTATATCTAGCATATTATATTTCCACGTGGTGGGTTAGGAAGAGGTTTCTTTCCAAATGAAACACAAGATTTTGTGCTTAGAAAACCCCACGTGTGTTTCCTTATTAGGGACACTGAGAGTTGGGGGTTTTTTAAGACAAGGGGTAGGTGATTAGCTAGTCTTACCTCATGTCATACAACTTAAAGTAAAACTGATTCTATTAAATTCACACCTAGCATCTACTAAAATTAGTAATCAGTAATTAGAATTACTTTGTCCCATGACCAAATTCTACATCTTCTCTGTTGTTTGTTGGTTTTTGTTTCGTTTTGTTTTTTTAAAGCACTTTTGCGTACATTTCTTATAGGTCTGTTTATGCTAGTAATACTATGCAGGGATACCTGCAAATTCCACAGCATTTGCCTTTCTGGTTGCTCATACATTTCTGTTTAAGGCAGAATTCGGTTCCAAATGTTGCCAGTCTGAGAAATTCTAAAATGCTAGTGAGTAGAATTCAGTAGTTTTCAGTGATGAAAGCTGGGGGAAATAGAAGGTGTAAATATGGTACATCTTTGCACAAAGGAGAAAAATGTATCAATGAGAATCCTGTCTGAAAGTAATCCTTTGGGGTATCTAAGAAATTCAGTTTTGTTTTGGCAACGTTAGGAGAATTTAAAAGACATATTTACAAATACTGGATTTATTTACTGGATCCAAATAATTCTGGATTTATTACACAGTAAGACTAAACATTCTATTGGTGCTGCTTGTATAGACATATATACAACAAACAGAAGTTCCCACTGACTTTGAGGGGCTTTCAGTGCTCTATGAAGAGTTTCACACATGTACGAAAGCTACACACAATTCACATAGGGCTTGGAAAATACATCAATCACCAGAGCAATCAAAAACTGCCACAGCCCTCATGTATTAATGCTCGTTTGTGGTCCTTCTGCTGGCATGTAAAAGAGATTGCAAATCAAAGTTCAGTAAGCCCCTACACATAAATAACAAAATATTAGTCCATGGTTCTGTGAGGTTTTAGCAACATCTCTGTTCCATTTGTTATAGCAGAATAAGGCCTAAACTACTAGATTAAGAATGCAGGAAAGCACTATATTTAACTGGTTTGCAAGAATGCAAAATAGTCTCTAAAGTCCCGGTCTACTATGTAAATTTGTACCAATGTAATTTCATTTATTTACCCCGAAACTGCAAAATAAATATTTTCCTGATCTATTAAGAAACAGCTCATCAGTTCACCAAAAATTTGCAGGAAACATCTGAAAATGTACTAATCCTTCTCAGCTGGCTCCATTCTGAGTTCCTCTAGTGGAAATACTGACAGCTGTTTACTTTAAAAAGCTCAATACATCCCCTCTGGCTGCTGTACCTCACCTGATTATGCTCTGGACGAGTTAGCATTTCTGCTGCACCCCTTTACCAGCTTTAAAAGCTACTGTTGAAGGCAGTAAGGATGCAACCAGCATGCCCATTCTGCCTGGGGATTTGGGTCAAGGGATATTCTAGCTGGTTGCCAGACCGAGGAAGACGGAAAGATGCGAAACATGCAGCAGCAACACTGTTCTTTCATATGATTTTTTCAAGGTAGTCTATTCCAAAAACTCATATAACTTATAACCCAATAATAGAGAGTGGTCTGGTAGAAATATGGTGTGCAATAAATCTAAGATAGCTTATTGATCCTTTGACTGCAACATCAGCAGATACCCAGTCACCAATATTTTGCCTGTATTTCCTGAAAGCACTCCAAAAAGACTGTAAGTGATTACAGCAAATCTTTTCCTTGCACTAGAGGTCATTTCAGGATATGCTTACTTTAATACCATTTGACTTGTGCCAAGTTCCTGGTTTGTAAATGCTTTTTATGTTAAGGCTGCAAAAAAGCTTCTGAGGTCGGTTTTCTACAAGTAACCACAACGGTGTCACTCTGAACTTTAAAATTTTTTTCTTTTATATTAAGTGGAGGCCCTGTAAGATCTGCTGAATCTGCAAGACCTGAAAAATACAGGATATGTGTGTCTGACTTCAGTGCCTGCACTTAAATAACCCACATTGTCTAGCTATTGTTAAACCGAACACAGCAAGATAATGATCTCACTGCCCATGCAAATCTACCTCATAAAAGCCAAGTGGGTAACAAAGGGAAAAAAGTATACCTATAGAAATTCTACAGAAAGGACCCTTCAAAAGTTGTCCTGCATTTGAACAGCAGAGTATTTTTTTGGCTCTGTCAGCATCGACTTCCAGACAGCTGATCCAAGATTGGAAGGGGGTGGGGGGAAGCTGGAACGTGCTTAACTTAAAAAACAGAACTAGAAACCACATGCCCAATATAAACAAGTTCCAGGTTTCTGCTCTTGGACGTGCCATAACCATGTTCAGCCAGACAATAACACAATGGAACAGTTGTGTTTTAGATGGTTAAAGGTGCCTTCTTTTCAGATGGAATCCAATTGTGAGTTTGTTTCATAAGGAATTTAGGAATTTAGCAGAAGGTTTGTTTATGCAAAACTTCTGTCACATACACTTTCCAGTGTCTTGCAGAGAAATACTACTGCAGCAAAGTCTTCTGCAGATCATTCTGAACACCCTTGTCCATAGGGCTGTGATTAATTTCTAATACAGACCCAGCAATCAATTGCAACTGTCCATTCATTAAAAACCTCACTTGCCAGTTAACTCCCAACTATTTGTAAGACCTAGGTGCTGCCACAGTGTCTAAGACGAGGAGAACAACTGGAGGGTCATCCATCCTCACTACTTCCAAAAGCAATAGGTTTCATTACACTGGACCTAAGTCCCACTTCCATGCTAAAAGGAAAATGGTTATTGGAAAGAGAAGTCTGTGATGTTTCTGATTTTTCTTTGGGCACATTGTTGTAACAATGACAAGTATAGTTTTACTTTAAATGCTTTTTAGCTACAATATTTAAATTTTGTTACAAGAAACTTCTGGGCTTCTGCATGATTGATATCTCCACAAAGACCGGGGAGAAAGAGTGGGAAAAGGAAATAAAGGGAAGTGTTTCACAGAGAAACCTGTATAACCATCAGAGGAGGTAGCTCCCCCTAACAGCTAATATTAATCAAGTGTGTGGTAAATACAGGTGTCATCCATGGTCTCTCCATGCAACTAATTTAGCCCTAACTCCTTGCAGGTGAATTAACTGAATCTTATTATTCAGTCTTGAAGCAGTCAAGTAAAACGGGTGAGTAGGAGTAGTTCTATTTTTCTTCCTAACTTCAGCTCCTTTTGAAACGTGCTTTAAAATTTGCTACTCTTTTAAGAAGTTTATGCCCTGTGTTTATTTCAAAGACTTTAACGTTAAGAAACTTACAGCATATATACTTTTTGTTATCTTCAAAGAACACAGCTTGTTTGATCCAGGCTTAAAATCAATACTTTTAAATAAGAACTTTAGCCTTGAGAATTGCATTGGGTGAGGACTCAGGCAGGGCTTTGAGGGAAGTTGTTCTAAGTTTTCTACTGACTTTTGTTAATGTGTTGAAGTTTTCTTTGATGAAATAAGAAAGGAGTTGAAGAGCCGTTTCAGAGGAAACACAAACAATGCTCTGAAAATCTGTATTGTCTTTAAAAATATAGGCTTATGAAAGAGTTAAGATGATCAATTTTCAGAAGAAAAGTAGAAGGTTTCTAAAGTTCTTAACACTGAGAGAGAAGGCTTATGCCTTAGGCTGGAAAGACAACTTATTTCATGAGGCTGATATTTGAATCTGTCCAGAAGCCACCATTTAGGCCTATCTCAGAAAAAAATAATCTTAGAGAAAATGTTTTGATGCACTCAGCAAAGTAAGGACACTGAAGGCACTTAAGGGACACAGCAGCCTAGAGGCACCTTCAGCTTTTGCTTAATCTGGGTGTATGGTAATGAGACTGAAGGAAGCATCCAGAGCTTGTGAGTTGTTCCTAATTTTTAACACAAGAAATCAAACCCAGGAGACCCAACATGCAGAGAGACAAATTCATTTAGTCTGTCCTTTCACCTTTGGGAATTCTACATTGGGGAAAGGTCTTTTCAATTTCCTCTGGCATCCTGTTCAGAGGGAGTGCAGCTCCCCGTAAACCCTGGTATGCAGAGCAGCCAAACTGGCAGCTCAGGAGGATGGATTGAAGCACCAGCACCAGTCAGTTCATCCTGCTGTACACAAGAGCTGTCTGCAGTCCTGCTCTGCACTTCTCTTGAGTGGCACGGAAGGCCCGAGACTGGGTTTCTTCCCTTGTAATCTTTTCCGGCAAAGCCAAGGGTCTTCACCAACACTGCCCACCTGCTACACACACACATATATGCCTTCAAGAGTCACTGTGTGCCTAGAGACAGCTAGGAAACTAAAAGGAACCTCAGCCAGGTCTAGTCCATGGGTTTTTGTTTAACTAGCTATGTTTCTGGTAATTGCCAAGTGCTAAAATGGAAGACAAAGTTTATTTCTATGATAGAAAAGCTTGCTTCTTACCTTGGTAATTGGTTTCTACACACATGGATAATACCTTGATTCAGAACTTAAGGGAAGCTGTGCTTTACTGTTGTGTTTTGAATCAACATAGTGTGAGCAAATCAGACTTACTAGAACTGAGAGTGAAATCCAAACCTCGATTTAAAACGGATTATTTGTACTTTATATAAAGGCCTCTTTACCAGCCTGAACATAGGCCATTTACTACTCCTATTTGTCCAGCCTAATTGCTATGCTCTTGTCATACTTGTCACAGTGAGGTTTGATTGTTTTATTATCAGATTGTTTTCAAATACCAATTACATTATTAAATTCTCCATCTTCACATACACCAGCTGCAAGGTCATCAGAGAAATTTTGCTTAGGGAAACAAGATATAACAATTGATGGGTAAAAAAAGGGTACATAAGCTAAAAAAGAACTTTTTTTCATGCAGGTTCATTAGTGTTTCCTCAAATATGTGACTATAGAGATTTAACATAAAAAAACAGAAACGAGTTGGTCTTTTCTACCTCTTTCGATTCAGCTAATGAATAAAGGTTAGACTAAAAAGAACAACAGATGCCAAATAATGTATCTTCCACAAATGCAAGGCTAAGCGAGCAGAACAGATAGCTGCCCAAGCTCACTCTGCCAGCTAGAGATCGACAAAGGTCTTGACCACTTTCTTTTGGATGAGTCCTAACCTGACATGTATGAGCAAGGATAACATAATTAGGCCTTTTCTTATTCCTGTGTTTAACAACCACCACAGAGATGGTTTAGCAACAGGGCAGAGGAGCTACTGCGAAGGCCCATGGCCCCTGAGTTGGTTTTGCTGCAAGACTAAGACTCCAGGATGAGACTGGTGCCCACTTCTCCTTAGCTTCTGCTAATTTGTGCAGACTAATTTAATTCTGATGACTGACTGAAAAGCTGTTTCTGTGTTATGATATGCTGCTTAGTGCTTAGAACTAATAAGTTTAGAAGGACAGTTCAATGGAGTTAAATGAAGGTTTATTTTGTGCTTTTTCTGCATTCATGATGATGGTGTGCTAATGGAGATGGTTAAAAACTTGAGAGGTCACAATGATTTGGTGGGGAGCTGCAATACATAGGATTCTTGTGATCCCTACCCAAAATCCCATCAGTTTTTCTCTGCATATAACTATTTAATAAAATGCAGTAAGCTGGGATCTTCTACAGCCTCTCAGAACACAGTGGTCCTGGACAAGGCTCTATAAGATTGTAGCCTGTAGATTGCAATTAGGCTCTGTACTGTCTCCCTCCTACCACTGGTGCATCAAGAGACTAACTGGTTTGCAATAACTCCAGAAAATGTCCAAACCTTTGTGCTGAAAACCTGCTTAGATGAAGGGGAACTCTGTATGAAAATTATTTATTTATTTATTATTTATTTATTCATTTATTTATTTATATATTTTAAAATATTATTTGTTTCTATTAATTAATTAATTTATATTCTTTATTAATTTTTGCAAGTCCTTTGCATTTAGGAATTTTCTCCGTGGAGAGGATTTGTAAAATCCGTGCATCAGTGAAACCTTTTGTATCAGTGGGGTCAGTAAAATTTGGGAGAAATGGGAGTGCTGCCTCTGTAGACCACAACAGAGCTTTTGAGATCCACGGGAGCCTTAGTGGAAAAGTATTTGGACTTGACAACTACCCACTGACTACTAAATATAACCTTCTGGTAAACATTAGAACTTCAAGGGCTTTGTGGCTGATGATCATGTTGAACTCCAGGACATTCAGTGAGAGACTAGAGTGGAAAACATAAACATGAAAAGAAACAAAGGGGGATGGGAACTTCGAAAGCTGGTGGAGAGGACAGAGTAGATTTTGGTGAGAAAAGTTTTCTTTTGCCTGGTTCAAGGATTTTCAGTGCAATAAAGGTGAGGTATTCATAAGGCTGAGACAGGTTAACCAGTAGTGTACCAAAAAAGCACACAAAAAACTGTGGATTGCTCCAGCACATTTTGTCCTAATAGGAGTACTAAAAAACACTGTATGCTGAAGTAAAGGACAAAAAGCAGATGCTCTTGGCATTTCCATCTTGGTTCTTCTGCTTTAAATAGAAGAATTAGCATTCTCTGCACACAGAGGTAAAAACCTTTGTGGTTTTTACTTTATGTATTTAAGCTCTGATATCTGGCTGAAACTATCAGAAGGATTTCACACAGAGCACCAAACAGATGGAAAATAGTACCAGCTCTCAGTCCCTATCAATGTGGGCTACATTTGATGCAATAGTACTTGGAAGACTCTGCATCTCTTTGACATAAGCTCAAGGATCTGGTCTGTCCTTCCTCGAACCATGCAGAGCAAAGCCTTTACTTTCTCAGCACAGTGGCAGACAAGGACAAGCAAGTTTCCAAAGCAGATCATAAACTGTTCAAGTATCTCTTGCATGATCATCAGTTATCTTCTAGCCTGCAGTGCTGTTCTCAGCCTTCAGGTCACCCCTAAATACCCGCTCAGCTGCTCATACAGCACAATGGAAGAAGTTTTGCTCCATAGCAGAAGTTTTGACTGTTCTTAGCAAACAGGTTTGGGATTTATTTGGACAGCTGTTTAAAGCAGCTTCCACGTGTATGGGGGTACTTCCACTACTGCTCTGTGAGGTGGATAGCCATCACCCTATCTATCTGACAGCTGGGCAGACGGATGTGTTACTTAACTAGTTCAGGAAGACTAGAAAGCAGGGGAGAACCAAAGTTCCCTTTCTAAAGCAGTAAAACACCATTATGTTTTTTGTGAAAAAAAAACCAAAAACAAAAACATTTAGGGGTCCTGGAAGTGATCACTTTTTCTCTCAGCTTAACTCTTATTGTCTTACAAACTTTTTTCAAGGCTGTCACAATTTTTTTTTAAGATAGAAAAAAAATCAATCACCTTAGAAAACATTCTGCAAGGAGAGTAAGAGGCATTTAGGCCTGTTTAAAACTCAATCCAAACAGAGACAGACCTGTTGCCAGTGAGGAGGGAAACTTGGCAGCTTTGCTTAAAGCTTCCCACACAGACACTGGAGACGAAAGAAAACAAAGAAGCTGTAGTCCCCGAGGGTCCTGCCACTCCCTGGGCAAAAACAGTCCCTTCCCTGCTTTTCCTTTAGCTCTCAGACTCACACACGTGCTCTCTTAGTGCCATTAGCTACAGCAATAACCAATTGAGCCTACAGTACTGGAAAAAATACAGGACGTGAAGAGTTTAAAAAAAAAAAAAAAAAAAAAAAAAAAAGGAAAAGAGAAAAAAAGAGAACTTGGAGGCGAGCCAGCGTCCCCGAATGACTCCGCTCTGCCGGCAGCCTGGAGCGACACTCCCCGCCGGCCCTGCCCTCCCTTTTCTCCCAGCAGGGCGGGCATGCCAAGCCCTCCTCTCTTTATCAGGGGCTGGAGTTCCCCTTCTTGGTCTCTGGTTGGTTTGGAAACCTAGAAATGTTGCTAAATTTATCTTTCGCTTTCAGGACAATGGCAAATGCCAGCAATAAGAATGCAAAAGAACTGAAAATTAATGGAGACAATTCTCCGCTAGCCAAGTGGAAACACCTTTTCTGTATAACTCCCAAGGCGGCAAAAAGCAGTTACACAGTGCAAAGCAGGACAGGCTGCCTGGGGTGCCAGGAACACGCTGTTCCTTTGGCTGTGTGCCACAGGGAATTGTCCATCCATATGTTCAAATTTGATGGGGCTTTCTTCTCTCTCACAGAGAGCAAAGCATACCGTCAAATTAGAATGGCTCTTATTTATCTCAGGAAGGCAACAGGAAAAGCTGAAGGCATACTGAAAGTAGGACCAGCATGGGTGAGGCTGACACCTCAGAGCTAAAACTGCTCAGGAGTTATGTCATGCTTAGTTCTGAGGATTTCTTTCTTACTGCTTTTTAAAAGAACTGACCGTACATTTTAGTAAACTAATTTGCCACCTGAAATTACTCAGTGGAACATCTTGCACTAGTCTGCTCTAGTCGGCGTGGTGCTTCGACACATGCTGTGATTGGTGCCTTCGGCAGAGATCGGTCTCCTCGAATTTTGGTGTCCCCTGTCTGACTGGAAGCCATCCTGTTTCCCAGCACCAGGCAGAGGAGTGAGGTGTGGCAAGTCATGGGGCCCATTTCAAGATGGCCCTCCTAATACTTTCAGTGCAACTTTCTCAACGCTTGCAAGACTTCCACTTTTTCTGTGGGTGTGTCTCATAAATTAGAGTAGCAACAAGAAAGTGCTCAGCCTTCACCAAGAAAAAAGCACTCAACACTGATGAGTATAAGTCACTGGTTGCATTCAAATATCCTTTTCTTATGAATTCAGTTTTACCCAGCTACCAAAAGTGTTTTAGCCACTGCCCATATCCCCCTCTCTCCTCACTCATGGTGTCTCCTTGTGACTTGGGTTCAGCCTCTCCTCTACCTTCTGCTTACTCTAGCTTTCACAAAGTGTCTGCTAAAGAAAGAAACAGATACACAGCCATGTAGGTGCCTCTAGAACATTTAATTTTAAATTATTGAGGATATTGATACTTGCATGGGAAGTGATAAGCTGGTATAAAGAGAGGGACTGGAACACGGAGAAGGAAAAACAGGGAGGTAAGAAGTACTGGAAAGGGAAGTAGAAGACACACAGAACAAGAAGGCCAGCAGCTAAAAATTACAGCTTGGTACAATCCACACAGATGACCCGCATGCCATTCCCTGTGACATTAATAAAAAAGGGCAACATTAGCTTTGAATCTATGCCCAGTAAGGGTTTATTCCCAGAGGGGTTTTTTTTGTTGTTGTTTGGTTTTCCCGAGCTTGAGTTCCGAGACGTGAAACCATAACAGTGGCCAAATAAAAGTTTGTTTGGTTTTGTTTTTCATTTTAATTACCAAGCTGTAACAAATAAATCTCTGGCTGGATTGTAACTAACCTGTATGGGTCCTTAGATGAGCTTTAAGATGGGAAGATTTGCCATAAACTTTTTCACACCCCACATAGTGGCATTTGTGCTTTTTCTGGGGTGATCCAGGGTCAGTCCAGCTTCTCATGCGTTTGTTCTTTTGTCTGGGGCTTGGCTCAGTTACTGCAGCCAGGCTAGTAGGTGTGGCTGCTCTTTCTCCTCCACGCTTACCAGCTGAAGACAGACTTTCTTCCCCAAACTCCTTAGGAGCAATAGAAATGTGTATTTGTTCTGTTAAATCAAGCGTCTCTGTTTTTTCCGTCCTTAGAGCAGGTGAGTTTGGGACATGCTGGTTCAGATCTGCTAAAATGCTAGCTACCACAAGTAATGATGATCCATTGTCTTTCCCGGTTTCTCTGACTTCCCGTCTATCTTCTCCATTGGATGAAGGAAGTATTGCTGCATCAGGTTGGGGATCAGGGTCCCCTTTGGGACTATGGATAACAGCACGACTTGACATAGAAACAAGGCACTCTGCTGCAAAATGATCCACATATGCTGCTGTTGCCATTTTTCATAAGTTTAAAAAGAAATCCAAACAGACGAAGACAAAAAAAAAAAAAAAAGAAAAAAACAAACCCAACACAACAGCGCTCTTTCCCTTTTAAAAAAGATTACACAAGCAGACTTTTCCCTCCCTTATTTCTTAGGATCGGTTTGTAGGAGTAAGGGCTGATTTAGCAGCCATCAAACCCACACTTTGTTCGTGACGATCACACCCAGCTTGTCACTAAATCGAAAAAGCGTTGGCGGTCCAATGGAAGAGAAAAAGAACAGCAGATAGATCCTGGCAGTGGCAGCTTGTTGCTCGGAGTATGGATTAACGCCGTTTTCTCAAGAAGGCAACGAGCTGGCGATGCGGTCTCGCAGCCCTCCCATCGCGCTGTGACAGAGGACCCGGCGCTCCCCGTTATCGCTGCCCGGAGCCGCCCGGACCCCGCGGGGCGTGGCCTGGGGAACATCTGGGCGTGACGTCACTCGGGGCCGCAGCCCGCGCCGGCAGGTGGGCGGCGCGCGCGGGGGGCAGCGCCCGCCGAGCGGAGGAGGCGCGCCATTGGCTGGCGGCGCGCGCGGCCGGCACCGTCCGCCCCCGCCGCGGCCGCAGCGCGCAGGGCGGCGCGCGTGGACCCCTCCGCCGGGCGCGGCCGCGGAGCTCCCGGGCCTCGCGCTACCCCCGCCGCACTCTCTGACGGACGTGAGCGATTCCACAACATCCGTGTCAGAGCCCCGCTGCAAGGAACAATTTAACAGGCGCTGAACTTGACGAGATGAAAACGTTGTGAAGTTGGAACTGATACAAGCGATACAAGGCTGCACGGTTTGGTCCGCAGCCACGCAGATGGAGCTCGGGTGTGGATTTTAATGGGTTGTGACAGGTTCAACTAACTGCCAGGGAACACACTTGAAATCACCCTCCTGTCAAAACTCTAGCACTTCGCAGCTTCTGAATTATTTAAAAGTACAAACGCCGATAACTTGGGTTTCATTAATATTCTCTGCTTGTAAAAGATACAGCTCAGCCAGGTTTATAGGGATTAATGCCTGAATCAACGAGAGAGTTGTATGTGTAACTTACCGAGTAGAAGTAAAGAAATGCATCTGAATGGAAATCTGAAAACATTTGTGATACCTGCTACCTTTTGCTGGAACATGTTTCTCCAGACTAATGCCTATGAAATTCATGCTAAAGAGCAAAGACAATTTTTTTTTTTTTTTCTCTGAGGCAGAGATGATCAGAGGACAGTTGCTTTGGAAGCCCTTCTTTATGGAGGAAAAGTTTTGTGGAGTTTGAGGGGGCGTGAGAGGAAGTGAACATCTGTTCCAAAACTAAAACAGTTTTGCTGTTGAGCAAAAAGTTGGTTTTGTACATGCGAAAATACCACAGTCTGCTTATGCTATCACTTTACTTTGTGGAAAAAAAAAAATAAATGGAATTTATGCTCACATGCAGCACAGCCCCTCAGGGCTAGGCTCGTGGGGTAACCTGTTCCTGCCACAGTGGCCCATGTCTGCTCAGAACAGGGTGGCCTGGGGGGCTGTCTCTAGCAAAGAGAGAAACAAGGCACAACCAGAGCAGGAGGATGTGGTTTAATGCTGAATCGAGACAGAACATTTTGATGCAGACGTACCGTATTATACCACTTGTTCTGCTGAGCAGATCTACAGGAAATGTTAACACATTTCCAAATAAAAAGGTTGAGTTTGAGACTTAGCCATTAGATGAAAAGGGAGTTCTGTGGAAAACATCTTTATAAGGAATATTAGTTGTGCTCAAGCTCATCCTCCTTCTTGAGAGAGAAGAACTGCTTAAGTAGACGTACCTGGCAGTTCTTTAGTAGTAGATTCAGAGAAGAAACCCTGCAGCTCTTTCAGCTTGAGAAAAAATGGGCCGTTTTCATGGAAATGAGGAAAGGGCAGTGCTTAGCCACAAGTTCCCAGGCTTAACTCCGGGATCAAGGACAATTATCAGAAAATGTACAGTCAAAGGGAGACCTGGACTATCCTGGTTGCCAACCACCAGCAGGCTTTGCCTCAACACTAATGGGGGTTTCAGAGGCTCCCTGGTATTCTCTGTGCCCTCAGCCGACGGCAACCTCCTCAGCGCTGCTGGGGCCCCTCTCCTACCGCCTCTCCTCGACGCTCTCTCACGCCGTCACGCTTTGTTCTGGCCGTACTCTTTCCCGCTGTGTAGCAGTGGCTTTCCCGGAGTCAGAGGGGCCGCTGCGGCCAGCCCCGGCCGGGCCCGAGGTGCCGGCAGAGCCCACACGGCGCCCGGCGGACCTCGGGAATTCCCGCGCGCAGCGTGGCCCACACCGCCTGCCCGGCGTGAGGGGAGAGCCCCTCGGGAGAGACGAGAACTGTGATTGGCTATCCTGGGATGGGCCAGCCAATGGGGAAGGCCCTTACATGCCGTGCGAGGCTTCCCTCAGGCAGGTGCCGGCGTGGACAGTGCCTACGGCGGTGTCCGTGTCGCCGGAGGTTTCTGTGGGCGACAGTTTGCTGTTGCTCATGTTTTGTGTTCATGGCGTGAGCGGGAAGGACACGGCTCACCACGTTCCTGGGATCTCTGGCCAGAGGAGAGCGGCGCAGCGTCGTGTGCAGAGCCGGGCCCGATGGCAGAGCGGCTGTCAGGGGGTAATGGCTGCTACAGCTGATGGCCGAGGGGGGGCTGGACTTTCTTTTTCAAATGATCTGTTGGGTTGAAGCCTTGTCCCTATAGCAGCTGCAGTTGTGTAGGAGTGCCTTTCATGTAAAACCAGTGGCCGTAACCAAGCTCCCCATGGTCCACGGCCTCTCCCGTCGTTCTGCCGCTGAGCACTGAGAGCTTGTGTTAGTACTGGGAATGTGGCCCAGCGGGGTTCAGGGCGGGGAGGGCCTTGGGGACGAGGTTTGCTTGGATGAGAACTTGCTCCTGCTTTGCTTGGATGAGCCCTGTGAGCTTCCTTCATTTAAGAAAGAGCAGTGTTGTGAAGGTTATTTATAATAGAAAGGCTTTTATATGCGAAATAAAAGTTAATGATATTTGGCAGATGTTTATGTAGTCCAGTTAGGGTTCATGTATTACTCTCTTTTAAATCATAACTATGAACAAAAATGCGCCTCTGACTTTCTAATAGCTCACTAAAATAAAACAAATAGTCATGTCTTGCACAGTTAGTATGAAAGTCACTATCACTGCACGTTCAAGAGCAGGGTGTGAGGTAAGTGTATTTGTCACATGGACATAATTCCATCTGCCCGGTGGGACCAGCTCTGGCTTCAGTGCAGAACTGCAAATCTCAAATGCAGCTGGATGAACTAAGAGTAGTAAATAACCTCCCTGCAACTAGCGGGGGTAGGGAGTCAGTCTGCTTTTCAAGGAATTTCAGTCATTGCATTAGATCCCTAGAAGGAAAACAATTTATGGAAAGTCACTAGACAAAATAGTGTGCCCATTTTTCAACTCTTTCTTATAATGATATATATTTACCTGCCTGTTAGTTCATTGGTAATTATTGCATGTTATTTTTTCTGATAAACTGGAAAAGAGAATTTCTGTAAGTACACAGTAAATCTCGAATTCACTTCTGTTGAACAACTTACACCTGACTTGCTCTCACCAAAGGAGGTGCATTTTGAAACTGTGATTACAAAAAAAGGAATAAAAATAGATCCTACCTCCTTATTTAATTTTCTTTATTTGATTATATTGTTGATGTGTTCTTACCTGCAGGCATTTGTTCCCCAGACTGAGGTGAGAATTTTTCCCTCTGTATGGCACTGTTTTTCTATCGACTCAAGATATACAGCGTGTTTTTTGACAGAGGTTTTTAGTATTTATTGTTTACGTATTACATAATTTAGAGTTTTGTTTAGCTGCAAGTACATAGAAGCAGAATAATTTTATGTGGAATACACCCTGTTTTGCCTTTCCCAAAATAGCTCATTGTTATAATTTACAGGAATAAGAAACTCTAAAATGCTTTGTGAAATGAAAATAGTTTTATGGACTCTGTTAACAGGAAATTTAAACAGAATAGAACAAAGTCCTTCTACAAATACCAGACTGATGGCATGGCCAAAATAAATAAAAAATAGAGCTCTAGCAACATTTTTTTATAACTGGTGTAAAAACTGTTATTCCAATTAAAAGTTTGCTGTAAACCAAATAATCATGGAAGACTGCAACATGCAAAATTGGGTGATCTGAAGGAAGAATTTTATGAGTGGGAGATATGAGGAATTTTATCTGAGAAAATTAGTTTATTATTCTGAAGAACATTATAAGATCTAAACATGCAGTTTTATAGTAGCAGATATTTCATCAGCACTTTTCCTGCATGAGTTTGCTCAGTAGTTTTTTCTCTTTTCATAACTTCTGCTTTAGATCCAGTGAGTGAGATACAAAAAGTGTAAGCCACAGGAGTTCTGTGGACTTCAGGGAAGTAACATTATTTTATACCATCTCAGGAAGCTCTTTATGAGAACAGGAAAAGGAAAAGGCCACATAGCCTCTCTCCCTGTTTCAGTTCCTGCAAAGATGAAAAGATGTAGTTTCATTTTATTTTGTCTATGTAAATAGTTCCTTGTCCAATAAAACGGAAGAAACAAGGAAAAAAGGAAACAGAGAAAATGGCAGATGTCTCTGCCTGTTCTTGCAGTACTAGTAGCCACAATCCTATACTTTGAGAGAATCTACCAGTCTGTACTGATGCTTTCCTGTGGTTCTTCCTTAGTGGTTTCGTGGTTTGAGGTGGGGGCTCTGGAAAGAAAAGGGAATAAAAGTGGACAGAATTATATGGCCTGCAACTCTCTCAAAGATAAGCTTGCCTAACACTGTCTCTTTTGTTGGTATCAGGTTAATAATAATGCAGAAGTGCAGAAGATATGAAGAGAGGGAGGCATTGAACAGGTTCCTGCCAGAAGTGAGCCACACTCAAACCTGAATGTTCGCACAGTGTTATTTTTACCAGGTGTCCTGGTGTCTTAATAAAAGAGTGAGTATCGGATGTTTAGCCTGATCTTCAGAATCCCTTTAGCTCCTTTTAATTTGGACAAATCACTGTGTTACATCAAGTAATTGCTTGAATTTGTATCAAGATCACTAATAAGTCTCCAGTTGCTGAAGACTTGGAAAAAAAAATAAAAATGCTCTAGTGGCTTACATTTTGCAGTACTTTTGCAAATGTGGAGGTAAGGCTTGAATATTAAAAACGTCAGGAAGCCATTTTTACCTGTGAGTCAGCAGTCAGCAACTTTGACATTTCAGAAACACAGCAAGAAGCTTCGGAGGGCAGAGAAAGCACTGTAAGCTCTAGTGACAGCAGTGTGCTCTGTCACTGAGCTCCCCGGATTGGCTGTGACAGGAATCCGGACTGCCAGAATATTGCCCATTGTGCTATTGATTGCAACTAATGATTACACACAAAATGGGAGAAGATATTGGCATGGACGTGATAAAAATATAATTAGGAAAATTAAATCAGAAAAAAAAATCTCACATTTAAGAAGCATTTTTGATACTTTCAGAAGGCGGGACACAGAAGAGATTGTGTTCTCTGGTGTGTACTACATCAGTTTGTGCTATTGTGTGTGCTGTGGAAAAGAGAGTTTAATATAAATTTCAACACATTCTTGCATTGAGCAGTGATTGAAAGGTTTTTTGTTTTTTTTTTTTTCCAGCTGGTCATTTCTGCAGTAGGAGACTGAAGTGCCGATTATGGCAATGTAAGGGGCAGGGAAATGGAGCATCCCAGCTGGGCACCCTCCAGTGGTCTGAGTGAATTGGCATTTACTGGGTCATGATGAATCTCTGTGGAAAATGCCGAAAGCTGAGGAACAAAAGGAAGCACATTTGTTGTTCAGTGATTAGTCCTTTTCTGTCATGAAGCTTGAAATGATAGTTTAGATCTTAGAAGTAAGCAGCAATGATGTTGCATGCAAACTGAATCAATTTTAATGGATTTCTTGGGAGGACACAATGACACCATCCACAGAATCATCAAAGCCACTGTGTGTGCAAATAATGCTTGTGAATTTCTAAGTGGCAACACTGATGGGTGCCTGTGGGGTGCCTTACATGCTTATAAGGTTCTGTGGCTTCCAGGCATTACACCTTCCATACTGGAAAGCCCAGAGGCAGAAGTCAAGCACTTCTTTGTGACCAGCAAACTGAAATTTTGTTACCTGAAATTCAGTTTCTCCCTCAGCTGTCAGACATTGCATTGGTTCCAGCAGATCACAGGAGACACTTGCAGTTGCTATGCTCATGGCATTCTTTCTTACAGACAACCTCTGAGACATCTGTGATCAAAGAAATATCATGTATGAGGCTGTAAAAGACTATTTCTCTAGTTTCTTTCAGCCATGACGCAGGAAATGAGGACTTCAAGGTGCTAGTGGTGTTTCTTGCAATAATGAAGAGCTGCACAGTGATCAACATCACTGAATACACCAAGCAGGCCTGTTCCATGCTGTGCCTGACCTCTGCAGCTGGGGCACAAGAGTGTCTTGGTTCATTTCCAGATACAGACCTGCTTTTCTGCTGTGGTCAGACCTCTGAAGTGGTGACCCACAAGTAAACATTCAGGATTTTTGCTGTTAATTTCCTTTTTTATCTTCCTTTTGCCCTTCTAATTTCTATAAGGTTGCTATTCATCCTACCTTACAGAAGAGTGATTCATTGAGAGCCAAGCTGTAGGTCAGTGGTCTGTAACAACACACTATGAAAAAACTTCCAGGTGAAGGAGTTATGTTTGATGGCCAGTGGTTCTGAGATAGGGAGTCATAAGTCAGTAGCTGCACCAGTAAAGGGCCTTCTAACTGTTGATGTAAAAACTTAAGAATATTGGGAATTGCAAATTTCCTGCCATAAGAAGATTGTAGGACTTGAAAGGATGACATGAAGTTCTGTGCCTGCTATGTATTTGTGAGGAATATGGTCAGAAAGAGAGAATAACTTCTTTTAAATGCAACATCAAGTTGAATAAAGATTACCAAAGAAAAGGAGAATGTTCAAGTTAAGGTACAGCAAACATGGGAAGGTAAAACATAAAATTATTACTTCCTCTATTTGCGCTCTGTAACCAGACTTCTGTCAGGTTTTGCCAGCTATGAAGCAGAAAGTGATGAAGTTAGAAGCCATGTGTTGAGCATAATCACTTCCACTGGATTTGATCCACAGAATCATTACTTTGAGCTCGGTTTAACTTGTTTAGGTGTTGGTTTTGGTCTTTTATGATTTACCCATTTATTATTTCTGTTTCTTATCTTCTCCGTGCTTTTTGCAATGTGTGAATGTTGCATGTTGTCACTTTTGCTAAGCTTCTTTTCATTCAAAAGCACAGAAAATACCAACATGTCATCAGGAAGTGCTCAGATGAGTGAATTGATCCAGTAGCTTATTGAGTAAAAGTTGCATAACATTCATTCATGTTCATGCTTGCAAGTCAGCAATGACTCACAGGTGAAAACAGCACTGAAAAATATTGCAAAAAATGCTGGATATTTTTGCAATATGCTTTCTGAAGCAGATATTATAATGTCAGATGAGTTATATGTTAAGCCTACTGAGTAGTTAATGCTCAAAAATCAGCATTTTAAATTTTCAGAATCGTTAAAAAAAGATACGATGTTTGGGTACAATTGATGAGAACTGGATACAATTGGTGAGTTGCTGTTGGGCAGTTGGTACGTTTGTGTGAGACTGCAAACTGAATTTGGAATAGGGAGTTCTGTCAATTTTTCTTCTGCCTCAATTGAGCCACTGCAAAGAATAAGATAAATTCTTTCAGACGGCATTATGAGGTGGTGAAATACTGTGTGTTTCTGGGTAGCTGTGCATGCCAGTGGAACCTCCATGAGTAAGAAAATGGCTGCTTTCCATGGCAAAACATTATTTGTAATCTTAATCTGGACATAAAGGTGAGAGATTCAAGAGCAGTGATTATGTGATGAGGCTGATGAGATCTTAGCAAAGTAGCTACAAATTATACATAAAAACACCTCTGCTTAGCGTTTTACTTTTAAGGAGAGTGTAAGCATACTGCTGGTGGAGGAAAGATAGGATATGGAAGGAGAGAAATCTGTTTTGTTGCTGCTTGGTTCAAAGGTCAGCTAAAGAGAGAGAGTCAGAGATTGAATGACACTGAACTAGGTGGCTCAAAGACTAGATTGCTCCTGTTAGAGAGTTGTGAGGTTGCTGAAAACATGGGCAAGTCCATGTGTTACTGTGTCTATATGAGCCTGTAACTTGTGATATGTAAGGTAAAAGTAACTGGTTTTCAGCAGGCTCATGTGACCTGTATATTTGGTTTCCCTGAAGATTGTCGCTGAAGGCGATAAATAAACTGTTAATCCAAAATGTCTACTGAACTGGGAGACTTTGACCCATTTCAAGAGTCTGAATGTAGATGGGTCTAGGAGATCCCACCTCTGCAAAATTTGTTCCCCACGGTAGGAGTGCCCTGCAAAAACCAAATCCAGCAGAGTTTTCAGTGTGTCCAAGAGTGTTACCCGTGTCTGTGGCAGGAACATGGAGTTTTTAAGTGTGTATCCTTTTTTCAAAGATATATCACCACAGATTTCAGCTTCACTGGCCTTTGTGCAGCAAAACTTCCTGTTATTCCTGTCTTTAGTCTGCATCTAGGTCACTAGCCCAGGTGTGTGGTCTGTCCATCCATCCACACAGCCTTCTGTGTAAGCCAGCTCCGTGAGTTTCATGTATTATGAGTGAATCTGTCTCTTACTGATTCATTAAAGAGAGTGAGGCATCCAAGCCTGAATTGCACTCCTCTGGAAACCATTACTCAAGTGCAGCTGGAGGCTGAATATGGGAAAATGGCTGTTGACAAGGTTCAGTCAACTTTAACTGGGTGTGAGTGGGTCCCTGTGTTGGGTTTGCCTGAGATGGGGTTAATTTTCTTCACAGCAGCTGTGCAGTGCTGTGCTTTGGATTTGTCACCAAGCAGTGCTGATATCACACAGATATTTTAGCTACTGCTGAGGAGAGCCCACCCACTGGCCAGGCTTTCTCCACTGCTCACTCTGCCCCTGCAGTGAGGAGGCTGGGAGGGGACACAGCCAGAACAGCTGACCCCAGGTGACCAAAGGCACGTTCCATACTCTGCAACATCATACTCAGCAATGAAGCTGGGCTGAGTTTTCCAGGAGTTCCCGTTGCTTGGGAACTGGCTGGGTATTGGTGTAGCTGGTGTTAAGTGATTGCATTTGTATCACTTGTTTTTCTGTTTGGTTTGGTTTGGTTTCTTTCCCCTTTTCCTGATTAAACTGTCTTTATCTTGACACACAAGTTTTCTCACTTTTGCTTTTCCAGTTCTCTCCCTCATCCCACTGTGGGGAGAGTTAGGGAGCACCTGTTGTGGGACTTAATTTCCTACTGCTGTATCCTCTCTATGAAAAACAGTCCCTTTTCTTTGTTCTGCCTCCTCTGGGCAGTGTCCTGGTGCTCTGTTTCACCTGTGCCAACCCACAGCTTCTGGTGACTCCTGCTCTGCTGTGGATTTTCTTGGCAGCAACGAGAGATTTGTGTGTGTCGATTTTTGGGGGTTTTTTTGGAACCGCTGTCAGTTCTTCTGCAGCAAGAACTTTTATTGCCTCCTTTGCAAAGGAGATTTAGGCAGCAGATAATCCTGCTCCCAGAAACAGGGCCTGAGAAGCTAAGCCAGCCTTTCTCATCTGTGAGTACACACTGCTTCACTGCCTTATTACTGTAAACTCTGTCATTCATTGTCTCCTATGTATTTAACACGTGTAGTCTCTTAAATGCAGTGTTTGTATGATTCCTTATGAACAGAAACTGTTCATGAAGCAGTGATTTGCTCTTCTCTCCTTGTCTTGTTTACTGCCCATGTTTGCACTATATCCACTATCAGCACAAGACCTGCATCTGGCCCACTGTGCTGGCATCTTTCATGACAGTGTTATGACTTCATCTTTACAATAACCCTGAGACCCAAATACTGACACCTGAGTACCAGCCTTACCAATGCCTAAAATCCAGATACTTTGATGGAGACAGGATGAGTTACCCCATAATAATTCATAGATGCCCAGACTTAATCCATGTGTGAAGGAAATATAAACTAGAAAAAGGCACTCACTCTCAAGTCCAACCAAGTGACTGTCTTGTAAAATGAGAACTGGGATACCTTTGTGTTTTGGTTGAGCATCTGATCCTTGCATTTTCAGAAATGCTCAGGCACAGGGCAGATTTTGCTGACACACTAAAAGCAAATACTTTTTACCAGCACAGTTTATGCCAATAAACGGGTTACGTGCTAGACACGCAATTTGGATGCTATGTGTCATATGCAGACAGACCTCAGAGAGCTCTCTTGGCGTTTTTTTGGGAGCTGGGTGATGGTGACATCATTTAACATGACAGGATGTTCTCCTCTCCTGAGTCAGTTCCTGATGCAGAAGATAGATCATATCTCTATAGCAGAGCACAGTTGCAGAAATATCTCATCAAACTACAAAAAAAAGCTCAGCTTGTAGAATGAAGTACAGAAATGATCACACATATGACTAAGTGCTGTGCAGAAACTTAAAGATATTTCCAGGAAAGCCAGGCGAAGGAGGAAAGTTGGACATGTCATATTATGGCACAGAAGCATGAGCTGTACCAGCTGGTGCTCTGAGAGCTGGCCCACAAGTTTCTCCATTGTCCAGTATGTCCCTGCAAAACCATATCAGTGCTCTCCATTTCTGAGGGCCCTGGGCTCAAAAACATTTTGAAAACTGGGCTCCTTTAGTGTAATTTTGGAGACCTTTGGCATCAGTTTTGTAAATTCTGGCAGTGGTTTCTTCTTTTTAAGCTAAGAGTAGTTTAGTTTACTACCTGAAAACTTGTTCTGAGGCAGGCCTTTTGTGAGACATTGAGCTATGTGAGAGTAATTCTCTCTGAGCTCTGGAAATATTTCTTTCCTAGAACGCATTACCTGAGTGCAGTGTGCAGTGCCCTTCACTCAGCACTCGTGAGGCTGCACTGCTGCACCTTGAATATTGTATGCAGTTTTGGGCCCCTTGCTACAGAAAGGACTTTGAGGTGCTTGGGTGAGTCCGGAGGGCAGCAGAGCTGGGAAAGACTCTGGAGCACAAGTCTGACGAGGAGCAGCTGAGGGAGCTGGGAGTATTTAGTTTCCCACCTGGGGAGAAAGATGCTCACAGGTGACTTTATTGCCCTCTACAATTCCTTGAAAGGAAGGTGTAGCCAGGTGTCAGCCTCCCAAATAACAAGCGAAAGGCCAAGAGGAAATGGCCTTAAGTTGCACTAGGGGAGGTTCAGGCTGGATATTAGGGAAAATTTCTTCACTGAAAGGGTTATTAGACATCGGAACAGGCTGCCCAGGGAAGTGTTTAAATCACCACCTCTAGAGGAATTTAAAAGATGTGTTGATGTGGCACTTAGGGACATGATTAAATGGTGGGCTTGACAGTGCTGGGTTACAGATTGGACAGGATGATCTTAAAGATCTTTTCCAGCCTAGATGATTCTGTGATTCTATGACTTGCATGCTGATCCACAGACTGTAGACATTGAAATCACCTAATGTCCTTCAGGAAAGGCTTACCATATCAGTAATTATTTCACTAGCTCAGACTTAAATAGGCTTTTTAGGATCAGGAGTAATTTTTCACAGTAATGATTTTCCCTAGGAGTTATCCTAAATCTCCAGCATTTGTCATCCAGGCTGATCATCCCATGTTTGAGGAGGAGAATGGGCCATCTTTCTGCAAACTCAGATTTACGGAAGAGCTTCTTGGTGCAAATGGCTATGTTCAGTAAAGGTGAGCCCTAAAACTTCTTCCTCTCATTCGTTTAATGACTGGTGAGATTGTTACTGTAGTTTTTGTAAATCTTCAGAGTCCTTAGCGTACAATCCTGGTTTTTGTATGACTGAAATCAAAGGTACCTTGCTTGCAACACTTCAGACTTAGCATCAACTATTAAAGCACGTGTTTTTGAATTAAAGGACAGAAACTCTGAATCTCATTAAACTATAGAGGAACCAGTGCAGTCACCACATAAATTTTGCTCTAGGAATAACATAGAAATCCAGAGCCAAATTACTGGGGTCTCCTTTGCATGATCCTACTTCCTCCTAGTTGGTTGGTTGGTTGGTTATTGTGGATTTTTTTGTCACGGAAGCCAGGCTCACTCAATTCCATGTCCATTTTCTACTTAATACATTTTCATCTTGCGTGAGCTCAAGAGATAAAAACAAGTGATGTCATAGATGTCCTTTGGAAAGAGGTAAGTGTCTAGAGGACAGGTCCCTGTCTGTGATAGGAAGCTGCAGCACAATTTTCCCCTTTTGGGGCATAAATTATCCCATGCTGATTAGCCTAGGAAATAGTTTTTCTTCAATTCATCTGCCTACAGAACTGTTTGCGTATTGTTGAGCTGCCTGTGGATATATAACAAACTGGTTAGCACTATTCACACATTATCTTGGGGAATTCTAGGTATGAAGATGGTTTGCAGTCAGGTGACTGAAAATTTGCCATTTGTTTTTTGGTTAGTTTCCCAATTCATACAGTAGTTCCATTTCCCGAATATAACTGCCACAGGACAGCACTGACAGGATGGATTTCCAGTGCATCTTTTTATATTGCTTCAGAGTAATTATGTAATCCAGAATTTACTTTGATTCCGGTGAATGGTAAGTCTTCTGAACAGCTAACTAAGTCCACATTTATTTTTTCAACATTTACTCAAATGTATTCACTCGGATTCAAAGAGAACAAACATAGAAGGGCTCAAATAGCACTGACTGGAATGTGTTTAGAATACAGACTGATAGTTTTCCAAGTGCACTGGTTGATTTACTCTTAGCCCAGATTATTTACTTGGGGAATGAAACTGACTTTTGTTTTGTGCATTCAGCTGTTTTCAAAATAAAAATGTAGTGGAAAATGTGGTCTGGCTAGGTCTGCTAGGCAGTGGGTTTGTGTTCTGTGCAGTTACATGGTTCAACGCATTCTGCAGTGGGAATATTCATTGCCTGCCTGAGAAGATTCATTTCCTTTTTGATGGTTTGTGTATTAAAAAAAAAAAAATAAAAGCTTGTTCAGTAAGAAGATGAGTTCAGTGACATTCAGCAGTGTACATTACATGCTGGTAGTCATTTGGGTTTAGGACAAAGCCTTGCCTGTATACTTCAAGTGGACAATGAACTTAGGATCGCTGCTGGAGATGGAAGGAGTGAAAGGTTTTAGTGGTCTGTATAATAGTAACCACCTTATCTTTTTGGTGCAATCTGTGAGTAGCTCTTCTCAAACCCTCTTTTGCCTTCCCCCTGCCAAACACCTGCAGCAGAAGCCACAGCATCTCTGCAGTTGGTCCTGCCTGTACCTGGGAGGAACAGGAGATTTCCCCTTAGTAACATTACATTTAATTTCTGGGGTCTACTGTGCTTCACTAATAATATTCAGGCAATGCAACAGTTGCTTGTCTGATTTGTAGTGTTCTCCTCAGTGTAGTTACTCTGTCTTTGGTAGCCTCCTTATCTATCAGGGGACAGCTTAATGTTGTGAATGAGGCTTGTGAGTGCTGTGCATGGCAGGTGCTGGCTAATTGCGTGTGTTTGTCCCACAGCTGCCAGTGCTCTTCTGTCCAGCTGAGCACGTCAGGGCTCATCTGAGCCATGACTGTGGTCAACAACAGCCCAGAACAAGGGACTGCTTGTCCCAAAGTGGTGACAGCAAAACGCCACGGGGTAAGGCTGACTGTTTAACAGTTTTTCATGATTTTGCATAGCACAAGTGCTGAACAAAGCACAGTGAGTGAGGGACATGATGTCATGCATTTCCCAAGAAACCTAGATATTAAAAAAGTCATAATGAACATCTTCAGTGAGTGGGATGCTTTTTGGGGAACCAACTGGGCCTTTCTGATAACAGTGCATTTATTCCATAGTGCAGAACTGCCATGCTGTGTCTCAGAATAAGAGGAGTAACATCATTATGTAATCTCATTCAGTCACTTCGGACATGTTTGTGTCCTTCTCCCATAACTGTCTGGTTTTTCAGCTATACTATGAAGGCTGAGGCTTGCAACAGAAATCTTGTGCGGACAAAATAAGGATGCAGGCTTAATTACTTGTTGCAGTAATCAGCACAGTGCCATGACAGCACTTGTTTGTAAATTATAAACCTTCATTTAATAAGTAAGGTAAATTTTATTTTCATTGTGTTTCAATGCTTAACTTGCAATACCTTTCAGAAATAATCCCATGCAGGCAGTTTAGATGGAATGTGATGATACTTAATAACATATGGAAATGCTTTACTGATTATATGGTGGAAATTTTAAATAATACACTTGATGCCACTGTTTGGGTGCAAAGTGTTAATGTGTACATTACAGGACTGTGAGTCAGAGCACACAGCCTCTAGCTGGAGCTCACAGAACCTACGGAAGTGAAGAAGATGCCTGTGTATTTCAAAGTAGCTGCACAAAGGTAGTGTTTTCTCTATAGCTCATCTCTAAACAACAGATTTTCTTTGGGCTATGGGATTCCCCAGGTGAGAAACCTGCAGATGAGGAAGCAACAAACACTATGAGGCAGTTAACAGCAGCTGACCCTTAGTGAAAGGGCAGGTGAGTTGTGGTTACCTTTGGGCAGGAAGGAGTCCACCAGGTGCTCACCTTAGTTGGGACTCTGCTTTCCAGCTCTTCTGCCTGCCACCAGTAGGCCTTTTTACCTCTCAGGTCTGGCTTTTTCCTTGAAGCTGTGCTCCAGCCAGTGTCCCTGGTTTGAAAAGAGCTGTATTCAGTAAGGGCTGCCTAATTGTGTCCTTAAGGTCCACCAAAATCAACAGTATTGTTCTGAAGTAGGACCTTAGAGTTCCTCACACAGGCAGGGGGAAGAGCTGCTGGTGCTGTACTGCATGGGTACAGCTCAAATAGAGAGCATCCAGAGAACAGAAATGTTTAATAAGAAAAATTAAGGCAAGTAAAATTCAAATAGGGAGAAAACACAAGGAAACCAAGGGGGCAGGGGAGGAGAAGGCTAAGTATGTAAAAGACAATAGCAGCAGCAAAGAGTCACTTTGAGATTCTTAGTCCAAACACTATCCTAGGGTTGGAAACGCTCTCTGAATTTCTCAAAGCTGTGTTCAGGAGATACATCGTATATGTTATGGACTATGCACCATCTTTTGTTGAGATTACTAGAAAGACTTTATGCAAGTAGTGAATGACGTAATTAAAAACACAAAAAGCATTCTTAATCTGAGTGAACCATGGGGCAAGGATACAGGGTTCCAGGGGGGCCTTTTCCAACCCTGGAGCTCACTGCTTGTAACCCAGAGGATTAGCTCTGCTGTACAAAGTGCCCATTGTGTTCTGCACACACACTGTTCCTGTACATTTCCAGAGATGTAATGCACTGTAGGAAGTAAATGGCACAATTACAGACAAAGCCTATAGAGGATGTCTCAGAGAGGATTTGAGCAATAAATCATCACACTGTTAATTGCATGTTCCATGTAGTAAATAAAGATGCTCAGATAATCAAGAGAGGGAAGGCTGTGAAAGCTCGACTGTAAATTTTGTTTAAGTGAAGACTGCATTTACCTTGTAGGAATACTTCCTGTAAATAGTTTGTGCAATATTAAGAATAGGGAAGTCCTACAGTTTTGTATTAGGTGGGGAAACTGCTAGAAGAATCTCATCTCTCTCGTTTCCTGCTAGAGTAGTCTCACCATGTCACCTTTCTTTAATTCTCCAATTTCTTTTTAACACCCCTCTTGCTCTTCCACCATAACTCTATTTAAATTAGGTCTGATTAAGTATTTGCAGAAGTGCACCTTTCCAGCAAGCTGATGCAAACCCCAGGACTGTGGGTCAGAGACAGATGAGGAACAATTAGCACAGTGGAGTTTTAGCATTCTATTGCATCTGTTTTATGGATTATCCACAACTAAGACTCCCTGTTTAATTCTCTGATAACAGAGATTTCAGGTTCTGCAGAAAAGTTCTTCAAGGGCTTTTATCCTCCAGGAAGCCTGGGACTTCTGGTGTTGGAGGCAGTGCAGTGCTGGTAGTAGCTGTGGGCTAGGGGAAAGTCCCATCTGCTACAGATCTTGCCGTTAAAATAAGCAGGAGACACAGATGTTTCCCAGTTCAGCAGGTGCTAGGAGAGGCTGAGACAGACAGGAAAGAAGGTAGTGGAAAACATCTGTCTCCTAAAGAGCTGGATGTGGAGAAGCACGAAGAAGAGGTTTAGTTTTCCATGGAGGCAAGTGAAGAAGGTTGGTTGTGTGAGTGCTGGAGTGGAAGAAGGCTTGCTCCTTTCAGAGCAGGGCTTTTGGCTAAGAGAGGAGGGAGAGCATCTGGTGCTTGGCTTACCTGCAGTGAGAGGAGCGGGTGAGTCAGGGGCTTGGAAAGGTCAAAACAAATGTCTTTGATTTTTATCAACCTTCTGCCCGTTACCTAATTTAGCTGGTATCCATCAGTGAGGGGAAAAGGATCATATCTCAGGGCAGCAGAAGAGGACTTGTTTGTTGTGCCCGTTGCCATGACAACCCCCCCATAATATTTTAGGAAACCAACATTAAAACGTTGAAATGAATAAAGAAGTGAGTGGTGTGGGACAAAACTTGCTATCTTTAGGTAAAAGCTTGCTGCGTTCCTGTGCTAAATCATGTGGATTGTTGCATGCTTTTGAGCTGGTTTTGAATATGTTTGCTAGAAACTGAAATTCAATAGGGACAGCCCATTGAGTCCTTGCTTCTGTAATAAGACATATATAAATGCAGAGCCTTTGAGTCTGGGGTCCTCCATTCCTTGCCCTTTAGGAAGGCTGGGAGGACAACCTACATAATTGGGCCTTTTTTTCCTTTTTGTATATAGGGTAATTTTTTTTTTTTTAATCAAAGTAATTATTTACCTTCCCTTTTGACATAATATCTTGGGACTTCTACTGAGATTCAACCCTCAAGTTGTCAGTTATTTTCAGAAATAGATTCTATTCTAGACTAATAGAGAGTTACAGGGAATGATTCTTACTTTTACACATTCTTTGTAGGATTCATACTTCAGAGAAATAATAAAAACAAGAACTATGATTTCTGATCAACTTTGTACCTATGGGTTGTGATGCATTTTGTTCCTTGTGCTACAGGTGAGAACAAGCAATTCTTATCAGGATCTGACAAATGCCACATTCAGTGAGACAAGAGAGGAGGATGAGATGTTGTGAGAGGGGCTGCCAGTCAGTACAGCAGCTTTGTGCAATGCCTTCAGGCCACTTGGTCATAAGGAGTTGTGCTCTTGTCATCTGTGACATTCTTCACCAGGAGCAGGTGTGACTGGCAGTCAGATGACAGGGGACTAGCCAGCAGAGGGGCACTTCAGCAAGGGAAGGAGTAAAAAAGTGAATGAATACCTGAGAGTACCTGGAACAGAGCAGAGCCAAGAGCTAAGGAGCAGAAAATGGCACACAAAGTGAAGGATTTGGGAGATTATTGTTTGAATATTGCAGTGTTTAATGGATGTGTGGTCTGTCCTTTTTCCTCCTGTCCCCTGAGCAGATAGCAGTAGGTTGCAAATACCCAATGAGGGATACAAGACAGGCTGAATGGGTTTCACATTCTTGGTTTCAAGTCTGTAATTGAATCAGATGTTCAGATGCATGGCTCTGACTCCATGTAACACTGAATTAATTGTATAAAGTATTTGCATTCTTCTCCGCCATCTCCTATTGCCAGTCACAGAACAAATTTATGAAATTTTTTAATCTTGTGTGAAATCCTGTGAGCACTGCTCAGCAAGCAGCAGTAGGCTCTGGGCTATAGATGAATATCTGTATCTAGGTTTAAGGACACTCAGCCAGTGAAAAGAAGTGGGCTGACTTTAGTAACTGGAAAGTGGATTAAATCATGCAGTGGATATCCATTATTGCCAGTTGTCTGCTGGTACAGTGGAGCTTCAAACCACAGCTTGTTCTTCAGGGAGCGGTGACGTGAGGTAGATGATACCTACACAAGTGTTTTCCCATTACTGGAGAATAAAATATAACCTAGAGGTGCTGCAAACTTCAACTTTAAGGAATGTTATCTTTTATAGTGTGCACTGTTGTAGGTGTGAGACCTGAAGCTGAGAATTTCTTTAAGGAGCAACTAAAAGCTTTGGCCAAAGTCCTGGAATTTTGATAAAAAAGGAGTACTCAGCTGGCAGTGCTGTTGCAGAGGCCCAGGATGGCTGCTGGAGGCATACGAGGGGTATTGCTGGAAATACAAACTGCTTAAAAATCCCCATCAGTACCTGGAGGAAGGCCAGTGTCTACTGAAACTGATGAATAAAGTAGGCAGTCACAATTGTAGTCAAGCCTGGATGAAGACTGTGCTTGCCAAGGCCTTAAAGTACAGAAATCTTCTTTGGCCACCCTCACCCCTACCCCAAAGCCTATCAAAAGGCTTTGGAATATGTTTTCCCTGTGTTTACTACTCCATACAGTTTTGTCTAATGCTGGCACTGGAGAATTGTAGCAGGCATTCCTGGTTGTTTGAAGTAAATGGTATCCATGGCTTAGAGAAGGAGTGCTTTTCAATCTCTGCCAGGTTTCTTTGTTTCTCATGGATCAGCACTAATGGTGCTCATCCTCGTGCAAGTGTGGGTTCTCCAAGAGTACTAGTCTTTACATCCCCACCACTTCTGACTCAGTGCAGTGAAACTGTACCCCAAACTCATTGTCTAATTGTTTATCCACTCCTGGTTTCTAAAGCTGAGACACTGAATAGAGGCAATTCTTCTCGCTCTGGCTTCGTGCCTCATAGCAAACATATAATTCCTGCCATTTGCTTCAGTTTTACTCTTGGCTGAAATTTGAACCTACAGCTCAGGGTTATTTCACATTGCTTTTTCTCCCACGGGCTGGTCTCATTATGGAGGATCATTCTCACCACTGGACAATTTTTGTGTGCTGAATGGTGGAAGTGTGCGAGTTGGTTGTAAGCGTGGTGCTGCATCTCATCTGTGCATGAGCACAGTTTCCAATGAGTGGAAATTGTTCCCTCCTAGTAAGGGCTAAACTGGCAGTGTGAGGCTGCTGCTGTTTGTAGGAGTAGAGGGGTACAGCATTCTGTGTGTGTTCCTTCTTCCATTCCAGACACTACAACACAATGGTGGGTTTAGTGAATCTGACCCCTGAAAACTTGGGAGGGATTGCATGCCCATAGACATTTGTTTGGCCAGAAGGTGCTTGGGATTTAAATTGTTGTAGGATTGGGGATGTGATCCTTCTCCGCAATCTGAAATGTAGAGGCATAAATGAAAGAAGAGCTGCTCAACCCATGCCATGTTTTCTTTCCTACTGCCAAGAGCTAGATCTGCTGGTGAATCTCAGGCTTACCATCTCACTCTGTGGTTTGAGGGTAAGCAAATCTTAACCTCTGAAGAGCTTGCATAATACTCAGGTAGAAAGGAATTTCTGGGAGTCTCCCTTGTTACATTTGCTGTTTATTTCTAGTTGGGAGTTTCAAGCGGAAATATTCTGAGGCCATGTCACTCATGAGCTCTATGTCCAGTGTTTCTACAAATCACTGCGTGGGGTTCACTGATCTTCATCTACATATGGCAGGTGTGTTCCTTTCTGGATGCCTCACACTTAAGTGTTCTCTTCCCAAGGAGGATGACTCTCAAGATTGTTCAGCACTTTGAAAGTGACAAGACAAACTAATAACCAGGGAAAAGAGAAATTTTGTTGATTTCTGATCCTCTCCATTCCTCTTCAAGCCAAACTGTTTATCCTCCAGCATAACATAATAATGGTAAAGGATGCTAAGTAGTATGAGACTTGGTGGTTTCCTCTGAGAAAAGATTTCAAAATTCCATGATCTTCATCAGAATTTTCCAAATAGATTCTAGCTGCTGTCCATTTTGGGCCACATGTTTGTGTCTACGAGGCTCATGAAGCCAAACATGAGAATAAGCAATTATTTGTACTTTACTCTAAGATCTTACCCATATTACTTGTAAATACACATACCAGAAAGTTTTTGAAAGACAGCATATTTTGTTTTGCTAGTAGCCAGACTTTCTGGAGTGGTGGAGAGTGATGAGCTGGAAGTGGTTACCAGACTTATGAACTGCAGACTATATAGATAGAACAAAGTTATTTAAATATCAGTTAGATCCTCAGGTGACTTTCAATCTTTTTATTTCAGTAGTCAGGGATCAGTGCTGTGGGAGGCAGACACTAGTTGCAGTAACACTTGTTTTTCTGTTCTTGTGGTTACTCTTCAGGATTAGGCAATGTTTATTTCCCAGCATAACTGCTCAACAGCCTTCCTTTCAGAACTGTCAACACCTGCTAATAGGTGTTTGAGGAACTGCTGCTACAGTGTAACCAACTGGTTACACTGTTGGTTTTTTAAGTTCAGTTACTTGTATGTTGTAGGTTAAAGAACCTCAAGAATGTCACCGTAAAATACATACAAACTCAGCTGTGTAGTTAGTCTTTGTGTTTAAGCATGCACTGTACTTACTACTTGAAACAGTCTGCTGCACTGCTGCATCAAGGCTAAAGATTTGTGAATTAATAGCTTTCATAGTTTCAGACCCAGGGAGGTTTCTTCCAGCCTTGCTTTTCCTTAGAAACACAAGGCTGGGTGGTGAGTGGGTGGGGTAGTGTGTCGTGTCCCTGCATAACAAAAGCATATCTTGTTGTAATACTTTCATGTTAAAGCTATCAGACTTGCTTCCATAAAGGCGGACTTGAAGCCAATCTCTGTCCTTCAAGGGCCACCAGACTTTGCACTCCACATAAACAGTGAAATGTTTGTCACTGTCTCCTACTACACTGGTTTTTCATTCACTTCATGATCAAATCCAAGTTTTCTCTCTCTGCATGAAGTGCTGCCTCAGTAAAACAGCACTGGCAAACCCACACTGACTTAAATGAGGGAAATTATTTCAAATTTTGTGGTTTTTTTTCAAAGCCCCTCATCTGCTTGTTGCAGCCTGTATCGAAGACCTCTTCCTGTATCTTTGCCTCCTGGATTCCTCATCTATTTTTAAGTTTTATGTTCTTTCCTGCATCTATTTTAACTCTGTTACTGTACCATTTAACCCCTGTGGGATACGGAGCTTGTGGGAAAGAAATGGCATATTACAAAAAAAAATAACACTGGTTAATCTACATACTCCTCCAAGGGTTTCATGGCACAGGACATGCAGAAACCCTGATTAGGTGTTATGCATTTGTTTGTCAGCTGCTGTAATATGAACTGATGAAGAAATACTTAGTAAGGGTGTCATACTGTGTCTGTCTGATCTCTTTGCCTAAGCAAAATATGTAGTTTAATGTCTATGATTCAGGGTTTACCCACAACTCTGAAGTGTTTTCCTAATAGGACATGTACTGGTTTGGACTTGATATGGGAATTCTTTTCCCTCAGTATTATCAGTCTGTGCAATGTCCCTGTGCTGTGCAAAAGTAAATAATATTCAAGTCTTGGATCTCTTAAATGTATTTTGTGCTACAGATCCCCTAGGGATTCCTGTGAACTTGTGTTACCTTCTGCTTGTGTTATTTAAACTGCTTGAACTTGTGTTACCTTCTATTTCTCCTTGATTTCACTTTGTCCCAAGTCCTAAACAAGACTGGAGGTATATTTAATAAGACTTAATTCAGACTTTGGAGGAACAAGACTGGAAACAAAAAGTTGCATTTAAAACAGTTCAAAACTAATTTAAATTTAGCAACTAGATAACTTTCTAGTGGCTTAACCTCTGCTATGCATAACCCTAATGACATATCTCATCTTTGGAAGCTGGAAATTAGTGTTCATGGCAAAAATGTCTTCCAAGCATTTACAATACGTCCAAGTGACATTTTACTTTTCTTTAGGGTTAAGTTTTGGGGCACAAGTATGAATTATGTTGATGTGAGGTTTCCTGTATTGCAAACAGCGATTCCTTCCTAGCCCGTGGTTATTTAGCCAGGCAGTGTGTTAATACAGACAGATGTTTCTTTATAACTTGTTCTGCCCAGCTACTTCCATGGGAGTGTGTTCCAGTTCCAGTTGGTAGCTGCTGGAGGTTGTGCTGTGCCCATCCTCGCTGCAGACTCTATCACTATCGCTTGCTTGCTGCTTTGGTGCAGTTCAGGACAGAGCAGCCAACCCTCCTGAATTGGGTGTAAGCTGTTACAATTCTAGTTTTAGGTAGTCAATTCCTGTTTTAATTCCTCCATTATAAATTACCTTAACACTGGAAGACTAACAGACTGCTTGGGTCCAAAATTGCAGAAGTTAAATTTTCAAAACTCTTGCATTCAGCAACATCTTAGTGTCTCACAGGTTATGTTTTCAGAATGGTCAAAATTATTTCCTTCTTAAGGAACGTTTTGAAAAGCATGAAAGTTTGCTCATAGACATATCTTGTCTGTTGTGTTACTTGAATCTAGGAAATGTGCCACTGGAATAATGAAGTCCCACTGAAGTTCATACGTGCCATGTTTGTTTTTCTGAGTAAAGCCAGTAAGATGCCAGATCTCCCGTGTGGCCTTTGGCAAGCCATTAATCTCAACTATTTCAAAACTTTCCAGTCCTTTTGGACTTTTTATTTTGGATGCCGAGTTGGAGGCTGCTAAATCAAGTACAAACTTTTGCAGCTTCCAGCTGGATCAGAGGTGGTCTGCACAGCCAATGCTTGCTTATCCAAAACTGCACAACCTAAAACTAAAGAACATTCTGCCAAATGTTGGGTTTTTCATCCCGACCTCCACAGCCTCACCTACAACAGCAGGGTCACAGCACCACCTCTAACCCTGCTGCCACATGATTGCAGGCCATGAGAACTGAGCCCTGTTAGGCAGAGAAACTTTTGAGCTTGGTGTTACTGCAGTACAAGCTGCTACTTATACATACCAAAAAGCTGAAGAACAAAGAATATTGTGCACATTCCATAATACTATAAGAAATTAAATTCTCTCCTAGATTATAGTTCCATGTCAGCCATTTTCAGTTTAACAGTTTAACAGACTCCAAATAGCTCATGCAGCTCATTTATTTATTTATATATGATATACACACATCTTTTTTTCTCACTAAATTGCCTCAGCTTTTTCAGTTTTTTTCCTGTAGACATCCCATTCAAAGTTTTCTTCCACTGTTCCTATTAACTTTGTTATTATCTGTTTGTTGAAAAATATTCCTATTCTTAGAAATGCTGAATGCTTTTTTGCCAGTCATAACACCTCCTCGCTGTCCTGTTATTGTCTTTTGTTTTCCTTCTCTTTTAGAGATCTTCCCCCTCTTTTTCTGTTACCATTGCATGTTCCTACACATGTGACTAAAGTTTAGTAATCAAAATATGTGTTATCCCCAAGTGGGAAAGTTAGTTTATCTCTGTATTTGTTTGGGCTAAGTAGATTGTTTTGGTTTTTGACTTGGTTGAGACTTCCTTTCTCAGCAGTCTGTCTGTTTGCTGTTAGGTTCACCATGAATATGTAATTTAACTGCATATAAATTTCCACTCTGGGAACTGTGGTGCATTGCATTCAGCATGCTGGAGATTAAACTTCGGTGATGCCTCTGAAAGGTACGCATGTAATTTCAAAACCAAAAGAATCGTGTTTGTTGAATTAGATGTTCCTCGTGAAACATCTTTATGAAAACAAGAGTAGTCTGTGGCTGGAAAGAATAACAGCAGAACCTTTATGGCATATGTTTACATGCTTTGCACAATACCATGTTTTGATGAAGCATTGTTCTTAACTTGGCAAAGGCCTCTTAAAGATTGTTGGCCAGAGCAAGCTGTTTTTTACAGCTTGTTTTTTAATAAAAAAACCAACATTTTTGAAAACTTCCAAATTAAGTGTGTATTAATCCAGAGAGATCACACTATAATTCTCTTCTTGTTTGCAGAGCTGTAAATAAATTAGCTTCTGTACTTCCACCATCCCAGCCCTGTGGGGTTTCACTTCACAGTGGTGCAAAGGTGCAGATTCATTAAAAAACCGGTAACAGAGCATTCCAGCTCATGTGTCTATGGCCGTGTGTATGGCATAGAAGACTGGAAAATCAAAGATATTAGTTCCAGGTCTGGTTGATATACCATATCTGGTAAATATACCATAACTTGCCAGAAAATCACATGCCATAAATAAAATTACCAAAATATATTGTCTGCCATGAG
This sequence comes from Chamaea fasciata, assembly GCF_029207755.1. NCBI lineage: Eukaryota > Metazoa > Chordata > Aves > Passeriformes > Sylviidae > Chamaea > Chamaea fasciata. The sequence goes on from NW_027094099.1 coordinate 5,222,966, forward strand.
GGTATTCTGGCAAGTAGGGGTAGGGGGTAGAACCTCACATTAGCCTCTAGTTCTGAAACGTGCTTTAACACTTAGCGGATGAAGAGTTTAGTCTGTAGAAAAATCATGGTATTGGTAAATCTCATGTGATCGTGCTACCATGCAGTGTAGCTGGCCAGCTAAGCGCTTAAAAGGCTGTGAGATGGCAATAATTACAGTAGCAGTTGTAAACTGTGTATTGGTGTGTATCCTTATTGTAACTGCATGATGTAAGACACAAAAGGTAGCATTATTTAACTGTATATGTGATTATTTCTTCCTGCATACAAATTTCAATGTGAGAAATAATCCCAAACCCATAAAAAGTGAGAGTATGTGTGTATTTCTGTGTGGCCAAGGAGGTGGATGTACAGAGGAAGAGCTGTTGGTATAGAATTGGGTCTGTTCCCTTCAGATGATTCAAAACAGGCAAGTTCAGATTTCCATTTGTGACAAGCATGATGATAGCAGTAAGAAAATGGAGTAAAAGGTAGCATAATTGCTACAGAAAAAGTTGAATGGGAGTTTTATTGCTGTTGCCATTAAGTTGGTTTCTCAGAATGCTAGCAATAATCCTGCTAAGTGTAAAATAGCCAAGCAATCCTGATGCAAGAGACAGATTTCCAGCTGGTGGGCATGTGGAGTTCATTCTGTTCTTATTTTAGCTTCTACACAATTGGGCTTGAGTGAGTAGCAAGGAGAGTAGTCAGCAGCTTGTGTCAAAGTGCTGTGTCCAGGCTATAAAGTGAGGACTTAGGGACCTAAGACAAATGTTGCTGACTACATTAGAAATGTAGTCATCTTGCAGAGTTCAAGGTTGACTTAATTCAGCCAGGCAGAGGGCCAAGCCAGTAATTTCTGTTTAAGCCCTAAAGATTGAATGTAGTGTACCAAGTTTTGTGGCTTGTTGAGAGTGAGGGAGAGGTGGAAATCAGCAATTAATGTAGTTTCCTGGTAAGTGAGGTGCACAGCCAAGTATAACTCTATAGTCCCTTTCATGGAATATGGATTCCAGCTCTCAGTGACCTGGTGAAACTATTGCTGAACTGCAGATTCAGACATTACAAATGCTCTGGATGCTTGCTGTTGTGCAGGTAGGGCCCGATAAGATCAAAGTCCTGTCTGGTAAGGTTTTTACCTTGGTTAGAGCACGTGTTTTGCATTCAGAAGATACAGGGTAATGTCTTTCTGATCTTAGCAGAAGTAGAGAGGCTTTGAAGGTCATTGTTTGGGTTATCTCAGCCTTTTAAATTACAGTGAGAATCATGTAAGAGGGACAGGCTCTCTCTTCAGCTACTTTCTTCCTGACAAAATCGTCCCCCCATGAAATGGAAATTTCCACTCTTCGTGTATGTACCTTACTGCAAGGGGTATTCTGTCAGTCAGGACCAACGCTAGGCAAGTTTAGGCAGAAGTACTGGTGTAGGAAAGGTTAAACCTCAGAAACCTTTGCTTCTTGGTCTTCAGATACGTTCTCTTTTACATTTCCTGCTGCTAAAAATAAGGGAGTATGCGAAATGTGGCTGATTTTGATATCCGGCATATCCTTGTTTACTAGGCTCAATCTCGAGGATCGCCTGGAATGTGATGCTAAAGCCACAGAGCGGGAGGACCCAGCGGAGGAGCAGTCAGGGCTCCGGTGGACACCCAGGGCAGGGGGACGCGGGGGAGGCGGGGCCCCGCTGGTCCCGAGCGGGCGGCGGCGGCGCGGGCGGGCCCGGCCGGCGTTGCCCGTTTAAGCGGCAGCCGCCGCTGTCCTCGCGTGCCCCGGCGGGCCCGCCCGCGCCGCGCTATTTATAGACAGGCGGGGGCTGGGCCGCCCCGACACGCGAGCGCCGGGCCCGGCCCGGGGGCCTGCGTGTGTGCCCCTTCCCCCGAGGGCTACAGCGTGTGTGCCCCTTCCCCCGAGGGCTACAGCGTGTGTGCCCCTTCCCCCGAGGGCTACAGCGTGTGTGCCCCTTCCCCCGAGGGCTACAGCGTGTGTGCCCCTTCCCCCGAGGGCTACAGCGTGTGTGCCCCTTCCCCCTGCGCTGTGTGTGCCCCTTCCCCCGAGGGCTACAGCGTGTGTGCCCCTTCCCCCTGCGCTGTGTGTGCCCCTTCCCCCGAGGGCTACAGCGTGTGTGCCCCTTCCCCCTGCGGGGAACGCTGTGTGTGCCCCTTTCCCCGAGGGGTACAGCGTGTGTGCGCCTCCTCCCTGCAGGGGAACGGGCGGGGCCTCCCTCCCCGCTGCACGGCCCCGAGGCTTGTGCAGCTCCCACTGAGCAGGGGAGGGAGGGCGAGCAGCGCTGCTCTGCAGGCCAGGCAGCAAAGATTTCTGACCTGTCCCTTGTCCCCTGAGGAGAGAACACTGTCTTCTTCCCTTCCCTCGTGTTTCTCTCTCCCGGGGGTTTGGCACAGGAATCTCCACCTGTTCTAACTGCAAATGCTGGATTTTCCCCTTCTTTCTGGTCAATGGGAAACATGCAAGAAAAAGGCCGACTTGTGCTCACTGAGCAGTCCACCCACGCTCTGAGCTGTGGAGAAAGGAATGGAATGCTTTCCTTTTGCAGAGGGATATCATTTACTACACACAAACCGTACTTTGTAAAACCAGTGAGGAGCCTTTGTCTCACTGCAGAGGCTATGTAACTGTGTAATGTATTTGTATGTCCCCTGTAATCAAAGAGAAGAAGAGGCCGTGCTGAATGAGACATAGGAATTGCCATACTGGATTAGAGCCATTTGCTTCAGTATCCTGGGTGAACCCAGACAGGAAAAAAAAGCACTGTTGAGGAAGGGAATGTGCACTCCCCCCCCCCCCCTTTTTTTTAAACTTCAAAATACTGCAGTATTTTGCTGCGTATTACAAAAATTACTTGAATAGTTAGCATGCAGTTTGGAACCTTATTTTCTATTTGCTTTTTATTTCTATATAATGATAAATACTCCTGTTAGTCATTAAAAAATGGCGTTATTTCACTCCAAGTCCGTTGGACTATGGCTACAGTTTCCCTTCCCCCAAGTTATTTCTGTATTGCCACTGTTTTTAACAAAGGATAAATCTAGTCAGAAACACTCCGTCTTTGTCAGTAGTAGAGGAGATGGGGGAGCAGGTGTCCACATCTGATGCTTTCAATGTTTGCACCTTCCCTACAAGTCTTCATCTGAAAAGCAGCAGGTTGTTACCACTTTATGGAACAGCTTCCCTCCGCCTTTACCCTGGAGCACAACTGGATGCATTCAGCACCCAGCCCTTTGGCAGGAGTGGTATCTCTCTGATCAGCAACTGCCCGGGTGTGACAGGCATTGAAAATAAGGCAAATTGCTTTAATGCCTCTGCCAGCAAAGCCGTGTGAGAGCAAATGAGCATGAGTCACCGAGTTGGAGTGGGTTAGGAGAATCTGAGACACTCATTTTGTAGCTTTCCCGGGGTTTTAGGGGATTTGCTCGCTTTTCAGGAGAAATGTTTTGTTCCTTCCCATACCCTTTGCTCTCACCTCCTTTAATATAAAACAAATCAACCAGTGGCAGAGAGAGTTTACCTTGGAGGTATCTAGGGTGAAGAGAGCAAAAGTAATCTCCTAAGTGCAGGAACGCCCTCAGCACTTTAAACCACAGCATTAGAACAGGAGTCTCAAGTGTGCATTTGTAATGCTTTTGCCCTTTGCTCTTCAGAAGGTTGATTTGCTCCACAAATACTTTATGAACCTCTTGAGACTGTGGCACCATGTTATTCTTCAAAAGTGTCCGCTAGTAAATTCCCACTGGATTAGAACATTGGCTTCTGTCACAATATGTTAAATAACCATAGGCAAATGTTGTCTCCATAAATATAGGTCTGTGTGCATGGTAGAATCACACACAAAAACAGTTGAGACACGATAAAAAGATCAATCTTGTATGAAAATAGTGAGAGGGTTGAGTGCCTCGTGCATTCTGAAATCTATAAACAAAATTCGTAAGTCATTCAAGGGTAGCCTTGTTTGTATGCTGTGTGTGCTGGGGTGTCATCTTTTCTTTGAACAGTTGACAAATTGAGCACAGCTGAACCAAATAAACTGAGGGCTATGTATCCACAGACCTTTATTCTGCTGTGTAGTAGCAGTCACTGCGCTAAGATTGGTCGTCTCACTATGTTGCCAGAGGAGATTTTCCTGATGAAGTTTGTAGCATGGGGAATTTTGGTCTGGAGTCTATAGTCTGTCTGTTGTAAAGCTGAAATACACAATTGTATTTCTGAATGTAAGAAGAGCTTAACTGCTTAGTGCAGCTTCATGTGTCAATAAGAATACCTGTGCTGCAGGCCTGATTGTTCTGCTGGACCTCAGCTCTTTGCATACCCACAAACTCTGCCTTTGGCTTTGGCAGAGTAACAATAACTTTCTTTCATGTAGCCTTGCTGAAAATCATACTATTGGGGGCTTCAAAAGATGAAGAATCTTCTGTTTTCCCTTGGCTTTTGCTTACCGTGTTCAGCATGTTCCTCTTTTGGGCTCCTCCCAGGTGCCAGTTGGTACCACACTGCAGGGGAGACGGGCAGTACCTTACTGCTTGGTTGGAACGTTTTGGCAGGTAGACAGGAGGTTTGGCCTTTGCTAGACTTGGGCTGCTGAGGCTTTGTGGTGCCAAAGCTTCTCACAGAGACTGGCCTGTTAGTGCAGGCAACTCTGCATGGATCATCACTCAGGTACAGGCTTGATGTCATCCTACCATCACACCAAAGAGAATTATCCGTGAACTAACAGAGGAAACACAGTAAACCAAATCATAATTCTTCAAAGGACAGCAATCTCCTGGCACTTTCAGAACTCACTTTCAGCAGCTTACAGTCTCCCTTTTTGCTCTTGAACTCATTTTGTAATCTTTGCTTTTGGACTGTTTGGCTGATTTTTATTTTGTGTACTATGAAAAACTCTTTAGATGTCACTTAGTTCCACTCCTTGTATAACAGATTATCTAAAGACATCATTGCTTAAATGTGTTTGTGTCAGAATGGTAAGTCCTTAGTCAGGCAGTCCCACCGAATTTGATGGGAATAATTTGGTAAGTTCGTTTGTGTTGATTAAACTTTGATGCATATTTCACTGCAAATGATTTGCCTTTATAATGTGTTGCATTTAAAATCTGAAACTTTAGGGACTGCAGAATTTTTTCAGAGTCATACCTGACAATATCTAATGGAAAAAAAAAAAAAACAAAAGAAAGCGAAGGTTATAGTTAGGAAAAAGCAGTAAGGGGTCAGAAGTTCACAGTTGATGGTAAAATGGGCCATATGTCCTTTTAATCCCCATTCAGGAGATAAGTAAAGATCTATGTCAGACTCCTTTTCAGACATGTTTAGAACCACAGAAGGAAGGGATACATTTTAACAGTGTCTGTCAGTATTTACCCTTTTTTATATATAGGCAAGAGAGAAATGGGAAAGAATTTTTTTTTTAAGCTGGTTATACCAGTTAGGAAAGGTTGGCTTCATACTGTGGATTTTTTTGTTTTGTTTTGTTTTAGTAAATCTGAGACTACAATTAGATTTGGACAGTTTTGTGAAGAAATGGCTTTTTAAATATCGTATTTGTTCAAGAAAAACATAAGTAATTTTGTTGAGACCCTTATGAAAAAAACCCAAAACATCCAATGGAAGTGAATATGTGGACAAGAAAATATCTGCCAATGTGCGCTTCAAATTATCTGTCCAATATGCTCATTTTCCTTCTCTTGAAGATACAGTAATGTTTAGTTCACACTGGTCACATGCATGTTCAAAATTCTATAGGTAACACACTATCTTTAAAAAATCATTTGATATATACCGTTGTCTCATTTAACAAGCAAAAAATGATTGAGACATAATATAATTTTTCTCAGGTCTAAAGTAACTTACTAGCGGTACTGTTTTGTTAGTGGGCATGTCTTGGACAGCTGAGTATATGTTCTCTTTAACATTTAAAGCTTATCCTCTTCCTGGCTTTTTTTTAAGGTCTGGATGGAAACACAGCCAAAGGGAACCTGGGGGAATTTTGTGAACACAGTGGGCTCATCATTACACTGTGTCTTCCAATGAAGCCAGTTGATTTTCTCCCTGATGGGTTGAAGAAACACAGGCTGTCCTGGTAAATGAGGTCAGAACTGTTAAATATTAACTTTCCAAATACATGGGTAGGCCTGTGACTCAGGCACTGTTCTGCTAACCAGGCAGTATTAGGTCTGGGGAATCCTATATTTTCCTAGGCTGACTGGAGTTTGGCCTCCAGAAAAGAATTCACTCAGATTTCTGTATTCAGAGAGTCAGAGTAAACATGCTTAGAATGCTAAGAATGTTCTCTTCCTGATCTTTCCTAACAGTAATTTAACCACAGTTGTGCAGAGGATAGATTATTTTTAGTCTAGATTCCTAGATCTGAGAGAGACCCAAAGCAACCTTGCTGTTTGTCTGAGTAATGTGGATTTCCCCGGCTAACTTTGTCTGGCTTTAACAGCAAAACTGTCTGAAACTAGGCTGAATAGCATAGTAGGCTGGAAGAGACCAAATAATTCTGTGACAGGGAGCCTGTGTCATGAGCTATGCAGCCATGAGGGCCACAGAAAACTGACTTTGTCAGTGTCTGTGCTCATGGAGTTCATTGATTGATGTTACTTGGTGACAGTCACGTGGAGCACAGTGCTGTCTTGAATGTGCTCAGTGCTGTCCAACCCAAGAAGCTCTTCTCCCATTGGAAAATAGAGATTTCCGTATGAAATTTGGACTGTACTTGAACTACTCTTAGAAAAGCAATGTTTATTACTTATAAGTTAAAATTTAAACTCAACTGTTGGCCTAATTGCCATCAGTGAGTCCAACAGAAACTGCAGGTAGTGACTAAGGACTCATTCCAGCCAGTGATAAGGTACATGGGCAGGACTCTGTGTCACCAGCCCTGTCACCAGCTAACTGGACCTTGCTTGAGGTCTCTGGAAAGTTCCCATGCAAGAGGAATCTCTTTTGGCACTGTGGGGCTTCCAGGAATACAGTATTTGAGTGTCATGAGGAGGAGTTGCTGTTTGTTATGTACAGCCTGGCTCTGTACTGTCAGCTATTCTGTTCATCTCACATACAGAAGCTGTACTCTGTGATCTGAGTTTTAGAGAGCAAAGCATGTGCAACTTCAAAGAGAGTAATCAGGAGGAGATTCATTGCTCAGTACATCACAAAGCCTCAGTATACCTTAGCTGTCACCAGAGATGGCAAAATCCTCTTCTGGCCCCAGCACAGGCTGAATTTCATGCAGGAATGCATTTCTTCAAAGGTATTTAAGCTCCTAGAAGTTCAGATAATATTTAGTGGGATTTTCAGAGTTGCACATCTCAAACATCTACAGCAAAGCAAATAGTATTAAGGTATACAGTGATATTTTTTAAAGTATTGTCTCCATCGTGAAGCATCTATTGAAAAAAAAAGTGCTGGAACAAATCTGGCTCCAAGTGTCCATTCATAATTGTCCTAGAAATTTGCCTCTGACTTGAGTGGGAAAGGACTGTAAAAAGACTGAAGTAATTGGCATCTGATTTCATTATAGAACAGTGTGGTTTTATAATTCATTGAATAGTTGCCTAAAATGATTGGCCTGTATAGTTTATTTATTTGGTGTTAGGAAAAACATTTATATAATTCTGTTATGAACTCTCCTCTTCTGAAGGGATGTGTTTGTCCCCTCCACAGGCATTACTTCTCTGTGATGTTCAAACATTTTCTGGGAAATTGCCATGGCAAGAAAAATTGCATCTCTCCTCTTCTCCTCCTCTTCTCTCCCTACAAAGAATATCCTATTGTTTGTGAAAGGTAAGTGCTTTGGGTAGCAGCTGCAATCAACGGTGTGATAGATGGTTAATATTAACAGTGGTGGTTTAGTGCATAAGCCAAGTTCTAACTATTTGAAAGTGAAATTAGAGCTGTCGGGCCTCACACTGTCCCACTGCTGACCACTGAAGATTTGCTAAGCCATTGCTGGTAGTGTGTTTGAGAAGCTTTTGGTGGAGGCAGCAGACTAAACCTCAAGATTACTAAACATCAACTTCCTCTAAGTCCCAGCATGGACTTTCAGATGTGTCTCACTCCTGTGTGAAACAGCTTCTATTTCAGCCAAGGTACCACGGTGAGGAGAGCAGCTTTGAATGTCACTGTGTTTATGTACCCAGATTACTGAGAAACCAAGTAAGAATGCCGCTGTGAGCCTTTAAAGCAGCATGCCATGGAAAAATAAAACATAAAGTATGTATGTGCACGGGGGAATGTACCCAGTGTTTTGCACATTCCAGCAGAGGCCTCAGTAAAGACTGGAATTTTAATTCTCATCTGACAACATTCCACGAAGACAACTTACATTCCCTTCCTGTTTCCCCCTCCCAGGAGATTAATGGGGAAAAAAAATGGCTGATTATTTATTTTGCCTTGGCTATCAAGTAACTGTGGGAATGCCAGCACTCAGAGTAGCTAGAGTACTTTTGGTTAGTTCATTTGGCTTTTCTGGGATTCGTTAGTGTTAGCTGTTCTTCTCCCGTTATATTGCCATTCAAAATCAAGATTAGCAATGTCTCCAGCTACACGTGTATCTCTGCAGGGACTCTTCAAGTTTCTTTTAACTACACACATGGTCCAACCTCCACATGCCTGTTGGTACAGTATAAGGCAGGAAAGAGGTGAGGCAATGACTCATGTAAACTTAACAGCACAATGAAAGTACAAAACCCCACCTATCCCAGTAGGAACTAAGATCTTGAGCTGCACAACACCTGCTGTATAGTGTTCTTATGTTTGTTCCAACTTTTTTTGTTCTGAATACAAATATGGAAAGTAGGCCCGTGTTCAAGGAATTTGAATGAAGGAAATGTTGGTTTTGGAACTGACATCAGTGTGAGATCAGGAGAACCAGACTTTGCACACAGTTGTCTGTTCATTTCTGAATTACAAACTATATACAAAAAGTGCAGAAGTCTGTTTCCTCTATATAAGTGGGCCTGCCTGAATTCATAATTATCCCATTTCAGCCACAGCTCATGACTGAAATAGTCAGTTAGCTGGTTGTATAGCTGAATTCATAAAACAATGAGTCTGACCAATTCAAATGAGGATACCTTTTTTCCTCTTCTTCTAATTCTAGTACTAGTCACAGTAAAACTTCTTTATTGCAAAAACTTCTGTTTAGCACTGTTAAAAAAATGTGTCATCACAGAAAACAAAACATTGTCAGTGGGATTCCCTTCACTATTCCCTTTACCTTTTAATTGATAGTCATGTTTTTTAGAATGTCAGTTTTGGCCCATACTGGGACATAGCTGTAAGAAGCAGAGCACAAGACCCACAATCCAGCAAGGGGGAAGATGACTTAAGTTATCCTTTTCTGCTTCTATGATTCTAGACAGCTTCAGCAGCTAGGGAGATTTACAGTACATAGAGTATATCTCATGGGTGACATAGATAACAACATCGTGTCCTGTCGTGCTGTCCCTGGCACCTGAACTGTCACTGGGATGCTCAGAAGCCACCAATATATTGTGCATTACTTGACTTCATTCTTCTCATGCGCCTTTTCCTTGGGTAAATAGGTGAGAATCTTTCCTCACTACTTCAGTTAGTTCCTAACATAGATTAAAACCTCTGGAGTTGTCCAAAGAGAGACACTGCAGAGATTTGAGGGCTAATTAATGTGTAGGGGGCAGAGCTATTTTCTTCTCTCTGGTTTACCCTACTACTTTTGAGCTCAGTCATGAGCTACTAGAGGAGATGAGGGCAGGCATCACACCACACTTCCTGTACATGGTTTACCTGTGTCACTCACTGGGCTGTGCTCAGGATGGCAGGGAAAGCTGTCCTGCAGCGGTGCTACAGATAGTGGCTGTGAGGGATCTTACAGGGAGGAAAAGGAGCAAACAATCCACTGCCTGTGTCCCTGTTTCCTGTGTCAGCCATTTGAGATGGCCAAGCTGCCTCACCACAGGAGAGGCCCACCCTATTCAAGTTCAGTGTTAAGAAATTGGCTCAGTGCTTACGAAAAAGGCATCAGTTATTGTCCAAACTCCCCAAAACCCTTCAGGACATCTCAGAATCTTCGCTTCACCTCATTTCCAGCAAAGGCATCTTATAACGTGACTGTGAGATCAGCTCTCTTTACATAGGTTCTGCCTCAGTACTGTGTTGGCAGCATAAAAGGAAAGGCAAGTGGAAACTGTCCCTTAAGAAGACCCTTTACAGAAGGAAGGCATTTATTTGCCTTTGTCTGATTGTTCCTTGGACCCTTTTAGAAAACTTGGTGGCTCTGTGCCAGCATATCTGCCATACTGTGCTGTGCCATGGCCCCACTGGAGGTGTTACGAACACGGTGTGCTCCGGCTCCCTTCTGCTTGGAACACCCTGAACTTTCGCAGGGTCTGTTCACAGCAGATGAGGAAGACAGGTACTTAAAAATTCTTGTCCCCTAATCAAGCTTAAGAACAAAAGCACTGAGCAGGAGAGCTGGTATGTGGGCTGGCTGCCTAGAAGGTAGCCCTGGGTTTCGGAAGTAGGATTACGTGGTTGTGTCAGTAGGGTTTGCTCACAGAGATGGCTCTGGCTTAGGAATCACCCGATGCAGTGAAGCACCTGCTTCCCTTCTGGTAAGGAGGAAGAATAGCTGGGGGGAGGTTGATGGACCAGAGTGGGAGCTAGAACGTTCTGAAAGCCTTGCTGGGAATTGGCAAATGTTCTGGGACTTTGAGGGCCTAAGTATATTAATTTATTTAATTACTTTTTGCCCAGCATCCTAAGCAGTGGGCTGGGCATTCTGAGTCTGTGAACACTAACCAAACCCAAAAATGAATGTTCATAATTTTTTTTTTTTTTTTTTTTTTTTTTTTTTTAGTTTAACAAATTAAAAGCAAAGCCTCCATTAAAATCTTGTATTTTTCAGGTTAGTTGTAGTTTAGCATTAATGCCTGGGTTTGATACTGCTTACAATAGCAGTGAACCAATTGTCTTTTATGGTAGCTATAAATCTCCTTATTTTCCAGAAGTTAATAGTTTTAAAGCTCCCTTATTACCAGCTGTAACTCTGATTTTCTAACAAGATGCTGCTAATTGTATTACTCTGGTTTCAGCAGTTTTCTTTGTGCCAGAGCCCCTTAGAGGGGCAGTAGATTCTTAGCCAGAGCTCTTGTTTTGGTCCTGTAAAATGTAGTTTTATTGTAACAGTAGCTTTTTCTTAATAATTTTTATCTGCTTTATTAATTTATTATTGCCTATATTTTGCTATATCAATTACTTTTGCATTGCTGACAGCCCAACTGCATGTAGTTCAAATAGATCAGTATCCACAAACTGTCTCAACTGATTGTAATTACATTACTCTCACTTCAGTGAGTACAGCATTTCCCTCACCAGCTGGTAGAATTTTGCTTGTATTAAAAGTAAAATTCTCAAAACATTATGTTACCTGAAAATTAATTTGGAAAACTATCCCCAAGAGTCTCTTTCTCAGTCTGCTTCTGGTGAAAAAAATGGATGTGTTAGAATCTGCCTTCCGCCATGAGTTTTTGAGGCAAGTAATGTGTAGTCTGTTGGCCACATTTTGCTTGTGACCTTCCAGCCTTCACAGTTGCTCTTGGGCATATCTCAGTGCATGGCCCAACAGATCTGAAAGGGAAGTAAATGAAGAGCAGGGCTATAGTCTGTTCTGTACAGGGAGATGAAGATACATCTTATGGGGTCACATTATCTGACTGAACCTGTTACACAGTCTCAAATTTAGCTAGGTAGAGGGACATAGTGTTTTTGACTGAAATTAGCTCCCACTTTCAGAGGCTCCCTTTAAAGGCCAGTGTTCCAGCAAGAATTTTTTTCAGTTTGTGATCTTTATTAAAGACTCTGAAGAAAAGCAGATTAAAAATGACAATTGCATTTGGCTAATACTGTGCTGTTAATCCAGCATCCTAAGAAAAGGATCACGGTAGCTGAGGAGGCAACCAAGGAACTAAAACTTCCAGAGAATGTGTTACTTCCGCTTCGCTGATAGAAGCTTGCTTTCATTCTGCAATAAAAAGTTCAGGATCCTCTGGAAATTCGAGTTATTGATCCTCTTCTCTCTCCCACAATCCTCATGTCCTTCTTGAGTCTTGTTCTGGGGTGTGAATCAGATCTGTTCTGACCTGTTTCTTTGTCTTTGGGAGTTGCTGCCAGATTGGCCTCAATGAAATGTGTCGCTTCACCTTCCTTTTGGATGAAGATAGATCCATGTTTTTGCAGTTAAGTAACATCTGGGACTGGTAAATACTTAAGGAGGGAATTCACACCCCTGGCAACCTGTGACGGTGACATGAAAACCTGACAGGTGCGCAGAGGCAGCTCGCAGGCCCTCTGCAGAGCTGCCTTTCCTTGCTCGCAGGCGGCTTGCTCGCGCCATCTGCCGGAGCCTCCTGCTGGGAATGCTGTGGGGAAGCTTGGCTGCACACGCGGCAGAGTGGGGGAAAAAAGGGAAACGTGCCTAAACCAGAAGGACTCGGTGTGTGTTATCACACTGTGAGCAGTCAGGTAGGAGCAACCATCTCCAGGATGCCATGAAGTGTAAAGAATCATTAAAGGTTTGTTTGCTGTTGAATTAATTACGGCCTTTCTGGTTGTTTTTAGGACACACAAAACTACTGCAGCTAGTTATATTTAGAGCAGTGTACAAATCTGTGTAATGCTGTCTTTTATGGCATGTGCTGCTGTGCAGAAAATAGGACTCCGAAGGTAGTTTAGTGAAATCTAAATAAGATAATTACTAAGTGGACTAATTTTAAATGGGTTGCTAGTTATGGGAACTAAAGCATTGTTTCAAAAATAGCAGGCAACAGAGTAATTTCAGTTACACACAGGTATTATTCTGTGCCTTTTAGATAAGAACTCAGTGGCTACTGGTAGACTTTGAGAACTTCTATGCCTCTCTTGTCACTTCTTTGACAACCCACCTGCCCAATACATTAATCTTTTTTCCTTACAAATCTAAACAAAATGGAAGGTTTATTTGCAAGACAGCTTCTTATCTGGCACTCTGTCCTGCAAAGATTGCCTTGTGTTACCTAAGCTAAATGTCACAAAATAGTTTGTTTAAACACCAAACACCACCACAGGAGAGGTCAGCCTGCACCAAAAATGCCTCGTTTAGGTTTTTGTCAAAATTTACATAAAATACAGAATTTCCCTTACAGAAACACAGGTTGTGATGCAGAATGTCATTAAATTCATGCCTATGCTCATATATGCCTTGGACAGTGCCTTACTGACTAGTGGCATTTCCAGGTAGTTGGTGGGAGTTTCATATTGGTTACAGTCGGGTTGTGAGGAATTGGTTTCTTTTAAAGTATTGAGAACATCAAACAATGTCTGCAGTCAGTATCATTGTTCTTGTTCCTGCTCTGGGTGGAGTTACAGGTGTTAACCCCTCCTGGAATTTGTTCCTTTGTTTGGTAACCAGTCTTGGCTCTTAAGTTACATGGTTAGAAAAGATTAGATGGCCTGCACCCAAAATTGAACACTGAACACAAGCACTGCTTTTTCTAACATGGCTTGACCTTCTCATAATTGCTGCCATCTGGGGAGTGGTATCAGCCTGCTCCCATCTGCTGTCATTGATTCTTCGAGTGGCAGTTTGGCTTGTGAGTGGAAGGGGTACATGACCTTATTGCCTATCAGCTAATACTGGAAAAGTGAAACATACATACCTGCTTCATTCTCAGGCTTAAACAGCTACAGACTTAAAATTTGGATCTTTTTATTCAAAGCTGAACTTTCAGAAACCCTTTCCTGTATCACTTTCATGATTATCTGTGACACAGCACTGTCACCTTTGGCAACCGGTAAGTCTCTAATAGGAATAAAGCCTGTAGTAGTCCATAGCAGCAAGCAGGCTTACTCAAGGGAATTAGGAATTAGTCTTTAGTAATACCCTGAGTGGACTTTTGCACATCCTCTACCAGAGCTAAAAGAACCTCTACATGCTGAAGGCTATGGGGAATACTTTGATTTTAGATGGAACGTTATCTTGCTATGTCTGATTAACACACACCCCAAGAATGTGGTGCTTTCTTCAAGTCTGACAAGGTAGGTGCTTCTCATTTTTCAACGTTAAGGAAACAAGGAAGATAAATGGGTGCAAATTTGATACAGATGAGGAAATGAATGTGGTCATCTTTTCTTACCACTGTTCTTGTGGCCATTTGCTTGGGTCAAAGATCTTTTGTAAAGCAGAAAGCTAAATCAGGCTCGTTCTGCCTTCAGGGAGATGAGAGCTGCCTGTGTTTTCCTCCCAAGAGGTGGTTATCTCTTCCGGTGTGTCTTCTGATACTTCTTCATCCTAAGGAGTTTAAATATGAGCACTTCTTTTAGTACCATAATATTTCTGTATATCAAGACATTCTCTATCTTGTCTTTAATAGAAGAGAGGGGTTCTTTTTCTTCAAAATGAATAATGAAAGTAAATTTTTAGCCATCTGACAGATGCTTGAGGAGAAAGTACAAAGGTACGTATATGTTTTGTTATATACTTGTTAAATGCTTTATTGAAGTTCAGGGATTTTAGTACTCATTGTACTTGTAGGACAAAACATTACAGATACACAGAACAGTAGAAGAAACAGATGATGAATGAAAAATGCTTGATGCTGTAAGCATGATGCAAGGCAAAGATTCCAAATTACCTGATTTTGTTTAACTGGTGTTATTTTTGTTTCACTGTCATGATTTTCTCTCCAGTGCTCCTTGATCTGAGGCAAAGGGATAGAGCTCTGAACATTTGTAGTTCATCTTACTTTACCAACCACACTGGCATCTGTTATGATCACAGTTACTTTGAGATGTACACAAAACAGAAAATCAAATTAGATCAATAGAGTAGCTTTCTTCATATCTGTATTGATTATGGGGCTGCTGAAATGGAGCTTGGCATGGACTTAGTCATCAGTTGGGCCTTGAGTGGCTGAGATGAGAAATTGCCTAGCCCTGACTCTTTCTGAAATGAGAGCTTGGGAGTTTTGCAGGGACTCAGTGCACAGCAGCTGAGAAGCACTGGTGAATATGGAAGTAGCAACTCCAAGGAGAGTTCAGTGGCAGCAATAAAACTTCAGTCTTATGGTCATCTGCTTTTGTTTGTGAGGATTCACTCTTTTGCTGGGTATTCATGCAACCACGTGTGTCATAAATATAAACTACAGCTCAGACATTCTCTTTACAGCCCTAGCTGCCAGTTTCAAGGGTCTCAATGGGAAATTCTTTGAATTACCTTTCTACTTGGAATTTCTTATTAATTTTGCTGCAGAGATCTCGCTTGATGTACAGTTTTCTGCTAGTAATACCATGCTGAATGATACCACCATGTGCCTTCACCCTTTCATCAGACCACACAAGTTTGGAAATTAAAAATTCATAAGTAAGTTGTAGGCAAACATAGTTCTTCCAAGAATCCATCTTGCAAGGACAGCTTGGATAAAATATGGCTTAAGCTGAGCAAGAGTAATGCATTATCAAGGAAAGTGTCTGCAAAGGTGGTCCATCAGGGATATAGTCAGCAGGACTCATAGCATATGTATGTGTTCAAAGCTGCAACTGCTTTCTTTCAGTCTTGACTCCATTGAAGCCAGCTGTCAGACTTGCTTGAAACTACTTGCTATCACAACTAATTTAAAACCTTTTCCATCAAGCTGAGGCCAAGATTTCATTTGATAAATACCAGTCATTCAAGTTTCCTTATCACCATGTTTCATCCTTGTTCAGTGTGGAAATTTTTTTTCAGCCACAATTTACAACTAGGTGTGTCCTGATAAAATAGATCTTCAGTGTTCACTGAGTTCTGTTTAATCTGCTTATTGCCTCCAAGAACAAATGTCAAAATTCTGATTCAAATGTGTGTATGCTGAGAATTGGTTGGCTGCAATGAAACAAGGTAACTACAGTTTTCTAATTTAGCAGTAGGCCCAAACTTACAGATCCTGGAGAAGCCTAGTTCATATCAAATTCATTAAAGGTGGAATTCAGCCTACTGCAGAGGGCTGGCATAAAGCCAATCTATGCTTAACTCTCCCTAAGTCCTAAAATATGCACTGCTTTTGTTTCTGAACTGTGGTAAATTTTATGTGGAGAATTTAACACCTGGAAGGATTGGGCCCCAAAAGCTGCAGTAATTGCTACAGGAAGAAAAATCTGAAATGTTCTATTGCACAGCACAAAAAAGTACTTCTTGATGAACTAGAATTTGTTTTCATAGTCAAGAATCTTTCTTCATCTTCTGTCAAGCTAGTCTTGGATTTCATTATCTACAAATTTTGTCTCAAGAATCTTTCTTCGTCTTCTGTCAAGCTAGTCTTGGATTTCATTATCTACAAATTTTGTCTCAAGACAGTACCCACTTAAAAATATTTCAAGGAGCCTTCATTTCATTTTATTTCTGTTGTTCTGGAGCATGTGAAGATGAAATTTTTTGAGGACACGTAGGGAAAGCTACTTTGGGTGCACTAATAATCAGGTATATATTGACTGGACATCCATGTATGTATGTTTGTAACCAAGTGGATGTGTTAATTTGAAATTTTGCACTTTCATCTGTTGAGACAACCTGGTAAGTTCAGCAGCAGTAGCAGAGTATGATGGTGCCATGTGGAACTCTGCCACACAGGCAGGGACATTGCTGTTCTGGTGCTTCTGCAGTGGTGACAGTCCAGGGGTTTGCACAGCCTGGTATTGGTGGCACTTACACTGTGCCTTCAGTAAAGCAGGGGCTGTCAGCTCAGCATCTGGGTTGCCCAGTTTTCCCAGGTACAACTGTCAGGCCATGTTATCAGGGGACACTGAGCTGTGACTGTTTCCATGAGTAGAAAAACAAAGGAATGTGGGGAAACCCTGCCAAAACATGGTTTATTTCTGTGTAATTCCCCCAGTCCCCCTCTTTCAGTCATATGTTGATGTTTTGATGAAAATTCAAACTAGAGCCCCTGGAATACATTTTAATTAAGAGAGGTGAAGGACAGAAGTCTGCAAAAATGAGTGTGAGCAGCCTGGACTGAGGTGGCAACGTGGGTAGTTCCTAAAGATGTGCAGATTGATAGAATCATTTTTCTAGAAAAGGGTGATGTATGCACCAGAAAGGGGCTTCCTGTGAGGAAGAAAATGCCTCCAGCTCTACCTCAGTCCCTGGGCAAAGGGGATGGACAGATGGACAAATGCCATTACTCTTGCTGATTGGACAAGATGTGGTTCAGTGGTGTTTGGCAGGAAACAAACCCCAAACATCAGTGGTGGCTCAGGGGCTGGTGTGGGGCAGGAGAGGCTGGGACAGTGAAGTTAAGCAGTCACCAGCTGCTGTGCTCATGGGCAGGGAAGCACAGTGGTTATGCTGCTCCTTCTCAGAGCTGCCACAGCACAGAGCTTCCTGTTGTTTGCAGTCAGACTGGAACATTGCTCTGCCAGCCAAAGGAAGGCTGTCCCGCTGCCTGCAAGGCGTCTTTTTGGTGGTGTGCAGGATGTCTCTTCTGCAAGCTCCCTGCGCTGCTTTGCTCAGACAAAAAGTTGACTGTCAAAATGAGAAGTGGTAGAGTCTAAGAATTTCATAAGTCAAACAGTATAGTTTAAAAACCTGTTTAAAGAGTTTTTCCTTTCCGAAGGCACCTTAAAGTCAGTGTTGCAGCAATAATTGTGCTAAATATGCATGTAGCTAGTCTAGATTGCCTGTTGTAGCTGATAAACATTTTACACTCCTGAGTTTTTCCCAGCTTAGTGAGTAAACATATAGTCTTAGCTGACTGCAAAAAGATTAATTTACTTTGGTGGGCTTAATCTATGACATAGACTAATCTTGGTGTGATCCTATTACTGCAAGGTCAGCTGGGACTGCAGTGTTTGATTGTCTTGCTTTGCTCATTTGATTCCAGCATTTGCGGTTTGGAGCAGTTTTTGTCTTTATTAGTATCTCTGAGACTTTGGAGTCTGGAGAGACAGAGCTGACTTGTGATCCCAACTTTGAAAAAGGGATTGTGAAGGAGGGAAAAGTGAGGTCCTTGTCAACCCCCTTGTGTACCCCCTCATCAGTGTTACTTTTTGAAATTTAAGTAGCAGCAAAGGAAATCCACCATCATTTGTCAGATCTCTGAAGATCTGTGTGGCAGGCATTGGTCAGCTGGAAGGTATTGCGGTGATAAATGTTCCTAGCAGAAATGGAGAGCCTGTCACTGATGGAGCTGGTAAAGGTGGGGTTTCTAAAATTGCCCCTGGACCAACATCTGGCCAATTGGTCTGTCACAGGTAACTTCTCTTTGCCTCTCAGCGTGGCAGGTTGGTGGCTCAGGTCTGGGTGTTGCTGGTTGATCTGTAGCTGCCCAGAAGCTGTTTGTTTCCAGTGATTAACTTGGCACATCTCACCACTGAGCATGAACTGCAGCTGATGTCATGATCAACAGATAAGAGGGATGAGGTGCTCCTGACAGCCTGTGAGTGAGAGTATGTGGTGGTGTCTTTCTCTGGCATAAGCACTACAGCAGCTCCTGTTGGCAATCCCAAGGAAATCAGTGAAAACTTTAAGGGATTGCCCCCTTCCTCTACAGAGACTGGCAGCAAAAAGCACGGCTACTTTTTTATCTGGTGTCTCAAAGGCAGATGGGAGCAATGGATTTTTCTCCTGACTGGTGTTTTCAAATCTTCTCCAATTTAATTAGGTTTTACTGGTTTAATGCCCCTTTCTTAACAAATATTGGTCAACAGAAGGTGAAACACTACAGTCAGAAAACATCCAGCATAGTGGCAAAAGTCACTGGAATGTCACAGGACTCTGTGAGTTATGCAATGACAATAAATAGGGACCAGCAATACACTGACAGGTGCTAAGCTCTGTCAGACAAGGCCACCCACCTAGAACATGCTGATTCACTGCTTGCTGAGGTGTGCTAGAGTTGTTTCTGGACTGCATCATCTATCATGGGTAAATTTAACTGATATAAAGAAGCCTCTGAGTGGTAGAGTTATAATGCAGAGAAGCGGAGTCATAGTATCATGTTTGTATTTCTCCTTCCTTTTCTTTCTACTGGTGATGAACTCTAAAATGAGATGTCAGGGTTTTGTAGCCATTCCTTTTAAATTAGCATCCTTTGGAGTTCAGCTGAGGTTTTTCTTTCTCTTCTCTTCTGTAAAAAGTTTCATTAATTTTGGGAAAGCACTTAAAACATCTATCAAAACTTTGAACCCATTATCAAAAAGAACTGTGGGCTTGTCAGTACAGCTGGGAATGTTCTTTAAAAATGTAGGGATTGTTTGCTCAAGCACTTTGCAAACCATAATCATACTTGTATCTGTCAAAGAACTCCAACTGATTTTACAAATATAATGGAATTCAGTGTCTTCGCATAGGTTTATATGATTGCTTCTTTTATTCGGGTAGAGAACGCAAGATATTCAAGATATGGGGTGACTTGCACGTGGTTGCATAGAAAATCAGAGACAGGAAGAGAATATCTGATTCTCAGTCCCTTACTTTACATTGAAACCTGTTCTACATCTTATCTTTACAGTTATCTTAAAGCTAACTCATCCTTCATACTGTCTTGTTCTTCTGGCACCAAAATGTATCCATATGCACATTTCTAGGCCTTCTCTAGGCTTCAGTTACCATTACTGCTAATTGGTCCAAATTTCTTTTGTGTATTTTATTTACTTTTTTCATTTGAAAAGTATTTTTCACAATCAGAGCCAACATCATGGTGTACAATAGCAGTACACCAGGGTTTAGGAAAGGTCAGTGGCCGATTAAATTCCTTTTCACACAGAGACGTTTTTAAACCTCTTCTGGACAATTAATTGTGCGCAACAATGAACATATTTGACCTTTTCCGCATGCCAATGTATTAAATATTAGCCATGGTTGTATTTCTGGGGGGAGGACGGGCAATACTCCACGAGAAAATCCCGTGTGTTCCCAAGGAAACACGCGCTGCCAAGCAGCACCAGGTGGCGCTGCTGGCACCCGAACGGCCGTGCGGGAGAAATGCCGAGTTTTGGGCAGTGGGAGCACTTCCAAGGGATCCCACGCGGTGGATGCAGGACTGGGCATTCTGCGCTTGGAACTTTGCAACCGAACCCAGTGCTATGAATTAGAGAATTGATACATTACCACAGCATTTCAGGGAAGTCTGTCCTTCCCCGTTTTCAGAGTTGATAGCGATTCAGTTATTTCCTAGTGGGAGCCAATTACTTCTACCTTGGCACAGTAGGAAGCCTTGTTTCATCGTTTAGTATGTTGAATATTTAGCAGAGCTTCCAGCACATTTGCTCTTCAGACATTCCTTGGTTACCCAAGCAGGGAGCAGGCTTTTTGTCATCAGCTGCAGCTACTGGCTTGTGGTGGGAAGCAGAAATAAGCGACTTCCAGAGCTACAACTTCATTTGCTCAGTTCTCAGATCAGTGGAGTTTTGTGGGTTGTTTTCGAGTGGGGCAGTTCAAGGCTTCCATGCTTACTTGTCATTAAATTACTCATTTTGCTTATGCTCTAATTTTTCAGTTCTCTCTTTTTCTTCACTACCCTTTCAAGTCCTCTGTAATTAGTTTAGTAAGATACATTCTTTCTTGCAGCCTTTAGTTGCTCATAGATATGGAAATGTTCTGGATTTATTTAACCAGCTTTGTTTGAGTCATGGTAATGCATTGATACAAGTGTTATATTGAATGCTGGAACAATGATTTTACTCAAATGAAATGAAATGAAAACCTTGTGTAATTCTTCTGAGATCCTGTTCTCATTGAAATCTGTCAAAACCCCACTTGCTTTTGGTATTGTGAGGCTGAAGCTGATTTCTGCCTGTGTTTATGCAGTATAGGTTAAAGTCACACAGCCTGAATAATCCCATCTTCAGTGGGGGGCCACCATCAATGACAGTGGTTCTCCCTGTGAAATCGGTCTGGTTTGCATTTTGGGTCTAGGTTTAGACCCTGCTCACACCTAGGATGCCCCCGGCATCCTTCCAGTCTGCCCAGCCATAAAACTTCTTGGTGCTCTCCTCTAGCTCCAGTTTGTGGCTCCAATAACAGAATTAGCATTCTGTTTTTGTTACAGAGCAAAAGTAACTCTATGGATGTACAGACAGTTTCAGATTTCTTAAGACACAGGAAAAAACATTCCAAACTATATTTAACAATATTTAAAGGCATTTTGTTTATGACATCCAGTTGTTTGAATAGAAACAGGGTGCTTGGAAAGTAATGAAAGTATAGGGAAAATGAAGAAAAAATCTTGACCTGATAATTCTGACAAACTGATCATAATGGTCATGTGGGGTGAATACTCTGTCTGTACTTTATATCATTTGTCAGTCTAGGCTAACAGGTGTTTTACTTTAGGACAAGGAAGTGCCTTGTCACATGGATGAATCTGAGACCAGTGAGAAGTCCTTTCTCAGGGCTGATGATGCACAGAAAATGGAAGAAGATTCAGCAAAGCTGGCTTGTAAAATAATCACATAAAGTGCAGTGTAATCCTTTCTGTCATCTAATTTATTTTATTACCATGACCGTGTGGACTGGAAAGAGTTGTGGTTTGCTATCTGTCTAAAAGGAAGGTCACTTCTGAGTGTGCTGTGACTGAACATCATTGTAATTAATTTGTTGTCATTATTCTTAAAGTAGAAGTGAAATCAGAGAATGTTTTTAGAGGCTTAGCTTTGTACCCAGAATAACAATTTGCTTATTCTGTTTTAGTGTACCTAAAACACTAAATGTTATGAAGTCCAGTCCCAATACAATTTTTCTTATTATTATATTCATAGTCCTAGTTTTTATAATTCAGGTTTTACCTCCCCCATGTTTCAAAGAAACACAAGTCAACAAATCAATTTTCTTTTCTTAGCTTGGAAGACCTATCCATTTGCAGAATTCTAGGATGAGACAAGGGCCTGATTTGTCAGACTGCTCCCAAGTGATTCTAAATGTGCCACCATCTCTTTCAGCTTGGTTGGAAAGTGAATGTGATCGCATAGTGAAGGAATCCAGTGTCCTGGTTTCAGCTCTGCCTCTCTGAGAGCAGCAGGAAGCTGTCACTAGCTCTCTAATTCTAGCAGGAGGAAATTTGCATGTGAAGTAAATTATTGTACATGGGGACATGGAATAGAATATACCATTGAGGCCTGAGTTTTCAGAAATACCCATTAACCATGGGCTAGATCTCCATAAATGCCAAGATTGATTTAGATAGTCCTCTATGCTGGATAAGATAGGTCTTCATCTGCTTCAGTTTTTGAAAAGTCATTTGAGGCAACAAGAATCCGAATTGAAGAAAAGTGGCAGCTTCCATTTGCTATTATAGGAGCTGTTGCTTTTTCAGCATTTTCAAAATTAGGTCAGGAACTGTCTGGGCTTAAGCAATCAAAATTAGCGAGTGTCTTATCAATATTGGAGCCTGCAACCAATTATACTGCTTCTCATCTGTAAAATTATGTTGGAACTCTGGTTCTGCTCTGGGTAATATTTATAGGAAAAAAAAAGAGAAAGAGAGCACAAGCAGAAAATTATATTGATGTGTGAAGCATGGGTCTGTTACCCTTTCTATGGAAGGTATTATTTAATGCCTTCATGATACTTAGTGCATATCCCCTGCTAGTACATGAGCAATTCATGGATGAGGAAATATGCAGCCCAGACAAGCTGGGAGCTGTGGCTGGTTTTCTCCTGGAAATCAACCCTGCCATCAGACTGTGGGTGAGGGGGAGGACACCAGAACCCAACCAAAAGGAAGAAAGGTGTTCATCACATCTGCAGGTTCATGCTTTGTACATCACACAGATCTTAGCCACTCCCTTATTTGTTAGAGAGGAGAGTGCTTCCTTGCTTCCCAAGGGTGCTGAAGTTCAGGTTTTTAATGTTCAAGTCACTTGAATGTTAAGATGGGAGGTGCTGCAGAAATAGCTATGAAGCTCTAGGCAGTGTAATCTAAGTATAATACACTGTCTACTATGGACAGGAACAGATGAATGCACATAACATTTTGTGCTGTCCTCAGCCATCATTTTTTTGTATTGCTATTTTTTCCATCCCAGGTAGTTTCAAACCAGGGAAAGAAACCAAGTAACTCAGTTTTATTAATCAGAGATGAAGTCCCTGCTAATAGTAGCCTGAGCTTCTTGTGATACTGTTTGAAAACACAGTAATGTCAAAAGTGCAGTGCTGGACAAATTTTCCTGTAAAAACGCTCTCCCAACACCGTCTTCTGTGATGTGAGGTCTTCATTTCCATTTCTAATGTAACACCTACTGACTGAGATGGAGGCTGATTGTGCTCTAAATTGCTGTATGCTGCCTGTACAAGCCTTTAATGTACTCAGGAAGGGGAAAGGAGCCACAGAGCTCCTAGAGAAGAAAATTCACTGTGATGTTCTGTGGTCAAATGAAGCCAATCCAACCACAGTTAATCAAATGTTAGTAGCAGTGATCATGTAACCACATGGAAAATGGTTAAACAGCTGGCAGCTCGCCCTGTGTATGCAAGAAGTTGTCAGCTGGCTCAGCCTGCTGTTCAGTGGGCTTCTGCCTGCTGTAAAACTGTTCTTCTGATGTCTGAGGATGCTGTAATAAAGCAGGAGCTAAGGAACACCCTCTGTCACAAATTCAAACTCTAAAGTTGTCTGTGCTTCAATTCAGCACGTTCTAAACTGCTAAGATGAACATTTTTTGTTTGTTTGTTTTTAATTTTCAGTTTGAATAGGTCTTTGTGGGTAAAATGTGATAAAGAATGGGCCAATGTTCTTTGATACCCTGGAAGATGGGCTAGAGTGCACCTGTAGGAAATTTGCAGCTATACCAAGGGGAGCACAGCTGGGGGCTGTTTCTCCAATGAGCTGGAGGGATCGACCAACACAAGCTTAATGAAGGTTTACTAAGGCAAATGCAAAGCCTCTCTGTTAGTAGGACTTGGAATCCCAGTGAACAGCAAATTGAAAGTGAGTCAGCAGAGTGTCCTTGCAGTGTTGAAGGTTGTCTTAGTGCGAGGAAAATGTTTGTTCCCTCTGATTGGCACTTAAGAGTTTGTGTCTGGAGCACTGTCTTTATTTTGGGAGCCCCTGAGTACAGGATTGACAAATATCTTTGTAGGGGCCCTAGGGAGGAGGATGGTTGGAGTATGAAAGCCCCAGATGTTAAGATAGGCTGGAAGAGCTTGTTCCCCTGGGGAGAAGATAGTTAAGGAAGAAATAAGTTGCAGTCTTTCACTAAGTAAAGGAGTGTTACAGGAAAGATGGAGCCAGATTCTTCTCATTATTGCAGACGGAAGAACCAGTGCAACAAGAGAAATTCCACAGGGACATAAGGAAAAAAAATCCTCTCAGTAGGGGAATGGTGGAGTACTGTAACAGCTTACCCAGAGGACTGGAAACACTGTCCTCGGAGGTTTTCAGCATTCAGCTGGGCAAAGCCCTTGACCACTTGATCCAACTTCCAAGGTTGTCTCTCCTTTGAATGGGAGGTCAGACTAGGTGAGCTTCACAAGTTGATCCAATTTTTTTTCTTCTATGATTCTACAACTATAGGGAAGCTGATGGTTGATCACCTCCAAGGCTGAGGTGACAGTGTGACCTGGTGAGTTTCTACTCCCTTGGCAGGTTATTGATATAAGATTACTTGCATATGTTTTGTTATTTACCAGCATGGGGTTTCTTGTTCATGTGATCAGTGCAGATTATTTCTCATATGTGAGAGTGCTGATGTGGGCAATTTACAGGCCCGCTGGCACAGAGTATACTTGTTTATCCTTTTCAGTCCGCATTTCATGAACTGTTTTAATTTTTCTTTTAACTTGCTGTTTTCCTTGCAAGAGAAATAGAGGGGGCAGACAGTTGCTAAATAAGAAAGGCTCTAGAATGGAGAAGCAGACAATGCTGAAGTAAGAGTACCGTAAAGTGGCCCACAGTCTTCCTCTGAGTTTAGGTGTAGAATTGACAACATGGAACTTCTTCCCTCCAGCTGTCACCTGCCAGTCACTTGCTGAGTTTTTGTGTAAACTGTTACATTTTTAATCCAAATATGCTCTTGCCTAGGTTGCTGCAGCAGTGCTTTGAGGATATGTAGTTCACAGAAGAAGTCGACTCTTCAACCAGCCGTCCCCAGTACCTCCTGAGTGCTTATTCTCATGGTAGGTAATCAGCACTGAGCAATATTCTGTCTGTGCCTTGCTTCAGGAAGGCAAAATAAAAAGTCAAGAACTGTTGAGTGTATAGTGGACCCTAGACTGGTTTTTCAGTTAAACACATGACTCTTGAAATTTTTATATGGTATCACAAATGTCAAAGGATATGAAACTAGCATGCTTTTTTAACAGAAAACATTCTTTAAAGCATCCCATTTTAAAAAAGTGGATTTTAAAAATCCATTGCCTGTGAAAGAAACTTGTGTTTAGTTTACTACTCATATTAAATGCAAAGTGAAGGAAGGCCTAATTCTACATGTCTTGTACATGTAGGTCTTTACAGAGGTCTAAGCCTCTCTTACCCCTTCCTGTCAGTGTAAATAAAGTTCATTGGATTACAGACTGCTGCTTTCCATATTTAGTTTGACTGCTAGGGTGAGTGGAAACATTTTAGCTAACATGATGGGCTACAGATCAAAGCTTTAAATCTATTGCTTTTTGTTTTAAACTAACATTTAAACACCAGAGATGTTTAAACAAACATCTCTGATGTGATATCATAGAATACAGCTCTATGAGCAGCAAGAGCAACATTGGGGTTTTCTTTTCCTATGGGCTGAAACAACTACAGTTGTCTCTAACCAAACTATTCACGTTGTGGTAGTGCCTTTGGGACATGATCTGTTCATGACTGCGATGTTGAATTCCCATGGTGTGGTATCAGTAAGATGTAAAACTACTTATGTCTTAGTGTGTTACTTCTGTGCGCTTTGAAATGGTTGCATCCTGCTTTTCCCAGGGATCAGGCTGTCGAGGACCTTGATGGGGATCTTGCAAACAGGGTGTTGCCTGCAATCTGCTTGCTCCTTTATGGGAGTGTATGCTCTTGTTTTTTTCATAATCAGAGGTTGACTAATTTGATTTCATTACAAAACATGGAGGATGATGGACAGGTGTGTAATTTCATGTCATGAATTGTTCCATTTCAGAACCAGTTTAAGGTCTTTCACTTCCATACTGTGCCAAATACTCATTTGTTGTCCAACAATATCCTTTGGCAAGAGATTACTGTGCTTTCCTCCCTCTGTGCTGATTTAGACCATGTGGTTACACAGATCTGATCCAGGCTACACAAACCATTGAATCAGCTCAACTGATGAAGCAGAAAACTCCAACATGAGACAGGAACCTTCATAATAACATTTGTTTAAAAGGTTTCCTAATGTGAGACTACACTCCTAAAACCACAAGCTCTTTTGGAAAATCTATTAAACTCGTGCTTCTCAATCACAGAGCTGTTGAAAATGCCAGCATGGTGCGTGTCTCTGTTTCCCAATCTAGTGGAAATGGCCCATGAAGCCTTGTATAAACACAGTGGGGGCAAGAACATCAGCTTAGTTGCCTGATTTTTCAGCTAGGGTTAGTAGTCAGCAGCTTCTGTTGCACTGATTGCCTTCATCTGGTTCTTGAATCCAAATGTCCCTTTGGTATTGATGACTTGTAAAACTCCAGAGTGGTCCTTAAAATGCACCAAGGACAGTTTCAGGGAGCTCAGATGTCTTAGAATCACAGATCCAAAGGGACTGAGTTAATTGAGTTAATTACTTAGTGGCATTCTACACTGTGTTTTGAAGAATAGATTTGTTTTCTAAATTTCTGGTTTCTGAAAGTATGTCCCCATTTTCGGTCTTTGCTGACCAGAACAACAAATTGGGTGCATTTCTGTCTATCAGTCTCTTCCATGTTGTTTTGTTTTAGCTTTCGAGCATGGTTTTTTGTGCATCCTCTAACCAGCTGCAAGCAGGCACCTATGCCAACTTTACTGAGGCACAAAGGGATAAACTTAAAAAAATATAATCAAGAGAAAAGAAAGAATCTCTAAATAAATCCTCTAAGTTTGTGGTTCTGGCTTAACCTCACAGTTACAAATCTGCTGTCCCAGTGTATTTTTCCAAAATGGATCTCTCTTTTCTCAGCACTCTCATCCATTGTCTTTTTCTAAACCAGACTATGTAAAAAATTCCTGGCTGTTGTCTTCTGGAGCCAACTAGATATTTCCTAGTCAATAATTACTTCATTGTTCTTTTAAAATACCTTGTCTTGTCCTCATTTCTTGTTTGCCCTCTTGTAACTACCTCCTTTTGCTCTCACTCTGCACGTTTTAGGCAGAATAGTACAGAACAGATGCATTGAGATATTAGTGAGAATTCATGAAGGTATTACACACCACACCTTACCTACCCTCATTCCCTAATTATTTAGAATCTAACTGGTGATCTTATGGGTTGTTTGCTTTTAAAACCTTGTCATTCTCATCCCAGGCCCTGGTGTAGGCACACTTGCCATCAGCAGTTATTCTTTAGGGCTCCACCAGGCCTCTAACCCATGGTCTGCTGAGGACCATCTGCTCTTTTCATGTGCCTTTCTACTGATACCAAAACAATTTCCATCTGACTGCCCTGTGCTTTGCACAAATAAAAACCTTTTGGGCTGCTGCTTCTAAAGTAGATTTACCTTCAATCACCATTTATTAAATCTCTGTCCATTAAAAACCATAGCTTGCAGAAGCTGTGTGCATTAAGCCTGATTATAGAGTCAGTAGAGAAGAGGGAGGGGGCCAGCAGTTGCTATCAGTGGATTGCCTTTTTTTTCTGCTTGGCTGGCTGCTGGTAACACTTGTGACAGGGTCCATATCGGAACAGGAGTCTCATCATTTGGCTTTGATTTTGTTCCATGCATTTGTCTTACTTTTTATTTAAGCTGTAACTTAATGATTGTTGGCTTCAGGAGAAAACCTGCTTACGCTACATGACTGAAATCAGGGTTTTCTTTGATGCTGGGGTGATAGTTCCATTATGGAGGGGATTAAGAAAGGAAAGTTCACAGGTTCCTTACGGAGGATGAGTGGCTCCTTCAAACGTACTTCATTTAAAGGCTCAGCATCTGGATCACAGAGGGTAAGTCTGCAATTACCCAAATAGTACAGCCAGAGGTAGACTGCTGGAGGCACTCTTTGGCCCTCTTGCTTTTAACAGCTGCTACCGTTACAAATGAGAACTATTCCCTTTGTGCTTGTTTAAGTCTCAGAGGTATCAGTTGTGTTCATTGCACTGGTTCTAGCAATTAATCTTATTCCTCTTCCAGAAGTTCTTTCACAAGTTCCTGTCTTAAGGATCTTTGGGTTAAATGTCACTGTATGGGGCTAGCCTATAATTTTTCTTGTCCGTACTCAAAATCACCTTTTGATGGCTGTTGATACTCAGTGTTCATCACCAATTTAGGTGCAGTAAATGTGAAGATTGGTAGGATGTATACAAGATTTTGATGTGATTCGCTGAACTACAGATGACAGATTCTATGAGAAATACAGTCTGTGGTTAGAGTATTTGCTGTGTAGGTTACAAATGAAGAAGCAAGGCAGGGGAAAGAAGACATGAGTGACTGCTTTATAATGTGTGAGCTCACTGTTGTTATCATAAACTTGCATGTAGTAAATGAATAGTAAGAATTCCTTTCTTAACTGTTTTCAAGCTGTTAAGAGAATATATGTACATATTTTGTCCATAGATTGATTGATTCTTTTTACAGCAAATATAGACTAACTTCAGCTCAGGATTACTTAGATTCCAACTCAACGGGCCTTTTTCAGACTGATTGCACTCAAATAATGAGAAATAGTTTTTGTCTCCTCTTGGAACCCTTGCAGCCCTCTTGCCTTCAATTTCTGCTGATTGTCATCACAGTGTAAAGAGTCAGATTCTAACTAAAGGAGTGGGAGGAAGTTTGAAGGAATATAAACTGAGAGAGAAATGACACACAGGCAACTAAGTATGTATAAAAATGTTTTCTTCTCTAAGAAGATTGTTCTATACTGTGTGGTCATAGTCATCTGTGATTGCAAGAGAGAATATGTCTGTGTTTGGGGGACTTTTTAGCAGAGACTGATGGTGGTGGGCCATCACCAGGGGAATTCCAAGCACCATCTCAGTATGAAGTCATTTGCAGATCTCCAGTGATGGTTTTTATGTACTGACTGTGGACCCTGGCCCTTCTTTCTACTAGAAATTGTCAGGCTGCATGTAATACCTGTATTACAGACCCAATTACAGACAATGAGTGCTAGATGAAAAAAGAAAAAAAAAGCTTCAGCTGTGATTTCCTTGGCACCAGGGCCAAGACTAAACATTTGGAATCAAAACCAGAAGGTGTTTGCAGTGGGTTCATTTTTCCCTCCCCTGATGGATGTAAGGCTAAGTGGCAAAATGAAATGTCAGCTAATCTTTAGCAAGTGTTTCTTTGGGTAACTTTGCCCATTACATGCACAGTTGTGTCCTGGGTGCCTCATGACAAACCAGGCTGTCCTTCAAGAATCTTGAGTTTCATGAATCACTGTGTATTGCTTGCTTTATCCCCTAGATGACTTCCAACTTCATAGGCTGGTAGTATTAATTTTATTTATTGAATAATAAAAAGAAATAATGATAAAGGAAGTTGAAAAGTATTTCCCCTTTAAAATGTCCCCAGGCCGGCTTTGGTACTGACAAGCATGCAGCATTTTTACTTCTTGAATGGAATAAAGTTCATTGAATGGAATAAAGTCAGAGTAAAATACCTAGGTAAAAATTGCTTCATTTTGTCCCACTATTCCCATGGGAAAAACTAGTCAAGTGAAGGTAGATGGAACAGAGTTCAGGTTTTGTTTTACTTGATTACTTATAAGAAAATGTTGTCTTTCAAAAGCTGAAAGTTTCTTTTGTGGCTTGCTTATTTTAATCTTCCAAATTCTTTTGGTGCTTATTTCCTGTAATGTTCATTTCAGAAACAGAAACTTTACCTTTTGTGAAAAAAGTTAGAGCTGAGTAAAAAACTAGATTTTTATGCTTATTTAATAGACTGTGAGTGTTAATTCTGCCACAAATTATGTGGGTTGGCTCTCTGATATCAGTAGCACACTGTCATCATCCAGGCAGGTGAAGTGTCATCTCTGCGAGTTGGGACATCTCGAGGCAGGACACTGGGCACTGTTAAGCTTGAGAGTGTTTTGTGTTGAATGTTAATTTTTGCTAATGATACAGCTGAAAACGAGAATTGAAACTGGTCTTGAATGTGTGTGCCTGGTAGGGCTGTAGTGCTTTGGGATACGTCTAGAAAACCCGTGCAGGAAATGGTTTAAGGCACGTGATGTAGCCAAGCATTGAGGTTTATAATGAGAATTTCACCTGCTACTCTAATCTGTTCCCCTTTTGTCAATCTCTTGCTTTTTGCTGAGGAATGTGTAACAGTGTGTGGTCCTGGCCCATGATTTTAACTTCCGGTTTTTACTGCAGTAGTGCTGGAAACCAAGACTACTAAAAATGTATCCTGCTTAGCTCTTTAGTCTGCTTAGCTTTCCTGTGTAGTCCCCTAATTTTGACAGTAGTGCTGTAGAAAAAGATAAAATTTTATTTCCTGAGCAGTTTCACAAAACCAGCTGTTGCTACTTGCTGTGAAATTAAAGGTGTAATTCTCTACCTCAACAGAGAATGCACTAAATGAAGTATGAAACCCACAATGTTTAAGAAAGGAATGTCCTTGTCTGTCTGTGTTTTGATTTTGTGTCTTGTAAACGTCTCAGTTTATTAACAAAAGAAGCAGCTTATCTGGATGCACATCGCTGGTCTGTCTTTCCCACTGATGGGAATTACTTCAAATTACTTTTCTAGTACTAAACAGTGCTTTCATCTCTGCTTGCTATCTCCACTGAGTTGATCTAAATGTCTTTAAGATGGACCTACTATGAGTCATTTTCTGTTCCTCTGAAGAGAAAACCATTTTATTGAAACAGCTTTACTCTGCATTTATGTCTCTTTGCCTATAATTCTTCTGTGCTTGTAAATTCTCTGTGATTATCTGTATAAGGGTATGTTCAGTACAAGCCTTCCAGATGCTCAGATTTAAGCTTTTATAGAGCCACTAATGTATTTTATCACTGTTTCCTTCCTGGCTATCAAATGTGGTACAAGAAATTACAGTAATGCCTAACAAAAATATTAAAGAATATTTTATTTAAATGCAGTAGAAAACTTTAAAAATCTCAATAGCACTACTATAGGAAGTAGAATGGTTTTTTGTAGTATCTTTAAGGTAGTGCAGTGTTACCCAGTGGTTTATTGGACAATCTTCCATGGATTACAAAGGAGAAAATTTTATTAGGCCTTCAGACTAAGGCAAATAACTTGTCCTATATTTTGTAAATGACCAGACAAACCAGTGATGAATACATTCACTTTAGATCAGAGAGAATGTAGCTTCTTGGCAGAAAACCAATTTTGTCTCCTCTTTAAGTCACTGTTTTGATCTGTCTTACTATTTGTTAATGAAGCTTGAAAAATGGTGTGAAATCCCTTGAAGTGAGTTGCAGTTGTTAATATTAAATTGTATGTTTTGTGTGCTTTCTTATTATAATATTAAACTTCAAATAGGAAAAAAAGACTAACAGGATTAATTCACTTTCTGCTCCTAAACTATTACTCAAGTAGCTGTGATTCCTTCAAATTGCATACCTTTGATGGTTTAGGTTTAGGATGGCTATAGGTATATTTGGAAGTTTTCTGGAACTAGTTAATATTGCAGTTATGGTTAAACAGATCCTTTGGTAACAGTGAAATAATTTTCATACTCATTCCCTTTGATAGTTTCAAATTTTTCTCCCCAAATTTCTGCTGTCATTAAGATGTGCCAATATTTTAATCAATGGCTCAAGTGATAAAAGTGCTGTATTTTTTACATTTTGAGCAGTCAGTTGAGTGATGGAAGTGAGAAAATAACTGGGACATAATAAAGTTAATTTCAGAGTACTTCAGAATAGGTTCTATATCTTCTTCAATGTTCAAAAAAATAACAGGGCAATAATTAAAGTGTTATCACAGGTAGACTTTCATGGCCATAAGGGGAAATAGAAGCAGACTCAGAAGCAGTCTGAAGAACAGCCAGCAGGTTACCATTGCCCCTTTTCAAATGAACAAAGACTGTACTTAGTAACCTGTGCAAACTCCCAAAGTGAGACACAACAACACAGCCTGTGCTGCGAAGACAGAGGGAAATGTCAGATTAGAATAATTTCTATCAGAATACCTGTTTTCTTAAGAGAAACTGAAATATGTTATAGTTAGGTGTATAACTTTGTCCAGTTTTGACAAATCTTTTCTACAGAGAGCATTCTGCAGGCTCTGTCACTTCCCTGCCCTGCTGGATCAACACCAAGGCACTTTAGTGTTGATTGGATATCACAATGTCCTTCAACAGCCTGGATAAGAGCATTGTGAAAAGCATCTATAATATAGAATGTGTTAGACAGCACCAGCTGATCTGAATAGGAATTGGAAATAAATCCTTAAACGCCCTAAGCAGGATGCACAACTGGCCAGGTGAGTTACAAACCTTTTGTTTTGCTGAGACACACCCTCCAAAGGAAGCATATCAGTATAGGAGAGGATTTGTCCAATTTGAGATGTAGAACCAAAAGGTTCTCCTTGGCACATCCTTGACCTTTTTCTTGCCATCCCGTTTCTTTCCAAGACAGACACTGCAAGGTATGGCTTTAGGAATCTCTCTGTTGTCAGGATTTGTTCCTGAGGACTCGTGTCTCTACTCTGCAGCAATGACTCATCCAGCATAGTCAGGCACGCGGCATTGCAGTAAACCCTGTCCCTACAAGTCAGTGCATTGCAGACATCCAACAGAAGCAGCTGGTGTGTGCATTCAGTGAGTAATATCTGATCTGTAGCACAAAGGCAAGGTTACCACAAAGGCATGGAAGCTCTCTGCTCAGGATAGGATAGGAGCATGGAATCAGTGACAAGACCTCTTACACTGTATAGCTGTTAAAGCCTCATGTACCTCTACCCAAGGTGTGCCTACATACAACTGCTGTGTCATGGTGGCTTGAATGTCATGAGTTTTGTGGGAGCTTTTTTAGTTTAAGCCAAAATGTTTAGCAAATTCTTAAAACTGATGGTAGCTCTTACTTAAAAGGAGCATCTTACAGACCATCTGTATGTCTGGGCAAATACTGCATTACCCCCAGAGTTTACAGCCAGTGCAGCCTGTCCCCCAGCTGGACACATACGTTGACATGACTTCTGTACAGGACTCATGGCATGGATTGAGTGTCAGAGTCACCTTGTGAGTTATGGGATAATGTTTTTGCTTCTCAGCAATTTCTAGCTGTTCTGTTCAGCAGATTATATTCACTTCTGGCAACTGTGGGACTTTCATGCATTTGTGTCTTTTGCAACTGTGTTTTGCTGCCAGTGTTCCAACATGAATTCCACCTAGTCTCACACAAAAATATCTGCCATAGTTACTTGTTTCATGCTGCCCCTCTTGCTAGTTCTTGCTTACAGCGTCTATTCAGTGGCAGACTCAATAAGCCTAATGCAGCTCTGAATAGAGAAAAATAAGAGCAGAAAGCTTTAGGCAGTTTTCACTTTGAGTGAAGATTTGTTGAAGGAATCTGTCAAGGGTGGATACTTACTAGAAACTGAAACAAATGCTCATGAATACTGAAAAATCTGTCTGACTTTCAGACGCAGAGAACAACAAATGCATGTTAGAGTTTTTCTGAGGTGGATCATTTTACAGTAGCAGGAGATTCAAAATGTGACTGTAAGAGGCCTAGAAAACACAAGTGTGAATAAAAAAAGGATAAAACATTTATTCTGGAAAGTGATATTAGTTCATGTCTCATGTAGCAATAATAGGTTAGTTGATCTTGCAATGAAGGATGTGGATTGGAGTACCTACTGCTTTCTAGTCCTAAGGTTGAAAAATCAGCCACTGCCTTAGAGAACAAAACCTTTCTGATACATTTTCATTTCAGATCTGCATTGCTAGAATCACTTGTACAAGTGATTGAGATTCTTTTAATCTAAAGAGTTAAAAATGAGATGAAAAACATAGGCAGCCGAGTAAAGCAAGACTCAGAAAGCATTGGAAAAGGAACATTTCATGGACAACATGGTGGATTGGATCAGGAGTTGAACTTCACTGTTTAGTTGCTACTTGGTGTTATTGGGCAACTCCCTTTTCCTTTGGTTTTTTTGTGTATCTTGTCCATAGAAATAGTTTTCTGTTGTATGTGGGTCTCAGTCTCTAGTACAACTTCCATGATCTACATTAATGTAAATGTTAGAAAAGCTATAGCTGGTTAAAACTGATTATTGTTCCTGTGCTGGAACCCTCCTGCTTCAAGCCTCTTTTTAAATAAAAAATAAGCCATGAGATAACCTGCTTAAGGGCTTACATTTGGGCCCCAGTTTTACCTCCTAGTATGTCTGTTATTTTTTGTGCTGTCGGTACTTTTTTCTGCCCCGTGCTTTTGCCAGCTGTTAGCAGGCAAATTATTGATATTAAGCAGCAGAAGTGTCATTGTAGGGTTAGCACTTAATCCAGTTTGGAGATGGGAGAAGTCCTGTAGATAGGCATTAACAGGGTGGAATCAGTAAGCCAGCTGGTCTTGGAAAGTGTCATGAAGCTGAGTGGAAATAGCAAAATGTGAGCGTATTTATTTGTGAGGAGTGGAAAAGGCCTGGAAACCGATGTTACATAACCAACAGCTGGCTCATCAGCAGATGAAAAGGAAGGGTGGAGAGGATTAAAGACAGGTAGCAGGGGCTGTGAAAGGCAGCTGTACATGCCAGATTGCTCAGGCGGGAGTGCAGCGGGGCCGGGGAGTGCAGCGGGGCTGGAGGCAGCAGCTGAAGCACATCAGCCTGCCCAGGCAGAACATGGGCAGTGAGAAAATGGAGCCTCTGCAAGACTTGAGCAAATCTGGGGAGGGTGACAGGGCAGTGGTTGCTGAGCAGACACTGAGAGAATTGCAGGGAGGAGTGGGAGAGCAGTGACTCAGCCCACCCCAGACTGAAGAACTGCTTCCTCACCATTTAGGCTGTGCTAGAAAACCACCACACATTCAGTCTGGAACATCAATCTAATATCAAATGAGTAAAAAAACAGAGATAACCTGATGATGATCAATTGTGACATAATTAGAGAAGTCTTGCATTTAAGAAAATGAGGAGACTGGAGGTACAGAGAATGTTGAAATTTTTTTCTGTAACTATGACAACTGATTTCCTTAGTGCAGCTGGAAGTGTCTTATCCAAAACTCAAGAAACTGATTAAAAGCTTATTTTTCATGCTAATCTCATAATCTTTAATGGATAATGCTGGTCTTTTCTGCCAGCAATTTTACTTTTTGGAGGAGTGTGATTCTTTTTGTGATTTTAATAGCATTCTATCAATGTGTGATCCAATAGGAATTTTTCTGGGGTGTGCAGATGCAGTCACCTATGAAGTGTATCCAGTAATTAAAGCAATTGCTCTTCCAACAGCCTGGCTCACCTGACAGGGATTTATGCTTCATTAGAGAATTCTATGCTCATGGTGTTGATTCTGTTTTGTTTAAAATCTGTTAAAATCCTAGATGTTCCTCATTAAGGCTCCATCAGCTAGATCATGTTAGAAGTTTTAAACTGGACTAATTCCCAGGTACTGATGATAGAAAATTGCATGGCCTTGACCTATCCATAAGAGAAGATTCTATATCACTAGGAGAATATCCTGGTTCTTTTGATGTAAATAGGAAGCTATAGTAGCAATATTTTGCAGTCAAAATAAAAATTAACTAATTAACTGATTACAGTGACAGTGTCTCCTCTAGGCATAAATGGCTAGGTTTTGAGGATGAGCTTGAATAAAATTTCACCATGTCATCATTAGCACCTGCTTGCTTCAACTCTTGGTGAAAATGTGCTGTAAAACAATATCAGCTTGTATGATGTCCTCTTGGAAATGACATGAAAAGGCAACCTTGTTCTATAAAGATTAATGTCTAATAATAGCACAGTAAAAGATGCAACAGCTGGTATGGATTAATATTCCTTAATATCTACTTTCATGTGATTAATAGCTGCTTAAGCCCCTACTAGTGGAAAGCGAGCAGTGGTTACTAAGCTTTACTAAATGTACTGTTTATATGTAAAAAAAAAAAGAATAGACATTTAAATGTTTTCCATTTTTGATTTCTGGTGGCTTTAGTTGACTTTAATTTCTCTCCTCCCCAGTTTTCCTGTTGCAGGTCATGTGTAAAAAATTTTCTTTCACAAAAAAGAGAGCAATGAGTTGTTCAGTGGTTCATCCTCTATTGTTTCTGATACACAGTACCCAAGACTATTCCTAATACAATCAGTAGTACAATCATCCTAATACAGTACAATGTATTTTACAGGGATCGACAGGTGGAGAGGAATGTATTTGATTTTAGGCGCCATGTTCACAATAAGTAGTAAATATCTTTGTCCAGTTTTGCATTGTTGGTGGTGATTTTTATGTTGTATTTTTGCAAATGTAAAATATTTTTCAGTTTGGAACTGAAGAGTAAAGGGTAAATTCCAAAGCTTTTAAAAAGATTTATTCAGCATGTGATTAGCTGGATCAGTGCTCAGAGCCTAGGGTTTGCTGTTTTGAAATTACATCTTAATCACTTAATAATTTACCTACATTTTATTGAAGTGAATCCCTTAAATATTTTCAATTATAGACTTGGATTTGCCTATGAAACTGAAGATTGCAAATCCAGGTGGGAATCAGGTGTACTGGTCATGAGCTGACAAGTTTTTTTCCATTTAATGTCTATTAAATTCAGAGGTCAAGCGTGAGGCTCTTCTGGGTCAGCCCAGAAATCTCTGCTGCCCAGAGCTAGAATAGCACTGCCAAGGCTGCAGAACAGGGAAAGATGTAGGTCCTCTCCCTCGAGTTTGCTCCTAGACAGAGATATTTCTGGTAGGGACTGTGTGGACCAGAGGTACTACTGGAGGAATTTAGGTGAAATTATGTTGTTGCCTTTTAGTCAGCACAGTATCCTTCACCAAGATGTTCTGCAGCTTAGCTGCAAGTTGTACAGAAGTGTGCGAGTCAGCTTGAGCTCATTAGTTTTGCAAAATAGATTTTGATCTTTTATGATTTTTTTAGCCTGACGCTTAGTATCCCAAGTTGAGATTCTTTAGATTTTGTTGCTGAATTTTGTACATGCTTTTTTGTGTTTAGTTCTAATTTCACAAGTCTGTTGAGCCATCCTTGCAAAATCCTGATTCTTCCCATTCCCAGAAGCAGATCAGACTTTTTTTTTTTTTTTTTTTTCATTTGTCAGGCTTAGGTTTGAACAGACCATTTGAAAGGTGAAAAATTAGTGTGTTTTCCTAAATCACTAGCTCTGAGCATTGAAACACTGACACGAGATGACCTGACGTGCCTTCACTAACGCACTAGTAAGTCTGGCTGTTTAGTGGTGTCTTTCATCCTCTGAGAGTCCCGAACTGTTGTATCAGCCTTCTGTCTTCAGCGTAGGTAATTTACCAGAGAAATGCCTTCACCTTCTCAGAAGGATCTTGACATCAAGTAACACAAAAATTTGTTCTGTTTTAATGATAGTTCTGCTGTTAAATAGTGCTGCATGTTGATTCTGGTAAACCAAAAAGCTGGGAGAAAGAGGATCCTTGTAGGACCCAGAGGCAGCCAGGCTCAGTACCACACTGATCTCATCCAAAAGCATTCTTTGCTTTTGGTTCCTCGCCCCAGGTACACAGCCACAGCGATGACCCCCATGGCCCAGAGTGCCTGATCTCTGCTCTTCTTGCCTCTTGGTGCCTGCTCAATGCCTGACGGGTGGGAGCAGCTGGGCCACGTTGGCAGTGGAGATCAACCTTGAGCGTATCTGGATCCGGATCCTTTGGGGCCTTTGGAGAGACAGACACCTCCTGACAGCCCTCCTGAGGGACAGAGCTGGGAGTGGCTGTGTTCCAGGAGCTCAGGATTACTGTTGCATTTGTGTATTTCATTCAGGAAATAGCGGAAGGGCTTGGAAATGGCTGGCCCGGCGCATTTGTCATTAGTGTCCCACTCCAGTCTGTGGCCTAGTTAATTTTAATCATTACTTCCCTCTCCCATAATAAATCCTATGATATAAACACTTTGCTGTTGATAAAGCTTTAGTAGTTGGAATAAATAAACCCACTAATGCAATCTCTGGTCTTTCTGACGTTCACCTGTGTCACTCAGTAGGATTTCTAAATGTTTTTTCGTTTGAATTACAGATGTTCTGAGGTAATGTTTTTCAACCACTGAGGGAAAGCCTTGTTGCCTTTATTTTGTATAACAGCATATTAACAGGAAGGCACGAGGGCACTTGAATTTACTTGAAACTACTTGAATTTAAGCTGTTAGTGCAATTTTCCATCCTCTCTGGCCTCTAGCTACTGAGGAGGTCTCCATTAGGCCCTTTGGGATACAAGCCCTTGGAGGATCCCTTTGAGACACCAGGAGCTGATGTGTGGGTTCAGGCACCTGACTAAGCATTTTAAAATTCTTTTGTTAGAAAATAATGTGAATTGGTCCCCACAAAGCCCTGTTAATCTTATGGGTCTAATTAGCAAACTCTGCCTGAATCAAGAACTAGAGCAAGTCATCTTGCTGTCACCTTGATTTTTTTTCTTTGGAAGGAAACAGAAACAATGAAAATTTCATGGACTGAAGATACGGGGGGTGGTATTTAACTTGGTCAAATTGCTTTGATTTTGAAATCATTGTCATGTTGAGAAGGTAAAATATTCTACTAATATTAAATTTTCACTAGTTTATACATGTTAATATGGCTCCACTGCTCTTCAAAGTGTTGAAACAGGCAAGTGCTTGTGTTTTCTGTGCACAAGCACACAAAACATCAAATGCATTTTACTGTCTTGCTAGAATACTACTTAATTTAGAGCAGATTTGAGTAATATAGCATGAAAACATACTAGTAAAACATTTCTATGTCAACCTGTGTTGTGGTTGCAGAAATGCTAAATAAAATATGAGTTGAAAAGAACATGAAAACTGGACTGCAAACCTATTTTATTCCTGTACATAAAATAAGGAAGCTGTGTTCAAGTTGCTTTCTGGAGCAATATATAAAGAAATAGGTAGAGCTTGAATGTGTGTGTTTGCAGTTGAAGCTTTCAGTGGTCAGAATTACCTAACCCCAGTTCCAGGAATATTGACAGGTCCCCCAGTTCATGTATCCTAATCATTCTAAGGGAAAGGTGATTTCCAGGCTGTCTGGCAAAGTTACACAACATTCAAGGCTGATTTCTTAGAACTGTAGTGTGGACTGAACCTTAAGTGGTGTTTAAAATCCACATTATATTTTGGTTTTGGCTATATGCAGCAGGTGTGAGTCCTTTTCTCCAGCTGCAGTACTTTTACATTGCTATTTTAATTTTGCTACACACACATCTGTAAGCAGGATTGCTTTAGTTCAAATGAAACTTTACTAATTTGTATAGTTACTAACCAGAATTGTCATTAGAGCACTATTCAAATAACTGCTGTGTGAATATCCATTATTTCCTTAAGCCTCAGCTGGATAAGTGGTCTGATGAGGTTGGGAAAAATGCTGGCACACTTTTGTGAAGGTTTTGTAATTACCAGCAAAAAGCAGTGACCTTTCCCCCCCATGCTGATGGAATCCATTACTCAGTTACACAGAACAGAAGTTAGCAGCTCTCTTTCTGCTATGTTCCATTAGAAACTGGCACAGGTTAATGTCCAATATATCCCCTAGATGGATGATGAGATTGGGAAAAAACACAGCAGCCACTTGCATTTTCTGCATTGAGCTTCAGGGCTTTTTGGGTTCAGTGTGTTCACAGGGGCAGGCACCCAGCTCAGCCTGCTGAGGAATGTATGTTACCCCACAGTGTTTATCTCTGGGCCATCCCATGCTGGGGAACAACTCCAAACCTTCCTGTCTCCCCCAGCAGCAATCAAGTGGACAGGCAGGCTTCCCAGCCATCTCTGACATTGCTCAGCCAGCCATTCTGGCATATTCCTGATCTAAGGGGTAAGCACTTGCATGTAACAGGCATGTGACGGAGCACAGGGACTGTCTGTCCAGCCTCACTGGGGTTATTTGTCAGGCCAATATTTAGTACTCTGCCTGAACAGGCATTTGAGCCCCTGGTTTGTTCCTGCAAATTGTATTGGAAAAAGTGTTCGGTACCAGGAGAACTCTCCACCAAATCATGTTTATCAGTGTGTGGAAAGGCAGGATGTAGATGCCAGTACAACCTTTGCTGGTGTGCTTCCAGGCTTATGCAAGGTGAGTAACAGTAGGTCAGAATAAGAAAGTGTCACCTTCCTAAGGCTTTCCTGGCCTTCACGTTAATGATTTAGTCTTCCTTCAACAGCCACATGCACTTGGATTAATCAGCCACTAGATAGAGCTGTGTTGTATAGAAAGGACCTCACTCTGCAGTATTACATTAAAATTTGGTATTCCCTAGTAGTGAGCCAAAAAAATGGATCAGTTGTCGCACAGGATAGATATCAGATATGACAGGAAGCATTCTTTTTCCAAGATGCAGTAAATTCCCCCTCCATCCCTAATTATACAATAAGATCATGGATCTTTTCTAAGCATACCTTATTATAAGACTTCAGTGAGTAGTCCAATTGAATTCCTATACATTAATTATTAAATAAGGCATATCTTTAAATTACCACAGCAATTAAATTTTAATCAAGCAGTCATCATAGAGCTGTTTTATCATGACTGTGGATGGGAACCTTGAAAGCAAAGTTTATATTACCTTTTTGATTTTTCATTTCCCATATTCCCCTTCTCCCTACCTCCCCTCTCCAGGGCTGAGAAATGCTCACATATTGATCAAAGGGACATAAACATGAGAAAAAGGAATTACCTGTAATACTACCTAAGTAATACTACCTAATAAAACTAAGAACAAGAGTGCATTATTTAATACTTTATGTATTTTTATTCTAATTTATGTAATTTATAGTGCTAAACTTCTGAGATGTGTTTATTATAAAAGATTGTTAGCAAAACAACTAGTGATAGTTTTAGTCTTTTGACTGTGTTTAAGATGTTATTTACCACATTTTTATTGAACTGGTACTAAACTACACTGTGTGCTTGAGGCTGCTGAATACAGTGTAAGTCATACTGAAAGATTTGCAAAAGTTATATGAAAGTTGAAAATGTGTGGATTGGCAGCATCTGCTGGCAGCAAGTACTGCTCTAAGAACAGGACTAAAACAACCTCCCTTCAGCAAAAACTACTGATAGCATCCTGTAGCTTCAGCAGGTACAGGCACAAACATTGTACAGATTATTCCATGTGTTTTCTGGCAGTGGGCCTCAGACATGAACAGGCAGAAATACCTCTGGGTGCGTCTTAGTGGCATGTTTAGTTCTTGGCCTTCATTGGAGCAGTTCCAAAGTGCAGGACTTGCAGCCAGTTCAGTGGGTGAATGTCTTACAGCCATGAGGCCATAACAATGAGACAGTTTTCTAGCAAATTCATACATTTCATTTTTCTAGTTTCAGCTTTTCATATTCAAGTGGTTGAATTAAGCAGAGATTCTATCATACACACTTTATCAAACATAAGCAAAATTTTTAATAGCCAATATTATGAGTGTCTATTTGATTCCATTTTGTTCTCAATTCTTGC
Organism: Chamaea fasciata; assembly: GCF_029207755.1. Taxonomy (NCBI): domain Eukaryota; kingdom Metazoa; phylum Chordata; class Aves; order Passeriformes; family Sylviidae; genus Chamaea; species Chamaea fasciata. Next base: position 5,264,640 of record NW_027094099.1, read on the forward strand.
CAATAAAATGGCACTCAGCCTGCTGGTTGAGTGGGTTTGTGATTCTTTCCAAGGATCAGCTGTGGATTACTGAGTGCAGCTGCTGTGTTTCTCACGCCAAGTAGTTTGGGCACTTTTTTTTATTTTAAATGTCCTTCTCAAAATAAATCCTACCTCTTTTCCTTTGCCTTTTCTCAGGATTTCATCTTGTTCAGTAATAAACTTCATCTTTTATCAAACTATATGTTAATGAGACTGAGCAAACAGGCATTGCCCAAATGACTCTTTACCAAAAGGTGAATATAGAGAGATGTTCTTTGTTTAGTTTAACAAGGAAACTTTTTGTTTAAGGAGTCTAACTCAGCAGTGAGTGAAGCTCCATGAAAGTAAAAGCAGCACATCAGCCATTTCTGCAGTAGTTGTCATCAGCAGCCTCTGTTCTCTGAAGGACTAACATGAGTATTTATAAGAATGACCATTTTTGCACTTAAAAGCAATAAATAGATGGGATGAATTATGAAGAATGCTAGTCACTTCTAAAATGTCTAGTAAATATATTACAAGGTACTCTTAACCTTATTCTCTGTGTAGATATGTCTGCTCAATGCCAATCTCAGTTGGATGGTTGAGTTGTTTAGCTCTTGGCTCCTGTTTGGATTCATTTACAGCAATAAAAAGATGCATTTACTCTCAAGAAGTTCTCAGGTGACATTTTCACACTATTATCTTTCTCATACATGACAGTTCCTTCTTGGAGAAGTGCACAATAAGTGGCACATTTCCAGTTCTTCGCCAGACCAGCCTGAGAAGCCATGTTCCAAATCCCACCTTTCTGTGCTGAAAAAGTGAGGAGGTGTTTGTTCTGTGTAATTTGGCTGTGCAGCAGAGCATGTGGAATTACAATGTGCTTTCACCAACTCCTGCTCATAGCTTTGGGTTCTGCATCTTTTTTATTCAGTTGTGCATTTCAGCGCTTGAAAGCATTGATCATAAGCCTTTCCTTTTGGAAGGACTCTCTTAACCTGCAACCTGTAACTGTAAATCAAGGTTATTGCTTTCTTGTTCATAAAAAGTGAAAAGTACTGTATGTTTCATGGGTCCTTTCCCAGACGAAACAAATCCATGCACAGATTTGCTCACTGACAGTCCTGAAATAGCATTTTGATAAAATTAAGATTGTTGGCAGTACTTTAAATAAGGTGCCTATTTTCTCTGTGATTCTTGTTTCACAATGCTGTTTTCTTTGCCCTGTACCATTCTTGAATAGCTGCTGGGGGAAAAAAAGTAAAATATCATGCTAATGCATTATGCCACTGAGCTGTAGCTCTGTAGTAATCAGGGTTCAATGGAACTGCACATTCAGCAAAGTTGAACAGTGCTGAGAACATGTCCTGAGAACGTCCAGCTTATCCTGAGCTTTGCAACTGAAAAGCACAAATCTTACCTAATCTTTCATGGGAACTTCAGCCTGCAAAGCCAATAAAATAAGCACACTGATGCTTTCTATCATTGCCTGATAAGGCATTCTTTTGGCTTTGGGCATAATTTAAGTATACCTATATAATTTGGCTAGATGCCTCTATCAGAAGTGGGAACAAAGTAATTAATGTAGTAAAGAGAGTTACACACACAGGAAGGATCCAAATTGTTTTGTGCAGTGAATGGTACATGATCAGTACCTTTATAGTGACTTTCCTCAAACCCCTCAGTGAGGCTGGATGCCCCTTGACAAGGATCTAGTACTCTCTTGGACTTCTTCAGGAAGCCATTTAAGAAGAAAAGGCGCAATCATTTCAGAATTTTTCAGGACTGTGATAGTTTGGGGACAGAAGAGGATTCAAGACAAGAATAGGCCTCAGCCTGTATCTGTCAAACCACAGCCTTACTACCAGCTAAGCTAGGAGGAGAGTGGCAAGCACTTCCAAGGACATTGCGATAAATGCAGTGGGATCTGTGGACGTACTCTTTGCAATCTTGGCTTTTAGAGCTGTAGGGTAAGAGAGCTCTGTTCAGGCCTAGTGGAATTTATCCAGAAGCCAGTATGCAAAACTTTTATATGAGTTTCAGTAAAAGAGAGACAGTGTCATAATAGAGAAGGTCCTAAACAGGCCCAGGTAGCAAAAAAGCTTATATCAGAAATAGGCACTTCTCCCCCTCTCCCATCCCTCCCTCTCTCCTTTTTTCTTTCCTGACACCCTCCCTAAGTGGAGTGCTACAATTTTGCTGAATGAATAAATATCATGAGAGTTAATACAACTGTATTGATTGGTCCAGAGTGCACCCACAATATTAGTTATGGTCCCTTTCCCAAATGAAAGGAAAAGCAAGCAGGGAAGCCATCTAAGAAAAGTACTGCAAATATCTTGATTAACCAGAGCACTGCAATTCTGTAAGTGTAACTTTTTGTGGTATAGCTTTGATGAAATACAGGAAACATTCACTCTTAAAGGGCAGGCTAAGGAGGTTGATACACACTGTGCATTCCAGCAGGATTATTACAGAACAGGTCTTGGAAAGGAGATAATGCCTCAATTTCAGTCTGCCACATGAAAGCAGCATAGATGGGGTTGCTACAGCTAAATTACCAGAGGATTGCTGAATGTTTTCAAAGATTTGTATAATATATTGCACGTGTACATCCACATATATGAGGTTTGTATTTGTGTTTTGCACTTTACAAACAAAGAAAAATCTGTATCTGACTTAGCAAGCTCTCAGTCTCACTAGCAGGGCATGGTTAGAAGCCTAGATGCTTTTGATCATGTATTTTGTACTTACACATCTCCAGTATTCACATCTCAAATTAGATCCTTTTTACTGAATTCCTTATAGTCTGTTCAGATGAATCAGCATGGAAATAGGCATAGAGATATAGTCAATTCTTCCCTTATAAATCCTGTTACCAAGTTTCGTTAGAAACTCTGTTATTTTATTTTAAATTTCAAAACTTCTGCTTTGCTCTAAAACTGTGTTCTATGTTTATGAACTTCCCTCACACTGGACAAGTCAGAAGAGCAGTCTTGTCATGAGTATGGCAGTAACACAGGGTAGGAGAGTGGACAGCAACATCTTGTCTTTGAACTCAGTTTTTTTTTTCTTTTGCTATGAGAAATGTATCAAGTAGTTAATTTGACAGCCTTCCATTGAGAATAAATTAATTTATTGCAGAGTATACATTAGTTCAGTATCAAGTATTGCTCTCAGTTGTTGTTCCAACAGACATCAGCGGTTGGACCCTAACCTTTATAAATACTTTGCTCTTTAACCTCTGTGCTGAAGCAGCTTGTGGCTTACTCTGCTCTGTTGGCCACCAGTGACAGTGGCAGTTCCTCTCCAGCTGTTTTTCTGGTGGTGCAAAGGGCTGGATGTGTGTGCTGCACAGCTCTCGGGTGGACTGGTAGCAAATCTTAGTCTCAGCAAATTAATGCTTCTGTAGAATGGATTTAGGGTTAAGCTTAGGTGTGCTGTCAGCTCTGCTTTTGTGCCTGGTGCTGCTGTACAAATCACCAAGTTGGTTAAATTACCACAGTCTTTATAGAGGGATATAATAAAGCTTGGAGCTGCCATATTTGAACATGCTATCTATCCTCAGTCAAAGAGAGCTTGAAGATTGTCTTGAATAGAAAGACAGAAGGTTGTCTATATAAATTTACCTGCTGATTTGCACACTCTGTGGCATTTCAAGGTGAAATGATGGTATTGTGACCCTTGTGTTTGTTTTCTCTAAGTGCTAGTCTGAGGAGAAAGCTGGAAATGCAAGATTTAAGGGTAAATTATGCACGTCTCATGGCACCTAAGGAAACTGAGCATTTACTCAAACACTTGCATTTTTTCAGCCACTACTATGCTTGGTAGCAGAGAAAATACTTGCATTAAAATGTAAAACTAAATACACTAGGGAGAAAATTCCTAAATTCTTCTTTAGCAGTTACACAGCTGAAGATTACTGAAACTAAATAAGATTTAGAGATTTCCTCCCCTTCCCAGTAATTCTTAGAAGAATTATTAACTTCAGAATCTCTCTAACAAGAGCATTTGCTGCTTGCTGGCATTTCTGTTTTAATTACTGGGGGGAACATAATGTGTTTGACAAAGCTGAAAGCTGCAATGCCTCATACTGTTTCAGCAACATACTGTGGTTTTAATTTATCTTAACCCATATTGATCAGTGGGACCTGAATTTATGACAGCAGATTTCCAGTCAAATGTCCCATGATTCCAGAATGCCTCCGAGCTGTTTGGCTTGGGACTAACACTAACTTCACAAGCTTTAATCAGCAGGTAAATAGCTGCCTACTGTGTAAGGCTAAGTGGGAGTTTGTACATGAAATTCTTCAGATGAACACAGCTGGTGAAACACAGAGCGTTCTCTTTATTGTGAAGACACTGGTTTGTGTATACACAGACAAATCATTGACTGTGAACAGCTTTCTGGGTGTGGCATAATTTTGTGGCAATCTGTGGGTTCATCATGGCTGTAAATTAAACACGTGTGAAAGCATTTACAGGATCAAGAGTTAAACATTTACCGGATCAAGAGTTAAGCAAGTGCCTTTGTGTTAAAAGCTGTATGTGAGCAGTCCAGGTAGGAGAGGAATTCAAAAGCTCAGCTCCCCCGTGGAGCTGCTGGCATGGATGGCGCTGGTGTGTTGCTGCCCTGAGTGATCAGCACTTTTTTCTTCTTTGTCACAGCTCATCTTTGATGTCAGTTGTGCTTAAGCAGAACACACAGTTCGTTGCTGTTTTTCTTGTACAAAGCCTCTTCAAACACCAAAAAAAGGGGGTGGGGGGAGGAGAATTGTGAAACGTGTGCTATTGCCACTGTTGCTATGTGAAGTTTAAAAGCTTTCCATTAGGGAGGAGTAGTACTTATGGCACTTGACTGTATTACAGAAACACATATCAGTGGGTGAAACCTTGCCAAAAATAACTCATTTCCCTCACACTTCTCATAGGATAGAACAGCCTTTCTTACATTAGCATCAGATTAAAAAAAAAAAAGCTGTGTCAATTCTTGTCTGTTCTGCTTTAAAAATACTCTTTCCAATTCCAGTCACTTGACATAATTCAACAGGAATGCTGCAGATGAATTGCAGTGATACTATCACAAAGCTGAAAGAAGTGATCAATTTTGTTTTATAGTCCTGTCCACCTAAAAGCACTTATTCCCTGCATAAGCAGCAGAATATATTTTCCAGGAACTAGGTGTTTTCAATGGATTGTAGATTGGGAGGGAAGGAGTGGATTGTATAAAGGAGAGAATAAAGGGAACACATTTTTTTTGCTGCTGCTCTGTGTGGTTTCATCGGATCCTACTTAAGGTCGTAATATCTTTGCTGAGGATAATAGCCTGTACTTCAAGCGAGACAGATAATTCCATTGCATGCAAACCCGTTTTGTGCAGAGATTATCACATTTCAATAAATGTAGTTTGGGTTATAGGAACCAGATTGGGAATTGAGCCATTTCTCACCACTTCTGTTCATGGGTTATACTGTTAATTGATTACACTTCAAGGCTGTTGAGTTGTTGTTTGTATCAGCTGTTCAACACCCAGAACGCCTGAGTAATTCATCTGTGGTAGGAAGAGGGTTTATGATCATTTTGCTATCAAACTGTTTCTTCTTTAGGGTTACATTTTGGCTTTTATGAACGAATTCAGGTTTTATTGAAGTTCTAGAGGCTACAGACAGTGCTGGGCTTAAGCCCACAGTGCAGTAAGGGGAGTGCCTACCCTACCTTGTCTGCACCACAGCCACCTCACCAGTGGTACATGATTATCACAGTCACAGTGACACGATTATCTCATCATCCCTCATCTATTCTGGCGTCTGTAGCTGTGACATTTGTATTAATGCGCATCACAATTCTCACTAGTTAGAAGTGTTTTATTCTGTGAAATCCCGGTCACTGGTTCAAGCTTTAATTCAGCTATAAAAGAAATAGAGGCTTCCTTGAGCTGCAGTTTTTCTCTGTTATGACAACAGGTTTGGCTTGTAAGTATCATTCAGTTCCTCTCAAATGATGAAACTTGGATCCAAGGGGATTTTGGCACTGGGTTTTGTGGTTTTGTCACCCTCTCCCCTTTTTCAACATTTTCTTAATTATGTCACATTGTAATTACTGCTCGCTCCTTTGTGACTTTCACGTTTATAGTTTACTGGGGCATTTCAAGTTTGGATTTTGTCTGATAATGACTCTGGAAGGGAGGATTACAATATATACCTTAGCTGTTTTTCATGTAGTCTATCTCAGTTCCTATTCATATATAGTTTTGCAAATAGTCCTACACACAAAAACTTAAGCATTGCATCTTACAGTGCATTTTGGTATTTCAAAGTTCAGCTCCCACATTTGCTATCCATTAATTTAACTTTTGATCTGTGTATGCATGAGTGTCTATATGATACGGCTTGAAAGCTCTCAGAGAATGCTACATAAACACTGCAGGAGAAGAAATTCAGGGGGAAAAAATACCTTCATACTATTTGAATTAATTTACTTTTATTAGGGAGTAGTTTCAAGACCAGTAAGTATCTGATAAGAACTGATACATTGCGTTGATTTCATTGATAGACACACATTTGGGAGAGACTAGCAAATGCATCAGATCAGGGAAGTGTCATGTGTTTTATCTTTTTGTTAGAAAGGCTATTAGCTGCATTCAGTAAGTAAGCTATCAAGCATGACAAACAAAACTTACTACTTGGGAAAGGTTATGTGAGCTGTCCATTATTCCTACATAAATATAACTGATTACCCAGGTATTGGATTTGCAGCCCTTGTAATAAAACTTGTTGATTTTTGAAAATAGATAAGTTGTTTGTTATCAGTGAAGCAAGAATATTTTTATTTTGATGGTGGAGTAATAAGGGTGTGGTTTGACAGTGAAGGATGTAATTAAAGCTTTTTTTGGTGTGGACTCTTTATTGTATATGAAAATACTGTTTAAATCAATGAAACAAAAATTAATGAGTTCTTCCTTGCTGCTTACACCCTGTAGGCGTATGGGTACTGTTGGAAACCAAGGGAATTTTTTCTGAGACAGTCACAGTGAGGGCAGCAGAGATGCATATCTTTATCCCTTTCCTTCACAGTGCATTTATATCAAGCCATGTCACAAAACAAACTCCAAGTGCTGTGAGCCTTCCCATAGTATGAGTGCAGGCATCCATGAAAACTATCCTTTGTCTAGTGGCCTTTTCTCTGAGAATGTAATTTTTTTCACTCATGTGTGTTATTCCTTTGAACTCTGAATGAGCACTTTGGCTGAACTTGGCAGAATTATACATTTAGAATTAAATGCCAGCAGTTTCTTCCTCTTACCATGCAGAATTCTGTCATAGGCTTTTCAGACAGTAAGCACAGCAGACAGTGGGCTGTTTGCCCTTAACAACAGAAGTGCACGTTTATTAGGTTTTTAGCCAACTTGGTTACGGTTTATTTTATACACATTGTGTATAAGGCCCTTTGCTTTTACAGGGCTGTTCCCCAACCCACCCCTGGAACATGCTGGTTAATTCCTATTGTATTCTATAACTATTGTGTTATTGTCATTATATTTTTAGAGAGAGAGAATTATGTGTTATCTGAAGTACTGTTCAGAACATTCAGTGTAGGTATCCTCACAAGCTGTGGCATTGCTTAAAAATGCTAAATCTGGAAAGTGTGGTTTTCAACATTATCAAAACTTGTTCTTTATTTGAAATAGCAGGTGAAGAAAATGTTCTTATTGCCTGTAGAGGGATCTTTGTTCTCAGTCACCTTAAATTGAAATCTTTAGCAGTTATGATTTTCTTCTTTTTGGGTAGATGCATGTCTTGTTTGTCTTTTTTGAGTCTTATACTTAAACTGAGGTACCAGGGCAGTTATGGTGTTGCCAAAGGGAAATGCTGGAAGCTGCATGTCCTTGTCAGATTACTGATAAAAAAGTCTGCAAAACTTGTGTTTGATTTTTACGAATGCTGTACTTTCTCAGGTGTGCATTTCTATCATTGCAGTTTAGGCTAACAAATGGAAGAACAAAACACACAGGGTGATGTTTCCAGTATTTGTTCTTAAAATGTGGCTTCCAAATGCAGGCACTGTAGATACAAGTCCCGTTCTTACATAATGGCTGGCCAAGGAGAACTTGTTCAGGAGCAGAGAGGAATTAATTCCTTTTTAACTTCTGTTGAAATAGAGTACCTAGCCAGAAAAACATGCCATATTCTGCGTCTGCATTCCATTATCAGAAGGGAGTTAAGTGCCCAAATCACCTTTTTGTATTAATTTTTTGGCTTATATGTCTTTGATAATATTTGTTGTCCAATGGGTCGTCTTTTTCTAACTCACAGAGTACCCTACATTCTAGATAACAGAGGCATCCATAAAGGCCTCTCAAATTTGATTTCCACCAGAAAAAGAAACATCTGTGGACTTCACTTTATGTCCCCTCTCCATTCCTGTGCTAACCTTTTAAGAATCTTCCATACTTCATCCTTTTACTCATGAAGCCAGCAGGAACTTTGTCTCTCTAGGAAGCCCAGGGTCTGATTCTAAACCAAAGCTGTTTCAGCTGCACACTTTGCCATTTAGGGCAGACAGAAGTTGAAATTATATCTGTAAAATATTTTGTTGCCTGCCACAGGTGGACATGTGTTCAGTACATTGGAGATAAGTTACAGGAACAGGGAAATGAGTTTAGAGTCTAACAGTGCAGTGCAGCAGGAGCAGACAGGCAGCCTTTAGCTCCAACCTTTGGATCCAGCAGGATCCTTAGATGTGACTCTGGATCTCAGCCTTATCTGTTGCATTATGGCAATTATTTTGGCCCCTGGCTCAGCAAGGCAAATGTTGAAAGTTAGAACAAAGAACTACCTGCAACACACAGTGTCCTGTGCTACTGGTGGTTTTAACATATTAGAAGATGCAAAAAACCCTTGTCAGCGAAGGAATTAATTATATTGACAAAGGCAACAGGGTATGAAAATGCATGTGATACGTAAAGTTACAAAATTAATGGCTTATTTACGAGTTCAGCTGTTTTAGTACAGCATTTTGCCCAACTTCAAATTGTTCTAAAAAGGATTAGATATAATTAATGCTGTATGACCTCCTTTTTTCTTCTTTTCAAAGAATGTAGAGCTGTACATCTAATGAGGACCCCTGAAAGGACTATTATGTCCAATTGTCTCAATTATGCAAATAGCGTTGATATTTTAGCAGAAGGGAGGGGATACTTCAAATTAAAAGTTTCAGCTCCTGCTTTAGCCTTTCTGCAGTGCTGGCATTTTTACAGCAAGTACATCCACTGTTTGAAGAGAGGAAAGGAGGTTTAACAAATTGGAGATTTGGGCACTATCAAAGTAGATTTGTTGTGCCTTGTTCCACCATGAGATGAAAATACCCTCTGGGCAGAGAGATGGGTCATGAGACTTCTAAAGGATTACCTTCAAAGGGAGTCATGAGATTGGTTTGAACAAAGAAGCTGCTCACATGCTTATCATATGAGATTCTCTTCTTAAAGTGGTGGAAACCCATCTCCTTGGGAATTCTCATGAACTTCAGAGAGACTGGAAGTCCTAACAGTAAGATGAATGAGAAGTCTGGACAATAAACAGAAAGATGGGACAGAAGTGCAGAGTTAAATGCACTTTATTTGTTCTAGCTGTAATTCATCTTTCCAAACTCTGAAACACTTCCAGGGACAAGCAGGTAGGACATGAATTTAAATCATTTTTCATTTCATTCCTGATAGTCTTCTACCTTTTGTAGCAGTGAAATGCACAACTGAAATTTGCACTGAAGAGCTGCATAGTGACCTGCAGTTGATGGGAGAAAGATATTTCCGTTGAAATGACAGTGTTCTGATTAGACTTCTTCTTAGATTTCTCATTTGGAAGGATGTGAAACATGAAGTACTAACTGCAAGAAGACAAAATGAGTTTTCAGGTCCAAAAATGGTGTCTCAAAATTTCAAAATTAAAGAATTGCTTGAGTGTAACTGTAATGCGATGTAGAAATGACAGCAAAGAAAGATCATGTACCTTACATATTTCAATACTTTGAATGCAAAATTCGAGCTACCTCTGCAGAAAATGGGGATGGAGTTCTGGGGTTTTCTTTGTTTTGTAGGTTGTGACTTTTCATTTTTGGGGGGCTGTTTAGAGTTTTCAAAATTAGGCAGTAATATTACTTTCTGGAGCTCTCTTGTGGCAATACACCTTCTGATAAGCAGGCTTCTTTCTGTGTGTGTTTGTTTCCAGGAGAGTTTATCAAGGTCTGATGGCAGGTGAGGTGTTATGGAAGTCTTAGTACGGGAAAGGGCAGAATTTAGGGTCCTTTTCCCCACCAGTGAGTGTTGGCAATAAGGGAGGTTCCCCAGTGAAAGGTGTTTAACAAACATCAGCAGCCCCATCACATTTGTACCCGCAGCGCTGCTGCTGTCGTGTGAAGAAATGCCTTCCTGCCATAAAGCTCATTGGGCTGTGAGGTGAGAGGTCTCACGGAGCCCCAGCCTACCTGTGATCTCTGAGTATTCACAAGCCGATATTTCTAGAGATTGACGAGCCAAGGAAGCTCAGGTTTGGCCCCTGTTACCCCCCAGCTCTTGGAATCATGGCTCCAGAGAGGTTCCCATCCACTGCGGTGTCCTTCCTGCCCTTTGCTGTGGTCCTGCTGGGGCCCTGAGAGGCACCTACCACCTGCTGAGCCAGAGACAGCCATGGAAACAGCTTCTGGCCTGTTCCACTCTCCTTTAGCTCCTCTCATTCAGGATTTTAAAGTTTTCTTTTCCATTTTTGAAAACCGATTAAATCCAGAAAATGGAAACTTTCATTATTTTTCCCCTGCTATCACTTTAATTCAAATCATGGATAGACTGTGGCCACCATTTTAGAGAGAAGGAATGGTGTGCTGCATACTGTGATAAAAAAGTCCGGGAACATCACTTGAGACACTGTTTTCTGTTCTCTGGCACCTGTTAATTCTCTTCACCCATCTCTTCATGGGTTTTAGCTGCATAAGGACTGAAAAGATTGACCAAATTTTCTGAAAACTGTTTTATCTGTAAGCTCTTCAATCTCCCATTGCCCTCACCCTTTGTAATTCGTTCAGCCCTGAAATATTCGGGTTTTCAGGAAGTTCCCAATGAATGTTGGCAACTCTCTGGTATACATAATGCAATATTTCAAACATAAGTATTTAGAGTCTTCAGGAAATAATATCAACCTTGAATTCCAATGTGTTTGTAAGGGCTTTCTCAAAGATTATGAGAAATAATTTTGTGCAAACCCTGCAGCCTGAGAGTTTAAATAGCTGGAAATTCGTTTTTGAAAATGACAAAAAGCAGCAGGAAATAAAATGCATCTGATTGTGGCATATTCTATGAAAGGTGTTAGGTCTTAGCTACTGCCCAGAATAGAATTGCTCTCCTGAGTGTGAAATTAGCCACAGAAAGTTGCAAATTTTCAACAGCTCAAAGTCTTTAAGAAGAATCTTGCTGTTAGGAAAACTCTGTGTGGTACAAACTAATGTTAATTTCCTCAGAGACAGATTGGCTAACTAGTGTATCACATACATATTTGCAAAAAGGCTGCGTATTTACATTATGCAGGAGAACTAAGTGTTTATAGTATATTTTCTCAAAATATGGATTTGTTCAGCATCTCCAGAATTCAGGGCCTTCTGAGATATGCATATATTCTTTATATTGTGAATATAGAAATGTTACTTCATAGCAGTTTTAAAGTGCGTTTTATTAATGTGCATCTCAGTATGCCTTAAGTACTGGCTTTTTGTCATCACATTTTGAAAATGTCACTGTAACGAATTCTTCAAGCCCAACCATTCACGGTGCTTTGCACTTCAAGTAGTACTAATTACCACTGTGCATTTAGAACAAGCTCTCATAGAGGAGTAATATTCCATGCAACATGTTTTCTTCAGATGTTTTACAGTTGTGGTTTCCCCTATTTCATAAAGAAAACGGTCTCAAACCATACTATTATGTCCTGTATGAAAAATCCGCATGACAAGCTGACTTGTCAGAAGTTGTACAGTTCTCTTTGAACTAGAAACTTGTAATGTCATATATCAAAGAAGTACTTATACTTTTAGACCCTTTAACAAACAGCAAGCACATTTTTGATTATTTCTGCTCTAATAGTCATTATTCTTAATAATGTGGACTCAAAAGACTCAGATCTCTCTGATGGCGGCAATATTCCAGCGCAAATCAATGTTATTTTGCATCTGCATGGAAATGTGGGCTAGTCTTTTCTGCAGGCATGATTAATATCTATTGACACAGTTTTCTAAACCACAAATAGCCAGGAGAATTAAGTATGTGAGAATTAATTATGGTAGTTTTAGTGAGAACTATTCTCAGGCTTAGTTTTGTATTAATGGGAAGCACCTTGTCACATTGATCATGATTTCATAAGTGTTGATGAATTGCACAAAGGAAGTTTTGGTGTTGAGGGTGTTGAATCCCAGAGGTTTTCATTATAATAGCAGTTTTATATTTCAGGTTAGAATGGCCTCTACTAAAGGCTCATAGTTTTAGAATAACTTAAGAGAAATAGCCCACATGCAAATAATCTGGAATCACCCTGACTTCCTTTAAAACCATTACCTAGCATAGTCTTTACCATAGTCAAGACAGATAATATTTATAGTACAAAAAACATTCCTGAGCCTTGTCAGAACTAGATACCAGAGTCATCTTAAATCTTTAATTAAGAACTATTTACAAAATTACTGAAGAAACTAGTAATTACCAGGCTACTTTGGCTAATATAATGTTAGAGGCTGCTTACTGTCTCTCCCTGCTCATCCATCCTGCTGTATCAGACCTCCTGATGGCAACCACTTGCAGGCGAATAGGATTCCACTCTACATAAAGGTAAAGTTGCTCACCACTTCCTACCTTGGTCTCTTGGTTTGCATGTAAGATCTGGGAGTAAAACTGGCCTATGGTGTGTCTGAAGGTTCTTTGGGGAGAAAAGTACAGAGGTTCAGTACAGATTGGTGTTTGTGTTCCCCATCTCCCAGGCATCCAGACAGAAGGGCTAAAGGCAAGAGGAGGATTTGGCAAGGTATTAACAGAACTGGATTAACTAACAAATGGAGATTGACATTATTGTTAACATGTCTTCCCTGAAAATTGGTGCAGTAAGGGAAAGGATAAAATGTTGCAGGAACGCCTTTTGCTTCCTTGAAATGTTGTGGACGTGGTGTGTAAGGATGTCGGTGAATTTCTTTCTGTATTCCGCACAGAAAAATTCCATATCGAAAAACTACACAAGGTGTGTTCCTCCCAGGCATGCGCTGAGCCAGGCTGTGCAGCAGTACACTCCAGATGGTTCTTTAAGTTGCTTTTGTATAGTTTCATTATCTGTACAGTTACATTAGTGCTGGGCTGTGCCCAGGCAGCTGTGCCTGCCTCTGTGGGAGCTCATCCAACACACTTTGCTCCTGTGCCTCCATGGACTTTGTGCTGCAGCTGGGGATCTCCACCATTTCAGAGCGAGGCAGTCTGCTGTGGTATTGAGGCTGTAGCTGTTTTTCACATTGCAAAGCCTTTGGGGAAGGACTGTCTCTCAGAGATGCAGCAGAATTATCTTAGCCTTGAAAAAAGAGCTTGTTACTTCTTACTTGCATACTTTGCAAACTGTGTCCTTTCGTTAATGAACATGAAGAGAAAATGGAATATTTTTCTTGTTTCAGCAGATGTTTGCTGTGCCTCTCCAGGAACACAGAGCGTAATGAAGCCATGAAAGCTCCTTGCAGCTCTCTGTGCAGTGTAGCACCACTTTCTGGTTTGCAGACCAGCAGCAGGAGGGATTTCTGGCCTCACTTTGAAATAATATTGCTTGCCTTGCTTACAGACACTGCCGTCCTGCCTGGTGTGTGTTAGTCTCCACCACAGAACAAGCGATTCCCTGACAAAGTTGCTACAAGAGCATGGGTTCAAATTGAGCGATATGAAAAAACACAGTGGGCTGTTTTGAGATCATATGTAAGATTTGATAGAACTCTATCCCTAATAATAAGAATTGTCTTGAGCAAATAGAATTTTATCTGAAAGAATCTTAAAACAGTTACAAATCCCTTCTTGATGCTCTTCTTATTAGCAAAAAAATGTAAGAGATCCTATTTCTGTTCTCCATGTTCTAATAATTACTAAAACTATTCTTGGTTCTACCAAAAATAGATTTTTGATAGAACTCATGCTAACATGGGTTTTGGAAATTTAGTAGATTCACAGGCTGTTGCTGTGTTCTGTAGTTGAGGACAGTCTTCATGGCTCTGGCTTCTCCATGGCACAACACAAATTTAAAATAGCATTATGGTTTTACGCCCTGTACTTTTTTAGCAATGAAAAACTTTTCAGTAGAATCTTAGCAGTTTTTGAGTGGCTACAGAATAGGCTGTTAACATACATCACATAGTTTGGAGGATTTTTCTCCAAGCAAGACCCTGTTATTAGGAGGAAAGTAATTTCTAGGTGGAACTAATCACCTGAAAGATTAATTAGTTGGGCACTGGAAAAACTATTCCTTCAAAGTGAAGAAGAATGATGAATAGTGTAATTGGGATGTTGCATTTAAAGGCAGCGCAGTATAGAAATTGTTCTCATGTCAGGATTTATGTTCTAGATAATAGAGATTCTGCTAATATAATGATTTCTTTTTTCTCCCAACTGTTTATTGTTTTTATTTACTTTCCTTTAAGTAAGAGTGCACCTGCTGTTGATATGAATTTCGTTTCACATTCAGATTACTTCTTTCTCTCACTGTCTCACCAAAGCAAATATCCCTGGGCTCAAATCTAGCATAAATATCCCAGTTTAATTCTGTAGAGCATTCTGATTTTATAACTGGGCAACACAGTTGAGATTTGAGTTCTCTGGGAATGCCACCTTTTCTGCAGTATACTGCAAGCCATAGGAGGATTGCCTGAAAAGCTGGTCAGATGGTGTTAACAGATGAATGTTTCCATAAATGACAACAATGAATCCACATCATAACAAGATGTTGGTCAAAGTAATTTGTATTAGTCCAGAGATGTAAGGTCTGCTGCCCAGCCAGATCCATTTTTGCATTATTCTGTGCTTGATTTAGCCTGAACAGCTCTGTCAAACCCTGTATTATTCATGACATACATTTGTTTGGTCCCCTGCCTGTTCTCTCAGTTCATTTGTGTGCCAGGCACAGTCTGCTGTGTCCAGTCCCTGTCCATGCTCCATGTACCAAGCCCTGCTGTTCACATGCCTGCTTGCCTGCTGACCAGCTGTGCCTGGTGCAGGCAGAGCCCCTCTGGGGTGCAGCAGCTGTGGGATACATGCTCCTTCCTTGGGCCCCAGGTTCCTCCAAGCTGTGTCACAGTGGATGCTCTGCAGTCACAAGGTGAGGCCAAAGCTCCTCCCATCCTGTCCCCAAGACAAGCCAAGCCATTGAACAAGGACAGGAGTCCCTCTTCCAAGGAGCAGCACTCTGGGGGTCACTGGAGTTTAGAGAGCTCATTACTGCTTTTAGATCCGCTTAACTGTGGGCTTTGGATGTGCTCCAGTGACACAACTGACTCTCATCCCTACCCCTCTTTCACTCCCCAAATTCTTTCACTTCCTTTGCCGGTCATTACGTTCACCACAATCACTAAATACTGTTCCATCCTGCAGGGGTATATCTTTCCTGAAATTCACAACTTCTGGTGACACAATGTCGTGTAAGAGTTTGTAGCATGACATTTCCGGTGGCTTTCCTCTCCTGTCTGGATTCCCACCTTGGAGATTCACCAAGGATGAATTTGTGGTCCATAGCCCACCTGTTGCTCATGCATAAAGCTGCAGTGAAACAGGGCTGCAGGTTTTGGTACAGCCTGAAATGCAGGCCCAGTACTTGTTCACTGAATCCTTTGTTACATATGAAGTGAAATATATAAAATTTAATGTTAATTTAGTAGAAAACTGAAATTATTTATGTATGGGAGTGAGAGAAAATTCTCTTCAGTTGCTGCAGCCATAGACATGCTTTTGTCTCAGCCAATAGTGTAATTTGTTTGTAATAGTCAAAGGATAATTGGTCTTTGTAGAACTAGTTCTCGTGTTTATTGGTTGCTATATAGCAAGGTGACTAGTGTTTTAGGGTCTGGATTTTGTTACTCTGTGTGATTAACAAACCAGTTACACAGATTTCCTTTCATTTCTGCAGGAGAATATCTTTATAATGCTAAAGACAACTAGCACAACCATACAGTGGAATGATATAAATCCAGTATTAATTCATGCTGTTTCTCAGCAACATATTGGTTTCTAGGCTGAAGTACAAGAGTTAGCAGTGGTATCGTTTTGTTTTTATCGTAGTTTAGGAGACCTGTTGTCAGTTTACATAAGGAGAACAAATACACCACTGAACATCTGAAATATGTTTTTTTCAAAACTAGGTTCCAATTAATACATTCAGGATTTGCAATAACAGGCAAGTTTGTATTTCACTACTGTCAACAAGTTGGGATCTGCTTTTTTTTTGTTTTCTTCAGAGATGTATGGAAAACCGCCACTGATTGTTGGTCTGAAAACTCTAGCTGATCTATCATAGTCCTTTAACAATTCAGCCATTTCCAGGCTGTTAAAAAGTGCTTATTTTTTTTCAAACTCACAAGAGACCATATGTGTACTTACATTTTTCCTTGAAAGACCAAGAGCTTTTCAATCCAGAGAGAGAAATGTACAAAATCTGTATAAAGTAAGTGGAGGAAGTGCCCGTTTTCTGACAGTAAATGTTTCTGCTCAAGTATTTGCACTGGATTATAATGAAGCTTTGGTTAAGCAGATTAAACAGACAAAAGCAGTGAAACTTCAAAGGCTGACCAAATGTGCTGAGGTTTTTATTTCCCCAGTCTGTAATGCCTGCTTTTGCCTTCCTCTCATTAGCACAGAAAAATAAGCCAGTAGAGCATAATGTGTAGTCCCTCTGTAGTGCCTGCAGCGACTGATTCCTAACGGGGTTCTAGGGGTGAGTATCGAAGGTTTTTTCCAATGTAGCAGTAGATAATAGACCTCCTATGAGAGGGGTTTTAAGAGCAACTGCACAGCTGAGAGTTCAGCTGTTTGTAGAGCTCCTTTTAGATACCAAGATGCAAAACCTTCCTTCCAAACACAGCTGTTAAGTCTGTGACTTAATCCAATTGTTAATTAACTATTTTTACATGCTCAAAACAGCAAAAGAAACTCTGTGCTTTGGTAAGCTACAAGGAATAAGGTAAAACTGGCGTGGTGTAACAATCCAAACTGATTTGATATTTCTAGGTTGCATTTTCTAGTATTTTCTACAGAAGAGTTCAGTGTGCAGCATCTGTTATGGTTTTTATTTTGAAGAGTGTTTCCTGCACTGTGGGATTGATTTGGGCTTTTGTGTTTCTTAGTCAAGGAGTTATCAGAGACCACACAGAAGCTGGAAGTTTTAATCAGGGGGGAAAAGGAGTATGTTTAGAATATATAAAAAAATAAAACCAAATTAATTAAGAAATTAAATATATACAATTTTAGAAGTACAGAAATTATGTAAGTTCTGTAACAGGTTCCTGTTAAGGTAATTTTATAATGTTGTCGTTCATTAACTAATATGGTTACTTTATGCTAATGTTATGGTTACATTAACTAATATGGTGTATATGAGAAGTAACACTGGACATAGTTAAACATCAGGGAATTTGTACACGTGGTACATTTGTGTGGTTTTGAAATAATTTGGAAAAATTACCGTAATTCAAATCAAATGGACTGGTTTTGGATCTCTGAATATTTTGAACTGCCTGAATACCTGTGAAGTAGAAAAATCTTGTTCTGAGCAGGTAAATGGCATTTCTTTGGTTTAATCACCCACCTCCACACACCACAGAGCCTCATGGATCTCACTGTCGGGGATGTTTTCTCTGGATTTTTCTAGAACTGGACTCTGATGCTATAGAACAAAAGCATTTTCTAAGCTCCACTTCAAATAATACTATTGCTAAAACTTGTCATGTAAAAGCCTTGCCAGAAGGTGTATGAAAAGAGCCTTTTCAATAATTTTGGAAGTAAGGCTCTTTAGTTTCATTTGAAGAAGGAATCTGTGGAGTCAAGACAGAAAAGCTACCAAGTCACGTGGCCTTTTGATATTAAATTTAATACTCTTTTCCTTCTTATTTTGCTACATGACGAAGTTCTTTATGCTAAATGATTGAGATACATGCCTTGTCATTCAATAAGTAAGTTAAGTTGTAAGCTACACGAGGTTTTGTGTATGAGTTCTTAGCTCTTCCTCACTGTTGTGCTGTGAGGTCCCGAACAACTCCTTCTAAAATGACACAAGGTGGTTCTGCCTTGGTGAATCAGTAAGATGAGAGTGGAGAGCAGAATTGCAGGATGTCCCAGGCCACTGACTGCCCAGACTGGCTCAGAGGCACCTGAGAGAGGTTAATGTTTGTGTACCTGAGTGATTATGGACACCTTTTTAATGAAGTAGAAGCTTGGTTTGGCAACTTCTTGTAGTACTACCTCTAGTAGTCCCCTATAATTTTAAACATAGTGGAGCAAATGAAGAAGCCAGACAGGAAGTAACAAGTCAATGAACAAAGAAGCTTCAGAGACAGCTCTTGCCTCTCATAAGAAAGAAAGATGAACTCTGAAACCCTCTGTTCATCACGCTGTAGAGTGTGCAGAACTCAGGGAGCTCGGCTGGTCCCGAAGCTGCTGTCAGGCAGGCTGACAGGCATCTGCAGCTGACTTCCTTAAGTCAAAATCAGCAAGGTTTTTAGTTCTTTCTCTAGGAAAAGTCCCCTTCCTCTTTTTTTAAGTCAGCCTGAAAGTTCTTGTGTCATTTTTAGCTTCTGTGTCTACAAAAATTTGATTTCACTTCCGCGGCAGAACCTAAAGCAAAATGTACAACATTTGCTTGCAACTTGAAAAGACAGTTTCATAATTCAAACTCAGAAGAGGCAACTTTTATCAGCAAGGCAAAGGTATCGGTGTCATCAAATTGTGAGTGTTTTTTAACATTTTTCATTTCATTAAAATTAAAAGGCTCCTTTGAATTTGCTTTTTAAAATTGGTTTGCAAGCAGTATAATAGGCCAACACAACTTGAAGGTCATTTTCTTCCTCCTGTTTCAAAGATACCCAAAGAGTTTGTGCTTTTACTGTCACACGGTCTTTCAATTTAAAAATGCCTCCTTCTGAGACACATTCAGAGTAAGATGCCTTAGGAAAGACTGGAACTTGATTTACAATAGGAAAAAATTTTTTTAGAAGATAGTTAGTTATGAAGGGAAAGTTACTGAGGAGCACTTTCTGCATACAAAAAATGATGCTAAAGTGTTATTTGGAGTAAATACTATTATCTGTTTATTTCACAATTTATGCTGATTTTCTGTACTACATTGAGTCCATTTACTGTTTACTGCAGTAGGAAGGAGCAGGTGCATTTTTGTGGTCCTTGAAACTTCAAGACCATCATCTTTCTACATAAGGGTTTTTACACATGTTCGAGGTTTGAATTTTATCCAAGTCATAGAAATTCACATCGCTTCATGAGTAGATGTATCTGGTGTTTAAAAGTGATGTAATATTAGTAGCTGAAAATAGAAGGTGGATGTTACTGTATCTGCCACACAGAAATATATCAGTATTGTTTTTTCCTTTTCTCTCTTTTAAGGGTCAGAAGGCTTGGATAGAGAAGACCTTTTCTAAAAGAGAATGCATCTATATAATTGCCAACAACAAAGACGCTACCAGGTAACATTTGAAGTTTTTGTTTCAACAGAAAAGCTTAATACCAGAGAAACTCAACTTGATTTGGGTTTGACGTGTGAAACCCAGTTTAGTCACTGCCCCTAAGGGGAGATGACAAGGGAACAAAAGCACAAGTCATGCTTGCACTCCAATCTTCACAGAGCCATGGGACATGCCACACAGAAATTAGAGGGCTGGGAGCAGGAGAGGCAGTGAGTTGTTAGTTCCTAGCTTTGCAAACCATAATACCTTCTTACTGAATTCTGGAAGCAAGGGTGCAGTAATGTGGTGCCATCCTTCACAGTTAGTATGATATTACCAATGACAATAGCAGACAGGGGGATTTGATTTCTTAGTGTAAATATTAATATTACTCCATGGGCTAGCTGTGTATTATGGTCCAGCTTGTGTGGATAACAGAAAATATTTACTCAAATGTCACATTTGAGCTGTCACCTCTAAGTAAGAAACAGGTGGCCAGTGCTTCTGTTCTGCATTCTTCCTCTTTGTCTGGCCTTTTACCTAGGACAGTTTTCCAGTGCATAACACAAGTGAAGTGAATTTTTTTTTATCTTTGTGTGTTAAAAACACCTAAGCCTGTTATTTCTGGAATATATGTGTATGTGAGAGGTGTTTCTATGATTCATGTACAGCAAGGCTTGGGCAGTTGAAAATCTAATTTCTGATTTATTTTTTTTTTATTTTGAAGATACTGTAATCAAAGTCACTTCAAATTTTAACCTCCAGGTGCTGCTGTGGCCAACTCATTAACCAGCATATTCCACCTCCTCCGAGTATAACAGCTAATAAAAATGAAGAAGAAACGAAGCAAGTGGAAGCTCAGCCAGAGAAATGGTCTGTCAGTAAACACACCCAAGCATACCCAACTGATGCCTATGGAAACCTGGAATTCCAGGGAGGAGGACATTCAAATAAGGCCATGGTAAGGGGCATAGGGTACTCTAAGGTATTTATTTATCTGGTGCTCAGCAGACTCTTGAGTTTTCTTAGCAGCAAAAGTAACAGCAATTCAAACTTCTGCAAAAATTCTCTTTGTTTTTCCTCTCTTCTGAAGAAATCCAAACTTAGATTTGTTTCTTTGTTTGAAAATTGAAAAACTCTCTCTTCAGGATGAAAGAATGGTTACTGTTAACCATTCTTTGCTCAGACAATTTACAGAACAGGTTGAGTGATTACACATTGCTCTTTGCAGTACATCCGTGTGTCGTATGACACTAAACCGGATTCTCTGCTGCATCTCATGGTGAAAGACTGGCAACTGGAACTGCCCAAACTCCTCATCTCTGTCCATGGAGGCCTCCAGAACTTTGAAATGCAACCAAAATTAAAGCAAGTGTTTGGAAAAGGTCTGATAAAGGCTGCCATGACCACAGGAGCTTGGATTTTCACTGGTGGTGTTAGTACAGGTAAGCAATTGCCATCACTTTCAGTTTACTTAAGGATTCAGTGATGTTCATTCACTAATCTTTCCCACAGGCAGAAGATTTAAGTCTACATGAACGAGTGATTACCCACTAGACCAAAAAAGGAGCATTGTAATCATTTGTGTTAATCTCCTACCCAGCCCAGACCATAAGATTTTCCTGGGTCAGTATTGATTTGCATTACTCGGTGTTTCCCCTGAAAACAAATTTCAGCCTTGGTTTCAGTAGCAAGGAATCTTTCACTGGTTTTAATATACTTCTTTTAGTGCTTGGTTATCCTTGTAGTTAAGAAGTTTCCTACTCCAAATTTGCCAAGCTTTAGCTTTGGCATGGTTTTTTTGTACAAAATCTTTTTATTACTGGAAGTGTATTTCCTGATGTCATGGTTTGTGTCCAATGAATAACATACGTTGAGACGGACAAGGGTACAGATTACACTGTGGCAAGTTAGTAACAGGATAAGTCTCGCACAGACTTCACTGAATTCAGCACAATGATGTGAGAAGGTAATGGGGCTTACACACAACCATTACAAAATAAAGCCATGGTTGTCTGCATCACATGTTCTGCTCTAAAGTACCAGTACCAGTTTAGGAGTGAAAGCAACCCAATAGCTCCGTGAGAGGCAAGAAGAAAATTCTGTTCTTTAGTGATCGATCTAAACTGCCAAAAATGAACTAAATTAATTGTACCTATAGGTGTCATTCGTCATGTGGGAGATGCCTTGAAAGATCATTCCTCCAAATCCAGAGGACGAATATGTGCCATAGGAATTGCACCGTGGGGCATTGTAGAAAACAAGGAAGATCTCATAGGAAAAGATGTAAGTGTTTAAAGAAACAGCTGTGTAAAAAATAGATTGTTAATATTCTTGAAGTATTCATTTTTTCCCTTTCTAAAGCATGCTTAGGGAGTGAAATTGAAGACTTTCTTGGAAAAAACCTGTTGTTTAAGTATATTTCTCAGGTTGTCATATATGACCTCAAAGTAAATATGGAATTAGTGAGGTTTCCATTGCCTTCATTAGTGAAGACCTCTCTGTGGTGACAGTTGTCTGTCCTAACCTCAGTGTGGCACATTGAGCCTCCTATAAATCATGTAAGGGCCTTTGTGTGTGTGAGGTTGGCATTTATTATAGGTAGTCTGGAGTGGCATATGAATTACTAGGCACTCCAAATGAGAATGTATTTTCTAATGCACTAAGAGGATAATGTAACAACACAGTGTGTGAACAAGGAGAGCACAGTAATGAGCTTAGGGGAACAGGCAGGGGAGTGCATGATCTGACTGTCATCCTCCAAAGAAAACAATGCTGTCAGGAGTACAGATTTGGAATGTAAAAGCAAGCTCCTTTTCTAATTCTCCTCTGGTTTTGGTTATAAAGGTTTGCTTGGTTTGTCTCCTCAGAAGACTCTGAGTGTGCCTCTGTTGGGTGGTGTGGGGCATTTTCCCTTTTGATTCTTAGTTCTAATCTAGGTGCATCTCTCCTCTTGACACACACAGGTAACACGAGTTTACCAAACAATGTCAAACCCTCTAAGTAAGCTCTCTGTGCTCAACAGTTCCCACACCCACTTCATTCTGGCAGACAACGGCACTTTAGGTAAATATGGAGCTGAAGTAAAGTTACGGCGTCAGTTGGAAAAACACATTTCCCTCCAGAAAATTAACACGCGTAAGTACCAGTGGGGCAAACTGTGACCATAACGTCTTGAAGGGGGGATGAAGGAGGGCTTGAAGTACTTGAAAGTATGGAAATTAAAAGCTTCTTCCAGCTCTTTCCAGTGGGAATGTGATCAGGACTGTGTGACTGGAGTAGAACATATGCTGTCTGATAAGAGGTGAAAGAGCCCCCACATCGAACCGAGCAGAAAAACTATGGAGTAAAGACTGCATAAAGGAATGAAGAAAGATTGACAAATAATAGTGAGGAGAAGCTTCAAAGCAGTGAGAATCTAAGGAAAAGAAAATGCAAAGAATTTGTGCACTTCTAGGCTAGAATTCATAAGCATCAGTAAGCACACAGAATGAGGGGGTTTTTTACATTTCCTGTTTATAGGAATCCTGTGCAGCTTAGTGATTCTGAATGTTCACATGAGCATTTTATTTTCTGTTTTATATACGGATTTGTTTCATCTGAAATATCACACTCAAAATTTTTTGATCTTACTGATAAACTTAGCAGGTACGTTGATTTGTAAGGACCATTAAGAAAATTTCACCTTAGTGTTTTCATATTTAGAGTTTTGTGCAGTTTTAAAGTTGCTTCCAGTTATTACGGTCTCACTAAAATAATTTTCTAGAACTTGTTGTTATTTAGAAAAAAAATATTTTGAAAGTCATATTTTCATTAACATGTAAAAATAAATTTTTAAAAGGTGAAATTAAAAAAAATTTTAAAAATAAACTATTTTAAACTAACCCCACAATCCTAGTTAAAAATGGTCAAAAATGTTAATAGTCTTTGTATTCACACATCAGTTAAGAGCTACTGGAGAATCTACATCAGTTCTACCAGTTGCTTTTCTTACCTTTTACTGGTGCCCCTGTAAACTGTGTAGGCCTGTAAAAATAAGAGAAAAGAAACGTCCAGAATGGCAATTGCATTGAACTCCACGGAAAGTTCTTATAGGGTCTAAGTGCTCTTACAGGTAGGGCAGAAAAATTGAGTGCCAGGTAAAGCCGAAAAGCAGAATTAGAGATCAGCATTAGGTATCCTAATATTATGGGAAGTCTCTAAGTACTGCCCTGTGCCTATGGTGAGCCTAATAAACAGCTCAGGAAAATGCTGCTCCTTTGCCTTTGAGCATGGAGGTGTGCCAGGTACTCCTGCCAGCAGATGGAAACAGCGCAGCCTGCTTTTGTCATCTTTGTCTTCTGCAGAAGTGCTGGCAGGGCTGTAAGGTTGTAAAGGGGAGCATTGGCTTGGAAGGTCAGGAATTCAGGGCCCAGAGACAAGATGTTCTGTGTCATTCCTTTAAATACCACTGGGGTTTGGGGATATGGACTCTGATTTAGGTAGTGTTTGATGATTTTTGTCATGAGAAGGGCACAGTTGGGAATACACACAGAAACCTGTTCTGTGAAGGGCTGCAGTACACCTCCTAGTTACTACATACAGGGAGTTGTTCTGTTTCTTCTTAATCACTCCAAGCACAGGCACCTCTGCTGGAAATCTCAGGAGGAATCACTAAAGATTTCATGGATACACAGGCCGGCCCATGCTCTGTGACTCCTCCTTATCAGAGCTGGGGTATACTGACAGGAGGATGTCAGGAAGCTTCTACTGTTACTGTGCATGTGTTCCTGTTCTTCAGAGATTGATCTTTCAATCAAGGTTGAAAGTATGAACTCTTTCATGCATTCTCAGCCAAACAGAAAGAGTGCATCTTTATAAAGCGCTGATCATTTCACAGATTAAGAACTGAATTCAAATGTTTATGATAGTGGAATTAGTCAGCATTCAGGTAATGTTTTGTCCTTCATTTCCCCAAGTTTTTGTGACCGAGGCTACTGAGACCATGTGACCTGTGGGCTTCCCTTTGTCATCCTATGCCTGGAGATCACAGTGAGGCAGGGACAGCAAAGGGATGCTCAGCTGTCGTCTCTTCCATCGGCCAACCATTTCAGCCTCACGATAAAAACACTAATTTCATTTTTTTATCTTAGGAATAAGCATAGGTATGTCACCTTACTGAAGACTTCCCATAGGTAACCAACGAAGAGGTAAAGCATCAAGGGCTGGGAACCATCCAAGTAACAGTGAAGCTGATGAAGCAATAGGGCAGTGATCTTAGCTGCTTTATCTGTACCTGTGTCTGTCGAGAGAGGTTGCAAGCATCCACCAATACTGAGTGGATAAGTGATCAGTATGGAGCTGATGCAAAAGCAAGGGCAGAGAGACATCTTAATTTTTTCCTTTGGGACTTGGTGAACAGCATATGGACGTTTTTGCTCACACTGGCCACCAAATGGCCATCATTTTTCCTAAGGGCTCTGGTTGGAAGCGGTGCTATTGTGGAGAAATCACATCCATTTACCTCAATTTCCTAAATGAAGTTTCAATGACACTTCCATTTTTTCTTGTTTCTGTTCTTCTGGTTTTTGCAGGACTGGGGCAAGGTGTTCCTGTAGTTGGGCTCATAGTGGAAGGAGGTCCCAATGTGATCTCCATTGTCCTGGAGTGTCTGCGGGAAGAACCCCCTCTCCCAGTTGTGATCTGTGATGGCAGCGGGCGAGCGTCTGACATTCTGTCCTTTGCACACAAGTATTCAGAAGAAGGAGGGTAAGGTTTCAAGATCTTCACCAAAGCTGTGTAGGACTATATGCCTTGCCTTCATAGAGCTTCCTTTAAAATAACCCTCAAGGACAAAATGCTGCTAATGGAGGCATTCTGCTGTCAGTCAGCTTTTGTTGCCTGTTTGAAGTTAATGAGTTGAAGTTGTTAGCACTTTGAATGCATGTTATGTTCCTTGGAAATGAGCTTGCTCTCAGTACAGCACTCTGTTGTACAAGCTCCATTAGGGTTTGCTGCACTGTATTTGGTGCTGAGTTGGGCATGGTTGAAGCAAGGACGTGTTCCCAGGAGTAAGTCTTCTTCAGGCCAGGGCTGAGGTTAATTCGTGCGTGGATTTGCACAATTTATACTGCCTGATTCTCCTTTGTTGTGTGCATGAACTTCGCTGTCCAAGAGTGCCAGACCAGCTGTGGAAATTTTGGGCTTCCTTCAGTCTCTTGCTTTTGCTTTCCAGGCAAACACCTCAGATATTTTCTTAATTAGAGTATGGCATACCTATCTTGTGCTGAAGATAGAACCTGTTTCCTTGACTGAAGTTGAAGCTTAGCTTGGATTAAATATTAAGCGGACAAGTAGTGTTGCAAGTAGTGTAGATGTTATTTGCTCAATTAGGAGAGCAGCTCTTAGGCTGGATTTTTGTTGGTGATTTAATTGCACCAACAGTATTTCTGATTCAGCAACTTTCCTTTCTGTCTAACAAGCTTCCTTAGTTTAGATCAAACTTGGCTTGCTTTTTTTTTGTTGTTGTTGTTTTTTCTTATTCATTCTTCCTATCAGCTCATAGGTAATTGAAAGAGCTTATCAGGATCAGTCTCTCTGAGATGTGCTCACTGCATGACTTTCCCTCCCAGTCCATGTGATGCAGTGTCCAGTTTTCTTCTCCAATAATTATGATGAATGTGTTCATCTAGTAAGGCAGATCTATAATGAGAATTTTTTGTCAGTCCAATCATTTTCTCACAGTGAACTTTGAATTTTACTGCATCTCTCAGGTACCTGGTGGTAATGTTTGCCATAATCTGAAAATACATGTGTTTTATTGGGAAATGGATGAAGATTGAAGGGCTGCTTCATTTTGCTTCAGGAGATCAAACATTTCTGACCTTTCTAGAATGTTTTCAATCTAATTTCTTTAATTATCTTTTGGATTGTTCATTTGTTACTCAGTTGGGTATTATGAGGTTTCAGATGCATTAGCAAGTTCAGTCCTCTGTTTAAGACAATAAGTAAGGTGACTTATCAGAAATGTGAAGTATTTTGGGGTTTTTACTATATGCAAAGGGACTTGGAACATTTAGAAGCAAAGGGTAAGGGTTCTGTAAGGCCTAGTGATAAAATCCTGAAGACTGAACTTGTTA
This sequence comes from Chamaea fasciata, assembly GCF_029207755.1. Taxonomy (NCBI): domain Eukaryota; kingdom Metazoa; phylum Chordata; class Aves; order Passeriformes; family Sylviidae; genus Chamaea; species Chamaea fasciata. Next base: position 5,291,474 of record NW_027094099.1, read on the forward strand.
ACAGAAATATATCTACGATATATGAGAGGAATACCTGGATATTATAGTTTCTTAAACAGCAGGCCTTCTGAATATACATATAATTATTCTGGCAATGTCTTCTTTTATGTCTCATTTTTCATTTAGGATAATAAATGAATCCCTTAGGGACCAGCTTCTAGTTACCATCCAGAAAACCTTTAACTACAACAGGAATCAAGCTCATCAGCTGTTCGTCATTCTTATGGAGTGCATGAAAAAAAAAGAACTTGTAAGTATCCTAAAAGTAGTTCACAAAGGTAATTTCTGTGACCAAACCTTATAGAGTACTTTCAAGTCCCATTTTCCCAGTAGTTAATGTGAACAGTTATTTTTGGAAAATGAAAAATTTGGGGTTTTTTGGGTTCGCGTTTGGTAATAAGTTTGTTAACATAACAATATGTTGTTTGGTTATTCTGCTTTTGAATTATTAGTCTTCTAATATGTAGTTAAATGGCTAATCTTTACATTAATTACAATTTTTAAATAATTGAATTGCAGTGGACTGAACTAAGCAAATGTGACTAGAAATAATTGAGTTTTTTTACTTGGTTCTGCCTTTTTGAATGTCATATGTAGCACATCCTGCAGCTAAAAAGTGTATAATCTATAAAATGGATGCTATGATAACTACCTTGGGTAACTACCATTTCCACTTCCATTACTACTGGGAAGTAATAGAACCATCTGAAAACAATCAGTTTTGCATGGCAGTTTTGTCACCACTTTTTAGAATTCATGGGTTTGGTGAAGATTTTTCATCAAGTTTGTCATGTTCACCAATGCAGGGATATTTTAGGATAACTTCGCTGAAAGAATTTAATTAAACACTTCTGTGAAAATTAAATTTCTAAGAAAAATTTAATGGAACTGTACTTTAAAAAAAAATCTTAAGTTGTAGGAAATAACAAAGCTGCACCATTCTGCTCTATTTTCTATCCACATGTTCAGTGTCTGTCTTTCCTGTGTTGTAATTTTATGTGTTTGGTTTTGTGCTGCCCTTTAGATCACCGTGTTCCGCATGGGCTCGGAAGGGCAGCACGACATTGAGATGTCCATCCTTACTGCTCTCCTCAAAGGTGGGTGTTCCAGGCACTTAGGAAGGATGCACAACAGCATCCCAAGAGGACATTCCTGTGCCTTGTCTGACATTCACTCTTCGTGTTTAAGTCTTTGATTTCTTCACCTGGATTCCAACAAGTACCTGAATGTGTTTGGTTAATGTTCAGATTAGCACGGAGCATAAAATCTAGATTGAAAGTTTTGTGTGGCCTTCCTCCCCTGAAATCTTGGGATGGGAGTGCTGCAACAACTGTACTGCTGACATTGCAGCTCATTTTATTGCAGTTCTAGCATCCGTTAATAAAGTTAGGAAAAAAAAGCAGGAAGGTGAAAGGCTGTCTGGATTTTTCCAGATTTCAGATTGTGCCATTTAAACCTTAGAGCAATAGGATCAGTTCCACATTTAGTTGGTGTTTTTTATGTTTGCTGAAACAACTGTTTTCTGTCTGCAGTTGATACAGGCTCTATATGGGATGAGTCCCCAAAGCTAAGGAATAAAGAGGGGAATTTTCACATTTTTATGTATAGTATCAGCCAGACGAGCTGAGAGGGGTCTTTAATAATAGTTAAATGTCTGTCTTTAGCATCAGAATAAAAGTCAATGTGAAAGCTTTATTAGAAAATGGAGATAATCTCATTAATCCTTTGGAAATTAGGATTGTGGAGTTAAATGGAAGATGCTATAAACTGATTGGATTAATCCATTGCTTTGTGTCAGAATTATTCTAATGGTACTATGATATGGAGCCAGGCTTGCTGTTTTCTAGTTGTTGCAGAAGATTGTCCAGTCTTGTTTCATCTTGTGTGAAATATGAAATATCTGTGTGTTTCTCTTTAGGTACCAATGCCTCTGCTCCAGACCAGCTCAGCCTGGCTTTGGCCTGGAATCGTGTAGACATTGCACGCAGCCAAATCTTTGTCTTTGGACACCACTGGCCAGTAAGACAAAGTTTTCTCATTTTGTTTGTCAGTAGTTTAAATGAAGTTGTGTAATATTTACACCTTGGATTTTGATGCTGCACTAGCAGCAGTGGTGAAACACTGCAGTTCACCTGTGTAACTAAAATCTTTTATTTAAACTATGTTCATTTCTCACTGTATTGATGCTTTTTGCTTTACTGTGTGAACCATCTGATGCTGAATTACTCCAAAGTGGCATGAGGAGAGCAGCCTGAAATAGGCTGTAAGAATGAAGGGAAAGAATTTTGGTGGTTTTTTTGCTTAGTTGTCTTTCTTGAAACTATGCAATAAAATGACACTCAAAGGAATACCGTTCATGTGCACGCTGTGCATAATGGAGAGACTTATTTCATTTGGAAGCCTGTATCATTAAATTTAAACAAATCTTGCTGCAAATGCAGTTTTATTCCTTCCCTTCTAGTAATATGATGATTTCAATATTCAAGGTTCATTAAAATGCTTATACAGGGAGAATTTAATAATCCTAAAGATTATGAAGTATAACTACTATTAAATGTTTAATTGGATGAAATGTCCCAATCTCCATGTTCTTGTGGTTAGATTTAGGTATTCCACCAAGAACTGAAGCCTGTTTCTGCTTTGGCCTGGTTCGTACTTCTCCTGTACTGCAGCTTGTGGAAGCAGTACCAGTCAGTTGGGATTCATCATTCCGTGTCCATAGAGATTACTTTCAGACCAGCCTGTGCTGCCACTTGGTCGTTGCAGTTTTGTTCAGGCTTTTGAATGGATTTGTGGTAGCTGGGCAGAGGAGAGGTTTTTTAGGACTAATAAAACCTCAGGAATGAAGCCTTGTTAAAGGCTTGGTCCTGGAGTTGTCAGTGCAGAGCACAGGTAGTTATAATCCAGTTTTCTTCTCTGTGGAGTTTATGTAACCTAACCATTTTCTGGAGCAAGTTAAGTCTCCAAATCACAGACAAGTGGCGTGGTGCATGTGTGCCTCTGCCCTGGGCAGAGAGGTCGGAAAGGGGAAGGAATTTTGCTGAAGAATAAATGTGTTGCAAGAAGTATAAACAGAAATACTGTCTGCAGAACAGCAATGAACCAGTGAGTGGCTCTCTGTCCTCTCCTCTCTGCTCTGCATTATGGATGCTGTTTGGCATCATGCAGCATTCTTATTAAGATCTTTCTGTCCAGCTCCTGTTGCTATTTATTTTGACAACTACTGCTTTTAGAGAGAGCAAAGGAACTGAAGTGTCCCAGTCCACTCACACTGCTTTTATTTTTCAAGAGAATCTTCCCCAGTCAATCTCCTTCACTGCTTTGACTTTCAACGTTACTAAGTTAGACATAACAGCTTTTTAAAAGGGGTAAAGCTGTGACTATGCAGAAAGACCCTTAAACTTAGGGAAATTATCATTGTTAGTTGACTCAATGTGAGAAGTGGTGACTGGGGGGTTAGCTTGGTAGGGGTCTACTCAATTAAATAGTTACTGTAAAATCAATTAGATTTCTAATACTTAAATGCATTATAAATACAGCCTTTAGGAAGCCTTACAGCTCCTGATGGCACAGCTCCTGAGAAGGAAAAGAAATCTCCAGCACCTCAGACTAAAGCAGGCAGAGGGAAAGGAAAAGGGAAGAAAAAGGGAGGAAAAGCAAAAGAAGAACCAGAAGAAGAAACAGACCCAAGAAAACTCGAACTCCTGAACTGGGTGAGGTGAAAATATTTGTATAAAAAACTGCTGAATATTTTTTTTTTCATTCTGAGGTACAAAGACAGAAGGAAGATACACACTTTCATTCTGCAGAATGCTCTTTTGCACATTCCCACGAGATCAGCTGTAGATTCTGCAGGAATGCTGTTTAGTGTTTGAGCCAAGAATCCCTCTCTCATCCCATGTGCACCACATGCAGCCATATCTCAACAGTACAAGTCAGTACTGAGCTGCATCTTCTTCCCTGCACTTGTCAGAAGGAAATAAGACCACCAGTAAACATCTTCCTTATGTGGATGTGTTGGTTTGATTTGTTCCCATCGTGCTGGGCAAGTAAATCCCTTTTTCACATAATGTGTCAAGCATGGTATGCCTGGTTTAGTTAAAAATACTGAACAAAATTATGGAAAGCTACATGTTGAAAGACTGAAAGCTACAGTTGTATTGCTAAAGGTTTGGAAAACTCTTCTATCTCTATTCACTTCATGTGGTAAAAATGTTACTTTGTAAATTCCTTTTTACTTACAGACTAATCAACATACATGGGAACTCAGAATATATCCTAAGTAGTGAAAATGGCTGTGGTTGCTTCCAAAGCAACTCACTTGTGCTGATGTGATCTCCCATTCTCCACCCTGCAATTCAGGTGAACTCCCTGGAGCAGGCTATGCTGGATGCACTGGTCCTGGATCGAGTGGACTTTGTGAAACTGCTTATTGAGAATGGAGTGAACATGCAGCACTTCCTGACTATCCCTCGCCTGGAGGAGCTTTATAATACTGTGAGTGAGCAGAAATACTAAAAAGCCCTGTGTTATTTTGCCCGTGTATTGTATGTGAATATGAGTCACCACAGAAAGGTTTATAAAAAAGGGATATTACACAGCTCTTGATAGAAAAGTGTTTGTCAATGTAGCCCAGTTCCTTCTTTTCACCCCTCTGGGTGTGATGGCAGATGGTTGTTGTCTAAAGTTCTGCTTAAGGTTCCAGATCACTGATTGTGTTAGTGTTTGCAAAAAATCTGAAGAACTGAAGGTCTAATGAACCATGAATTATTTTTGTTTCAGAGACTGGGTCCGCCAAATACGCTGCATTTGCTAGTCAGAGATGTGAAAAAGGTAAGCAGTGTTACATTTGTGTGATTGCATTAGCCATGTGAATCAACAGTAAAAGCAAGCATAGCATGGGGCCAAGCAGGCGTTAGAAATCAGATGGCAGCTGTTAAAAGTTAAATGTCTCGTTGTGCCAAACAGCGATGTCAGCCTAAATTGGGTATGGCAGTGCTAGTAATTTAAAAACTAAGGAGTTAACTATATTAAGCTGCTATAGTGTAATATGGAATTTGAGATCTTGGTTGATACTGTTTCTTCTCTACAAGAAGCTCCCAGTGCAGCATTAGAGGGGAGGAGTGGAAGGAAAGGCCTGCTAGGTTAACTGGAGGCCCCACTCATGATTGCAGAATTCGTTGCCTTTTGTTTGTTTCCTTGTGTGTTTTCCAGTTACTTTTCTCCCCCTAATCCAAGTTTTACCTGGGAGAAAATCTCTTCTGTCCTAAATTTGTTATTAATTTGTTTCCATTTCATGAAAATTCGTTCATTATATGTGAATAGGGACGGTCGTTGTGAGATTTGTCATATTTTCTCTCTTAGAGGTTTTGAAGCTTTTATTCAGTAAAATTCAGCTCCATGAAATCACCTGTATTTGTTTCTACAAGGAAAACTCCCAGTTATTCCAGGGAAGTTCAGATGTGGGGATTATGCAGTACTGTGTTAATGTATAATTCATGTTCATTTGCTTCATAGTTTGACACTTTCCTCATTCGGTGTTGTCACTGTGAGTGTCACTAATGTTCTTCTCTGCATTCTGCTGTCTTTCTGTCTCTCCTCTTTTCCACTACATTTCCATGCTCCATCCTCAGCGTCAGTCCCGGGGATTCAGTTGGGTTAACCTGGAGGTGATGTGCTTCCTTAGGCTGTAGTTGTTCCATCATAGCAGCTGCTCAGTGGTGCTGTAGAATCAGTCATTGCTGTAGGATGTAGCTTGGACAGTGAAACAGGGTTTTTTTTTTCCTATGGAGTCAGTAAAATTGTCCAGTTTTAGCTGTGACCACCAAAATTAGAGTTTGTATTTTGCTTTGATTCTGGGCTGCACATTAATCATGGTCTGCATTGTAGTCTCAGTGGTAGATAATATGATGAAATATCTCAGTTTCCATTTAAAAAGTATGTAAAGTATGTTTATCAGGGATATTTACCATGAAAATGTCATGCTTTTATACTGGATTAGTGATAATCAGTACCCAATTTCTTAAATTCATCAATATAACCTTGTAAACAACATAAACTTGTATGGACACTGAAATATGAGTAAATCAAACAAAAATTTGTTCAGAAATATGAATTCTGCTAGCAACAAAACCAAAAAGCTATGACCCCCAAAATTTTCATTATGTGAATCAGTTAATTTCATACAAAAGACTGAACCTAGTGACTGTAAATAATATCCATGTGCCAATTTAATTGTGATGGTATGTCTAGCCAGGCAATTTAATCTGTGTCATGTTTTCTTATCCTAAATCCTTAGTAAGTTGTGGGGGTTTTTTTTGTAGGGAAATCTTCCACCAGATTATCATATCAGCCTAATAGATATTGGTCTTGTCCTGGAATATCTCATGGGTGGAGCCTATCGCTGCAACTATACTCGGAAAAGTTTTCGGACTCTTTATAATAATTTATTTGGACCAAAGAGGGTAAGAATGAGTTCATTCTGGATGTGGCCATTGTGCTGATGGTAAAAAATAAGTAATACTCTGTTCCTTTGTTTTTGTGAAACACTGCATGTTAAATTCTAAAGAATTGCTGCAAGGTAGAAGTTGAAACTCCAAGAATGAAGTTATATAAGAAAGCTGTAAGACATCTGTGTTAAAGGATGTGAGGACATGAGAGGTGGCGAACACACTGATCTGGAGGTGAATTTCCTCCTATTCCAGTTTACAGTCCAAGAATTCATAACTGTGGTGTGCTTAGAAGCACTATTTTTTTTGGAGCTTTTGTTACCATGCGGTCATTTTAATTCTCAAAGCATTATTTATCAAATTATTCATTTAACTTTCCAGTCTGAATTAATATCTTTCCTTTGAGTGCAGGGTAGTTATTTCCTAACCCATTGCATTCCTGCAAATACAATTTAAATGAAGAGTAAGTAATTGCAGCATTATTGGTACAATTATTTATAACAGTAAGTTTTATAATAAATGATGTATATTTGTAAATGAAAATGGGTTTGCTTGGTATAGTTTGGTCTTTCAAATTTTCCTCCCATCTAACTGACTTTCTTTTCAATTTTTTAATATTCAGCCTAAAGCTCTTAAACTACTGGGGATGGAGGTAAGTTTGATTTATTTAAAATACTGGTTTTATCAAAACATTTACTGGTACAGTTCTGTTCTTGCTCTTAGCTTTTTCATTATTCCTGTGTTTTACAGAAAATGTCAACTAGACAGGATATTCCATTTTGCAAACATTGTATTAAATACTTCTGACCATTTTTTTAAGGTTTGCATCTTTCTGAAGCTCTGCTTAGTGGTCTTCAGGCAATTTTTAGCACTATTATGTAATAACATGCTTCATGGTGGAACATACTGTAGGCTTAATTATTCATCTGTATACATAATGACATTGAAAAGAGAATATAATCCAGCAGTGCTACTTATGGCAAAATTGCCTTTAACCATGAGATAACAACTTCTGTGCTTAATGATGCTTTACCATAGAGAAAACATTGAACTTGAGTGAAAACCAAGGTGGTCAGATGCTGCCCTACGCCATAAAACATCCTTGCCATGTTTTGTAAACAGCGATGCTGATCCAGAATTTTGGATCCAGCCCCTACTTCAATTGCTTGTGTGTCTGCAGAAATGTGTAATTGAGGAAAAACAAATCCGGGATGATACCTAAAAACTCACTCTGTTTCAGAGGTAGCTGCTTTTGTTTCTGAAAACATAAATATCACCAGGAAATCACTGACACCAAGAGGCAGGTGCATTTCTCTAGGAAGTGGGATTTTACTAATGCTGTGCTAGTGCTCAAGCACAGGAGGTGTTCATGCTGCTTGTGTTACAGTTGATGTGAACCATACCCCCACACAAATGCCCCTATTTCCCCAGGCAGATAAGCAGCCCTTTTCTCAACAGAGAAAATCTGTAGAGTACCTCTGAAAGAGGTTGTGTTTAATCTCTCTGATCAGCTTCCTATTTTCTCCTGGATTGAGGCCAAAAGCTCAGCCCCTCAGAGGTGAGACCCTTTTTGATCAGCATTGATCACAGGGCTTCTCCAAAAGCTTTTTTTGATCTTCCTATTTCTTTCAGTGAGAAATGTTTTATGTGGCACAAACTGAAGTGTTCTTTCCACTTGACAGCAGGTAGAGCCTGCTCCTTCTTCCAAGAGAAAGAAAAAGTTAAAAGAACATTTGCGTTCCTTTTGCTGAAGTGATCAGTAAATTGCTGTGACTCCATATGGTTGGGTTTTTTTATTTCCAGTGTTAGCGGCTCTAAAACAGGAAGTTTGGACTCCTCAGCACTTTCTATCTTACACAGGGTTTTGTTTTTATTTGATTTTCCTAGGGTGTAGAGGACCTAATTTTTTGTCCTCCATTTGAGGTTTTTGTGTCCTGTGCTTCAGAGATGGTAAATACTTTGTGCAATTGGTGACCCCTGAATTTTCCATGGAAGGCAGAGGTCACCACTTGCAGTTCTTAAAACTGCTGAAGGAGAAGTACGTGCTCAGTTGCTGAGCTGAGGAGTCATCTTTGGAAATGGTGTGGGAGGCTGAATTCTGAATTTGGATTTGAATTCACATTTTGTGGAAAAATAGTGCATTATGCTGAGCTTGCTTGAACAAGAACTGATTTTGTAGAATGGCAATTCCTTTTTCTTGCAATCTACTTCTGAGATTGGTCTCTAGGTTTACAGTGATATTGATCTCTGTCTACACTTATATATGCAATGTTCTTCCTACATTTTTAAAACCCTAATTTTCCCAATCATGGCTTTTCTCCCTTCAGGATCCTGCTTCATTGTCACTACTTCCCTTCAGTTCCTTCCATGTTGGTTCCTGTAGTAATGGCCTATCCTCCCTATCCCTTTAAGAAATGGGATATTAATACCTTCCATGTGCACTGCATACATAAGAGGAGATTGCTTACTCCAAGGTGAAGACTCCCTTTGGTATCTTGCTGTTCTTAAGGGTGCTATGTGCCTGTCTTTGCCTTTTGCATGTTGCCATGGCCTGCACGTCAGTGGGAAAAGTGCTCTGGTCCCTGGAAGATGTGCAGCTGCTCTGCAGGGATAGACACCGACACACAAAGTCAGAAATGACAGGGGAGCCCATCTGTAGGGAATTCAGCTTTGTTAGAGTCCCACCGACACTGCAGAGGAATTCATTAAATAATAATCTGTTGCAGACCAGCCTGTGCAATTCCACATGCAGTAGAGGTCTGTGTACAATGCAGTGTGAAGGGATGCCTTCAGTATCAAGGGGTTCTACTGCACTTTTCCAGGATGGGTGACTTTTAACTAGGAGTACAAGAAACAGCACCCTGAATAAAATTGGAGTCTGTGTGTGCTTGCCCAGTGCATGCTCTGTCCTATTGCATTCATGGTAGCAAACTGCAAAGCCAAATTAGAACTTTGAGGATAATGTGTCCTCTCAGTACTTGTTCCATGCATGGTGCTGTTGTCAGGTGAGCTGTCAAAAGCTGATGGTAACAATTCTTCTTCCCAGGATGATGAGCCTCCCACCAAAGGGAAGAAAAAAAAGAAAAAAAAGGAGGAAGAGATTGATATTGACGTGGATGACCCAGAAGTCAGCCGCTTTCAGTACCCCTTTCACGAGCTGATGGTGTGGGCTGTGCTCATGAAACGGCAGAAGATGGCCCTGTTCCTTTGGCAACGAGGGGAGGAATCCATGGCCAAGGCACTTGTGGCTTGTAAACTGTACAAGTCTATGGCCCACGAGTCTTCAGAGAGTGAGTTGGTGGATGACATCTCTCAGGATCTGGACAACAACTCAAAGTTAGTAAATGCAGAGCAGATTTTATATCCACTTGCTACAAGCTTGCTGAGAAGCTTTACTTTCAGTCCAGTACAATTAATTTCCTAATGTAGTTTCACAGAATGCCATTTGGAGCCAATTCATCAACTAGAGATAAGGCAAACCGTGGTCTTGGGATCTCAAGGCAGCACTAGCAAGGAGAAGACTTGTATTTTTTCTGACAGAATGCATTCTTTCTTCAGCTTCTCTCTGTGAAAGTAGATAGCTTTATTTCACAAAGTTATTTTCAGAATTTACTCCCACAAATTAAGGAGTATCTGATGATATATCTAATCTGCCTTTAAGATGTTATTGGTCTAAGCGAATTCCCTCTGTTCACTAACAGTTGGTTTGGAACTTTTGTAGACTGTCCCAAATCAAGCTTGAGACATGATACGCAGTGAACAGAACTAAAACCCCAAAGCAGACTGATTTCTACGTCAAGCTTCATTGATCTTATCTTGTATCTTCCAGAGATTTTGGCCAGCTGGCTGTTGAACTCTTGGATCAGTCCTATAAACACGATGAGCAGATTGCCATGAAACTGCTGACATATGAGCTGAAAAACTGGAGTAATTCTACCTGCCTGAAGTTGGCTGTGGCAGCTAAACACAGGGACTTCATTGCTCACACCTGCAGCCAGATGCTCCTGACAGACATGTGGATGGGGCGACTGCGCATGCGGAAAAACCCCGGCCTTAAGGTAGTTCTGTTCTGCATCAGTTCCAAAGAGAGTTTGTTGGATGGAGCACTTTGTTATACAGAGTGTTTGCACAGCAAAAATGGCTTGCTTGGAGATGTTTTCAGAACATATCTGTTTTAAAGCTAATTTCTTTTGTTTCCAATTTCAGGATATCTAAGGAATGTTACGCCATGACAAAGGAAAACGTAACTCCATAAAACACTTAGCATGATTGGAATCTGTGAGAAAAGTTGTGGCTTTCAATAAAGCATGAGATTTGTTAATTGAGAACATAATCCTTCTATTAAAAATTAGTTGGAGACAAGCAAAAATATCTCCATTAGGGGTCCATACAATGGGAATAGAGATAAAACACACCACATGTGGACACATGCTTCTTATATCGCTTAATATCAGACCAGTTGAGACTCAGTGTTGAAAAGAGTGAAATCTGTGCAATTGCATTGTGTGAAACCATGTGATTTTTATTTCCTGCTTCTGTGATTTGATGATGCTGTCTCTCTTATTGATTTTAATATTTCCTAAATGTGTGATTTACAAAAAAACTAAGTGATGTGAGAGGGCTCTCACAGAAGAGAAACACGAGTGAGTCAACACTAAGAAAGCAGAGCAGTGTTTGCTTGTGTGTGTTTTCATGTGAATATAATCCTTTCTTTGTTGAGTTATGCAGTTGCTGTCACACATATGGAGGCCCATCCTGCTCGCCTCCTTATTTCTTTAAATCCCCTTTACTGACAAAGTGCTGTATCTGTCTTCCCAGGTCAAACTCCCAAGTTTGTTGACACACACATTGTACTGTCTCTGCCATTCTCAGTTTATTTCCACTTCCCATATCTCCCTCTTAAAACTGTTTAATATCTTCAGGCAGCTGTCCTGCCTTTCAGATTGCATCATGGGACTTCCCAAATATATTTATTATTTTCCTTTCTTTTCTCCAAAGAATTAATCAACCTCCTGGTGTTTGTTCTAGTTTCATTACCTGCCTTCTTTTCTCTGCTCCTTTTCTGTACTTTGGCTTGTGTTTCTGTATCTAAGCAATCTCATATAGTAAGAGAATTTTCCCAGGGCTACCTGCGAAGATTATTTCACCTTCCATAGTCTTTTTAACTAATGAAACTAATTATAGTAGGTGACTGAAGTAACTATAAATTCCAGTAACAAACCTGAAGACCTCTTCTAACCACCACTGTGTCCATTCCATGACATTTCCCTGGACACTAATTTTGGAGCACAATTTCTTAATTGCAGGGTATTTGTGGAGATGGGAGGCTTTCCAGGGTGCCATATTTCATGCAATACTTTACTGCCAATGCTTCTTAAGTACTTACTCATTCCTGTAGGCTTGAGGATGGCAGAATATCTTGAATACTGTACAAAGGAAAATTTTGGGTTGGGACCTACCTTGTTGCAAAATCTGTAATGTAAAAAAATACTGAGTTGAAATCTTTCTTGTTTACAGGTTATAATGGGAATTCTCTTCCCTCCCACCATCCTTTTCCTAGAGTATCGGAGTTATGATGACTATTCCTACCAGACATCAAAAGAAAATGAGGAAGGCAAAGAAAAAGAGGAGGAAAATGTGGTCAGTAATGGAGGTTATTAGACAGTTCTAATATCTCAGGACTGCTCATTTTTCTGACTTCCCTGATTATGCTGTAGCTCCCTCAGGTTAAAAACTCAACTTCCTCCAGGGATAAAATCAGTGAAGAATTATGGGAGTGTATAGACTGGATTCTCAGGGCATAGGAGGTGTCTGTGTAGTTCCACAGATTTACAAAATTCTATTTATATACTTTTTAAAAGAGGTCTGTTGCCCAGGGGAATCCCTGCATAGTTAACAGTTGGCTGGGGCTGTGGTTGAGGAAAACTACTATTTTTACTGCTGTGTATTGATGAAATCTGACAACTTTGTTCTTCCAGGATGCAAATGCAGATACAGGCTCCCGGAAAGGGGATGAAGAGAATGGAAAGAAAAAACAACAGAGCCTTCCAATTGGAACAAAGATCTATGAATTCTATAATGCACCTATTGTCAAATTTTGGTTCTACACAGTAAGTCATGATGATTAAACTGATAGAAATCGTTTTTCTCACACCTGTGAAACTGAAAGGATTCCAATGTAAAAGTACTAACCATGTAATAAATAAATATTTTACTGACTTTTGTGGAATCTGATGGGCACGGCACTCTCTTTATTCAGAGAAAAATGCACAGAGAGTGAAATAGAATGAATAACTGAATCTTACATTGTCAGCCTCCTAAAGCTCCTATCTGCTGGGAAGTTTTGGTGTGGAATACACAAAACTGAGTGCAAGCTCCACAATCCAGTCACTCAATCCAAGCTAGGCTGGATTCTCCTGCTTTCTAAAGGACCTGGCTCCTATTCTGCATTGAAATGCCCTTTAGGACCCAAGAATTAACCCCACAGTATCATTGCTATTTGCCCTGTTGCTCAGATGGGTGCAGCCCAGATGGGAGCACAGATCCTAGTCTGCTAAGGCTTCATAGGTACTTTTATTAAAAACAATTAAAACAAATCTAAACTAAAATACTTTTAACAGGTATCTAGTTTTCTGTTTATTGCATCAAGAATTTTCTGCTGTTAAACTCTTATAATAAAACAGAACATCTCTTCATGCTACTGCTTATAAATTTTGGGTATGCCTGGTAAAAGGGATACTGGTTCAAGATGTGTTCAAGATCAGGGTGCCTGATACCTGATAGGTCATAGTAATATGTAGATTTTTAATTTTAGCACATTTTAATCACAAAACACTACATTGATCCCTTTCTGCTGCCTGAGTTAATAATTTGAAAGAGAAATTCCTATTTAATTTCAAAGAGAAGTATTCAACATGGTTTTACAGTGCGAAGAAATTACATTTTAGTAGACTGTAAAAGCCCCAGGCATAAAGGGCCTGGTTTAGAGTGCTTTAAAATTGCTGGTTTTCTTCTTTCAACAAATGAGATAATTCAGCTGTCTGGATCATATATTCCGCAGCCTCTGTGATTCTTTTAGCTGCTGGAGGTCTGTGGAGGAATTTTTTTTTTCTTGTGGAAATAAGGGTCTTCAGCAGCTGAATATTTCACACTTAGCCTCAACACACAGGTTGATATGAATGTCCTAATTAGCAAAGTTATTAGGGAATTGAGTAAAGAGGGCTTTGCTTTCATGCATTATCAGGCCCCTCAGCTAAGAGGATTTGACTGCCTTCTGTCTGGTGTTTCTTCTCTGGTGATGCAGCCTTCTTTGTTCCCTGTTCCCTGTTCTGCCTTACTTCTGCCTTGAGATGGTGGGTAAACCTTTCACACTGAAAATTCCATTCTTTATAAAACTCCATTTCCTCCCTGAAATATCTTTTGGTTGGTTACTGTTTTGCTTCCAGGCTGGTTTTTCCCTGCAGTCATTGAATCCTTTTTGATTTCTTAGCTCTGGTATTCCGAGGTCTCAGAATTTTTTAGTTTGGCTGGTCACCAAAGGCTGCTTGGAAACACCAGCACCAACCAGTTTGACATTTACACAAGTGGTTGTAGAAAACTGAGTGTTAGCTCTCATTATGAGTGTAATGGTTTACAGTAACAATCCAGGACTTTGTAATACAATTTAGCGGAGATTGGGTTTGTTTTGTGTGTGTGTGTAAGTCATCTCAAGTAATTGAACACTGCCTAATCTGGAAGGATCTAGGATACATCATCTAGAATCCATAAAGGATTTTCCTCTTTTTTGGCAGATATCATACCTTGGTTACTTGATGTTATTTAATTACATCATCCTGGTGCGGATGGAACGGTGGCCATCAGTCCAGGAATGGATTGTCATTTCCTACATTGTGACCTTGGCTTTGGAGAAAGTCAGAGAGGTAAAGTCTGACCATACCAACATCTCATAATCCTTAGAATGAAGCTCGCTCTTAGAGATTATAATGGCATGGACTTGTGCACAGGGTTGAGAGGCCATACAGGAGAGATGCATCCTCTCTGTATACATATTCTAGAATATACTAATAACTAAAAATACTCTTGCTCGAAACAAATTTTGCTGACAGTGGAGGGGGGCCTCAGACACCTGCTGAATATGACAAGATTGGTCTTTTTTCATGACCATTACTTCAAACATGTAATTGGAAGTTTTTCCTAATTGTTTCTTTGTTGTATGTTCGTTTGTTCGGTTTTTATTTCAGATTCTGATGTCAGAGCCTGGCAAGCTGAGCCAAAAGATCAAAGTTTGGCTCCAGGAATACTGGAATATTACTGACCTGGTGGCAATTTCAGTATTTATCATAGGAGCAATTCTTCGCCTGCAGAACCAGCCTTACATGGGTTATGGAAGAGTGATTTACTGTGTAGATATCATTTTCTGGTACATTAGAGTACTGGATATCTTTGGTGTGAACAAGTATCTGGGACCTTACGTCATGATGATTGGAAAGATGGTTAGTGCCTAAACTGCTATAAATTATGTCTTGAAGAACTCTGTGGGAAACTAAATTCCATTCTGCTTTAAAAAGAGGTTTTCTATGGAGTAGGACTGAATACAGCCTGTGAAGAGTTGCCATATGAATTTCACACACACACACACACACAAGATGTTATACTCATGCAATGACAGATTGCAGATACACCAGGATCATCCAGAAAACCATCAGCTGTGCACAGGAGATGGTAAAGCAATGATTATATCATCTCTCTGCAGCCACAGAGGAGGTCTGTACTGAAAGCACAGCATAGTACATTTGATGCAAAGGAGAACAGGGATAGCAACGATTTTAGTATTTTAAGTATTTTTAAATATAATCTGGTATTCTGTTAAGTAACTGCTTTCCCTGTGTTTTTATCTATGCTTAATACCTGAGTATTACTTAAAGAATGATGTCAAGAAGATTCTCTTGCTGTTTTCTTGTTTGTTGTTAATGCATGCTGGCAGACAGACCTGCTGCTGCCACCGTGCTCCCTGGTGGTGCTGAGAGCCTCTCTGTGCTCTCTCCATGCAGATGATTGACATGCTGTACTTCGTGGTCATCATGCTTGTGGTTCTGATGAGCTTTGGAGTAGCCCGCCAGGCCATCCTGCACCCAGACGAGGAGCCCTCCTGGAGACTGGCTCGCAACATCTTCTACATGCCCTACTGGATGATCTACGGAGAGGTGTTCGCTGACCAGATAGACCGTAAGAGTAGAATTCATAGTAAGAGTCTGTTTCCTGTTTCTGAGGCAGATGATCAGATCCAAATTAAAGACTGCTTTTAATTTGGAAGTAGTGGTTTGGCTTTACGATGATATTGTTGTTGTTTGCTTGTGGCAGACCTGAGACTGAACAATTTTCTGTTCCCCACCTGCATGTCTTCTCTCTTGGTTTGTATTCAAATTCAGATAACACAGAAAGTGATGTAGTTCAGAATATTCTCCTGTCCAGAGCATGGCAGCGTTAAGTGTTCTGTTTGCTTGGAGGGATCAACAGAGATCATTCTGAAATGTTATTTTCGTTCAAAGATTTACTAAGAGTCAGTTCCAACAGGAGAAGAAAAGAAATAAATCCCTTGTGCAGGAGGTTAAAATACACAAATCCTTTCATCTCCAGCTCACAAGCAATGAGCTCATACATTTTTACTCCCAGTCATACATCTGTCTGCTTTCAGAACACTTCCATTTTATGAATCACTCATGTTGTTCAAAACCTATGGGAAAACAAAACAAAAAAAAACAACTCCACTTGATTAGCTTTGAATGAGGAAATAGCCTTTCTTACAGGAAACCTGCACGCTAAAAAAATAGCTGTCATTATTTTAAAGGAGATGTAAGATGTCTTGTTGCTGCTAATTTTGTGTTAATATTTGAAATTTGTACAACAGTCCAATGTGCAGTTGGCCTCCTCTAGTGTGTATCATGTAGTTTGCACTTTATCTGAAATGACAGAAGCTGCTTCAGCTTTGTGTATGTGTTACTGCAGTCACCTCCAAATACTGACAGGTAGGGAAGTGGAAGGCTGAAGAACCTGAAGGTCCAAGTTCAAAAACCATTAAAATTCATCATCACGAGAAGCTGTCATTCTAAATGTCAATAAAGTGTACTTTAACTGTTTAGAAAGAAAGTCATTAGTCTGTTTCTGAACAGTGTACCATCACATCAACTTTTTGTTTTCCTAATGAATGCTTGTTTCTTTAATGTAACTTAGGGTACAGTTAAGTGAAAGGTCAAGCCAGACCTGCTGTCTGATACTGCAGTTCTGGTGCACATGAGAGATCCTGAGCTTATCCTGGTTCACAAGTGGGACAATTCTCCCATGGAGAGGAAGTGACTGTAATGGGCTATCCCTTACCTCACTCTGTGCATTCAAATCCTACTTCAGTTTGAACAAAGAGTATTTGCCAGTGTGGACAGTTTGATTTCCTTATAAATCAAAACTCACACCTTGGCAGCCATCTCTTCAGTGTAAGAGGTGTCCCAGGCTTCTCTCATGCTTCCAGTCATATACTTAGCATGCTTTGGATTGGAAATCTTTTTCAGCAGTGCAAAAGATTTGGGGGACAAAAGGTTTGGGCTTTCTGGTTGTAAAAGTTCAGCTACTCGGTCCTTCCCAGGTCAGAAGCTTTGCTGTGTCAGTAGCCTAAGCACAAACTAATCTGGGGGTTTGTGTTGTTTTAATATTAAAATAACTCTGGCTATGCATGGCGTTTTTCTACACTGCCTTACAATTCTTCTGTACATTTCTCCTGTGTAGAAGTCTATGGACTGACTCCCAAAGATCGTTTTGCTTTCAGTAAGAAATTTTCACTCTAACCTGTCTGTGGTTCTCTGTAAACACACCACAAAAGCAGCCTCAGAAGTCATTGGGGAGTAATGGCCATGGGCAGTGTAATACGACTCTGACTCAAGTGCTGATGGCTGGTTTTGGCAAGGCCCGGGGGTGTAAACAATTTTTGGAAGAAGTATTACATCAAATATTCCCTCTGAAAGGTAGCTGGACTTTTCAGTAGCTTCTCTGAGGATAGGGTGTCATCTGGAGATCACAAGTCAGAATTTTCTGGGCTTGGAAGGCACCTTTGGAGATCATCCATTTGAACTTTCCTGCTCAAAACAGGGTAAATTAGATTTATCCCAGATTGCTTAGAGACTGTCCAGTCATGTTTACAGTACCTTGAAGGATGAAGACTGTGCAGCCTCCCTGGACAACCCGGTTTAAATGGAATTCCCCACATTCCGCCTTTGCCCACTGCCCAGTGCTGCTTCTTCTTTCACTGAGAAGAGTCTGACTCTGTGTTCTTTTCTCCCACACATCATTAGGTACTTATAACATTGGTAAGATCTCCTTGACCTTCTCCAGACTAAATTATCCCAGCTTTCTCAGTCTTGCCTCATTTGTCAGATAGTCTAATCACCTTAGTAATCTCTGTGGCCCATGACTGGACTATTCTGCTGGTAACACTTTTCTGATGCACCCCAGAAGCTCTTGTGTGCTTCACTCTCTTCAGAAGATGTGCACAAGCGAGAAGTTATCAGCATGTTGTACTCAACAGCATCATACTCTTAAACAACAGAGAAGCCTGGTTGAGTTTCTTTCAATAGTGTGACTTTTCTTTACCCGCATTTAGGAATTGGCAAGCAAGTACCCAGACTGGTAGTCAAAATGGGCATTAATGATACTGATGTTATTACAGTATACAGTAGCATGCCTATTAATGGAAATGTAGCTATTCAAAAGAAACAGCTGACAGATTCAAAGCCAGGGTGGTCAAAAAAAAAAACCAACAAACAAACAAAAAAGAGGAGAAAATGTTTCCATAATAGCTAAAGAATTATTTTTGTGTGATAAATTTTGAGTTGCTTCGTGTTGACGGCCAGTTTTGTTTACCTGCCAGAAATATCATGTATATTTAAATGATCATCTGCCAGAAGCATTTTGTGATATATTATTATCATTAGTTTGCTGCCATATGTAACATTTGGGGAAAACAGCATGAAAAGGAAATTGCAGTATGCAATGCATTTTTAACAAAGACTTTTTTCTCAACATATGTCTCTATTGTTCTGACATTTGAGTTGCTTATCTTTTCTTGGCAGCAGAACTGTATTTCCAATCATCTTTTTTTGGGTTCTGTTTTTTTATTATTCTATTGTTTTCTTTTTTCTCTCCCTGCCTCCTTTTCTATTCCGTTCCTTTGGAATGATGTTCAGTCTATGCCATGGAAATCAATCGTAAGTCTCTGTGGAGAGCTGATTATCTCATTTAGCTAAACATGTTCATTAATCTTTTTCTTGACTAGTTACTCATATTTTAATTACAGCACTCATCCAATATTCAGGTGTGAATTTTTTTTCTACTATGATGGTTTCATTTGAAAATGAGCAGAGCAAAATGCGGATCAGAAGTTTTAACTGAGTTTTAACTGAGTTGTTGCTAAGACTTGTTTCTAGTTCACCAACAGTAAAATAATTGAGTTTTTTTAAATTATGATGCATAAGTGGCATTGTATAACTAATTCCCTTTGATTACCTAGATACAATATTACTGTGGTTTTGGCAGTATTTTCATTGGTGCAGTTGAATAAAATTAGGATTCACGTAACTTTCCTGCTATACTTTTCTTAGGAAAACCAGGAAAACATGTAGGTCTGATGTTTGAAAAGCAAGTAAAATAAATGTTATTAATTACAGTCCAAATAGCTCTTTGAGACCTCAGTAAATAAGTTTAGTTTGTTTTCAAATATTTTGAAGTATTTTTCAAGTGAGTTTGAAGCATTGGGGTTTTTTGCAAAATGTTTAAAAATACTGGGTTTTCTACTCACATAAACTAAAGCTGTTATGAACTCTGTCAGACTTTGCATTTGCTGAGATTACAGCTAAAGAATCTGTAGCTGATGAAAACTTTACCCGCTACGAAATAGTTCCAAAAGTTAGCCTTGTATTTGAAATCAGGTATGTTGGCATTGCACTTACAGACAGAACAAACTTGCTGCGTTTATCCAGTTCCAAGACAGCTCTAACCTGAGACAACCTATGTAGAGAATGACTTCAGGCAATTATATTAGTTTGGTCAATATTCTCAATTTTTGTCCCATTCTCAGTAGTCTTATTTTGCTGTTACTATGTAATTTTCATTTTGGGAATTGATCTTTCTGGTAGCATTAACCTGCTGGTAACATTAACAGCCCCAGACAGGTCAAGTAACAGTCTGGGGTCCATCTAGGGGATGCAGGAAGGGGCAGAAAGAGACAGGGCCAGAGACAGAAGGGTTCATCCAGGGGACTAACACTGGTCTAAGATCCATCCTGGAGGCAGGGGTGACTCTTAGCTCAGGCAGGACCAGGTGTGCAGAGAGGGCAGAGATGTAAATTCCCAGTGAAGCTGGTCAGGGTCACTAAAGGCCTCTTCAATACACTGGGCACCCATAAATGTTGAATTTATGCTCAGCAACCAGGTGCCACCAAGCCAATGCTTTCTCTCTTTGACAAGGTATGCTTACAAGCTAGGTTCAATAATTTGTTTGTAATTCCACTATTAATATGCATGTATACACATTAAGATCTGGTCTTTGACTATTACTGTGAGAAAAAGACAATCCATGGGAATGTGAATAGAAAGCCACACTACAGAAAGGAGTTGCCTCTTCATTCACTAATATGGGAAATGTAGTTAAAAGCAGAATTTGAAGTAGAAATTGTACATACTTGCTCCTGGAAAAAACTGACAAAATTCAGCAACATTTATGCATGTGTCACCATTAAATAAATGTGAATAATATTTTTATGTATCAGGCAATTTGTGAAAAATACCTTTGCTGTTTTTCCTTCAGCTCCTTGTGGGGACAATCTTTATGATGATGATGGGAAACGCCTCCCTCCATGCATCCCAGGGGCCTGGCTCACTCCTGCTATTATGGCCTGTTACCTTTTGGTAGCAAATATCCTGTTGGTAAACCTGCTGATCGCTGTCTTCAAGTATGTAAACAATCATGCATCTTTGTCTTATTGTTGAGAATAAAGTTTCTGTTCGAGCCCATCAACTGATTCTGCAAGGGTTTGCATTCACTCAGAATCTCATTATTCCTTGGATGTGGCTGGCAAATACTGGCAACGGGGAGAAGAGTGAGGAAAGGTGGCTTTGAATTTGCCAGCGATTGCAGCCATGTGTGTGTGAGAACCTGGCTCCTTCCAATTACCTTCTAATGGAGAATGATAGGCCTCAAGGTTGCTCTGGAAAGATGAGAAGTAGGATCCATGAAACCTGGCACACACCTGACAGAAACCCGTGCGCCACTGGCAGGCACAGCTCTGCAGGAGAACAGCCCAACAGAGCTCTGAACGTCAGAAGCCTGAGGCATTCCACCACATCATCTGGCCTTTTTTTTTTTGGGTCTTGTTTTGTTTTCTATTTAGAAAAAGAAATAAAGGCCTTGCAGAGTCCTTTCATGACCCAAAAAAATAGTCTGTATTGGCCTTAAACCAACAGGAAGGATGGCTATGTGTTGCCAAGGTCTGTGGCCAATCCAAGCAGCATGCAGTGTGCACGTATCTATATTTGGACTTATCTGGAGTAAAATTTAATAAATTTCTGCTGCTTGTTCTTCCTACCTGCACTTAGGTTGCACGCTTTTCCTCTCATGATGCAGGGATTTAAAAAAAAAAACCCAAACCAAACAATTATTTGCTGACAATACTTTCTGAACAGAGCGCCTGAGAAAAGCAGGTGATCCATTTTTGTTGCCTTCAAATATGTAGAGTTGGAGGGCTTGTCAGGGTAGGTAACTTCTGTCGCAAATGCAAAAATTTTACTTGGTGTGCCCAGAAATCTGCAGCTCACAAAGCCTGTCTTTCATTTGATGTATGTAGCTTAAAAGGTCATGAATTTAAAGTACTCAAATGCCAGTCACATAGCTGGAGAGAAGGGGAAGAATCTTACAATGGTAGCTATTATTGGCTGAAGGACCAAGGAATCAGCAGTTTGGGAAGTAGGTCATGCTGTTAACTCCTGCCATCCCAGCCTGCTTGCACAGGGTTGAGATCTAGCTGGGGAATTTCTGCTTGTTACTTATCATTGATCATAGTCTCATCTATACTTAACCTAAAAAAAGCAAAAGCTATGTGTACACAGGCATTCTTTGGTTTCAGAGAGATGTTTTAACTGGTTTTATGAATGTAGATATTCTAAAGCACATAAAGTTAGGAAATAAGTGGACAGAAAATAGAAAAAGGAAGTTCCAGAGTATGATCACCAGCATAGAAGTGGAGCGAGCTGTCTGAAGATACTTGAAAATAGCTTGAAAAGCCTTTTCTAAGACAGAATATCAAGTCTGCTTTCTCTTAGTTGGTATTTCATAACTGTGACAATTGTTACCTCTGGATTGACTACTATCACTTCATACCAATTTCAAAATTAAACGTCTTTAAAACACATCTTACTTTGCTGTAAAAATGATTAATCTTCCAAGAATAAATTCCTTTACAAGAATATGCACCATGTTTTCAAATCAGAAGTTTGAGGGAGTAAAGTTTGAATTTAGGACATTCTGTGAAAACTGGAAAAGTCTTCTATGTAGGTCAAGCTGATTAGCATATTAAAGGCAGACTATGTGAAGCTTCTGAGTTTAGCATACAAAATACTTTTCATGGATTTAATACTTTGTGTAGCATCAAATACTGCCGTGTGTTAAAAGAAATAGTTTTTAACCAAGCCCCAAAATACCAATTATGTGATGCATAAATCGTGTGAGTTTCTTTTCATTGGCACCGAAGGGATTTGTACTGTAGGAGCAAATGATCTAAGAGGACTGTTCCGAGTGGTGCCTGAGGGCGGCAGAGCACCTTCTGTTTGCTACCTTCAAAAGGAGTAGTGAAATCATGAGTTCAATTTAATCCTTAGTTCAGTAGCACCAACAAAGAGCTGAACCAAGCAAATCATGTGGCTCCATGAGGTTACTTAGCTGCTGTTTTTTTCAACATAGCACTTGCTCCAATGATAAGTGAGATTAGGGACCTCGTAGAAACTGTTCCTATGTTTCCTTTCAGCAATACCTTCTTTGAGGTAAAATCAATATCCAACCAAGTCTGGAAGTTCCAACGGTACCAGCTGATCATGACATTCCATGACAGACCTGTGCTGCCACCACCAATGATTATCTTCAGCCACATCTACATCATCATCAAGCGCATCTGCTGCCGCTGCAAGAAGGGTGACGGAGACCAGGACGAGCGTGACAGGGGACTGAGTACGCAAGAAATCTTCTCTAAATTGAGCTCTTGGCAACATATTAGCAGAAAGCAGCAGCTTCCACAGCACTGAACCATTTTGTTCACCTTGACCATCAAGTGTATTTGCTGAAGACAGTATGGGCCAATATTTGTATCAAGTTAACAGCTCTTGGGCTCTGTGGGTGCCTGAGAATTTGCAACTCTCTGACGTTAATACCTCCTTTAACACGCTTTCTTAAAACAGTGAGATGGTATCTACTCAATCCAGGGCTTTACCAAGTTCTGGTGAAGCCCATATGTTGGGAGGGGCAAATAGGAGTTTCAGAGGAAGGGATCACAAATGTTTCAAGTGCCAGCTATAGTGTCAGCTCTGTGATGTGAGCAATCTGTGAATGCGAGTATCCCCCTATCATTTAGAGATTTATCTGTCATTTCACAGGGGAACTGTGGGGATTCTTCTCCTAACATACTCTGTAACTGTTAATTAATATTTTCATTGTATGCATCATGGAAATAATCAGAGGCTCACAACATCCCTCTATTTCTACATTTCACAGGAAACATTTTTGCACAATAGGGGAGAAAAAAAAGGAAAAAAAGCAAATGTAACACTCCTTCCAAATGCAAAGAGACAAATCCAGATAAAAGATGAATTGTTCCCCAAAAGCTTGGATTTTTCTTATGTGATTAAATATTTCTTAACATCTTATCCAAAGAATGTCTGTGAAGAATCTGTTAAGTTTATCTGTTGCCTATAACTGGCATCCTTTTAAGAATAACACTTGAATGCAGGAACAGTCAAACTGGCAGAGATTGCCCAAGTCTTTATCTTGTAAAATCTGTCCAGTTTGTTCAATGCAGAGCTGTTAAACAGTGCCAGAGTCATTCAGAACATCGAGCCCACCACGGATGGCCATGGACGCAGATGATGTCATAATGCATTCCACTGCCTTCACAGCTCTGCCCATCCTTAGCTAAGTGCTCATTGCCTATTTTAAAAACTCATCCGCTCATTTAGTGCAGGCGTAGAATCTGCAGTATGTCTATGTCCAAAATAAACTGCTAATTTGGATTTAAATTGTCAGCCAGAAGTTCAGAAAAAGGAAACTCCTCTTTTGTTTTCTCTTTTGCACAGAGTTATTTCTGAATGATGAAGAGCTAAAAAAACTGTATGAGTTTGAAGAGCAGTGTGTAGAAGAATACTTCCAGGAGAAAGAGGATGAGCAGCAGTCATCTAATGATGAACGCATCAGAGTCACCTCTGAAAGGTACCTATTGTAACAAAAACATCCACACCATTTGTCAGGAACAGTCTTTTTAATATCTTCTTTATACCCACGGTTGAGTTAAAATACAAAAGATTTTGATCTTGAAGAAAACCACCACAGACTCAGAAGCTGATCTGAGTCCCAAATAACTATCTGAGCAGGTGCATCTCACAAAAGAGCAAATTTCTTGTTACTCCTGCTGTTATGTCACTAAATCTGCTGGTTTGGGTAGCTTTGTTATAAGAACATCTTTGCTTATGATGAATTTTATACCTCTCATCTATCTGAGGATCACAGTTATGCTTTTTATCCATTTGAGAAAATTGCTGCTTGTTGAGTTTCCAACAGTTCATCCAACCATGAGAAACATGTTGGACCTTAATGACAAAAGCACTGAGGGTTCTTCCCTTGGACTTGTGGTTTGCATTAGGGTCTGGAACTCACAACTGCTGAATTTTAATCTCTGCCACAGATTCTCTTGCAGGCTTTGAACAAGGCATTTAGCTTTTCAGTATGAACTTCCCCATTTAAAAGATGGGGAATATTCACATGTAAATCATTATGCTTATTCTGAGGACTAGGTAATGTTTGCACATTGCTGTGTAAGCGCACAGTGCTAATGGCAGCAGCCTTTTTTACCAGGTCACTTGGCAGGACTGTTCCCAAAGGCTCTGCCTGTTCTGTCAGTAGATCTAAGTCAAGAGATGGGGGTCTTTTGTCAATTCCTTGAAATGAAGAAAAATTCTCCCTGTAATGAAAATTATTTTATTTTAAACACTCTTTCACCTTAACCTACTTCACAGTATTCTGTTGATGAAGTACACCACATACATATTTATCTATATATCTATATGTATGTATCTACATTTGTTATGAATTCGCTCTGTGAGCCAGATAATTCTTTAACAGATAAACTTCTTTCTCTTGAGAGAGGCCTTGAACATCTTGCATTATTATATGTAAAATTTGAGAACAGAGAAGTAAATTAAACCTGCTACATATATTCAAGTAGTTTCTATCACACTGGTTATCCATGGCAATTTGTCAAAATCCTAGGTATTGTGGCAGAGAATAAAGCAGGGCTGATAAGCCTCACTGATTCACTATGGTCTATGGCCACAAAGCAGATTTGCTTATTTCTCATGGCTCCTTGCTCCAGATGCTTCGTCATCTTTTGTGTATGGGAACAAGAAAACATTAATTTCCACAGTTGATTTACTAGTATATGATCTCTAAGCCATATCCCAATTAATTACTTTTATATGCATTTTTCTAGTACCATCACATCCATTATGATATAAATGATAAGAAGAAAATGGGGAAAAGTATTATTTTAATTGAACTAGACAATAGTTCCACTCCCTTCAGCTGATACAAAATAGAAAGGTGTTTCAAGAGCTGAAGCAATCCCATCAACACCAGCATATGGTTCTCTCTCCTACAGCTGCAGAACCTGTTTTACAACATGCTTGATGCTATTTTAAGTCACACCATGAGCATGTCATTAGAAAGTACTTTTCATGTAATTAATTTGATGCTTCACAGTGAAAGAGAATAACTGAGCACACAGTGGGTGGCACATGCAGAAATGTTAATAGTAGTCTGTCCCTAAGGGCTCTCTTGCCATGAATATAAGGGGAAAGTTCAAATACCTCTCTAATATGGTGTACAGAAAGCATAGATAACAAGAAAATGCTCATGCTTTTATTGCTGCACATAGGAAAAAAGAACAAGGCATGATACACACCACAAAATTCTGCCTTAGGAAGAAATCAGGAGCCTGTAATGGGTTGCTGCACCATTCTACAGGTTCTGTTCTCTGCTTCCTTTTTTTATACTCCAGAGTTGAAAATATGTCTATGAGGCTGGAAGAAGTGAATGAAAGAGAACATTTTATGAAAGCTTCTCTGCAGACAGTGGACCTGCGGCTGTCTCAGCTGGAAGAGCTCTCTGGTCGGATGGCGAACGCTCTGGAGAAGCTGGCGGGCATCGACAAATCCGAGCTGACGTACACGCGCTCGCGGGCCTCGTCGGAGTGTGATGCTGCTTACCTCCTGAGGCAGAGCAGTGTGAACAGCTCTGATGGCTACAGCATGTACAAATACCACATCAGTGGTGATGAGCTCACCTACGATGACAGCACCACGCCCATGTCACCAGCCATGCGTAAAAAAGCCCACTCTATTGGTACCAAAGAAGATGGAGCAGACCCAAGGATGCTGGTTCCGGAACACCAAACTGGACTCCATACCTCGAGTGCTAATGCAGTCACTACTGCAGATCACAGTAAATCTACACTAGAAATTGCACAGAATGTTTCCAGAGCCCATTCTGGTTCAGGTGGTTTGGGGAGTGAAAAGCAGGGTGTTTTCAGTAGCGATGGAATGATTCCTCAAAGGGTGAACCAGATGAATGCTGTTACGAACAGTCAGTCAGTAGCAGGACCAGATTTTCAGAACACTCAGTTAAAAGTAGAACGTACCAAGCTAGAAGCAACCATCTCTTATCCCTTGGACAAATCCAAAGCAATGCGCTATTTTCCTCCTGAAACTTTCAGTGCTTGTCAAACCACTATGATGAAGTCAAGGAGCTTTATATTTGCACAAGGTGGAAAGCTGGTTGGAGGAGTTAACAACTGGACCTCAGAGTATAGTACCATTATGGATCAGGTGTGCCCTTCTACAATTGAACAGTGGGCCACAGAGTGGAAATATGAAGTTGAGCAGCAGCTTTCTGAGGAGCGTCCTCCAGAGTACCCCGGGTTGATCTCTGAAGCAGAAAGGCAAGCAGAGGAGAAGCAGGTAGACACAGATGACGATAGTAATGTTGGTGAAGCAGGTATGAGTGCCTCTTACACCTCTATGCCTGCCACTGTCAAGGCCGAGAAGGAGAATTTACTGTCAGTAAAGCCAGAAAGGGCTTCTGGGTTCCCATCAGTACGCTCCAAGAGTTTGCACAGCCATTCCCGGAAAGCCAAGTCTGTGAAGGACAAATTAAATAGACCAGGACATGCCAGCAGTGTAACTAATTTGGTGGTAGCGTTTGGCAGTGCAACAGAAGAACAGAAAACCAGCCAAGAAAATGCGTCCACAGAAACTGAATGTTAAAGTGGCTTATGGCCCCTGTTTTACCAACAGTCGATAAAGCAGCGTCACTAACCGAACAAATTAGCGATTTTAAAATTAATTTCTAAAGAAGAATTTTGAATATATTTATTTATTTTCTTTTAAACTTAATAGATACATGTTCTGTTCTTCAGTAAATGCTTGCTTGGTTGGGTAAAAGGGGGATATTCTCTCAGGGTTGGATAAAGAGAAGGTACAGTCCACAGATGCCGACTATATAGATCTTACTTTGTTCCATTTCAGCCTCCTTCATAAGACCATTTACTGACAATCTCTTTATAAAAGCTCTTAGAGGAAGAGCAATATTATAATGTAATAATTTTATCAGACAGTTCCTCAAACTGAACAAATTTTTAACCAGCCTGAGTTTTATCCTTACTTATGCAGCTGGTTTCTTGTGGCCATGCCGTTTTTCACATCAAAACAAAACTGGTGGAGGCAAGGAAAAGTTATGCAGTCCCCTCTTTCACTTCTGATTTCATGCATGCTGCTTGGCTTCTCTCTCAGAATGGCATGACATAGCACTTTTCATCCACTAAAACAGGTCAGAGTGGCAAAATACAGTTGTGTTTGGAGAAATCTGACCTGGAAAGCCACGTGCAGCCATACTCTTAATCTGTCCTTGAACTTTAGTGGCATAATCTTGCTTTCAGGATCACATCTGTCCCCAACCCAAAGCATGCTCACAGCCTTAAACTGTTGAAAAACAGTGATCATTGTTTCAAAATGTTTAGGGAGATTCTAAGAATATCAACTACATGGAGATTTTAATAATAGAAATCCAAGATCTGCATTAGTGTTTTGTATAAATGAGGATTACAACAGAAGTCCCTGTAGACTTAGAATAAGATTCTGACTTCTTAGATGCCTGCAAGGGAAACAAATCAAAACAGAACAGGAAAGGTGTTCTGAGGTGAGGTGAGATCAAAATACAGCCGATCTTTGCTTGAAGCAAATCTACTGTGACAAATTCATCTTCCATTTTGCAATTTCATTTTAACACATGAAGAACAAGGAACAGTTTCTAGGAGTCCGTCTAAACAAAATACAAATTTTCCAGATGAGGATAAAAATTCTGTATGTTTTCTTGAGTAAATTTCAAAAACAAATGTCAAAGGAGGAAAAAAAGTCTCTCCAGCCAAAGCGTTTTGAGGACTAAGAGTGAAAATCAACATCTCTCGTTAGATGTATCCAAAGCACTTGTCTCCACAGTGGCATTCTAAGTATTAAGTGTGAATAATTTTCTTCATAATCGCAGGGTGTTATTTGCATCCTTCCTCACTGTTAAAATTTTAGGAACTTTGATTTCCCAAATGTTCAGCACCTCTCTTTGCAGAGGCTGCTTACCACTGAGCAGACAATTTTGAAAATGAGTTAAAGGCACGTTACTTGTTCCAGAATGCTGGTCAAAGGTTTATGCTTAACTCATTACCCATCAGGACTCATTCATACGCTATTTTGAAAAGATGTCATTTCTTTTTTCACTCACCATGAGGCCCACAGTGCAGGTCTCCATATCCTCCTTGACAATGATGCTTACAGCATTTTAAAATGCAGAGATTGATGAATGATTCTACAAATGCATTAATGGTATCTGATTTGTATTGTTTGCATCATGTTTTCATATTCCATGCATACGTGTACCCTGAAGTACTGTTACCAGACTGAATGATCGTGGAAAGTGCATAGACATTTCACAAAGTTCAGTAATCTTTTCTTTTGGACTTTCTCTGTCTTGGTTCTTTTACCAGCAGGTTTACCGGTTTCACTGCAGTTGGAACAGTGTTGACATTTTGCTTTTTACGTGGGCTTCTCTTTTCTTCAATTTTAGGGAACTTGACATTTTGTAAAAACAGAATGACATTTGAAATTGTTTCACTTCCATGTTTACTTCGATGTTACCATTCTGTGCAACTACATAGCCATTGTGTATATGTGGTTAAAATAGCCTCCAGTTTGCCAATGCCTTCTTATTGTTTGCCTGCACATTCACCAGAAATGGATTCATTAACAAACACAAAGGGATGCAGCTTTTCAGCACTGTGCTAAACAACCCGTATGCATTGTGGAATGGAATACAGCGTGTTGCATACCTCTTGTTACATTGTCTTTATGAAATGTGTGTTAATCATGGTTTTGGCCACTTAATTTTTTAGCATTTACATTGAAAATTTATCTGATAGCATGTAATTTCAAACGAAAATATTTTACCTTTGTATTTATATACTTCCTTTGTGTAACAATATTTATAAAGAAACACATGAAAAAGATGGCAAATTAATTCAATATACAGTTTTTTCTATATAATGTCAAAACACTTCACTAATCTGTTTCTTCTTATGCAGTGCATGGGCCAAACATCTTCTAAGCAAAGTTTCTTTCTTAACACTTGCCAGTAATTTTCCATAAAATTTTCTATACAGGGATGATTTTAAGAGGTTTGGATATTTTCTGTGCTCTCACACAGCATGAACTGAATGACAACCTTTCTGCCATTAACTGTGAAGTAACCATACTGGCTTTGGCAGAGTCATTTCAGACATACAGCCATTTTAATAAGATTTAAATATGGTTTTGTATGTGCATAGAAGACCAATAATAGATTCGGAGCTCACTGAGCAGAATAATGACCAACACATTTGCATGTCTGTCTCCATGCTTTCTTGAATACTGGCTGAAAGGATGCAGGCAGAGAATTTGCATTTCTGAAGAGGCATGTTTAATACTGCTTTTCAGGAAGATGTGTCCCCCTTCACTGCCAAGCATGTGGTGACTTCGCAGCAATGTCACTGTGAATTCCATTGCCATGATTTATTATGTGCTTGCCCTATACTGAAGCAGGTCAAGCTGAAAGGGTGTGTGCTCTAGGGCTATGTCTATGCAGAGATACTACTCCAAGATAATTTAAATTTGTTCGTCTTACAGTATCTTGCAATACAGACATTTCCCTTTCCCTCAAGGCAAATGTTTTCAACACAGTGACTAATTGTCATATTCACAAAGGCAGGTTCATGACCCTTGCACCTGATTCTGTGGATTACCCCTTTTTACATTGCATCATTCAGGGACTAGCTTAACTTTGCCCTCACAAGCCTCTCCTGTTGCAGTCACTTTATCCATTTTAGAAGCTGGAGTTCGATACCCGAGAATCAAGAATCTCCATTTTTCATATTATTTACTAATTCATTAAAGTAACCATCGAAACCTTCCAACTATGGTTTCTCCATGCTGCTTATTTGGATGCTTTGCAAAGTTCTGTGCTTGACTATCATCTTTGGCAAAATATTTATCCTCTTCTAAATAAAAATTAAAAGAGCGCATCTGCAAGCCCTTGTCAGAAAACAGGAACATGAGGAAAGTGCATGACCAAGGATGTTAACGGGATCATTTCATTAGCTCTGCAGGATGAATAACAGGACTCTGCCCTGTTACAGGTGCTCTGGGCTGACACAAAGCCTGTGTGCTGCTGGAGCCCTTCATGTGGAGCAGGTGAGTTTTCCAAATGACAGCAGCCCTTGGACACAGTGCTGGGGTCCCACAGATGCTTCTGCAACACTGTCCTGTCCAGCAGATCACTTCTGCCTGAATTAGGATTGCACTCAAAAGCTGTTGGGAGCCTTGGATGTAAAGTCAAGAATTTATTATTAGTGTAACAAGTTTTAACAGTCTAATATATGAATTGTTATTAGTTTAGATCCATCTAATTAGAGGAGAGACAAGACGAGAGAACAGAAAAGAATACTGCTATGCTACTGATGGAAAAACAGAAAAACTACTATCTACCCCTTATTTTGATGTTTATTGACACCTGCTCTGATCCTCTGGGTCTAATGGTCAGTGGCTACAGTGAGGATAGAGAGGACATACTGCCAGCTGTCAGCATCCCAGCTCCTTTGTAGGGTGAGCATGACGATCATGTTGTTTCTTTGTCCTTATTTTTACTACTTTAGGGATATTTTTATGTGAGCTACAAAGCCATATCTTGTTTTTCATCACTTGCCTTTAAATCCTACAAATAAACCTGAATTTCCTCGTCATTAAAAAAATTGCTTTCACAGCTAAACAAATGAGGGACAGCTCGAGGCAGCTTAAGGCAAGTTCAGACAAAGCAGTCCCAACAAGCCTCAGTCCTGAGGCCTTACAAAGTCAGCAGAAAGCCTGTGGCCTGTTACTAACAGTGACAATTAGCCTCTGCTTGCTGGGTTATGAGGCTACATTAGCCCTAGGGATGTTTTCTTCTCACTGCAACCATTGCAGATAAATATTCTACCACATGCAGCAGTCACCTAAGCTGAAAATTCAGCCTAATTGTGGATTTCGATCCCCTGTTGTGATCCAGCATCAGACAGGAAGGCAAAAGTGATGTGAGGAGCTGGCTGATGTGGCCGTTTAAAGACCATTTCAAATGGTGCCAGGCACGGGGGTTTGCGGTAGTCATAAAACAGTACCCAGCAGTACTCTGCATTGTAGGCTGACAAACCACAAGCCTTGGGAGAAGTGAGACAAAGGCTACAGGTTTTCTTAAAACTGCAACTTTCTTTTGCTTTTTTTCAACTGTTGGCTTTATCTGCAGAGTTAGATACAGCAATGTGGTGCTTTATGGTTGATGCCCTCTATGTTTACAATGGATGTCTTCATAATAGGCTTTAAATTATTCTTTGCAGATGTTCAGCTGAAATATTTAAGTGCTGGTATCCGCCTAGTGCTTGGTGTTGGAGTAATGAAAAAGAGGGTGCATAATTTCATGTGCCTGCTCCTCTTTGGTCTCTGCATCATGAAACTCCCAGTAAAACCACAGTGCTTCATCCTGCATGACTCTAGATGCAAGCATCTCCCTTTGCTTGCCCTAACTGGACTGTTGTGCTCAGCAAGCTATCACCTGAGCAAACCAACAGCCTTCAAAAAGGGCCATGGAAAAAGATCAGATTGTAGTTTAGAAGCACCAGTAATCCAATAGTCACTATCACAATACCTGTTTGAAATACTCCAAGCCAAGGTAAAACACTGCCATGAACAGCACCCAATAACTGCAGGCAAGTAATACGTACACAATGATTAACAAGGACAGTACCCTTACGTGACATAGCAAAGGTCCATACCATTAAACCTCCACACAAAGAACACAGCCTCCCCTTCACAGATGTGCCCTGCAAAGGAGGCTTCTTTCCTGAGAAACCTCATGAAACTAAAACCTCTGCATAGTTTTTATGGCTTTTGTACATATTTGGCCAAGACTATCAAAGTTGCTGTTTTATGTAAGTAAACACATTTTAAATATTATTCTCCTAGATCTTCATCAAGGACATTCAGGAACAACTGGGGTTTTTTTATCAACTGCTTAATAAATTTTAGGCATTGTGTTTTTATTCTGTAAGAGGTAATACAGATCTGTAGGGCTGGCTCCCTCACAAGTCCCCAGTCAGAGTCCCACACTTCTGAGTGCAGGCTGAGGCAACTTGGGTGTACAAACTATTGAGTGCACAAGTAGAGAGGAGTCCAGGTAAAGTAATAAACTGTGCCACTTCCAGTGAAAAATAGAACTGACTTTCACGAGTGAATCTCCTTCACAGACCTGCTGCACATTTGCTATAGCTCTGGGCTCATAGCTCAGCTGTGAAATCAGACAACACTTGTGTCTTTTTGTCTTGGAGTTCAAACCAATAATTGAACCAGTCTTCAGAGAGCTATGAAAACATGTGAGTTGCCAGAGAAATACAGGCCTGGAAGAGATCATCTGCACCAGGCAAGTTCAGCTATGTCAATAGCATCAGTGGCAGATGGTGGTCTAACCTGTTCTTGAACATGTCTAATAAAAGCCATTCTCTAATCTGCTGAGAGATCAAAAGGGACCATTGTGAAAATCTGTTCTGACTTAACCCCAGCCCTCATGCATTGCAAAACCAAAGCACTTCCCTAGCCTCAGAGCTGCCTTGGGAGATTGTACCAGAATTTTAGGGTGCCTAACCTGAGCGTGCACTGAACACAGCAGGTTATGCACCCCAGCCATAGCTAACAGGTAATTACCTGCACTGCCACAAACAGTGGCACTGTATGTAAACAGAGCCCCAGGAGACAACCACAGTGTTGGGGGTGATACCACTGGGAGAGCAGGCCAGGCTGCTTCTTGGAGGGAGTGGCCAAGTGAAAGGGTCCTGGTCAGGCTAGCACACAGGAGATAGCCCTGAATAACAAGGTAGAGGCAAGGAAAATAACTGTTGAGTAAAAGAAAGTATTTTTTAAAATGATAACACCAGACATGTGCAGTCTTTTCAGTTCAGCTGGCTTGTTGCGTAGCTGTCTTCCCACCATGTTTTCAAGACTGCTCTCATAGAACAAAAGCATTCTCAAAAATCTCTGGCTTAGCAGAACTGTTTGAAGAAAGTGAGCAAGTGAGGCAGAGCTGGGATGGCCAGAGTTCATTGCCAAAAAGGAGCCAGAGGATTTCCCTGCCTGTCCTGCTTGCCCTTTTGCCTTGTCTGCCCTGCCCCGCCTGCCTACCCTGCTCTGCTTGCCTGTCCTGCTCTGCGTGTCTGCAAGTTGTGACAATTAACTTGCTTCTCCAAAGTGCCCAGTTCTGCCAAATCAGCCTTGTTCTCCTACTGGCATAGAACTCTTTCAGTGAAAACTTGTAACCAGTTCCAGTAACAATCCTCACAAATCTTGTGAGAGCTTTTTTTTTTTTTTTTTTTTTTTACTTTGTTTGCTCCTTTTCAGAACAGCATTGCAATTTCAATGTGTCAGTGCAGTCCTTAATGGAAATTTTTGCTATCTTGTGATCATCCTCTCATGAGTAAGATTGCTTTTGCAGCTACTCTTAAAAAGTCTCTGTGCTGATGCAGAAATGCTCTTGTAATTCTGATGTGGTGTAAATAATCATCATTTTTAATATCACTGGCAAATTCATTATGTGCAATTTCATGTCTGGGCAATTTCTGCCTTCCTCACCCCCTCATTTTTCCCCCCTTTTTGAGTTAAATTCCCTTTCACCAGTGTTCTGAATATGAACAAAAACTTTAAAGAAGGATAAAGATAAGGGCTAGTCCTGTATTATTTCTCACTTATCAGACATCCAAAGGATTTAGGTTATGAAAGGGGATGAGAGGAGCTGTGGTTTGCTCTCACAGCACTCAGCTTTACACCATCAGCAGCATCTGCAGCACAGTGCACTCTCTAAAATGGACTGGGGCATGAGATCATGCCAGGCTGAATAATCCCACTTAGACAATGATGTTTGCAGAATAAAATAAAAGTGGTATATGTAAAAATAGAGAGAAAAGTAAAGGGCGTTGTCTGCCAACAGCAATAAAATGGGACCTTTGTGCAAGGAGGTGCACTTGCTTTGAAAAGTAAACTTGGATTTGCTTCATCTTCTCTATCTACAAGTCCAAGAGCAGGGTTCTCCCTCCTGGGCTGTTGAACAGCATTAAATGTATGCAGGTGAACTTTCCTCAGCCTAGGCAGGTGCCAGTGAATTGTTTCCCTCCTCACTGTTCAGTCAAACCTTTCTGCTGCAATCAGTGAGGCAACTCCTCTAAATTGTGGAATCCAGATTGTGCCCTGAAGTCTGTTCTTCCATTGAACACACACCTTCAGACTTCTCAAAAAAATCCCAGGGTCTATAATGCAATATAATATACTTTCTATTAATGAGGGAAGATCTTGACCTTGCAGCTGATGTTGAGTGCTGAATGTGTCATTTTCTGTCTAAAAATGTGTCCATTTTTCTGGAGTCTTCACCACTATGCTGTAGCAGGCCTTTACTAATGTTACACTGCACATGAGCTTTATCATGACCAAAATCCTGCTTTTTAATATGGTGAGGCTCCAAAACGCCAGCAGTTTGTTTGTCAGGTCCTGGCCTTGAACTCCCAGCCCTAAACCATGGTCCTTGCTGTGAACTCTGCTTGGCTCATAGCTGGAACCATGACTGTGGTGCAGCAGCAGCTAGGGGCCAGCCCTTCTCACCCTACTGAACACATCAGACCTGGCTCCAAAATCTGGAGAGACCTGGTGGTTTGACGCTGTTGCCTTGTGGCTGGATCATTAGCAGGAGAACCCAGACCCCCTTCCTTAGATCTCACAGCTGACAGACCATGTATTCCTGATCTAGGATTCTCTATTAAACTGCATCTCCACCCAAACTGTTGTTTCGTGTAGGAGATAGTTCCACTGTGGAGACCAAGTCCAGAGCAGTCATATAGTCACCTGCAGGATGGACTTTTATGGGTGCCATAAGGCCACAAAGCAAACATGAGCAGTTACTCAGTTTCCTACTTAAAAAGAGATAGCAGTGATGGATTTTGGGACTTTAGGTAGGTGCCTGTGTTATTTTCATGTCCAGGAGAAGCTCAGGTGAGGAACACATGAGTGCCTGGAAGGCTTAAAGTTACACAGATGTTGGATCAACGTGCAGCTCCCAGCAGGGCTGCAGAGTGGGAAGGTGCCTGCAGCAGCTGCCTGGGGCATCATCCAGCCATCACAGAATGCCACACAATATGCTGAGTTGGAAGGGACCCACAAGGATCATGGAGTCCAGCTCCTGGCCCTGCACAGAACCATCCCCAAGAGTCATGCCATGTGCTTGAGGGGGCTGCACACACCCCACAGCTGTAATGTGCGCACACCTCGTGTAAAGGGTGACAGGGGAAGAACTCCATAGCAGTAAGTGATTCACAGAGTCACAGAACGTCGAGGGGTTGGGATGGAGCATACATCACCCAGTCCAAAGCCCTGCCACGGGCAGGGGCACCTTGCGCTAGAACAGGCTGCTCAAGGCCTTACAGAACCTGGCTGTGAACACTGCCAGCGATGGAGCAGCCACGGCCTCCCTGGGCAGCCTGCGCCGGTGTCTCAGCACCCTCTCTCTCCACCATGCTGCAGCTGGATTTTACCGCTGCCTTAAGAAACAGCCCGGGGTAGCAGCAACTCCTGCAGGCCCCCGAACGGGGCTTTCAGTCCCCGCGGGGCTCTGAGGCCAAACTGCGGCGATCCTGCGCTTCGGCAGCGGGCCCCGCCCGCTGCAGGCCCCGCGCCTGGCCGTTCCCCGGGGCAGGCCCGGCCCGGGCAGGACGGCCCCGGCGGGCCGGGCAGGACGGCCCCGGCGGGCCGGGCAGGACGGCCCCGGCGGGCCGGGCAGAACGGCCCCGGCGGGCCGGGCAGGACGGCCCCGGCGGGCCGGCGTCCCCCACCCGACAGCGCGGCCGTGCCGGGGCCGCGCGGGGCCGCAGGCCGGCCACCGTCACCGCGGGCCGGCCATCACGGCGGGCCGGGCCGCTTGTTCCCTCCGCGCCGCCGTACGCGGCCGCTCCCGCCCCTCACGGCCCGGCCCGGCCCGGCCCGGCCCGGCCCGCCGGGGCCGCCGCCCGCCCAAGGAGCCGCTGGGCCGGCCCGGGGAGGCGGAGGGAGCCGCGGGGGCTCCATGCGGGGCGGCGGGGCCCCAGCCCGGGCCTGCCCAGGCCGCTGGCTCCTCCCTTGGGGAAGGAGGGTGCGCCGGGGCCGCCCCCGCGGTGTGACGGGGAGCGCAGCCCGAGCGGCCGCGGGCGCCGGGCCTGAGCCGGCGGGTGTCGGCACCACCTCCGGGGCCCGGCCCGGCCCGCCCGCCCGTCGGCGGCCACAATGTTCTCCCTCAAGCAGCCCAAACCCACCTTCAAGTCGTACCTTCTGCCTCAGGTAACCGCCTTTTACTGCCATTACCGACCTGCCCTCCCTGCCCTGCCTGCCCCGGGCCGTCCCTGTCCCTGGCCCGGGTGCCGCCCCGGGGCTGTGCCCGCTGGCCCCGGGGCTGTGCCCGCTGGCCCCGGGGCTGTGTCCGCTGGCGGCGAACAGCACCTGGTGCCCGCCGGCCCGAGGGTGGCGAACAGCACCTGTGGAGGGGCTGCCGGGCCCCCGAGCCCTCCGTGCCCCGCGAAACAAAAGCTGCGCAGCCGGTTCGGGGTGCAGCCCCTCGGCCTCCGGGGCTCCGCGTCGCGCACGGACAGAGTCCGCTCTGTGCTCGGGGAGCAGGACTTCTATCAAAATGAAGTCTTGTGTTCATTAAAATCTCCCCGTGCGAGATTATTTTGGAAAGTTGTGAGTTACGCTTCAGGTGTTTGGGCTCGCTTTGCTCGCGGCGCTGGGCGGGATGAGGAGAAAGCAGCGGGCGCTACTCTGCTGTGCAGATAATTCAACTCTCACTTGTAGCCATCGTTTCACGTGTCTGATGGCATAAATAAGAAAGCCAAGTATATCTATCAATTATATACAGCGCATATAGTACTGAGTGTGTTGAGAACCACCAGGATTTTTTTGTGTCATCTGGATGTGCACTTGACAGAAAGTGATATTTATTTACTTTAGACAAGACAGGACCCCTTCAGGCAACATGTTTGACGTGTTGACTGATTTTTGTTTTTCACAATTTCTTAGTAAAAGTGAGATGTCGATGTAAGCAGTTCTGGATATTCCTAGTCCTGGGAAGTGGTTATATTGCTATGATTGTAGGAACCATGGGTTATTTCACCAAAGGTTCTGGTCTTTTTATAGAAGATTTTTATTTTTAAGGTTTGAAACTGAAGTGCAAGTAGGCATATGTGTGTTCTAGGCCTTGAAATCTTTCCTATGTTGAAAAGCTGTGCATGTTAGAAGTTAGTAGAGAAGGGTTTTTTGGGTGTCTATATCTGTAAAACTTGCTGAAGATCTTGAGCTATTACGAAATGTCAAGCCAAATTGGGTTTTGTTCATCCTGTGTCTTGTGATAGTTTGGGTTACCCAGTTTGTCGAACATGAATATTTTGAAAATTTTATTATTCTTTTGATACTAATCTAAATGCCCTCAAAATTGTTTAAAACTCTTGCTATGATTGGATTCTAGCTCCTTAAAATGAACTTTTTAAGTTAAAACAACTTTCTCTTCTGTACAAGCAGATCAGGCTTGCGTCTGGCAGTAAAGTTCTGAGCCTTTAGTAAAATGATCTTTTTTTTTTCTTCAGGCTGACGACAATATAGCGTCAGAACCCAGGATTAAAAAACTGGAACCAGTACTTTTACCAGGTAGGCGTGAATCAGGAATTTGACAAATACCACTGTTGGTCTTGGTTTTGGTATGTGTTAATCTTAGCATTGCTCAAGGAGGGAGTATTGCTTTTGAGTAGGAAAAGGTAATATTTGTGTCTGTACAAACTTATTCTAACCCACCTGAAACACTAAATAAATACATAGGCAATTTTGCCTGTGTGATGCTTTACTACTTACAGAATAGTGTCTTGGTTTTATTGTGAGTATTGGAAATTAAACCACTGTTAAGTGTTTTTACATTCTTGACACCCTTTGGAAGGCTACTGGTAATTACACTTTCATCAGATAGTGAGATATTGTGTGCAGAGCCCAGTAGCAAAGCTTGTGTCGGAGGCTTCCTTTATTTTAAAGGAAAATAGTCACAGAATTTGCAGTATGCAGGTATGATTGACTTCTGTATTGGAAAACTTCTAATGCCATTTTTATTCATTTACTCTTATTGATTATGGTGCTGTTAGGTAAGTTTGGAATAAGTGTTTTCAGACCTCTACAGAATAACCTTTTTGGGGTGTGGATGAAATAAAGAGATTCTTTTATTACTGTTCATCATTGCATATTTATAAATATAGGGTATTAACTACATCGATATTTTAAATAAGAAATAATCTCTGGTAAATGTCAGTTTGATCAATGAGGGTTTCTAAAAGCCTTTTTTCAGATGTGGAAGGAACAATCTACTGTTCTCAAGATTACTTTCATTTCAAACTACATCACAGTAATGAATTTGGCTTGCAGTTTCTAAGGATAATTTGGAGCTTAAAACAATGCCATACTACAGCTTTTTCGTAGCATTCAGAATGTATATTAAAAATATGAATTTACACACACACTGATATAGGTATAAACAACCCTTAAAAATTATTTCTGTCACTGCTTTACATGAGCCTGTTGCTAATTAAGCAGTACTAATTGATATGTGATATGGTCGTGAGGTATCTAAGAGGCTGAAATACTGTGGAAGAGGTTCAACTGAAAATGTAAATAACAACTGCCTGACATTCTTCATGAAACAAAAGAATGCGGAGTTTACTTGAGGCATAAATATCTTAAAATACATTGCTGAGGTTGCTTGATATTTGAAATAGTTATATTTTTGTGCTTGCAAAACTTCTGCTTACCACTTGGCATCTCACTGATCATGTTGCAGTTGATATTCATCCAAGGCCTTTGACTCACAAGGAAGTGACTGCATGTTCTTCTCTGAGGCATTCCACAGCAAATGCAAGGCAGTACGAGAGTGCTTTGCTCAAAATGTAGCACATCTTGCCTTTGCTGTGGGACCTGGCCATGAGCAGTTAGAAAAAGTCATTTCTGTGCTGCCACTTCTTGCATTGTGGCTCATTGTCTATCGTGAAACTCCCAAATACTCCTAAAATGGTGCTGACTGGGTTTGTTTTTCTCAACTGGCTTGTATTTATTCCCTCTTTGCATTATTTTCCTTGTCTGCACTCTCTTTGAAGTCAGCATTTCATGACGTTGGGGACATTTGTATTAAGTTGCCCCAGGTTAAGTAGAAGCCACAGTATGATGTACCACAGACTTAAAATTTCTACCTCCATATCATTCTAAGGTATTACTTTGAATTATTCCACAATAAAATTCACTGCTCTGTATAGCCACAGAGCAGCTCTGACAAAATCTGTTCACGACTCTGTGTGAGAGTTGGGAGGGTGTTAGAAGTGACTTATTTAAAATTACTTAAATGCAACTCTTCCTGTTTGAAGTTAAGCACCAGCCTAAACACATTTTTTTTGTTTCTGTCATCAACCGTGCTGTAGAAAAGTACAAAAACAAGTACACATTGTACTGTTGGATAGACTGGCTTTTGGATTTGTCATAACCCAAGTTACTGGCCAAATTCCAGCTCATTTAATTATATTAAGGCTGACTTGCACTTCCTTGTAAATACAGTTTCAGTATGGCATTCCTAATATCCTCTCCTTAGCAGTTGTGTGAAATGCTTTTGCTCTCAGGAACGGAGATCAACCTGAGCAGCTTAACATTCGTTTGTTATGCTTTTTTAAGCAGTGGAGTTTTTAAGGAGTTTTTTTGGAATTAAGTTACATTACCACAAGCGAGTACTGGCTTTAGTAATCTCCAAAACCTGCAAATGGTTGTATTAAGCTTTTTATTCCTAAAACGTAGTGACTCTGACGGGGTGGCTTGCTTACTAATTCCAAAGGAGCTAAATACCCTGCTGTCTAACTTGTATTTCTGTGCAGTGGAGGTTAGGACAAGGAGTTACAGTCCAGGAAATAATACATCTGGTTAGAGAATGAAGTGGTTTTTACAAAAAAAAACAACAAAAAAAAAATCATTGGAATCAACTTTCAACCTGTAGTTTGTTTTAAAAGTTTTCTCTCGAGTCCGGAGCCCACATCTCATCAGAATTTGGAGCAAAAGCCTGTATTCTCTTCGAACTGGATGTGCTGAGGAGGGTGTTTATGGGGAAAAGGAACAAGTATCACTTATAAACAAGTGAAAACCTTGGTTGTAAGGAGCAATACTGATACTGCAGTAGGGAAAAGCAAGTAATTTTCTAGAATTTGGTATAATTGCATTGCAAAACACATGATATAGGTTTGAGGTGGCGTTATAAAAATGTTTGTTTTTCTTTCTGTAGCTCTGTTTTCCTAGAACGTTAGCTCTGTGAGTGAGAGTTTCTGCAGACTTAGTTAAGAGTTGGCCTCTGTAACAGTTTCACTTTTCCCCCATTGTTTGTGTGCATTGCTGGTTTTATAAGCATGTCAAAGAGGAAAATTACAGAAATAGCAGGTAGTCTACCAGTGAGTCTGTTAAAGTGCCTTTCCTGGCTGGTAGGAACATAGTCTGTGTACCTTAAGGGAGTGCAGAGCTCAAGTTGTTAAACCTGAGGGCGTGTTTTGTTCTGGTGATCAGCTGTAGCCAATTTCCACAACTGTGTCTGTAGCCTTTTCAAGTCATCAACTTGAACATTCAAAAACCTGTCCAGCAGAAGCGGACTGTGGCAGCAGAGTCACAGTCTCCACGATGTGAATGGCAAAGAAGTGTGGAAAAGTGCAATACAGGGATGGACAATGGACCAGTCCAGCGTCTGTACTGGAACCAGTGCCACACTGTGGTTTAGGCAAGACCAGGCATTGAGATCGTCCCTGTTGCTCACACAGGCCATTCTGCAGCAGATTATGTAACCAGTGTGGGCAAAGGATTGCTCCTCCCGAGTCCTAATGTCCTCTTGAATTAGTTAAATTGTTGCTCAGTATGCTAATTTGCCAGTGGATTAAGATAGTAGCTGTTACCTGTAAGTTTTTGCAAAAAGGCTACAAAGTGAGGAGTCCCGGGATACAGAAACAGTGCTCCTACCATGGTCAATTCCTCTTGCTGGATTTGTCTTACCTGAATGTATGCAGCTGCTTTCTGCAGCCGTGTAAACGTTTATCACCCACAGCTTCACATGGTAACATGTTCATCAGTTTAATTATATGCTGTTACAGCTCCTTTTGTTTTTTTCTGAAATGACCATCACCCAGTTCCTTTGGATAAACCCTAGTTCTTGTAGGACACAGCAAACAGCAAGCCACATTCCTCCATTTCATGGAAGTTGTGATTTTTAGACGAGTGTTATTTGTCTACTTCGGTTTTTTCCCCCTTTAGCTTAATTGTCTTAGTTGGTACTAAAAATGAAGTTTCCCATATCTGTAATCATATTTTGATTAATTCTGAACATTTTTTGGTTGTGCTGAGTTCCTGGTTTTTGCTGAGGTGGAATTATGTAGCATATTCAAGATTTTTGCCATTGGATATATTCGGCTTTTATTTAATAATGCTGATTGACTTTGCCACGTGCTTTTTTGATTTTTGTTTGGCTTTTTAATAAATATATACGTGCCTTTAGAAAGGCAAGTGACTGTAGAAATTAGATTTTGGGAGGTTTTTAAGACTGTATCATGGAAAGATTTAATCTTTTAGAAGAGACTGTTTCTCTCACAAGTTATCTCCCAGCTTTTTGGTTTTTTTTCTGCTTTCTGCAATTCCTTATTACATTGAGTCATGTGTTCCAGAGCAGCTGCAACACATCATGTGATAGGAGAGGGAAATCCACTGTTCACTGAGGCACCCTTGTGCATTAGTGCCCCAGGTACGTTCTTTCCTCCCAGCTTTGCACCCCTGCGCCTCTCCCTTGGCACGTCGGTGTGTGGTGTCGCCGGGCTGGCAGTGAGTGCTCGGGGCCGGGGCAGGGCGGGACTGAGCGCGCCGGGCCCGGCGTGACGAGGTTAATGAGTAACCCCGGGATCTGTCGGCTCTGCCCTGCTTGGCTGTTAGCAATCGTTTTGCCTTAATGCCTCCAAGGTAAACTGGGGTTGTTTAGTTGGTACAAGTGCTGTGCTGTCACTGTCGGTGCCTTTTCCCGTGGATGTTTGTGGAATGAGGTATTGATATTGGTCTGTTAAGCGTGTGCGTGTGTTGCTGGTGAGTAGCGACAGCCTCCCAGTGCTCAGAGCACCTGAACAGAACTTGCCTGAGGGCAGCTCCTCACTGTTCCAAAGCACTCCGAGCTGTTGATTCTCATTTCCAGAGTTGCGGAGTGCTCGCCAAGGCTCGCTCCCTCCTTGTGCAGCTGAGTAAGACATCATATTGCAGGGTTAGGGGATTTTTCCCTGCATCAAGTTCTTTATTTGAAATTGAAATGTTACTGTGAAAATTCATTTCTTTGTTTTTAAAATTAATATGTGATATTAAAAAGGAAGCAAAAAAGCTTTGTAGCTGCAACTTTTTTTTTCAGGAATCAGTGTCATACAAGAGCATGAATTTATTTTCATCGTTTAAGAATGGCCAGATGAGAAGATCAGATTGGCAGTTTGGAAAATAATGCAATTCCCTAAAGCTTTTTTAAAGTAGAGATTTCAATTTTTTTGTTGTTGTCTATCCAAAGATTGCCAGAAGTTTTATATAAGTTATGAGAGTTTAGAATTCTGGATTTGAAATCTGAAACAACAGGTTTCTGCAAACTAGCTTTTCAGAATGCAAGAAGTTTTAAAATGAACCAAACACTTGACTTAGATTTAGAACAAGATGTCACTTACAGTAAGTATATACTTAGTACTCTTTTCAGTCACAGCTTTTTTGTTTGTTTGGCTCAAAATAAATTTTCAGGCGTGGTTTGGGTTCAGTTAACTGCTTGTTCTGTGTTTGGGTTTGAGTTTTTTAAGGATTGGCAGGACGTAAGTACAGCCAAGGCGGTCTGCATGCAGAATCTAAGTACCAGATACAATCTTAGAAGTAGATTTTACTGGATGGAGTAATTTTGTCTTGCCTTTGTTATAAAAGGCATTTCTTAAAGCTTCTGACTAGCAATGTATTTTAGTATTTGTAAACATCTGCAAAAATCATTTCCTATATGCATCAGATTAGCCATCAGCCGATATGGGAATAATTCCTTGAAGCTAGAAGGATGACCCTGTTTTAAAATTAAGTATTTTAATGTTTTTACATGTGCATTTTGCAAAGAAGTTACAAAGTAATTGCTTTCTGCCTACTCTGCCCCACGTGTGTTTAAGGTCACAAGCCATTAAAATCCAGTAGATTCTGAATTGTCATCTCTCCAAGCTACTGGGGGTTTTGTCTCTTAGCAATTATGTTTTCTCCCAACGAAGCAAGTCTTCGGTGAACTGATTCCAAACTAATTTCTAAACAAATGTTTCTGTATTAATTTATTTGGTAAGCCAAACCTGTATAATTTAACAGAGACTCAGGAGTACATTAGAAGTTCAGCATCTGTAACTTGTATTGGTAACATAGTTATAGAATAACAAGCTGAAAACCTCAGTCTTCTCAAATTGTTACTGATTATATTGTTTAGGCAAAGTCAGGGTTTGGGAATCTGTAGTTTATGTAGCCAGACTTAAA
Source organism: Chamaea fasciata (assembly GCF_029207755.1). Taxonomy (NCBI): domain Eukaryota; kingdom Metazoa; phylum Chordata; class Aves; order Passeriformes; family Sylviidae; genus Chamaea; species Chamaea fasciata. Next base: position 5,335,497 of record NW_027094099.1, read on the forward strand.
AATATGCAAACACCAAACACAGTCCCTCCTCACTGGCTTGTCTGTTGTTCACATCACAGAACTCTGACCAAGTCATTGCTAAAACTCTTTATTGGAGGCGTTCTGGTGATAAGAATTTATTTTAATTTGGCCCAGCTATACATACAGATGCCAACAGAAGCTGTTTATTGTTCTATTTTTCTCACACGCAAGTGCATTCTTATAAACTGCTTCATGTTCTTTGTGCAGCCAAAGAACAAGGCCAGATCAGAGCTAAGTCAAGTGAAATTTGAACTGACAAAAAAGGAATAAAAAATCCATTTTCAACTGGATCACTTCTCTGATGTGACTAACAAAGTCTGTCATAAATGTCTGTGCCAGCACAAGGCTTGAGGTGGAAGTGAATGTTGAATATGGAACTGTTTCTATTTTAGCAGTAATACAAGTTCCTGGATTAAAGCAACTCTATAAGCAGTTTTTTAATTTGCTGCAATACTTTGTTCTCGGTCTATTTGATAATGGGAGCTTTGCTCCTGATGGATGTTCCGTTCTTGCCATCTGAACTCCTGGTTTTTGTTGCCTCCTCTACAATCTTGTGTCCTTCATTGCAGTTCTGAGATGTGGGGAAAGCTTTTGTGGAGCATCCCATCCTAGTTCAGAAAAGCAATTATATTCTCAGGTTTGTTTGGGGCTTTTTGTTTGTTTTTTTTGGTGTTTGTTTGTTTTTGTGGGGTTTTGTTTGTTTATGTTTTGGTTTTTTGGTTTTTCCCCCAATGTTCATAAAGATTTGCCATTACTGGGCAAATACTGATTTGAGTCTTGTTATTTTGCAAGGGAAGCACAGAGATGCTCTTTGAAGACTTACCAGGAAGCCTTTTTTTGCTACTTTTTCCCTTACTGAGCATTAAAAAATTTATCCAAGCTCTTTTCTCTTAGCACACTAAATAAACTAAAATATTAATGTATCATATTTTAATAACCATTTTCTAATAAGTCTGGCAAAGCAAGCTTTTTTGGTACTGTGCATTTATAACCCACCACTCTCCAAGCAGTGGTCAGAGTTGTTTGGTAGAAATCTCAGGTTCTCCTATTAAAAATTAATGCAAATTGTTTTTCATTCCCCAATAATCACAGAACTGAGCTGTTCTTTTAGAACAACCTTGTAAGAGCTCATGAAAATCAGAAAATAGATGAAAGAAAATTATTTCATGAGCTTACAAATACTTTTTTTTCTTAAGTTTGGAAGTGCCTGAGCACACTGAACAGAAGATTCATTTAGAAGTGGATTAGAGACATTTACATCTAAATGCTTGGCGCATACTAATAAACTCATACAGTTTTGGTATTCTCTCCACAAGAGAGCAGATAAAGGCACAAAAATGTTGTAGATTTCAGTTACTTATTAATGAAGTTTTTATTGGAAATTCCTACTTGGGAATTTCCGAGAGTTAATTATTTGCTAAATATTTAACAAGTGAACTCATTATTGTGCATTCTTAATGGTTAAATGGCTACTTGAATTAACCTGAGCTTTTCTACTGTGAACTTCTGTCTTTCACATGAACAAGCTGTTTTTTTGTTGTCTTACTTGGGTATAATCACTATCAGCATTGTAAATGAGAAACAGGAGTTCAGTTTCCTAAGTGCATTCAGGTGCTGGTTTTGTATGAATTTAGGTAGAAATTACATGACTGCATAAAGTACTTAATAACTTCTCTTACGCTTATGTCTGTCTGTCATATCAAACATCCACAGAGCTTCAATGCTCATTAATGAAAGTTTATGCCAACAAATCCTGTCTTGTGCTTCTAGTACAGCATTAGGAAAGTTCCCTCAGTAGCATGTAAGGTACCTGCAAACTCACAGAGCTTGTAGGATTTGCATTATTAATTTATGGAGTATGATCTCAGCCATCCATTGCCTCCAACAAGTACCAGATTTTTATTGTGATAAAAACACACTGCCTGTTTGCATTTAAAGATGTGTACATATGTATGTGCGCCATGCTCCATCTCTCTGTATATGTACTGATCTGTGTATGTGTCTGTATATATAAAATACTGCTCAATTCCTTTAATTGTGCAGCATTGTTGTGTTCAGTCGGTGTTGTTAGAGTTGTTGAAAACTGCCCAGTCTGTATCACCTCCTACATTAGTAAGGTTGTGGTCCTTCATGCTACTCAAATCACCCTTCTTCCCTGAAAAGTTACAAATTACTACCTTTCTAAGATAAACCAAAAAAATGAACCTTGATCCTGTGAGGCAGGGCACCAAAAGTTACAAAAATATTGTGGTGAAAATGGTGTAGCACATCCTTTATTTTAGGAGGTTCGTGATTCGGGATTGTGTTTCCGATTTTTTGTTGCCGCCAAGCCTGCTGCAGGGCGCTGTGGCTGCGGGCTGGGGGAGCACAGCTGTGCTATCCAGGGCTCCCTCCTGCTGATCCCTGTGCTCAGCAGGGTTACTCCTGCCTCTCTCCTGCTCCCACGTGTTCCCAGGCTCTGCTGTCTGCTTCTTATTTTGATTGTAGTGGGTTATGCGTTATGGTGGATTAGATACATACCGTGAATTCTCTTAACATCCAAAATGTGAACCAGTCAGATTGCATGCGCTTTTGGGAGATTTAGCAGGATTTTTCTGAAGTTTAACAGTTTTGAGGCTGTGTGTTAGGTGGAGGGTGTATTGGCTAGATAGGTCCTTCAGTGACTCCTGTTATTTTTGTGATTCGTGTATTCAATGTAGAAATATTTTTATTAAAAGTGATTAGGTTTTCTATGTAAGGGTGGCAACCTGTAATTTCTCTTCTGGTTTCCTGTCAAAGTTTAAACAAACTGCTCTTGTCTCCTGAGATCATTCTTTGACTCTTGGAGTCACATGGAAGTGTTGACTGCTGTTCCGTGTCTGGAACAGCTTGTGACTGTTTACTGGAAAAAAGCAGCAGCTACATTGTAGAAATGTGCAGTGTAGTATCTCTGAATAGCTCTGTTGTTGTCTTGTATAGGAGGAGTCACCTACTCAACTACAAACACAAGAAGGGTTCATTGTGCAAGTCCTGCACTTATTACTCACGTTATTTATCTACTTTCCCAAATTTTCATTTTGAAAGATTTGCTTCTTTTTGTATCTTATATTATTTATATTTGCTCATTATAGATGTCCAAATGAGGGATAAAAGATGGGTCATGTAAAATTCCAAACCTGCATCTCAAAAAAAAAAAAAAATTAATTTCTAGAGGTGTTTGGAAACCACATCTATTAAATTTGCAAACTTTCACATGCTTCAGCTGAAGTTGGTGTGCACACATTCTCTGTCCTGCCACACCTTAATCCTTAGGCACAAAATGGACAGTTGTGTGTTTAGGGCTGTAAACCTGAGAGCAGAAGATAAGCTAGGCCAGAAAATCCACAATGTATTTGTGTTGGATGCAATGAAACTAAACGCAGTTGCACTAAAATAGGATTAGAATTAACATGTTGCAGTGTAGCCATGCAATTATGAGGGATGAAGGAGGGCAGTAAAAAGGACTGGCTTTGGAAAGAGAATGATGTAGAGCAGGCCTGTTTTAAATTGAAGATGTGTGATTGTATTTAAGTTCTTTACTGTTTGGTTGCTTCAAAGTAATGAGGTACTGAAATAGTAATTTTTGATAATTTGATAATAGTAATTTGTTTTGCAAGTGTCTCTTATGTGATAGTAAAAAATGTTACACTTGGTAACAGATAAGTGAATGTTACAAAAAAAGCTATGGAAGTCACATTTCATTTCATGGTGTATTTCGCTCTCCATATTTTTTTATTAGGAATGCAGTGATACACTGGCAATACAGAGAGAGAGAGGAATAAAAATTACTTAGAACTCAGCTTATGAGGAGGTTGTTTTTCTTCATACACTGGAGGTGACTTAGAACTTCACACTGAATAGTTGGAGACTTAATACCAACACTGAGGAGAAATTGCTTCAATAAACGGTTTGGGCTTTTGCGGCTATTTAAGTAAATAGATTATTTGAAGAAATGCTGGGCATTAAGAAGTTTCAGGCCAGACCATGCTAAGTATTGAAACATTTTCATTACTATGTTTAAGAGAAGTAGGGCTTGTCATTCTCGTGTACCCCATTATAAGACATTGTTTTCAGCTGCCGTGGACTTGGATGAACTTTTAACTATTTGTACTGAAGCTGTCAGAATCAGATTTTTTATTTTCATATTCAAAAGCTTATTTAAACACAGTCTAGCACTGTTTGAGGAAAGACTTTGAAGCTCCAGGAGATCTGTTTATAGACATTTTCTCAGTTCCTGCCACTTCTGGCATGGAATATGCATGTATATGATAACACAGGTCAATGAAACTTGTCTCCTCACATCTTCAAACAGTCCCAGAACACAGATCATGATTCTGGCAGCTCAAGGCTACAGACTTAGACAAAGACATTTTTATAGCTGAACAACAGAGCCAAAGGCGGAGATACTGCTGCTGCTCTTAGTGACCTGCAGGCAGATCCCTGATCGTATCAGGGGCAAGAGATCCAGTAGCACCAGTAGGGCAGCTGGGTGGAATAGCTCAGGATGAGGAGCATGTGCAGGGACTGGGCCTAGAGACAGCAAAAGGTGCATTTCTGTCCTGTCTGGGACGCTAAAGGCAGTTCCTTCAAGGTGTGGTTACTTGGCTGCAGTGATAACTACCTGAGAAAAGACCTGAGATAAATGGGGATTTCATTCCAGGCTGTGGTTACACTCCTTGGACATACAGTAACTGATTCCTGCCAGGCCAGCTGCCCCAAGAGCTGCTGTTTCCACGCACAGCATGACTGTGAGATGGCATTTCAGGCAACTGGGACTGAACATGCCAAACCTATTACGAGCAAATTAGGCTTCAGCAATCTTTAGTCCTTAGTTTCTCCTAAGCAAAATCTCAGAGCCAATATGGAATTACACTTTTCTTGGAACACACTCGCACTCCTACGCTATTTATGGTAGACAGCAGCAGCAGGAGGTGGTTGATCTGATGACAGAAGTGAAAGCCCTGTACAGGAATAAAAGGAATTACCAAGTTAGATTACTGAAGGAAGAATTACTGTTTAGTTTCCAGAAATCCTGGCTGTGGAACTGAAAAGTATCATTTTCTTAAATGGTCCTCAGTCTCATTTGCCTATATTTTTTTTATTTTATAGCTTATGCCAGACCAATTAGCATAATTTATTTTTTTTCTTCTTTTGGATCTTCTGTTTTATGAAGGAAGCCCAAGAAAATGTCTCCTTCATCAGACAGTCACAGTTAAAAGTTGGAAATGTGCTTGTATTCTGTTTTTTGAATTCACCTGAAAATGTCTTTATAAATACAAAATTTGATGTGGCCTGATGATTCTGAATTCAAAAACTCTCTGAAGTACTTAACAGTAGCCAGCTAATTTCAGTTTTTAAAATAAATACTAGCTGAAGTACAGGAATGTATGCTTGCTTAAAGGACAGTGTTGTTCAAACCAATAAATTTTTAATAGTGGAGAATTGCAGATCTTGATCTGTGGATCTAAGGGAAGTGGTGTGTGGTTTTGTTGGGTTTGACTGTGGGTTGGATTTCTTCTGGGGTTTCTTTTTGTTTGTGTTTGAGGTTTGTTTTGTTTTTTGTTTTAAGTTGGTTGTTGTTTTTGTTGGTTTTGGGGTTTGTTTTATTTTAACAATGCAGTAGTAGCACAATATTGTCCATTTTGGAATGGTAGTTTTCTCTTTTCCCGAGAGTGGTGTTAGTTAAACTCCATGTTTACTCAGAGGAGGTGGATAACTTGAAACTGGAAAAGAGTTGGGGGTTCCTTGGTACTACAGACTTAGAATTGTTGTACCTACAGAATTTATACAGGCTTCTCCTTTCCCCTCCCTTTCTTCTGTTTTAGGTGAAATTGTGGTGAATGAAGTAAATTTTGTAAGAAAGTGCATTGCAACAGACACAAGCCAGTATGATCTGTGGGGCAAGTTGGTTTGCACTAACTTCAAGATTTCCTTTATCACGGATGACCCGATGCCACTGCAGGTTGGTTATTGCTCACATGGGTGCATTAGGAGTGTGATAAGTGAAATTATTCACACAGTCAGTCTGTCTTATATCTGATATAAATGCATGCCTTCTAAGCAGGCTACAGGATGAGGTTCTGCTGTCCTGTTCTGAATGTGTTGCTGTTCCATCCATTCATATCAGAACAAGAGCAAATTTGTGCAGAAGTACATCCAGCTCCATTCACCTCCCTGTATGGAGGCTGCCCCAGGGAGTGGTTTTACACAAGGCAAAGCAGGAATTATACCCAGATATGTTCCTCCTCGCAGGAGCTGTTCAAAAATGTCCCTTGGACTAGACAAGTGTCAGATCAGCAAAACTCTTCATGTGGTGGAATTTTATTTTTGCTACTGATGGAGGGCAAAGCAACCATGAAATGAGTTTTCATTGTAGGTGAAGCAACAGGAAGAGGGGAGAAGAACTCTTCTGCAGAACTCATAGCATTTAAAACCATGATCAGTTTTTGAACAGCACAGCACACAACACTGGAAATCCAAGTAGTGAGCTGCATGTTATTTTCAGTGGAGTTTGCACTTCTATTTGGGGCTTTTAAAGGAAATGTTCCATTAACAAAAGTTATATGAAAGTAGATAGATACTTATTCAATAATGGTTAGGAAGTTTGACCAAAGCTTCTTCCAGAAGTTAATTTTTTGGCACGAAGTAGCTGTCGAAACTTGTCCCTGAAAGTAGAATTGATATTTTTTTTCTTTCTATGCTTATGAAAGTAATAATAGTTGGAGATTTCTTATATTCCATATATATATATGTATATTTTATACTTCAAATTGTATTGAATTTCTAACAGTAATTTTGGATACTAATCTAGTAAATTCAGTGCAAATAGGGAGGTTATTTTGCATATTCCACTGGGGTTTCTAAACTGCTGGGTGTGTAGTTCAGCAGCCTCTAATTACCTGGGAATAGGCAAGGGTGGTACCTGTCAGAAAAGCCTAGGCATGCCTGATTTTTATCATAGTTTCTTCTAAGTTGTGCTGTATATCTGCAAACTGCAGAACTGCAATTAATGGCTGTGAGTTCATGTGTTTCAGAAATTCCATTATAAAAACCTCCTCCTTGGTGAACACGATGTCCCACTCACATGCATTGAGCAGATTGTCACAGGTATGTCAAAAATAGTTAAGTATAATGACAGGCTTTGTTCTTATTCAGGGAAAAACTGTTACCTGCCTGTTAAATTCTGCAGAATTGTTGACACTTGAGGTTTTATGTCATTAATCTTCCCTGATTTGAAGTATTTGGTTTGTTTAAAATTAGGATAAAAGCCTCAGGTGCTGAATAAATCTTGAGGCACCATGCAGGAGACTTAGTTGGGTCTTTATGTTATAGACTTTGTATTTATAACTACCATACTGAATCAACAGGTGCTGTAGGAGAGATGTTATAGCAGTACAGATTTTTCTTAGCAATGTTTTTGCATTGAATCATCTGAATCTCTGCCACTGAAATACACTAGATTACAAAAAGCACATAGCTTATACAGCTAGATGTAGCCAGGATTTCTGACAAGAGAAATTCTGTACTTTTCAATCCTCTCTAATTCTTAGCAAGTTAGTAGCTGGTGATCTCCAAAAATCTGCAAATGGCAATCGACATCTGAATCTGAAGAAGCAAAATACTTCTTGTGGAGAATCAGGTCTTGATTTGTCGGATTCCTTAGGCTAACCTAATTGTTAAGAATGTTTTTCATCTTGTAATTGTAAAATTTCATAAAATTGATGATTTTTCAAATTTAGTTTATGGCATGGGCTGTTAAACACTTGGTTTTCTGTTTGTAGGTAATCTAAAATTATTGGTTATAAGTTTTCAGTGCCCAAAGTTGGCTGTGATCACTGTGAAAAGATCCATTTGTATCTGAGGAAGAACATGATGGAGAAACGCTATTTTATTTTACAACAAAGAAGTGCTATTGACCTGTTACATTGTCTTGCACTGGCCCACATTCGTTGCCTCTTTTCTAAAACACGAGGTTTACCCTAAGTTTAGTGAAACATGAGTTTTGCTAACAGGAATTAGCAGATTTTCTACCTGAATCAAAATGTGCCAATAAATAAAAAAAACTTCCGGTACCAACATTACTGTATCTGTTCGAACATTGAGCAGTCTTGGGTTTCCTTACAGAACACAGTCAAATAACTTTGTCTCTTCTTTGCAGTGAATGAGACCAAGAGGAAGCAGAAGGTCCTTGGTCCCAACCAAAAACTTAAATTTAACCCAACTGAATTAATAATTTATTGCAAAGACTTCCGTATTGTCAGATTTCGTTTTGATGAAGCAGGTCCTGAAAGTGCAAAAAAGGTACTATTATCTTGTTATGAAGTCATTACATGTAACAACAGCTGTGCTGATAAGAATATTTTGTACTATTATATTTTGATAGAGAAGTGGGCAGAAGAATTGCAAATTATTCACATTACAGGAGAATATCTAGACATTTAGAGTCAAATCTATTAGGGGAAAAATTTTAATGTGATGTACTAATTGTTTAGTATCATATAAGATAAAACACTATTTCTTGTCATATCTCTTGTACTTTTAAAAGCTACTAGTTTATTAAATAAGTATTTTTAAGGACTGGAATCTGAATATTGCATTGCAGATGTACAACAGATGTTTGCATTTTTATGGAAAATGTTTCAATCTTTGATACATTTTCTGCAAGTCCTAAGCTTAATTTACCCAGAGGTTGAGTGTCCTGCCTTAGGGATATCCTTAACGGTGTCACAAAGCACAGCTCTTGGAATCACCGTTTTGTCCACTTTACATGAACCCGGGCACTTTCTCAACATTTTGCTAGAGAAATGTACGCCTTGTACCCCTCCTGACAGGAGGAAGTCCTGGGGTCTGTACATTCCAGGAGATTTCCTTCCCTGCCCGTTGTGCGGTTGTCGCCCTTTCGTCAGGAATGACCCACTTTGCTCGCAGAGCTTAACAATTCCCCTTCTCAGTGGGATCAGGGTTGAGTTTAGCCCTGTAAGTCCCAAGGACCATCTGCCCAGGCATAAGTCTGTGTGCAGTTACTGACCGGGAGCTGCTGAACCGGCTGAGCCCCTTTACCCTCCCAGAGATGTGCGGGCAGGAGCCCATCGTGAGCCACCCTGCTCTGGCCTTGCCCCTGTTCTGGCTGCCTCCCTGTCTCTGCTGGTTGGAACCTTTCACGTTTGGCAATCTTTCAGCAATCATTCCCTTGCACAGCTTCTCCGAAATCCCCCTGGAGCAGCCGTCTCCTGCAATATCTTTACAGCAACTGTTTCTAATTGGCTGTCACAGCAGAGCAGAGTGATTAGCCTGGAGGAGGAGAGAATAAACTCAGCATCTCATTAACATTCTTTGTGCTGCATTTTCTTATGCAAGAGCAAACAGTGAAACCCTTTTATGAAGGCCTTTACATTAGGCGTTTATAATTACATGGTCTTAGATGGTTTCTTCTGACAGGAAGAGCAGCTAGGTCTAGAGAACCGGAGCCTGTGTGGTTATAGAGCTTGTGCTGGTGGTGACCAGAAGTGTAACAGTTGCCAAGTTCAAATACCAGAATTAGTGGAGAGGAAGAAAACTTGTGCAGATATCAGCTGTGTGGTTACTGTTGCAGTTTCCGTGCATCAGGTAGGTTACTGCAGCTTTGTGTGGGTGTAGCACAGAAGCATTTTTACTGAAGGGAGATCAGGTTCAGCTAATCTAATGTTTCCATAATAACATTATTCTGTTAGCATTAAAATAACTTTTCCTGTATCAGGATTTTGCTTAAATGATTTTGAGATGCCGGTGAACACATCTAGAGTGGTCTTATGCAGCGTATTGAATGAAGTTGTTTTGTTCTCTCTGACATTTAGATGGCATGCTGGCACCACAGTATGGAAAGATTTTTATCGAGTTTCTGTTCCTGCCCCTCAGGTAGTACCTATTAGCAAGGTTGTCCTGATGTTTAAAAACAGAAGACAGTTATCAGGCCTCCTTGAAGTTCTGAGGCACCTCTTTAATCTATATTTGCATCCAGCTGTTTGTACAAAAAAATTTTGGTAGCTGTCTACTTGGAAATAACTGTGTGTGCATAACTTCTGCAGGGAAGACCAAGACTTAAAGTATAACTGAGCTCTGATGCGAGGGGAAGCCTGCTCTTGGGCTGAGGGTGCATTGCTGTCTGACTGGCAGGATGTTGTAGGAGAGGACTGGTCATGGAATTGCGGTTCTGGATGGAGGGGCCTGTGGACATCATCACATGGTCCACCTTTCTCTTCAGACTTGCCAAGATTAGATCAGGCTGTAATTAAATGTCATCTTAGTAATACACAAGAGTAGCACTCTATAAATAAAGCCTTGGCAGGTCAAAACAAAATATCTACCTACTAAAATATGCATTTCAAAATACAGGAGTATAAATGTCTCTACTTGCTGCCAGATGATCACAAATGTTCTGTTTAGAGCAATAGTTATATAAAAACAATACCCATGGCAATTAATATTTCAAAATGAGCTTTAAATATATGGAATAGTTAGAAGGACAACAGATGCTAATTTATGCAGTTAAGTAACTTGTTTCAAGCATAGTTCCTTGCACGTATTGGAAATACTCAGCAGCATCCAGTGACATAAATTGGTGTTGGCAAAGAGAGTGTAATCTGTTCCTAAGGAAGTGTCTCTATTTGCTGAACAGGGCATAAGGGAGAATAACTAATTAAGCTGCCTTACTAGAATAGAGATTACTCCGAGTCTCTCTTTGAGGATCTCGGAAAGATCCTCTTTCCAAGGATCTCTCTGGATGCTGTGAAAAGAAGGATCCAAGTTTGAAAGCAGGCTTCTGACATGGACAATCTGACAGACTTGACCACACGTAGACACATGCGTAATGTTGGCAGGACTTTCAGAGGTGTTTTTCTTTGCCTTTAAGCAGAAACACTGTGAGAAGACGTTCATTTATTTTCAGGTAAATTATTATGGGGAAGCTTAAAAATCAGTTCTGTTAGAAAAATACCCTCAGTACTTGTTGCAGCCAATATATGCTAATAAAATACTGTCTCATCGTTAGTCAGCCAGGTAAATATTTTCTTCCTCATTTTTATTAGTGGATGTTTGGGAAACAAGCGTTAAGGAAAAATAGAAGGAATGGAATTTTGCACTCACCACTGTTTAGCAGTTTCGTTTTGTTTTGTCTCTGAAATAAAACGATAGAGTCTCCAAAGGAAGGAAAGCCAGATGGGTGTGGGAGGAAGTGGAGGATGGGGAAGCAAGGGTAAGCAAGTTGGGGAAGTCTTAAGTTAGGCGGTGCAAAAAAAGAAGCATTTCACATTCCTTAGAGGAAAGGAATTATTTTGTTCCAAAAATGACAGCAAACAGTCAAACTGAAAACTCCTGCTATTTTTTAGGCACTGCAGTATTTGACATTAGACTGAGAAAATAAAATGTTTGAAAAGGCTGTAGATCTGTTAGGTGATGGCCAGTGTGTTGCCTCACCCTGCACGTGGATCTTGGCAGTGCCCCAGAATGGCACCACCCTGTGCCTCCATGAGTGTATCTCCATTCTCTCATCCCTTTCTCGGCTGCAACTCCTGCAGTTCTTTTCCTTCAGGAAGCTTTTTTGAATGAGTATGAGAGCCATTTCAGAATCACATGCTCAATCAAAACAGAAGGAAAGTTTTTTGTCTCAAGTCTTGTTTCCTGTGCAATCAAAAGTAACCTTTCCTACGTCATAACACTTGGGTTGGAGGGGCACATTTTTTTTCCCCTAATTGTTATGAACAATAATACGAAAATCTGAAGAGGTTTGGGCAAACGGTCCTGACCCTTTCTGATGTGTTCCTCCTGCCTCCTCAACTCTATTATCTTGGTCTAATTGTTTATACAGATCACAAAATTGGTACTGTTTCAAGGCACTGGGAATGCATAAAATACTGTCTTGGAAGGGGATGAAGAAAACTTTTTTCAGAAGTAAACTTACAGAATCGCAGAATCAGAATGGTTTGGGTTGGAAGGGCCCTTAAAGCTCATCTCATTCCACTCCCCTGCCCATGGCAGGGACACCTTCCACTACACCAGGTTTTTCAAAGCCCTGTCCTGGTCTTGAACACTTCAGGGATGGCACAGCCACAACTTCCCTGGGCAAAGGTAAAAGGTATTTTAAAATAATGTGGATGAATTTTAAAAATTCCCTTAATGCTGGATACTTATTTTCCCAATAGGTTTTCCAGCCTAGGAAAATGAACAGAAACTGTTTGTGGGACTTGATGTAGTCCTGCTTGTGTGACTTTCTACCACAGGTGTCTGCTTGGGATAGGAATTGCAGTAGCAATGGAAAACAGTATTTTTCCAGAGTTCATAAGCCAGGGAGGCTGGCTTAAGGAAGGAGGGAAAATGTAGGGCTGTGCTAAATTAGCACATCTGAAATGTTGCTGTTCACAACTCTTCTGCAAGAGCATTAGTAATACTTTGAAGCTCTTGCCCTTGGTAAAATTCCTGTTGAAGAGGAGGGTGTGCCCTGAAAGTATCATTTATTTTTCTCAGATAGGGGTTGAGCAGGAGACACTGACATAGGGAAATGGCTTTTGTACTATGAAATAACTACAGCCATTGTGTTTACTGCTTTTAATAAATGAACTTTCCAACAAGCAGCCTATTCTCTTGTTGTTTGTCTGAGCCTGAATATCTTCAGCTTTACACAATTGTAAATTGGCAAGAATACCAAACATTTTTGAGTTTGATATGAGAACGCTTCCTGTAAAACATGTTTGTCTTCCAATTTAGAGCGTTCTACTTATGGCCATAATCAGCTGAGATCTGTGGAATGTGCTTGTCTTCTGAATCTGAGACAATAAAGCTATTATAGGGATTTAGTGAGGAATAAACAGAAAATTAGTATGTCTTTAGTACTTGCTCAGTGTATCTATGAGTGGAATTTTTCTAAAATGTAAAAGTAGAAACAGTGGCAGGATAAATCTACCACTTTTTAAAATAAGAGAAATAAAAGTCCTGAACCTGTGGGTGGACTGTTACACCCATGCAATACATGGTGTGAGTTACATCTATTCCGTGGAACACCCAGAGTATTTTCCAGCTCCTGCTTTATTTAAAAGCACAACTGTGGTCTCATATTTTCTGTGGGGAACTAGATCTGGATGGTTACTATCTCCCCCCCACCATTTTATCCCTCTTCACACAGCGCACACGTACTCCGTTTTTCAGATGTGGCAATCAAATGACAGAGATTTCAGCTGCTGCCTATTTAAAAATAGGTTTTACTGTATTTCTGTTGTGTTATTTGGCAGCACAATGGAATTTTTTTTCCTGCAGTTTGTCCTGAAGCCTTGAGAGTAGATTAGCATAGTAAAAGGATTTCTACTTTCACTCCATAAAGGAAGATGAGGAGTAGCTCTGCTAGAATCAGTAACTGTAGTGAAAAGCTACATAGAAAAATGGAAGTCAAAATGTGCATAAACACAGATTTTCATTTTGTTTCATTGTGAATGATAGCCAAAAGTAATCTGTTGGAAGAGGCCAATATGTTATATTGTTGAATAAGTGGCTTCTTCTGCTTTGGTTCATACACTGAAATCACAAGATTTAGTAAAATGTGCATGGCTGCCAGTTATGTCATTAAAAAATTTTATCAGATCCTGGAAATGAGCTCCTGAATGTTCATTAGGAAAGTCCTGCTATACTGTTCTCCAGGGACACTTGTACTGTTTGGGTTTTTGGGAGTTGTCACCCCTGGAATGTTCTGTCCTCTATTTTCCTTTGCAGTTTCATTGTAGAACTGGAAGTGTGGAGAGAACAGTTAAAGAAACCGTTGTTCTAAGACTCGACTGGAATTTTTTGTTGAGTGTTTGTGAAATAACATTTTCAGCTCAAGTTAGCCTACTGTCATTACTGGTTTTGTAAACAATGAGGACTGTCCCCATAAAAGCCAAAGTGTATAAAAATACAGTGAAGGTTCCATAACACCATGTATGGTGCATACAAACAATATCAATACAGCAACTTTCCCCCTTCCAGTATAACTGAGCTCTCGAGCTTTGTTCCCATTGCCCAGTGCTGCCAGCGCCGGTATTCCTTCAGTTCTGTGCTGCAAATCCTTCTGTTATGTCTGTCACAATAAGGACACTTCCCTTCACTAACAGAAAACAATTTCTTGGATGCACGGGATGTTTTTCAAAAATAATATTCAAAACTGCTAAACTCTGAATAAATTTTTTAAGTGTGTTTCTAAATATGAAAAGTCAGGAAAAGGTGAAGGGAAGAAAGAAAATAAAAAGAAAAAAATTGGGTGGTAATAATGTGGACTTGCACTATGTCCCTGGTTTAAAGGTACAATTTAGTAAAATGCAGAAGCAAATACTGAGGGAAGAGGACAAATTAAAAGACTCCATTCATGTCCTGAAATATGAAGAAAAACGGCACCAATGTCTGTGTCATATTTTATTTCTTCCTGAATTTGATTCTTCTAGACATTAGGGGTTTTGTCAAATCTTTTGTATTTAGTAGTAAACATCTACATTCAAAGAGACAGAGACTAGAAATGCTTGATAAAATTTTAAGTCTAGGATCTAATCCTAAATCATGGGCTGCACTCTTAATTTGAATAATCTTAAGGAAAGAACCAGTAAGGTTTTTTTAAAAGGAAGTCACACATGAAAAAGCTCCTGGCCCAACTGACAACTTTGTAGCCGAAATGTCTGTCAAATGCTGCTAAATACTTCTATCAGATTTTAGTTCAGGACATGCCTGAACTGTTAATTGTTCAAAATTGTCCTGGTAAAATTCCATTATGTTGTTTCTGTATTTTTCCCCTCTTCCCCAAGCACTGATTGCTGGCTGCTGTTAGAACAGTGCTGGACTGGACCTTTTAAATTGACACTGCATGCTCTTAGGTTCTTCTGCTGGATTGATAAATACTCTTTTCATTAAAGAAAATATCAAAAGACTGGTTTTTAGCTTTTTCACAGCTCTGCAAATTTGACACTGTTACAATTAAGGGCAATTTTTTTTTTTTCTATATAGATATATAAATAACAGTAATGAATGTCTCTTTCCTAGGTGTGCCTTGCAATAGCTCATTATTCTCAGCCAACGGATCTTCAGCTGCTCTTTGCATTTGAGTATGTTGGGGAAATATATCATAATCCAGGTAAGGATGAAAATACTTGGATTGTGGTTTTTTTCCTGTTTTGTAATATGTATTTTTAGTAAGACTTCTGTCCAGAAGCAGTGGCAAAAAGCATTTAAGGCTTTTCTCCAAGGGTAACAAAATCAGCTTGTTCTGCACCCAACCTCTTATGTTTGTAAGTCATTCATTGGGATAGACATTAATGACCAAAATCCAAAGAAATGTCTTTCCTGTCTGAAACAAAGCCAAACTGTGCCAGCATGAATACTCCTACTCCTCAGTTCACGCTTCCATCCTCCTGTTGTGTGTCTCTGTTGGTACTCTGGGTACCCAGTGAATGTCCCATCAGGCAGGCTTGCTCACCTGCCCTTCTTTTGGGAATAAGTTTCTCTTCTGGTGGTATTGCAGGAGGATTTGTGCAACTTGGGACTCCATACCTCCTTTCCTAGAGGCTTACTAGGCAGTTCTTACCACTCAAAACCTCCACCACCCCTGCTGAGTTGGAGCACGCCCTCTCTGCTCAAGGCCAATCTCCAACTGAACCTTGTCAGTTAGGTAAGCCTGCAAAGATGCCTTTGGAACTTGATTTGTAGCGTAACGCTGTGCGGTCACTGCCGAGTGTTCCCCAGCCGAGACACAGCTGAGAGCCAGCAGGTGTAGGGTGACAAGCCTCCCCTCAGAGCGTGCTGCTGCTGCACAGCTGTGCTACTGACACTGGACTCAGCAGCTGGCACTAGAAACCACTGATCTGCCTGTTACAAAACATGAACCTTGTGGAAATATGAGACCAGGCCTTCTAATTTGCACAACAATGCATGGTTTTCATCCAGGTGCCTCTATGAATGCCCTGTGCATGCACAAGAATAAGTGTGCATGTGGTTATGTTGCACACATAATTACACATGGAATTTCTTACCTCATATAAAGCTTGGGCAGTTATTAAGGTCCATGTATTTTCATGTTATAAAGTACTAGGAAGGAAACCAATTTGCAGATAAAATTGCAATAAAATGTTAGGTTGTCACAGAGTTGCCTTTATCCTTAAAATACCATTTGCTGTATGGAAAAATACCTAGTGGAAGAATTACATAAGGTGGGTAAAAATGTTCCTCTGGAGCAGCAGACCAGAATGGCAAAGGAGAGTTGTTCTGCCATGCTGCAGCTCCTAAGAGAATTTGAAATTCTTTTGGGTTGGGGTGTTCTTGTTGTTGTGAACCCTGGTGTTTGTCCCATAGATCTCTGGCTTTGCTCTTGCAATTCCAGTGCTGTTGAATGACTCTCTATCCCTGCTACTCCCAGTAAAGCAAAAGGTGAACTGCTGTCTTTGTGCTTCCCGAGGAACATAAAAAGCCTGCATTGCTCTGGTGTATGTGTACATTGGTTTTTTCCCAGGCTATATTTGATAGTTACATACATATATATATATATATATATATATAACAGGAAAATTGACTCTTTTTGTAGTTACTGTGTTTCTCTGTTTACCCTCTTTGAAGAACTACTTCAGTCTGATTTTAGTCCTGTTTTCTTCTGAAAATCCCAAGTAGTCAGAGTGCCAGTGCAAGAACAAAGCTGATAGATACAGAAAGCAGAAAGCACACAGGTTATGGGATGTCAGCAGAGCTGTGATGCTGTTCTGCTTCCTTTGGGCAGGCTCTTGCCAAGGCTCAGAGCTTTCATTGGGAGAGGTAACAGGGCTGAGTTTCAGTTTATTCCACTTCCATCTAAGAATGTACTTCAAGTGTCAAGAAACAAAATGTAATTTCTTTTTGACACAGCTGACTGTCCCCTTGGCATCTAAAGAATGACCAGCAAAGGAGATCCTTCTGTATTGTAACAGCCTCTCTAAGCTCCTGGGCCCTAGGACATGACAGGCCATCTTTTTGTGTGGATATAAATCTGTATAGAAACCCCAATATTTTAACGTGGCCTTCCATTTCTTTTATTTGCTGTTAATACAGCAAATTTAAAGTTGCTGAAATTATATAAGTTTTATTTTGCTTTCTTGACGTGGTAGCTATTAATGGGTAGCCTATAAAGGGTTCATGTTTTTAAAACATTGCATACTTTGGCATATTGAAAAACGAAAGCCTGTGACTGGAGGTAACATTTGTTCCTGAGTATTAGTGTGCCTTGGCTTCTACCAAGCAGCACAGCAGGCCAATTTTATGTTGCTTTTCTAATGAAACTGCAGGGAAAAAATACACTGTCATCTTCATGTGTCATCAAGCTGCCATTAAATCACCGCTTTCTTGTAATGCAACAGTAGGTAATATAGGTAATACTAGTCCTGATGCTAATGGCTTATTTTTGTAATTAGGAAGGAGAAAAGATTGATTTTTATTTATTTATTTTAATGGGCATTGATGACTTTCCTTTTCCTAGCAAAGAAGGTGAATGGCATAGACCCAGGAGGTGGTGGCGGTGGCATCGGCAGTGCCAGTGGTCAGCAGACTCCTTTGTTTGAAACTTACTCGGATTGGGATAGAGAAATCAAAAGGACAGGTGCATCCGAGTGGAGAGTGTGCTCAGTCAATGAAGGTTACATGATCTCCACTTGGTAAGTGTCTCTTGGGACACCAGCAGGAGGGAATTGGGCTGGCTTGTCCTCTGTGCCCCCCAGCTGTGCACTGCACCTCTTAATTGTGCTGCTCTCTGGAGAAGCCCTCAGATGGAAGATCCTGCAAGTCTTGTCCCTGAAGGAAATGTCACGTCCCAAAAGGAAATGCCATGTTTTGGCATCTGTTGCTTTGGTGCTTCTGTACTTCCATGTGGGACATGCAGTTTCTCACCAGTGTCCTCGGGGCTGTGCTGGTGCTGTGGCTGAGCCCTCACATGGCGCAGTGGCAGCCACACGCAGGGGCTGCTCTGGGACAGCCTCACTGAGCTGGTGACACAGCACCTGAGGGAAGCACGCAAGAGGGAAGATGGTAAAAAACACAGGGAAAAGTAACCTTTTTTATCATGTTTTTTTTCCACAAGCCTTCCAGAGTATTTCGTGGTTCCATCTTCCTTAGCAGACCAAGACCTGAAGCTGTACTCCTACTCCTTCATTGGGAGGCGAATGCCTGTAAGTGTCCTCTTTGTTCTGGTACTGCTGCTGGTCATCACACAGTACTCAACCTGGGGCTGTGTATGCCAGTTAACAGAGTTCTGTGCACAGCACTGAGGAACAAATTGGTACAGAATAGCCCCAACCTGCACGATTATGCTGTTTCTTGTGGTTTTTTCCCATGTTAGTTATGGTCCTGGAATCACCCTAACGGCAGTGCCCTTGTGAGAATGGCCAACATTAAAGATGTATTGCAGCAGCGAAGAATTGATCAAAGGTAAATGATTGTTGTGTGACTCTTCAATCAGAGGGTTAGGACAACACCAGTGGGGACTGTGTGACACAGCAGTGGGTGGCAGTGGAGGTGGCCCAGTGTGACACCGCAGTGTTGTAGTGCAGGAACTTCGGACAGATTGTTCTCTGCATCTGGTTCTGGCACAGTTTTTATTCAAGGCCATTCCAGTTTCAAATACTGAATAACTTTATAGGTTTTAAGGTATGTTTATTTTTCAGGGGGCTAATCATTCAGATGACAGAATTATTTGATAAAAAGATCAGATTTACTGTAATACAGCTTATACTGGTGGAGATTTTCTTACCTCCTTCAGCAAGGCAGTAAAAAGAAAAACCTTCATTTGTGGCATTGGGAAATACAATTCAATAGATTTAGTCTCACAATGCACATGGTACTTCTGTGAAATATTTGTCATGTGCTGTCCTTAATGAAGGCTGAAGGCATTTAGTGCCTTGTATAGGTAGTTTACAAGCTTAGTGGTTTTTGTTCTTTGCTTTAATCTGTAGTGTGACTTTCTGTAGTAGTGCAAACACCTGCACTGTGTGTTAGGCTGGAGCTCTGAGTTTTAATTGAAACCCTGTCAGATTTCCTGACTTCATAGATTTTATATGTGTTCTCTTTATTTAACATAGGTCTTACTAAAAGTAATGGAAAAGTAAAAACTGAATAAAGTTATTTAATTGTAAGTCAGCCTCATATTTCATTTCTCAAATGTGATGTTTTAATGATACAGCATTTCCAATTTTTTGTTTTGTAATTAGCAGACACCAAAAATGTTTGAGTCAGTAGCTTTATGGCAGGAGCAATGTATTTCCTGAATATGAACCAGTAAACTTTTTTTTAGAACGAGGTACATGTTTTATGTAGGTTTGTTTGCAGTTAGATAGTGGCACGTTTCTTGAAAGACTGTTTCTTTCCTCTCCAACAATAAACCTGCCGATTCTTCTCCTGCAGGATTTGTAATGCCATAACTCGAAGCCATCCCCTGAGAAGTGATGTTTACAAATCTGACCTGGACAAGTGTCTCCCCAACATCCAGGAAATCCAGGCTGCACACAACAAACTCAAACAGCTCTGTGTCAATGGTACGCTGGGCTTTCCTTCTTTTATGGGGCTTGTTTTCCTGACATGCAGGGAATTCTAATTGACCTGGCTGACAGGAACTGTTACTGGAAGTTGTTCTGCAATGTCATTACTGTCCCTGTTGCAGAGCCTTTTGATGAAACAGAAGAGAAGTGGCTGTCCTCACTGGAAAACACTCGCTGGTTGGAGTATGTTAGGTTGGTACCATTAATAAAATGATGTTCAGTGGAATGTGCAAAGCTTTCAGCACTGTAAATGAGCAGTGCATCAGTTGAAGGATTCTTTGTTTTAATACATAAGCTAGGTAAATATTTCTTGTAGAGTGTGAATTTCTAACTGTTAAATCACTTTCTTTTCCTGTCTAGAGCGTTTCTTAAGCATTCTGCTGAGCTTGTCTACATGATGGAGTGTAAGCACGTTTCTGTAGTTCTACAAGGTAATACAACACAGAGCATGCTGTAATTATTGGCATTACTGTGATAATGAAGATAAACAGATATAGATAAAATCAACTGTAATCTTTATACATAAACCCCATGGCTTCTGAATATCTCAGGCATTTGGGGAACTAGAAGGGAAAATAATTTTGTTATGTATCTGAACTGTAGTGTAGTCCTTAGCATCAAAGGAATATTTTGCTTTGAGTCTTTGTGGCTTTTGTTCTGATGATGATGATAGAATCAAAACCTTAGGGTGAACCTTTGTACTGTGTTAATTGGGCTGTTAGTCCCTGCATAAGCAATATCAGTTTAATTCAGAGGTTCTATAGACCAAAGTATTTCACTCAGTGCCCACTTCTTGTGTCTGTGCAAACAGATATTTCAGAGGAAAAGACAATGAAAAACTTGCTCATATCTCTAATTCTGTAATTTCTGTAGTTTTTACAAGACTTGTTCAGCTGGTATATCCCATTCTCCCCACGTAATAGCCTTCCAAAACTTGCTTCAGGGTGGAAAAATGCTGAGAATTTCCAGCAGCATGAACACCCTCCTCCTCGGCACATCTTGGTTTAAGTACTAGGCAGCTGGGTGGGTATTTTGTTCCTGATGAATGCACTGCTGTGCTGGATACTGCAGGAACCCTTTCTATAGTATGAGTCTCAGTTTAAGAAAAAAGAAGTGTGATTTTGTTCTAGTTTTGTTTGTTTGGTTGGTTGGTTTTTGTTGTTTTTTTTTTGTTTGTTTGTTTTGTTTTCTTTTTTTTAATTATGAGAACAATTGAAACAACTAAAAGTATATTTGAAAGGAAATTCTAAGGAAAACATGGGACCTAGCTGCACCTTTTTGCTCTTTGAAATCTAATTCTGTACATGTGAATTTACCTTGCATATTCTGTACATTCTGTATGTCATTCACAGAGGAAGAGGGACGGGACCTGAGCTGTCTTGCTGCTTCTCTCATTCAAGTCATGCTGGATCCCTATTTTCGAACAATTGTTGGATTTCAAAGCTTAATCCAGAAGGAATGGGTCATGGCAGGATATCAATTTTTAGATAGGTGTAACCACTTAAAGAGATCTGACAAAGAGGTAAAAAATGAATTGTATTTGCTTGTGATCACAGTATCTGCTTGATGTCATCCTGAATATTTATTCGTACAGAAATCTAAAAGTAAAAATATGTTTTAATACTTTCCAATCTCATTATAATAGCATCAGAGGAAGTCAGTCTTTTTCCAGGGTAGAGATATCTTTTCTTTACCCTCTGTAGCCCTGTGAGAATCAGTGAAATACCAGGAGCAATCCAATGGGGTTTTATGTTTCTTCGGGGTTGCACACGAAAGCGTCTCACTGCTACAAACACTAGCGCAGCTCACCTTTCACATTGAAACCGAAGGAGGTGAGGAGTGCGGCTGGAGGGAGTAGTGTTGCTGTGTTCTCCCAATCCCTGTGGTGTTACCACTCTGCAGTGCTTCCAGAGCAGGGAGCTCTGGAGAAGCCCCACAGCTGCATGAGCTGATATGGCTGATGGAAGGAGGCGAGTGCGGGGCTCAGCTTCCAGTGCTGCCAGCTCATCGTATTTGGCCTCTTCATGGCAAAGGAGGGGCTGCTAAATGCAGGTGGAATCATAGAGGACCCAGGTTAGGAACCTTTTTCAGGGACAGTGCCCAGAGTCACAGAACAAGAACATCCTCAGAGCGTGGAACCCACAGATAAAACAAGGGCACTGAACACCCAGCGGAGAAAATATGAGAAGGGATAAAGAAATGAGACGCCAAGAGGGAAATAATGAAAAGCAGCTATTTTGGCCCTAGGAAAGGATACACTGAAGAGTGAAAATGGGAAGGGGAAAATATTTCTAAAGCTTTACATAAATTATGGTTTATACTTTTGCCATTCTCGGGCTGCTGTGGAAAAGAGCTAGAAAATGTGGTGAGAAATTAAGGTGGCTGAATCACAAGCCCTCCAGTCATTTCAAACTAGGAAGTAAATACATTGTAGAAACAAGGCCAAGTGGCAAGGAAGCGCTAATTTGGAAATTAGGAGGGACATATAGATGGCAGAAAGGATTTTGGCAGCTGTGTGAGTATGAGGGGAGCCCAGGAAAGAACTGACTGTTTTTACACAGAAGGGAAAGCTGTGCAAAGGTGGTGCTGAGAAAGAATTGGCCAAACAGGAATACAGAGTGTAACAGTTGCATAGAATCATGAAAAATGCAAGACTCCAAATAGTTTATCCTATGGTTGAGTAATGTACCAATGGTACAGCCAAATACCATTACTGCAAGGAACTTGGTATGATTTGGGAAAAGCTTATGTGAAATGTGATAATTTCTTGTTTCTTTTCCCAGTCTCCTTTGTTCTTGATGTTCCTTGACTGTGTTTGGCAGCTGCTGGAACAATACCCAGCAGCCTTCGAGTTCTCTGAAGTGTACCTGACCATCCTGTACGACAGCGCCCGCATCTCCTTGTTCGGCACCTTCCTCTTCAACTGCCCTCACCAGAGAGTCAAGGAAAGCACTGTGAGTAGGAGGGGCTGCACCTGCATGTCCAGCAGGAGACTGCAGCCTGCCCCCCTGGAAATAACAGCGTCCCAGCTGAGTGCTTCCCTTGTGTCCTTCAAATCCTCACGCTCTGTTTGGGGCAAAACACCTGAGTGTCCCCAGGTGAATACAGTCATAACGACTTTCAGGTGACCTGTGCAGAGACAGCGACTATTCAAGAAGAAAGTCTATTGAATTTCTTTGTTGTTTTTTTTTTTTCCTGGGAAAACATTGCTACTCTACATTGTTATTTGTATTCCTCTAGGAAGCAAATCTGTATCTGGAACTCAGAAAGCAGAATGACAGGCAATAAATAGAATTTCACGCTTCAGGCAAACTTTGAAATCTCTTGACATAATTGTTTAAATAGTTGAAAAAGTTGGAGATGCTGCATAAAGTTCCAATAAAAATGCACAGTGGAACATTTAGAAAACTGAACACTTAAATCTGTTCTTGAAAACTGGAGCTTATCAGAGCTGTGCGTAGAAAACATTTGATGGCTGATAAAAGTGAAACTTACTTATTTAGTTAAATATTTTCCCTTTAAAGTTGTAGGTAGCAACCTTACAAAGAAGCAGAACATTGAGGGACTATTGGTGAATTCTCAAAATGCCAGTTTGGAGGTTAAGAGTAAGCAAGCAAAGAATTTAATATAATGGAAAAGTAACTGCATAAATGCAGAGGAACTGTTTTCTTCAGCTGTCTTGCTGCTCTGTTGTGCTACCCTGCTTCTCTTTGCCCCATAGTTACATGCTGGTTTCAAGATGAATCAAGAAGCCCATTTCCTTTGATTTTAATCTGCATGAATGTTAACTTTTCTTGCAGGAGTTTGCTATAAGCAAAAACATTCAGCTGGGTGATGAGAAAGGCCTCAGGTTTCCGTGTGTTTGGGACTGGTCTCTTCAGTTCACGAGCCGGGACCGGCTGCTGTTCCACAACCCGCTGTACATCGGGAAGAGCACGCCCAGCGTGCACAACGGCGCCCTCCGCACCTTCAAACGCTCCAAGGTACCGGGGGGCTCTGAGGGGCTGTGCCTGAGCCTGTGCTCACGCTCAGGGCTCGTGCTGGGGAGGCTGCAGGTGCCCTTGGATTAGCAGCAGGAGCCTTCATTGTCTTGGCTTCCCAGCCCAAAGAAATGATTTTCTGTAGAAGTAAAGATGTAAATTGTTGAGCCTTGTGTTTTAGGACGTTTTCTGATGTGGCTGAGTCACTGCCAACATTTGCATTATTTCACCTTTGGAAAAGTGATGACAGGCCACTTTTTCCCCCGGGGTTGTCAGTATTTTCAGTAAATACTGATTATAAGTCAATCATTTGTTGCTACAAAAAACCGTATGTATTTCTTTTTAAAGGCCACAGTTTGCCCTGTGAGTCCTGCAGTAGTTACTCACAAGCTCAGAACTATTTAAAGGTCACAGCATTTCTCTGGATGATGCACCCTGGCAGTTCAGGGAAATTTGTTATTCCAATGAACGTAGAACCGGAAAATTACCAGTATTTATTTTCTGCAGAAGAACTACAGCTCCACATTACGAGGCGTGCCCCCAGCACTAAAGAACGGAATCATCGGTGAGCAGGAGTTTCTTCCAAGAAGAAACTCTCTGATACTAAAACTGAAGCCGGACTTTTTCCAGGCAGCGGAGGGGCAGAGCCACAGTATGGAGCAGTACTTCAGAGACTGGTTTGCAAAGCCCGTTGATTTGCACGGCGTCATTCTGCCCCATCTCTCTGGAACACAAATAAAACTGTGGAAACTCTGCTACTTCCGCTGGGTTCCTGAGGCCCAGATCAACCACGGCGGCTCCATCACCGCTTTCCACAGAGTCTCTCTGCTGGCGGACGAGGTGGACATGTTAAACCGCAGCCTGCGGCAGTACAAGAGCAACTCGTCCTTGCAAGGCCACTGCTCAGAACTGGATCAAAGCAGGATGTACTTCAGAGCAAATGGTTTAAATGACACCTCAGGAGCCCCAGACTTTCTCTCCTCCTCATTCCCTTTTTCTCCTGTAGGGAACCTATGCAGACGGAGCATTTTGGGAACACCTTTAAGCAAATTTTTGAGTGGTGCCAAAATCTGGCTATCCACTGAGACGCTTGCAAATGAAGACTGAGGTGATGTGGAGGTTTAAAGGTTTGGGGAGAACACAGCATATCATTTTGTTTTTTCTAACTTAACACTGCTAAATGCGGCATTGAAAGCTGTAATAATTTTTATATACAAACATTACGTAAGATTTGCACAAGTATTTAAAAGCAAGGCAAGTCATGCTTCAAATCGCACAATGTTGTCTTCAGTAGTTCTCATCTGCTGGGGCTTCTGCTCCCCAATTCCTCCCGTTCTTGGGGGTTTGGCTCATTACAAGTGATGGAGCATTTCATTAGCTAACTGAAAGGCTTGGAGTGGTCGTTAGTGAGGGTTCTGCTTGAAATACCTTTGTTTTCCCAGAAAGTGACTGAAGTGACCCTTTGATGAAACGGGAAAGCCAAAGTAGTGCAGTGGAGATGAACTGACAGCTGAAGTCTGGGAATACTGCCTCTTCAGGAGTAATACTTACTTGCATAGATACAAACACACTATTATTCCATGCCCAATCACCCTACATTGTGCTAATGCAGTGTATCCATGGAAGGGGTTGTTCCCTTTTCTTTCTCTCCCCAAAATGCGTTCATTAACAATTAGTCAGATTTGTGCTCTTTGTCACAAGCTTGACTTTAGACTATAGAAATCCACGTCAGGACAATGCACTGTTAACCTTAAAACATTTACTGTAGATATGGTATTGTAGTAGCTTTAGAAGTGCCTTTAATTGGGAGGAAACAGTAGCAGGATTACTCTAATGCAGCTGACACCCCCCGCCCCCTCCCAGCCCTTTTTTAAACAGATTGTTGTGGCAAGTTCTTGATCCACCCCCTGCTTCCCCTTCTCCATTGCTGGAAACAACTGGCGTCCAGAAGAAATGGATTGCAGGTGTTCCCTCTTTAAGGTTAAGCTTGTGTGTAAATCCCACAAGATCCTCACCTTTTTGTTAAGAGCACCTCAGCTACTCAGCATTATATCACTGCACAGATCCCAATCCCTGCCAACCCTCTCCTCAGTTTTTGTAAGACGAAGTAGCTTTCAGCAAACTCATACCCGAGCCCTGCTCGGTTCCAGGGAGGAGCACTGGCTCCTTGTTACCAGTTCCATGAGGGGTGCAGGTGCTGCAAGAAGAGCAGTGAGTGGTGCCTTCTTTTTGCAGACCGCACACCCACAGGGACAGTGCAATGCACAAGCACTGCCTGAGGGAATTCCTTCCAACAGCCTCCCTCTGCTTAATGCAGCAGCCTCCTCGGTGTTCTGAAACCTTTTTAAATGATGCCTCCTCCTTGATGCTGTGCCACAAAAGGACTCCCAGGGAAAAAGGCAGGAGTGTGAAGAATTCCAGGAGGTTGGAGAAATAGTGATGTGTCATTCTCATAGGTTAAGGCTCCTGTCAGCTGCCTTCTCTGAACAACGAGGCTGTATTTTGTACTAAATTATTTCTGTATAAACACCGAGGCTGTTGAACTGTCACTGAACCTCTATGCAGGTGCTGCCTCACCAGTTAAGGCACCAAAGGCCTTATGCAATGGACTCAGAACTGTTCTCAGTTTTCTCAGTGAGGAACAAAGAAAGCTGCAGGATGGGAATACGCAGTGTATTCGCGTTTAAAAAAACGGGAGGGGGTAGGATTTGGAGATGTCTGTTTGTTTGTAAACCCAAACTGATCTTGAGCACAGCCTAAATCCCAAAGTGGGGTTTGGCTCCCGGGCTGTTCCTGACCTCCACGGCTGTGCCATGCCTGCACTGCTGGGAGAGGGAAGCAAGGCAGGGCCAATGCAAAGGTGAACAACGTCAGGGGAGGGGCTTCCTTTTTACCTTACCAAACTTCCAGACCCTGTTCCTATGCAAAGAAGCTGGTGTGTGTGTGCTGTGCACAACGTGGGCAGGCACAGGCTGTTGTGACACGATGCCAGGTGCTTCTGGGCAACTGTTTGTGAGGAAAAAACGTGTATTCACCTCAATTGCCTAATTATGCTGCAAGATGAGCTGAGCATGTTAAATGGTCCACAAACCAGTTGTGTTTATTTCCAAGCTTGCCGGAGCAGTCATCTCACTTGTTCATTTTTCAAATGGTTGTATTAGTTTGCTTTTGCTATTCCTCTTTACCAGTTAGCTAACTGCTTTCCCTGGCCTGATACTTGACATAAAGACCTCAACCTGTGTGCTTAGTGTCTTTTGGTACCAATTTTTTTTTCTTTTAAAATGACAGTTAAAACTACAGTGTCTTTTTTTTTTTTTCTTTTTGCTTTCCGTAAAAGTATAACTTCTTTGGTTTAAAGGTACCAAAAATGTGTAAATAAATTGCTCCACAAAAGCAGCTGGTGGAATTAAAAAATGTTTAGGCTAGTACCTTTTGGGGGAAAATGGGTACTATATTTAAACAGAATTGTCTTTTATAAGGAGATTTCAGACATTTTTACATTTCAGTTCTAAGATGTGTACAGATGCTGCAGAGGGTCTTTCTATTTTATATATATATAGCATGGGAGAGGGTTAAAAATAATATGCCTTTATAATAAACAAAACCTGTCGAAATATGTTTGCCAAACAGATTTAAAAAGAAATTTTATACCATTCCAAAAAGGGAGTTAGGTAAGCAGAGGCTGAGAGTGGGCACCTCCTGCAGAGAGGAAGGGAAGGAATCTCCCTTTCCCTAGACCTGAAGACAAGGTTCTGCTTCCTTGTATTGCACAGCCTTGCTGAGGAGTCTGAGCAGCTGCTGTGTCTGTGGGAGTGAACGTGCTTCCTCCGAGTCAAACAGCTCGATACTTTCTGATTCACTTTGAAAAGACAGGTACCAAGTGTTGATTTTGAAATATCCTCCACTCTGCACAGTTGCCTTATCAAGTCAGTAGGGACTGTTCTGAATATCTTTAATAACTTTCAAAAACAATGTTGGGGTGTGAGTATGTATCTAACTTCTGTGTACAGAATACTGACATGCAAGTGTGTATATATATGTCTGTGTATATATATGTACACATATTTTCAAATTTTCATTTTTGTTCACCATTTAACACAAGATGCTGTTAAATGCCATCTTCGTGTTGCAAGAGTAGAAAAGCTACCAAGCAGCTCATCCTTTTGTGTTTGTAGAAAACGTGCATTACTGCAGCTGTTCCTGGCTGAGTCGTGACTTTGTACCACACAGGGGGAGCTCTGTGGCTGCTGCTGTGGCTGCTGAGCCCCAGAGCAGCAGCTGAGCCCCAGTGCAGGGCTGGGGCTGCAGTGGCACCTCCGCCCTGTGCCACACGTGTCCTGCCTGCAGAAATGCACTGAGAACTGTTTGTGTGTGTCTGCCCAGGCCTGCACGTGTGCCTCGTGTGCACCTGCCCACAATACCACTCTGATCAATTAACTGCCTTGTGTTTTAATGAAAATGTAGCAAGCTGGGCAAACCTTTTGGCTTATTCTCAGATGGAGAGATATTAAAACCAAAAAAACATTCTAACATGTATTTAAGCAAAGGACGAAATCTTAAATTTGCCTCTAACCAAGAGACAGAAATCTGTACCTCAAATTGCTCTAGGCAGTAGGTTTCTAATGCTGTTGCTGTGATGGTTTAGAGTTCACCGTTTCAACTGAAACTAAAACCTTTGTGCCTGATAATGACTTACTGAGTAAAGTAGCAGTGGCAGGAAGATTATAAAACCCTGATGCTGAGTTATGAATGTGAAGTAAATTAGAGTCAATAAAAGTTCATGCCTTTCCACAGTGAACTTCAGGTGGTTTTCTTTCCCTTCCCCTAACCAAAAAAAAAAAAAAAAAGGGGTTGTGTGTGTGTGTTTTTCCAAGAATAGCATGGACACTGTGCTATAGAAAGATGATTAATAAAAATGATGTGCAAATTATCTTATTTCTTGCCATATTCTATTATAGTGTCTGCAGTTTGCATGGTGATCAGAACTTCTAATAGTAGGGGATTTACTCAGTATGAGAATGAAGACTCCAGAGAAAACATATTGGCTGTGTGTTAAAATTAAGAGAAACCCACAGGATTTTCGTGTCTTAAAAGGGAATTCATCTTTTTGGCTCCAATTGACTGACATACTTCTGAATAAGCAAACATCCATTTATGTGGGGCAGAACGGACTATACTGAGTGAGGTCGTCTTGGCACTGACCAGCTCCTGTCTACTACCAGAAATATTTCCCTTTATACAGGTAATGCAGATAAAACAGAAGGAGCTGTTACATAAATTATCCTTTCATACACAGCAGCACATTGGAACAGCATTAATGCCTTCTGCCCTACTCTCTGCTGCCCTTGAACACCTGTGTCTGTTTATGTACAAGTGCAAAATTCAAATACATCATGGCCAGTGGGGACAGGCAGAGAATGACACTGGACCTGACAATCCTGGCAAGGGGCTGAACTCACACCTTGCAAGGAGACTTGCCCAACGTAATGGATTTAGGCCTCAAGGGCACCACGGAAATGGGCAGGACCTGAAGGCCCAGTTTCTGTATTGCAGAGATGTTCTCAGGCCGTACCAGTCTGAAGGCAGCTCTTCCTCTTCACTGGGCAAACCGCAGATTACCTCAGAGAGCAGGTTAGGAACTGTGGAGAGAAGGGAAGGGCTCTGCTCTTCTGAGCACAAAGTGACATGCAGTAAATCATACTGACGGCCTTCTCAAATCACATTTTAGAATGTTTTGTGCTAAAAAGGACTACAGTAATGTTCCAAGAAACCAGAATTTTAGAAGAAACTATTTTTAATAAGCAGCAGCAGCCATTGGTGTGTGCTGGTGTTCCTTTAAGAACACCCGAGTTCCCCACATGATCCCACCTCTGTCAGCTGAGGCGTTTGCTCTTGCCTCCGATGTCCTGCACGTGACAAACCTCCACTGCAGCCCCCAGATCGTGCAGCTCACTCAGCCACAGCACCTGCTTGGGAGACAGGCGGTCGTTGGGGCCCTTCACCTCCACCAGCTGCAAGGAAAGGGGGAAGGTTAGAAGTGTGTCCCTGGAGGAACTGAAGGATCATTAGCTCCCACAGAGTATTTTTTTACTGCTGTTATTTGCAACAAAAATAATCGAGATTTTAGCACAATGGAAGGTCCAGTGGGTGCTGAATTATTACCCCATATTTCAAAATTTAACTGTAAGAAAATGAAATTTTATACAGTAAATATTCACCGAAACACAGACAGAAGCCCTGGTGAATGAAGATCTCTCATACTGAAAAATGGATTGTCTCACCCTCACCTCTTCCAGCTGATACTGACAGCAACTTACTCAGGTTTCTAGAGAACTAATTTCTGCTATTCAGCTCTGTATCACAAACACGTTAGTTGCTCTAACAGATGAGATGCACGATAGTCTTCCAGTAGCTATTCCACTACCGTGCAAGGCCCCACCCGTGACTGTTTACTCAGTTTCTGCAGCAGACACAGACACAGTTGTTGGAGACTCAGTGCAGATTTCGGCGAAGTGGTGCCAGTAGAACTCCTCGCTAACAACGTGTGGCTGACTGCTAACAGGTGCTTTACATGACGATTAATCACAGACCGTTTCTCCACCAGCCTTAGCCAGAGCTGATCGCTGCTGCTCCCGACGCCCATTAAAGCTCCAGCAGAGCTGCCGGAGGAGCAGATAATCCCCCACTGCTCCCTGGGGGCAGGGCAGCCGAGCTGCAGGTCTGCCTCCACCGCCACAGGAAATTACGATTTGTGTGGGCCGACAAGTGCGAGGCCCTACAGGAGGGAAGGCAACTGAGCCCCGAGTATCCCCGCGCTCCCCACACACCTTGAAGTGCCGGCTGTGGGAGCGCCACACGAGCAGGTCGGGCAGCCCCCCCCGGCAGTGCCGCAGGTCCCTGGAAAGCCGCCGGAAAACACCGCTCAGAAACGTTCCTCCAAGGCAAGACACCAGGCTCTGCAAGAGAACGTTTGGGAATTGGTTGGGATTGGTTTTAATTTCCTGCAGAACCATTTCCCAACCCTCACAAGAATACTGGAAGGCCCGGCTCAGCTCTGTTTAGTCCCGTATAAAAAGAAATGTAAAAATGTACTTTTTACATGGATTTCCCTGCTGTGTTCCCAGCTACTGTTGCAGGAAAAGTGACTATATGAGGAAACTGTAACACTACCTGTGCAGGCCTCGCAATAATCTCTAATCCCAATTCCTCCCTCCCACCACGCTCCATCTGCCGTGGCTCAGTGCCCCAGTACAACCTCTGAGCACACTAAGGCCATGTCTAATTGAACGTAGGCCTAATTGGAGTGCCCATGCTGGGCAACAATTACTTACCTGGACTTGCTGGAGGGAAATAAAACGACCCCAGTTAACCAGGGCTGCAGCTTTTCCCTCCTGAGTGGTCCAGACATCAGCAACCAACTTTGCCAGTGTCTCGGAGGAAGCTGTGTGAAGCTGCTGGAGTCTGGCCTCAATGACAGCCCTCCTGTTCTCGTAGAAGCTGTCAGTGTATAAATCCAGGGGGGATGTCTGGATGAAAAGGTAAACACAGCTCTAAGGAACTGCCACCACAGCAGCTATTCCCAGAATTACAATGTCCTACTTCAGATTTTTCTTAACTACAAGGTTGCTGAGCTGATTTATCTTGAACGTGCCCACCACATAAATATTTATTAATGGGGAAAAATTTGCCAATGTTTAACACCCAATGCCAGTGAAACAACACTGGCCACATCTCGGCCTCTGCTCTGTTGTTCTCAACTCTAGACAGAGGTTTCCTTTAACAGACAAAGAATTCTGTGCATTCGCAGCGCTCTGAGCAGTAAGGCTCCAGGCGGGATCTGGAATCGGGATCAAGACTGCTCAGGCACTGAGAGCAGTTGGAGGTGAAAGAACAAAGCGGTGATTGGGGCGGATCCTCCTGCGCCCGCAGGAAGAGCCCCGGGACAGCGCTGAACACTCGGCGTGTAGAAAGCCCCTGCAGCAATTCAGCTTTGACGCTGCTGAACAGGCAGGGCCCGAGAGCCAGCAGCTTTTCAAAAGCAAAGGCAGAGTGCTCAGGAAACAGAATTACACCAATGGCTGCCACATATAATCCCACAAAACACAGCCTAGGAATGAGAGAGAATCAGGTGTGAGCTGTCAGCTCCTCATTGGTGATGCCTGAGGATCATGACAGCTTTGCTCTGCATTAATTAGGACAACAAGAGGAGCCATTTGTATGAATTCCATTTCACAGTTTTGTATGGCCTTTGGAGTTACAGCTGTGCCCTTCCTGTCCTACTTGTGAGCCTGCTCAGCTCAGCCACAAGGACTTCTGCTTCAGATGGTGAAGAAAATTAAAGGCACAAGTTCACCTGGAATCATCGACCTTAGGGTGTTATGGGGAGCTGTTGGAGAGGGCTGTGTAATTTTGTTTGCTTGCTTCTTTCTTTGTCAAAAAGAAGGGATGATCCCAAAAAAATGGTGGGGTGGGTGGGAGTGTTAACAAAGCCGAGTTTAAAATAAGGCTTTTGAAAAGAAACAGACTTTATTTTTCCGCAATGGAAGGTGTCATCTTCCAACGAGAGGGACTAGGCTGGGGCACAGCAGTTCCTCCACTGGCTATCAAGGACGCCTTGCCCAGTGAGCTCAGCTACAGGACACGAGCATTTAACCAGACCAGTCCCACCTTCTCTGACTGGGAATCCAGTCTGACACAGCTACTGGTTACTGAGGAGGCTCTTGGCAATAAACCAAATATAAAAAATAATGAAGTAAAGGAAACACCAAGATCTGTCTGGGAAGTCCCTCAGAATAAAAGGTTACACATTTATTAAATCTTAATCCTAAGTAAGATTTTAACATGGTTACTGAGTCTACAGCAATGGGCAAATAAAATTAACTAAAGAAAGCCTTTCAAAATTACCTGATAGGAGTTTCTGAACACGTCAGGTACGTCATCCATGAAAATGATATCCCACATTAGAATCCCATACAGTGTAATAAACGTTGAGCCTTCCCCATGAATACCTAAAAGGCAGAATTTAATAAAAATGGAAGCATTAATTTCTACAGCAATGTCACATGAAGAGGTACTGAGTCATCGTAACCCAAAGCAGAAATATGCCATGGTCAGGTTCACGGCCAGCTGCTGTCAGCACACATTCCCACTGCAGCTGCAGTTCATTCTGCCCCATTCCCCAAGCCTGCCGCTCCCAGGCCACCGGCCTCCAGCTGCAGCTCAGTTTCCATCCCTGCCTGGCCCCCACAAAGCTTGCTGGGCTAACTCTGACAGTTTTTAAATACACAACTTTTTTTAACATTAAAAAAAGATACAATATGGATGATGAAAATGATACATATTCAAAGCATGATATATATTTATAGTATATAATTAGATACTGCATAAAATATTATTCTATATACCTGTTTTACTGTAAATATTATATATTATGCCTTTTATATGTATACATATTTATATATATGTAAATACATATGCATTCATGCATGTATACATGTGCTCCTACACATCTTTATACGTTCATGCACACATAGGAGCGTCTGAAAACAACATGTCAAGGACACCAAGGAGGGCTTCTCTGAACACCTTAACACCAGAAGGAAAATTCAGGCTAATGTGGGCCTGCTGCTAAATGGAGGGGGGCCCTGGTAACAAGGGACACAGCAGGGCTCTGAACACCTTTCCTGAGTTGGTCTTCACTGCCAGCTCTCAGGGACTTCTGACCCAGGAGACCTGGGGAAAGGAATGTTGGAAAACCTTCCCTTGGTGCAGGAGGACTGGCTTAGAGAACAGCAAGGCAAATCTGACATCCACGAGTCCATGGGCCCTGAGGGGTGCACCCAGAGGTGCTGAGAGCAAGGTGACACCATGGTGGGGCCACTCACCATCATCTTTGGAAGGTGGTGGCCATCAGGAGAGGTGCCAGAAGAAAGCAAATGTCACCCATCCTGCAGTGGGAAAGGAGGACCCAGGGAAGTCCTGGCCAGTCAGCCTCACCTCAATCCCTGGAAAGGTGACAAAGTGCCTCATTCTGGGGGCCATCTCTGACCACATGGATGGCAAGAAGGTGATCATGAGTGGTCAGCATGGATTCACTACAGCTAAATAATGCCTGATGAGCCTGACTGCCTTCTACCAGTGCTGTACACTGGAACAGGCTACCAGGGATGCTATGGAGTCTCCCTCACTGGAGCTATTCCACAACAATCCTGTGCCATGCGCTCCTGAATGACTCAGCTTGAGCAAGGAGGCTGGACCAGATGACCCCACTGTGAGCCCTTCCAACCCAAACCAGTCAGCGGTTCTGTGATTCTGTGAACATTCTATATATGTGTGGGAACATAGGGAGGCATATATACGTATGACTATGTATACATATATATGCAAACACATGGGAGCACTTTTTCACTGTGAAGGTGATGAAGTACTGGCACAGGCTGCCCAGAGAGGCTGTGGACTCACCGTCCCTGTTTTACCCACAGCTGTTCAACGGTAAGGAAGGCAAAGTAAGCAACCTCCTGTGTAGTCTTTGGGGGGTTTTTCCTAACACATTTCAAAAACACCTTTGGTAAATGAAGGCAGCAAATCATTAAAGGCCAGGAAGCAGGTCAGGTTGATAATACACGTTGGGGCACTTTGGTAAGGAAGTGAGGAATTAGAGGTGTTTGGGAAGGAAACAGAAGCAGCCTATAATCTAATGAAATCAGCTAAAACTGGTCTGTTAACTAAACTGATCAGTAAATAGTTTCTTTACTTACTCCCACAGTTATTTTTACTGCAAAATATCCCCAAACCAACAGTGCAGTTACCCTGATCGAAACCATTCCTCCTGTAATGAGTTAATGCCAGCTCCTCAACTGAGCACATGACTGTGGATACACTGCAGTCTTCACCTCCTTCTCCATCACCAATATCCTCCATGAGAAACACAGATTTTCCCATCCCCGTCTGAGGACACATCTTTCCACTGATTGTAACCTAAACATATTAAAACATATGGTTACTTTCCAGCATCACATTTAAAAACCTTTAGCCCAAAATCCCCTTTTCAGTTTTCTTAAAATGAGAACTGGATTTGTTTCCAAAAATCAACTGAATAAAATTGAACCTATCATTCCTGTCAAATCATCCTGTTTAGCTTTTAAAAACGGGCACATTTTTAAGAAAGCAAATGTCTAGCAAAAATTCTGGGCAGATGGGAATGTAGCCTTCCTATTTGCAGGACCAGGAGCAAAACCACAGAAAACTGAGGAGACAGGCTCTGGGCTGAGACAAAGATGGGCGGCAGGGAGACGTGGTGAGGAGGCTGAGAAAGGAAGTGAGGCTCTGCTCTGATTTTGCCCAGACAGAATTATCTTTACAATGGTATGGAAAAGTTAGATTTTTTTAAAAAATCCATTCTAATATGATGCAAGTGCCCCACACTGAATATTTGCATAACACATATTTAGAGTGCATAACTTCCAAAGGTTCCTAAAAGAATAGTGGCATTTTTTTAGCTATTAATCTAACGCTGACAACATGTTAAGGTTACTATTACTTTTTCTAGCACATAGAATGCTTGGCCTGCAGCCACCAGAGCCAATGCACTGATCTGAGCAGACTCTTCAGCCGGAAAGGCTCTGAGGGCATTACTGCTAAATTAGTGGAGTTTATGGCTGATCACATCCATAACAAATACAAAGCAATGCAAATTACATCAGTGTACAGCTGACTAACTTCAGATAAGAAGCTGACCAACGTAGAAGTATTTGATTACGAGAGGCTTCTGTTTTAGAAACACATTTGCATTCCTTCCCTGCACCATGTCAGTCAGTGGCTGGTGCACAGCATGTAACAAGTCTCCCAGACCACTTTTCCCTGTCAGAAGAGCTCACGAGTCGCGGCTCCCTCGCTTACGTGTGTGACGTCGTGCACGGTGAGGAGGGGCAGGTCCTGCAGCAGGCCCTGGAGCTGTTTGCAGCTGGGGGAGTCCCTGATGCGCAGGGCGCGCTGGCACAGCGACAGGCGGTGCCCGGTGCGCACGGCCGGGTCGGCCAGGCCCCTCCGGATGCAGCCAACGGCCTGGCGAACAGCAAGGGGACAAACAACAGTTTACAGACACCTCTGCACACCTCTCTGCTCAACAGCAATTGATTTGAGCACAAACATGTCAGTGTAAGAACGACTAGACAGGACAGGGCCACCCTGCTAACTGATGTGAACTTCTAACCAATGAGAAACATTTTGCACAAGGAGGCTTCTGGATTCAAATTTACACTAGTACTGTAAAAAAAATTCCTCTCAATTTCGACTGATCAGTATAATTAAGGAGGTGGATTCATTTTCTTAGTTGAAACTAGTTGTCTGACTTTAGGATTCCTAATAAAATCTGCATTTTTAGGAGACTTGACTTCTCTTTCCATAAGAAATACTTTTTTAAAATGTTTTCAGACAATGCCCGCAGTGTTCCCAGCTTTCCAGCAGCAGTTGTGAAGATACCTTCTTAGTGTTTTTCAAGTGCTGATGTAAATTCAGAGCCAGCCGATCCCACCATCTCCCTCTGCTGTCAGCACAATACACATCCTGGGCCAGGAGGCTCTGCAGCTGCTGCACTGCTTCCTGTGGCAATGGGATTGTACCTTTATTAATCGGGTTACAAAACCAAGTTCAAGTTACCTTGTCACTTTCCCTTATAATTAATGAACACTACAGAAACTTTGTCTCTGGACAAACCAAACCTACTTTTTACTCCACTACCCAATACACCCATTTCAGATCCATACATGTATCTTAAAAACTCTAGAATAGAGATATTTTTATGTAAACTTAAAGGTTAGCTGCCAAAAATACAGCATTTTTATCCTTTCTTTATCCCTTATTGTATATGAAAAATACCTTAAGTATTACTTGTTGCTTTTTTGCAGAGGTGAAGTCTTTTTCCAGATAATCTGATTTACTTTAACATGCAAGTCAGAGGCCTTTGGAGATGTTAATTCCCTAAGAGGCAGGGATTTCTAGAAGACTTCTCTTTCAAGATTTTTCTTATTTAAAAGCAATAGCCAAATCTAGTGAAACACAGGTACTGAAACACAGGTATCTAAATAATGAAACAAGCATA
This sequence comes from Chamaea fasciata, assembly GCF_029207755.1. Lineage (NCBI taxonomy): Eukaryota > Metazoa > Chordata > Aves > Passeriformes > Sylviidae > Chamaea > Chamaea fasciata. Next base: position 5,372,147 of record NW_027094099.1, read on the forward strand.
TCTCAGCAAGAGCTTTATGGTGTATTACAAACAGTAAGTCTTCACAGCGTAAGCAAAAATAAAAACAATTTTAAACTTTCTAAAGCAGTACAAAAAAACAGCTCTTTTCCCTTAAAAGTAACATGTTACTAGAACTGCAGCAAGTCCTGGCAAACGCTACCACCATTTTCCAGGCACATCAGAAATGTAAATTGATGTACAAAAATTTAACAGATATTTCTATTCACCTCACCACTTTACCTTATACTTGTGAAGCCTCTGCAGAATTTCAACTCCTTGAGAAAGGATTCTTGTGTACACCCAGCCAACTGTGAAACGTCGCAGGTAATCAGGTAAAATTCTGTGATAGCTGAAAAATAAGAGCAGTTCAGATCAATTCAATTACGTCAGTTTTACTAAGGATACTTATACCTAAAGCATTTACCATGTTAAATGCCTAATATAGCCAAGCTGCACTTGCACAGCATATTTTAGTTTCAACACCAGTAGAATTATCAGTTAATCAGTTTTACAACAGATGCAAAACAGTAACTTACTAGATATTTTGTTACCAACTCATTGTCATAAGTCAGCAGTTTAACTTCAGAAACAAAGCTGAACAAAAGAAAGAGTCTCGAGCAGGAATTTCCTGCCATAAAAGAAGACTAACAGCTTTTCAGTAGGCACCTCTGTGTTTCAGGACAAAGTCTTTTGAATGCCTTATTAAAATCAAAATAGATTTTTCCACTGTCTTCAGTGTAAAATGGAACAGATTTCCAAATTACCCTCTATGAATATTATTTTAACTCATTTGTCATGGAATTGAAAACAATGCCAAACATAAGGCTTTAACTTGTGGTGTATCATTAAGCCAGAAAACAAAATAATTTAAAGAAAAACTGATGAGGAGCACTTCAAACCCAATACATGTTATTTCAGTTCTCAGATATTCAGTAACATTTCCTGAGCAACACCCACTTGGAAATCCAAAGACATGAATAACCCAGCATGTTTTCCCATAACATTTGCAACATCCTTTTGTTCACAGTCAATTTTAATTTCTGCTTATTGCCATTTGTTTGAAAGCCATTTAAAAAAACCAAAAAACAAACCTATGACAAGGGAAAAACAAGGCTCTTGTTCTCCTGCACTGGCACATAGAACAGAATTGCTTTAGTGCTATATCCATGCCTACCAACTCTTTCCCAAGATTTTATAAAAAAGGTCTTTTCTTTTCGTAACTTAAAAGCTAAACAATCAGGAAGTTCCAAGCTTTCAGGGACATTAAAATCTCTTGCTTTATCAGGTTTAAATAACATCCTGAGTTGATAAGCCTCTCTCCAAAGGAAAAGCACCCAAGGTAAGATACACACTGAACATTTTCCAGTTCTCTACCTCAAAGAGGGGTGATTCTTCAGTTCACTCCAGGTTTCTTTAGCACACAAATAGAGATGATTAGCTTCTTCCCAGTTCCCATTTACCATTGCAGTGGCTATATCATTTGACATATGAACAGCAGTTGCATACCTGTGGTAAAAAACCACAACCTTATTACACTTAAAAAGCATCTATAGTTGAAAGAAATTAATTCTTTCCCTTCCAGCCTCCAAAGACATTGAGCCATGCAGCCATCTTTATTCTTACTCTTGTAGGACTAGCAGAGTTTAAACTAGCAGGGCACATTAGGTTTAAATTTACTTATCACTAGAGAATATAATTTTTGTTTAGCTCAGAATCAGCACAGCAAATGAAGAAACAGCTTCACATGATCATGAAGCAAATTAATAAGCTATTTTGTTTCAAAATGCAAGCCACTGTGATTTACAGGTGGCTGCCTCGATACAAAAATCTTCTTAAAACAGTTGCAAAATGAACACTTCTACATATTTACATCTGGAGCTCTAAATTTGAATCCTTATTTGTCTGCACAAGTGCTGCAGTAAAGCTTTCCTAGAAATTAACAGATTTCCATGTTGCCAAAGCTCTCCCTACCTGATGAGATCCTCTCTGTCCTGGAAGACCTGTGTTTGCCTGTTTACTGTGTAACTGGGGAACACCATATGGCCCATGTTTGCCCTAAGGACTGTGGAGAGCAGGCCTTGCCCAGCACTGCCAGCCTCCTCCTCCTCCAGCGACTCAGGCAGAGAAAACAGCAGCAGGATTCGGGAAAAGACAGCCCGAGCGCCTTTGCAGACCCTGACACATTTTCCAGCCAGGTCCTTCACCCTGGAAGGACAAATAAAAATATTGTATCTGACTTGTAAAAGTGAAAATATACTGAATGAAGTATAACCTTTTTTCAAGCCAAATAATGCATAAACTTGATTTTCCTTGAAAGCATAGAGACTAAGCAGTTTAGTATTTACCCTTCTCTTTGACTCACTGTGAATTGAAATACAATGCCACTCTTTTTATCAATAACTTTACTAAATGCATTCTTCTCTTGAAAAGGCATCTAGATTTCAGTCATTTGAAGCACAACTTCCATTCACCCGTAAAACTTAGCTCTAAGCATTTACCTTTTTAAAATCACTGTCCCAACACCAGCCTGACTCCTGCTGAAGATTGAACGCTGCTTTGACAACTTCAGAAAATCATCCACAAGTTGCTGTTTCTGACCATTTGGGTTTGGCAAGTGAAAGATTTTTGCCAATGTTTTTAGCTCAGGGGCTGAAAGCAAATCCAACCCTTCACACAGGTCTTCCAATTCAGATTCTAAAAGTAAAATTATCCACATATATTCATTGTGTTATACATACAACACTCAAGCAACAGCTCACACAGTACATTCATACAACCTAGTGCTAACCTAATGATTTAGGTTTGATGCCCGAAAGATAGGCTGGAAACAAAACCCCATAGACCAGTGTCTATAGAGCAGGTATTTGTTTATTGCAGGGCTGGAGGTGAGGGGGATTTCTCCTCCTAACTCACCCACCTTTGTCAAGTGCTGTGGTATATCTGTACAGTAAGTATTGCTCAGTGTCACTACATCTTCACCTGTGTGCCAGAATTAATTGACATTGTATGATCTCACAGTTATTAGACAGTTCTTTCGCACTGCGCTTGTGCCTCCCCAGTTTGGGGTCATTTGGGGTCTTTGATGAAGGCTTCCAAGGTCTTCTTCTCATCTGAACTTTTCAACATTGTCTTTGGAGCAAGCACAGGTGTGGTGTTCCTTGGTCTGTGTGGTCCTAACCAGTCTAAATTCTTTATTTTGTGGCTAATTGGCTTCACATTTGCCAATTTCTCATTAGCACTATACTTACCTATCTATAAAGCTATCTACCTAGTGAGTTTCTTTCTTCTTTTTTGTCTATTCAGCATTAAGCAACTAGTTAACCATATACTCCATTACATTGTATAGAAAGTTATTTATATCAGGTTGTATAGGTGTAAAAGTTATTATTCAGGTTGCATAGGTATAAAAAGCTATGATTCAGGTTATATAGGTATAAAAGTCAAGATTTAGGTTATATTGATATCAGCTTATATAGATACGTCAGGTTACATTGATATAATTCAAGCTATAGAAGCACCTTGTAACTTTGACCTAAGTTATACAGGCATCAGGTTCTTCAAAAATGTCTTAACAATGCTATCTGGTTCACTCTGAAATTCTTCTGCACCTTCTTCTGGACTTTTTCACAGGTCTACTTTGAAGCAATGGAATAAGCAGAAAAAGAACACCCTTCACAACTTCAAAACAACTGCAAAGATTAAAAAATTCTGTTGAGTTATAAAAAAATGCTGCTCAGAAAGCTGGTCTTCTCTATTATCTAATTTGCACTATTTGTATTTTCACAAGACCACTCATCTACCTGCAGCCTTTACTCTGCCCCTCTATGCTCTTCCCAAGGCACAGACAAGCACGTAGTGCATTGATCTCTAACATGACACAACTTCAGATTTTATTTCTAGTATTTTAAAGGTTTATTAATGCTGGCCTTACCTGTTTGTAGAAATCTGGCTTCAGCCAGTTCTTCAATTATTGGTGACAAATCCACACTTATCTCCCCATACTCTATTTTGTTCACCTTTAACCAGTTCAGCTTGCGTTGGAAAAGTCTTACATACAACTTCTGCCCACCAACTGCAAATTTTATGTAAAGCAGGGAAGGAGAAAAAGAAGAGTAAATTCTAAACACAGTACTAGGCACAATCACCACATTAACCAGAAAATTCGCTTTGGTGCAGGTACTCTCTAAAACAGTTTCAACCTCCCCATGTACAAGCAGACTTGGTAAAATACCAGACTTACCTTTCCAAGTAATTAATAAGTTTATTAGAATCTTTAAGTTTTGTCGGTGGAAAAGTATTACAACATATTTTGTAGGTAATTTACATAACTAAAATGCATTTTGACATGCTTACCCTTCAAGAAATATTTATTTTAATAGAAAAAGAGAACTTCAGTTTTCAACCCTGCCTTTTGTGTTGTTAAATAGGTCTTTTTGCTTTCTTAAACAGTCATTCAATAACCAAATATTGCATGCTAAGGAACAAAAGAAACTGTAGTCTGACAGAATAATTTCATAATCACAGAATATCTCCCTGTGCACCATTCTTCAGGTTCGTATTTTTCCAAAGATAAGCCAAATTATACTAATATACCTACTGAAAACAATGAGAAAAAAACTCCTATTCATTTGATTTTTATCACAGAAATACTATTTTAAAGTACTTTTTAAAAAGACTTTTTAAATACTAATGATGCTGAAATTCAACAAAATAGCTTATTAAATTTTAGCTAAAAATAGTCTAGCCATTATTACTACATTCAACAACCTTTTGAATACTTAATTCAACCCCCATTAACTTCTAAATATTTTACCCCGTCTGCTGTTGCTTAACTGAAAGTGATCATTAATAAAAAACCACTTGCAACACTACCAGACCTAGACATACTTAAGAAATGGCAGATAAACCTTAAATGTGTATTTAATAATTCTCCTGTCCTTATGAGACTTTTTCAGCCTTTTCTTTAGTAGAATCTTTTCAGGATCAGTTCACTGGGAAGACTACATTCAGACATATAAGCCTGTCATTTTCTCTCTGGGGTTATAACTCCTTTAAAGTCTGTCCCCAGTTTTTATCATTCTGGAGAAAGGAAAAAGCTTAACACGTGGACATTCTTTCTCCAGACCAAACTAGGGCTGCAGTAATAATTTCATAATAAGCTTCATAAACTTACACTGAGTTAGAGACAACTCACTGAAGAAAGGTAGTCATTTCAGAAGAAAATAATTAAATACTGGCAAATACCTATATTCAAGCGACTTCATAGTACTAAGCAGGTGTGTGGGCTTTTTTGTGTTATGATAACTGAAAGACAATACTTGGGTAGAAACTCCTCATGTGGGACAGATAACTCATCTACCTGAACTTTTCAAGTATCCTGCCTGGTATTTCTGGAAGGCAGTGACATCCATCTGTCAGTTGTCCAGGATTTGTTATCTATTGGCTTAGTGCTATCCTGTCACTTCTCACAGCCCAACTGCAGCATCTTTCCTACCCTGCAAAGAGAGATTGTTTCATCCGTGACCCTCACATCCAGTGCAGACACGGATTTATCAGCACCACTCTGCAGTAATTCTTTCTGTACTCTCAACTCAGATGAGAGGGGAATTCTGAAATCACACTACTGAAAGAGAAACAAGCTCTTTTACCTAACAGACCAAGCTCCTGTTACTGATCAGTGTCGTTCACACCCAGGGAACAGTGTGGACATGGGGAAGGTGTATCCTGAACATCTCTAATTTTAGTGTTTGTCAAAGTAGCCAACACCTGCACACACTACTGGGCTAACTGTGAGTTTATTCCTGGATCTTTGGATGCAAATGATGTGCATCTACTGCTTGCCTCACAGAGCCAGTAACATGACTTTTGTGGCTTTTTTTCTTTATATATTCCCCTTTAACTACCACAAGACAAACAAAGCATTACCAGGCTCCAAGATGTCACTACTGCAATATTCTTATGGTCTGAAGTGCACCAATGGGCTCTGCAGACCTCCCTCAGGTTTGGCTGCTTGTGTCCATGGCCAGCTTAGATCCATTAGGATGCAAGCCAGGCTGCTGGGAGGGCTGTGTGAGGCTGTGTCCCCCCATTCCCTCAGGAGCTGTGCCTAAAAACATTAGGAGAGTTTATTTACAAAAAGCCACTGAGGGGTACATCTCCTGAGAAAAAGGAGTTTCTTCCCTTAAAAAATTCATTAAGTTAAATTGTCAATTGATTTGGCACTTCTCACATAAAACTATGTAACAATCCTCTTTACACGAGGGAATGTGAAAATATATTAAAAAAAAAGGATACCTGACAATTTGTAGAACTTGGTTATAATGTTCAAATCTTGTTCATTAAATAGTCTGACATCATCTTCATTCTCCAATACTGCTCGCAGCACTACTAAAAAATTCTGGAGGTAGTATGGGTGTCCAGGAGAGCTGGGCACAGAGAGGACCTCATCTATTTTGTCTAGAATGTCCCCAGTGGAATCCTGAGGTTCTGCCTTTTCCACAGTTTCTAACGAAGTATAGTTCATGTCATTCTTAAAGTCTTCAAGAACTTCCACAGGAAGTACCTCTGCATCATCCCTGCTAAAGCAATTTTCTGTCCCACAGTTCACTTCTGCCTTTGAGGGAGTAACCTCAGTGTGAGGCTGAGTCTCGACTTCCAAATTACTGGTCAGCTCTGCTGAAGTATGGATGGCTAGAGATGTTTCAAATTTATCAGGACTAAGTATCCCACCTTCAGAGCTGCTTTCTGCTTTGGTGCTCCTTGTACCAGATGGGAACCTTTTGTCATTACTGTTATCAGCCAGTAAAGGCACTTGGACCATATCCACAAAGTCTTCTTGATAATGTTTGTTTATTTCGTTTTGAAATTCAGGTTCCCTCCTTGAAAAATTTTGCTCCTGGTCCGCTCTGTGAGAAGGCTGATTTTCTTTCTGAGAACTGTGCCCAGCATCAATCTCATCACCGTCATCATCTAGTGCTGCAGCACTTGCACAGGCACTGTGAAGAGCTGGAGGTGTAGAGTTGATCTCCTCATACAGGACCTGTTTTCCTCCCTGCAGGCAGCGTCTTCTGGACAGTTTGGAAGACAAGCTTCCCAAGGAGACTGTTCTAACTGTTCGAGCCTGGCATTCATTGTTAACACTGAAGACCGAACTATTATTGCTAAAATAAGGACTAGTCTGTTGTGCTGCACTCCCTCCTGCTTTCAGCAAATTACTTTTGGAAGGACTTGTTTCTAGATTTACGAGGTTTTTTGAAAAATATGAGCTGGAATTATTGCTCAGATTTGCAGCTGGAGGACTTTTATTCCTAAAAGAATTCAGTGCAGCATCAATGGCACCAATCTCACCATGGTTTCTCTGACATATTTCATCAATGTGCTTATTTATTCCGTATCTTGGTACCAATTGTCCACACATGGGACAGCTAATTTTGGCAGGGGGGACATTGTTAAAAAAGTCAGTAATAGAGGATGATGCTGAAGGTGTAGATGGTGTTCCTGTAACTTCCACTTTTTTTGTTGTCTCTTTTTTCTTCTTATTTTTACTGAGTGACAAACTTATTCGGGATCTTTTGATTCCTGAAAACCTAGCTTCTGCCATTACAAAACTTCACAGCAATTACATGGCACAGACAACTCCATTCAGGCCATATTTCTTTATTCTGTAATATTTAAAAGACTTTTCTTGGCTTTTCCTTTTCCATCTGTAATCCTCTGACCTGCCTTGAAAAAAAACAGAATATTGAATGAGTGATTTTCTAAGGTACCAGATGCAACCAAGATGAACTGAAGAGAAGCGGAGAAGTCAAGCAATCCTTAACTTACAATACTACTGTCCTTTAGCTTGCCTTATCAGGCGGGAAAGCACACCACAGGCAAGCTGGGCACCGTAGTTTCCTTTAAATGGCTTAATAAATGCCAAATTAATCTCCAGTTTGCATTTACATCAGCAAGTGAACCTGGAATTCAAACAGGCAAGTCCTCTAATTTTCACAGAACAGTCAGAGTCGAAAGGCACCTCTGGGGATCATCCAATCCAACCCCCCTGCCCAGGCAGGGTCACCTGGAGCAGGTGACACGGGAACATGTCCGGGTGGGTTTGGAATGTCTCCAGAGAGGGAGACTCCGCGACCACCCTGGGCAGCTCTCCCAGTGCTCTGCCACCCTCCACGTGAAGTTCTTCCTCGTGCCCAGGTGAAACTTCTTTTGTTTTAGTTTATGGCCATTGCTCCTCGTCCCGTCGCTGGGAACATTTTATCACTGTCTTGTTTGCTACCGACAGACTATTTTCGGTGCCGGAGCACTCACCGGGCTGCCCTGCAGCCCTCACCCTCACGGCTGCCGTGCCTGCCCGAGCCCGCGGTGCGCCCGGGCCGAGCTCTGCCAGGGCGGGGGTCGGGACCGGCCGGCGGCTCCAGACGGCGGTCCAGGCGCTCGGGATGGCGGGGCCCGGGCTCCCGAGCGGCTCCCGGCGCTGCCATGCTGACGTGCCCGCCCCGCTGCCGCCACCGCCGCTCCCCGCGCTGGGACCCCCTCGGCAGCCCGTGCCCCCGAGGAAAGGGGCCCCCACAGCCCGCCCGGCCCGGCCCGGCCCGGCCCGGCCTTCCGCCCTTCCCCACGCACCGGCAGCGCAGCCGCTCGTGTTCCCGGGGCCGTGCGGGGCGGGGCCGCGCCGTGAGGGCCGCGCCGTGAGGGCCGCGCCGTGAGGGCCGCGCCGGGGCCGCCGCTGCCGCCCGCCGCCAGGCCTGAGCAATGCAGCGCCGATGGCGGCAGCGCCTCCGCGCGCTCCCTCACGCCCGGCGGGGTCCGTTGCAAACACCGTGCCCTTTTAAGCCCGCAGATCTAAAATTTCCTTTTACGACAAGGTTGAGGTCTACAGGAGCAGCAACTGGAGGTTTCTTTTGTTGGTGGTGAGTTTTTTTGCGGGGTTTTTTTGTTTGTTTTCGTTCTGCCGAGGAAAGAGCAAATAGTGAAATATTTTCACCCTGAGAATTATTGTTTGTACGGACTCTGAAAACGGTGCTGGTACGGGAGGTTATTCCCCTGGCTGGTTAAAATAAGCACGAAGAGAAAGGTCCTCATGCCTGCCTGTCAGTGAGTGCGGGGAGTGCCGGAGCAGGGACCAGGCTCTGCCGGGTGCTGCCCAGCGATGGGACACGAGGCTGAGGGCAGAGACTGAGCGCGACCTGCACTGTGCCGGTGACTGACTGAGCGCTCGATCGGCTGCCCAGGGCGGGCGGACCGTGTGGAGCCTTGCCCTGGAGCTATGCCACAACAATCCTGTGCCATGTGCTCTGGGATGACCCTGCTTGAGCAGGGAGGTTGGACCAGATCACCCCACTAAGGTCCCTTCCGACCCAAACCATTCTTGGACTCAGTCTAAGTTAAAAGATGTCATTTCCTAGCTCTGGATTACTACGGGCTTAAAAATCTTTTGTGTCCTCTCTTTGCCAATCACAATTTCAAAATATAATTTCTATAATTTAAATGCCTGGATGCATCTTAAGTTCTTCAATAAATGCAGTTCCTCCTGCTATAGATCCAGAGCTATTGCAACAGCAGATACAAAGCTCTGGGCTACAGATGAAAGAGACATCACAGTCACAGCACATGTCACGTATTTTACACCATTATGTATCTGCCCACACCAAGAACCTTTCTTTTTGGAATAAATCAGAATTCTAGGGTAGAAAGTAAGAGTAAAATCTACAGAAAACTGTCTGAACATCACTTCAGAAGTTCACAAAGTACTTAAAAGATCAACACAGAATAAAAACTACTCAAATTCAGAAAAATATTTAATATATACAAGATGCAACATATAAAAAATTACAACTTCAGTTTATGAACAGAGATAGCTTTCTCCTTCTTCTGTTTCTTCTTTAATTTGCTGGCATCTTTGATTTGCATTCTCACTTGATCTTGTAACTGAGAAAAGAAGGCCTGGGATGATTTCAAAGCCTTGTCTTTACCTTCATCCTGCCATTGGACAAAACATTTGTTATAACCAAGAAACATACAAACAGCACCATTATATTAATTACTAGATACTCAAGCATAATGGTATTTGACTTAAAAAAGATCTGGTAACTGATTTTCAAAGGATATTGTTCACCACATTTTTATTCCACTCCTGCTATCTAAAGAAATAAAGATTACATTCTCTTCCTAAGTAGCAATTAGCATGATAGGTAAGAGCAGGCATCAAGAACAGATCCTTGCACATCATGAACTACCACTGGGTATCTGTATTTTGTGTTCTCCTTGCCTTCTGAAAAGGCAAGTACAAACATCTGGAAGTAATGGAGTTATTTTTCCTATTAGTTTCTAATACTTCAAGATTTCAGAGATTTTTACAGTTTCATTTAAAAGGCACCATAAGTGGTGCACAAGTTCACTGTTTTATAGCATGCAAAACAGTATCAATCTGATGAGACTGTAGGAAAGGCTCCACAATAAGGACAAAGTTAAATAGGAATATTGTATTACAAACCAGTTTAAGTTAACCAAAGCTTATACATAGAAACCTCAATGTGCACTCAGGTAATCCCACTTGGTGAAGTGGAATGGTTTAAATGCAGGAAATAAAGAACATGGCTTAGTACTTGCAGGAACATCACCTTGTGAACTTAGAAACAAACAGAAAAGTAGCACCTCACAAGAGGTGAGGTGTTCTGCCTGATGAACGTACTTTTATATAGAGTAATTGTATCATACAGCTTTTTCATATTTTTCCAACCTTATACTTGAAATTCTTTGAGATAAAGTTTCCTTTCTTCTCTAAAGAAAAAAATTATCTATCCTTGGGATTTTAGTCTTACCTTGAGCAAAGATGCTTTGCCTTCTTTGGTAAGCCTTTTTAATTTTGCTGCAGCAGCCTTTTTGCTAAGTTTTGTGCCTTGTTCTGGTTTCATCTTTTCAAGAAGCTTTTGACGTTTCTCCTTTTCCCTTCGCCTCATACGTTTACGGAGCTTTTTCCTTCTCAGTTCTCGTTTTTTGTCTGTGGGAGTCTTTTCTGCATCTGTTTTTACATCACCAGCTTTGTTCTTTTCCTAAATAGATCCATAACAGTGCGAAAAACAAGACTCACTTCACAGAACTCAAATCTGTCTCAGCGTTTCCATTATTTCAAGTGCCAGCTTAGGATAAGGCAAAGGCAAAAAACTGACAAAAGCTGGGAAATGAGATTTAAACAACTGATCCAGGACATGCTAATTGCTCTGCTCTAGTGTCATTTAGCTTTCCCCCTCTCAATACCCATAAAAATGTTGGGACAACAATGACCATCATGTAACAGTCAAGATCAAAACCAAAGCATAATATTATGGCCTACCGGAGCCAAATAAAATTTACTCTTTCCCCAGTTAGGAAAAAAAAAAAACACCCACACTCCCCCCCCCCCAAAATAAAAAAAAACACAGAAAAAACCCAACCCAAAAAAGCCCAAAAACATCACCTCAGCCCCCAAAACCTCCCAACAACCGCCAATGCCAAAATTCTAGGCAAAAAAGTCCACAAGGTGAGGAACCAAGCACCGGGATGGGAAGGGCAGAATTCCCACTGATCTGACAGACAGTACATCCTTCTATAAACCACACAGATCCTTTCCCTTATGCCATTTTATATTTACCTTGATCTCCTCTGGTGCTAAGAGAGCAGCATCACTAACAGCAACTGGTGCTACTTCTTCCATACTAATAGCTGGAAGGTTTGAAACGATCTTCACTTCTGGCACCGGCTGGAAATAAGGAGACACATTCAGGAGTGAGCACAGCATCTCAGCAGCTGACGGACAACTGAAGATCACAAGTATTTGGGTTTGTTTAGAGGCAATCACAGTGCATTTAATATGAAATAAGAATGAGCTTAATAAACACCGATGTTTACTTTGCTTTCCATTTCTGGAATATATTTTAAAGTATCCAGTTAAAAAAAAAAAAAAAAAGGGAGAAAGCCACCAAATTCATGAAACTTATGCACTTACTGGTTTGGGTGTGAAGTGGAAATTACACAGTGCATCCAGCTTCTGGAAGAGTGAATCCATCATTTCCTGAATTTCTTTGTGTTCAGGATTTTCTTCCTCTTCAGTCTTTTGCTGCATTAAAAAATGCAATGTAACTGTTACATTGGCTATTTTACCTTAGCAAGACTGGAAACAACACGATTTACAATTCAGAGCCCTTTCACTGGTGAACACTCAGAGAAAGACTAAAAAGAGTGGACTACTTCCACTCTGAAAGTGTATAAATGAACACACAAGAGTACATGGTGTGAGCTTCAAACCCAAAGGAAAGGCATTGTTTATGTTACCTGGTGAAGTTTCATGTATTCTTGCTCATAGATTTCAGCGAGACTCAGCTTACTCTTCTCATGATCCAAACTGATCCTCTTCTTGTACTCAAAAGCTTCCTCTTTGGGTTTTTCTTTTGGTACTACATCATCCCATGCCTGAGAAAGTCATAAAGTAATGACCAAATGCAACTACAGTCAAATACCAGCTACCTCTTATTTAGAACATTTTTCAGTTATTTATCTGGCACATTAATTAGTTTGCATGTAGCTTCCCAGGACTCATCAAGTGTTGCACTTTCATTTAAAAGAAAACAAAAGTAATAGAAGTTATAGCTCTGCTTGTGTCCTTGGTTTTAGTGAATGAAGGCAAAAACTATAACAAGTTACAAACTCTTCCCCATCTTTTTTAATTCAATGAACAGTAAGGCTCAAGAAGCTGTGAGATACAAATTTTCTGTCAGTGGCTTGTCAGTGGCTTTGAAGCAAAATGAAGCAAACACCGGAGTTTTGGTCAGTGTTCTGAATGCTCAAAGCACTAGTTATGGTAAAAAACCAACACTTTTTTATGGCTTTATATTCCAAATAAACTCCTTACAGTTTTATCTGCACATACTCATGTTTTGAAGTGCAGCGAAACTTGGCATCTAACAGGGATATAAAAATAGGGCTCCTTAGAAATCTAGAGACACATTCATCAAGACAAAAGGATAAAACAACCAGTTGCAGAAATTAAGGTAATTCTACACCTAACATTGGAAATGCTTCACACTCATCCTTGGAATGTGCCCTGTGAATCAAGTCTATGAACAACATAAGGAGGAACAGGGAAGGTAATATTAACCTCGTCCAATATTCTCTGTTTAATGATATCTTCAAGCTGAAAAGTAGTTTCTTCTGTGATCACAGGTGCTGAAAGGAAAAAGCAAAGAATTTTAAGATAAATGTTGTTCTATAAAGAATAAACTACAGAAAAAGAAAGTAATGCCTTCACAGAAGTGTAGCAATTCAAGGTGAAGTAAATATAAGTAAAATTAAGTCATCTTATGTAAGGCTGATAAATTACTAGGTCTGCCACCAAAGTTATGAACTTTCAAGTAAATTAAAAACTAACAAAATTATAATATCCTATAGTTTCCACTGTGAAAATGCACAACCTCAGAATCACATCAAGAAGTTTAACCTGGTGTCCTGTTACTCTGCTCTTAAGTCACGGGTGTTTTCAGCAAGGTCAAAGGGCAGAACACCCAGCATGGTCTGCAACATGCTGTGAGCCAAGCCCAGTCCCTCTCCTTACCCATTCGCACTGCATGGTCAAAAAGCACTGTTTCTTCCAGAAGGCTGTTCTCAGGGCGTTTCTGCCCAGTCACTTCTCCTTTAAGCTGCCAAGGTTTCTCCTCTAGCAAGGCTTCTTCCAAGCTTTTTATTTTTTTGCTCATCTGAAAAACACAATTTCCAAGGAGGCTTAAAACAGCTCACCCATAAACTCACAGCAAGAAATTAGTGTTTATTTCAGGTACGTGAGGAAAGACGTGATTGCAGATGTATCTATGTAGATAAACCACATGTTTTCCTTAAATTTGAAATACCCTCTTTGTATTTGCTGGACTTTGAACAAATGACACAACCAGGAAAAAAAAATTGCCACTGTTTCGAACTATTAGCCAACTAAAATATGAACAAAACCAAAAAAAAACCAAACCGGTATTACCTTTTCCTGTCTCTTCTCAAATGATGACTTTATTTCATTGGGACTGACGCCCTTCTCTGACTGCACTTCAGTTACATCTTCTGTTTCACTGTCATCTGGCAAACTAAAAGTTACTTTTTTAGAAGCTTCTTTACTTCTCATGTGCTCCACCATTTCATCCATATCCTCGAACCTGTAACAATAACATTTAATATAAAAGTTGAGAAGCCTTTATAATTTATCACATGAAGATATTGCAGCCCTTAGATGTTTACCTGTTACGACTAACTTACAGTTTAAAACAGTTCTCAAAGACCCCCCTACAGGTAGAGGACACTAGGGAAACTTCTGGATAATAAAAGTAACTTTGAACAACTCTTAAATGCTTTATTCAAATAAAGATCAAGGGAAAATATTTTAAAAAATTAAATAAGCTGATTTCACATCAGGTGACAACACAAACCATGAACATACAACGGTTAACTGAGAAAGGCAAACTATGACCAGAGTGAGTGTGGCATTCTCAGTATTTTCCGCTTTAGTGTAAAATTATGAGGACATTTTACCTGCATTTTACTTACTCAGACATACTTTCTTCATTTTGCTCGTCAATAGCACTGTCTGCTTCCTCTTCCTGATCCTCTTCAGCATCATTAGCTACTAAATCATCATCACCATCATCATCATCAACTGGATCAAAGAAATCTTTGTATGTCATATCTCTAGAACTTTTAATTGGCTACAAAGGTGAGGGAAAGAAAAAAACCAAACATCAAACCACAGCTGTTAAGACTGATGGAAATCAAAGGGTATCCTGTCTTTTAAAGTCTTTAGTGCCTGGGCAACAGCACTACTTGTGTAACAGTAATTCAGGTTAGTGGTACATCAGCCTGTGCATCCTAGTGAAACTGATTTCTTTTGCTGGTATTTATAGATCTCTACCACTTACACATACAGAAGTCAAGGAGCTGTAGATTTTGCCAAATGCTTGTTGGAATGCTCGCTAATTCCCTGAGTATATTTCTTACTTGCTAGTGAGAATGTCTGGTAACATTAAGTAATAAAATACCTCTTTTTGAATCAATTGCTCATCAATTTAAGTTTTACCAGAGTTACAAGGCCATGTCCCTGGAAAAAGCCCTTTGCTCTGCATCAGCCACCTTCGTGACCTCTAACTGCCAGAGTCTGAGTGCCAAATCTTTTTCGTTTGCTGGGTCACCTATTCTGCAGTTCTTCAAGGTCCCTGATTTCCTGAGGGTACTGTCTCTTCCCTTATTTAGGTAAAAGCCCAAGGCTTTGTAAGGAGAGACTGGAATAGCAGGATGCTATGTCCTTCTACACCAGGAAATTTTCTTACCACATATTAATTGTCAAAGTAAAGCTTCAGAAGTAATCATTAGTTCCCTAAACAAATGTAACTTGGCAGTTTCCACACAGAGTTAAACACTTTGTGGTCATCCTAACAGATGTCAGATTTTGATTTAAAGGAAAAGAGATATCACAAACTTGTTTTACTGATATTCTTACTTTAGCTTCTTCAGAGTCTTCCTCATCATCTGAGATAATGTCTTCAAAATAATTAATTTCTTCTTCTTCTTCTTCTTCCTTGTTTTCCTTCTCTGCATGTTCTAAAAAAGCTTCCATCTCAGCCAGCTTGAAAAACCTGTCATCCACTACAGATTTTCTTCCCTTTTTTCTCAATGTGGTTTCCTTGGCTGTTTTAGCTTGCTGCTCCAGTGCTTCAATATCAAAGTCAATATCAGAATCCTCATCACTGTATTTCTGCATTATGCTTTCTCTGAGTTTACTTTGCTTTTCTTTAGTTTTATCTTTATCTTTTGTATAAATCTGTTCAGTTTCTACTTCCATTTTGTTGTCTTCCAACTCCTTGTCACTGCTGGTCTCTGCATCAGAGCCATCCTCTTCCTGGTCTGAGAGAAGGCAAAGATCTTCATCCTTGGCATCCCTTGCAATGGATTTCTTGAAGAAATCGAGAACTGCATTGTTCCGGAGCTCTAGTTGCTGCCAAATCTGTTCTTCATCAAAATTTTCTATCACCAGCTCTTTTAGAGGGCCCCCACGGATTATGTTACTTCCTTTATTCAAATCGTAGAGAGTCTTTGTCATTGCTCTGAAGTCGGCAGCCAGTCCATCCTGCACACTAAGAGCAGAAAAATAAACGAGCTTAACACTTTCCATTAAGTCAATCACACGGTCACACTGCTGCTCTTGCTGTATCTGCTCTTGTACCCTCGTGCTACAGAACAGCACCTTTCAATAGTTACTGCTGTGGCTTAACTTTCCACACATCTCTTGGAGTACTGCTACTACACATTCAGAGAAAAAAAAGAGACAAAATTCTTAATCCTTTCAGCTTTATTACACTTCGTGTATGAAGTAGCAGCTGGACAGAAAATTCCAGCTTTCTACAGCTGCATCTTACGGTATGTTGATCTTATTTAAGCACTCCAGACATTTTGGAGAAGTAAACAGGACAGCAGTAAACATCTCAATCGTCCAGGAGCCAGAGCCCAGGTCTCAAAGAGGTAACTGCTCTTCTCCACCGCCTCACTCCTCAACTTTTACACCTGGGTAGTGTCCTGCAGGTTTTTCCCTAGGCTACCAATGCCTCCCCCCGCCGCCTCGCGGTACCTGAGGAAGCACTCGGGGCGCGCAGCCGCCGCTCCCGCCACCCTGAGGCACGTCTGGATGCCCTGGATGCCCGCGACCCCCGGGACGCCCGGCACGGCCGCCATCGCCCCGGCACACGTGGGTACCGGCACCGCCCCCGCCGCGCGGCCCGGCGCGCAGGCCCGGCCGGCTCCCGCGGCCGCCGCCAAGGTTCCGCACACAGTGGTTCCGCCCGCGGAGCTCTGCCCCGCCCCGCTATCCGAGCCATGGCATTCCCGCCTCCCGAGCCGTGGCGATCCCGCCTCCTGAACCCAAGCATCTCCACCTCCTGGCCCAGCCCTCGGTTAGAAGCCCCGTTCTCCCAGAACCCCAAGGCCGGTGTGGCAGTCCTGCCCGATGGCTGCTGCTTCCCGCCCTGGGAAGAGCGCGGTGTTGCTGTAGACTGGGATGTGCGTCAGCACTGGGAAACCTGCTCCAAATATAGTGAAGCTACTGTCATTTTACTTCACAGTTTTGAGTCTCTGACCTAGATACAAGGGCTATTTTGGAACTGCACATTTCCAGGTGATTCTGTGGGCAGAACACCCAATCTTACCTGGTGTCTACAAGTTCAGGCTAACGAGGCATGCACACACCCCTTCACCATCAGCACAGCACTGCCCAGTGCTCTTCGACTCCCCTCTTGCATAATGTAGTTTCCTTAAGGCTTATTTTATAAAGCCAAATTAAGCCCTACACCCACAGACCCTTGTGTTTCCATCCACCCACACCGCCCTTTGGCAACTTGATCCAAAACCGTGACTAACCTTTTAACTTCAATACGGTTCCTGCCTCTGCTGTTTTCATTTCCTTCCTACCAGCAAATGAAGTCTTTTCAGTGCTGAGAAAAGAATGCCCTGCAATGCCACTTCTGTCCACTTCTGTGTCCCCTCACTGTCACTTAACACACTCCAAAAACCATGGTGTGGAGCAGAGCCCAGCCAGCAGAGCTGTGACTGTGACCTGTACCTGAACATCAGAAGCACACCTGACACACAACCTGGGCTGGAATTTGAAAGTTTCATATAGTGGGACTTTCAAATACCTATTTTGACCACTGGTTTTAATCTGCACTTTTAACTGTGCAAAGCGAGGTTCACTTTCTATGTAAATTTTAAGAAATTGGTTTAATAGAAAATAAGACAATTAGGAGATAAAAAAAGCAAAGTATGGCCAGCCGGGTGACTTCGCATTCAGCCAAGTCCACACACTGCTATATCAGAGTCATTCTTTAAATACCCTTTCTATTGTATCAATCTGTTGAATATTCATATTTTTCCATAAACTAGTTTCCATATTCCAGGAACTGTTTTCCATGGTCCCTCCTTGGGTCCGCCTTTTTAGAGCATGCGTGTTTCTTGGCTGTGTCTTCATTATCCCCTCCAGTTTGGGCCTTGGTCCATACTTTCTTCCGATGGTAGATGCTGATAGCTGGTATCTCAATAGCAGGGTCTTCTTTACATGTTCACTGGATGTTATCCCAACCAAACAGTAGTGTAAGCAACTACTGTATCAACTGCTACCACTACGTCTGATTTCTTTTACTAATAGCAGAAACAAAAACTTATATCCTTACCACAACGTTATTAATCATATAGCACATGTCTTGCAAACAGCCAACTTCATAATATGCATTTATAACATAACTAATCACATGTAATCAGATTTGAAGTGGCACAAGATGTTTATCTATTTAGGTTATATCTCAGCAACTTGCAGTGTGCTATGCCTTACACAACAAGAGTGCAGCATCAGCAGACAGCCTGCTCGCTGTCCTGAGTCTCTCCGGCCCAATGCTTCATGGCATCCTGGCCTGTAACAGGAATAGTGTGGCCAGCAGGACCAGGGAAGTGATTCTTCCTCCGTATTCTGCACTGGTAAGGTCACAGCTTGAGTTCTGGGCCCAGTTCTGGGCCCCTCAATTCATTGAGGTGCTAAAGCAAGTCCAGAGAATAGCAACAGAACTGGAAAAGTAACTGGAGCACAAGTGGGATGAGGAGCAGCTGAGGGAGCTGGGGGGCCTAAGCCTGGAGAGAAGGAGGCTTGGGGTGACTTCATTGCCCTCTAGAGCTCCCTACACCAGGAGGGTGTAGCCAGGTGCGGGTTGGTCTCTTCTCCCAGGCAACAACCACAGGACAAGAGGAGATGGCCTCAAGCTGCACCAGGGGACCATTTAGGTTGGCCATCAGAAGAAATTTTTTCACAGAAAGGGTGATTAGATACTCGAATGGGCTGCCTAGGGAGGTGGTGGAGTTACTGTTCCTGGAAGTGTTTAAGGGAAGTCTGGATATGGCACTTAGAGCGCTGGTTTAGTTGACAAGGTCGTGTTCAGTCTTAGTTTAGACTCAGTGATCTCGGAGGTCTTTTCCAACCTAACTGATTCTGTGGGATTTGCTCAGAAAACTTCCTCGGCAAATGCCCCTTTCTACCGAAAGCCTTTCTGGCACGTTCCGCCCCAAACCAGCGCAGCGCCCAGCGCAGCCCGTGGGAGGGCACGGCCCCTGCGGAGGGCACGGCCGCCTCCCCGCAGGCGGGCGCGGGCTGCAGCTCCAATGGCGCGTTGTGCTGCCGGGCACGGCCCCTGGCCGTGACACGCCGCTGCCGACACGCCGAGCTGGCGCCGGGCCCGCCCGGAGGGGTGCCGAGGAGGGCGGCGCCGGCCCGCGGCCGATCGGGCGGTGAGATGGCGGCGGTGCTGTGGCGCGGAGTGGCCGGTAACGCGGGGCGGCGGCGCGGCGCGGCGGCGAGAAGGGCGGAGGGAAGGGCGGCGGGAACGCGGGCGGCGGCGGGGCCGGCACGGGGCGGCCGCGGGTCTCGGTGCCGGTTCCGGCCGGGCGGATCTTCCCGTGAGAGCCTCGTAGGCCGAACGAAATTACCGCTTCTGTAAATAAAAACAAGATCTCTCGATCCAAGTGACCAGCACATTAACAACCGACATTAGCTGGCATAGGGCAAACTTACAGAGCAAATTCCAAACTTAAGGCCCAAGGAGGAGCTTGTCTTTTTTGAGGTGTGGTTTAGAGGTCAAATTCAAAATAATTTCCTGTTCATTATAATAACCTGTACTGCTCACTCTGGTAGGGTAGATTAAACTCACAATACCTAAACCACATCATTTTACCTGGTAGCCACAGACTAGGAGAAAAGTGAACGAGAGGCTCAATGGTGTCAGTGATCGATCAGTAGGATACTGGGAATGAAAACACCTTTGTATGACTGCGCTTTGATGGAGGGAACCAGAGCTGCAGCACACTGAGACTCAGTTTCCATGAGCTGTGCAACTCATCTGATTCCCAAAAGCCCCGTCCAGCACAGAGCAGAGCAGCACTGTGAGCCCACTTGGCTTCCAGAGTTCCCAAGATGCTCACACCATCTTGAAATTGTTGGAATTTAAGAATGACCACACTATGGCCTTTTTCCATTTGGTCCAGGGAGTGAACACCCAGCCCCTGTGTGCCAGATTCCCTATGGTAACAGCATCCTCTCTGTGCTTTGGGAATTCGTCTCCACCTGAAATGACTGACAATATAGAAGTGCCCAGTGACAAGGTTCTCACTGGAACCCACTGTTGTAAAACCTTCCCACAGAGAACATGACCGAGTTCAGTTGGATTTGGCCTGTGTTTGATTCCTTAGTTTCCTTGATTAAGTCAATGGACACGGCTCCACATCAGAAGCAGCAAACAAGCCTGTGAATAAACATTTGAAGGGTGAGGATCTCAGTTCATGGGGTACTTCAGGTTTGTTACTTCATGATCTGCTCTGTTAAAAAATGTAGCCCTTACTCAGTACAACTGTATATTTAAACTCCGATGTCCATACTACTAGTAGATCAGTCAGCCATCAATAGAATGATCCCCAAATAGATCAATTCTAAAATATTCTTCAGATGAAGCTGAGAAGGTTATATACTATAGAACTAGTTTTGTGATGTATATATAAATACAAGTGTTTTTTTCCTGGAAGCATGGAAGTGATGGGGTTTCAATCTGAAGTTTGCTGAAAAGCTTTCTTTTTCACTTGCAGGGCCATTTTTTGATTATTGAGTTAGAAGATTAGAATTTTAAGGAATCTATATAGTTACTAATCTAGATAATGCAAGAAAAACACAAATGAATTTTGTTTAATCTCAGTCAATTCAATTATGGATTTAAAATTAAAACTATATGCATCTGACTAGAGTTAGGATAAATTCACAAGACTTCATAGAATAAATGCTTAAATGAGTGAGCATTTTAGTATCTTTGACTGTAAAAGAATCTTAGGAATATACTTCACTTTTTCAGTCTATTGTCTTTCCAGGAAACCCTACAAGAAATCAAATACTTCTACAGCAGAACCCAGAATAAGGAGCATTTTCTATTATTTTTTCTAGTACTTCACAAATAGCTGAGTAACAAACAGTCTGTATCTTCGTCAATTTACTTGAAATAGAAAAAATACAAATTTATTTACAATTACTATGTAGTCATATGCCCTGTGTGCAGTGCAGCAAGAATTATGGGTGTCAGATGTAAAAGAATGGGAAAATCCTTGCCTTTCCATTAATAAAGACTGCTTGAAAAAAAATCTACATTAGTAGTATTTCTATTGAACTGCAGTCTTTTACTATTTGGAAGAAAAAATAAAACAGTAAAAGGCTCTGGAAAACATAATAAATTATATAGTAAGGGATTCTTCTCTTTAAAAGGATTTTTCTTTTTTAGAGAATACTGCCTTCCTCCAAGTGAAAAAATATCTCTTGCTTCAGCAAGAATTGAATAATGTCTTAAGAAATTACAGTACAAAACAGAGCTACTTCAAACTTAGGTGGGCAGGAAAAACTGTATAGCAGATGTTGGGGGGGGTTGTTACTTTTTGTAACACATTTATTTACTCTGGTTAACTGTCAAACCCTATACTAATTAATTACCCATGCCTTTAATCGTGCCATCTAGTTCCTGCATGTTTGTACCTCGTGCATTTCAGGCATTGCACAGTACTGCTCCCTCACGGAATTACTTGGTTCACCCTGGTTCAGCTGCATTGATACAGCAAATGTTTCTACAAAACAGTTTCTGATCATATATTAGAAAAACGAGAACTTTTCTTTGTGTGGAAGTTTCTAGGGGATTTTTTTAACATGTAAAATGTTGAAAAGCAGTTGCTGTCCTATAGCAGTATGATAGCTTAAAGGTAACAAGTGAAAGAATTGTCCAGAACTTCTGGCTGTGATGAAGGAGACGGCAGGATGGACTGTGTGAAAGCCTGGCATGAAATACTGCAGTAATACTTGCAGCACTGGACAAGTTTCTGGAAATAGTGTAGGATGTTGATTCAGTATCATCAAAAGATTGTGATTAGACTTACTTTTTTGATACTAAGTCCTTGCTAATATGCACATTGCATGTTGTAATTTTAAGTGTCAAATACATGCAAACATTTCTTCCCCCATCACAGCACTGTCACTGTAGGACACAAAAGAAAGATGAAAGACTCCAAATATCTCAGAAGGCAAAGAGCATAGAAAAAAGGCTTGCATTGTCTAATTCTTACTACCTTTTATAAGGTGTTCTGATACAGACTTAACATGGTTGGTGAATAGGAACGACACCTCTCTAATCCCACTGGTTAAACTAGAGAAACAGCAAAACACCACCTGGAAAAAGATTGTTTTGAGAAAGGATAGTTGCTTGCCAAGATTGTTTTGAGAAGAAACTTTCTTGAGAAATTTTTTCTAGTGAAAAAGTTAGCAGCTGCTAGCAGGCTAAAATCTCTCAGACCCAGAAATACCAGGCCCACACAGCACCATGCTTAGAAAGGCTTGGGTTTAAGGATTTATCAGTTATCTTTCAGATGAAAAGTTACCTGGTAGCTGTAGAATCTTGAATACCTGTGGAATGGTAGTTCTCAGTTCCATACAGTGAAGCAAAGCTGATTTAATTAATTCCAGCTGTTACTGACCTTACAGAGTACCAAGAGCCCAGCCAGGCTATGTATCCTCAGAGTGTTGCAAGGCATCCAGAATCTCAGTGCATCATTGGCACAATCTCTTAGCAAAACAGCACATTTGTGACTTTAAAGCAAAGAATGCCTCAAAGACTCCCAATACGCTAATATGCCTCTAGCTTGGCCTTGAGGCACTGGCAGCTCTGACTTGCCTAAAGCAAATTGGTATGGAATTAAAATGTGGCTTTTATAAATATATCCTTTAATCCAATTCTAATTTTTGTTCTGGAAACAACTGATACTATCACAATTTCTCCCCACCCACAACCCCTCTAGATTCTAGTACCGACAGATTAATTTTTAATGTAATTAATTTGTAAGTACTCTCATTTTATATCTTTCTTCTTCGTGATCTTTTTGTTTGTTTGCTATAATTTTGAGATGTATAGGCGTATCCTTATTTCTTTCTCTACTTTGTAAGAAGCTCAAAAAATTTCAAGTCACTTTTAAACACGTTATACAGTTGGCCTTTACAATTGGTCATGTTTTCCTCTTTTCAACAGGTATATGTAAGGATTTACATGAAATTTGAGTCTGCTTTGGGGTTTAATTTATTATTTTTTTAATATTCCTGAATATTTACTTTGTCTGAAAACAGAGTAGCTTTCCTTGCTCTCAGTCTGCCCCTGAGCATTGCACAAGGGTGTGCGAATGACTTGGCAGCTCTGCAGGCCTTTATAGGGGAAAGAGCAGGCATTGAGACTTTCTCAAAAGCATCGTGTCAGTGCTATTCACTTTTTTTTTCAGGGCTTCTTAGCAGATTGGAGACTTCAGTTCCCACAGTACGAACTCTGTCATCATCAAAGTCCTTTTCACAAAACATTCCAAGCTCTTTGTGGAAACTGGGCCGACTTAATCACGTGGCAATTGCAGTGCCAGATTTGGAGAAAGCTCAGTCCTTGTATAAAGATGTGTTAGGAGCCCAGGTGAGTGAGACACTTGCTCTTCCTGAACATGGTGTCTACACTGTTTTTGTGGAGCTGGGAAATACCAAGCTGGAACTTCTACATCCTTTAGGAGAGAAAAGTCCCATTGCAAGCTTCCTGCAAAAAAACAAGACTGGAGGAATGCATCATATCTGCATTGAGGTATTTTAACATAATATTTCATCTAATAAGATAGATACATTCAAGTATGCATATTTTAATAGGTTTGACCTGTGTCAAGAACTAACATATAAGGCTGTCATATTTCTTTTCTCTTATACAAAGGAAAATTTAGACAGATGTTTTAATAGAAAACTTGTTTCAAAAAAGGTAGATATTTTAAGAAGAAATTAAATTATTCCTCAGCAGTTACAATTTAATACCTGCAGTGAAAACCATGCTGGACACAGTAGAGTTAGCGAGTAATCCAAGCCTGCTACTGTCCTAACGTGGATGCACCCAAAGGCTTTCCACTGTTTACTGTCACTCATCCTTGGGGATGCAGGAATTCATTCCAGCTGAGCCCAGGCTCAGTTCCTCTTCAGGCCATCTCTGCAGGACAGGAGCAGCAGCTGCTGTGGCTTTGCTGCTTAGGGGAAGGATCTGGAGGGGGCCATGGCACATGTCACATGTGGACTTTCTGGTTTAGATAATTTGACAGTCATTCCTTTCTGTTTTGCAGACTGGTAGTTGTCTGTAGGTAGAACTGTAGTGAGTTTGGAAAATTAATGAACAAAACTGCTGCAAATGGGTAGGAATTAGGTGAGGCCTGAATTAAAGCTAGGAATTTGCTTCTTCCCTACAATGGCATCAGGAGAGTTTATTCACCAAATTATGTTCGGACACCTCAGTTGTGAAAAATAGCAATGATATTATTTTGATTCTAGGTCTTTATTGATTATTGACAACTGAATTTTCTAAACTTAGTGTTAATATTATTATTTCAAAAAATGAATGCATTTAAGTTTTAGGAAAATTCAGATTTCATTGGAAGACATGACATCGCAACTTCAGATCACAGCGTACAGTGTAGGCATGTTTTTGTTCATTACATATTTCTGTAGGAAACTGTACTGTAATACTGTATTCATGGCTATTAGTATAGCTAAGTTCAATAGGAAGACTGCATCTGGATATATTTTTGATTATTCCAAGCATTTTTCCTTAGGAAACTTTATGAACCTTACCTACTCAGAAGGAGAATATATAATTCTAAAAGGGACTTCTACCTTCTGCCCACTGCCCTCCCTTTTCACCAGAATTTAATGAGTCAGTGCTCTGTCATCGTTTATAAAGGGAGGTATTTTTCTTTAGGTTTTGAGAGCTGGAAAGTGATATGATCTTCCTAGTAAAAGTAATGCAGAATTTAGATTATTTATGGAGTCCTTATAAGGTAACAACAAAAAAAAAATCCAAATGGGCTTTGGGCAGGAGTGATTTTGTTTTATTAATTTCATAAATATAGCACAATCTGTTAACAGTATTTTATAAAATCTTCAAATAACAAGTGCAAACTTCTGGGCTATTTTTATTTTTAAGACTAGATGTTTTAAAACAGTTTATAACTTAATTTATTTTCAGAATTATATTAGAACTTAGAAATAGCATGTCAGTAAGGAAATATGTTACTGCTCCTAAATGTAAAATCTGCATAATACAGTGCAATATGTTAATTTGTGTGAACTGTATCTTTTTGATAAGGTTGATGACATAAAAGCGGCAATGACAGAGCTGAAGAAAAAAAAGATACGAATATTGAGTGAAGAGCCAAAAATAGGTGCACATGGCAAACCTGTGATTTTTCTTCACCCTAAAGATTGCCATGGAGTCCTTGTGGAACTTGAGCAAGCTTGAGCTGCTATATTCATAAATAAAACAATAGAAGAGTTGTGAAGTTCCTGGACTGGTGCTGGGAATATTGATGTGGTGTTCAGGCTTCACAAGTTCATTCTAGTTCCCATGGATGAAGTACAGCTTTTGAGTACTGAAATTGTGCTACAGATTTTGGGTCTGTCTTTGCTGTTGTTGCTGATTTGATTTTCAGAATTAACATGTTGGAATTTCTTGAATTCTCTGTGATTCTAAATACAAATGCATGAGCTCAGTTACATATGTACCATAGTAATTTATCTTTTGTTGCTTGTTTGCAGCACGATTTTACCTCTGTAGCCACAGAAACTGTACAGTTTCTAGGTCAAGCTGCATTATTTTGCTCTACATTTCAGAGCAGAGACCCACTTCACAGTGACAACAATATAGCTTAGACATTTTCTTTAGAAATAAAGGAAAACAAACATTGTGTTTTCTCTTTTCACCATTCACCATCTATGCTTCACACTGATTGATTTGTTCTTGCAATAAAAAAATCCATATATTATTGTATGGGTGTCTGCAGTCAGTAAATAAGTCTTTCTTGGCATAACAATTACTACCAAGGAAGTTACCATGCATAAATCATCATTTGGTTGTTTTATGAACTTTGTGGATATGCAGGCAATGCAAGAAGAGAACCTGAAAATTGTTTGCCTGACATAATTTCAGACTGCAACACACTTGTGACATTTTAGTTTTTTCATTTTTAGGGTCTTTAAATTTATTTTTTTTCCCAAGCTTTCTCCATAGAAGGACATCTTGAAGAGACATGAACAAGCAGCAATTAACCTTTTCACTTATTTTACAAATATGGTTTTCCTGTGCAGAAGCGCTTACAAAATCAGTGGCAAACACACACCACGTAAGTGTTGCTTCTGTACACGGTTGTTAACATTAAAGACCATGCCAGCATGCTGATGTCACAGCCTGCATGCACAGTTTTGTTAACTTATTTATGGACAGACTTCATTTTATTGGTGCATATTACCCAGGCAGTCTTTTCCTGATCCTTTCTTTTATAGGTTTGTTTTGACATTTCAGTTGTAGAAATAGAAGACTTACTATTTCTTTAGTTTTCTCAAGCCTAAAAAAGTCATAATTTCTTAGCTTAACTAAATCTGAATTTTAAATTTTCCTACATCTCTTCATATACAGTGAGAACCTTCAGCTTGATACGAAGATCATTTTAGTCTAGGCAACTTTTTATTTAATGGAATTATTTGCAATGTGTGTCATGTTTGCAGCAACAAAATACAAATATAATGTTGACCTGAGATTTAAACATGTTTTTAAAGACATTGATACTTCCTTATGAATTTTAGTTCTGAAAAAATCTCTACAAAGCCATGATTTTTTTTTTTAACAAGATAGTTCTGTACTCAAAATAAATACTCCTTCTGTCATATTTTAAGAAAAACACAGCCTTCCACAGGGTTTCTACACGTCATCAAATCACTAGAGGGTAGTTTGTGATCTAAATTCTAAACTGTTTAAATTTCGAAATCCTAAGGCTTATGATGGAAATGCAAAATGATTTAATGTTCCTGAAATATGATTCAGCCATTCTAGGAGACTTTCTATGAGTGAAGCTGCTTTTGTCTGTTCTTTCTGTGAAAGACAAGGAGGTACCTTTTTTGCAAAACCAGCATAGGAATGCCAGTACTAAAAGCCTCACTGGTTAAGATAATTGAACAGAAGTCTTTAAACCAAATACCTTAGTTTGGTGCCACAGAAACAGTCCTCCCATGGTTCATTCTCCATTTCTTTGTCGTGTCTGAAGGAGATGGACTTTTGTGTATGACATCTGTCAATACACTCAGAGCAGTGGCTTGAGGTAGTGTTAAAGAACAGAGATTTTTAAGTAAACAACACTTGCTCCACCTGCTGATTGTGCTTCCTATCTTACTGGCAGAAAGAGGCTTTTAAATACTTTTTAGCTGGTAACCAGCAACTTCCCTGACGTGGGATTTCCTAGCTCTAAGTCAGCTGATGTACTTTGTTCTTTGTATCTTAGTCATGCTCCTATCTCACTCACAGTTTATACCTTTCTTCTGACTACTCCTAAGGTGGAAGTCGAGAAAACACCAACACACACACACACATAGACACAACCCCAGCCCTGCAAAACAGAGTTTAGGTCTGCAAATTAGTCAGTACCCAAAACTGGATCATGTTCTTACAAGCTCTTACAATTTGTTGGGATCAGCCCCCCTTACTTGTCTGGGTGTGCACTTACAGGACAGCAGAATTTCCCCTTTGGGAGCAATAGACTTAGAGAATAGCCAAGGGAGCTAGACAGTTACAGGATCTGAAGACAACTACAACTGAGAGAAGTTTCCTGTTCATAAGCTTAACTCCCTTAGACTTTAGTGGGAACAGAATCAGCCCCTATAAACTGTGTAGTCCTTCACCTTAAGGCAGGCAGCCTTCACAAGTCATCGTTCTGACTTACCAAGGGGTTGGGACAGGTCTTACATACATGGGCCTTGCACTTTGTCACTGCCATGATTATAAGAGGGGAGTAACATCAAGAAAAATAGTGGAAATTCAGGGATGAAAACTGGGGAACAAGAGACCTGTGATTGGCTCCTTTCAGTGGAGGGACATCTAACAATACAGCCCTGTTGCACCATTATACAACTTCTGGGAAGAACAACAGTGGTTCAAATAACTGGAGCCTGATTATCTTGGAATAACAACAGTGTTTCTTCTTTTTTGTTTTTTTGCCTGTTTGGTGGCTTTTTTAAACCAGAAAAACCTTCTTCTCTGATAATGTCAAGCTTCTCAGAAGACGGAGTGTTAATATTTTGCCAGTAAATTTTCTCAGGCTTGTGCCATTTGTCAAGTGCGAGTTCCATGTTCCAGTCTCTCCATGTGCCTTTTTTTCCCTCTGAGCTGAAGTGTGTTCCCATGTTATGCTGCCTAAGGCAGACAAGACACATTTTTCTGAACTCCATCAACATTACTCAGGCAGCTAAAGAGCTCATAATTAAATGATGCAAAATATCTTTTTTTACTTCCTCCCTGCAACCCTCAAATCACTTCTAGGTGGGAGGAGGTGAGCAGGCTGCAGAACGAATCCCATTCCTTATGATGAGACAAACCTAGAAGCAAACTTAAAAAACCTGAGGAAAGAACTAACTGCATGCTTTTTAAAAGCTAACCTTACAGTTTTGCAATTCTGCAAAAACTCCTTTCCTGTCGTGCTTATTCCGCAGTTAATGCACCCGAATTTCATTGTGAATTCTGTTGCTTTCATTATTACCATATCAAGCTGAAGTCTCACAGAAAGACCATGAAACATGGACTTGTTTACATTGTCTGGTTGAGGTACTTACAGGAGCTTTGAATGATATCCTTGGCACTTCATTTGATTCTGTCCTTACAAGGAATTGTTCCCGTAGTGATGTGACACAAGTTTGTTGGATATAAGAACCGTTAATTAAGAGAAAACCTCAGAATTAATTGTTTCAATACTCAGTTCTTTTACCAAAGCAGTTGCCATGTTGGCCAGATGATGAGGCTGTCAAACAGAATAAGATCATCAAGTTCAACTAAGTAATTAATATGAAAATGGAAACAATGTCTAAATTAGCAATGTATAAATTAATCAAACTGGGGCTGACATTTTACAATGGAAGACCTCAACCACATAGGAATGCAAAATCTGTCACCTCTGATCTGGTAAGCATTTTCAAAGCACTTTGAACAAAATATGAAATAAATATTTATCTTATTGTGGAGGGATGTTTGTATCCTGTATAATCCTTACATATCTATAAAATCATGTCAACTGTCAGTTTTAATATTCATTTACACTGTCTTTTGTATTGTTAAAAAGCATTGCTAACTGCAGAGTTCATAGCATAGATTCACAAATGAGGAAGAGTTCTCTGATACTTTTTAAAGTAATGGTACCTTTTGAAGCATTTAATGACTTTTCTAGATCTAATCTAAAGTGGCCTTTCAACTGTTACTGCTAACACAAAAATAGCAAATATGTACTAAAATCTTGTATGAAGTAGATCTTTAATGAAGATTTTTACTTATTTTTAACATTGCATTTTTTCAGTAATAAAGAGAGGTTCAAAACATGATTTTAAGATCTGAAGTAGTTTGTAACTGCAGGTGCCTTGAAAGCATATGTGATGATGCACAATTTGCATCAAATAAGGGGAGTATCAAACTCTGCACCCATGGCTGGCTTTTACAGAAATTATTATTTCCAGAAATTGAGGAGTAAGAGATATATTCATGGACTGGTATCATGCACCCTAATTTTACCTTCCATTTTGGTATGTAATTTTCTGTAATAACCATCTGTCTGAGTCACTGTCTCCAAATTGATGTGGAGGGATAATGTTTGTTAGAAACTTAAATTTTAAAAAGTTAAAAAATATATCCCACTCCCTTTGGGACCTCTGAAGTCTCTGAGAGCTCAGTTGTAGTACAATACTTGTAGCTGCAGTAACTTCAAAAAGAAAACACCTGCCCTATTGGGCTGGAAATACTGCTTTTGCTATGTTGATAAAGTGAGACTTAATTATGTATATGAGGCTGTTTCATCAAGTTAACAATTTTGAAAATTAATAATATGAATTAAAACATCATTTGCCAAAAGTTTAAACAACTGGTCTACAGATAATATCTGCAGATACACTTCAGTTCTGTGTAAAACATACATGTATTGCAGTTTCGATAATGTTTTGAATTTTTAGTATCTTCAAAAGAAAACCAAAATCAGTCAAGTAATTGGATGTAGAAAGGGACAGATGGGAAAAGTCATCATAGAAAACCATGGCAGAAAATAGCCTCTTAGTAGCAAATGGAGAGTCTTAACAAAAATCTTAACCACTAAACTAAAAAACTAAAAATCTCCGCAGAAAATGGTGTTTCCATGAAGAGCCTTTGGATGTACATGGAATGTGCCTTGATGCTCACACCCGGGGTATAGCTACCCCAGGGCAAATAAACACACACCACGCTGAACACACAGCTATTACAGTAAACACTGATACCTAGCTGAGTGCAGTGCAGTATAATTACATTAGGACAGCTTTTCACTTTTGCTATAGTGAGAAAGATTAGCTACTATCTCAAATTTGCATAATTATGAGCAAAGCCTGTCATAATTGCCTTAAGATATGCGTTTCTTTATATACAAAGTCATTATCACCTAGCTGCCCTAGAAAGATCTGGAGGTTTCTAATAAAAGGCCTGAAGAACCAACTGTGTTTATCATTCACCATAAAAAAATGTTCTTGGAGAAACCCTCTTCAGTGAGCTTTTAAACAGTACATATAGAATCCCACATTTTTAAACGTTCGGGGTGGATCTATGTATTATTTGTACAAGGGCACAAAAATCATGATTTGTTCTCATAAATCTGGCCGTATGATGCAACGTGACTGAGTCCAGTGCTGTCTCCGGCTGTAATGTTCAAACTTTTGGTGTTTGGGTTTTTGTTGCACTGGAGCACCTCAAGCAGCAGGGAAAGGTGAGGTCATTACCTAGCGGATTACACGGCATTCGGGAATGTAATTCGCAGCGAGATGCTGTGGAGACTCTCAGAAAACACCCTCGGCTCCGGCCCAGCGCCAGAGCAGGTCCCTGGGGATACAGAGTGGCCTTGCCGAGTGTCACAGCGGGATGCGGGCGTCCAGCAAACAGCGCTGTCGGCAGCTGCTGCTCCGGGGGTCGGGAGGGGAGCTGGCCCGGGGGCCGCGGCCTGCGCTCCCCAGGGCCCGGTCTGGACACCGTCACTGGATCACAAAGCTCCGGGTCACCCGGAGCAGGTGCACGGGAACGCGTCCAGGTGGGTTCGGAATGTCTTTAGTGAGGGAGACGCCACGTCCTCCCTGGGCAGCTCTTCCAGTGCTGTGCCACCCTCAATGAGAAGTTCGCCCTCATGCTGAGGTGAAACTTGTGTTTCAGTTTATGGCCATTGCTCCTCGTCCTGTGGCTGGACACCGTTGACGAGCGTGGCACACGCGGAGCTGGCACGGTGCCCGGCCTCCCGCTCTGGCGGCGGACGGCGGCCAGGCCAGTGCGTCCCGCCGAGCCCCCGGGGCTGTGCGGGGCCCGGGGCCGCCCCCCGCTCCGCCCGGGCCGTGAGGCGGCGCGGGCGCTATGCGCCATGCAGGTTCCCGGGCGCTGGCGCAGGCAGGTTCCCGGGCGGGCCCGCCGCGGTGTGCGGCGCTCGGCAGCCACACAAAAGAGCGGCTGCGGCTGCGGCTGCCCCGCTGCCCGGGACCGGCCCCGCCGCTGCACCGCGGTAAGGACCGGGGGCGCAGGGCGGGGGGCTCACCGACCCACCGGCCGGGGTCGTCGCGGGCACCGGCGGCTCCGTCAGGGGTGGGGCGGCAGCATCCCGCGGGTCCCCTCAGGGGAGCGGGGAGCCCCCGGGCGCGCCCTCGCCCCGCGCCAGCACGGACGGTGGTCCCCTCGAATCGGGGCTGGGGGCTGCTCTCCCCGCGAGTGGCTGCCCCCAGCCCCATCCCATTCTCATCTTCATCTTCATCCTTCTCCCCATCCCCATCCTCATCCCTATCCCCATCCCCTGGTAACCGAGCTGCCCGCAAGCGGACGGGGAGCCGGGCTGAAGGGGAGCCCCTGCGGCATGGCGGAGCGGCCGGCGCTGTCGCGATCGGCGGCGCGGGGCTCCGGCTCCGGGGGCTGCCGCACGCCGGCTTGTCCCCGCCGTGCCCGGGGAGGCGCCGCCACCGCCCCCCGCCAGGCGAGGGAGAGCCGGCGGCGATTCCCCGGGCCGGGCTGCGGCTCCGCTCGGCTCCCCCGGGGCTGGGCTGCGGCTCCGCTCGGCTCCCCCGGACGGTGCGAGCTCCGAGCCCGGCCCGGCCGCCTCAGCCCCGCCGTGCCGGGACGGCGGCTCCGGAGAACGCGGGACCGGCCGTGCGGCGTCCGCATCATGCCGGCGTTTTGTGGGAGGGCGGGAGGCTTAAGTCCGTTTGTCTTAATAAGAGTGGAAAGAAATGCGAGGGGAGCCTTCCTGTAATGCAGCACCGCTCGGAGTTTGTATTTGGTTCTGATTTCATGCCTCCACTGTAGCAAAGGGATCAGAGCCTTTGATCTGCTCTTTTCCCGTTCCCTTCATCATGAGATCTGGAGGGAAAAGGGTGCTCAATTAGGAATACCTGATTTTTGTTGGGATAGACAGCATGAGATATTATCGCATGGTCTGTTTGCCTCTTATTGAACAGTTTTTTGAATATGTGTGTGTGGTGCCTTGTATTGCCGTAACAAAAGGGTTGGGGGTGGGGGAAAGGAAGGGAATACTGCATTTAGAGCTGCATCTTGGAAAGTCAAAGGCTGCCTTATTTTGCCTCAACAAGCAAGCTGAGCTTTCAGATTTACGTACTTTGCCTCAGTGTCGTTTTTGTGGTTGTTGCATGCTAGTGAGGACATACAAGAAAATAAATAAAGACAAGAGGCCATACAACGTGCATAGTACAGAGATAATGTGCATTGCAGTGATGTTTAAGAAAAGTCTGAAATTATTGTGACCAGTTTGAAAAATTCAAGTAGTGTTTTCAGTTGCATTACCTGGCCAAGGCCACCCTATAATCTTCCAGGAGGAGCTGGGAAATCTGTTTGCAGAAAAGGTATTTATCTATTATGCCTGTAACCCAAGGATCCCTCATTACTTGATGAGTAGAATTGAAAAAGAGAAACAACTACTGTCATAGTTTTTTGTGGTTCTGTGTAAGCCACAATGTTTCCGATATAACATAGTTTTAAAGAGGAGGAATTCCAGTTGAAGTCCTTATTGCCACTTAAGATAAAATACAGTATGTGCAGGTTATGTGTTTGAGAAGCAAAAGGTTGACATTTATGTTAAAGCTTAAGACGGCAATTTATCATTGTATCATCACAGTTCTTCTCCGTATGGGACAGACAAGAGGAAAGAGCTTTTCTTTCATATGTTGTTTTGCAAGAACAGAACTGCTAAAGTCGAATCCACTGTCCTTAGTCCACTTGGGGCTCATAGGATTCATGCTGCAGAACTGTCCTTATAAACCCTGATTGTCAGAGTTTCTAAATTCTCTGATAGTTTAGCCCTTATCTGCACTTGGAAATATCTGAAGCTATTTTTAAAAATGCATCAGCAGTTACATTATTGCTCCCTCTTGATCCTCTCATAGTAAAGGAAAAGTGTTGTTGCAAAGGCCATAGATGCTCAGCTCTTTTGGTCAAAGTATTACACTTCCAAGGAGAAATCTTGAAAAGCATGTTTTGTGCAGTTACTTGATTAATTCCAGTTCAGGTTGGGGACGGGACATGAATTTAAACAAGCTAGGTCTTTAAAAAGTGACCTTTGCTTAAGGCTGTGAACACGAGAAACCACTTCAAGAAGCATAATTTTACCATCTCTCCAGCTGTTCTGATAAGAATATTTGCTAAGAAATATTTTGTGAAAATGCCATGGTTTGAACATCTTTCAGTTAATATTCCTGTGCTGAGGGTGGAGAAATTAGAGAAAGTGACCTGTTCCAAACTACCAGCTCACAGAGAGACCTATGGAGGATTCTGGTTTTGTTCAGAACTAATCTTGGTTGTAGCCTTTGAACGCATCAGGCTTTAGGTGCTTCTGCAGACTTTTTACATCTGTTTCCCTTATAATCTGTGTTTAAATAAACAAGGCAATAATTCCATGCTTTAAGCGCTGCAGTGGTAGATGCTGAGGAGCAGCCCTGCCAAAAAGGCCCAGAGGTCATGATGAACAGCAAACTGGGCATGAACCAGCCACATCCCCTGGCAACAAAGACAGCCAGGAGCATCCTGGTCTGTGTGAACAACAGTGCAGCCAGGACATCAAGGGAAGGGATAATTCCCTCCTGCTCAGCACCCAGTAGGTCACATTCACAACCCTGTGTCCAGTTTTGGTCTCCCCAGTTCAAGGAAGTTATTTAAGACCCGGGGTTCTGCAAGGCCGCTGAAGTGGTTGGGGCTGGAGGCTGAGCTCTGAGCAGAGGGGGAGGGAGTGGGCCTTGCTCTGCCTGCAGAAAGGGAGGCTGTGGGGGGATCTAACAGCAGCCTTCCAGTCCTTATAAAGAGTTCCCCAGGGAACTGGAGCCAGACTCAACACAGTGCCATGTGCCACAGAAAAGGCATATGTTGAAACAAAGGTTCAGACTGGATAGGAGCAAATATTTTGCCCCGCAAGGACAATCATACATGGAGACAGGTAGCCCAGAGAGGTTGTTTGGTCCCTGTTCTTTAAGGTTTTAAAGACCTGACTGGATAATTCCCTCAGCAAACTGATCAGGGCTTACTGATGACCTTGGTTTGAGCAGAATGTTGGACAAGAGATCTCTGACATTCTTAACAACCTGAAGTGTTATGATCCTGTTAGTGCCTATCTGTACATGATACAAGAAGCAGACATGTTTCCAGAAGTCAGATTTTTAAAAGAACGATTTAAGAGTTTCCATTCTAGGACTAATACATGCATCTCTGCAAAGATGGAACACAGTATCAGTATGATACATTAACCTCTATTACCTGTGAAACAGTACATTACATTAATACAAACTAATAAATTACTATAAACCTCCCAAGGAAGAGATAGTTGCTTGAAATAAACAAAAAGAAATGCATACTACTTGCAAGCCGGAGCTTTTACTAGGAGTTATCTTTTGGTGCTACTATAAGGCAACTAAAGCCTTGCAACATTTGTGCAAGAGATGTAATGGTAGTTGTTACATCTAGAGAAAATAAAGCACTGATGCAGTCACATGAGCTTCACAAGTTAAGAGGAAAAACTGAAAGCAGAATCAGAATGCTCTGGTTTTTAAACACTCAAAAAATTTGCAGTCGCTGAGTCAAATGCTCATCATAAGTACTTGCAAATGCTTTTAGTCTACTGGTAAGAGTATTACATGTATGATTTTTTTTTCCTGAGGACCCATGAGAGCTGCATGAAAAGCAGCTCAAGACAGCACCATGTGATTGGTGCAGTGTGTGTAGTGCTTTAGGCTTTTGCTGTCTGCAGGAGCTGAACATGCACCATTTAAGCTTTGTCATGGCATCCATGAGAAGAGGGCGTCCATTCGAATTCTCAGTTTTGCCTGAACTTAGGTCTTATCTTGGCTAACAATGCTATATTTTGGAAGGAAGGCCTTGCACAACTGGTAAAAAATGTATGGATTGAACTGTTTGTTTCTGATGCTGGTAGGTAAACGCACTGTCACTTGAGTACATGACATTCCTTTCCTTTTTTGTTGCAGTTCTTACTGTGTTCATTCACATGCTGCAGCAGAGGAAGGTGATTTGCACTTCAAGAGGAGTAAGTTAGAGCTGAGCAAAGACTGGTATGGAGAACTCTGGGATTAATAGGTGCTTCCACCTAACCTAAAGAGGAAGAACTGGAAGCTCTGTAGGTAGGGATGACAAGGAAAAAGAGTCATTGTTCACAGATAACAAGATTATGTGCAATATTGCTGGAGATGCATACTCTGAAGTGTACTGATGCATGAAGGGACCATTTTCTTTTGAAACAGAGGGAAATGAAGAGGAAAGGAAAGTTGGCAAAACGGTATCCAAAATATGTCAGTTATAACCAACGTGAGGTTTGCAGTCTAGATAAGGATTTTCAAATAGTAGTACTTCTGCAATGCAGACATCCACTGATACCAACCCAGGCTTCCAGTGGGAGTTGCATCGGGAGTATCTTGGGATCCTTGTCTGCTTTGAGTTATTAAGATAAAGTTTCCTTCAGAAAATAGCCCTCCTGGTTACAGGCTTGATAATGAAGATTCAACCACATAGAAATTTGTTATTGATTTATTACGTAAAAGGTAGATTAAATATTTCCATTCTATAATTGAATGGAGTTTTTGAACTTTGTTTTGTGCATTGACATTAGGAATATTTTTGAGCATATCACCAATTTGCACTATTTCCAGATTGCTGTCATTCCCTTTACTTTCTGAGAGATCCTCTTCACAGATGCACTTCTCAGCTACAATCTTTGCTGCATGAGTTCCTCTTCCCAAGTCAATTGTACAGTAACCCTGATTATTTCTGAGGAGTGAAATCCTTTTCATTTCTGAGATATTCTCCAAGAGAGACCTGACCTTGCAAGTTTTTCTTGTGTATGTATTCTACCTTTGTGTTAAGGGTTCACAGGATCTGACCCTTGAAGATTTAGTGTAAGATTTATTTTATTTATTAATTTAAAGAAGATTAAGTGTAAGACAGAAAGATTTAGAAGTCTTTCACCTGAATACAAAGGTCAGATTTGGCTAAGAATTCATAATGTGGTCATAGGAGACACGCTTACTTCTTTCCATCTTAAATGTACAAAACCAGCAACAAACAGCTCCCAACCCAAATAATAGTTCTGTAACACTGACCATGAGTGTTCTGGTGAGGGTGAAGGCCTAGAGTTGACCACTGGAGTCCAAAATGCCAAGGGATGTTATGTAACATGGGAACATGTGGTGAGAAGCATCAAGTTCCCCAAGTTCCATAGGGACAGCACTGATCTAAGCAGAAAGAACCTCCCAGGAGTAGCTGTGTTTGGCACTCACTGTTCAGGTTCAGTGAAGTAGCTGATCTTTAGATGAAGAATAATAAAGGAAATAATATTCCCACCATGCCATCCACAGCTTTACTGCCTTCATCCACTATCCAGAATCAAAAGTGCTTGGGTGGACACTTTGTCACCCAGTGTGCCTTTCAAGAGCAGAAGATCAGAAGTGTTAGTTAACTTTGCCTTTCCCTGTTCTAGAAACATGGTAATATATGCCTGAGTTACTGGATGAACTGAAAAGAATGAGTGTTGCACAGACCAGATTCTGTTCTAGAATGACATAGGATTTTAATTTTTTTATCCCAATTTCCAAGAGTGAAATGGTATTAATAAATTGATGTTACTCTCAAGAATCACTGATACGAGCTACCACAAAAAATTATTTCAGTGCAAGGGCAAGTGCACCCTTTTGGTTTAGTCAAATCTTAAAATAGGTCTCAAAACTCATACTCTGAAAGCTGAGAGATGCCTTTTCAACACATCAGGGGAAGTGTATGGAGATGGAATTGCTTGTTTCTCCTGCAGAAGCAAGATTGCTTCAGAGCTGCTATTCTCCTCAAATCCATACCAAAAATCTCTCTCCTGGGAATGAAATCTTGCATTAAACACTGTTACTAAACATATCCTTTTTTTTTTTTTTTTTTTTTTTTTTTTTAATCTTCTTATAATCTGGGGCTTTTGTGTCTGGTAAGGATGGCCATTCTGACTGGTAGCTGGTTTCACAGGCTTGCTGTGCTGTCTTGAGTTTCAAAGATCACTACGGCTACTAATAGATGAATAATCATGAAGGCAGTTACACAAAGCACAGAAATATTTCTGCTCTTATAAAATGATCCAGTATAGGAAAGAAGCAGACTTGCATGGTTCCAAATTCTTACTATGCTGCATAGCACGTTGTTGCCATGCTACCAGATTGCTTGCCTTGATATTTAAATTTGCCCTTGGATTTGTATTTAAAAAGAATGAACTGCTAACAGTATGTTAAAATATAAAATAACCTGACAAGACATAAGCCTCATCACCAATTTGTTCATGTTCTTTTGGCCTCTACATGTTTTAATTTTTTTTCCAAAAATAAACACCACCATCACAACAAATCTAAGATATGCATGAACCAATGAAATATGGAAAGGTTCTGTTTGGGAGTGTGATAAAGGTTTATATCAAAGGAGGAATGTTGATTATAGTTTCCATACTTAAAAAAATATGCATCTTGCCTGCCTGCCTTACTAAGTGCCTCTGGCCATCTTTTGTCCTCTCCAATTTAACATGACAAAGGGAAATCAAAGTATGATGATATTTTCTTGTTATTGATGTATTGTGGAGGAGAAAGGAACATTATTTCTATATGTGTGTGTGTGCAGATATGTATAAAATGTCCTTTAGGCACAAAATCTTGTGTTACTGGAAGACAACTCTTGATTAGAGATAAGGCAGCTTTAAAAAGAAACTTATCCCTGTGATATTCTTAGCCAGTCAATCAGTGTGGCTTTAATTATGTAGAAGTATTTGACATGTTATGGCCCAGGAGATAAGAGCTGTTGCATACTAGAGGAATGGAAGGGAAGGAATTCTGTTGGTGACTAGAAATTCCATGCTCAGTGCTGCATTAGAGACATAAAAGGAGCTCTGGAAGGGAATGCTTCCTAGTAAATAGTGATTTGCATTGTATTGCTGATTCCAGGATTATGAAGATGATTGGTGGCAGAATTTTTCATTTCTGGTTAATGACTACTTGCTTTATTGATGGAAGAGTTGCCATGAAAGTACCTGTGTAGTGTCAGGAATGTGCCTTTAAATCAGTTGTGTTGGTGGGAATTTTTTTGTTTGCTTGGTTTTTGGTTTGGTTGATTGGCTTTTGTGTGTTTTTTTAAAAAAAATTAAGGGGGTTTCTTTATATTTTCAGTGGTAGGTGGAAGTCTCAGTTTTCACCAAGTAAAAGGTACCTCTTGTGATACTGCTTGTTTTCAGTACTTGGAAAGAGACCACCTTGAAGTTTTTCCACATCGATTCCACACCTATCTGCAGTGATAATAAATGATCTGTCCAGCATGTGTTTAATTTGGTATTTGTCCTCCATTTATTATTCAATTTGTATGCATTATAACTGACCCACCAACTAACAGATAATGATTTGGGGGGAAAATGGAGGGGAATTATATATTACAGTATTACTATACCTTTGCAACAGTACTATTTTCCTTCCTGTGCATACATTTATTTTTTAAAATTTTTAGTCACAATTCAGTAAAATACCTGTCTTACTCTTGAGCCAACATTGATTTAACTTAGATCTGTTAACATTTTTTTTAGTGTCAGGACTCTTATGATATTTCATGCTTTAGTTTAGGCTCCAGCAATTGGTGTGTGAGAATCACAGCTTTGAGCTTATACTCAGACAGGCTCTAGGAGTGAAGAAACTATCAGTGTGTACTTTAAACATTTGTGGACTATATGATACCTTTAATTCTGGAGTTCTTGTGATTTGCAGTACTATAGCAACTGTAGTAGAAACAAGTTCCTTCATATTAACCAGCATCTGTTTGAATGAACTAATCTGGAGTTCCCAGTTTTCTTTCTGGTACTTAACATTGTTATAACTGCTCACAATAAATACAAACAAGCCAAATGTCATCCAGAGTTTCTGAACCAGCTGTTTTGTCAGTGAACAGTCCTTGGTGTTACATACTTTCTTCTAGTCAATGATATTCCTATTTAAAATAGTAATTAAGTAATGTAACAACCTGCTACAGTATTGGTAAATCCCACTGGAAGGTTAGGAAGCAAAAGCTGTTTATTACTGTTCTAAGTTTCCCACCCTCCCCATGCCTTGGCACAATGACTCTTGTTCCTTGACAGGATGAAATCCATATTGTCTTTAAGGTGTTATCTCTGTCCTCAGCAGATAAACTCGTGACTAACTGTGGCTGCCAGCTGAGGCTGACCCTCACTGAGTGGTTGACAACTTGCAGCACCTTGGTGACACTGACACACTGACTGTCAGCTCCTCAGGCTGACCCTGTGGCAGTCCTTGCCCCTCCTTCCTCCAGCCTGGGAGGCTCAGAAGGATGGTTCCTATGCCCGAGCTGTGTGCCAGGCTCCTTGTCACAGGATCATCCCGAGGGACCCTCATGCATTGTAAGGACAAGAAATGGGGGAAATTCAAACAGAAATTCCTAAATAGTAAAGTTTGAAGTTTACCATACATGTGGAACTTAACCAAACTCCATAGTAGCATCCTGAATGAAATGGAGGTGATTGGAAAAAAAAGATAAAAATCTATTGTGGTGGAGTCTAGTCCTAGTCCTAGTGTCTAGGGCCCCTTGGTGGAAGGCATTTAGAAGATAGCAGTAGACTGTCTTTGCTCAAAAGACTGACCTGTCTAAATAGACTTCACAGTTTGGTATCTTCTGTTTAAATTAATCTGACAGAGGAAAAGAATAGTGTCAAAAAGTGGTACCAGGCCAATATAACCTCATATTATGGTAGCAAAAGATTGTGAAACGCTGGATTTAATCAATAACACGCAGACCAAACATTTACTGAAAACCTGAATTATACGTGTCTGTAATTATCAGAGAATATAACTTAAATGTACCTAACTGGAAAATCTTAATTTGGTTCTGCTATTTAGCTGAATTTTTCTGTTAACCTTCTTTCTGGGTTAAACTATAGAGATAAAAATAATTACCTTTGTAGACTAACATATTAAGTATTTTCCCTAAATAAATATGAATAGCAGGTGGATAAAAAGTTCTCTGCTCTGGAGACTATAAAAGGATGGCTTTGCAGTTATTACACAATTTTCATTGCTGTCTTCTTTACTAGTACTGTGTCACTGGGGGTGGGAGTGGGGGTGTGTTTGATTTTTAAACAAGCTCCCCAAAGTCTGCTTTATTCATTTTTCAGCTGCAGACTTACAGATTTTTAAGCTCTTTGTGTCAGGAATGTCTGCAGAATACTTAACATGATGAAATCTTGGTTAATGGACTTTTCCACAATACACGTAATTTAGGATTTGCTTGCCCCCAGTTTAAAGTTGTTGCAGTAGCAAATACAGGACGAAGAATTAAATGGAAAGGAATATATAATGTGACTGTTCAGGGTTTGCATCTGGTAAAGGGGCTGATATCAGGAGGCACAGAAGTTGATTATACCCTTGCTGTGCTAGGCTACATAGGATGGTACAAATTTGGATCCTGCAGGGAAGCCTTCTAGGAGCCTGTCAATCCATTGGGAGAGCCCAGGAGAGGTGCACACAGTGTTAGGTAGTTGTTGTTTTACAGTGTGGGTGATTTCTATGATTAAGGGACTGTGACATATCTTTAAGTGGCTGGAAGTTGACCTTTGATTTGAACTGGGTGCAGCTCAAGCATCTTTCAGGACTTCAGTTTCACTATGAGCTGCAGCCTTCCCTGCAGTGCTCCTGTCCCCAGGAATGTCCCACAGTCCCAGCAGGACTGTGGCTGCCTGGTGCTGCATCACAGGAACTTCTGTTGCCACCAGGACACTGCCGTGGGGTGGTTGTTCAGTTAATTCAGTTGTTGCTGATAATAATTAAGCTTAGAAAGGTGAAACAGAGTTGACCTAATGATGGAAAAGTAGAAATTGTTCCAAGTGTTAGAAGTATTAGTTTGCGTTTGACTTTCCCGATGAGCACAACTGTTCTATAATTAGTGGTTTCTAAGGATCATATTCTGCCAGCCATAATACTTTGTCATATTATCTATGTATTTATGCAACTGTAGACATTACTTACTTTAAACCAGATATCAAAATTTATATCCCTATTGCCTTGAGCATCAGTTGAAGACAAACCAGTCTGTTTATGAACAATGAAATTACTGAATAAATCAGCAAGACTTGTACTGCCATTTACATTCTTGCCTCAGTAACTACTTATTGCATGTTTAGTGATGAGAGAGGCAGAGTTCTGAATTGGAAAAATCATGGATAGCTACAGAATAGACTGGCCCACAAGGTACCAATGTGATGCCTCAGTGATTTTTCAACTGTTTCATCTTTACAGGAAAAATGTTAATTCTTGAAAGTCTTAGCCAAGTGCGTGGGTACATTTCTGAGAACCTAGGAAATGCATGCTTCTTTAAATACATTATGCAAAACTTTCTCTTACAACAAATGAAATAAAATGCTGGGGAAATTCTTGTTTTCACACTAGCTTTTATATATATCTATTTCTAAAGATATTAGAATATTAGAGAATATTATTTCATTAATATTCCCCATGTCCTTTGCTAGCCAATGTGTCAGGCATGGAGCATGAGGCTTCTTGTGTGTAGGTGTCTTCCATACTGCTGCCCAGCTATAACCTTGAGGTACAGCAACCTTGCACTGCAGGATTAGTGCCTTTTCTCCAACAGATCTGCTCCACAGAATTTTTTTTTCTGTGTAATGCCATTATTTTACATGCTGCAGTTAAGCCAGCTGCAGTCAAAACCTAATCTCTTGTTTAGGCCAACTGTAGATCTAATTAACCCTGCTGGCACTACGTCTTGTTCAGTCACAGACTGTCCTTCCTCCAAGAGAATGGCTGAGGTTGTATTAATAATTTTTAGAATATTGTCTAACAGTGAGTTTTCAGTGTTCTCCCTGTTCCATGCTGCACTGTTGCCTGCTTAGTCTGTCAGTTACTGATAGGGAAAGTCTATGTACCTGTGTGTGAAGAAAAGGAAAAAAAATCAGCCCTAAATGCATGCTAAGCTCTCCACATAGCTGGGATTTTGACAGACCGCTAGAACTCTCAATGTTCCCATCTCTGGCAGAGCACAGGATGGCAGAGAAGACAAAGAAGAGATAAACAGCTATCATCTCCTGTGCTTTCATGAAGTTAATGAGCATGGAGGAGTGACATGCACACAGTCCGAGATTATTCAAGAGACTAAAAAGATACAAACAGCGTAGTATGAGCTCCCAAAGGCTCATGCCAATCTCTTCTATCATTTCTGCTGGAATTTTTCTGTTTACTCTAATTTTCATAATGACAATATTTCAGCTTTAGCAGACACCTGTAGAGAGTAGGATCTCCTCTCTCATTTAAAACAGTTGCTCCTCCCTATAATGACTTGGCAAAAGTGAGATGAACATTCATGAAGGTCCAGAGGAAAATGAATGCTTCCTAAGACCTTCAGCAGGCTGATGTATAAGGGAAGGTATGCTCAGAAGTGATTAATTTATGGGGTGTCATCTCCCAGCAGCAGGCTTGAATCCTACAGATTCTGTTACAGTTACAGAAATCACCAAAAATCCAAATCCATTTTCTCCAAAGATGGTCAAAGACTTTAAGAAATATTCAGTCACTTGATTTTGTCACCAGATGCACTCAAGATAGGGAATAAACTTAAGGAATGAACAAAGGGATTGCTTTGTTCCCCTGCTTTGTCTGATGAAGCTCAGTTCTTCAGTTTTCAACAACTTCTCCAACTAGACAAGATCCTCACGCCTCTTGTCTCCTTTACAAGCTATTAGGATCTAATGGGATAAGACTTGTGCATCAGAGCCTAGACAGCTAATGATGCCTCATTTCCTAGCTGTAAGTGGAGCAATTTAAACAATACAGTTAATATATACAGCACAGGAAATCTGTTAAATCAAGAATTTCACTCGAATTTTGCATGCAGATTTCTTGAGAAGGGTTTTCCACCTTTACTGAAAAACTTTTTCAAACTAGAGGGTAGACAGTTGAGATAGCCGAAGTCATATTTTTTTCAAAGAATCCTTTAACTGTGGGCTAATTGCTTACTTTATTTCATCCAAGATGAATGTTTCTTGTTCTTTATGTAGCATCAGAAAAGAAATGAAACTTTGAATTCTTCTGTTCAGGCAATGAAGATACTGAGGGGAAAAAGAAGGAAAAAAATCAGCTCAGTTCTCCAAAATAAAAGAACACTGTCTTTGGTATTGCAATTTCACAGATAGAAATCTGCATAGACTAGTCTGTTTATCTGCTCAAAGCTCTTTACATAACTGGCACTTTGTCATCTTCTGTCTATAAATTATAGCCAGTCATTGCTGGAGTGTCTGAGTAACCAAGCATAGGGTTTGCTGCTTTGCATATAAATGGAGCTACAGTCCTGGATCTCTGTGAACATAAATACGGACATGAAGACATTCTTGCTCTTCAACTTGATACCAGAAAACCCCCACCCTTAATGCCATACATCTGTGGATGCTGCTATAAATGTGGAGCAGTTAACCTCTTTGGTTCCTTTAAAATGGAATGATGGAAATTGATCTGGGAGAAAGACGTGAGTGCATACATCACATCAGACCAAATACAGATTGTTACATGAAATGGGCAAATCAAGTAACAAATTTTATGTCAAGTGTTTTTCACTGACTTGGTGAAGAGAAGACTTTTTTCAAATGTTAATCTTTGCATTGGTAATACAATAGTAGAGACAGTTTACATCTCAGAAAACTCAGTCTGGATCAACCCAATTTACATCTTTCCTAGCGTGACAATACAGTAACATCTGGAAATGATCCTT
The DNA here is from genome assembly GCF_029207755.1 of Chamaea fasciata. NCBI lineage: Eukaryota > Metazoa > Chordata > Aves > Passeriformes > Sylviidae > Chamaea > Chamaea fasciata. The sequence goes on from NW_027094099.1 coordinate 5,416,639, forward strand.
AAATAGAACAGGAAATAGGCTTTATCTAAATATTCACCTTACTAATTAACTCTTCCTGATAGAGTTATAAGATCCTAATCTTTCAGTATACAGAGCATGTTACAGCTGGCAGATTTAAACATCTGTGTAAGTGCTTGGTACTTTTTTAGAAAACAAAATATCTGTCTGTACAACCAAAAAACCAAGCTGCAGAGAACCAGACTTCAAAGGAACTACAAAATTCTACATGTAAAACTCCACCTACCCCAACTGGGGATAAATGATGATATCATTACTTAAATTATACTGGTTACTGTGGATGATCCATCCATAGCTGATTGCTTCTTTTAAAATTAAATAATTTGCATTGCAAATTGTAGGATGGTAGACTATTTTTTTTCAACCAAATCAGGTCAATTCCACCTCTATATCCAACAATCCAATAATGAAGAGCATTTTGGCTACCCTGTTTTTCATCTTTTGTTTGCTTAAATTATTTTCTATGGAGCATAAAGGACAGATATTTTTGTAAGTTCACTGTTGGGTTTCACAGATGTAGGTTTAAGGAGATTATTTATGCTTTAGGATTTAACATCTACCAACATGCTGTTCATTTGCCTGATATCACGGGGGACTAGTTCTTTCATTTGCAATTTATAAATCCTCATCTTCAGACTTTGGTTTTCAGATAGCTGGATGTTTGGAACATCCAGCAGTTTTTAAGTCAATGAATTTTATCTCAGATGAACTAACAGTGTTTATTCAACCAACGTGATATATGGTAGGTCCAGGGTTTTGTTTTGAAACTTAAATAGAATAGGCAATGCTAACCTGGTAGGTTGTTGAGGAGTCACCTTGGGAGCCCTCCCTTAGTTTGATGCATGTTTGATGAAGAATGCTGTTTTCTTGTGTCCTTTACTGAAAAAAATCGGTGATTAACTTTCCAAAAGGACAACAGCAGAAGCTCAGAAGCCCATGTCCAATGTTTTTTTCCTTCCAAAAACATTGCATCTGGAATAAAAAAGTCAAACTTGTGCTCTGTATGCCTTATAAGACCCTAGGTCTTTGCAGAGGTGGTAAACAAAGCTGTGGCTGAATTTCATGTCAAGTTTGTCTCATGATACCTCAAATGCCTGTAAATGTGTCTGCTGTGGTTCATATAGAGTCTTATACTCCATGCAGACCAACTATTCATATTCCTGCAGGAGCACTTCCATACACTATGTTTGATAAATAAATCCTTTATTCCCTGTAGAACTCTAGATCTTGAGATCCTACCAGTTTCCAATCCCGTTGTACCAGGGACAGAACTGCCGGGTCCAGGGAGAACAGGAGCTCTCAGACATTTGCTGTGCAATAAATGATAAACCTGCTCATAAAGCAGGATGCTTGAAACATTAAAATGTGAGAACAGAAGGTGACATCAAAATGAGAGCCTAGCTCGAAATGCCTGAGTTAGCTAAATCTCTATGCTGCTTTCCAATATGTTGCCTATTCTTTTATAATTAAAGCTTGAAATTATTTTTATATGGTGCAGTGATTGACTTCAGAATGCGGAATTTTAAAAATCCCTATGAGAGAAAGCTTCAAAATAATTAATATTATTATGCTCGAAATTTGAAAATAACCCTGTTTCTTTCTCAGTGGTTTTCATCCTGTTCTTGGCAAGCATTTTCCTATGCTGTGTTTCTTGTGCTATGAGAGCCATTCTGGATTGCTGGTAGGCTCACAACTCAAGCAGTTTGTGTTCAAATGACCAAATGCCTTGATTTGATAATTCTGAGCTGGGGTGCTGTGAGCTTTCAAAATGCAGTCTAGCATTTTACAGTCTATACCAAGAGTCTTGCCAAGAGCTCATCTTGTATTCAGTTTTCTTTGGACTCTGAAAAACCAACAGAGGACAGAATTTCCCCAGTGAAGTTTTATTATGTTTTCAGAGCTACTAAATAAAAACTGTATATCCTGTTATACTGTAATTTTGTAATATAATGCATCTTAAGCATGTTTTGGTACTACCAAGTACCACCAGATTATTAGTATTTTATGGAACTTTCTTCCACCATTTAAAAATTAATACTTTGTCTTCTCTGATCTTCAAAGACTAGAAAAAATGCAGATAAACCAGGAAGAAGACTGTGGAAGAGGCAAACAGTTGTGTATCAATTCTGCACCTGTGCAAAGGTCATTTTTATGCACTAGAAAGCTGAAAAGCCCTGCAAGATAAAGCCTTCAGCATGTAAGGAATGTTGAAACAGGAAAGGCCAGAGGCAGAACCTCTGGATCCATCTGCTGTCCTCATGCTTGTAATGGGAAGCTTGAGCAGATAATGCAGAGCAACTGGGGAAAAAATCATTTCACTTCCAGAACTGGCAAATTTCCCCATTACACAACACACGTACAGTGCTATACTCTGACAACATAATCTGACCTTGAAAAAGTCAAAGTGTTCTTCACAAACCCCCAAAAAGTATTCTTTGCATGGAAAGGTTCTTGTTTTTTTCATTTAAAAGAAGAATTCATTATTCCATGCAAGGTTCATATTTAATTTTTTATATCTCAGTGGTGTTTACTACAATTGCTGATACAGAATTCTACTGTTTTCATATAGTTGCAGCTGATCCTGACTAGATTTACTCTTGTTTTGTTTCATACTAAAGCTTTCAATGAGATCTGTTCATGAGGCATCTTGTACTACACACAGAAGTACCCCAGGGCATTGTATAAATTAATATTCCACCCATGAATGTAGCTAGTAGTTAATTTATCATTTGGCAGTGAGAAACAAGAGACTGGATTACTGATTAATTGTAATGAAGCTGAACAGGATGCTCACGTGTATGCAGACTATTATTGTACTAGTGACAGCCTTTGCAATAGGCAACCTGTTTTAGTAGTGTTAAGTCTAGCAGTTTAGGAAATAAGTAAGAACAGTGGTAAATAGTAGCAGTATTTTTAGTTTAGCTAATTAAAATTTTATGACTGGCATAGAGGATTTGAGTTTATGGCATCTTCAGATTTGGCATGGGGAAATAAGAGAATTCTCAAGAGTTGACTTCTGCTATAACCTGTCATATCTTATTATGCTGTTTCCAACTCTGTCTGATTTAAAACAGACTTATAATTTATTCTTCACTATAAAGAAGAGAAAAGAGAGCCCGGTCACTGTAGCCAGGAAGTACATCCGAAATAATACCGTGATAGCTGTGAGTGGCTGTTAGGAGCTTCACCTGGGCTTCAAACATCTCTGCCCCAGGAATATCTCCAGTTGGGTTAGTGAAAACATGGCTGCTTTGCATTAAAACTCCTTTTAGGTTTTAGATTTTATTTTAAACCAATCATAATTTTAAAATAAAAACATAAGACTTTCCTTCCTAATGAATTCTTGTGCAGTGTGTCACAGGGCCATATATAGCCTGATGTAAATGTGTCATCCTTAATTAATGTCTGCAGCAAAGACATACAGTTGTGTGAAGAACAGTGTGGCTTAGGATTGGCTCTTAGCTTTGGGATGATGCATGGACATGGCCCATAGTTAATTCTGTAAACCTCTGTCAGACACTGTGGATCTAATAAAGATGATGGCAGAAAAAACCTGACAGTCCTTTAATCCAGTTTCACTGCCACCATCTTTAGCCAAGACTATGCTTGGAGTTTTCTGTCTGTGGGAGAAATATGATGAAGAATAGTCATAAAAACAGTGTATCAAATGATTTATGAATTCAGTGATTAAGGAGTACTAAACTGTAACCCTGTCCAGGTGATCAGTGCTTGTGAAAGGAGACAGCTCTGGGCATGCCCCGTGTCATCTCAGAAGGGCTAAAATGCCACAGTTGATTCACAAAGCACTGTGCAAATTTGGCTTGTGTTTTGTCATTGTTCCACCATTTAGGATTTACTGTGTTGATCAGTGGATTCAGACAAGGTAATTTTGCAGCTTTTAGTATTGTTACTGCAGAAGCACCTTTGCATTTAAGTGGAAAGAGTCCTTTAATTCTTCTCAGAGAGACAAGAGGAGACTGGACTCTCCTGCATGACTTTGCATCTCCCTTTAAATAAAAAGCTCGTATATCTTTGGAACAGGAACATTATCCACGAAGGAGTGACCATATGTCACTTCCTGCTCTTCTGACTAGCTTTCATTTACTGTAGTTTCATAGAAGATACTACTAATTACAGATTTCTTTAATGTACACTTTGATTTTACAGTAAGAATAGGAGTTAGGTACCTGCAGTGTGTGCTCCTGCTTTGGAACAATTTTTTTTTTTTTATCTGATTTGCACATTGGTACTTTGTACTGCTGTCTTTTTGTGTCCTATAATTTTCTAGTCAGTCATCCTTCCTAATTCCACAAAAAAAAAAAGCATTCAGATCTTAATTCATCTGTTGCAAATAGATTTTAAAGACACAGCCACCTGAGTTGCTTGTTCCTGATATGCTGCTTTATACATATGCTCCATTTCTGCCTCTCTTTACTCAATTGCTCTAAGCCTCCTTCCTTAACTTCACCCAGACCTCAGCACTCCTGACAGATGTAAAATACAGCAGTCATGTTGAGAAGAGCCTTTACTGGGTTATTCAGCTAATTCCTCTGCATCATGTCATCATTTCAGTGCTAAAGAATTTTGAGGAAAAGGCTTAAATTCACCTGAGCTTAAATGAAAGGTGAAAAAGTACAGAAAAACAAATCTCAGATCAGGCTTGTCCTGAACAAACAAAATATGCTGCCTCGGGGCTGCAGGAGTGCAGTTGTAGTCTATCAGGCTGGCTGAAATTGGAAATAGCATTCTCATTTGTCATGCACTATAATCAAATTGGATGCAGATTTGCAGACCTGGATAACAATGATTGGATCTCATCAGTTATTTTTACATTGCATTGAGTGTAAACAGTAGTGGTTTGGAGTATAATGTAGTGGATTTTTGCCAGTGTTTCCTTTATTTATTTATTTATCTATAACTAGTGACATGCAGTGATTTTCTATGCAGAGCAGCTGCTGGTTTATTTTTTTCTAACTGCTTGCTGTACCTGTGTTTCTGGATGCAAAGGAAATATTTCTCAAGATGGCAACTAACAATTCAAGAATAGAAAATACTGGTTTTGGTAGTCTGAGACCTACCTAGGTACTAATCATCAGCCCTTTGAGCGATTTTAGAGCCTTCAAGTTTCACTGCTCATGTAGTAAAGGTGACACTATTGATACAATTAAGGGCTTTTTTTATTACTGAAGCACTAGCATTTATTTTTAATAAGGTGCTCTAGTCCTTTTCTGCAGACCTATGAACTGTTTGTTCCCCAGACTCCTCCTTCACAGTTTATGGTGATGTATTTGGGCTGCAGCTGGAGCTGAACAGGAAAATGAAAATAAATAAGAATAGATGGCTTGTCACTGTGGTTTGAAGTTGAACTGATGAAACTGAATTATCTTTGTCTAGCTTTTTAAAATTTGCAGTGACCACAGTAATATGTATCTGAGGCAAATCAGAACACTTTGGAAGGGATTTTGAGAGACATCTCATCATAATCCTAATAGGCTAAGAAGAACTGATGATATATGAAAATTACAGGTATTTGAGATTCTCCAGCTTAATATCTGTTCTTCTACCTAATGTACACAGGCATCATTTACTTACTAATATTTTCATGATGTATAGGAAGGTTTATTTTTTATTTCAGTTTATTTCTAAGAGCCCTCTGAATCACTCTGAATCCATACCCCCAGCATCACTGATATAATTGACTTCTGGAAAATATTAAGAGGACTAATTAATTTATTTTAAAATTTAATCTAAGATCAATTATATTTTGACTTTAAGTATCATTTTCTGTATAACTTTGTGTGTGTTTTCAGCAATTCTGTTCTAAAACTGATGGTAAAGGAATAGATGGGTGAATTGCCCTAGGAAAAATGAATCAGGAGATCTCTGGTACAGACAAGGCTTTGTCCACTAGACTGCTGCACTAATTCTAGGGCGGTGGAGTCCATGATTTTGAAAGAAAAATGCTAAGGTGAAAGTAGAATAAAGCTGACAGTAAATGTGACCAGCTTGCTAAATGTGATGCCTAAAGAGTTAGAAGAATACTGTATGTTCCAACTATGTCGCTTTTAACTTCAAAGTATTTTGATTCTAAAATTAGAAATGTTCAAGTAAGAAAAGAGTTAATGGCAAAATACGTACTCTCCCAAATGTTTTTATGCTACTGGTATTTTTAAGAATCCTCCTAGCTAATATAACAGTCATGTTATTATAAAAGCATGATATTCTTGACAGCTTCCAGAGATTGTCTTGATGTTTTGTGTAGTGGAAAATAGCAGCTCTGTTGAGGAAATGCAACTCACTGCTAGATTTGTTCTCCAGCAGTGTAACAAATATTCAAATGTAGTAATCAGAGAAAGTGAGAGATTGATCAGGATTTGTGTACAGTTAAAAGTTTACATTAATTTACCATTTAGAATGGACTAAGTCAAATCACAGATTGATTTTCCTAACAATAGGCAGAATACCTATTAGATGTTAGAAAAAAGATTATTATCACCAGCATACAATCTAGTAGACAGTGTTTACTAGGGTGTACAGTGTCTACTATGGTAAAGTTCATTTTTGGTTCTTTTGTTCCTGTGCGTGTCTTAAGAAATGTGTCTCAAAATAATTGCAGTGAAATTAAAAAAAAACCCAAAAAACAAGGAACTGTAATTCATAAGATCTTAAAAGTATACTTTGTTTTTGTGCTCCATTTTTCAACTCCAGCAGAGTAACTGATCAGAAGGCAATGTCTGCTCTTTCTGTAGAATAATTAAGCAATGAGTTATCTCTTCCTGAAGCCCTCTGCTTCCCAAATTAATCATGAAATAAACCCATAATTTATTACCCATAATCAACTTGAGATACACTTGCACATGTATGAGTTCCAGGTTACTCAGGACGGCTGTTTTTTAAAGAGCAAGTACCACATGCTCATTATTGTTATTATCCAGTAGGCACAGGTTTTTTGAGTCTTTTTGAGGAGTATGTCCTTTGTGCATCATCTCAGCATGGCAGCATCTGTTTGCCCACTATTAATCTCCTGTTTGTAGGAGTATTTGTCCTCTGGTGTTGTGGTTCCCTTGTAACTTCATGCCTCAACATGAGGATGAAGAGTTCTGCCAAAACAGAGTATGGCACAGGCCCTTCTTATTCCAAAAAGGAAGTTACTCCCACCTTGACCTTTAAAATTCATACTTGCTAAAGCTTTACTTGACTGAAGTGTGTGGGGTTGTTCCTCAGATCAGACTTGCTAGGAAGCCTGAAGTATTTCTGTAAATGCTTGCGTTGGAAGGCTGCTTATTCATTCAGAGTGCATACATGGGTTTGTGGGTTAGCCTAGGAAAATTGCTGCAGTGTGGTGCAGTGGTACAGCAGCTCACTGCCACCTCTTGGCATTAATCCCAAGGGTTGACTCTTATCACAGCCAAGTTTTGCAGTACTTTTAAGCCTTACTGTGTGAAGGACATGAGAAAATTAACTGATCTCTAACTGTAGATCTCAAGGACATTATAATGAAATAACGTAGTAATATAAAAATGTACAGTGAAGTATAAATGGCAGCTTGTATAATTCCTATTGTACAAGAAATGCATCTCAATAAGCAGACAGAATGTGTTTGGAATGCTGTGGAACCAAGTTATCACAACAAGATCAATTAGAGGTGATTGAACTCAGAAGCCTATTTAAATTACTTTAGTAATATCTTGAGTACAGCTTCTAGGAAATGTGCTTTATTAGCTGTAACTTTCTTTCACAGACTTCTAATAATGGAACAGATAATATACTGTGTTATAAAAGACTGCCTATCTTAAAGCAAAATAATTAAATAGAATATTAACTGTTGAAAAAATTCCATTTTTTAACACAGCACTAGAAATTCTTTCATGTCTAACCCAAGCCACTTCTTAAATTTTTAGAAGACTTTAATTTCTTATTTTAGTTGCTTAAAAATTCTTTATTTGCATGACTGCGGCAGCAATTGTATAAGAACGGGAGGGAGACCAATATTACAAAATTTTCAGATAGAAATAACAGACTTACTGAAATACAAAGAACTTTCCTTTCCTTGCTTGCTGCTGCAATAATTTCAGCTATTTTTGTTAGAGAAAGTTCAGAGCTAACATCAAGTCGCTTGTAGTGTGTGATAAGAGAGAGAAGTATTTTACTGTACATGTAGATGTCCTACATAACACCTTTGTAGCCCAATTTCACCATTTTTGAGGAGTTCTATCTCTTTGCAAGACTAGCAAGAGAAGAAAAAGAAAGAAAGAAAAAGTTGGGGTTTTTTTTCCCTGCAGAGATGAAGGGTTCAACAGACCTACAAAACAAGTTGGAAAAGTTTTCTGGTCCTTAATGAGAATTTCGATCTCAGCCACCTAGGCTTGGGGCAAGTCACCTCAGACATGTTCAAACACCCCTGCAGGTCCTGAACAGTGGCTGTGACTACACCCTGTCACTGCTCAGTCCCTTCTAGCCAGGCAAGGCAGCACCCAAACACTGAGAGAGCTTCAGCTCAGCGTCCCTCAGGGCTGGGAGGAATGGCAGCAGGGAGTTCTGGAAGCATCTGTGCGTCTGTGCACTGCTGTACCCCCAGCCCTGGAGCAGCTCAGCGGTGCAGGAGGCCTGGCCAAGCTGGGATTCTGAGAACCCACTTGTGTCACGGTGCACAGCTCTACACTGGGAGGTTATTAAACAATGGCATGGTAGTAGTTGCATGATTATTCACAAAGCACTTAGAATACTAATGATGTCACTTACTGCAGGTGACATTTCTTCATGATCTTATCCAGCTTGTGCAGAAGCATTGTCTGTGTTTCCCGGAACTGCAGTGCTTCCACCACCCTTCAGCAGAGATATTTTAAAGAGTCTGGACTAAATCCTAAAAAAGAGGGGAAAAAATATCCAAATTGTGCCATAATTCCTGATATAAGATATTAAACTGCTAACCGAAAAGGGAACTGTGCATGGAAAACTTAGATTAAAAGTAGCACTGCAAATAAAAATACTTAATTTAATCTGCCAAAATACTTTATCACATAAGTTTATTTTTTGTGTCATGGGGCTTTGAGCAGCCTGTTGTAGTGGAAGGTGTCCTTGTCAATGGCAGTGGGGTTGGAACAAGATGATCTTTAAGGTCCCTTCCAACCCAGGTCTATTCCTCTTTTCTTTGAGCTATGAGACCGAAATGCAGTCTTCAGATGACACTGCTTTAGAACTGCTTTTTGATTTGAGACTTTTCATTCTGGTGGTCAAAGACCAAAACCATTGCTCTGTTCTCAAGGGTCTTTGACACTGCCAGCATGATTTTCTTCTTGAAATTGTGCTCTCTGCTCTCAATCTTTCATGGCTGTATTGTTTTCTGCGGTCCTGAATGTTTTTTCAGGATGTCTTCCCAAGGAGTCTTTCTTTTCCTGTAGAAGTCTGTACAACAGTGTCCAATGTTCTATCTTATTTCCCTCCATACCCTTTGTCTCAGTAATCTCATATTTAGTTGAGGGATGGTTTATACTTGCACCTCTATTCCAGACCTTGCCTTTGTTCAGGATTTTAGATGTTCTCTTAGTGCTCCTAAAACAGAAATATCTGACCAGTACAGATATTTGTATAAATCAGAAGTCTTTATACCCTATTTATATCCTTTCACAGCCACTGTACAAAAGAAGACATTTTGTCTGTCCTTCAGGCCTGCAATTAGCATGTACCTTTTCATATGTCTTCTTAAGTGTAACATACTTTTCTGTATCATATCAAATGAAGTAATCTTCTTTTACAATTCTAATTAAGTTTTGTCTAATTTCTGTAACGTTTTCTCTGACCTTAGTGAATGCAATTTCTCTTTTCTTCTAGCCACTCAGGCCACCACTACAGAGATCATATTCTTACACCTCTGGTGTGACCACATCATCAAAACACTCCATCCTTTTCCATTAACAGTAGTAGTAATAATAATAAATTTAAAAATCTGGTTTTTAAAGTGAAATCCTTAAAAGTTCTATGTCTCCTATTTTATTTATTATCCAGCAACCAACTAGAGATACAGGACTTTGATCATCCATTTATTATTGCATCTAGTAAGCAGGTTAGGCCTCTTCCCATGCTGGCTCTTGCATGTAGGAGAAGGTGTTAAGAAACTCTTGAAAAGATTTATCTATATCCTTCATATAAATTAAGTAAATTTTATTTTCCTCTACTACCTACCCACCCACCCCCTGCCCCCCAAAATAAAAAGGAAAAGGCGACTGAAGTGCTAATACTGGTGCTCACTGGATTGACCTTGTATCAGTGTCCTTATGTTCTCCTTTGCAGCAGAGGCTGTTGGCTTTTACTTTGGAGCTGAACCAGGAATTTGCTTGGCCATGGCAGACCTGATTGTTGTGTGTTTGACTCTCCACTGCAGCTATTCTGTCTTGTACTGCGTAATAGGAATAGTAAACCGTAGTAGACTCAGCTAATTTCCTCTGACTTGGCAAACTACCAGCACAGGGAGGAGGAATGCATAGATTCCCTATCCTTCTCCTGAGAGAGAAGAGGAAGAAGTGTGATATAGCTCTTCAAATCTACTTCAGGTCATTCTTCTCAGTTCTCACTATACTAATAATTTCTTTTGTCCAATGCAATAATGTAATTAAAACTAAATTTCTGTCTTTCTCCAACAGGAATTAGTAAAAATATTTATGGAGTATAGGAAATGATCCCACTTTCTCTAGAAGCAGCACAAATTAATTACTTTTAGGTAATACCAAAGAAAGGCTATGAAATAAAAAAATATATTAAAACCAGATTCTACTCAAATTTTCAGCTTCTGTATGCACATCACATCCATTGCCTTAAACTATTTAAATTACTTTGGAGGTATGACTGTAAGGTCTCTAGAGAGATGAATGAGAACTTCAGGAGTTAGTTAAGGCTCTTATTAGAAGCATGGAAATGAAGTTATTTGGGCATTGAGAGTACCTGTGTTTCCTGGTGCAGGATACCCTGCTTGTTTGAAGTTTTAACACCACTGGAGATAAGGTGAGATAACCTGAAACTATTCTAAACTCCCAAGCAGTTTTGCTACCTTCTTTCCTCCTTGAAGAGTTCAAATTTTCCCCCATATATTACTCCAAAATTATTTATTACATTTCCATCTACCTTGCTTATAGGCCTAAGTGATTTCTTGCCATTGTTCAGGAAAGATAAGTTTCTGCTTTTATAGGATTTCAATATAAGGATAATTCACCAGTGACACAGCCATGTCAAAAGTGAGCAATTTAGTATCAAATTACAAGAATTTTGTATTGTCTGTACTTGAACAGATGGTACCCTTACTCATTTTGTGAGCATGAATTACTACCAAGGTTAAAATCATTTATTCACTCTTAGAACTGCAGCCAATAGCTTACTATCTAGCTACAAGAGTTTTCACATCCATCAGCTCAACCAGTGATCCAGCTCTTGGAACATTATGTTCCTTTTGTGATGCTCTTGGGAGGACTTAAGGCCTCAGAACCAATGGCTGAGCACACATTTCTTTCATTTGTCAAATAATAGTATGGAGAATCATCTTAGAAAAAGTCCAGGCATGATTCAATACATTAAAATGGAGCTATGTTGTAGAAAAACAGTGTAATAGAAATTACTTAAGGCCCCTTCCTATGTATATTGTAATTTCAAGTTATGTATTCCTTATAAACTAGGAAGTTTAGTTTTCTGTGATCGTGAAGTTCCAGTAAAGCTTTGGAGACATTTGAAGGAAATTACTGTGTACTTGGGGTTTTCCTGTTCTTGGGTACATTTTGTGCTCAGCTGTTTGGACAAATTTCAGCTGAGGTGTGAAAACAAAGTTGAAGAATGAGAAAATGCTGCTGAAGAACAACTGTAAAATAATACTAAAGCCTTTAAAATCTTACAGGTAGGGATTTGATAAGCATACAGTAAGAGATTTGCCCTGAGGCAAACACATAGACAAGTGAGCCATGAAGAGTCAGCAGCTACTAATTCTACAAACCCTGTGAAAGAAGCAGATGCCGATATCATCTTGCACCCTATCCCTTGCCTCTACTGGCTTTTCCCAATATACCCATTTTCTTTAGGATAAGGGGGCCAAAGCTGATGCACAGGACATGCAAATGACAGAGCACATTTCTGAAATACATCAATTTACCACTTTTCAGAAACTATAGATTTCTAGAGGCCTGCAATTCAGAAGGTCTCATGTTTTCTGAAGTAGATTTCATTGCCCCCGACAAAGCGATAATAGCTTGAGCACTGTACTGACTATTTTTTGAGACACAAAACTGAAAAACTGAACTCGATTCAAACTACCTGCTTGGTTTTCATTTATTGGTTGTATTCACCTTGAATTTGCTGTGGATTTTTTTGGTTGGTTGGTTATTTTTGTTTAGTCTTTTTTAAGAGAGAAGTAAGTATTTCCCCTTAAACGACTTCTTACTAACATTTCTCTTTTGTTGTAATTAAAAGACATGGAAAACCATATCATACATACCTGTAACTCTTCTGAATGGTTCGGGTCCTGCTTACACAGAGGGATCTGAGAACGTTTTCTTGTCTCATTTTCTGCCTGCCTACAGTGCTTCTTCCCAAAGCACATATCCTGTTGCCTTTATCTGAAACATGACCACAGAATGGAAGCAGTTAGATATACTGTTATGTTAATAGGTTGATGGAGAAGGGGAGGGGTATTTTTCTTAATAAATGTTGCTTTATGAAATATGCTGAGATTAAAATTTGCTGACGCTAATTGGCTTGCTTTGTGAACTCATGCTTTTCTCTAATTAGGTAATGGCTTCCCAGCTGCAGTGGCTGCTTGGGGATACCAGACTGATGTGAATTACACTGTCTTTGCAGTGAAATGTTGTAATACTGACAAAAATTTGTTTGCATAGTATAATACTGCAGCCTAGAACCAAAGCTAAAGCAGCATGAATACTTTGATCTGCAGCTATGAGATTCATTCAAATTTCATTGTGCAGAAATTTTTACTGAAGTAACACACTGAATAAGTTCTTTACCTCTGAGTGATCCTACTGAAGGACTGAACTGAAGGTGTTTATAACTGTGGGATAATGTATAATACAAATATAGCTCTGGCTTTCCACTGCTCCTTTTTCCTCCCCTCTCTGAAAAGAGTTCTATTTGTGGCACTTCTGCCTTGGTTTCTCTGCTACAGTTTTCCACTTAGCAGTAGTATAAAAATTAATGGCCCTATCAAAGAGATAGTAAAAACTTTATCAAGATCCATCTTCCTGTGCTATTTCACATACATTTTTATAAAACTGCTTGCTCTTTTTTTTGAAAAGCACCACCTCTGTATATCTGAAGATTATTAATAGGCACAAGACTTGGTCAAGAGTGTAAAGGAAATCTAAGGTAGAGAGGAAAACTGAGTCCCTTCCAATTTGGTGTCCAAGATAGAGCCCTTAAGTATTATAATGTTCTTAATCTTTAAAGTTGCACCAGAAGAGGCACAGACTCTCATCATGTGCAGTGCTAATGGACTATATCCCCCCTTCTCACTCTTATGGATAATGTGCTCTCATTTTCCCGTTTCCCCATTACTGTCACTTCAACTCCCAGAACCAACAGTAGATTAAACTTTGAAATTCCAACCTCCTAGTAAAAATCACACCGTCTACCTGTTGTTTCTTTATTGAAGAATTGGCTTTGAATGAAAATTTTAATTAAGCCTAACTACGAGGTTTGATAAAGAGTTTTGAAAGATGTTACCGTTTCTAATTAGTTAATTTTTTGCCCCCTTACAGAGAAATCTCTTTGGAGTTCATTCTGCAGTGATGGAACTATGAGGGAGATTCTGTGGCGATTGTAATACAAAAGAGGGTTGTTGCTCATAAAAATCAAATAGCTGCTCTTGAGGATTCTGTTCCAATGCTTCTGATGGCACAGAGTCTTTCCAAATGCAACCACTTTTTTGTTTTGTTTTGTTTTTATTCAGAATGGTTTATTTACTCTTTTTATTATATATCTAGCTATGATACTTCAGTTTTGAATATGTAATATAATTTAGTGAGGTTTAGTTTATTTTTAAAAATATATCTTAAGATATTCATATGATGTCTATAGAAGTATTTTCCCTAGTTGATTTTTCTGGGAAAGGTTATTTTAGAATGTAGTTAGCAGTGATGGCTTCTATTAATGCAAGCAGTGAACTAATCTGCACTTCACAAAGCAGAATCTTTTATCAGGCACAACACAGGCATGCAAAGAGATAAGAGGAGCAGCAGGTCTCCAGGCAGTGGAAAGAAGGTACAGATGGCAAAGACTGAAGGAAGGTTTTTAATGGTAGAAATGGCAGTTGACATCTAATATCATATATGCATTTAAAGTGAACCCCGTCTTCTCTAAATCTCAGACATTCCTGCTGTTTATCTTCCACGTAACAGAAACCCACCAAAAATAAAATTACAGATTTTTTTTCAGAGGTACGGGGGTCAGCCTGAAGAATGGTGTTAATGATCCTGTGGTGAAGCTATGCTGATTAGTGACTTCCACACTTTTACTCCACTTTTAGAAGTTTGTCCCAATCTGTGACTGTCCACCTATCTTACCTAAAAGGTTCTTTTGAAAATCAAGAATGAATCAAACGTAGTAGCAATGTCTCTTTCCTTAAGCCACCTCTCCTTGCCCTGTTTGGTGCAGGGGCAGCAGAATGGGAGGCACTGCAGCTTGGCTGTCCCTGGATCCCACTGCTTGGGGGAGCCCTGAGCTTGGCAATTAAGTGGCTTTCCAGCTGCCAGGCACCAACTGGCTCAGGTTTCAAAGCCATTTCCACTCCCTACTTGTTTCTTACTTGTAAAATATTTAATGGCATATCCTAACAGTGCTCTAAAATCTTAGAAGTTATTTCCAGATACAGAAAGGAGTTAGTTGCAACCTCATATTCTGATATTGCTTTCATTTTATTTCCAAATGTTATCTAAAAATACCCTAAATAATACATCATGTGCTTATTTTTTATAACCCCTTGTTGGTTCTTAATGAATAAGTAAATATATTTCAGATCTTGCAAATAGTGGCCTAGACAATACACGTGCTCTACTTCAGAGGTGCAACTCAGCAATACATAAAACAGACCTTGGGTTTTACTGATCATTTAAAGAAAGAAAACAAAGGAACATGCATTGTTTCCAAGCCTTTGACATGCTGAAAGTGAGAGAGTAAGAGAATACAACTAGGCCTTCTTTTAGTGAGGAACAGGATTGTAAGGGAGGGAGGAGAAAATTAAATCAGAGTTCTCTCATTTAAAAGTGTTGTTAGTCTTAGACAGAATTCCCCATCAAATTTCTTTCCCCCCCACCCCTTTCTGCTGCAGTTACAATACAAAACACTCTCCAGCATATGCACAGGAACCATTCCAAGGAGAACAAAAAATACCAATCTGAAATAGCCAACCCAATCAAAGTTTTATAGACTAAGGAAACACTGGCAACATAATTTATTTTAATGGACATATTAAGCTTTCACCATCTGTTCTGCCCCTAATTATGAATGCCAAAAGAACATATTTCACAGTTAAATCAGTAAGATGTTATTCATGCACTTATATGTTACTTCTACACTAACACTTCTGCAGTGTTCTCGTGCTGCCTACGCAATTCAGAGCAAGCTGCTCACATCTGAAATTGAATTTCTTGGTTAAAAGTATTTTTCAATAACTGTTTCAGTGGGAGAGTACTTAGTGTAAAACATATTTTTAAAGAATAATTGGGAGAATTAAAGCCTTTTGTTTTGGTAATGACTTGCTAAAAATCAAGACTGTGGACAAGTCTTTTTCTCTGCTTTCTTACATTTTATTCCCCTTGTCTGTCTAGATGCTGTGCATGCTGTATGTGTGTACAGTGCCTGCTGCAACTGTTGTTCCAAGCAGTGTATCCTCACTGGAGAAGGTAAAAGGGAGCAGCTATTTTTGAGAAAGAAAAATTGAGTAATTTATAATGCTCACACAATCAAGTCGAAAAACAACAAAAAATGCTACAAGTGGCACTTATTAGTGTTTATGTGGGAGAAGCAAAGGATGTCTTGAGTGTACAGTACAACAAGACCCCTGAATTCTTCTCCCTGCATGAGACATCTCTGTTCCTTCCTTGGTCAGCTGCGAGGCTGTGCCAGCTGGAGCTGTGTGCGACGCACGAGATGAGTGTTAGCGTTAACTGCTATGGTACCACCTGACATTTAGTGGTGCAGTCTGTACCATCCTTTATCCTGCCCTTACAGAAAATAAAGTAGATAAATACTCTCTTTTAGTCTTCATACACCATGTCTTATTTTGGTTTAACCATTTAGCCATTAAGATTTGCTTGGCCTTGGAAGTGGTAAGTGTGGTAGTTGTGTGATGCAGAAGAATCTTAGTGCGAAATAGGGGAATCATCAGAGTGTTGGACTGGTGTCCGAGGAGCACAGCTATCATCCAAGTAGTCTGCAAACTACAGGATATCTTTAGCACAGAAAATTATTTTAGTACAGAAAGATAGAAAGATATTTTAGTATAAAAAACAGTAGAATGGAGTGGAAAAAATGTAATTGATATTATATGGTTTGCTGAGACTGAACAAGAAACAAACTCAGCAGAGCACTGGAGTCTTACAAAGAAGGATCTGAATTTTCTGCTGCAATATGATATATGTTCCTGTAAAGGGTGGAAGGAATCACCATTTTCACTTGGTTCTTTTGCAACAAGTCAACTGGATACAGACTTTTTTAATACAATTGTGTGGAGATTGACCCTGTACTAGCAACCACTAACTAATTTTTTGTAACAGTATAAAATTTATAGGACAAACTAATCAAGATATGTAGATTATAAAGCGCTGCCTAGAGACAGGGGGAATCAAAGAAATTGCCAGTCTTCTAGAGAATTTTCTAAATGAAAGGAGGTAGGAGATGCCAGGAAGTAGATTCTTTTTTATAGAATCAGAAGGAGAACAGAAATCCTTTGTTATTCTAACCTGGGGGAGAATTCTTCCTTTATCTGCACAGGCATAAAAATAAAATGCCCCAATATCCTGTAGAAGCATCAGTTTGACAGAAAATGTCAGGAAATGTCAAAAGTAATTCTGATTTAAAATAAATGCAACCTATTTGTCTCTGCAAATGGTTAGAATTTAGTTCTGCTACAATCTGACATGACATCCTAACATGCTGAACTTTCAGTTTACTTTCATTCTAGAATTCAATTTTGCAGACTCAGTTTTTTTAAATTGTGGTCTTTGAGCTGGTTGAATGTAATTTTTTTATCTTTTTGTTGAATCCTGAGCTATTCAGAAGTTGAAACTTCATGTCCTGTAGCTGTCGACAATGAACATATGCTCACTATCTGAAAAGAAAGGATAATGCATGCATTCATTTTTCACTTTCATTTATGCTTATGCATGGATATATGTGTATGGGGACTTTGTCTCTGTGGACATACATGAAACTATCCAAACGGGCTCCTATGTATTTGAGGACATATGACAGTAAAAAGTGTGATGGCAAAGGAATCCAGTGTCAATTAAAGGCATTTTCTTACAGCACCATTTAAAATATCCCGGTTTCAAAAGAGAAAGTTTCATTTTATCCTTAAGAGTCACTAGGTATTAATTACATTAAATTCTATTCATCTCTTATTTTAAAAAGGGGAAAAGAGGTTGGTAGATGAAAAGCAGAAGAAGAAATTTAAAGGTAAAATTTTGTGCAGGGATTGAAGTTTTTAAATAGAGACTATGTTAGTTCATTTATGTGAGTACGTGTGGAAATATGTCCTTGAGCCATTGACACAAAATTATAGGAATGCTGCGAAAAGGAATTGTATTCACTTTTCTGAAGTATCTTGCAATTTACACTGGCAGTTGGGAAACTGCATGAGACCTGTAATATAAAAGCTTGGAAAAAATGCGTGTTTAAGTATATCCACTACAATTATGTAGGAAAATCTCTTCTAATATGAGGCAATACTTGGAGCATCTTTAATTTCCAGCTTTTAATTTACCTCAGTGATCTGGATCTCCTTAATACTCTTGGAGTCCCTGTGCAGCATCCTTTCTTGTACAGACTCCTTTAATTACAGCAGCCAGCAGCAGTAAAGCAGTGCTGGTGTTCTGTGTTAGCAGGTCACCCTGGCAGGCTCCTCATACTAAACTGAGGGTTGTTCACACATAACCTGATCCACCTTGTGTGCTTGGGTCCCTGCCTCAGCTCATACCATTGAAGTTTGTGATGCAGATTGTTAGTGAGGATAAAAACGTTATGCTGAGAAGGAGGCCTTTTGTGCCTTCATTACCTTGGAATAATCAGTAAGGACAGGTTTTTCCTTGGTATGTTTTTATGATGCTTGTCTGAAGTCAACGATAGCACGTTCTGTCGTGCCTCCTAAAGACATGGCAGAGGTTTTCAGGCAGCAGGTGATGTGGAGATGCTCTGTTTGCTGTTCCTCAGGTTATTCAGGACAGCTTGTTACTGACAGCAAATCTGCAGGCATTCAAAGCCTGCATTACTTGGGTTTGTCTGAGACACAGACAGCATTGATTACTGTAGCATGTTGTCAGCTTTGCTGTGTCAGCAGGAAAAATTCTTTTGATGTGGAGAAATAGAAATAGAAGGCATTCAGTGTGTGCTTAGCTCCATTTGTGACTGCAACACTAAAGTGATACCATCCCAGCCAAAAAATGGCAGAAAATATTTTTCCCTTTTCTCCTCGGAAGAATATTTTCTCAGTAGGACTATACAATTTTATGGATTACTTCATTAAATAGAAAAAAAAAAACCCCTTCCATTTTTTTAAAATACAAAGACTCTCTTTTAACAAGTTCTTGATTGTCAGCATGCATTTCTGTAGTTTGTATTAACCAGCCTCAGAGATGCAACTTCATGAGCAAGATGAGAACAAGTTCTTTCTCCTATCTCCTACAGTGGGAACATTCATCTCCAATTCTTCTTGCTCATGTTCTTTTTAAGAAGCCCTTGCAAATAATTAAAATTTAAAAAATGAAGAAACCGCAACTCTCAGAAATAATTGTGGCTGTTAGCCAACATGTGCAAGACCAAAGGTCATGACTACAGGTGGTTAAAACTGGCCAGGAAGAATGGCAGAATCTTCTGTTAGAACAAATATGGATTAGTAAAGTGCTGCCTTCCTACTTGTCACTGTTGTCTCTTGGTTGGCATTGCAGAATTAAGACTCAATTAAGCCACTTATTATTTGTAAATACTACCAAAGCTTTTAACGATATTACTCATGATCTTAAAATAATAAAATGTCCGTGCTTTGGATATGGATAGATTAATTTTCACCAGCCTTTTCAGTGATTATTCAAGGAGGGTCACAGTAGTAGTCTGTGCTTATGGATGTCTTCTATACCCAAAAACATGGAAATTTGCTTCTGTGGCAAAAATTTCAAACTGGAAATTTGGTTGAATCATAACTAGTTTTTTCCAGTTTTATATGTATTTCTAATTTCTTTGTAGTCCATTTTTTAGACGCATATGTGAATTTCATTCAGCAGTACCTGCTCTGAGAGTATTTCCATATATTATAGTAACAAGGTCACTACTGAAAGTAGACTTAGAAAATTTTGAATACATGTTTGGAAAATATTTTAAAGAACAAGAAAAGGGAAAAAAGCTTGATAGCTAATTCAAAAAATTTAAAATAACCTGAAAGCTACCAAGTTGATTGTTACTTTCCTGTCAACCTCATAGTTTTGAACATGCAGCTGCCTTCCCACCACCTCCAATGATACTCTCAGCAGCTCTAGGAAAGGCCAAGCATAAATTGCATATGCTTTGGAAATAATGAAATTGAATAGACCCAAGGCTGCAAAGATAAACCAAACACACTGGAGAAATCATTTTTGTCAATCCTTTTTGGTTACAATATTCTTACTGGGTGGCACTTGTAATACCCACAGATTTGGGGGGTTTTATTTAACTGAAATCCTTCTAAATAGCATGATAAAAATAAAGACAGCTCTTTGGTAAAAGGTGAATTTTAACATCCTTTGCAGGCATCCCTGTCTCTGCGCAGCAGACAGCATATAGTGAACACATTTGCTGCTTTGCCACCTAATATACATGAATTAGTAAACACATATTTAAGTGAGTCAGGAAGAAGTTCTGTCCATTGGTACAACATTCTATGAATTTATAGATGCATTCTAGATTAATGGTTTTGATCCCTAAAGTTAAGTATCCAGGCACAAAATTGTCAAGATATGCAACAGCTATGATTTACTTTGAGCCAGAAAATCTCATTATCTTTGTGTTACCAAATGTTAAATCACTGCCTTGAGGCCTGTTTTGAATAGCTTAATCATGTGAAAAGGAAAAAAAAGATGGCCCTTACTTTGGAGATGGTACTTACTTACATTTGGAGACAGAGACATAACTTTAAACAACTTGAAATCATAAAAAACAGAAGTAGAGAAAAAGAAAACATAAAAGAATAAGATGTGAAAATCTAAAATCTGAAAGTGAAAAACATGTAGTCCATAACTTGGATTATCAGCAGGTACTCTTATGCAAGAAAAGTGTGATACAATATTCCTACTGCAAACATTCACAATTCAACACAATTCAGAGTTCAATTCTTTTACAGTAAGACCCACTTACATGGCACAATAATGAATTTGACATTGGGAGGAATGGAATGAAGGATGGAAGAAGATTCAAATATGCTAGTAAAAAAAACAAAACAAACCAATATTGATGTGGCACCCACCTTTTATCTTTACAATGTAAAATCAAAATACTCCCTTTTTCAGTCACTAATTCCGAGTAGAAATTTGGTTTTGCACTGATTAGATTTGGGTATCACCTACTGGTGGAATGGAATTGCAAAGGTTTTGGAAGGCTCCTGGTGCAGCACCTGGAGACTGAAATACTCAGACATCCACAACAGATTCAGTACAAGGACGCGAAATAAGCCTTTATCTTTTAGACAGAAGTCTTCATACACAGAGATAATTGTTTTTAAGGTGCAAGACAACTGTATGGTCATCATGTGGCAATCTAAGTCTCTAGGTTTTCTTCAGAAACTTTCTTCAAAGGTTCCTAATCACTCCTACATATCAGTGAGATTACTGCAGACGTGAAATTAGGGCTCTGTAAGCTGGCAAATGGTACTTCTGGGAAACTCTTGAAAAGTAAGTTTGTTTTTTCTAAAAATAAATCTGCTTATTTTTCTGGTTATGTAGTCAAGCCTAGTTAGAAAGGAAAAGATGGTTTAGCTGTAACTGTGGTAGTAGATGCAGGGACTTTTCCTTGAGAAGCATTTAATTTGTCCTTGGTAAATGCTTCTTGGAGAGAAGGCATGTTAATGAAATACCTCTTGTGAAATGGACATGAGTTCCCAAATCAGTATTAAGATCTCTCCTGTGTTGTACTTTACTGAGCAGTAACAAAGAGTTGCTGTAGCTGATGTTAACTTGTGTGGGGCCTTAATATTTGTTAACCAAATCCCACAGTACTCTGCAATTGCAGTGCAACACTACATTCAGTGTTTTTTCCTAAGGTACTAATGCAGAGAGCACACTACTTTAACCTGTTAAAAAAAAAAAAAAATTGCATTCCAGAAAGATTGCTTTCAGCAACTTCGCCTGTAAACATCTATTACATATCTCTTTAGAGATATCCAAATTTTGTGGAACACTTCTTTGCCCAGAAGTGCCTCAGGTTAAGAATTCTGTCTTTGATTACTAATTTTTCATCCCAATAATTTGACCTCCTGATAGATGAGGTGAGGTGATGTTATGCAGTGAGTTCTTCTGGTATGCCCTAATGCAGTGAAAGTTCTTGTATTTGCCTTTTTTAAATTTTAACAAATATTTTGAGTGATAATTAACTATCCTCTGTGGGCAAAATTCTTTTTAGTCTAAATTGCCTATCTCTGCAGATAAGAGAATAGACTGTCTGTAGTGTTGATTAAAGGGGGATTTTCTGACCTAAATGTTTAGAAAACTGGTACACATTAATTTTGTGTCAATTAAAATTCAAATTTATACAGATGATTATTAAAAATAGTCCTAGTAATAATTCCTGAATTTTTGTGAATAAAAATAGAAAGTTAGAATTAATAGCTGCCTCCACATGTATCAACTTACCTGGAAGGGGAGGAACTATCTTCGAGCTGTTCACTGGCAGAATTTGGGTTAGGTGAAATGCTGTGCTTGCTTAGAGGAAAAACAGTCATCAGGCCCAGTATCCCATCTCTCAGTGTGGCCAAAAGCTGATGTGGGAAGATAAGAACAGAGTAATAGTTAATGAGACTTCTCCAAAACTGTCTACCTATTTCTCTGCGGTCAGGAGACTTTTTGAATGTGTTTTGCCTAGGACTTTTTCTTCCCTGAGGAAAGAGGCACTGCCATCGAATCCTTCACCTTTAAAAGACTTTAACTGAGCCTCAGAAGTAAATGAGACTTCTTGTAAGAAGAAAGATGCAAGTTTATTCTGTTTTACTCGAGACATTTTGAAGCCAGGTGTTGCTCACAAGTACCCTCTGCCTCCCTTAAGGTCAAGTCTGGTCTGCATTTTTAGATGTTATTTACTAACCTAATAGAAGGAAGTTTGAGGCTGAAGTGCTGATTTGGGAACCAGGAAATAAAGGAGCAGTTCACATAGTTCAGGTACTTTAGTCTGGGTCCTCAGTGGGTGATAAATATGCACGTATGAAATCAGACACATGGCTCCACATGACAGGGGTATGGGTTTTACACACTGATGAGCTGCTCCCATGCTCAAAGCTAAATGATTCTGCAGCTTCTATGCTGTCCAGCATCTGAAACAGCCTTTCAGGTCAGCTGTGCTCTGCAGATACAAGGCTTAGTTCTGCCAGATCCACCAGTGAGCCTGTGCATGCTGCTTCTTCGGCCGGCTTCAAAGCAATGAGTGTGGGATTTGATTTAATATTGGCCTTATAGGTGGCCCTGCTGGACCTGTAGTGACTTAGTGAAAATCAATTCAAGTACAGATGCCAAAGCATCATTTGTTTTCCCTTTATGCAGCGTGTCCTAGTCCCCATAGCCATAGGGAACAGCAGACGACAGGAAGGACCAATAATCCATTTGTCAATACCCATTTAACTGCAGACCTAGTTCAGAGCACATCCTTCACTGCTCACATGGCATTGAGCACAGCGTCCTGTCAGGTCACTGCGTGGCTCTAATACCAAATAGGAGTTTAGGGCATTGTGGTTAGTGCTTTGTGTCCAGTGACCATTTGCATGTAAACCTGCTAAGCTGTAAGTGTGTCATTCAGAGCACAGTTAAATAACTTTGCATTCAGAATTCTTATTTAGAAGGAAAGGTCTCATTTCCATAAGGTGTATATATACAAATCAGAGCTGGTGGGTGTAAGGTTTCAAGCCATCCTGAGGATCTGCTACAGTGATTGACAGAGTCTTTATATTCTACCCAGTTTTTTTTATAAATGGGAGAGGATTTTACTGATGTGCAATTTGTGCCTTAGAAACTGAGAGGAAAAAATCTTTCTAATCTTGCTTTTCAAATGAGGTGATCATCTACTAAGGAGCAGTGTGCCTGAAATACAACCAGCTGCAAGCTACAGATATTTTTTCAAAGGTGGAAAATGCAAAATCCCACAATATAATTCACAGTTAAAGTCTCTGATTATCTTCATTATCTACTACTCTTGTTAAGTCTTTATTTTGTAAAAGGTCTTATAAATTAACCCTGCAATTTGCTAATTATGCTGAACAAAGGCGGTCTATTTTATCTTGAAAAGACCTAACATAATAGTCTTTACCCTTGTTTAATTCTTTCAAAAGATTTTTTTATATATTTACTAAATCTACTAAGTATTTGTGTGAGTTTAAAAACTACAGTGTTCTATTAAGGAGTAAACTGCAACCTAATCCTCTTATACTAATTAAATGGGAAGAGTGTTAATGAGGAACGTGTCAATTGTCAATGCCTGAAAAATCTAATTAGTTTGACTCATTAAAATGATGCTGTCAGTCCTTTTCCTGTAACATTTTAAAGAAAAAATCATTTTTTCCCTGTGGTTATCATACGTGAGTCCGTGAAACCATTCACACAACTTGAAGGTCAATAGTGATAAAGAGAAACCTTTCTGGGGAGTTATTACACTCAGGATCAAGACGCTGTAAAATTTGAGTGTAAATGGTTGGGTGTGAACCTCTAACCCAGCACTTAAACCCTGAGTTATGGGGAAGTTAAGCATCTCCATTTTCTGCTATAAATGAAGCCTTTCCAGTGACCTCCCTCCACAGCTCTTCTAAATTGCCCGTCTCAGTATTCCAACCACCCTCCTCCAGCCCTCTTACCATTCACTGAATGGATGCTCTCCGAGTCGGGTTGAAAATTTATGCCTTAAATGGTACAGTTTGAAATGTTTTGTAGAATCTCCAGGCTTTATTTCAGGTGACCTATTCTGCATTATTCCCTTCTCCATTATTTTTCAAATGGTATACATAATTTACCTAACCTGAAATTAGTATTTATTGAAGGAAAGCCGTATTTTTTTATTTCCTCACAAGGCTGGAGAAGCACATACGTGAAATCATTTTACAATGATTAATTAATTGCCTGTGGTAAGCATTTCCAATTTTATTGTGTTAAAAATTTGAACAGATGTATAAAGAAAAAAATTCAAAGGAACTTTTCTTGGTAAATGGTAAACTGAAGTATAAAATCATTTTTTAAACATTAATTTCTTGTACACCATGTATTTTTAAGTAAGTATCAAGTTGAAGAATTTCTTCTTCTTTTGCATGGAAAAAAAATGACAAAATTTTTAAATAATGGCATTCTAAAATGTACCCTCTTTTCCAGTGCCGTTATGTTTTACTTTGATATGACATCACCTCTTTGCATGAAGGGATTCCCTAAAATACAGACTTTGCTGATGACATTTATTTCAGTGAAGAAATTTGATGGCAGTAAAAGCAAAACATAATAAGCAAAACATAATAAAGGCATAGTTCTATAGTATTAAAATAATAGAGCATCTCTCTGTAAATTAAATTGAGCCAGGATGAGAGTTGGCAGTATTTCTGTGAAATCACAACAAAGAATAAAGGGGGTGGAAAATATTTTTTAAATATATATATTTTTTAATTTAAAAATAAAGCTGTATTGGTGAGAATAATGTTTTGTGGAGTTCAGGTTCACCAAGTCTGTGTGATTTCCTTGTGTATGTGGAAATACATCTACAACAAATGAAGGGTCTTAAAAGCCACGTGCCTGGCTTTCAAAAGATAGGAAGATGATAAAAAGGGTTGTCAGAAATGTTTTTGGGATATTTGCATCCATGTTGAAGAGCTAATTCTTAAACAGCCATAGCTTTCTGAAAATTGTCACGAAAAAACTGATTTCAAAACACAAATAACAGGAATATATGAGGTTGCTGTATTTTAGGTGGAACTGGATGTGACCAAAATGCAGCATTTTCATTATGTCTATTTAATGGTGATGTTGAATTCAATAACTCTGCCTTATAGTTATCTGATGTTATTAATGGATAAATTTATCCCGTGGTAATCCCTAAAGTACTTAAATGATGATGTTTAAATGGGAAGATCACATGTTTTGAAGTACTGTCCCAACCCATATTATTGTCTTGGCATTCCTCAAATATCCTTTGATAAGCTAACTCATCTTTCAGACTTATTTTAATATTAGAATGGCCCCATAACTTTTCTAGAGAGATTCCTAGGGTTTTTTTAGTGGCAGAAGACATTGAAGGAGATGAAGTTATAGATTTACTACTTATACCTATGTAGTTATTAATATTATACTTATATAAATGTCTATAAGAGATATACTTGCTTGTGTATTTGTTGTGTAACATGCATGACCTGCTAGAGAAGCCTCACTTCCATCTGCAGCAAGTGGGAGTGTGTGTGTCTGACACACAGCTCCAAAAATTAAAGGTTTCGAATTCGTGATGAGCTAAAATTATTCTTGCGTGTGTGTAACCCTATTTAGCCAACACCCATCGGGTGTTTTTATAGCTGTGTGATAGCAACAGAGTCCAAAGCTTGCTCCAACAGCTTAAATTTAACCAATTTCCCTTCCCTTCTGGCTGCATGTCAGGTTCAATAAAACCTGTTTTTGTTGTAGCCAGCAGTAATCTCAGGTCCAGCCTCGGGTTGCCGAGGCTCACAGCAGTCAGTGTGGCTGCACCACAGCAGCAGGGACTCTTCTGCTAAAGGGAAATGGTCAAATTTACAGCTTAGACTTGTATTCTTGTGGAAAAGAATCTCAAGGAACCAAGAGATGTTATATTTTTTTTCTTTCTGTGAAGATCTTTTTATTGCAGTTTCATTTTTTTTTCTCTAGTAGCATTGAAATTTGGAATTTACACATCTTGTCAAAAGTACCGATCCCTCACCTTGGATGAAGACCCCAAATCCTGCCTCACCTTTCACCTCTACCCCCAAGTCACTCATCACTGTATAGATTTGGTGGCTTAAAAGGCTCTTCCAGGAATTTGCCCTGGCAGACTATTATTTTTTCCATATTGTAGACAAGGTAGATTTTGTCTGACCCTTATAGAACATTTCTGATTGCACAATACACTTTACAGTCAAATTTCAAAACGCTGAATTATTGTAGACAGAAAGGAATAATTCGATATATTGACATTCTAGGTGGAATCAGTTTTACTCCTAAAGTAGTATTTAAATTGACATTAGGGGCCAGATGCGTAAGTTTTTAGTGGTTTTCCAGTGAATAACCTTTTCCAAAGTATACCAGTTAATGGAGATAAGAAGGAAATTTATTTCAATTGGCTGGGTTTTATGACCTTTTTTGACCAAAAATATGCTGTGTTAGACTTGGAGAACTTGCAGTAGGTGATGGTTTTGCATGTCAGTCGTGCAAGGGCAGGTTGTGCTGATACAGATTGTGCTAATAGAACCGTGACCTCGGGAGGTTTCACACAGCTGCCTCCAGCTTCAGTGTCTGTTCCACTGTTGAACTCCAGCCACACGGCTCCCCATTGTTACACCAGCCTCATGTCATGCTTAGAGGGATCTGTTATCATTTAGTGCAAGTCAGTATAGAATTCAACCTTGTTATAGAGATAGAAGTGTTACCCAGGAAATTGCAAGATGACAAGAAGCATACAAATTAGCAAGAGATAAAAAGATAGCCAGACTTTGGAGTAGCCTCCAGAGTCAGCAGAAACTTACTCTGCAAAGCACTGGAAAACTTTGTATAATCCATTCTAAGACAGACTGAAAATTCTACCAGAATGGATTGCAGATTGTCTCAGAGTGGCTGAATGTGTATTAATTGAGTGGCATGTATTATTTATGCATGATAATGTTATATATAAACATAATATACTTTTCCCTTACTCCTGTATCTCCTACCCTTATTCCTATACATCCCATATACTTTTCCCTTATTCCCATTTAATCAGGAGATACAAGAATTGTAAGAAGATACTAAAATTTGTATTTATTATGGAATAAAATTCAAAGTTGATGCCTCTGCATTGCTAGCACTGTAACTTTGTGTGCTTGAGGGGTACTTTTTCATTATTTGAAACTGATCTCTTGGAGCACAGCAGTCACAAGAATAAGCCATAAAGTCTCATTGCTTTAATTTCGGAGTCTCATCTTATTCTGTTGAATACAAATATTCTGCTTCTGTGCTTCCCCCTGTTTATGGGGCCTTAAATAAGGTTCAGGTTTTGGTGGCTTTTTCTCTGTAGCAGGCTTAACACTGCAAAACTGGTATTTGTCCTAACTCTCACAACTGTATGGATGCAGCTCTTTGAGCTGGGGAATTAAACCCTGAAGAATGATTAAACCACATCAACAATAAATGTTTATTTAATAAATTAAATATGTGATCACACATTTTTATTGCTGCTGCAGGAAATAGCTAATCTTTTTAACTATAAAAGGTACACTCAGCTGGGATATATGCTCAAGAATACCATCTCTGCAGTGCCATTGAATTTTGCACTGTCTTTAGCATTTCTATGTCTGTTCTACTTTTATATTCAACTGGTGGGTGCCAGTTATAGAGCAGTTTTAGAATGGCTTTTACAAGGTAATGATTGAATTTTAAAAACTTACTAGATTAAACCAAACAGAGCAAATACTACATACCATGAAAAGAAATGCAAGAACACAATTCAGAACGTAAAATCTTTTTAAAATAGTTGAATCATCTGAAAAAAACCTTGATATCACCTGGTGAATAGCACAAAAATGATTTTCAAACCCATAGAAAAGTGATTTTAAAGATTTCACTCTCAGGTGAGGTAATCAGACATCTCAAATGTACTTGTTCGTGTTGATGTGGTTTAACAGACATGCCATTGCACATCATCTCCTGTCTGCTGGTGGTTTCAGGATGAGGAAAGGTGCGTTAGGTATGGCTGCTCCACAGATGATGTTCATGTCTTCAGTGCATGCACAGTTCATATTCTACTGAGAATGCAACCTGCACACTGACAACATTTTGTTATAGCTCAGTGGTAACTCAGGACAGGCTGCTCCATTTTAAGAGCATTGCCTGTGGATACAGGGATGTGTATTTGCAGTATCTAATTCACTGCAGCCATTAGAGCTTTAGGCAGAATTTCTGCAAAACTGCAAATGAAACAATCCTGACATACAGAAATGAGCATTTGTTATCTCACAACTTGAATTTCTCAATCTGCTGTCAGTTGTTCAACTAATAAAATAGGCATGATAATGATTAATAATGGACATAATATTTTCTTTGTTTGCCAATTCAGTGATTTTTTTGTGTGTGTGTGTGACTACCTCAGGTTCACAGTAGACACATTAGAGGAAGCAGAGAATAATGAGAGAATTCTTTTGGTCTTAGCTACACAGGAAGACCCTAGTGGCTACTCTTGAGATAACTGGCAAATCATGTATTTTAATGCCATCTATTTTTAGATGCTGCTCGTTTTCACTTCCCCCACACACTTCCCTCACTTCTTTAAGAATTATTCTTGCTTTGCTTCCCATGAAAATCTCTTGCTGTTTTCTAAGTCTCTATTTCAATTATGTTAAGCACATTCAAATAATATATGGATGATTAACTGAAGCTCTGAAACACTGAGTAACACCAAATCTAGAGTTGTCTTTAGATATTTTTCCTCCTGGCCTATCCCAACTGTGCTTGTAAAAAATCAGAGGCAGGTGGTATAAAATAATGTGTAATCATAAAATTGTAACACAGATGTACACTGTGTGAGAATGGGGAGTTTAAGTTAAAAGTAAGATCATAAATCGCGGCTTTACCATGTTGTTACTACAGTTAACAAATCTAAATAATAGTTTAAATTTGTAAATTCTGGCTTTATTTTTGCCCTTACTGAAAACAATGGATTGTGTACAACCAGACACAGGGTCAGAGTTAGATGAACCCCAGCTGCTCTCAGGCTCTGCAGGTGAGCTCCAACTCACAGCACTCACTGTGTGAGCCAGGGGCACTGGAGGAGCACAGAGCATCTCCTTCTTCTCCCCTCAAATCACAGAAGGTGTGTTTGGTGGTTTTCTGGTTCGGCTGTTCAGAGTGTGTAAAGTGCTGTGTTTTCTTTTGGGCCTGAGGCAGCCCCAGCCTGACACTAGCCCAGCAGGGAGATGGGAAACTGGGTCTTGATAGAAGAGACTAAGAAAATAAAGAAATACTGAAAGACATCTGACTACAGTGTCGATTTTATAAAGTCTTTTGACAAATTGTCATCATTTTCTAAAGGCACTCATGGAAAAGAGAGAGTCAGATTAAAACAGGCTAATTTGGAATGGAATTTCATAGGACCAAAGAAAATGCATTTCTGAATCTGAAGAGGTTTCTGCCAAACAGTATTTGGAAAAATATGTATTTCCTTACTTGTATTTTGTTGGATTTGAATGAAGGAAGTGTGAAGGAAAAATGAAAGATAAATATGGAAGTCCTAGATAGCAAGTTGCTGTTAATTCTATCCCCATTTTATGTTTGCCATTCTTTTTTTTATAACATTATCTAGAAGAGGTCAAACATGTGAGGGTAGAAATACCTTAAAATAAATAGCAAGAGAGCTCATTTAAGACTTGTCTCCTCTCAGTCCTCTAGTTCTTGTTGTGGGTTGAGAAGAAAATTCTCTTGGATGAAAGAAGAAATGAAGGGATTGTTTAGATCATTTTGCAGGAACCAAGACAGACTAGGAAGTTCCTAAAGTTAAGCTTTAAACGTCCTGGAAATGTCCTGAGTTGTCAGCAACACAGACAGAACATTTCTGGTTTATTTCATCCATATCTGTTTGTCAAAGCTAGTTTTCTAAATGGCTTCTGACTATTTTCAGTCACTTCCCACAAAAATTAAACTTAGCAATTTAAAAATTCTTCATCAAATGTATTATTTACGCACAAAAACTCATAGAAAGAAACATACAAAGAAAGAAACTCATAAATTCAAAAGCCTCAGAGAAAAGGAATAGACATTATTAACAGGCCTGGCTAATAAGTCCTACATTAGGATGTGCCAGCCTGAGTGAGAGAACTTCTGTAACATTGAGACGGCACTTGGAGGGTCACGACATGACCCTAATTTAATTATGTTGTGGTGGTCCTCATTGTTGGAGACTCCTTCCATCCCCAGCACTAGAATGTCAGTGTTACCCAGGCTCACTGTGCAAGGGGGACCAGCATTCCCCTTCCTCCTGTGCTGTGTCCCCTCCTCCCTTCCCTTTGTTAGAGACTGTGCTCCTTCCAAAATCCCATGTCACGTTCTCAGTCTGCTGTCACTGACACTGCCAGATTAGGGCTCCAGTGAGAGTCAGGATCCCAGTTCCACCTGCTTTTAGAGGAGCTGGCAGTCACCCTGCACTCTGCTTCTGGAGATCTGCAGAATCAATTCTCATGGTCTGGAGAGTCAGCACCACTGAAAAATGAAGTTAATGGAGTTTGGCCTTGGGGAATCAAGTGGCTACAGACTCTGACATAGTCACAGCAGGCTTATGCTCTGTTATCAGCTTATTAAAAATTCCAGTTCCCAGTCTAGGTTCAGTCATAATGCCTCTGGACCAACTTAGCAGATGGGAGCCTATTAAGTCTTCTGTAATGAAAGCCTACTGAGAAATACTATGAGTTTAATATTACAAATTGTTTTGAATTGAAGTTAGATTCTTTTCTACTTTAACTTATCTCTTTATTGGAGAAGAGACTGGTATAATTAGCATAAAGCCCTCAATCATGAATTTTCTGATGCAGTTCTGTTGAAAAATACTGTTATCTCAGTTACAGATGCACTGAGTAAGTGGATGAATGTAGCAGATCTAAACATATGTCCGTGTTGAGAGGGTTGGGTGTTGTTTTTTTCTGTTTTGCAGCATTTCTGGAATATGAATGTATAGGGCTAACATATGGAATAGCTTCAGTGAGCAGTGCATCCATGGCACAGCTCAGCAGAGAGAAGCAGGGCTGTGGGCTGTCTGTGCCATGGGCTTGCCTGGCAGTAAATTGTGTGGCAGTGCTTATAACTTACATCTGAAGAGGGCTTATAAAGAGTAGAACCAGTTTAATAGCAGTGAGATTGCAGAGGATATCTGTGGAAAATAGGAGGTATTGAACAATTCCAGGGAAGCAAAACTTGAGCATCAATTTTGTCAAAACTCACAGAGGGTGCAGATATCTGAAGTGTGGGAGAAAGACTGAGGAGTAGATGGAAAAACAAACCTGGGGAGGAGAAGGCACAGGAAAGAGGTGTGTATTTTGTATTTATTGCAAAATAAAGTGAAGATATCAAATTCAGGCCAGTTAAATTCTTAGGTTCACCTGTAAGTTGGAACAGCAGGGCTCAAAAATAATTTGGCTGTAGATATAAGCATACAACAGTATATTTGTTGCCAAAAGAACCTAACAGTGCTCCCCTGCCCCCTCAGATCACTGTGCGTGTTAAGTATAAATAACTTGTTTTGCTCCCACTAAAATGCTATTCAGTTTGTGAATCAAGTATAGATGCAATGCAGTTCTTTAATCACAGCCAGCAGTATGATACTGGGTATTTCACCACATTTATAATTGTGTACCATTTTCCATTTTTAATGCTAATTTAATAGGTCTCTTTTACTGGGTAGACAGTAAAGAGATCTTTCTACACAGGTGAAAAGATGTAGAAGTGTTAAGGTTGACAAACCCCTCACTACAGCTGTTTGAGATTAGGTGCAGCAAACTCAGGAGAAAGCTAATGAGTATAATGAGCACTGATTAGAATGAATTCCAGCTGTAACCCAGTAGTCCTGTTTCTGGGAGCAGAAGAAATTGGTTCCTCTCTGCATATTCTTTTTTACTCTCACATGGAAATGCAGCATGTGTTTCCTGGAGATTGATTTTCCTTTCAACATTGAGCTGAGCCAGGGAAAATTAAGAAAAATAAAGTAAAACCATTATTGAAAGAAAAGCATTTTTACTGAGAACCCTGTGTAACCGGTCCCTTATTCACTGATGCTGACAACACTGATGGAGATTTAGTGATGCACTGTACAACTGAAGTCAGGGTTTGATTGTCTCAGCAAGATAAAATTACTGAATCCCAAGGAAGGTAAACAGGGATCCAACACTGATCCATGTTCCTAGCAACACTTCATCCCAGCTGCAGCCAGAAGTGGAGAAATGTGCTTGGAGCGATGCAGAAGTTTGGCCTAACTCTGCTGTCAAGGAGGGAGGTGAGATATAAGTAGGAGGGAGTCTTACACCAAGCAGAGGAAATGATCTGTAGGCTCAACTGGAGGCTTTATTGATAAAGTGCCTCTGGATCCGGCAAATCATTACTCCTCTCTTCACTTTAGCATTGAGTATTATTAAATAGAATTCCAGGATTTTCTCCAATTTCTCATTTTCTCAAGATACCTATGATGTTAGAAGGTTACAGTAACAGATGTGAATATCAGCTAAAGTACTAATCCAAGCAGTCAGGGACTCAGAAAGCTTTGTGCTGTAGTCTGAAGAGCAGAACACATAGTAAAAATTTGGTATCTGTTGCATTTCTAAAAAAAAAAAAGGTCAAAATTCTGTTTTTTTTATTTTTAAAACCTGGAAGATTAATGTCACTGTAGGTGAGAAGACAGAAGAGTTCAGACCTGTGGCCCTCAGGAATGTTGCTGTATGACATGAAACAGCTTAAAATATTCAGGGTATGCTAAACCTAATCACTGGCTAAAGCATTTTGCTAGGAAGCTTGAGAGATATTTTGATAGCGGAGAAGGTTGCCCTGGCTGTTCTAATATTTGAGTTAAAATACAGCTGTGTGTTTCCTTGACAGCAATGTATGCACAGTCCCATAAAGAGCAGTTCTCAGACTGGTGTTTGAAAACTTAGCTCAGTAATTCTGATGTGTTGGTACAGTTGGAGAAGTTACATTTTGTACTTGAAGATGCTGTAATCACTGCACATTCAGCCTGCAATTCATGGGCTGAAAATAACAAATTCTGCCTTTTTATTTCAGTACTTTGCTACCTTAAGAGTAGTGCCTGAGAAGATTACAAAGGAGGCCAACTAGAATTGTAATTATTGTGCAGAGATTGCTTTGTAACTTCAGTTTCCATAGCATTAAGCTCAGCATTACCTCTCACCAAAAAATCCGGCTTGTTTTGCCTCAGTTCCAGCATACAGGGGTAAAGCACTGTCCTCAGTCATTGCTCAGGCTGAATTAACTGAAAACCCATTTCCCATGTCCCAGTACATCAGTGCTAGGACATGCTTGAGAGGAATTATTTTCTCTATTTCTTACCACCTATGCTCTGAAAAATTCCCAGTCTGCCACTATTTTTTTGCAAATTCTTCCCAGCACAGTGCAGATTCTGCACATTAACAGGCCCCAGGTGGGGCAGGACTGCAGTGCCCAGCTGAGAACCCTCACCCTGGCAGGTCCCCACAGCTGATGGAGATCCACTCATCAGCCACCCCAGCTTCCCTAGGCTCCTCCCCTGCCTTTTGGCTCTCAGATCACATTCAGGTGGCTTCCTGCAATGCGTTCTAGAATATCTACATGGCACTGGATTTTTCTGCAGGTAAGTAACATCTTTGAGCATTCACTACTGGAATTTATAAAAGGCTATCACTGCAGAGATACCACTTATGGCAGTTTTAGGGCCTGGATACTAAATGAAGAGTCTCAGATGTGGGTGGAAAAACTCCATTACAGTGGCTAAAAAAAGGGTTCTAATCTCCATATGCTTTAGGAAAATCTGAGTCATGGGCTTCAAACTGTGCTTGTTAAAGGCTCTGTGCTTCTGTATCTTCAGCTACACTGTAGTGGCTTATGTGCAGGGTCAACTGCACTGTAAATATTTAAGTATTGTTTAATATGGATAGTATTTCCACTAGAAGATTGAGGCCATTGCAGATGAGAACTTTTTATTCAGTAAGAGGCACTTAATTTGTTCTGTTTTTAACCAAAAAAAAAAAAAAAAAATTGGTTAAACCTGATGGTATCTCTGTAATTTTCTTGCAGTGCCATTCAAAACTGTTCTAGCACTCCATCTTAACTCATTTTAGACATGCTTGTACTCAGACCTGAAATGGTCACAGTCATACAAGCAATTTGTCTTGCTTGTGGGCAGTTTTTTGCAGCCTGTGCAGAACATTGCAGTATTGTGACTTAGATTACTCATTTAATCCAATGTAAAATAAATTTTGTTTATACTGCAGTCACAATACAGAAACACCCTTAGTTTGCAGTAAGAGCTGACTAAATCAGAGGTAACCCTAGTGGGTGGATGGCTTGGTGTTCTGAGTTTCTTATAACTGACTCTAAAGTAAAAAGGCATCATTACTAAAGGAATAGTGGGCAGACAGACTGCATTGAGAAAACCTTGCAAGTCTACTAGTTCTTCCATTAGTGAGGAGGGGCAAGGAAGCACTCAAACTTTTTCCTACTCTGTTCTTCTCCTTTAAAACTTCTCTTCAGATGCACTAGTCACTTTAAAGCTTTATTCTGTCAAGACTAATTCTGCAAGGTAACAATAACTAAAAAGGGCTCCATATGCTGGGTTCCTTTCATACCTCCTCCTGTGACTAACATCATCTCTGCTTCGTATTTCAGAATCTAGAACCCATGTTTCAGGGTTAGATATGCCATGTGATATCTTTGCAATAATCCATAGTTACATCAGATCCCTGGATTTGTCATAAACTAAGGATTGGGAGTTTTCTTGTGGTATCAGAAGTTCTACAGGGATATCTATAAGGTTCTAGGTTACAGTGACAGAATTATTTTCTAAGTTCATAATGCCTAAGAAATTACTCCCTATATAGCTCCACTAATCCTCCAGCTCCATGGCAGTGTTATTGCTCAGGCCTTGGGAAACTGGTTAAATCAAAATGTTCTTGCAGTTGTGCAGTGCAGGTGAGGAGCCTGAGCTCACTTCACACCAATGAAGTAACTGCACATGTCAAGTTTATCATAAGGATACAACGCTGAAATACAGAGAAACAAAATTCTAAAAGTATTTTATTTCTCCCTTCCAGATGCAGCAGATCACACTTGTCAAGCCTGTCTAGAATTAGCGATTTTCTTTAACTATTTTTTATAAAATTCACATAATCTCTGTTTATTTAGAATCTAATATTTAGACAAAAAAAAAAAAAGTAATTTAAAGTAGGGCAAGTGTTTTGCAGGAAGAATTAGTGAGCTTTTACTGTAAATATGTCTTTTACCTGGAATATAGATTAGACTTTGAAAAACAGAGAGATCTGTTGCCGGGGGGTCTGGATAGATTGGAGCATTGGGCCACAATTAATTTAACAAGTCTAAATGCCAGGTTCTGCACCAGGGTGCTGGTTGACAGTTCAGGACTTAGCAACGTGCTCTGGCAGCCCAGAGATCAAAGCACGTCCTGGGCTCTGTCAAATGCTGTGACCAGCTGCTCAGAAGAGAGGATTAGCCTGCTGCATTCAGCACTGATGCCTCCTCACCTGGGTGCTGTGTGCACTTCTGGGCCCCATCATTTAAGAAAGATGTGAAGGTCCTTGTGTGTGTGCACAGAAAGGCAGCAGAGCTGGTGAAAGGCCTGGAAGGAAGTGTTCTCTGAGGGGTGGCAAAGGGCTTTGGGCTTGTCTGGTATGTAGAAAGGAAGCTGAAGTGACCTCATTGCCCTCTACAGCATCCTCTGGAGGGGAAGTGGCCAGGGAGGTGCTGAACTTCTCCCCAGAGAAGGTATCCAGTGATAAGACGCCTGGGAATGGTTCAAAGCTGTATCACAATGGGTTCAGACTGGACATTAGGAAGCATTTCTTTACCAAGAGCATGGCCAGATGCTGAAACAGACTTCCAGAGGCAGTCAATGGCCAAGCCTGTCAGTGTTTTAAGAGGCGTTTGGACCAGGCCCTTAAAGC
Source organism: Chamaea fasciata (assembly GCF_029207755.1). Taxonomy (NCBI): domain Eukaryota; kingdom Metazoa; phylum Chordata; class Aves; order Passeriformes; family Sylviidae; genus Chamaea; species Chamaea fasciata. The sequence goes on from NW_027094099.1 coordinate 5,452,961, forward strand.
ATGCTTTAATTTGGTCAGCTCTGGGTGATTGTTGCAGGTCCTTTCCAACAGAAATAATCTATTCTAAAAGCAATATTTGGTTCAGCAATGGGAGATACCTCATGGCATCCAGCTAGAAAGGGCTAATAAACCAGCAAGTGCTTTTTTAAAAATAACACTTTGAATAGCAATGCATTATCTTTTAGTGCACTATGTGACTGTCAAGTTAATAGAATTATTTTCCTTTAGTTTTGGTGAGAGCAGGTCAGATTCTAAATGTTTGCTTTCAGTACACGTTAAAGAAATGCCTAAGCTGAAAATTGAAAAGAGCTCCCGTTTACTGCATAGCGATCAAAGCATGACCCCTTACTGGCAAGAAAGAGAAATTGAAAACTAATTTCAAGGTTCAGGATTAATTCTCTGTCAAATTGACAGAAGAGAGCCTACACTAGAATACATTTAGCATAAATGTAGAACCTTCTCTTTATCTGTTCCTTTCAGAGTGCAACTTATTACTTTGATTTCATGGTTCCACAGCATAAGCATTTTAAAAGTTAGCTGTCTGAATTTGGTCAAATATCTACAAACACAGGCTTTTAACCAAATGAATCTATCATTTTGCTTCCTATTAACATCGCTGTTCTCTGCTGATGCCCTTTTCCTGAATGTGTGTTTTTCCATCTTCCCTGCAGTAATTGCTGGAAATGATTGTCATGTAAGGAGCTGGCTATGGCAAACAGGAAACATCAAAGCACTACAGCCAGCATGCTGGATCACAGAGCCAGAGCTTGCCCGACTTCATCTCACAACAGGGAGCCTGAAAATGAGGAAAGTGACCTTCCCATTGAAGATTATGCAGCGAAGGAGGCAGAACTAGCAGCTGTCAGACCAGGTAGTCCTACACCTGTGGAACATGAGTGCAATGACCATAGTGGAGATGGCGACTCCAGCTCTGACTATGTAAACAACACTTCTGAGGAGGAGGACTACGATGAAGGCTTGCCAGAAGAAGAGGAGGGGATCACATACTACATCAGATACTGTCCAGAGGATGACAGTTACCTGGAAGGAATGGACTGCAATGGGGAGGAGTATGCTCCCCATGAGGAACACCATGTTGAAACAGATGAATGTCAGGAAGCTGTAGAAGAATGGGCTGAAGGTAAAATTCAGCACCAAGATGAAAACGAGGTGATGGACAGGCAAGAGTGGCAGGAAGGTCAAGATAATGGCATTCAGATTTTGGAGGATGAAGCATCATCTTTGGAGATCCAAGACCAAGAAGAAAACATCCAGTACTGTCAAAGTGAAGGTGACTATCCGGACTATTACCCAGCAGAGGCTAATGGAAATTCACAGGGAATATCACCATACCATTCTAGAAAGGAGGATGCAGAGCTGGAAGAGCAGGAAGAGGACATTGACCAGATTGTAGCAGAAATCAAAATGAGTATGAGCATGAGCAGTATTAACAGTACAACAGAAATGAGTCCAGAGCACACTGGGACTGAAAACATGGCACATGACTACAAAGAGACTTGTTCAAAGGGAGAAGCTGTTCACAGTGCTAACAGGCATGAGGGGAGGCCAAAATCACTGAATATCCCATCTGCCTCTAAGCACAGTGGAGATGTGCATCGAGGTTTTAAAGCAAAGTCAAGATCCCCAGAGGACAGACAGAAGTGGCCACAGGAGCAGGTATGAGGTGCTTTTTTAAACCAGACTGTCAGAGGCATTATGCAAGTGTTACATTAGTTATTTCAAACAAAATTAGCAATATTTTAATAGGTATCAATATGTAAATATATTAGTAATAATTTAAATCTTACTGTAACTGCATTCACATAATCACATTGTGTGTTTAGAAAGAAGTGCTAAACGTAATCAGCATATGTAGAGATTTGGCAAAGAGGTTTTGCACAGAGAAGAGACTCAAATTCAAACAAATACATTCCAGATGCATGGGGCAAAACCAGTATCTTTACACTATTTTCATTCTGCAGTGACAGTCTGGAGAACCTTAAAACTGGGGTGAGCACTGAAATACTTGATTTTTTTTTCCATTAATGGCTCCTGTACCGTTGCCTTAGTGGTTGACAACTTTCTGGTTTTGATAGAATGTATATCGAATCTAGATACTGTAAATGTTGAAAAAGCCTTTAAGACGTGCCTGCACATTGCTGTGGTTTTTTTACTAGCTGGACACATCTTGACCTTGACAAGGAGGCAGAAATAGAAGCTTTAGTCTTACCAAAAATGCTGTTAAGCAGTTTTATCACAAGACTGATGTAGAAGTTGATTTAAACTGTGCATGAGCTTTTCTTGTTCTAATGCTGAGTGCCAGAAAAAGGGTCCAAGAACAAAACTCAAGCTTTTCTAAAGGAAAAGAGGTGTGACTTTTTTCCCCTGAAGTTTCAAATTGAATGTGGTTACTTCTTAGAGAGACATACCTCATTCCCTAATGTCATTTTAAAGCCTTGACTTTGCATCTCTAAAATTATATGCAGTCAAATATTAGTTATCTTCTGTAATGAACAGATCTACCTAAAAGAGTTAAAACATAACATGTGCTTGGATAACAAACTAGTAAGGATAAATGAATTATTTTGCCTTATCTTTAATTTAAATGCTTTATTAAACTTTGCATGCATAAGTTTCCTGTTTCAGGTTTATCAACTCTGTAAATAGGATTTTCTATAATTAAGTGCCCCACAGTTAAACAATTTGGTCTAGGTGATTCCATTAAAATACATTAATTCCTCTGAAAAACAGTAAAATGAAATAAAATGTTTAAGTATATGCTGATGAAACAGGTCGACCTTCATTATAATTGTGAACAAAAAAAAGTCTTAGGGGGATATTTTCAGATTTCCCATATCTGCAGCAGTTTTTTAATATTCATTACTACATTCTATTTCCAGAAGTATAATTAGAACCAAATTGTGCAACTTACTATATTCAGTGCCCTACTGCCAGCATAAAAGTCCCTTAGTGAATAAGCTTGCTGACATTGAATGGTTTGAACAGCTACTAGGTGTTGGCTGGGAGCACAGAGGTTTGAGGTAGCATGTTTTAGACTTAGTGATGGTCTTTCTCCCAGCAGTTACCACTGGGAATGTTGTTCCTTGCAAGTTCTCAAAATATTTGCAGAACAAAAGACAAGAGGATTTCCTGAATAAGGAGTAAGAAATTCCTCAATGCTTGACTAAGTAATTGTTGGGTTTTCCCCCCCACTGAATAATTGCCCGTTCAAAACAATATCTGAAATAGATTTTCATTGTGACAATTTATTGTCGTTTTGAAGTTTATTTACCAGAAGCTGAGCTGAACTGCATTGTACCTTTGTCATTCTCAAGAGACTCCTAACAGCTGAGGGTTGTGTAACACCTGGGTATTGACATAACTGCCCCGGTGTGCAAAAACCAAAAGTACCTAAGGATTTCTGAACTGCATGTCTGAGGCTTTGTTTGTTATTTCCTGTCAGTCTTGGACCAATGCCTTCATCTTATTTAATAACGAGGGAAGCACTGCTGTGATAGGTAACCCCAGGCTGGATGAAGCCTGAGCTTAGACCATCACTTTTAACAGCAACCACAAACTCCTGTCTTAATGGATAGAGAGCGCTGGACAGTACACAGTGTTTCATTCCTTCAAACACGGAGACAGGAAATTAGAGATACAGCAGTACAGGTATCTGCTCCAGATCAGGCAAAACAAACTGGGAGACAAGGCAGGCATTTCATTTACAGGAAAGGTGACAAGGCACAGCTGCTGTGGGCACTACACTGAAGAGAACAGCACAAGGCTCCAAGGCAAAAAGCTGTGAAGTGGTATTTCTTGCAGAGATCCAGAGGATCACAATTGGAAACAGTAGGTAAATCTCCCTCTACCCATCCCAAGCCTTCAGGGATGTAAAAGAAAGACTGAAAACCAAGTTCAAAAACCTTTGGCAAGAATTACTTGAATATGTGTGTCATGACAAGACTGGTCTTACCTTGCTGTGTCCTTCTCACCTACTGCAGGTAATCATTCTCAGCTTTACCCACAAATCAGGCTCATGGTGAGGGCATTAGAATAAGAGTTCAATACCCATTTTTGCCCAATGTAGTTTTTTTCTTAATAGCTCCTTAAAAGTCCTTAGCACAAGGTGTGGTTGGATGTTTAGCATTAATACTAGACCTCAAAGAATTTAGATAAAGTGCAGAGGATTTTGTTTTTCTTTTGGGGCATTCAATTCTTTTAATATTTACTGTGAAACATCAAAGGGATGGATGGAATTAGAGTACTGCCTAAATGAACCCGTGTCTCATTTGTGAAAAACAAGACAGCCATACTTTTAACTACAATATTTCAACCAACTACAATAATTCAATTTCTTCCATAGTGAAAGGGAAAAAACCAAGGCTATTGTACATTTGCATCCTAAACTTACTGTTTGCAGAGAAACTGCTTAAAAAAGCCTTGGTTTTGTCACCTTGCTAAAAGATCTGTTATTATAAGTGTGCATCTTACAGCACAAAATATCAGGCTGAAAGGGATGACAGAGGCATACATATTGCATATAGAGCAGGTTTTTTTGCTTCAGTTATCTTTAAATAAATGTAGATTTGAATGCTTCTAGGTTAAATCAAGATAAACTACGTGTATGTCAGTTCTAGTAAACAATGAGCAAGCAGGAAGGTGCATTTGTTATTTTATGCACATAGTATGCTATCCTTAAGCTTTTTCACGTTTATTTATTTCCTTCTCTCAGCATGGGGACAGTGCTCTGCTGCTGCACAGTCCAAATCCAGGAGCCTTTTGTCTGTAAAAGATTTCACCTTTAGAACAGTGTGAAGAAACTAAGATGATAGTTTAGAAAATGTGTATCTTAGGAGTATCTTGCTGAGAGTCAGTCTGAGTATTATGGGATGCATTTGAGACCAGTTTGTAGAAAAAACAAATGGGTGTAAATGAAGAACGTTAAAAAGAAGGTTTCTGCATTCTCCTGTGTGTTCTAGGCAGCTGTGGGGCAGAACTAATAAACAGCTGTTACCAAGTGACAGTTCTCAAACTTACCAAGTACTTACTAAAAAATGCTAAACAGTCCAAAGGGTCTCAAACAAAACCAGTTTCTCTGTCCTAATTGGCTGAGCCACAGACTTTTAGCCTCGACTCCTGACATCAGCAGACAGCAAAATCAATATTTGTTGCCTAAAGATGCATTAGCGACAAAGTCTTCTCAGGGAGTTTAAACCAGAAGGCAGCATGTGCTCCTAATTACAACTCCATAAGAATTCAGCAGAGCTGTTTGTCTGAAACTCATCATGGCTGGGTCTCAATTTTAAATATATGCAAGGACAAAAGAAAAAAAAAGCCTCTTTGAGGTGGTAAAAATAAATTTGCCATCATTTCAATGTCTATTGAAATTCGATAGAGTATTGAAATCATTTTGTGGAATGCTTAGATCTCTCAACTTACTCTGACTCCTCTTTTCCTAAACTTGACTTGCTTACTTGGAATTAGTTGTCAGAAATTTTTCTCTTCACTCATGATGTGTACTAGCACCACCACTAAATTAACACATAAGTAATGGAATCTTCGTGAGAGAAGAGTCTGAAGTCTGACCTTTTTTCCTGTGATCACGATCAGAAAACCTTCATCTAGTCAAGAGCTGCCTCATTCCGAGTCTGTCTTGGTGAGAGGATCCTGCTGGGCCAAACTGCTGCTCCTTGACAATGTTACCAGTGCTAAGGATAACTAATGCAGTGCTCAGGGAGGTGCATTAGCCCATTCCATTACACATCAGCAGCCTTCAGCAGGGAGCTTATTTCACTTGTGCAATTTCATAGGGTTAGGACTGCCATAACAGACTTGATACTAGGCTACCACCTCTTCTTTTAAAGGATGTTTTAGATGTACCTTGAGGTAAGCACACATCACCCAATGATAAACTGTCAACAGAAAACAATGCATCACAGAAAGTAGTAATGGAAATTTTGTCCTTAAGCGGCAAACAAGATCCATCTGCTTTGTTTTTTTTCTAGAGAGAGACAACAAAACCTGGCTGAAAGGTTAGTCAGGTCTATGGGTTTCCTTGTTCAACAAGTAACAGCAATTCTGTCAAAACATCTCTTTCCCAAGAAGGTTGGTATTTTTCTCCTTAGACCCTACCACAAGGAACCTTTTCCAGCTGGAACACACCACAAAACATCTCTTTTCCAAAAAGCTTTGCCATCTTCAAGATGAGTTTCAGAATATATAAGCCAGTACACTGGTCTCTGAACACATTATTTGCTAATGTGAAACAGCATTGCTGCTAAAGAGATGGGCAGGTGTGGAACATAAGGCTCATTATTTACATGTTTGAACATACTAACAAAGCCCTTCTCTCTGTACTTCCCTCTGCAGGCAGTTGTTGGGCACAGAAAGTCTGAGAAAGGCACAGTTCCCCTTACATGGGCTGCTGCTGAAGGCTGTGCTACCTCCAGTGCTGGGAAGAGCTCAGTAATGCGATGTTACACTCAGTTTTGTTTGCAGGAAGTGCTCACAGTGACACCCTTCCCTCTCCATCACAACCTTTTTTTAAAGAGCAAAGTGTTAACAGATCAGCCAAAGGCAGACCATATTGTTTGGATAGGTGTGCCTAAAAGGAATGGATGAGTTCTTTGTCCCTGAGATTCTGCCTAATCACTCTGGGGCTGCTAAAGACATAGACAAAACTCTGGGGCAAAAATAATGGCCCTCATTTTTGGACACCAAATAATAAGAAAAAACCTTGGTTATGTTCCTTGTGGAGGTGGTGTGATTGATCCCAACCTATTGTGAATTCTGCTTTGGCTTCTCTTTGGAACCATGAAGTCCACAGTAATGACATACAGAGTACATATGTGACTGGGAACAAGTAAGCTTTGTTCATGTTCCTGAAATCCTGAAAATAGGAGTTCCAGTAAATCACACCTCTGGATAAATCAAAACTGAGAAGCTATACAAATGTTTAGCTAGATTTTTTTTTTAGGACTGTGTGGAATTACATATGCAACAATTACCACGGAGCATGATTGATACGATAAATCCCCAGGGCTGACTGAATCCACTGAGATGGCAGATTTGAGGCAGAGACCTGCTTCAATGTTACAGCACCCAGGTGATGCTTACAAAAGCAGACAAGTCTTTCTTTACATGCAGGTGCATTTTCATTTCAGTCAAGTGTGTGATAATCAGAACTGACAGAGTTTTTAAAATACTGAGATTCTGTTGTACATATTAGAATTAATGTATTTGCTGTCAGTGTTTACAGTTTAATGTATCTTCATTGTGGCCATGTCATAATCCCTGCTTAAAGGATACTTGATCTAAATCCTGCTACTTTAGGGAATAATGTATGACTATTCTTGTTTTACTTAAGTCCCTTAGATATTTCCTTACCTCATTAATATATTTCACTGCACATCGATACAGATTGCTCCCTATTAGTTTAGCCATTCAATATAATTAGATTTGTCTTGTCTCAAACAGAATAGTGTTTATAAGCAGGGATATGGTGACTTTCCCAAGTCTGGGTATAGCTCAGTGTATCTCAGTCATTTCTTTCTTAAAGTCCTGCTTACTACTTGGGTGAATCTTTGCTTTGTGTATGTTGTCTTACCTGAAAATTGTCATTACTGAGCTCTAATGTGCCTGCTTCATTAGCATATTTTGTTCCTCTGGCTAAATATTAGTCATAGGGAATAATTTGTCTAGAGGTGAACATAAGGACTTGCTTTGCCTACAGCCACATACTGCATTTAAAGGTCAGAAGTCAAGGAGTTATATTCCCATTTAACAGTCAGGCTGACCCTGTCAAATAATCCTTGGTGGTTTCCGTTTGCACAACTGTCAATACAAGTTTTTACTTCTGAAGCTTTACAACGGCAGTGCCATTTTGCCCTCAGTTTCATACATTATAGGGAAACTAAGAAAGAAGGGAAAATGAAATATACTAAACCAGAAAAATTTGTTCCAGAAATCACCTTGGTTTTCCAGATTTGTGACACTGAAAATCTGAGCCATAAAAACTTCCTTTTCTTGGTACTCACCAGACATGGGCACTCTTCATGTTGGGTGCTGGTGTTGTGTGACTTGGGTCAGATCTGGAAAGGAAATTCTGTCCCTGAGACTACTGGAACAGGAAAAAAGCGTTCTGCAGTTTAAAATAATGTTACTTTAGTGTTTTTTTTGTGCATGATTTTATATTTTCTCTTTCACATTTCTTCTGAGGCCTGAGGTTGTACTGCCAGCATCCTGTAGATTTGCTTGGCCCATGAGGAAGGAGATGCCATGAAGTATCTCCTACAAACACAGGATCCTACACTCAGTGCCAGAATTCTGTTTTTCAGATCAGAGATGGCCACAAGGGCTGTTTTGATTTTGTACAACACTGAGAATAAACACATTTAAAAATTCTGACTTTGCCTTCTGATTTATTTGGACATGATAGCATTTGACTTAATTTCATATGAAAAATTTGCATTGACATAAAATAATTTAAATTTAAATCAGTACTGTAACTTCTACTTAATGATAATTGAAATGTACTGTTATTTACATCAAAGTAGATGCTTTATTATAATTAAACAGCTGAACATTTTTATGTGAAACTGATATTTGCTAAATTACAGTAGGAAATTCCAACTGCCATATCACATTATAATATTTTGGTACCAGTAATGAATATTCATTGTACATAAATAACTTCAGATAAGTAATGGAGAACATGATAAATAGAGGTAATGTTTTGTGAATTTTTATTTAATTTAATCTGGTCAAAATTTTCTGATTATCTTTGCATCATTGACTTCACTGAAATCTGTACTTTGTTTTGAAGCTTTCCAGAAAACAAAAGGATCTGAAATCCTTTCATTTTTCTTGCAGATGTGCAATGGTTTAGAGCAGCCCAGGAAGCAGCAGCGTTCAGACCTCAATGGCCCCGTTGACAATAACAATCCCCCCGAGGTAGGTACCTGAGGCTGCCAGTTGTGCTGCCTGGCTTCCTGCAGCCAGGCTTCCAGCAGGGAAGGCAGCCCTCGCACTGTCAGCCTTCTCCCTCTCACACACACAAACCCAGGCTCCCTTTCTTTTCCTGAACTGACAATAAATACCATATCTGCCTACTCTAAAAAGGCTTTGAACTATACCCATGGATTTTTGCTGCCTCATTCATTTTATGTAACCGTCTATGGCGTGTATTCAAGCCTAAAATTTTCTGTTGACATGCAGAATAGGGAGAACACTCCAGAAGTTCTCTTTTTGGATTATTGGGGTGCAAAAGTGGCATCCAAAAGAAATGGCATTCTGCTTCCATTCCTCCCATGCCCCCTCCCAAAGTCAGTCCTGGCTTAGTCAGCTTTGAAGAGACACAGTGATAGACAGACCTGCTCTTGTCACTGAAGACTGGAGCAAAGAAGACATCTGAGAATGCAGAATGAGTTATGCTTGGGGCTAGACACAGTGAAATGAAATTGAGACTTAAAAGCAGAAGTCTCTTATCTCAAAACCGTAACATTTTTAGCCCGTAGCCTGTTACATTAACGAAGAGGCACTTTCTAAAGCCTTTTCCCATAATGGAGAAATCAACCTCTTTCCTGGAAATCTGAATGACTGAGGAGGCTGGCAAAAGACAAGGAATGGAAGGACTGTATCTGTTCGCTGTGTCTGGGTACAGTAGCCTAGGAAGAGCACTTTTATGGCGCCTGCTAAGGTAAGTGTGATTCCATGTACTGAGCAGTCAGGGACAGTTCTTCTCATTCACTGACCCAGAATATTGCTTTGTAAAACATTGTTAAATGTTCTTTTTTGGAAATTTGGTATATCACTAATAGGCAATGTGATTTAGTACGCAACTGATTGTATTGGGAATTGCGGGTTTGTATTGTTCATGTGACATCTGACTTCCTAGGCCATTTTCATGGTCTTACCCATGCATCCCTTATTTTTTTGTCTGGTGGGACCTTAAAATACTTTGAGACTCCCAAGTGCAGAGCACTGTGTAACAGTTCGGTTGGGTTAATGACTGTGATGTAATGTGTTCAGTGTGCTAAACAGCGCCTATGTGACAGTGGTCAGCTGTTAAAATATCGGAACAATTCATTTCATTGTGTGAAAGTTATTTTGTTACAGCTATACCGTTTTTATTTCTCAACAGACAAAGAAAGTGTCTTCCTTTCCAAGTTTTGTTGATGGTAAGTTTGACATCCTCTATAGTTAAAGTAGGATAAAGTAGAAGCAAAAACTTTAATATATATGAAAGATCACAGTTTTAAAAACCAGTCACACCCAAGAGAACACAGCTGAGAAGTTTAAGTATGGAAGTATTTAACATTTTCACTCTCCTTATGGCAATGGGAGCCTACTGGTGATAAAAAGGAGGAGCAGGTAGACCTCCCAGAAGGATTCAGGTGAAAATGAAGAATAGCTACAAATCTGGAAGGGGTTAAAAAGGGTATAACAGTGGGCCCGGCAGGAGGTTGATGAACGTGTAAGAGCACTGTGTTCTTCAGAGCCCATTATTGCACTCTGGGAATCTCAGTTGTCAGCACAAATGGAAAGGTTCTCCTGAACTGACCAAACAATGATAATCCAATCCTCCGTTCAGGAGAGCAAAGCTTTCATGTGTTTCTTCAATCTCTTCTGCAGTGCTATTACGTGTATTCTGTTAGAAGAAAAACAAGTCAAGTTATTAACACAAGCAGGTGGACAGAAATAAAACAGGATTGTGCTGAAAAACATTACTATCCTCTGATTCACAGACAACTGAAGAACTTGTTATAGGGAAAATGCACGCAGCTCTTCCTGCAAAGAAAATGACTACACTGTAAAGTGAGAAAAGACAGGAGGACACTTTCAAGAATCTGATACCTTAGATCTGCCATGAATACACACAATAGAAGCCTTAAAAGAATGTGAAAAACTTAATTTCTAATGCCATTCTCAACTCAGGGAAAACTTAATGCAGTTTAGAATAATATTAGGATGTCCAACACGTTTTTCTTTTATTCCCTGATCTCACCATCTTGACAAGCATTTTCTGTTTCAGTAATTTACTTAAAGAACTAGAACAAATGGAAAGTTCAAAGATTGTCCCTTCAGGTTGACATCTGAGGGATATTACATGGAACACTTGGCATGTACTGGCTAACAGGCCCTAAATAGAGGTACATTTCAATGCATTCCCCGAGGGTGGCAGAGACAAGAAAGCAAGCTGATGCTTTGTAATAAGCATCTGCTGATTGTATAGTGGACAAGCATAAAGCAAGGCCAGCATGTACAGAACTTTAAAGCAGGCGAGACAATTCCCCCTCACGGCGCTGCAGATACAACTGCACGTTTTAATTTTACTGGGATAAAAAGGTTATGTCTTTTTCTTTACATACCAGTCAGCTCACTACTCTGCTGGAAAGGGGTCAGGATACCCTTTACATAATATAATACCTTTTTTTAGTTCAATCAGTTTGCTTGCTCTGATTTTTTCTGTAGTGGCACAGTATGTGAGGATAAGCTGTCTATTAGGCTTTTTCTATTGCAGGTATTGTATGGCATTGTCTAATACAAATAAATACATGGCTCTCTAGGAGCTTATGATAGCTTACATGACTGCTCTCTGAACTCAGAGAAAAACACAGTCTTTTAGTTATTATTAATTTGTATATAGAGTCCCAAAAAGCACAGGACCCTTCTGCACGTAAGAAAACCTTCTTCCAGCTAACACTGCTATTGTTCCCTGAGCTTTGACAGCAATACCACAACCATATTCTGGTTATATTCCTATTCAGTTTTAAAGCACTTACAGCTTGGCTCCTTAACCACAGTAGTCATATCTTTGCTTCTATTGATACGTAATATTTTTCATATGACATGTGAACATAAAAAAATCTTTTAATCTATCATATCTAAATGTCCTTTGCTGTTAGAATTGTTTCAGAAGTAGTACCACTACATGCTCATAGGAGTAATTAGTTCTACATTCAGTGGTTCTGGCTTTTCTGCACTGTCCTACCATAGATCTTATTCCCTTACACAGTAACAAGCACGATGAAGTAAGGAAGTCAGTCAGAAAATGGGAGTTGTAGATAGACATTCTGGAAGGTGACTTATGCCCTGTGTTCATTTCCTCCTTATGAAAAATCTGCTGCAGTGCCACATGTTCCAAGGTCTCAGTGACTTCATGGAGCCTGATAGTTCAGCAGGAAACTGAACTTCTGTGCTCAGAGTGCAGTCTCTAAATACTGTCTGAATCCTTGGCTTACATGATCATAAGGAGATAGAAAAATGCATTCCTAACAGATTAATGAATTCAATTATGCTAAATTATTGGGTTTTTTTGTTATTGTTGAGTTTTCTTTTTTTCTTGTTTTATGAATACAAATGTTAATTAAAAAAATGTTTGGACCTAGTCTACTTAGTCTAGAAATATCTTTATACTTGTTACAGTAGTAAATCAGCAGAAAACCAAGTAATTCCTATTGCCTTGACAAGTGCAGAAATTTGCAGTTAGATTTTTCAGAAATAGTTATCTAAGGTTTAAGCATCAATATTCAACATAAAATTCCAATCTTTGCTCACATTAAACTGCCCTTCACGTTTGAAACCTGTTCCTTCTTCCCTTCCTCATCAGCAGGCCTTTACACATGCTTGCAGTCAAGGGCACGCTTAAGTGCTCTGATGAGCTGGGACCTCAGCCAAGTCTGCATTTTTGCATTATTTAAAGCAGACAGAGATAAGGGAAGAAAACACCCAGGTGACCCAATTTGACCCTGGCAATTTTCAGCACCATTCCATCCTTCCAGTAGACGTCTTGTTTTACCTGACAGTTGCTTACATTGCCTTCATGATGGGAAATGTATCTTGGAAATGTTTTCTGCCCAACATGTCTTTTTGGTTTGGTTTGGCTTTTCTCTGTATTATCTACTCCTATAAGCATTTTCTGCATGCTGTTGATTTATATGTGATGTAGCTGACTTTGTTACTACTACAATGATTCGGCACAACATCATTTTTAAAGCTACGAAGAGACAATGACATCCAACCAAAAAAGCCCCAATCTTTAAAGAATCCAGATAAATAACATTAGGATTATAAAATTGCTTAACATCCTAGATTATTTCCATGCTCAAGACTTTTTTTATACAGATTAGTTAAAAACACCATTGCTGTCACAAACAGCCAAGACATGAGAAGAAGTAGTTGTTTCCTTTGTAGCATCCATAGGTTGCACAGACCCCAAAGATACCCTGGGCATTTTGCTCGAGGTAATAATAATTGTATGAGAATTTGCACAAAAAATTGCAGTTTTACTTGTCTTCAGACACAAACATTTCAAGAAAATTAATCTAAATTACCTACTAAGGGAGTTTACTTAAACTGATTTAAACATGTGGGTAAGCCTATTTCAGAGTTAAAGCAATCTTGATTCAATTTAGCCTCATTTACTTAGCCCGAAGTGAATGAAAGAAAACAAAATTAAAGCTACTTTAATTTTGAGTGAGCCTGTTGATGCAGGTTTCTAATGAAGTTTTGCTACCTTAACATTAAATTCACGTTGTTAATTAATTTCCTTCTCTGCTGCCCTTGAAGCAAGATGTCAATATCATGCGACATTAGTATTTTGTTGCATGCTGGAAGAAGTACAGATGTATGAGGCTATGTTTTAGACTTGAAAAGACAAATGAATAACACCATCATACAAAATACACCATCCACCTGCTGAAAAACATAACGGTACAGACATGTAAGCAAAGAGAAGCAGTGATACAGGAGTGGAGTTCTTGTGGAATTTTAATTTTCTTTGATTTCTTTTAGTGTATTAAGGCTGCAAGAACAAGGATTGCTTTTTGAGATATTGAAAGACTTGGCCTTTAATAAGAGTTTCAGTGACTTCTAAATTACTGGCTTCTCAAGGATTTCTTTGAAGGTTTTCATACTTCTAGTGGAGATTGTCAAGATATTTTTATGCTTTTCCAATACTTCAAAAATTTTAAATTTCACAGAATTTTATTCTGAGTTATAATGAAGATCTAAACCATTATTGGATTTGTACAGATGTGAGATAAATCAAATGTGTTCTGTGGTATGTAATTTTCTTTTTGAAGATAAAAACTGTGGTGTTTGAGAGCAAACCAAATAACTCCAATTTGTGTGAGCATTGTTAGTTAATCTCAGGTCTCTGAAGAGTACAGGACTGGTATAAATACATATCTATATGTTTATATACTTTGAGTACTGAATTACAAAGACTCTGCGTTTTTCAGGGGGCTGAGATTTCTGGCAGGTGGATTTGAGATCTGCAGGGATTAATAAGTGTCAGCAACAATGCCTAAAGAGGAAAGTCACTCCTTTTAATCATGTTTATATTCTGTTGGAAGACTTTTGCTAAATTAGAATGGGAATAGGAAGGATAGGAAAGCTCACTGAAAGATGTATGTGTAAATCACTATTTCAGTACATTTAATCAGCATAGCATGCCATATTTTTTTTTCCACATAATAATCTTCCACATCGACTTGATTATAAATAAATTGAACACTGAACAATAAACATTTTTTAAAATTAACATTCCCCTTCAGTGTCATTTTTCTCCTCACACAAGATTTTTATGCAAAAAAAAAAAAAAGCATTAGAAGGTCATCAAGTGGATCTAGCTCAAAGCACATTTGTTTTATAAAACTATTGAGGAATAAAAAACGTTCACTATCAAGAGATTTCAGCCAAGCTCTGGAATGACTGTTCTTTACTGTCAATCTAATCAAGCTGGATGTAAAGCTTAACAGCTGACTAAAGAGGATGGTGAGCATAGTCCCAGTATTAGAAAGCTTGTTCAAGCCTCAATATTCTTAATTCAATTTCTCACCTCCCCACTCCTTAGAAAGGTAGTAACTGTAAATGCCTCCTGTCAGTTCCAGGACCTTGTGAACCTGAGGACCTCATTGATGGAATCATCTTTGCAGCCAATTACCTGGGCTCCACCCAGCTGCTGTCCGAGCGCAACCCTTCCAAAAACATCCGGATGATGCAGGCCCAGGAGGCAGTGAGTCGTGTCAAGGTAGGGCATCTGTATGGGCTGTAGAGAACTCTCTGATCCTTTCACAGCTCATCCCTGACTGGTGCAGGATCTGCAGCCTCACACCTCTCCTGAGGTGCACCTAGGTAAGTAGAGATCAGTATTGTAAATACCATTAGTTTACAGTGCTTGCTGTAAAAATACATGCAGCAAAATATAAATTATTCTGGAGTCTGTGCAAAATTCTTTGGAAGCTGTTTAACAAATTCAGGTATGAGAGACAAATTGCAGATTGCAATTAGAAAATATTCCAGTGGCAAAGCACTGGGATATTTGTTTGACTGTGGTTTTACTAATCTGTTATTACTTCCTTTAACTTACTAAAAATTGAGAAAATGTCTCAATATTATTACTTATATTATGACTTTTTAAGGACAAGAATATTAATTGGTATTTTGTTTGGATTTGTTGTTATTTACAGTGAACAATTTCTTTGTAAATAATGTATTATAGACTGCTTTGTACAGTGTAAAGAAAATAGTTTTTTGGTTAAGAATCTAAGTAGGAGATTTTTATTTTAGAAGTTATTTTACCTCTGCTGTAAATATCTCATCTGAATAAACACCCTGTTAAGAGGCAGATTTAAATGCTAGGAGAAAAAGTATGTGCATAGTCAATGAAATATTAAATAGCTAAAATTTGCATGGTTTTGAAGGAGACGAGTTTGGAAAGGCCACTTACAAGAGATTGTCACGACTGATGATTGATTTAGGATTTACAAAGAAATGGAATGCAAGAAAGGTCCAGTTCTTTAAACTTTCCAAACCTTTCTGTTTCTATTTAGCATATTGTGATATCTCAAGCTACAGTAAGTAACTGTTGATTGCAGTTAACTCCCTAAAAACTGTTTTATGTATTAATACCAACCCAAATTTGTCAGGGGTACTTGAGTACTCTAGACAGTCTTGGCAGGGAGCTTGAGCTGTGTTTTGTTCAACAGTTACGTGTAGATGTGTGATGAACATGGAGACAAAACCTTGGGTTTGAGATGCACGTGCTGCCATTTTTGACTGCTGTAAATTTGGCAGGATAAGTGTTGGGAGCAGCTGATAACAGACAACACTTTGGTACCAATTCTTTTGTAATTGATTGAAAAGGATCATGCCGTGAAATCCAATTATGCTTGAGAACTGCATAAGGTATAAACAAATCTTCCTTGCACATCCTTCCCCCACTGCTCCCAGTTTTTTAATTTTTAGCAGTCTGGATTCACAGTCAAAGTTTCCCTGACTTCCCACACTGTCTTTTCTCTTTCCCTGTGTGTACATCTGTCTGCATTCTTTTTTTTATGCTACTCCTCAGAGGATGCAAAAGGCGGCTAAAATCAAGAAAAAAGCGGTGTGTAAACTGTTTTTCTTGAATGCTGATGTTTACTTACATTTTTGTTGTCCTTGTTTTCCATGGAGTGTCATGTCTTTCATTACAGATCCTCATAAAGTTGTCATTTTGGTTTCTTCTTTGGTCTGCAGTAGAATAGTGAATGGAGTAAAATGAACTCATTTTCTTCATTGTTCATTTGCTGGAGTGCCTGTCTGCTGCCCTTCTCCTGTTGAATACCTGTGATTTGTTTACTCCAGATGTACAGCCATTGTTATCTCGGAGATGTTTTTGAATGTAATGCTTATTTTGATTTTACTAACCAAAGCAGTAAGACATACTTCCTGTGCCTGTGACTTACTATATATTTATTAAATTATTGTTGATATTTAAAATCAAAACAAATTCACCACATAGTAGCTGGAACAATTCATACGGGAAATGTTGCACTCAGTTAAAAACGATACTTCAAATAACTAAATACAGTTGACAAAAATATCACCATAAGGATGGAAGCAATACAAGCAGCCTCTGCCAAAGTATGTGCTTGCTTTGTATTTTGCTGGAAGATAATTTGAATAAAATTAATCTAAATTAATTATAGGCATAGCTAAGCCTTTATAACTCCAAAAAAGATTAGCAAATACATCATTCTCATCATGAGCCAGTGTCTGACCTGGAGCCTGGTGCCTGCCTTTAGCCCAGGCTGAGACAATCTGTGGCCATTTTATTCTGAGGCCGCTGCCACGGGTGCTGCTCCATACCAGCTGCAGTGATGCCCTGTGGCCAAGCAGCTTGGAGCAATCCATATGTTCCTGCTGGACCAGAGAATTAGGGAAGCTCTTGGACAGTGCTTCAGTGAGAGGCAGCAGCTGCTTTGCCACCTCTTCTCCTGCTTTCTCAAGTGGACAGAGCCAGGACTCACACTGGAGCGTGGCACCACGTTGTAATCCCTCTTGCTCTGTGACCATGCCCCCTGATAGGGTATGGAAGTGTTTCCCTAGTGAGCAGTGCTCAGAAGAAGTTGTGGTCTAAAAGTCCCCTGATGGCCGCCTGTGATATGAGACAAACATTAGTTCAGTGCTCAGTTCTTTATTTTCTAGGAAAAAACCAAAAAGCTAAAAAAAACCTGTCCTAAACCCACCACAGTACTGAGCATCAGTTTGCACTTCTTTTGGTGAGCTCACTGAAGGTGGCAAGGGCTAAACAGCTGATGGGGACTAAGTCACTTTCTCAGTTCTCCTACTTTATCAAGTCTGATGCCTCAAGGACAGAAGTGCATCAGTGAGAAAGTGACAAAAACCAGCCATACTTTTTCTCCTGTTTTGGCTATAAATAGAAAATTTTGATACTTGAGCTGTCAATCCCACGAGCTCCAAACATTCCCTCTTACCCAGAAGATCAGAGTAGGCCTCACTCTGTCTATGCAATAAATGTACTCTTTGCATGTCTTTAGAAACACTTTTGAATAGCCAGCTCTGTAATGGTTTAAAGTGCAGTTGCCTCACATCACATTATGCTTGAAGCAGTCAGTGAATTTGTCATTCTGAAAATTAAAAATCCCTTGTAACAAAGCATCTGTCTTTTAGACCTCAGAGGGAGATTCCCAGGCCTTGACTGAAGTGGATCTGTTCATCTCCACACAGAGAATCAAAGTTCTAAATGCAGACACACAGGTAAGTTAGATTTAAACTCTTGGAGAATAATGTTGAGCTAGATAGTGCTCTTATACAGTTAATGGGACACTTTATTGAACCTGGATAAATTCAGGTATTCAGAGTATTCAGAAAGAGCTCCTATTGTTCTAGCACTTGTCAGTACAGTAACATTGACACCTGTTTTGCCTTTTTGATATACTGGAAGATATGTTGCTATAATTGAGCTTCAATTCAATGGAAAAAAGATTCAAAAGCCTTTCAGAATGCATGTACACCACTCCTCTGGAACAGCTTCAGAACCCAGATGTACAGTCCAACAGGGAAGTCATTTGCTGCTTTGACTAAGCCATTCATATCGTGCCATCTTTAACATTTAATCTCATTTTTTTTCCATAAATCACACTGAGCCACAGTCCTTTTGCCTAAGGTAAATTATTAATCGTTCATATAAAAGCAGCATCTGGAGACCACAGCAATGATCAGCCTTATCTTCTAGGAATGCTTGTATATTCAACAAGAGGTGATCTTCATAAAAAGGAATTTTTGAGGAATTTGGAACTAAATACAAATAATTTATACATGGGTCCCGATATTTAGTAATCTCACAAGATCTCTTAATTTCGATCATACTTACAGGAAATCTTCAGATTTTCATTCTTATGAGAGTTATTGAAAAAGGTGATTTTAGCAATGTTTTGTCAGAAGTAAATCATGTCAAATAAATAGTTTTCTTTTGTTTAGGGAATATATTTGTCCTTGGCACAGAAGCAGCATGTCATATCTTTACTTAGATAAGGCTTTAATATCATGTAATATTTTCTAGATTATATGATCTAGATATATATCTAGAGATAGAAGCAGGCTTATAAAACCTTCAGAGTGTAGTTATGTCTGATATATTGCCTTCCATGTGGCAATGTGAAGAGAAAATGGCAGAGTGAGACTCGCAAGCATGTTTCTCTACTATAGTACTGTTCAGTATTTTCATAAATAACTTGGAAAATAGAAAGAGAAAATGGTTATTGAACCTGTAACTTGGTGTATCAGATCAGACTTCAGAAATATGGCTAAATGAAGAAATGAACTGAAACTCTAGGAGACACTTGAACAAAGATAAATGTAGCACTCTACATTTAGGGTTTTGGTTTTAATTATAATTGTTAACAATGGAAACTATGAAGCACCTTCTTCCTCCTGAAATTAAGGAGATTACTATCCTTTAATGTGAGGGTAATGATAGTATCTCCAGGAAATTGATAATTTTTCTTAAATATAAGCAAGTATCCTTAACATGCCACTAGAAGTCCCATGAGATGAGCCAGATGAGTGGAATAGCCCCTCTAACATGGGCAGCAATATTTACAACCTGCCACCCATAAATCATCCTGAAACTGCATTTTATCCACCATGAGCAATACCACTATTGGTTGTGCCTCATTCTTTTCTTGGCCTCATGGCAAACATGCACCATCCAGAGATTATATTATCAAAGCTGATTACTACTTTTTGCAGTAGCAGAAAAGAACATGCTCATAATTATCAGTGTAAAGATGACTACAGATAGTTACTGATAAATGAACAGCTCCAGGTTTTAGTTTGAATGTGTGGCAGATAACAGGTACGGTGTCTTTGTTGAGTGAGGATTAGTTAGTTCAGCATCTCAGCTGAACACCAATCTTTTTAAAAATAGAAAAGGGAAGGTCCTTTGAAGCAGCCCATAAACATCATCAAAAAAACTGGTATCTTATTCTTCTGATCCCCTGAGATTTGTAGTGATGCAAAATGCAATGCTCCATCATGAGTGGTGTCTAATATCTGAGCTGTTCAACCAGATGAAAATAATAATAGTGGAAATTATTCTAATTCCAAGCTCTCTAGTGTTTGCCCTGGGGTTTTGGTTGTGGTTTTTGTTGGTTCGGTTTTGTTTTTTTTTTTTTTTTTTTTACAGTGTGTCTTTCAGAGAGCTATAACAGAATTATTCCCATGACTTTTTAGCATTTTTGGCTTGGTAACACTTTACAGTGCTAGTGAAGTCCCTGGCTGGTGTAATTACCATGGGTCTATTTCAGCTGGGGTGGCAGCTGGCAGAGACAGTCTGTACTTCCATGGCTTTATCAATTCCATAAACCCCGTTTCTGCAGTATGCCATGTGTTTTAATCTATCTGTAGTGTTGTACAGCTCACGTGAGGTAACAGCTGAGTGAAAATGTAAAATTCCCATTCAGAAAATGACATGCAGCAGGGTTCAAAATGCCGAGCAGCGTGTCAGGTGCATTCCCAGGCTGGAAGAGAGCCAGCACTGGTGATTCTATTGCCCTGAACAGCACTTGGAGATGGCACCCCTGCCACTTTCTGGTTGCTTATGCATTTAGCTGCTGAACACATTCAGCCCAAGTCGAGCACCTGTTTAGGGATGAAGTAGGAGCAACCTTATGTTTGGCCACGTGCCTTGTTGATAGGAGAGGAATTCTTCCCTGTGTCACAGCTTTGTGGGCTTGCACTCAGTGCCCCAAACCAGCAGAAGTCACAGCAGCTTCTCCCAGCTTCTTGCTCAGTCGGTGAAGAGAAGCGGGGGGTGAAGCAACTGGGAAAATGAAGAACAAAGATGCAGAGCTCACAAATGTCTATGTGCAGATCTCTGGTGCATGATTGGCTCCATAAAATTGCCTGACTCATTAGGCTGTCTAATTCACACTCCCACAGGACTACAGCACTTTAAAGCTTGGAGGAATGCTTAGGTTTTTTCCTTCAGCTGTTCTTTGCATTTCAAGTGAAACAACAAACAAGATTCTAAAAGAATTCCATGGAAAAGAAGGGAGAATGTGAGAAAGGGCAGTCTAGACAGGAGAAGAAAACAATGGTTTCAGAGAAGCCTGAGACAGGCTGAATTTCTAAGGACAAATGTAAGGGCAACAAGGATGGAATGGATGGGACTAGAAAAGGGATAAGAACAGAGAGGCAAATGGGCAGAGGTGGAGGGATTTATGGGAAAGTAATAAAGGAGAGGGGTGAAAAAGAGATATTGGTAATGGAAAACTGAGTACAATGGAAAATGGAGAGAGAAGGGAAAAAGTCAAGACACGAGTGAGTCAAAAGTAAACTCATGTTTACAGCCACTAGATAGTATCGCCTTATTCTTAACAGGAAAAATGCGGGAGGGATGAGGGAAATGATTGCTTTCACCCCTACAAGGAAAAAATAAAAAAACCTCAAACCCTTTGAGTAACCTCTGTATGACGATATGGGCAGAAAGCCTTTCTTGGCAGGTGAGATGAAATGCCTTCATTTTCCCAATGCATTCACTCTTGTGCACACTGCATGTATGATTACACCCTTACAAAATACTTGGTGCACACTGCTGAAAAGCAATTATCTCTGCAGAGCTCCCAACATCCTGCTGAGAGATGTCCATTATAAACCATTTCTCCATTCTGACAGAAGTGCTGTAAATCCTCCCGAGCCCCCGCAGCCCTTAGAGACACTCCCCAAACCACCTCTTAACCATCATTACTTTTCACAGGTTAGGGATAAGCATTATTTCAAGCCTGAGAAGAATCATTACAATAATTTTATGGGTAGTGATTAGCTTCAGCAAGACAAGTGGTTCTAAGAAACAATGATAATTTATGTTTTGTCTGTCAAGTTAAATTGTACTGAAATTCTTAAAACAATTGCTTTTGTTGACTTGAAGAACAATCCTTCTTCCTTAGGCCTTAGAAAATTATTCAACTAATGCTAAACTAGTGCCAAGCTGTTTACAGAAAGAATGCTGCTGCTTACATAAATTATCAAAACTGTGAAATATCTTGTACCACATTTTTTTGTTCCAATTGAGATGGAGTTTGGTGGATGCTTTTAGCTGTTCGGAGTGAGGGACAGGGATGGTCAGGACACATCCTCAACTAGTTTGATCAGTACAACTATTCTGCTTCTGGTCGTTTCTAGTTTGAGCAATAGATACAAGCCTGGAAAAGCTCTCCAAACTGACCAGTGGCCCCAGCCAGAAGCAGTTTTCAGATGTGCCCATTCCTTTTCTTTAAGAAATATGTAAAGAAGTCACATAATTTTTCAACAGCATGAAAATGAATATATAACAGCAGCATAGCTCTTCATTCTTGCTTTACAGTAGCAACCATGCTGAATTTGCTCAGGCAAAACTTCCAGTGAAGCCAATGTCTTGAACAGCCACTGTGGTTCCCTTGGGAGCTGGGGCCCATCGACTGCAGAGGGAATATCCGGTCTGGGCCCATAGGAAGTGGCTTCTGTAGCTTTTGCGTTTCTCAAGCAGCAGGCTGTCAAGGAGCGGGCAGGTGCAGTATTTGTAGGAGAGCAGCAGGCATGGAGAAGTGCCCTGTTTGTCCTTGCTCTGTGCAGGAAACCATGATGGACCACGCGCTGCGCACCATCTCCTACATTGCCGACATCGGGAACATCGTGGTGCTGATGGCGCGGCGCCGCATGCCCAGATCCGCCTCCCAGGACTGCATCGAAACCACGCCTGGGGCCCAGGAAGGCAAGAAGCAGTACAAAATGATCTGCCACGTCTTTGAATCAGAGGATGTGAGTAAATGGAATTGATTTATTTAAACAACATAGGTCATGTAGCGAGCTCTGAAGTCAGTGGCCATTCATGGGCAAAATTAACCTGTGGGATATCTAATTGATCATTCGTCCTGGATTATATCCTTTAGTCCAGTGGGTTGGCACAAAATGACACTTAGGAGCCTCCAAGCACTTGGAATGAGGTGGAACCATTGTGGACTTCTTTTTACTTGAAGCCAAATTGCTTCTACTGCCTTGGCAGGGCTGCACAAGGCTGCCTGCTGCCCACTCCTGGTTCCCTGTGGCTACTGATCTGTAGCTGTATGTACTCTCAAACATGCCACTCGATCCTTTGGTGCTTAGGAACACATTCAGTGTTTATTTTTCAGTTTTCTTTTTCCATCCCTAGCAAAGGTTACGAACTAGAATTTTTATATAGAATCCTAGAGTTCTGTCCATCTCTGCTGTACATCGTGTTTCACTGTTGTGAAAAAGGCTGATGTGCCATCCCATACCTCTTGTGACAAAGGAAGATAACTTTGTTTTATGGCTGTTGTATATCCAGGTTTGGGATTGTAGTGAATTAGGTACTTGTGTCTGAAGGGGAAGAGCAAGGGACTTCAACCTAAAGCATTTATGGAAAAATGTACCAAGTCAGTAAAACAGAAAAAGCAAAATTTGTTGTCTGTTCCTAACTTGACAGCAAGAGGCAGTACTGCGTATTTCTCATCACTGTTATTATAGGAACAACTATAGATATAATTCCTAGGTATATATTTAGATAAAAATAATGGGAGTTCTTTGGGTCAGACAGTCATAACTCCGAGGCTGCATATATTTTGAGCTAAGCAATCCCTTTCCATTATTTTAAAGCAATTAAGCCTGTGAAGGAGAAATGGCATTGTCTAAAGGTCAGAGTGCTAGAATGAGGTTGTTCTGAGACCCAGTTGGTTCAGCTCTGTCACAGCTTTGCTTGGGTGACCTTTCCAAGCAACTTAATTACATTATCTCTAAGTTATGCCTAATGCTGAAGACTTTCATATACACTCACAAGACCTCAGAGACAGAGATGAAATTAGGATGTGAGAATTGGCTGTTACTGGCAGCAATAGAATAGAGCATGACATCTGGACATATTGGTTTTGGGAATGTAGAATGAAGGCAAAAGCAGAGGATGAACTACAGAGAAAGCAGTGGCAATGGAGATCAGAAGGACTCAGTAAGGACTGGTGATGAACTTTAATAATGGAATGATATGAAAATGTCCTGAGTGATTTCTTTACTACCATACTGCCCAGGGCAGTGGTCAGAGCACCAAGCCTGACCCAGCTCGAGAAGCATTCAGACAGCTCTCTCAGGTGCACTGGATGGAATTTTTGGGATGTCCTGTGCAGAGCCAGGAGTTGGACTTTGATGATCCTGATGGATCCCTTCCAACTCAGCATATTCTCTGAATCTGTACAAACCTCTTGGTGTAGAGTGGAGGCTTGAAAATATGCTTTAAGATATGAAGAAACAGTTTGTGACTGGCTAGGCTACTTACGTCTTTGGTTTTCTAAAGTCATTCTCCAGTCAAGCAGATTGGTGCTTTTGTGTACAGCAGCACAAATGAAATAAGAGAACAACCTTTTAGCATCAAAGAAAACACTTGATCAGTAGATTGTAAGGAGATACAGAGTTATAATGTCCAGAAGACCATATGCATTCAAAATGCATTTAAAATGTACCGACTGTCTAAGAAGTTGTGTTGCAGTTCCAGAATACAGGTTTAATTAGTAATATTTTTAGGGAGTGTAAGGTGCAATTAACGTTTCATATCATCATGAGTTACACATATGCCCCAATGACCCCACAAATGATGACCCAAAAATATACAAAACTCAACACAGCATTCTCCTATGAGCTGCAGTAAACTCAGAGTAGGGAAAAAAAATAATTCAGATGTAGAAAAATTGGACTACGCATTCCTTTTAGTGATCTCTGTTTCTCTGTGTTCCCTTGCCATCTAGTGGAATGTGTAGATAAGTGCTCCAAAATTTAAGAAAGACAGGGGGTTTTGAATGGGTGTTCTCAACATTAGCAAGTTTTAATCGTGGCTCTGGCTGCATTCCTGAGATGATCCCTGACATTGCTAGTCGGGGTGTTAATGGGAATAGCTGTCCTAGATGTGCAGTGGGTGAGCAGGGGTTTCATTTGCTGGGAATGTGGGACAGGCATCGTGGCAGCAATAGGGGAGCAGATGGCTGTGTTGAAGCAGTGTTTGCAGCCCTGGAAAAGCAGAGTGGAGAAGCAGCAGGTGACACCACAACCAGAATCCTCAGTGCACACACGTCTGTGCAGGCATGTGCAAGCGGAGCATCCCTCCCCTCCTCATCCCTGCACACAGACTGTGTTCAGAGGCAGGGCTTGTGGCACTCTTCCATCAGCTCTGCTCCATGTTGGGCTGAAGCCAGGACTCTCCAGTGTTTATTGGAACGGGTACATGAGCAGCATATGGCTGCTTGCTACTGAAACCTACTGAGGGGAAAGCAGCAGGGGATTTTAATGGAGTTTGCAATTTGATTTTGGATGTAATGGGTTCTTTCTGTCCAATAGACCTTAAAGTGACTTTATATTCATGCTAATGCAGAAACTTTGCAGGATCCTTACTTTGATTCTGTCTTAAAATCCAGTCTCTCTCCTGGTTTCTTGTGGTTTCATTGGTAAATTGTTAATCTGTTCATTCTCTGAGCTGTTTTTTCCTGCATTCTAGGCCCAACTCATAGCTCAGTCAATTGGTCAGGCTTTCAGTGTGGCTTACCAAGAGTTTTTAAGAGCCAATGGAATTAACCCAGAGGATCTCAGTCAGAAAGAATACAGTGACATCATCAATACCCAAGAGATGTACAATGATGATCTCATACACTTCTCCAATTCAGAAAACTGCAAAGAGGTAAACTAGTTTTGGATTTTCATTTCAGATTGATCCATTTCTTTTTTTTTCACAGTAATATAGCTCTCAGAAATATCTTTTGGCATTTATAAGGATGATGTTACAATTTCCAGATGTGTCCTTCATCAGTCCCGTGTACTAAAACCAGCTTTGTGGGCTATTAGGATTTCTTGTTTTCCTGTTCAGGGTCTTTCTGTTTCCATTGATCAGAGCAGTAATGAAGTACATTTACATCTGAGCTAGATAAGCTCTGTGCTACTCAGAGTACACAGTGTAAGGTGTTTTCACCTAACCACTGGCACAGAAAGAGCTGACAGAGTTGTGGCTTTCTGCAATAGATGACCTCAGCAGAAGTCAGCTGGCCATCAGCATTCCCTGTCTTTCCACATTTGAGAGAAAATAATTCCCTGTTATTTGCTTCAAGAGCATGTTCTCTACTTAAACTCTGGCTCCACTTCACAGGTGTTGGCTGTGCTGTGGTTACTGACAGTTCAGGAGAAGGCATCATTTACGTTACATCAGGGATCTTACATGAACATGCTAGGCACGAGTATATTCAATAATTAACAATATTAATAATAATTATGTTAATAATAATTAAGAGATCCTTGTCTGAAAAGAAGGACAGCCAAGCCCTGAGATCAAGAGACAACCTGTGCAGTACTGATAGGAGCGGAGCTGAACAAAGCCTGGTTTGCAGGCACTGCCTGAGCCACAGAATGTTAGAGCCTCCCCCTCTGGCTGCCAGGTTCCGTGGACAGAGACTTCCTTAGCATTCATTCCCATCCACTTAGTATCCAGTTCCACCACTTCCTACAGAGGTAACCATGTGTTATTAAACTTATTAATACTTATTAAACCTCGATGACCTTCAGGAAACAAGTGGAGGCTGCCCCTGAGAGCAAACAGCTGTGTGTTCCACAGTTAACACTGAAGTCATGCTACTACCTAATGGCAAAGGACAGAATTTGGTTTGTGATTTGTAGATTTATTCAGGAACAAGTAAGATACTCATGCTCAAAGTCAAACGAATCAAAGCAAAAAAAAAATGTTTTTCCGTTTTGATTGCAGCTCCAGCTAGAAAAACAGAAGGGAGAAATTCTTGGGGTAGTGATTGTGGAATCTGGATGGGGATCCATTCTACCCACCGTTATCCTGGCCAACATGATGAATGGAGGCCCTGCAGCACGTTCAGGAAAACTGAGCATCGGAGACCAAATTATGTCCATTAATGGTACCAGTTTAGTTGGTCTACCTCTTGCAACATGCCAAGGGATCATAAAGGTACCCCAAACTTACAACTCTATGCTGTAGATTGTAAGCCAACAGAGATGTAATCTTCTGACAAGTGATCCTGTAGATTTCCAGCAGATACAATTTTTCATAACGCTGCAAAAAAACCCAGTAATCTGTCATTAACAAAAAGCAGAATTAGAGATTCAAGAGTGATAAGGCACAAGAATTTAGGGCTGGAGAACATGACTGCAGTTTTATTACTGGGCTATAACAAATGAGGCCAGGTCTGTAAGACTTGCCTAAATTAAGTTACTCAGCTGTCTTCAAAGTTTCAAGCTTCCTCACAGCCTCCAGAATAAAATATAAGGATTAAAATCTTCTGTGTGTTTTTGGGCTCCATGCAGATAAAATGGCTGGAGGCTGGTAGACTGCAGGACAGATCAAGTGAACAGATGAAGAATCTGCAGACACGATGGAATCTCAGAATGCATTAGATCTGATGTCTGTGCAGATTTACCAAGAGCAGCAGAAGCAGGAGATTAATTAGCCAGATGCTGGAAAAGGGCAAGCAGTAGTCAGTTTTTATTGAAAGATTTGTTTAAATTTCTGTAGTAATTAAAGGTAAAAATTCTAGTGTTTTGTTGAGCCAAATGTCTTGGGAAATAAATAAGAGAAATGTATCTCTAAGTTAACCAATTTCTGTTAACTCTCACTGTTCTTCCTCAGATCAGCTGCTTAATGCTCTCGCAATTAGGAAATCACAGATGAGGGCACAGTAAGATTCATTTCAGAAATACTGACTTTGGGAATATCTTACAGGGACTCAAGAATCAGACACAAGTCAAACTGAACATTGTCAGCTGTCCTCCTGTTACCACTGTCCTCATAAAACGGCCAGACTTAAAATACCAGCTGGGCTTCAGTGTACAGAATGGAATTGTAAGTTTCTGTGTTCTTTGATTGTTTGGGAATTTTTCCCTTTACTTTTTGTTCTTTCTTTTTCAAAGAAAACATAGGGAAGTACTGAAAGAATCTTGCATGACCTCACTTTTTCTACTGCTTATTAAAACCTTATAGTCTCTGAGTAATATAATGCAAATGGATGACACTGGGAGAAATTCTTGAGGGATTTTCCTACGTAATACAGCAACAACATTTATAGCCCAGATTATTTGGTCCAATAGCCTGATTATGTAAAACTGTTATTAGTGCCACAGTTGCAAGGAAAAGTTATGCTGAAAAAGGTTTTTTACAATTATAGCACTTTAATCTTAGACCTGATTCTGTTTCTCCTTCTAAAATTTCATTATGCACTCACTCAGACTTTTTTCTTCTGCTGTGCATAATTTATGTGGATCACATGGTAGTAGGCAAGGGAATATAATTGTGACCTCCTCTTATTAAAACTAAACCCTTACAAAAATTAAACCTCTCATTACAGAATAATTGTACAGGTTGTGGTCCAGGTGTGTGCTGCAGCTTCCCTGAAATAACAGCAGCAAAGAGGAGAACAAATGTGGCAGGGAGCACTTACCCCAGGCAGCTCAGAGTCCTCTCTTGCAATTCTTCCTTCCCAAGCTGTTCTCTGATACCTTTCCAAAGCAAACTCCCCACACAACTAGCTCAGGTAGTCACTGGCCTTTCTGGGGGCTGACACTAGCATTAGACACTGGCTGTAGTGCAGGATCATTTCCTCTTCCTCCAGTCTAGGAAAAAAAATAATCAGGCTGCTCACACAGAAAACCACATGGCAAAGGCTATGGGCTGTGACCCCTGCTCCGTGAAATGCATTGACTGAAATCGCCAGAGCTCTGTTTGCCACCCTTCGAAGAGGTGGAAGAGGAGCAGGTGACTGTAGGATGTGGTTCACGAGCCTTCCTGGCCTTCAGCAAACAGATGGCTCAGCAGTGGCTTTGCAGCTCTCCTGGCCCAAGTTTCAAGTGTTCCACCTAAGATGCCATATAAAGGACACTGCTGCAGCCCTGCTCCAGCTGGATGCACTCTGACGTGATTCCTGCCCCAGGACCTGGTTTCACCTGATCTCACCGAGGGTGTCCTGCCTGAGGCACTGATCACTTTCCCAACTGCTCACCTCTGTAAATCTTGTATGTTCCACTATGATCAAAAGAAGGGAATACATTTAAGGACCTGGAAGCATCCACTGGGATTATCAAGTTTTCAGGAGCCCATTCACAGCTTTGGTGGGGGTGGGATCAGGGCTGGGGAAAAGAATCAGGCTGAGGTGGAATAGGAGCATCCCATGCCCTCACATGGACAGGGAGTCTGTGTGTCAGTCTATTCAGCTTGTCCCTGCTAACCATCTCCTACAGGATTGGAGCCTCAGTTTAGTAAATTCTGCAGGCTCTGCTTGTTTTCTGTCACAGTGTGCTCCCTCCATCTACTGGCCATTTGTCACCACACTGGCGGATCATCATTCCTTCCAGTTAAATGAACAGTATTCACATGACATCAAATATAACGTTCACCAAATTCAGCAAAAAATCCTTTTCATATAGAAAAAAAAAAAAAGCCTTGCAGTGCATTTCATTTATGAAAAGTCTGTTTGAATATGAAAGCCAGTGAACAAAAAGATGAGATTAACATCTTTTGTTAGGCTGCTATGGAGACAAACCTCTGAGCCTGTAAAATCCTTTCCTCTGAAAAACTCTCTCTACATTTGAAAATACGACTGCAAAATATATCTCTCTGGTAGTTTGACACTGTACTCTTTAAAAGTAGTTTTGTAATTGCCAGCAATTGTTACAGATTATTATAGGAGCCAGAAGTAATATTGTTATTCTTTGTTGGCTCAGCATTGGCAGAGCAAAGAAATAAATGGCTTGTCAGAAGAGATATAATTAAATGTCTCTTTCTGGTAGGCCATTACCTCATTACCTCCCATGCAGCTGGGACTTATTTCTCTGCATCCTCTGCCAGCAGCTTTGCAGAGGTTCCTTTTCACCCTGTCTCAGCAGTGCAGGATGCAGAGCCATGGTCGTGGGAGCAGCCCATGAACACACAGAGCAGCTTCTGGCCACACAGAAATCTGAGCTGGGTTTGCCTGCACCGGGTGTCGGGCACATGCAGACACTGCACTGCTGCAGCTGAAAGAAGGGATGTTGTGCATACAAATGTAACAAGTGTGAATGTTGTGTGATGGGGAGGTGAGCAGTAGATGACCTATCAGCCACCTTCTGAAAGTCGTTATGCTACAGTTCTTTTAAAATTGTGTTATTTAAATACAAGAGGTCCTTGTGTATCACATTTTTTTCTAGATTATGAAAAAATGGGTGTATTACTGGTTTTATTTTTACTTTGCAGTCTAGATCTCACTTTCTCTGAGAACTCTATCTACCCTGTCCCTAGCCTAGCACAAGCTATCTAAAAATACAGTAAAACTTTACTGAACATTTTAGTATTTCTTCCCTGTTTTGTTTACTGTTATTTAAACTGGCAAAAAATTTACAGGGTTTCAACAGTGTAATATAAAAGTGAGATGAGGAGAAATCTGGTTTTAATAGGTTATGATTAAGGCATTTACACAGAATAAAGTTTGTCTGGCACTATTTTATCCTTTGCTACTCTATGGACAGTTGCAATAAAACATTGTGAAGCTACTGAAGTTTCACACCTGATATACTTGTCTAAGGCATTGCAAACCTGTCACAGCTGAGTGGATTGAACCAATGTGGTTTACACCTTTTATTTTCAATTTTTTCCCCTTCAGTTTACAGAGTCAATAGAATATGGACTCTTGTTTACAAGATGCAGATCTCTCTTGCTTTATTAAATAATATTATAGCTGTTGCCATGTTCAACAAATACAACAGGTTAAAAAGTCCTGGCTGAATAAAATCATATTTACTTAGAGTTCTGCTCAATTTAAACTCACCAGCTTCAGTTGTCACAGCTCCACTGGCTGGAGACAAAACTCTTAAGGCTGCTTTGAGTCAGCCCTTGCAAATACAGGAGTCACTAAATGTGTGCTGTAAATGCAGAATATTTTTTTCTCTGTGTGTTCTGTCTCTGGCTTAGCAGGGTCTGGGAGGCTGGGCAGAGCCACTCAGCCTCTGTGTCTGCCTCTCTTTCTACCTCATTAAAACACTTAATGCTCACAAAAGGAAGCTGCCTTCCTTCCCTGGAGAGGGATTCCTGAATGAAGAGAACACTTTATATGTCTGGGGCTGTTAGAATAAAGAAACTCACTGATGGTATTAAAAGTGCTAAAAGTGCTTTGAGAGCCACAGTGGAAAGGGCTCTGGATAGATATGCAAGCCATTAGCTTTTCCTTTATGCCGGTGGGGTGAGGGATCACATTTCCATTTGCTCCAAAAGCTTTTATTTCAGCTGTACTGTCTCTCTATTTTCCTTTAGACCCCGAAAAATGTATTTACAGGGTTTCTTTTGGTACATGCTGCTTTTTGTCCTTTCTGATTACTGCTCCCCAACAGCAAGGAGCAAACTTATTCTAAGAGACTTGAATTGAGAAGCTTTCTGTAAAAGAGATCTGTGTAATACGGTTTATCTTGTGAGCTGTGTGATTAGAAGGTAGACTACCTGCAAAATGATATATTGTATGTGACTGAAATTCAAGACACAATTCTGTGAAGTCATAGTGCTTCTTTCCATTGAAGGCCATCAGAAATACTTTAAGGACCACAGGAGGTAACACAGCCACTGGAGAGAGCATGGTGGAAGAAAAATTTCACTGCAGGAGGAATGTATAGGGTTGGTTTTTTCCTGAAGGCTGAGAAAGGCCTTTGATAAACAAAGAATAACAATATATTCTTAGTCCTCATATCAAACAATCCGAACTTCTAGTGAGAGAGGAGTTTTTTTTTTTTTATAGCATTGTTATTTGTGGAGAATGTACAGGAAGCTGCTAGTGCCATACAGGAAAAGCTTTCAGTCAACCACAATGTTTTACCTTCAACACATTCCAGCCTGGCCATCTCCCCACATACTGTGCTTCCTAATTAGATAACAAACTCACTGGGGCACAAGCCACATCTTATCATACTTGTATTTAGCTCTGAGCTAATGACCAGATCACAGCAAATAATGATTCTTGGTGTGTCATTCACCACTGCAGAAACAGGCATTAGCTGATGCTCCAGCACTCATTTCTTTTCCCCCCAAAACTGGTTTTTCTCAGTAAACAAAAGGTAAATCCCAATGCTGCTGAATTCTGCTTAGTTCCAGAGATTTGAGCTGTACATTATCTGCCTTGTGTGATTCATGGGCTTAGTCTTTTGAAATAATTGACCAGCAATTTCTCTCTAATGCACAGCAGTCTAGTCTGCCAGGGAGGATCCCCTTGCAGCACAGATACTGTTGCTAAGGAGGAAACATTCTCAACCCACACTGGATTGAGATTTCTCTTTCTGCCTGGACTCTAGACATCTGGCAACCTCAGGTTACTTCAGGTAGCAAAGTCTGCTGGGGCTGTGTCTGCTGAACCTAGTTTCTTCTTGAAGAATTATTACCCGTTGTAGGGGTAAACATTCAAAACTTGTGCCTAGTTCTTTACTGGAAGCTCAGCTGCCAGTTAAAGAAGAGTAGCCTAACCTGCCTTCTTCACCCCAAGCTCCCTGTGCCAGCAGCACTGAACAAGGTGGAGGGAAGCTGTGACCCTGGAGAGCAAAGCCCTCTTCTCTTCTGCAGGGGCACTGGAAGTTGTGTCCCAACACTGGATAAAACTCTCTTCCCCCAACTCCACTTTTGCATGGCTAACACTTGTATCACTGTGAAAGGTATTTTTATGTTCCCAGTCAGAGACTGAAAATGAAAATCATGATAGGCAGAAATCTCAGGAAAAAGCTCCCTCCAACAAACCACTAAAGCAACATTTAAAAACTCATTAATTAATCCTTTTGACAAGCATCTTCTGGAATCCTCACGAGTGTCACCACTTGTTATTACACATTAAATCCCAGTAAGTCTGCATTATGATATTCCTGAACTTCCCTGAACGTTGCTTTCTCTTGGCAGATTTGCAGCTTGATGCGAGGCGGAATAGCAGAGAGGGGAGGGGTGAGAGTGGGACACAGGATTATCGAGATCAACGGGCAGAGCGTCGTGGCTACTGCTCATGAGAAGATTGTACAAGCATTGTCTAATTCAGTGGGAGAGGTAAGGAAACAGTCTTTATCAAGGAAGTAAAATAGTTGAAAAAATGTTTCAGTTAAAAAGAGTGTCAACACAGCATTAAAACCACAATTCAGTAAACTGACTTTGGCACTCATACAGAACAACAGAATTTAAAAAAAACCAAACCTGCTGATGCACATTTACTGCATTTTTCCATTCATATTTAAGAGTTCCTGGCATAATCCTGTACCTTCAACCTACTGTTTGAATTAAATCAAGTGATTAAAGGAAGAAATCACTCAGGTGTGTTGGCTGGGAAAATGTCTTTTGGCTTATCACCACAGCATCTGCCATAGAAATGAATTACTACGTCTGAGAGATGCAAATTCATATACATTTTAATAATTTAATTTCCAACTTACCTTGTGAATAAGTTAAGACACCTTTCTCCAGTACTTCTAGTGAGATCAGTAATGAATAAGCAAGATCGCCCAGTTTTTCCAAATGCCTCCTGAATTTAATGGCAGTCTAATACAGAACCCTGGCCAGATCTCCCACTGGTTCCTCTGACAAAAATAAAAGACAGGTGGTTTCCTTCTGGAAAATGACACTTGACAAATGCTAATGGAGCATGTGCACTTTGTCAGGAGCAAAGCTGTAGATTCCAACAGCCCCTCCGTGCCTTCACGGCCCCTCTTTGCTGCGTCACTTCTCACCTAACATAGCAATACAGCATGAAACTTTTCTTTACAGCATGAAGAGAAGATACCAAGGCAGCTGGTGAGGGTCTGTATTATCAGTTAGTAAAGTTTCCCTTCCTCCCTCTTGTGTTGTCCAGTAGGTACTTAGAGCTTTAAGTGCAGTTCTGGTGGAGCCCTGATTACCTGAGCCTTGGACTCTGTCAGTCTGTGAA
The DNA here is from genome assembly GCF_029207755.1 of Chamaea fasciata. Classification (NCBI taxonomy): domain Eukaryota; kingdom Metazoa; phylum Chordata; class Aves; order Passeriformes; family Sylviidae; genus Chamaea; species Chamaea fasciata. Next base: position 5,486,701 of record NW_027094099.1, read on the forward strand.
ATCCCTCTGGCACTGGGGACTGCAGCCCCAGTACTCCTGGAGGAAGGAATTTAAGTACATCAGCCATGAGAGAAACTCTTCCACCAAACTCTTGACTGGCATTTAAACATCAGGTGGCAAAGTCCAAGTTTTGTGTTCAGAGGACCACACTGTAATTAGGTGAAAATATGAAATGACATTCTCACAGAGAAGAAAGACAGAACACAAATCCAAGTTCCATTAATTCCTGAACAGCAGAATGAATTTTCAGAGAGGTTTGTGCTACTTCTTATTTAATGTCTGTAAATTCTACTGTAACTGGAATAGGGTGTATCAACAGAAAGTGTTTAGGTGGCTTTTAAAATTATATGATGTCACATCATGAATTGTCATTATTAAATAATTAAAAAACAAAGCAAAACAATCCAAACCACACAAAAAAAGCAAAGACAGCAAACCAACATCTTAAAACCAGAGAACTTTGAACTAAAAATTCCAGTAAAAAATCTATAGAAACCAAGACAAAAAATTCACTTTGACCACAGGGAGAGACACGTGGGGCCTTCTGGATTATTTTAAACTAGTACCAGCTCTATTAATGTCTGTGTAATCAATTGACAGATTCACATGAAGACTATGCCAGCTGCCATGTTCAGGCTTCTAACAGGTCAAGAGACTCCCCTGTACATCTAACATCTTCCATCCAAGCTGAAGCTGCCATAGCTGAAGAGAATTTTGTATTTTGTATGAATGGAAGGCTTGGAAGCCGACCTGAGGACTCCAGAACAAGGAACAGACAGGTGTCTCTGCCTTTTCTCTCCTTCCTTTCTATTTCTTTGACAAAAAGTGTTGAGAAGGATGGTCAAGGACAATAATCACTGACAAAAATCTTTGTAAACATTTAAGTATTTTGAACATCTTCTAAACTCTTTTCTCATAGAACTTAAAACATATTTATTTGTAACCTTTATGTGGAGTGATGTATGTCTGTCTTGTTTGATAACACAGTGAATGTGAATATTTGATGAATGAGACTGCAGGAAATGGCAAAGAGAAGCAATTAAGAGAAAGTTCTGGCTGCCTCAAGTTAAAAAAAAAATCCCAGTCCCATAAAGTGGTCCAATACTGATGACTTTGCATAATTTTAAACCTGGTGCTGAATCGATGGTATTTCAGTGGAAAGGAATGTGTGCAGTTCAAACTTTTAGATTCTACTGTAAAGAAAACCACTGTAGTACTTGGTATTGTTATGACAAGTGTAACCTGTTTGGCAAGGTGTGAACATAAACATGTAACAAGTGTTTCATATGCTAAATAAAGAATAATTGCCACAAGATTAAAATCAAAATATTTATTTAGATACATATTTATTTTTAATGCTTGTGATTTTTATGATTTAACAGAGTTATTTCATGGATAACTTATTGCACAGGTTGTGTAATGTATGTGTTGGGCTGGGTTTTTTTTTTTTTTAATTTTTGCATATTACCTTTTTGTTCATATTAGCTCAAAATGGGAAAGCCATGCTTACCTGTTTCTGTCTTTTATAAAGCATTCTTATTCCTAAGGCAATGTGTTCTGAATGTAAATTGTTTTGACAAATAACCTAGCACCATCAGCAGTATTAGAATGTGTGTAGATAAAAAACATAGTAGTAAAGTTGTATTCCTTATGAGATAAATGTTAATTGGTGTAACTTTGTCTATTTTTTTCTTTTGGCCAAGGCCTTGAAGAAAATACACTGTGACTTAAGAAGCCTTACCATGCAGTAACTAAAGAGCTTTAGATGACTGTACTTCAAGGATTAGTGTGTTGCATGCAACTGACCTTAGGAAAGAATTAACCTATCACTAATAAATCTGAAATAAGAAAGGAAGCTTGCTTATTTTGTTTGTTGTGTAACTACATAGAAAAAATTCCAAGTAGAAGATCATTTAATTCTTCATCTAAGTGCAGTTGCAAAGGTCACAGATTATTTTTAAAAAAGGAAATATTCTCTTGAATTAGGAATTTGTGTATCATTATGATCTTGAGAGTAGAAGCTTTCAATTAGCATACCTTGTTGCCACTGGATGTCACTGTAACTTCACATCAATACAGAAGAAGCATGCTATAATTAAAATACATTAAAATGGATGAATCTGTAAAACTTAAAACTACCCATCTTCAGCTACATTCCTTTGTGACCTTTTCACAGGATGTCTGCCCAGCTCAGAGTGACACAAATGAAACCAGTATATGATTAAACCTCAAATGGAAACTAAGGCTACTGACAAGCACTGCTGAAAAAAAACTAAAACCCCGAAACATCAACCTGTGGTAGGTTCTTTATGAGAACCTTTTATTTAAGGCCTTTCCAATTTCCTCTGAAAGAGCCAGGATGAAGCTTGCACTGGAAGATGTTGCTGGCAGACCTGTGTTTATGCTGGTAATGAAATCAGTGTCGATATTTACTTTTTGATATTTTTTTAAAGATCAATGTTAAATAAATCATAAACACAGCAGAACCACAAGAACATGTTTTAGTAATAAAGTTGTCAAAACTATGAATTGGAGTAACAATTCTTTTTGAAAATATTCGAGGCTCTGCTAGATAAAAATTCCTCTAACTTCCTATCAGTTGGTGTTGGTAAAAAGTTTGTGAAAGATGCTTTTTGGAAATATAGAATTTCAGTCTTCTTCCCTAATGCATCTTTTGGTCTCCCACTGCAGAGGATTAAATATCAGTTCTTGGTTGCTCACACTAGTGCAGGACTGAACTCGTGAACATTCAGAACAAAGCGGGAATAAACCACACTGCAGCCAGTACTGGAGTTTAAAAGGGCAGCACTGGGATGGGGGGAGCAGCTTTAATTGGACAAATCAGTTAGTCTGGAATGAAAGACACTGGAAGAATGGATTAGAAGCAGCACTGTGTGTGTGTATAAATCACCTTTATGTTTGTATCCAAATCAGTTGTTGAAAAGGCAAAGTCCAGAAATACTTTTTTATTAAAACACTGACGATAGTTAAAACACTTTTGAGGTACATTAAATAAATACAACTTTTAAGTTGTACAGCCAGTCTCTGGTGGGTTTGCAATGGTTTTCAAGAAATGCTGGGCAGCATCAGTAGCATTTCTGTAAGTACAGTGAAATAAATGCATTTCTGGTTGGGAAAACACTTGTTATGACTTAACTAATAAATCGATTAAAAGTTTGCAAAAATCAAGGCTGAAATTTACATTCAGAAAAACAGCCGTTCTTATCCTGCTGTGGGGAAAAAAGTGGAATTCCAAAGGAAGACACTTTTTCCTCTCAAAGTCATCCACTACTCGTATTTGTCCCAGTCCTGGTTTCTTCCATAACCGTGTCAGCTGGCATGACATACCTGTGGGGCTCTCAAAGGATGGTCTCCCGGCACACGCCGATTAAGCTGTGCGGCCTCTCCCGCTCCAGGGCGCGGCGGAGCCGTGGCGGGGCGGCGGGCGAGCTCAGGGCGCCGCAGCTCTGCAGGTGCAGGTCCTCCCGCGGCCGCTTCCTGCAGCCGCTCCCCTTCTGCTGGGAGCTCGTCATTACCTGCGGGAAAAGGCGGGAGGGGAGAAGGGGAAAATGGGGAAAACGGGGTAAGGAAAGGTCTCATTTAAAGAAGCTGTTTAACACTGAAACTCTTCCAAAGGAGGAGCAGCCCTCCGGAACCCCTCCTGCTTCTGTCCTTGCAGCCGGTCAGGGCTCAGGACTGGGCCCCTGGAAAGCACAGCCAGGCTTTCTGTCTGAACTGCAGTGTAAAATGCATTGCTGCCCAATAAATACAAATTATTTCTTGCTAATGCCATGTCACTGTAAGAGCTTCTGTAGGCATTGCCTGAAGAACTTAAACTGTAAAAACGTTTCAAAAAGGTTTTATCTATGGAAACCGGACACATCTTTAGAACATCAGGAGCCTACCTGGTCTATGATATTGGCACTGAAGATGGCTTCTTCCATGTGTCTCTCATCAGATTTAATGACTGACCGTATGCTGTTCACTACGTGACGCACTTCTGGAGGGAGATTACAGTTTGAATGTTCCAAAAATTTTGCCACTAAAATTTTTGTGTCTTTATAGGCCTTAAGGTCCACTAAGGAGTGTGGCCGCTCTTTTGAGACTGTGTGAAAAGCCTTTGGCTTTAGGTGCAGATCAATTTTCTTTGTATCCCTCTGTTTTCCAGTTGGTGGGAAACTGCTCAAAGAATGCTGGCAAGCAGAGGCAGCCATATGAGAACCAGAGACAGGAACTAAAAAAGGGGGGGAAGAATATCTTTAAAGTAATAGTTTAAAAAAAGAAAAGGAGAAAAGAAAAAAAAAAGGCAAAACAAATATTGTCACAAAGTTTTTACTTTGTCATAAAATGTCTGTTTTGTTTGAAGACTAGCACAAACATGCAGTCAAGGAAACTACGAATGGGGTAATTTTACCCAGGGTCAGGAGTAAGACCTTCCCATAGCCAAGGAGGGCTGCCTTGAGAATGAGTGGGTGGGTAATTAAAGAACTTCACAAACCAGACATTTTTGCTACCTCCACCTCCAAGGACTTCAGTTGACAGTAATGGTAAGGAAACCCACCAGCTACTCGGTGTTACGCGTAACTCGTAAAGTTTTAGGCCCAGCCCAATTAGGCCCAGCCCCAATTTTAAGACTTAAGTTCTGCCTATTTCTAGGCCTTGGAAATTATACGCGAGAGAGATTAGTGAGAAACACAGAGAAAGCAAAAATGCTGATCTGAACCAGAGGAGTTAATTTCACAGCATTTCTTTTCAATCAAGGCAGGTTCCATCAGCATTGTACACCATACATGTATGCTGTTAACTGACTTTTCTGCCCCAGATTTTGTAAAGCTCATTTCTCTCTCAGAAACGTCTCATTATTTTTAAAAGAAAATAAGGAAACCCGTCTCTGCTTTAGAAAACCAATTCTCACCTGTTTCTCCTGTAGCTGGAGATAATCCTGCATCTTGGCACTGCCTGCACACAGGAGTCCAGGCACAATTATCACCTTTAACCAAAGGCAGACAGAAAGAGCAAAGTCAACCCCTGCTGTCCTCTGCCCAAAGCAAGGAAAAGCACACTGGAACCTTTTATTATCTCCTTTACAAAGTGAAACTACTCAGAAGAAATACTGCTTTCAAGATGTCCATTCATAAAGAGAAGCTACTACACCCAGAAATGCCCTATGAGCTGTTACACAGATACAGGAGAAAGAGCTCATGTTTTATGGCTTCCTCTGTAATCCTAAATATTTCAGGCCTAAGTGCTCAAACTATGGAAAGCTCCCTATAGAGGCAGACCTCAGACCTTTTCTGTATTTCCTGGGTGAAGAGAGTTTATATTGGAAAATGGGAAAAACGAGAAAGATGAATCCTTCTCATTTCTACAAAACCAGCATTTATTCAGTATTTCTCCTCCTTTTTTAATATATTCTCATTCTTTTCAGTAAAAGTCCAATACGCTACTGTTTAAATTAATGGGTAAATGAGCAGCGTGGTACCTGATGAGCCAATTAATAACAAGTGGTTATGAAGCATCTACAGACAGCTTTGGATGCCATCTAATGACAGCTTCTGGGATTCCAGCACGAGGATCAATGATGACAAGATCACACCGTACAGGAACTACCACTGCAGTCTTTTTCATTTGTGACAAGATGGAATAAATCCTCACATTTGGTTGTTTATCTGTTTCCAAGACTGAAAATTAACAATAGGTTTTGAACTTCCAGGTAGCTTAGGAGAGGTTTTCTTCCATATCTCCAGGGATAGTTTATAATGAAAAGCTGGCATAATCCTCTCTGGTAGAGTGAATAATTAAATGAAGGAAACAAACGTAAGATGTTACAAACATAGAAAATCTGTAGGAAATTAAGAGAGACAGCTTCTATTCTGTCTTTAATTTGTTCTATTATGCTTAAGTACTGCAGCACATGAATCATGGCATGGTTATTAAGAGGAGACACTTCAGAGGTTCTGTCTTCCCATCCATTACTAAACTGTTTAACTGTTGTACTTGCAGCAAGTCAAAACTACACCGCTGGACATGACCCTGAATTATCCGGAACACAAACACTACAATAATGACTCCGGCACTTAACTGATACAGCCACATGGTCTATCATAGCTGATTATAAATGAAGTTTATCGTAATAAACATCTCTGCCAGGAGTTGATTTAGTCCACCTTTGCCGTGATAAACTTTACAGGGAAAAGGCAGAAAAAATGTGCAAACTATCAAGTTTTTTTTTTTTAAGAGGGAACTATGACAGCAGTATGTGAACCCACCATTTTTATGTTGTTCAGGAAGTACACAGTGAGTATAAAGGCACCTATAAACCTTCACTTATAATTTCTCCAGTAGGAGTGATAGGTTTTCCAAAACAAGTTCACTTTCAACATAAAAGGTTTAATGGGAGAATTATTTGACTACACTGTATAGACCTCATCAGGTCAAGATGTGCTCGAAGCAAATGAATAGTGTTTTCTTAGCCTAGAAGACTGGTAATTCATTAGATCTCACTGCTGTTGTGTCAATGTCCTGTTGCACATATGCATCATCCCCATGTCAAATAATTTATGTTCCAAACTATGGGCAATGCAATCACAGTAAGATTCAAAACCAATTCCACAAAAATCTACACAGTAAATGTCAAGGCTGTGCTTCTAAACCTCTTCAGTTGGCTTGTACAGGGAGGTGAGGCAGAAGATAAATTAGGGTTTTTTTCTTATAGTAGAAAGGCAGTGTCTTAAGAAAAACCCAACCCCCAGCTGCAATCTGACCACTGTGTTTTCCCTTTTGTGAACATGGCTAAAGCTCCTCCAGCCTCAGTTCTCCAAAATTCACAGTTATTAATATTAACAACGTGTAGTTACAGCTGTCTTTCATAAAGTCAAGTCCACTTGACCAGTTCTTTTGCTCCAGGACAATTTTTGAAAGTAGGTGTATGTTACTGAAAAAAACCCAAAGCACTTTTTCTTGTGTGTTGGTTGAGGGAGCTCACTTGGTTCCCTTTATCTTTGCCTATTACTCAATTCCATGCGTATATTTGAAAATTCTGCAGTGAATATCAACTGTCAGTCATGAGAAATCCAGATCAAATGCCTTTTTAAACTTACAAAGACTGTAAAGAGCTTCAGCTGTTTGTCACAGCTTAGGAAAAATATGCTTCAGGGCTGCTACAAACAGCCAGAATGTGTTACTAGAATTGGGCTCCTTCTAACCTACGTATGATTTCCAAATCAGGTTCAATATAAACTAGAGGAAGGGGATGCAATGTAAACCTTCAGAGTAAAATTTTGCCAACTAGTTTGCCAAACATATGCATGCAGAAATACATCTAGGCTTAACTAGAGACTCGACTCAATGCTTCCCTTAAGTATTTCCTTAGGAAATGTCTCCTGTAGGCAGCAAAAATGGCAAAGAAGCACCCAGCCCCTCTGAATCACTGCTCTTGCTCCCCCTCCCGTGTGTCAGTATCTCCAGAACTTTCTCTCCCTCTTTACTCCAGTCTTTGCTAAGCCCAGTTACATCTCAGTAATGTCCAACTCGTGTCCCTCCATGCCACTTTTCCAGAAGAGATGATAAATGTATTTAGGACAGGTTAAAAAAGAAGGCAGAGCATCTGTCCCACCAGGTGTCCAGAGCCAGCTGGAACACGTGGCTACGGCTGCCCACGGCAAACACTGCTCAACAAGCATATGGAGCACAGCTCTGGAAAGTTGCAGAGCCTCATCCAGAAGAGAAAGGGTTGTTCTTCTTGACTTTCACACAGCAGGAAGGATTCAGAAACTCCTACTTACTGTCTACATGGCAGCTTCATAGCACGTATGTCCTAGCAGAGTAAATGTCATAAAGTGAGTGCAGATTTCTAGATTAAATATTCACTTTTCCTGGCCCAAATGCAGAGGTTACACTTCTAAAGGTAAAAGACATTCAATTACTCAGCTAAGTATGAAGTCTCTGAAATTTATAAAGATGCAAGAAGTGTAACAGAACCAAAACATCATCCTATATGAAACCAGTTATTTCACTATTTTGTCTCCTTTTGCTCAGAGCAAAAGTCACATGATTCTTCCTCTAGATCCCTTAGAAAGCCTGGTGAACAGATCTTGCAGCAGCACAACCCATGACGTCTTAAAAACCTTTTAATCTTTACTTTCAAGCCACTTCTCTGGGTTACCCTTCTGAATCTCCCTGATCAGCTTAGATCCCTTTCAAATGTTTTAGACAGTTCTACATTCCTGCTATTATTCTCTACTAAATCGACCCGTTCTTTTTCACTAACAAGCAGACTTCTGTGAAGATACACTGTTCAGCTAACATCTCCTCTTCTCTTCCCTACTTTTCTAAAAGGAGATTTATAGCAGAAGACGCTTATCCACGACAGCCAAAAGCTTTCCTTTTCCTTTATCATCTTGTCATGTGCCTCATGTTCATTTCTTTGTCCTTCACAACTTTTCACCATACACCCCAAGCTGCCACTAGTCACAGTGACTGCCTCTGACATGCCCCATTACTGCCAATGTCAGCGTCACCTTGCGGAAACGCATCCTGCTCTACAACAAGCGTGACAGCTCCAGTAATAGTTTCCTAAATAAACCCCAGCTCCCATCGCACTTCTTAGTTTAGCCTCTCAGTAGAACAGTAATAGAGAGTTGGAAACAGCTACTCAATACATGGTTTTTCTGAAAGCAGTGCAGAAAGAATGATGAAATTTAAGAAAGCCAAAATTCATTTCACTCTGTAAATTTTTCCGTTTCCATTCTTAAAAATTTTCAAATTTAGAAAATACGAGTGGAGTTAAAGCCTTCACACCTAAGACAACTCTCTTTGGAATGCTGCACATAATTCCCAGCAGCACCAATTGCTGCACAGATCAATCTTAGTGATTTGCTGCACCTCTGCTGCCCCGTGGTCCCACACACACCTACCTTCAGTGGCAGAGGAACAGGACACAGGGGCACTGCTGGAGCGGACGATGTTTGAGGCTGGGCGTTTTGTTCCGTGCTGCCGTTGGACACCAGCCTCGTGGCTGCTTGCACATGGTGAAGTATTTGCAGGCCCAAAACAGGGAGAGGTCTGGAAAGGGGCAGGAGGCTGGCTAAAGTCCACACAGCAGGTTTTCTTTTGCTTCAAAGGCAGCGTGGCACTGCTCTCTTGAGCAGAGCTCTGCAGTTCTCTTTCTGAGGGGCTGTAATTCCCTGAGGAACAGTCCAAGGACCTGCTGTGGGCACAGCTCTTTTCCTGTCCTTGAGACCTGTCTGTAGAGGCTCGGCTGTGGGAACTGTCGCCCTCGTCAGGAAAGCCCTCTGAGCGAGTTCTGTGAAACCTGCAGTGAGTGTGGCAATCCAGGGCGCTGCAGCTCTGCTCCGCAGCCCCCTTGGGGGTTATGCAGTAGGGAGAAAGATCCACAGAGTGGAGAGATCCTTGAACTTCCAGCGAACAAAGATCTTCAGAGGAGTAGCTACGGTCTGGGATATCAACAGCCTCAGAGACCATCAAAGAGGTGCTCTCAACAGAAACTGCAAAACAAGAGATTCAGAGAAAAATAAAAACTCCTTGCCCACGCTCCCAATTTTCTCCCTCCCCATGTACCGTAGAGTGATTTAAATTTAGCGATCGGCGAGTTCTTGTATCAATAAGAACTCAAAAGCTCTCAGAATAAGAATGCCAAAGCAAAAAACACTGAAGTAATTTACTTCTTTCCAGTGTCCTTCAGCAAAGATATTTTTGTGCTGTTCTTGATACTGACTTTTGAACTTTAAATTAATGGGCTCCATACTGCTACTCATCTACTTGCACCCCCAAACATCTGTGCTTCAGGCAGCAAGCTTCCTATTGAGGCTCCTGGAAGCCATGGAGGAAAATACTCTTTGGAGAAGGAGCGTGGGGATCAGGAAGCCACCCATGGTTGCCGACTATGAGACACAAGCTGCAAGGAATGTGCAGGACTCTTCCAAGAGAAACAACAGTTGCCAGATCCACCTCAAAGGGCTTAACTAGAGCTTGCTTTGTCTAGCCAAACTCTCCTCTGCATTTCCAGCCCCAGCCTCTGACTGTGAAAAGGTCCTTCTTGCAATGAATAACCTGAAAGCAAATCCATCTTTCTCCACTAAGAAGGGCAGAAGAGAAAGTGTGCTCAAAACTCCCACTCCATCTTAAGGAGACAAATGCAAAGCCACGATCACCTTGTGTGCTGAAGTCCGGGGTCGCGTTCCTCTCCCCCAGGCTCGATTCAGACACTTGCTGAGCAGCACCAGTGACCTAAATGAACATTTGGAATGAAAGAGCTCATTAACCTGCAACTTACACACAAAGTGTAGCGCTCAGGATCTGAAGGACACACCTGACAACAATGCTGAGTCACTTTCATATGAGCTGCTATTTACACTGAAAACTATTTAAAGTATTTTACATCTTTAGGTCAGGAGCAAATGCAGGGTAAAGGTACATGCTTAATGCAATTTTTCATTTTTCCAGAATCTACAAGGTAAATTCATCTTGAATTCACAGGCACTTGGGGCTGCAGGCTCACACTACTAAACTTAATGTCTGCAATGCTTAACACCAATGGGTTTAGTAAAAGCAACCTCTTTCTGCAGTCTGCGTTTCTCGTATTGCGCTTGTCTTTTTGTTCACATCATATCACCCTAAAATAGGAGAGAGAAACCCAGAAACCACAAAAGCAAGCACAAAAGCAGTATTTTCCTTTAGTTACTTGTGAGGACGCGTTTTGAAGCCCTATGACATGCTATGTGTTTATTATGTTTTGAAGCCCTGTAACAACATTGCCACCCAGGTGCTCTCCAGCCTGCTGGAGATTGCTGAATGGAGATACTATTACCACTCACCTTTTTTCTGAAGGAGTGGATCTAAGGGGGCAACTTCCCTTCCCTTTTGAGGATCATGTGAACAAAACATAGAATCATTCCTGCTGGAAACACTGGATCCATAAATACCTGAAATTTAGGAAATTTTCTTTCTACTGATTTGAATAGACTTTGTATTGGACCTTGTTGCCAATATCGACAGATTTTTAGCAGTTCTTTGGGAATGTGATTATCAAAAAATTGATTCCAATAAATAGCTGGCAACAACAAATGAGAAAAAATACAAAAAAGGTTGAAAGGAATGAGATTGATACCATCTTGAGCAAAAGGTATCTCATCTACTTCTGTCTGTGGGGCCACAATTAACTAGAAGAGCTTATTCTGGTTGGTGACAGTCTAGAAATCAGCATCAGTCACCTCTGTGCAAACCTTTTTGTCAAGCGCTTAATCTGTGTCTGGCCTTCTAAAAAATTGGATGTGACAGAGTTAGTCTGACTCTGTTAGGGAAAAAGCTTCCATTTCACATGCCAGTGTAGATAAAAGCACACACATTTGTGCATAATTTACTGTGCTCATTGTTTTTTTCTATCTAATCTAATCTAATCTAATCTAATCTAATCTAATCTAATCTAATCCATCACTATGATCAAGTGACCAGGAAACTTCTTCTGGTACAAATTTAGTTTTAAAAACTATTTTATGGGTTAGCAAATACAACTCCAAACAAAGAACAGTACCAGAAATACTTTAACTCAGCAAGAGATGGATAGAGGACTGGGAAGCAAAAGGGAAATCGCTCATATTTTTAAACAATTCCCTTAGACATTTCTTAATGGATCTTTCTTGATTGTAGCGGAGTATCACATCTGTGGTAAAATAGTAAAAAGTGGCGTCACTCGAAGTCACAGACTGTTCCTGGGGTCTAACTCTTGAAGTTCTGGGAACTAACTAGAAAAGTAAGAAATGTTCACAAATGCTCTTGGTTGTTGTAGAAAATTCAGACTGACTACCTTTTGGAAGAAATAGTATAATGTTTTAAGGGTGTTTGTTTATTTTTAAACGTCTAGGGATTCTAGGGGCTTTCATTAATATAGGTGCTTTCACATAACCACTGATTAATTTCTTAATCACTGACTGGAAAATACCTGCTGAAAATTTGTGCTGCAACATTTATTGACACTCTACGTTGTCTCTGAATAATTGCTGAATGTATTTTATATGCATTTGGAATTGATTAACCTTCTTGCTTGGGGGAAGGAGAACCAGGGTTTTAATTGTAGGGGATAACACTGACAATTTTGAAGCCAGGTCAGAGTTTTGGTTCACACAGGGACAAGCATGTGGTTTTGTGCAGGTTCCTGCACAACCAAGGGTAACAAAACTTTATTGAATTCCATATCCTCAGACAGTCACTAGGCCATCAATAGAAAAAAAGGAAGAAAAAGTCGTGCTTTTAACAAGTCTGTACACCCTACAAGTTAGAAAACCTTATAAAACACTGTCATTGATTTAGTTCACCCAGAGCCCTGATCTGTTTGTTCTCATCTTTTCTATATCCCAGTCAATACTTAGCAGGGAAAACAGTGTGAAAACCACTTTTTGTTACAGTCATGAAATGGGAATTCCTAATCAGTAAAGACGACAACAGCAATTTTTATATGGATGCAACCACTTAAATTAGTACTGACATTTGTTGCCCATAAATGCATGAAATATCGAGTCTAATTTGGTAAAATATAATAAAATTCTAAGGACCTCAATCCATTTAAAACCAAATAAAACCTATTGCTTGACGCACAGTAAAAGGTTTTACAATTATGACATTATTACATAATGGTTCCCAGAAGCACTTTTGCAGCTAAATCCCTGCCATGATTTCCATTGCCAAGCCTGCCTTGGAGGGATTTATAAATCTCATTATTTCAGTTCCTACTGTACTCTGCTCTATGGGAGCATTTGCACTATGTAACAGCTCAGGTCTCCATTTTGTTCTTCTTGTAGACCCAAACTGTCTTAGACTTTGGTTCCCTTCTCCATTTACAGCTCAGCTGGGACACTAATTGCAAAAAATACATGAAGGCTTTTGCGGTCAAGAAAAATCTGTGGCTACAGTGTCACTGTAGGCTTTGGTTATCCCTGCCAGTGAGCTCCAGCGCTGAGACACAGAGCCTGTCACAAGTTCTCTGAACAGCAACTAGCACGTTCACTTAAACTCACTCCTGGTAAGAAACTATATAATTATCACCATTAGAAATGACTATCACTTACCTTCCCTGGAGATTAGAACAAACACCTCTGGAGCCCAGGTGCCAGAGGTGAACAGGCAAACTGACCCCAGATGCCAAAAATCAACAGTGAACACATCTACTTATGAAAGCCAAGCTCTTCTTGCAAGAGCATGACTTTGCTTTAAGTCACATCTTGTTAAATTACATTTTTGTTACATGCTGATGCTCACACCAAGAGTGGTACCAGTAACAAGAGTGCTCAAAATGATTTTGTGCTTCACTAAAAATAGTCACTTTACTAATCCTTCCTTAGTACCACATGAATTCTTAAGGACACTTCCCTTTCCCCCCCAAATCATGCATGAATCATATCACTTTTGTCCATGTTTTTTATCACTGAAAAATACTGATTTCTCCAAGGCCTGCAGGTTCATCTGAGTTACTGCCAAGGAAAAAGGATGGAACTGGGATAAAAAATATTCTAGAAGGAGATGGCCTTGAAAACTCCAATTTTGCTCTTCATCAAGGAACTTCACTCACAAGCAGTTTATACAGATTCATTTTATAATAGCCAAGCAAAGCAAAAGTAATGCAATATTTGGCCTGTTTGTGGTGTTGGGTGGAGGGTGTAGTACAAGGCAAGGATCAGAAGACCTGCCAGAAGCTGCAAAGTTAGGCATATCTTGGAGAGATTTAATTGTATTTTTTGTTGGAGGTTTCACATTTCAATGTTCTTTTTTTCTCAGACACTTGTTTTATTGATTATCTTAAGAATCTTCCTGTGTAAAATAGTGAAAATTTATGTAATTTCTTTAGGTTTGTGGTTTCAATTCTGGTTTCCTCCAGTGGGGAAAAAAGTCACTAATAAATGTTTGTGTTGTATTTTGGGGAAAGGCAAAGTAGTCCCCTCTGTAATGTGGGTGCAATTTGACAACCTGAACACAGGTGTTTCCTCAGTGTGCTATTAACAACTGATAAAGAATACCTAGAACATTTGACTCCTGGAGTTTTCACTGAAGCCTGAAAGAAATTAGAGCTTCTAAAAGCAATTGTAAGTATTTTCCCTCTGTGACAGCTGATTCAATTACCACAAATCCCTTCAAGCAAATGCTTCAATCAGCTCTGGCTGTACATGCAGACAGATTTTAATTTCAGTACAGTACAGAATAAAGCAAAAAGTGTAATGTAAATATTTGTCTCAAGTACACTGGATCCTTTCTGTAAGTTCAGGGTAAAGGTGTTCTGCACTCTCAGGAGTAGCAGTTTCTTGCCACATAACAGCAGAAGATGATTACTAAAGACTGTAACAATCAGAAGGGTTAAGCAATAGAGAACTACTCACTGCTGTTGCATAGGAATAAAATTAGCTAAACACTTATGAAGAAAATGGTCTGGAAAAATGTTTTTAAAGAATGTAAGTATTTCCTACTGGTTGTTCTTTAAAGTTTATCTAGAATTATTTTGCGCCATGAAAATTTGAAGACCACAGAAAGAATTTCCTTTGGTTTTCCTCACCTGACTGGCAGGCATCTCTCCAATCACTGCCTCATAAGGAGGGGGCAGCTCACTTGGATACAGCATTCCCGGGCTATTAATGGTTACTTCATATAAAGCACCAAACGGGGAATGAGGGAAGTCCAAATGGAGACTTCTACATAAAAACATAAACAAGCAAACAATTAACAAACGGCATTGGATCTATTACCTACACCACAGTGATATTATGACTTCTCTGAATTCAAAGCCAATACGCTACAAAGAACTACATTCAAGAAATTTATTGGACATCCAAAATGAAGCCCTTGTTCACAGGGTAGCTTTAACAACGGTTTTCGTTTAGGATGCCAGCCATCTTTACCAGCCTGTTTTGCCATCATTAATGTCCTTCACTACTCCAAATAAATACATGTTAATTGCAATGATTTCCTTAAAAAATTAAATCTCATACTCAACTTCAAATGTACAGAGGAATCACTTCCAAAAGGATCTTTGCTCAAAGCTCAGGCAAGGCTAAGATATCCTTGTCTTAGCTAAGTTCAATCATTTCTCTATTGCAGCAGTGCTTTATCACAAATATTTCCAGACGTAGCCTAACAAGTTTGCAAAAAACCATTATGTGATCTCTCTGGAAAAGAAGAGCCTAATGCAAGTGGAGGACATTATTTGGCTTTGCATTCTTTGAAAGAGCTCCTCAGCCCACAGCTCAGAACCCAGCGCTGACTGCGACAGGGAAGGAGAATCACCTCTGTGCCTCGCCCACGGGTGTGCAGGTGTACTCCGGGGGGTAGTAGGGAGGGGGGGGGATTGGTGGGATGAACTCATCAAAATCCAAGGTTTGGTGCAGGACAGTTCCATGCGGAGTCATGCAGTCAGGATTGGCAGAATGTGGCCTCTGTGGCAGAAACTGAAAATGAACAGGTAAAGTTCCTTCAGATGGTAGAAACATCATCACCAGTATCAACAATTTTAATAAAAGGCCAATATTTGTGACCCTGACCAATACCAAATTCATGAACACCCAAGCTGAAATGAAAAAGGCACTTCTGGGAGCATAAGAATATTTGTGATCAGTGAGGAGGGTGAGTTAGATTGCCAAAATACAGCACAAGGTTCTACTAAAGACAGAGAGGCCGTGGGCTGCCACTCAGTCACTCTTAGGATGCAGGACTCAGACATTTACCAATTAATGGCTTTTCAAGAAATATTTCTACATTGTATATTGTTTTATTGTAGCCCCACATAATCAGTTCTATTTTAACAACTGATGAAAAATAGATATAACTACTAAAATAACTATTTGCATGTTTTTGTTTCCAATCTGAACTGCCTTGCACTTACAGAGAAAAAAAAACCCCAATGCCAACCCTCAAAACAATCCGAAGTAAAACTAACTAGAAACAGGCTACTACATAGACATTATGTTTTGAATAAAACAACTGGAAATATCCCACCTATTTTTCACTTCCAGTGAAGGGGCTGTTTATAATTATTCTTTATTGTTCTTGTAAAATGAAATATCCTTAATAGCTGTTTGTGGTTTGGTGATACAGACACCGCACACTTAAATGTGGTATAAAGGTTATAAGTACTGGTATGAAAGTAAGAAAAACATTTGCTCCATATACACATCTCAAAACCCAAAAGAAAATAACTATACTGCACAATAAAAAGTAATAATACTGAGAACCACATCAATATTTGTGACAGGAACCTCATCAGCTTCCAGCAGAGCGGGGATTTAAAGAATTTAAAGAATTCCAATACCACTGATAACAGGAACACTCACAAGCGTTCTGGGAAAGACCTGAACTAATTCAAGATCAAATATGGGCCATCCTGAAAATCCCACAACCCACACCTGGCCCTATTTGGCCCCCACGGATCAAAGGGGACTAAAAGACAATCCAAAAGCACAGAATTTTTTCTTCTCCAGGCAAACTTCTGCTGTCATATCACTTTTCTTGGATCAGCAGATGACTTGATTTTCAGCTCCTGCCTTCTAAAACAAGCCAGCTAAGAAACTTTGCTGAAGGCACATTTCTTTTTTAGACTGGAACAAGACAACATATGTTTTTGTACTGTTGGCTCATTACATCACTGTTTGTTTAAATCCATGATAAAAATTTGGGAAGCAGTAAAATAAAAAGGAAAATGTTTATGCTTAGGAGACCCAGCAAATAGAAAGCAAATTACCTTCATCTTTAATATCACAGTTCTACATTGATCACTTTTTGAAATTTAACTTGGTGTAGTTCTGTGGAATTTATATTACCACAGAAATAATTGGTCCTTTGTGTTTTAAAGCTTGAGTTACATGTTAGTTCTATTAAACTCACCCTATGTATGTTGTTTCAAAGGTCAGAGCTGTAATAATACAGCGCAGCAGAGGGTCAGGAGGACCAATATCAACTGTTTGTGAAAATGAAGTATTAGCTGCTCACTGATCAGCTCTCCAGAGATATTTCCACACATAACTATTAATAAAGAACCTCCTCTGCAGAATGTGTTATTTCCTTACATCCTACAGCCTACCAAGGACTTTCAGCCATTGTGTTCTACTCACAGCATAGAAACAAAGACATGGCTTCAGTTTGATTTACTCGTAGTTATGTGAAATGTCTGATGCTCTTTCATCCCCCATGTGAGGTGGGATGCTTTTATCCCAGGTACTATCAGACATTTCTCTATGCGGCTTACAAAAAAAACCCCAAAACCTTTCTTGCAGTCATTTGGTCTAAACTCATTTGATCTTTCAACAGCCATTTCCCAAAGTGTAAAATTACATTAATATCAACCATTAAACTACAAATTTCTGCCCTAAGCAATCATTGGTCTGCTACCATCTCAAATACATGGAAGAATCTTTTAGGAAAAAAGGAAGGAAGCAAGATAAACTTCAACATAATTATCTAAAACCTGCAATCATTTATCATAATGGAAACAAGTATCTGAATACTCTGGGTCACATTTTGTACGTATTTGACTCCACCAAACTTGGGATTGCCCTCATTTTCCTAAAAGAGTTGATAATTTGGGTCATTTTTACAGTTTGGAAACAAAACAATTTTAATTTACAATTTCCTTGACCTTCTCCCAGAGTGTTTCCACACTGCCATGGACCCCAAGCTTTGGTTTGCAGCAGAGACCTTGCAGCTCCATTCCCTCAGTCCTGGAGTTCCCTGCAGCTGGATCCCTTCAGTCTCATATTGGGAGTGATACTCTCACCGCTGTCAGCACAGGGCAATTAAACACAGGGCACTTTCACAGCAGCTGAACCATCAGCACACACTTTGTGGGACATGACAGAAGGGAGAGGTTTTACACAGGGCAGAAGGGGCTGTGGTTCCAGGAGGAGAAGACCTAATGCTTGGATGCAGTTCAGTTGAACAGCAGAATTATCTGCATCCCTTTCCAGATCCGGCAATACAAACCATGGCAACGAACCGTGACCAACACTTGACAACGAGCAGCAGAATGGACATGAAAATACACAAGTTTGGGGGGTGTTTATAAACAACAGTTTACCTGTGTGATATCATCCTGCTGGAAGGCACAGAAATTAAAGTGAAAAAGGCTGTAAGAGGGAAACTAGCAGGAAATGAAACAATAGCAAATATAAGGGATTACCACAAAGAACAGACATCCTTGAGAAAACAATTGAAAGCTGGTAAGTGGGAATTAAGTCATTTTTTATTTCATACTATGTTATCTACTGATCTCTGCTAGCCTGCAAAAGCTCATTCTTTCTACAGGAAAATGTATTTTAAAAATCTTCAAGAGTTAGTCTCAAATAGTGAAGTCTGGCAGGGTTTCAACAAAGGCTTAATACAAATTTCATAGCATAAAAAAAGACAGTAATAAAATGCAAAGAGCTGAGAAAGCTGAAGAAACACTGACAAATACTTTCACACAGAAACACACATTTCTGGTATTAGAAGACAGCTGTTACCAAGTAATCAGTCTCAAGATACTGATGTCAAGTGGGACAGGCAACAAAAAGAACCACCAAGCAGAAAATGGGGATGGCCTGTTCAGTCACCAGGATAAACAGGACCAAGTTGCACTCAGTATCATGTCAAAAACTACAGCTCACACTATGGAACAACTCACACAGTGGGTCTCCCAGCCAGCCTTGGGATTAAACTAGTGGCCACTGCAGAAGCAATGGATAGAAAATGGTTGCAGACACAGATAAACAGCACATAGCATCTCTGGTAAATGCTAAACTCCCAACTGCATTAAAAGCTTAGTGAAAATCAACAGATACTTCAAACATATTTGCTAGAAAGAAAGAGAAAACCCATGGCTGTGGAAATCCAAAAGACTCAACCATTTCTGTTACCCTCCTAGAGCTGTTCGATGCTGCGAGCTTTAAGAAATCTGACAGGCAAAGAAATACAGATCTGGAATTCATGCTCTTCTTTTAGGAAACAGCTGACCTTATGTTTGAAGCTTGGCATTCAAACTATGACACTCACACAGGTGTATTCTCATCCTGGGCCTTACTTTAGTGTGCGAAACGTGTCTGATACCAGATGGGCATTGCACAGACCAGTGCATGTGCTAAAGGGATGTGCAACACGGAGCACACAGCCACCACAGACCTTGGAGTGTTTTCACTGGGCACGTCTGACTTGGACAGAGTTGAACAGCCTGATTTCAACAGCCCTCATAGTGAGGACTACTTAATGTTTTTATTTTTGTCAGCAGTTACAAAGGAGGAGTGAAACGTGCTTTCTGTCTGGTTGCAGCAGGGTAAACAAGAAAGCTGCAAAACACTATAAACCCACTCCTTGGACCTGCATTCAATACAGCAGTTTGCCATGGCGGCAGCAGCAGCCAAGTCGTTAGGAAGCCGAGAATTAAAAGCACAAATGCTAGAAGTTCCCCACTTCCAGAAGAGGTAATGTTTTTGGAAAATGCAGTTATGCTCAACAGTCCATTGCCATAGTACTGAGAATTCCATACAGCCAGCAATGGGGCTGGACACCAGTGACCTCCTCTGCCAGCTCACAGGCTGCAGCCAGACACACCAGCTATCCCTGCCCAGTGAAGAATAACACGTCTTCTCTCAGTGTTTAACTTTTCCAGGTGGAATAAACACCATTGCATAGATATGTGTAAAACTGTGAAACTCTTTCTCTTTTTGTCAGACTGAATTTCCAGCTCTTCACTGAAAGGTTGTCTCCAAGTTGGTCACTGAAGTGATCAGGAGGTATTATCATGTTCTGAGTATTCTGAGTACACTGAGGTAAAAGCTGATGGAGGAGACCCAGTTAAGGAACTGAAGAAACAGCAGGTAAGACCCGTCAATAAAATTCTCTGTAGAAACAGTTCCTCATGTGATACCATGTGGTCCATCCTTCTGCCCAAGGTATGTGAGACCAACAGCTCTGCACCGGGATTCCCAGCTGTGGGGCCTCCCCACCAAACATCAGCAAAGACATCCTGTGCTCTGTGCATCCTGCAGCTGCTCAGCACCACTGACCCACGTAAATGCCAGTGCTGGGAGTCACTGCTCAGCAATTACAGCTTATCTAAGCCACAACTCCCATATATCAGTTTGTGCCTGGTGCTCTAAGGGAAACTTATCTGGAGTTTTTCCTACACCTGCATGTAATTACATCTGCCTTCCATATCACATTTATTAATTCTACTGTATAGCTTCGAAATCAGTCCTTTAGAGACCCCAGAGTTCATTATTCTCATTTCAGTCATTTATAAAAATCTGCTGATTTTTGTGAACGGGAAATAAATATTTCTAATTGCATATAATTAAATACTGGCATGTTACCCTGAGTAAAAGCTCTGTGCAATACACTCAGGTCTATAATTCTGTCTTCAATTAACTGTCCTCCTGGACAGGCTGCTGTTTTCCTTTTCTGAAACACTGGAATCAGTATCTGCTGAAGGGAAGTAGAGTAATTGTCTACAAGAACAGAAGGACCATGAGTGACTCTTCTAATTTGTCCCTGATATTAAAGGGAAATTATGAGACAGAAGATATTTTGATAAGGAAAACACATTCAGATTTTTCTGCTCAGTTGTTTCCGGTTGCTGCTCTTATAACCATCACAAGCCATTAGCTCTGTAGCCTCAGGGCATTGCTCTGTGATATCTTTTTTGCAGCACTGACCATATTTTAGTCCTAAATATTAAATATTCTCATTCTACCAATAAAATGTTTGATGAAAAATGGTACATTTGCATTTATGCTGGATGCGAGGGGAGATTTATGCAACCATATTTATGTTTAGGATCTTCCTGTGGACGTATGTCATTCCCAATGCATATTTCTAAAGGGACTGTCATCTGGGTTTTACAGTACCTGTAAGTGAACTTTGTGACCAAAAAAGGATTATTTAGGTTTTGATGTAATTAGATTAAATAATAAATGATATGTAATACGTAAGATCAATTCTCACTTAAGCGTCATCCTGCGGAGGTGTTTTTTTTTTAATTACTATTTCTCCAGAATATGGGGGTTAAACAATGCCAGCAAGATATCACCCTCAAACAGAGATGCTTTCTGTGAGGTGTTTGATTAAAAATATTAACTACAGCCTATTAAGATAATGACATGCTGAATTATCATTAGGACTGATGAAAATAGTAATTAAACGTTACAGCTTGCATGTGTCATCATTACCTTATTTTCTTTACAAAATAACAGATGGTTTTAGGTATCACACAACACGAACAGTTACCAACAGTGATGGTGATAAAATCAGAACACACTCAATGGTATCAGTGCCAGCACTTCTAAGATAAGAGCTGTATAAACATATCCGGAGTGGAAGGAGGACTGGAATAGGCGTAATTCATGCTTTAGCTTGGCCACAGTGGGTGTAATATCTTGTATTTCTTACTTTAATCCAGGCAGCTACCTTTTGAAGAAAACAGGGTGCATTTTTGCAGTAGCCATTCATCAGACAAGATGCAAACTGAAGCTGCCTCAGGCAACAAATGAAATATCATGGAAGTGACAGTTTGGTTATTAAGAGAGGTTTCTTCACATTAAAGAGCCTTGATATGATCTGATTTGATTCACATTTATCTCCTGGAGGGGTGTGTACACAGAAAGAACAATTCTGGGAAGCCCTGTAATGGAGTGCAGCCTTAAACTCTCCAGTGAAACACAACAAATGCCTTTTCAGTCTTTAGCTATGGTACCACTTTCCCTTGCAGCTTTAGTACAATTGGTAGGGTTTCTTTGCCTGAGCAAATGGATATACTTAACACACTGAGAGAGGTTAAAGTGAAATGGAAATTTCAGGTCAACCCAAATGATGAACAATCTAGGAAAAAACCCCAAAAAATATAAAGCAATAAAACCACTTTGAAGTATTTTGCAGGTGTTTTTTTTTTTTCCTTAACACTTGAAATAAAATATTTGTTAGGTGGACTGTCCTTAAACAACAACAAAAAAACCTCTTCAAATTCACTGGAAAATTTAAACTGTGCTCACTACTGGACAGCTTGTGTTTGTGTTTTTAGGATGTTTTTCCTGAAGGTTGGGATGTCAGAAAACAGCAGTTTCCAGTAAAATACATCAGTTTTCCTGTATGAATCAAGACAGTTGCTGTACGCAAAATTCATCAACAAAGCACAAAATCACAGAATCTTTGCTGCGGATTTTCTTGAAATTGTTATACTTGCTTTTTGTTGCTAAGCAATAAATTGGAATTCTTTGAATTTGCAAAAATTACGATTCCAACGGATTAATTTCTGAGACAAGAACACTAACACAGCAGAGGAATCACAGAACTGATTGCTCTAAGGATAACCTAATGACATCCAAGGAGGGTGTTCCCTATTGCCTCCCCTTGCTACAGGAGAGCCTACAGAGCTCTTGAATACTGTAGAACAGAGTAAAACTATCAGCACAATAACGAAAACCTTTTCAGCTATGAGCAGTGGTATCTCTTGCTGCTGCTGTCCAACTTCCAACATGGTACAACCCAGCTAAGAGAAGATGCAGCATCAGTGGAAAGTAAAAGGAAAAAGCATAAATCTGCATGAACAAGCAAGAGAAAAGGAAGTTAATCAGATTTCTGGGTGTAGTAGAGCAAAGGGCAACTGCAGATCATGGGACAATAGGCTGAAAGTAGTGAAAGAAAAAGAAATCCTCAGGTGAGAGTTCAGCTGGTCTAAGTCAGCGTAGCCCCAGGGAAGTTACGCTCACTTAGGCCTGGCAGGAATCTGGCTCAGCAACCTGAAAAAAGAAAGGGAAAAACTGATAAACAAGAAAAGACTGGGATAGAGCAGAAATATAAATATATATATTTCCCTTCTTCCAGGGAGAGGGAAGAAATTTCTTGCCGATGGAGCTGAAAGGGTGGGAGAACGGACAACTAAGCAGGAAGACAGAAAGCTGGAAACACAAAGCATAGGAAACAAGAAATTAACATAATAGCAGCATTGCCAGGTGGGAAAGAAAGAATCTTAAAGACATCAAGAATGAGGTGGCAGAGAGAGAAATTACGTGCTTTTTAAGGAATTTGACTTCCTATTGAGGTTACTGCTTCTTGCATATGCCCATCAGAAGCACTTTAATATTGCTCTTGGTTCATTGTTATCTATTCGTTTTTATTCTTCTGACAGTGCTAAATACCATTCAGTGTAGATCAAGATTCTTGGAATATACACTTCTGGACCACTGCTACCATTTTTCCACTAGACTTTCGATAAACTCTTCATCTCCCCATCATCACTGCAAGGTGAAAAAGTTCTTCAGTCAATGGGCATTCTTGTAGCCAATATGGATGGGGAGAGTGTGTGAAAAGAAAGAATACCCAAAATATGATAAAAACCCTTTAACATTTAAAATATAAGAGTCATCAGCTGAAATTATTATTTCTGCTAATTGTTTTGCATCCATAGTAGTGTTATTAAATAAGCACTGTTTACAAGCCTCTACAAGCCTGCACAACATGCACACACAGAGCCCTATAGCAAAAATGCATTTATGTACTATTTGTAGTAATTACCTAAACAAATGAGCCTAACTAATTATACCCATTACTATGTGAAGCAAACACCAGATCCCAGACTGAAGATATTCTTTAAGTGGGTTTGAAACCCGGTGACTGGAACACTTGTCTAGAAAGGACAGCGCTATCTCTGTAATTCATGCACTTAAATCGATATCCATGGCATCCAGTGTATTTCTATTTATTTACTTATTTTTAAAACAACCATGCCTGCATGGCAGGCTAGACGACTTTTCTGTGTTGTTTAAATGGTTTGCAGCTAACTCGCTGGGCCAGTCTTCCATCCATGCAAACTTTTCCAATCCAAGAGGTACAAATGGCTAATATTGGATTTATGTTTGCCCTCGCTTATTAAGCAGGACATTTCCTAGATTAATCAGCAATAGAGCAAGGTTACAAGCAGTGTAGCTGGCCTGAAAAATACAAAGGTTTTTAATTTTATTTTTTTTTTACATTGGAACCCTGTGAATCCCAACATCCATTTGGAATAGGAAAGCTCCCTTTGTCCAACCAAAGCTAGACAGTATTCAGTGATGCAGCTGACTATGCAGAAGACTAATGATTCTTTTCCCTCTTGTTTTGAATACAAATGCTACTCTGAGGATGAACATATGTGTTTTCCTTATGAAAACACAGTTATTGGCACAGGGCTGTGAAAAGTTCCAGTTTTGAGCTTATACTTCTCATCCTCCGTAGTTCTCATACCAATCTAGTAGTGAAAACCAGGCTCTTAAAGCCAAGCAATTGCTCTGGGGAGTGTGGAAACTGGAGATTATATACAAGTGATGACAGCAAATATAAGGTGCATCTGTAACTGAATCTCATTGATAACCTCATTAACAAAATTAACACCTCCCAATTGCAAAATCCTGATCATAACACTCCACTATAATACATAAACATTAAAACACAGCAGCTCCTCATGCTGCATACGTCTATATACTATATTTATATAGATGTATGCAGACAAAAAAATACACCCACGTACACACACACTCTAACACTACACAGAGACACACAAATAGGCGTAAGTTTGTAAGCAAAGAGTAGGTGCAAATGAATACCCACAGAGGAGGACACTGTTATGCTGGACAAGCCCTGTGTTGTCACTGAAACGTACTCACCATTTGCAGAAGATCAGAAGAAACCATCTGCATGCAACACATTGCTGTTGCCAAAGCACAGACAATGGTGGAGATGATATTGAGAGCGCACACACTGAACAACAGGTCCTGCGAAGAGACATCAGCAGAATATCATCTCTTACCTCAGGGACACAAAGGACAGGAAATGCTTGAGCAATTTGATAACAAACACTGTCAGCTGCTATTGATTAATATGGTCTCAAATCACTGGGTAGAACTCATTTACCTTGTAATCTTTTTCAGGTAGCAATCCACAAAGGCAGCAATTACAGAAACAAACATCTTCCCTTTCCCACTCTCACAACACATTTGCTATTAGATATTTCCTCAGAAATACTAATATTTAAATTTCCTCGTTCCCCAAAAAGACAAACCACTCTTTCACAGTTGACTCCAAGCTGCAGCTATCACAAGAAAGATACTATGAAAGACACTTCTGATTAAAAATGACATGCAGAAATATTATTGCTCTGAGTAGTTGAAATCTACAACTTAGGGTTCTGTGTTAAAAAAATTCTAGTATGAAATAGAGACTTATCCTGTGTCAGAAACTCGATGCATCTGAAATATTTTTATGCATGAGAGAAAAGCAGTGATTATAAATCCAGACATTTCACCTTCTACTAATGAACTGAGTGCCTATGGTCATATTGTTGGCTTGGTTTTTTTTAAAAGAAAAATAAGTTTAAAATAGAATGGAGAGTATTGGTTTAACAAGGAGAACAAAAGAAAAGAAACACTTGAATTAAAATGGAACATCTTTGTATCAATGGTGTCATTAAAAATAAACCGTCCATCTCTCTTCCAGTCATTGGATTTGTATTTACTTTCTCCACAGCCAGTGAAAAGACAAGAATTTCATGTGCTGGCAACACTTCAAAACTACTACAATCCTTGTACACCAACTGTGCGGCCGCTGGGGTTGTTGTGTGGTTCAGTTCTTTGAACAGCCAGCAGAAGCATTTGAGAAAAAGCACCAGAGAGAACAGATGAAAAACTAAATCAAAATTGCTACAATACCATGAGTAAAAAACACTTACTGTCTAAAGAACATACCATAGGATCTAAGTTTAAAAGAATATTTCATTCACTGACAATGCATGAAATAACTGCCATGCTATAAAATGCTTTGTTTTCCCAGCAGTTCTGAAACCAATGATAGAAAGGTGCAGATTTACTCCTGCCACTGGAATTGCTTGCTCCTCAAGTGACCTTCATCTGAAGATGGAAATGCCCGCCATAGGGACCAGGCAGACAATAAAAGGGCCAACAAGTTTTAGTCATTTAATTAATTACAGAGCCAGATTTGCTCTTGCTGATGTGGTCAGGAGTTTTCTGTCTTCTTGGCCAGCCCCTCAGCCAGGGGAATAATGAACCATCAGCATTAACAGCAAAATACTGGAAGGGCCAATCCCTAACTCACTCACAGAAGGGGATACAGGGCACTCACTCAATATCATGCAGACCCCCTTAGAGCATTCAAATGGAGGTGAACAGGCAAAGTGATCCCCGGAGATTCAATTATTGAAGAGTGGCAAAAATTGGAGATTGAGATCCTTCATGCTCTGCTTTCCATATGCAAACCTGGGTAAAGAACACTGAGGCAGAGACAAGATCTAGGGTAGGAAATAGGACAATTTCCTAGCAGGAAGAAACTACATTCATTGCCTACTACAGCCATGTAAATACAAAAATCGTAGGCAATCTGAGCGCATAACTGAATACCATTTATGCTACATAACAAAATCAAAGTTTTAAATGAGGATTCAAAGCATCTTTAAGACCCTCATACAACTTTACACGTCCCTGGACAGACTTGACTGTGCCTCTAAGTCTCATGACAGATGTTTCTTTGATCTGTTCCTACAGATCCCACAGCTTCATCCCACTATTCCAGTGTTTATTTTTACCATCAGTGTCCTGGTTATGTCCATCCCACAGATGAAACCCATGGCTTCTTTTCTTACATAGCTGTTGAGAACAGGCTGTTACACAGCAGACTTTTATACCTTTGAACTCTGTTTTCACTCTCGAAGCCTTTTCCACCTTCAGTGCATGACATATTAACACCATTTTCTCCAATTCTCGACTGAAATCAACTTTCTAGGCCCCTGATCATTTTTATTAATTTAATTTGTTTCACCTCACCTGGGTCCACATTTTTCCTTAAATGCAGAATCCTAAACTAGGCACAACTGAAAGCCTTGCAAACACTGACTCTGGTGTGAGAATTATTTCTTGTGCCTTGCAGGCTCCACTCATCCTCACCCACTCTGAGACTTTCCTTGGCACCCTGGGACAGCTGGGCTATGTTTGTTATTCACCATTATGGTTTTGATGTAGGGCAGGGATTACTGCCCGCAGCAATAGCAGCCTCTTTCCACGCACTCTTTTCCAGGCTAAGCACACAACAATTCCTGTTTCTGCTTCAATCTCGTTGAAGGCGAAGGTAAAACTAGCAAACTCCAAATGCAGGGATGCAGAGTTTTAATGATTTCATAAAGATCAATATGGAGCAGATATCTAGCAGCCAGAAAATGTAAAAAGGCAGTGAAATTAAACAACGAGATGGAAAATATTGTAAGTTTAAAATTTTAACACAGACAGTAGTAACTGTGCAATGATTGTGGAATCACCACCACCACTAGATATTTCTTAAGGCAAGACTGCTTCTTTATTTGTTTTGGCTTTTTTATCCTAAGGCCTTTTTCAACTCAAACAGGCATCAAGCCACAATCCACCCTTCTCCTCTGCTCCCCACTCCCCCAACCCTCCCCAAACATTAATCAGCCTCAGGCAATTTACCATTTTCAGGAAATTCACTCCCTGTGCCCTGTAGAAAAAATAATTAAGTGATCCATGACACTCATTTATTCAGCTATAGATAAAAAGTTAGCAAGAGCTAAAGCCCTCCACGGCCAAAGATGCTGCCAGAAGGACAGGGTACGTGCTCACAGATGGCAGCCCGAACCAACATGACAATTAAGACGTCCTTTAGGAAATGTCTGTGAAAAAGCAGTAACCACAACAGGGCCAGTCATAACTCCCCACTGCCCCAGCCAGCTATATTTATAGGTGTCTAAAGGAGCAGGAAATCTGTATTAAATACAAAATCAGGGAGCTTTAGTAACAGATCTTTAGTGGACATCTACCAGAACACTAATCAGAACACACAACACGTGAATCTCTAATGGCAGGAAATACAATTCTCTGCTCCTCAGAAATGGCTGAACCAATTTTCTCTTAGCTGCTGTCTTTGTCTTTTTAACACAAAAGTCTGATTCTTCAGCATGTTTATATGATAATTAATGCCCTGATAAGTATAGTGTACTAGGTAGAATTATCCTTCTACAGGTTACGTATGCAATTTTCTTCCTACACTTTAGCTCACTAACTGCAGAGGACACAAATCCCCTTCAGAGCGGAATCAGCTGACAGAACGGCCTGGAACCACGTCTAGTCCAGATCTACACCCACAGGAGTCAGACAGCATAGTGAGCTGCTTCTCTGTGCCCACTGATTTTCCCAAGTAGGTCCCTCATTAAATCTTAAAAGTGGAACTAAAATTTAATATTGACAGTGAAAAAAGCAAGATTTCGTGGTTGCAGTATTCCATTTATATCACAATTTGAACAATTACCAAATTAATGGTGCCAGCTCCTGCATTACTGTTCATCATGCTTTCCCTCCATAACAACAGACACCTTTGACTTATGCTGTGGTCCCAAAGGATATCTGTGCATTCCCCCAGGATACCTGTGCATTCTCAAATCTTCCTCATAGTATCATTTTCCATGTGTCTAACTTAAGGACAGAACATCTATTTTTTCTTTTTCCTAATTCAAGCTGTTTTCACTATTATTCTTTTGACACTGTTTTTGTGCTACTGCATCTCAGTTCTTCCTTTACTAGCACAATTAAAATAATACATAAATGTGTAGTCCAAAACCCTACAGAACACATTATAATAGGAGACGTACTACAAAACCTGAGTATTATTTAAAATCTGAATGTTTAATTGCAATATTTTTAATATTCTGTATTCAAAAATGTAATTTTAAAACACAATTAATTGAGAATATAATATAAAAACTCATACTGCAATATGCTCAAAAAGCAATTTGTCCTAAAAACCGATTTTCCTTGTTTTCCATCAAACTGCTGGGTGATAAAGCAGTCAGATGGTATCAAACTGGAATAAGTAAAAAATTGGTGATTGTCACATCGATAACTCAACTGTAGAAACAATCATTTAACAAAGCAATTTAGAACAGCTGTTAGCACATGCAATTACCTGACAGAAGCAAAGAGATGAGATAGAATCTAAAATGAAAAATGACAATGGCACAAATCCCATCACCCCGTGATGGGCACACTGGCAGAGCTGGGTCCTTTATAACCAGAGAATATTCACTGCACGTATGTTCAGCCTCCTGAAATTCTGTCCTTCAGAACGTCATTTGTACCTCCTATCACAGCAGATATAAAGCAAAACTGGAATAGTATCACTTCACTCTAATGGTGGACCATATCCATAGAGCTCCATCAGCTTAGAAACCAATTCATAACTGAATTTGTCTCTAATATCAGTCATCTTTCAAAACCATCAAGCAAGCCAGACTAAAACAGGAATATTCAAAAGTCAACTCAAATGCAGGCTTTGGTTGATATTTAGTCACTCTCTTGCCTCTTCCCATCATAGCAATAAACTGTACTATAAATTGAGTTACACACATGAACATCGAAGCAGAGAATTTGTCGCTCAGTACAGACCACCCCACACAGATGAAGTACTATTACCTCAAAATATTCACTCTGCCGAGTATGATACAGAAAATTAATCAGCTGTGCTGCTTACACAGAATTGAGAAACTGTATTTAAACCTGTTTTTCTCTAGAAGGAAACAAAGTACATTCATTTCATTTTATGAGTTCCAGTCTGCTCAACAGTATTGAACTGACAGCTCTTTTTACAACACACTCACATCTTGCTGGCTGAACAGATTATTTTCCTGTGGAAATAAAAGATTTGTAGTCTTTGAGGTTCTTAAGTTCTTGGCACTTTTGAGATCTTAGTCAATATACGATGAAAGAAGCAAAATTAGCTTGCTGATGTGTAAAAAGAACACTCTGTAAGCAGCAGCCTGAACACACAGATCTCAACATCCCCAGCGATCAATGGCTAAAAGCAGCTCCACGGCCACAGCGCTGTGGAGATGATTTCTTTTCTCCTTGATTGACTTCAATTATAGTGCTTCATTTCTTAAACTACTGTATCCTGAAAAGAGATAATGAGCAGCAAAGCTTCTTCACCCATGAAATTAGTGCCAATGTGCCTCTTTTATTTAAGAATTCAAGGACAACAATCCTTTTAACTCAAAATATAACTTCAGTTGTTCTCACTGGATACGTCTGGAAAAACACTGGGAAAATACCTGCTCTAATACAAGAAAGGCTCAAGAATTAATGCCGAGCCAAACGGGTCTCAAACACACATTGCATTGTAACTGGAGAGATGGTCAACATTTAAGGTTTTAAAGTACAGTATAATTCACTATTTTACGATATTTTTAATAAGCAGAGCAAAGCTGCTACTTAAAAATAAACTCAAAAAGGTCTTCTCTGCTTGCATGTAAGTCGGCATACCTTCCAACCAGGTGTCTGCATTAAATTTAGTACTGGGGATATGACAGTTCCAGGCTCCCGAAAGGCTAAGGTTCCATATCATAACTGGACAAGGATGGAATAAACAGATTCCAGCCATTCAAAGAGGCATCTTTTCAGCCATGAGAGAAGTTTTCAACTATATTCAACCATTGCCCACGCTAGGAACAGAAAAAAGTATGAGGAAGGAAAAGTAGCTCAACTACTCAGACGAAAAAGCCCACCCTGACCTGCCCTATTTTTGATGGTCTTGGTGTGGTAAATACACTCTGAATGTAGGGAATATTTTCAGCTGCCTGTAAAGGAACCTGAAACAAGTCCAGCATTTAAAAATCTGATCTGGAATTACTTATTCTGTGCTGAGCTTTATGCAATTTTAAGTAGCTTATGAAGCCTTTCAGGTAAGTAATTCAATAAAATTAATAATATTGCATTTGGTGTTAGAGTAAACCTGAGGAAAGACTGCTCTCACAACTCAAAAGAACATGTTAGGAGCCACCCTCCTCTGTTTTGCAAGTGGAAGCATCTTCTTTTGAAAGAAAAAAATTTAAACATATGAGTAGACTTGGTCATCAGGAAACTCAGTAACAATAAATTTGGATTCAAAGGAGAGGAAAGGAAAGAAAGTATTCACACATAAGCCTGCAAGAGCCAAGCTACATAGATCTCTAATAGAGATGCCTAACTAATGAATGGAATCAGAAACCTGAAAGAGCTATTCACTACTTATATTGTACTTGAATTTTAGCAGCTCCAAACCAAATATTTATGCGGAAGACAGAGGAGGGAATCAGCTTCTCTCCTTGCCTGATAGTCACAAAAGCATTCTACAGATGCACCTTAATTAAAGTAGGAAGCAATTATGCAAATAGCAAACCTATAAATTCACATACATGTCTGCAGGTATTCTGGACTGTGTAAGCTGTTAAAAGTAATCAAAAATATTGGATCATTACTAAACCAAAATAGCATAACATTCTCCTCTTGCTTGTCAGTATCAGAAAGCAATGATATGTTATAAAATAATTCAAACTCCTAAATACCTAACTTCATCCTCTCAAAATGTTGCGTGTTCATCTTCGGTAAGTTCAGAATACCACGAGTTTAGAAAGAAGACAAAATTTTCACAGATGAAAGATGTCAGGAAAATTTAGCCTTTTAACTTTAATTAACACTACAAGAAAAACTCAGTTCCTTAAAATTTCATCCACAAACCAACATACTTCCTGTGGTAAAACCGATTAAGTTGATGTAATCAAAACTTCATCCTAAATCCATCCCATCTGTGGCCATCATCTCATTTTTGGACACCTGATTCTTAATAAATCTTTTAAACTCTTTTAACTAATTTTGTAAATAGGTAGGATTTGCTTGTGCCTTCATTTGGCTTTAATTAAGCCAAGTAGAGGATAAAGCTGTTCTAGAAGTGCAGTTATTGCAAAAAAAATGAAGATACTGGGACACTAACATACTTCAGAAGCACAGATTATTGACCCTGAGTATCCAGAGGAAAGCCAGGAACTTTATTTTCAGGAGAAGAATGCACCAAACAAAAACCCCCACATCTTCTAGTGAAATACAGAAGCCAGGAAGTCTCTCCACTGTAAAACAGGGCAGGCGGATCACACTTGGTTGCCTGCAGATCTTAATGGCAGTTCATCACATCATGCAGGTGTGCTGTTTTCACTGATGTGTGCAAACAAGACTACAAGTATGATCTCTTATAAATACAATTCTAACCCTACCAATTCACCCTCCTTGAGTGGGCTGAGACCCATTACAACAGTGAAATGGCACGGTATTTTTGTCCACTTTACTGTAACACATAGTTTTGTGCTGTAACCCCACTATTCAACTAATCTCAGAAATCAGCACTTATAGATCAGTCAGCATTTGCAATCAATACTCACACCTAGAAATGCACACATGTGCGAGCATACATATCGCAGTGGGGGTTCTTTTATACCCATTAAAATGTTTGACTAGTTTATTCAGGGCTTGAAATGAAGAAGGAAGGAGGACTGATTTATAAAAAAGCACATAGAGATGGTTCATTGCAGAAACAAGAACAACTTTAGAGGCTTTTCAAAGCAATTATAAACCCCCACGCAATATCATGCAGGGCATAGTTAACACACACAGGACCAGGAGCCACTGCTGGTTTTCCTTGTCCTATCTGACTGCCTGGGAACAAGATCAGACAGCTGACAGGTGCTGGACTGCTCTGTTCACAGTGGAGCTCCACAGCTGCTACCACCAAAACCCCACAGGTGACTTAGTGGAAACACCAGCTTTTTACCCCACTTGCAATAAAGAGGAGCATGAAACCTACACAGTGTTATACGTGAAGGTGCATAATCTTAACTCAGCTTCTCTACATCTTCTCTCCCTCTGGCTCTTCAAACAATGGATACAATTGAGCTTTTGGTACTAAAACATCTGTTTCTTTAAAATCACACTGTAGTTGTTAATTGTAATTAAAGAGGATGAGCCTTATCACAGTCAGCTGGTATCTAATGAGCTGTAACTTTTCTTTTTATGAGCTTAGTAGAATGCTGTCCTTAAACTTACAGACAGGAATCAGAGCTAAGTCAGATAGAAAGCAAATGCAGAACTAAAACTGTAAAAGATGCAAAAAGCTTTCTGAAATGGTTATTTTCCTAACTACCCTTTCTTAGATTAAAAGTTCTGAACATAATTAAAATTGCACTCAGACTATCCTCATGGGAACGTCTGTGTTTAAATCCATTCTCTTGTAGTGTGAGTTGTTATGTCAATTCCCTTTATAAATGACTGAGTTACATCTAAGAAGAAATTATATTTTGCACTTGCATTCTGGCTGTTGTATTGGTTAGAATCCTTGTCTTGATTTTCAGCATATGTCACTTGTACTCACTTCATATGCTGACAATGTCCTCCAAAGACAAACAGTTGTTTTCCCTCTCATTAAAGTTTACCTTACTGACATATTTACAGGGAGCAAACATATGCCACCTCAATCTTTATTTTTATGGGATTAGCAAGTCAGCTTTTCCCGAATGACAGGTTCATGTCTCTGCATCTGTCATACTTTGAGGAATGTCCTTCTCCGAAGGTACCTTCCTGTAATACATTTCACTGATGACTGTAATGTTTTGACCAGCAATGGCAAGTTATGCTTCTTTTCCACTTACTAAACTCCTGCTACTCAGTACGTTTTTGCTGTTACCTTTATCATCATTAAAACCTGAGACAGTGTTCTTACCTAATTTTAGGGCCATAAAAAAAAATTTTAACTTCTACCTCAACCTTATTACTTGGTGGTAGATTTTTGCCTATTCTTAAAAAAAGCTGAAGAACATTTAGGTATTTACTACATGCCTTGTATGGGATTTCTACCCGTTTTGATTTTTACAATATATCTTCAAATATCAATAAAACTTCTATAGCTTTCTCAGAAGCCATCCTATAATCTACCTCCCTAAGATCCTTCTCACAATTAATTTTTCTACTTTATTCCATTATTTTCTATTAGTTTTATTACTTTGAAATTGAGAGTCACAGATGCAGAGTTCTGCTGATCATGAAACTAAACCTAGAATGAATGAGTATCTGCATCAGCCTAGGGTTCCTTTTTCTGAGCAGTTCTTTCATTGATTCCTTATTATTTTTCAAAACAATGTACCCTCAATGCCTTCCCATTTGGTGATAATGAAGTCAAGCAATGATGGGAGTAATTACACTGAGCTCTAACTCATAAAATATTCTTAGTATTTGCTCTCAATTTTTCATCTGGGTAGTTGTAACACAAAACGCTACAACACTCAAACTTCTTACAATGCTGCAGGTTTACACGCAGGTCTCCAGCATTACCCAGGAAGAACACTCACTCTTTTCTCCCAAAGTAACACTGCTGCCTCCATGGTAGCAGCACATCACGAAATACCTCGTCATTCTGCAATACTCTGTGTTTCTTCACAGTTCACCACAACATCAATAAACACCAGCTCAGAACAGCAACGTGAACGATACCTCTGCTTGCACCTCCCAGCACATGTCACAGCCAGTTTTAACTTCCGTTTTCTAAATAATCTTTAACAAAACAGTCACCCACACAAGTGCTGATTTTGTGATGAAGATGCTTTTAGCTCATCAGAGTGGATGAAGGCACAGAACAGCAGACGCTGCTCCTTTTGTCACACACTTTGTCTTGCTAAGTTAAAACTGCAATAAACAGTTAATTCCTTCCTAACACACCTTTAGGGTCAGCCTCACTGCATTGCACTCCTGCAGAGGGTTCAGTTTCAGCGTTTCTCCCAGGTTACTGCAGCCTGACGTTTGATGCTGCATTTCACAGCAAACACAGACACCATCACTGTCGAATTTAATCTGTGGAGAAAAGAAAAGGTCAGAAAAAGCACAAATCAACAGAGACACACTTCCCAAAAATGGTGTTTACAGTTACAGTAATGACTACTAAATGCAAAATGAAAATCTCTGTGCAGAATGTTTTCCACTGGTTAATAAAAGCTACAAAAACAGGTAAAATACAGAAGAGGATTCAATGTCAAAGAGTGTTACCTTTTATGCCTCTTTTTGAAAAAAATTTGCTTTCCAGGGGCAGGTGAAACCAGAGTAACTCAACCGAATAAACAGAAAATCATACCCAATGTGGGAAAACCAAAAATAACAGAAAAAGGTCAGAAAATACATGAAGGAGTCATGATCACAAATCAGTCCTTTATTCCCCAAAGTAAAGGTGGAAGCACAGTGGCTGGGTGGTGAGATCTGAATCACCCTGTTACTTACTCTTTTGCATTAAATCCCCTCCAAAATTTCCAGACACGAATTCACAAAAAAAATTCCTAATGCAAATCCACGTTAGCTATTTTTAATTCAAATCCTCCCTAGGATGTTGCCAAATTCCTGAGCAAAAACAGGCACCAGCATTCGTTGTGGAATTTCCTTGCACAGCCTTATACATAGAATCATTTCAACAGAATATTTACTTACTTCTTAAACCTCACAGAATGTTTAAATCGGTCACATGCTCTTAAAAGTTATATGTTTAAATATATGTATTTTTTAGTGCTACCCCTACCAGGCATATGTAGCACTCCCTCCTTACATGCTGGTGACCAGGACAGCAGATGGAAGAGCAAAAATAAGAGTCAATTAAAAGAACATAATAAACTTCTCCAGATGAGGTAGAGATGACTGAATGCTTGCTTACTGTGATGGAAGCATGCTCAGGGCAGGAGCTGTCTCAGGGGACCTCAGCTCCTGAGACTCCAGATTGCCCTCTAGCCAGCACAATTTGTAAAAGGCTTCAGAAAAAACTGGGTATGTAAATTACACCATTTCCCATATTCTCCAAGGCAACACTGGAAATAATTGTCTGTGGCAACTCACACGCTGGTCATACCCTATGCCACAGACACTGCAAAGAAATAAAGAAAAACGTAGTTTGCTCACCTCTATGATAGTTGTGAGGTTTATTTCTCATTAGCATACAATTGAACTACAAAGCAGCTTGAACAATTTCAGACTAGTTCTTTTCCAATTCCTGTAATTTTTAATACTTTCTTTTAAAAAGTGAAAGATCTGAGCAAAACCCAACTAAACGGTTTATGATCAGCTGACCTCAGCTCTTCAAGTCAAGGTAAAATCAAAGCATTGGATCTCACTGGGGAAGTCTTGCTCCCAAAACTTTCTGGAAATCGTTCAGGGATTGAGAAATGCTGCTGAGGAAGTTTGGAATTCACACTTCGAGTTCAGAGCTGTGCCAAGGCCAGGGGCCAGAAGGCTACACCTGGCAAATCAATACAGGCTTCAGCTGCTAAAAAGTTTCTGCAATGAGGAAAATGGACTTCAGACAAAGCTTTCTACTGCAGGATCATCTATTCTGATTCTTGCTGCCCCGTTTAACAAAGGACAGACACTGACTCATGCCATGTATCTGGCATTTCTGATGTGAAATACAGATCCCAGGGCTACCTGTGTCACATCTAATGAACAGGTGTCACAAAGATAAGGCTCAGAAGGCTGGAACAAAATTCCCTGTTTATGAGAGACTCTTAATTCATTCTGAAAGTTGTTCCATAACTTTGTGCTGCCCAGTAGCTTCTTTTAATTCTTAAAAATGAGTTAAAAGCTAATTGTTTAGATGACAGTTCGTGCAAAATATAGGACCATCTTAAGAATCACAGCACATTCAAAATCACCCAAGATTCACAACCACATTGGAAGCATATTATTTTTGGAGAATTTTTATCGATTTGTTGCGCACTTTTTCCTTCCACATTGGTGACCTCTTTGCTGAGTTGTGTTTCTGCAAAGGGGAGCAGAACAAAAGGCTGAAGGTGTCACTGCATTCGTGTTCTCAGCAACACAGCAGCTGAAAGCACTCCTGAGCACCCTGGTCCGGAACGCCCTTCCCTGCCCTGCTGTGGTCTCACACTTGTGCAGACAGGATCAAGAGCTCATGCAGCTATTCTGTGACCTAAACAGTGCCAAAATCAGCTGTTTTTTTATCATTTGGGAAGGAAGGATGAGAAGTGGGTTACTGTTAGCCCGAATCACATCTCAAAGGCCATTCACTGTGTGACTTCATAAACAGAGACAGTAGCACTGACAATAAATCTGCACTGGTACAGGGAGAAGGGGTTGGGATCGCTCCTTCCAGCTGCTGGGCTGGTGTTTGCCTACCTCAGACACAATTACATCAGCAATGCCTCCAAAACTGACTGTGTTTCAATCTCCTTCTAGCTGGCAGAGCTCAAGAATAAAGCATCATTCACTTCATCCCCTGCACATACCCCCACCATCCTGTGCATATTTGTGTCCCACTTCGTGATTCTTACTCATTGTAGAGTTTGTGTGCTTTCCTATTTATGACAGTTGCACAGTACACCCTCATCCAAACCATATTTAAGATTTCAAACTTCAGCCAGAGCTGCCTATATGCATAAATTCTCTTGCAAGTTCATTTCATTTCGTCAAACAGCAGTACTGTTACTTCAAAAGTCATAAAACCCATTAAAACCTGACTTTTATATAGCAGAGAATCAAAAAAGGAAAGGACCTTTTGGATTTATTACAAATACATACACACCCTCTCACAGGCCTTCTGTTACTTCATCTGTATCAATTCATCAAATTTTGTCAATGCTGCTGAAAAGAAGCTTCTTTGGCTGCTAAGTGCACACACATTCTCCCCTAACAGGGCAAATCAGGAATCAGTTAATACTGTTACTTTGCTTTCTACCATCTCCTTAATACAAATATAAGTCTCCTAGTAAAAGTAGTAACAGACTTTTCTTCTTCTTCTTCTAAATTAACCTTCAGGGTTTTTTATAGGGAACATAAAAAAGGGAAGGAAAAATTTCAGCTCCAGTGCAAAACGGAAAACAAATAAACCTCAGTTTATAAACCTGGGCTCTGCCCATTCAGCTCTTTGTGAACCTGCACCTGCTTCACTTTTCCTTGCTTTGTCTATTCCAGCTAAAGATAATTCAGGGGTAAGAAGAGTCTTCCTTTCAGTGTTAATGTAACCACTGGCCAACCTCAGCTGTACAACCAAAACAAAAATTATAAGTAATCGTTCAACAGAGAGATTGAGACTATCACTACTTTTCTAAATAATAATCACCTGTAAATTTGATTTAAACTACAGCACTTATTTTAAAATGAATAAGTGACTTACAAGACAGGTAAAATCAATAAAAACAAATATAGATTAAAAAAAAAAAACCCCAAAACTATTGTGTCCTGTGCAGGAATAGAACATAAATTAAAATATATCAATTTCTCTAGCCATGTATTTTAAGAAAAATTTTTAGAGAACCATTATTTGAAAAAGAAATTCCTATACAGAAATGTTTCTCCTACACACATTAATGAACAGTTTGAGTGTGTAACTTCCCTGTACACATCCCACTCTCACTGATTTAAAGTAGTATCTTGAGGTTTTGGCTACAGGATCTGCAGCTAATTATGGGGGAAAAAAATCCAATTAATTTTTTGTCACAAGGCGTTAAAGCTACTGCCCTTTTTTTCCTCCTCAGTGTTGTATGTTGCTAAGCTGCAGGATAAAGGGCAGAAATACCAACTTCACAAATTACACATTCAAAATGCTAACATATGGCAAGCACATTTCTCATATTCACACAAAAATCCATATTATGGAATCTACAATAAATCCCCAGTGTTTAAAGCAAAATAAGACCACTGTGCCCTATTCCTTTTCCTTGAATAACAACCCTACATGCGAAACACTACTGAATTTAAACTCCATAATACAGTAGACACTATTATCACTTTTAAAGCCATGCACTCACCATGAATGAGTTTGACAGAATTACCAGAACTAAAACCTAATTTATTTTGAATTTGACTTTTTTCCTATACTGTGCTTGGAAATTTACTGGTTCAGTTATATGGAATGTTGACTATATTTCAAACCACATGTCTGCATAGGTTGGATTTTGATTACTTGCGCTCATCCCCAGAGTGCATTTGCATCCTAGGAGGCAAGTAAAGGATTTAGATTTGATAATGTACACCAGTCACATAGTGCAGGATTGCACAGATCTACAGCACTAAAGAGAGCCATCTAAGGAATTAAAATTAAATACACACTTGGAACAAGCTGTTAAGAAACTGGGATTTTTCCTTTTTGAGTGAAAAATGGTACTAAAGTAATTAAATATGCTCAGCATAATACATCATCACCTTCTGAGCCAAATCCTGTGCTTAACCATACAGCAGCGCTGTTCACTACAGTGCATCCCTCCCAGAGGGTGGTCTATGAGAACAGAACTCTACAATTCCAAATATATGAGCCCTGCAACATGGCAGTGCAATATATTCATGTGCAAGTCCCCAGCCTGACTGAAATGGGATTTTGAGCAAGGAAAACCTAAAGAGCAAGGTCTGGGTAGAAAACCTGTTGCTTTTTGGGGGTTTTTATTGGAAATAGCTACAATATGATAAACAGCCATAATGAAATTAATTTGCCCTTACAGAGTACAACACACTGTGGCAAAGCTACTTAGCATTTCATCATGCTCTGAAAATCGAAACTACAGTTTGAACACTTATTATTTAAACTCAAACATTTCAGTCATGTGTCTACTTCTGTAGACATCTTCGCAAGCTGAAGTCAGAAAATACGCTAGAATTCAAGGTGTATGTACTTTTTTCCTGAGATAAAAACACAAAGGCTTTAGGTAAATTGTACCTTAAAATTTAGAGCATGCAACATCATGATAATTTGTATTATTCTATATTTTATTTAATACAAGAAACATTCATTTAATTTGGAAATTAAAAAGAAAACAGCTCAGGTTGGCAAACAAAATATTAGCATACACATACCAAAACATCCCTATTGTGAAATCCACTGCCTGGACAAGTATTGGATGGAAGGAATCCTGATCCTGCTGACATCAAATGGTGACAACCACATTGGTCTGATGTGGCCTGTATTCCATCTATTCTGCAGAAGCATCATTTTTACCATGACAGTTAGAAGTCAAACATTGTGATATTTAAAGTTACTTTTTGAGGTGGCAAAACATTAAATCCAGTAGCACTTTAACTCAAACTTTTCCCAAAATGTTTTTTCAGGTTGTAACACATACAGGTTGCTCTACTAAATACCTACTGCTTTGGAAATGAAAGGAATGTGTGTATAAAACCCCAAGAGATGAAAAATAGAATCATTGCCCTTGTCAGAAAGGTGTTTGCCATCACTCACCAGCTGACATCCTTCCAGGGACTTCACCAGCTGAGCATTCTGACAGGAGAGAATGGACCCGGCCAAGTTCAGCATCACACACACTGCAGAGAGCAGCATGAAAAAGGTGATCTGGAAAAAACCCCAAACGCCCTATTATTACTCACTTCAAGAGGCAAACAAGGAAAAAATATAATTTAGATGTTCAAGAACTTCCAGCCTGTCACACAACTACATGGATGGCAACATTTTATGTATTTTAAAGAGAGTAAGGCACTTAATCTGACAGCAACCTCGGTCTTGCACTGAAAGAGAAAACTAAATCAAAACTAGACATGACTATTATATGTTTTCCTCCAGCCATTTCAAAATAATCCGTTTATCTCCCACTTTTATCACACACTCTGAAAATTTAATGGGTTTTATTACCAAGCATTACTAAAAAGTAAGATTTGAAAAATGTTTTATTATAAACATATGTAGTCTTGAAACAATTTAAATCCTTTTGATGGGGAAATGGGTATCTTAGACAGGAAAATTATTTGTATCACGTATCATGAGCGCTACAAGTCGGGAAAAAGGAGTGAACAAAATCCTGGATATATATAACTACTTGGTTTTTAAACAACAGTTACAATTTAAGCAGCATCCCCCATATCAATTAACACTCAGAGTGTTAATTACTCCTTTTTTCTCATCTCGAAATGTGTCAAAACAATCATTAACCTGATTCCATCCATTTAATTATCATTTTATTGCTTTAAATGTAAAAAAAAACCTGGTCCAGTCAGGGCAGACAAATCTCAACAAATAGGGAATGGCATAAGCAGTAAGAGGCCAAGAACAAATGTGTGCCTGATGTGAGGCCACCTTAAATATTCAGTGTTGACATTGCCATAACTCAACAGGAGTGTGAGTGTATTATATGAAATTAGTAAGAAATTCTGTTCCATCTCTTTTCCATATGCATGCTCACAGTTTACAGCCCTTCACTGTTCTCACAAGATGTTATCTTTTGTCAGAGCATGTGCTAGGAATATTTTGGCAACCTTAAATCCAAAATGGCTGTACATTTTTTTCTACTGCTTTTGGACAAACCACTGCCCCATAACCCCCACAGTATTAACCAAAGGACAGAAGCTGTGTTACAAATTTTAGCTGCCAGCTTCAGATTCTTCCAAGCCTCGCAGCTGACAACAAGGGCTGTAACCTACATCAGGTTTATCTATCTTTGCAGTACTTTCTCCATATCAGCATTCATTAATGAAGAAACCTCTATTGGTGTTTCCAAGGTAACCTCTTCCTCTTGTCACTGACAAAGACAAGAGGGAAGGGCCCACCACTGTCAGAATCATGAAACAGGCTCTTAGAATTCCTGTTCATCTCGGTGGGTCTGAGACTCACATTCTGTTTGGGAGTTGCATTTCAAAGTGGCAGCCACCACATGATATCAAAACACTGAAGTTTTCTGTCACACTTGTCTTCCCAATTTTGCTACTTTATGCCTCACTTCTTAATGCCCCAGGCAAGGAACTACCTAAGTTGGACATGGAGCGAAAGTGGAAAATTCATGTCCTTTGCAAGTCTTTTGAAACTACCTTGCCCCTTGCAGAGTACAAAGATCCTAATAAAAGAAACTGAAGAATTTCCCCAATGTCCTTTCCTAATGCTTCCCAGCTAAATACCAAAAAAAGCCTTCTACCGATGGAGTCGGAACACACCTGGTACTCTGTTATCACAACTTCAGAGGTAAAGTTTATCACCATGATGGAAGCCAAAACAGAAAAGGAGGAACCAAAGGATCAAATACCACATTTACAGACATTAAAAAACATGTTCAGTGTGCTTAATCTTTTAATCACAAATCAGTCTTTTCTAACACTGGTACAGGTGCAGCGGTTAAAATAAACACATCTGCAATCCTTTGAAAGAGTGGCCATTGCGGATTATGATGGAGACCCAGCATTCCACTACGAAACACTGCAGATGAAGTTAGATGTACATTATGTATGAAGTCAAGTATGTCTAATTTCCACATTTAAATCTTCCTCAGAAAGAGAGCTACCAAATATTTGCTCTGAGAGCTCAGTGTGACACACTTGAAGGAGAGGTATGAAACTATAAGGAAAGAGAATATGACACAGTCAAACCAACGATCAAGGGCAAAAACTTCCACTGAAGTAAATACAGAATTGTCAGGCACGGAAGGGTTACGGCATCTTAATGCTGATTTAAAACTATAATATTATGTTCTCCACCTTCCAGTTACAACATACAAACAAGATAAAATATTCCTAGAAACCACAAGAAGCATTAATGCCACGAAGCGCCAAAAGTCACCAAAAACTAACACATGAACAAAAAGCAAAGCCAATGGATTTGTTATGACATGGTGGTAGCAGAACCAATTGGAGAAGTCAAAGCTTATATTCTATACAAAGGACTCTGTGGAAGAAACGTTAATAGGACTTCCTCTGTAAATGTTACCATGGTCCTAAACTAATTCTACGAAACTAAACAGTACAGATGCAATGACTTAAAATTACTTAACAACTCACAGTGTAAGATGTCATCTTGCACATGGACCCACACAAGGCTCCCCTTTTAACCCCATTTCTGGGAACTGCTTTAAGTACAAATACACAGAGCATATCAAGAGTGAGTCTGCATCTTTGCAGTCCCAACAGACCACACTACACACATCTGCACAAAATGAAAATACCAGTATTCCCCATGCCTTGCAAGGGAGAGGCCAGAAAAAGTGCCCTTCTGTACTGAAAGAAAAAACAAAACAAAACAAAAAACTTAAGCACTAACAGGTTATATTATCTTTCCACTAGAAAGGAGGTTTGTAGTTCTCTCTTGAGTATAAGTTGACCTTTTAGAAAATTATTAGTACTCTCATATTATTTGTGAACTTTTTTCCTTCATATTTCTTAACTGTAGATACAACCATACACCTTGCCTTCAGAATGTCCCAAAGTAGATCATCTTATTTTTATGGAAACCACCAAAAAAATAAAAGGGATTTACGGAAGCTGATATATTCTCCACCCTCCATTCTTTTTCCTCCCTTTCATTTTTGCCTCTTAATATTTCTCTTTTCTTCACAACTGGCCTCAAGTAATTTATTCTCTTTTTTTTTTTTTTTTACCATAAGCTTTAGACTTCCTTTCATCTTCT
Source organism: Chamaea fasciata (assembly GCF_029207755.1). Lineage (NCBI taxonomy): Eukaryota > Metazoa > Chordata > Aves > Passeriformes > Sylviidae > Chamaea > Chamaea fasciata. The sequence goes on from NW_027094099.1 coordinate 5,529,946, forward strand.
TTCCCAAAGGCACTGTTAAAACTGTATTACCTGAAAACCTGAAAATTTTAATCCTTAAGACAGCTGGCTCAAAGCACCTTCTTGCCCTTACTGTGTCTTTCACAATTTGTTCTTGAATTGATAGGAGGGAAAAAGGGGAGTAACAAATGAACCAACTTTAGCACACACTGCTGTTTGTGACTTACAACAGAAGACATCAACAATTTAGATTTTTTGTCCATACAGCTTTCTACCAAAAAATGCAGTGAGAGTAGCTCTGAGGAGGAGGACTTGGGGATGTTGATGGGTGAGAAGCACAGCAAGACCTGCCAATGTGTCTGCAGCCCAGAAAGCCAGCTGCGTCCTGGGCTGCATCACGAGCAGCGTGGACAGGAGGTTGAGGGAGGGGATTCTCCCCGTCTACTCCACTCCTGCGGGAGACCTGGAATGCTGTGCCCAGCTCCGGGGCTCCCAGTGCAGGAAGGATGTGAACCTGTTGGAGCAAGACCAGAGGAGGCCACAAAGATGCCCAGGGGGCTGGAACACCTCTGCTCTGGAGACAGGCTGGGAGAGCTGGGACTGTCCAGCCTGGAGAAGAGAAGCCTCCAGGGAGAACTCAGAGCACCTTCCAGTGCCTGAGGAGAGCTAGAAAGGGACTTTGGATGAGGGCCTGGAATGTGAGGATGAGGGGAATGGCTTCAAAATGCCAGAGGGCAGGGTTAGAATTCTGGAAGAAGTTCGTCCCTGTGAGGGTGGTGAGGCCCTGGCGCAGGCTGCCCAGCGAAGGGGTGCCCACCCCACCCTGCAAGTGTTCAAGGCCAGGTTGGATGGGACTCTGAGCATTCTGGTCCAATGGAAGCTGTCCCTGCCCATGGCAGGGAGTACAACAAGGTGACCTCTCTCCCAACCCAACCCATTCCATGATTCTATGACTTTCACAAATTTATTTAAATCCTGCTTTGCCAATTCTTTTGATGGAGATTCTTTAAGTGACCCAAACCACTCACTCACTACTGCATGTATACACATCAAGAGTACAGTAAAAAGGAACAGCACATATTATAGTTTGAAGAGATACTTACTACTACAAGCAAGAAGAAGTTTCTACATGAAAAATAATTAAAGTCCTTGGACAGAGACATAAATATTGTATCACATGAAACCATATTTTTAAAAGCAACATTTTATTTCATTCCTCACACTTTCATTTTGGAGATATATATGAAACAGGATTGCTTTTTCATTGCTGGCATTTCTACTTCCCCGGTGGTTTGCAGTGGTTTGATAGTCAGGACATGAACACTTCGACTAAAAGGTTACCCTCTATGCTGAGATATTTATATTTATATTACTCAAGTAATATAAATTTATATTACTGAAGTTTCCTGTGCAGGGGACTTTGAATAAAACCACGCACTGTAAGCTGGCTTCTGTAAATCTGCCAATCCTCTGCACCTGTAATATTGTGTCTACATGTTTTTTTCCTGTTAATTCCTGTCCTGCAGCTTCTGAAAGGTCAGAAAATCTCCTTGAATGAACTTTGGTTTATACTGAAATCATTTGCAGGAAGCAATTTTTTTGAGACACTGTAGTTTGACACGAGGTACTAGAGCTTTCTTTCCAATCATATGTGTGGGTGTATTCAATCAGATTACAAATATATTCCTTTTAACACACATACTTCTCATCTGTGAAGCAGCAAGAATAGCCAGAGGTAAATGTGCTTGTCTCTGAAAACCACTGTATAAGTAGATTAAAAACTTGCCCCAAGGTATTTTGCTCACAGAACTTTGTCTTACATGAACTGCAGACAGTAACAATTTTTGTTATTTGTGCTACAGAATTTAGAGTTTACCTGACAGAGGAGCAGAAGGTTAAGCACCAGAAGCAAACCTGAAAATTTATCACCACCAAGAGCTATGAAGCAGTGAGATCAGCAACTTTGTCATGTCTAAGTTAAAGCAAGATTATCTGGGGTACAGCCAGAAGCTACCTGTTGAATCAGCCAGATGCTGAATGCTCATTACATATTACAGGTTTAAACAGATAAAACATATAATTTTTAAAAGAGCCCATTTTAGAAACCTACTAAACAGAAATGGCACTCAAACCAACACTCTTGACTCACGGTTCGCAAGTGTACAAGAAACAACAAAATTTATGTTCCCATTATTTGCCTCATAGTAGATATCTTTTTCATGATTTCTCAATGCTTGCCAAGAAGAGACAAGATCTGTTTAATTCAGTGTTCCATGTTGTTTGCCTAAATTAAAATAAAGATTTGAACAAAAATATTTTCTCTAGGTCTAAAGCAATGTTCTATATTAAATAGGCAGAAATATTCCCTGTAGTGTGGGATAGCATCAGGCTAAAGGTTTTAATGTTTTTATGTTAGGAACCATAAATTATATCCTGTTTTATCCTAAATTATATCAGCCTGTTCAATTCCAGTCATTATTAAATTAAATTACTTTTTCTCCAGATTAACTTCCTTTTGACTCCAATGAGGCTATTTAACTTTGTAAAGAAAAGCTGAAACCTCAGTATAAATACTAAAATCCATGCAACTATTTCTAATTTCAAAGCTAAATAATTCAGATGAAAACCTCTGAAACTGAACTTGGTGCATGTGATTTTACTGACCCCATTAGGACCCTATTAACTTGTTTTCATTCAGCTAGATCTTGGAATTTAATTATTTGTTGCTTGGTTGTATCTTCATTTCTATATTTTAATTAAAATATTCTGTGGAAAATTCTAACTTCAAATATGATTCTATATAAGTTTATAAACAAGGCTACTGGTTTTGATTTACAATAAGAAAGGATGCCTCCCTCTGACTGAATTTTACTTATTGCCAGAGTAGCAATCAGCTTCCAGCAAGAGTCAGCAGGCTGCACCTTTGGAGAATGATGTGAGTGTTGGTAACAGCCCCGTGTGCAGCAGAGAGGGCCACCGGGTGTTTGCAGCAGAATTTGCATCACACAAAATGACACCTATTTAAAGGCCAGGAGAAGTAGTTTGGTTTCCTCCTGTTTCACAGCGCAGCAAACAATAACATCAATTGAGGGATTTGGTAGTTGCTGCCAAGGCTTTTCAAGAACCCTGGAATCCAAAATGCAGCCTTGGCTCTGAATACAGAAGCAGAGTGAGAGACAAATGCAAAGATGCATTTATATCAAAACAAATCTCCTAATATCTCATAATAAGAGATATTCAATACCTCCAAGAAATTCCCTGTCACTAGAAGCAATGGCCACACAATTTCCTCAAGTGTGATTCGATTAAAAGGCTAAAACAGTGTCACAGCTCTGTCACATTCTACAGAGCAACAGGTGTTTGTTTCTCTAATGTTTCTCTAATGCTGTTACAGCTCCAGCAATTACACTATTGTAGCATTTTTTAGGAAAGTGTAAGAGGGGGCCTGATTCAGTAATAAAGACCTTGTTGCTCTCAGCTCAGAAACATTAACCAGAAATTTGTCAAAAGTGTATATTTCATCATCTATTAATTTTCTGCTCTTTTAATTCCAATTAACTCTTTTAGCATCTATTTCTTTCCGAATCAGAGAATACTCTGAGTTAGAAGGGATCCAAAAGGATCATCAAGTGGCCTGCAAGCTACTGCCATATAAAAGAGAAACAAGAGGAGCTATGTCTTTTTTTTTTTTCAGATAAAATTCAAGCTATCCCTTGAAGTATTCAAATAATGTGACACACTTCCGACAGTAATTGTAACAAAAAGAGTTTCCCGGTAATTAGTTCTGTAGCAGAGAACAAACTTAAGTTTTGCATTCTGTTAAAAGGACAATAGGGAGTAGCCAGCTGATTTGCTAAAGACACTCATTCAAAGTTTGCTACATGAAAATAACCACTCAAAGAAACCCTTCAATGATCTGCAGCTAATACTGCAACAAAACTAATCATAAAATTTTTACTAAATGTGCAGACAGTCAAAAGTCATTTGGACAAATTTTTTTAATAGTAGTTGTATAGTCTAATTTTTATCACTAACATTTCCATTTATGCACCACTGCTCTCCTAAATAAAAAAATCTATACCCACAAAATTTAACTTAGTGTTATTTTGAAAAAGAAAGAAATTAAACAGCACTAACTATCGTAATGCTTCTCAAAATGCTGTCGATTTAAAATGCTTCAAAAACAACTGCTTTAGCTGTACAGTCAGGTGGAAAAAGAGTTGATATACAGTGAGATAATAAAAACTGCAAATATAATGCTCTCTGAATAGAATTTTGACCACATAAGCCAGATCTAAAATTTGCAACTACCTCAGCCATATTAGTTTAATTTTCCTTCCAACATCCTCTCCAAAGAAGTAAGAATTGAAACTTTTTAAAAATTAACAAATAAGACACTGTGTCTCAAAAATGTTCCGTGACAACAGCAGAACAGGAAAAGAAAGACGATGTTTAAGGTCTTTAGACATTTAGGATGTTGGGAAGGACAGCGTTCTTCTAAATTAGCTTTGTATATAGCAATCCATATTTAAACAAAACAGATGAACCAGTAAATAAAAACAAATGCTTTTTTACAACAATATGAGTAGCCTGATAACTTTAAAGAAAATCTACATAAGACTGAATTTATACTTCCATAGCAACTGCCTAATAGGTTCATCCACCCAAACAATACATTACTTTTTGCAAGTGTCACATTGCAGGAAGGATTCACCTCCGTGCATGTGTCAGTGAAATGCTCTTCCATATAAATTAACCTTCCATAACATCTGTAGCAGCATTCCCTGAGGAAATAAAGGCTCGTGTTGCCCTGCTGACAAGGACAGCCATCAAAAGCTCTGTGAGCAGCCCTTCCTGGCAGAAGCGTAATGAGACAAGCAGGATGTAAAGGTCACACACACAGATATTTTGCATCTGTCCTTCCCAACATATTAATAGCAATTAACTACTCACTTGCAATTATTCCTATTAATTAACAACTGTGGGGTCTCTCTGAGCCCTCCCACACCAGCACTCTGACTTTCAACCCTGAGAAGGAAAATTTTGCCAGGTGAGCAGGGTCAGCAGCCACAACTGCTGATCTCCATCAAGAGCACATGAGCATTTTCAGTATCAGCTTCTGACGTAAGGCTTCAATGTGGACAGCATCTCTTTCCAATCTGATTGCAACGTAAACTCATTATAGTTTTGGCCATTTCAAGAAAAATTGCACACACATCTCCAGGGAAGACTCACATGAATACTTTGATGGAGATCCATCAGTAAATGAACTTTAGGATTTCAAAGACCTTTCCTCATATATCTGAAATAATACTTAATCCACAATGCTGTTGGAGGTCTCATAGTATCTGTAGTAAGGAAACCCAAACACTCAGTCACACACATGTCTAGCTCAGGATCTAAACTGTGATTTACCTGGCAAGCAAATCCCACCAAAATCAAAGTATTTTTCTTCAACATGTACAGGATAATTAGATTCTCTTTGGGTAACAGTGCATTTCCTTCCATCTGTCACACAAATAAAACTAAAATCACATGATTTTTGATTGAATACATGAGAACAAAGAGTAAGGTATCCATTCCCAGCTCCATCACACCTCAAAATACTTTATATTACTTCATACAAATACTTATGCTACTCTTTTAAACATTTGAAATGCAGCTCATCTTGTCTCGAATGAATTTTTGAAGCTAGTGTTTCCTCATAATTTGAAAACAAAATACAAAGTTTAACAAGTAGTTCCCATGCTGCCCAACTAGCCAGCCCCAGTGATACATGACACGAGATTCATTTACCAAGGAGGAAGAAGAAATGCTGAAGCAAACCAGACTCAAACCAAGAAAGAGTTGAAGAAATTAGACCATGCAAAGGCTGCCAAGAGCTCCAGGAGCAGATGGGCTGCAGCCTGCATTTCTAAAAGAAGGAGCAGATGAGATGAAAGAACCACCAGCAGATATATTGAGAAAGTGTGTGAGAACAAGGGGATTACTGATGGACTGAGGAGAGGTGAATGTAGCACCCATAGCACACTCTTCATTCCAAGCAGCAGCACTGGGACTGGAAATGAGAAGTTTCCTGCAGCAGGAATAATGTGCCAGCAGGAGCTGCTGCCATGGCAACACAATGCGATGGCAGCAGACAGGGAGGAGCAGGGGCTCTTTAAGGGTAATTATGAAGTGCTTGTTTAGGAAGGGGCAAGTGTTATGCCCCAGCAGGGTTTGTCGGCTCTTCAGGAAAAGCTGCTTGTGGTCTTTTTAAACTCTGCCACTGGGGATAACTAATTAGCACATGGATGCTCAGCACAGGAGTCTGGATTCTCACATGAGTGACAGCTGGTGGCAGCTGGGGCAGGAACAGGCAGCCTTGTCAAAAGGCCATCAGAGAGACGCAGACAGAGACCTAGGCAAGAGAAAGCTTCAAGAAAAGTTAAGCTGTAAAAGAGGACTTAGAATGTTCATTCTAAAGAGATGCTTCACCCTGTGACATCTTTTCTCCACCACTGCCAAGATTTCCCTGATTCACTTCTGTTTCCATCTCAGGTGCTGTTTCTTTCTCACCCAGTTCACAACTTTACTGGGTCATTCTCCATTTTTCCCCCTCTTCCTCTTCTGTCTGGTCTATTCTAATGAAAGGGCACTGGGGGTAGGTTTTTCTGTCAGTTTTTTCATGATGTTAAAGAAGAAAGAAGGGAATTAGCAGTCTAAGTTTAAAAAAAGAAACAGCAACAGGTAGTGCAAATTTTAAAAACTAAATGGATGTATTAACTTACCTGCCAAAAAAAAAAAAAAAAGGAACATGAATGTAATTACAGTTTACACAAACTCAAATTACAAGTTTTGAAGACCACATTTTTTGGATTCCCTACTCATTCCAACAAGAGACATTATTTCATGGCCTAAACCAATAGTTCATACATTGGAAAAAAACCTCTCAGGGATTAGTTTGAAATAAACATAAAAGACAAGCAGCTTCAATGAAACATGTATATATTCTAAATCTATTTTCAAACTGGTGTAACCTGGACTACAGTTATCACTAAATGCATTAACCTCATTTCCAGATCCTGTCTCACAGACTTTTAGCACAACCCCAGCCATGCTGCAATAGTGTGCAGAGACAGATGATGCAGTTTGGTGACCAGAGCAGTAGAGCCCCATTAGTTCTTTATACAACTAACCTTCAGTGAAGGGAGAACAGGAAGGCCAAAGGAAAAGAAAACTAAATTATGTCCCAAGTATAGGACAATACTATTTACAGCCTACAGTTTCTTCATTGAAATCATTCAGAACTAAGATGCAAATCTATTGCAATTCAGTTATTTATGGTGCTTGGGGCACTGAATCTCTGAAACATCAGATATCCCGTTGTATGATTTCTTATTGACATGGTTTTTGTTCACTTCTTTCTGGTCATCCTATTCTTCTCAAATCTTCTGATGTCTATCTTCCTCATGTGGCCAGACTCACATTTCAATTTCTCTTTTCTGTCCCAGTCCTCCACAATTCTCTTCCCCCTGATTTAGCATTCAGCTCCTCTGAATTTGGGTTACTTTCCTTCCATGCTCCCAGAAAAGAGGTCAAAGAAGAACACTCTGTACTCAGTGCCAAAGCCTGAGTTCACATCGGCTCTGAGCAAAATTTACAGCTTTACATCTGAGGCGCTACTTTTTGAACAGCACTGGATTTGCTTGCCAAACAGAAGTTATTGCAGCCTCCCAGGTTTCTTTTTGGAAGCAGCAATACCCAGCATTCAACCCCTGCCCAGTTCATTAGAAACTGAAAAACACAGGTATGTAAGATGCACTTGTTTTCACCCAGTGTTTTGTTCACCTTTAAGCAAATGCTTCAGCCTCAAAGGCAAGTGTTTGTCTCATAGCAGGGTTCCTAATGAACATTTTGATCAAGGAATTCAAAGAATACTCATGCTGAAATGATACTGCAAGGTGATCAACGGATGTGTTAAGGCACTGGGATGTGCTGCAGCTCCTCTCAACATCACACAGGAATCAAAGCCAGCAGTGACACACGAGGTGATGGGTGCCTCACTCTCTGCTGTTCTCCCATACTGTGCATTCCTGAACCTGCTTTTCTCCTGCAGTCTTGACCTGTTTATGCTGATGTTGTCTCTCCAGTACATAGATCATCTGTTTGTTCCAGGAACCAAACACCAAATCTCTGCTGCAGGGTGGGTATTGGAGGGAGGACAACCACTTTTTTTTTTTTTAAATTAAAAGATTTCTCTCAGATTTCATCTGAAAGGAAGCTGTAAATTCTCTTACAAGAGTTTAAAAAGATTTGTCTCATCCCTTAAGTTACTCTAGGAATCAGGTTAAGCAGCATGGCCAGAACATGGCCAGCAACATGTGAATACTTCATCTCACTGAGCAGAATATAGGAAATTTACTATTATATAATACACTCTCTATATAATACTAATACAGTATTTCTATACATTTTATGTTTCATCTGTTTCCTGAAGTTTGGTTATTCCTGATGTAGTCTGCAATGATATTTAGTGAGAGGAGATAATCAATGAGGAAAACATTTGGACCAGTTTTACATATTCATGCATCTTATGGGGCAAAAGTATATATTGATGTACTGATCTGAAATTATCAGTAATCTCCTTTTTCAAATGTAGATCTTTTGCTTATGATTTTTACAGAAAAAAAAGAAAAAAAATTCACGTCTGAATTTCAAATAATTCAAGTTTTTCACTGGAATTCTAGAAAGAAAATTTCTCATTTTGCAACAAACTACCAAGCTGACCCAGGATGATTATTTTCTTAAAAAGACAATTTTTGTACTTAATTGAGTCTTACCATGGGTGCAGCCTGAGACTCTGCACAGAAGCTCATCCTTTTGCTGATATGAAGGTTGAACTGCAGCTCTTTAGGGTGGCTTCTCTTATGTTTCTTAAATGAAGACAATCCTGTGTGCTTATCAAAACCCAAAAAGGCTTGAAATAATGGTTCATTTCAAGGGACAACACACAGAGTTATACATACAGTCATTTGCATGTTCACTGGTGCACAGAACTTGATCTGAAATGCACATTTCATAGTAAATGCTTTTAAGTAGCTATTCTGAGGAATCAAGATCATTTATTAGTAAGTAGTATTATCTTGTGCTCACAGACATTCACAGACTTTATGAACCTGACATTTCTGTTCATTGAAAAAAATATTATATCTATCAGTTTATTGTAAAAGCTTTCAGTTAAAAATGTAAAAATATTTTTCTGGGGTCACTCAAATGCCAGATGGCAACAGAGAAGCTTTCAACTCAATTCAGAGGCTGAATTAATCTCCTTAGCACAAATAGATCTGCAATTACCATAGATTAGATTGTAACAGAAAAATAATCCGACTGCACAATTTAAAATTCTTTTACAAGTTAACTCAGCCTCAGGAGCTCCACACGCTCTCTCCCAATTTTCAGACACTTCCATAAACCACGAGGAAACAAATTCCTACTTTAACACTGCATTTTAACACTAAGCAGTGGTAGTGACACAGCCAACACTTGGTTTCCAAAAAAGGGACTCTTGAGAGATTTTCCCAAAGCACTACCAGTACCCTGAGATTTCAAAATGAAAATAGAGAAAGCTTAATGAGGAAACATCTGAAATATACAGAAAGTACTCTACAAAATCAACGTATGAGCAATTTAAAGATCTCCTTTGCCTGAGTGTTTCCTCTGGTTCCTTGCACGTATAAAGCATTTTGGCAACATAAGCAACTGATGGCTAGGAGGTGACCAAGGAAATTCAGATAAACTAACAAAAAACCTGGTGAATTTTCCAGATAATTAAGATTTGCAAAGACACTTTAGCAGGAGAACTTCTAAATTCCTGCACATTAATATTGCAGTAAAATGTCCTTGGTACATACACATTTGTAAATCTTTGACTGAACACAGAATAGACAACAGCATTCATACTAATAGCTTATAAATACACAACTACTCTCAGCTTTGACTCTGGTTCCAAAGCCTTAAACTATACAACAACACACTCATTTCTACACCAACACTACATAACACACTTGTAGTATGATGCAACCAGAAATTAATGGTTGATGAATTATCTCTGTTTAATGCTTCTTCGACTTCCTCTGTTTGCCCGCAGAAAATAATACATTTGCAAAGAAAAGACACTGCATCCTTTGAAAAACCGTGTCTGATTACAGTGCTGAGTGAGGTGCAAGCAGCAGTGTGGGGGGGCTGACCCTGGACAGCAGGAAAGCACCACACAGCCACCCAGTCCAACCACTGCCCCTTGCAGCAGGACTGCAAGAGAATTAGAAAAGCCCAAGTGGAAAAAACTTGTGGATGGGAATAAAGACAGTTTAATAAGCAAATCAAAGAGGAAGAAAAAAGCCAAAACAAGTGATGCTGTGTGGGAAAACCAGAAAGCCTTGATACTGCACAAGTGCTGCTCAGCAATAGTCAAAACACTGGTTATTATCAACTAGTTTTAGTCACAAATCCAAGATATGCAGAAAACTGCCACCTTAAAATATTATCACAGTTTCACCAGTTTTCAGGACGTCACAGATGGTGCATGGTTTAATTTTATACAACTTTATTCATAGCTTCAAATGATAAAGCTATCTGTCTTTCTGCGATCACTCTTGGCAAAGCCACATTTGGTAACACATCGCAACAAAAAGACACCTACTGTAATCGATTATCTAGCTGCTTATAATACTACAAAATAGGTTAAAAAGTAATTATTGACCATATGTATTTGGCATACGTGTTGTATAAACAGATCAGGAGAAATGTGGCTCATTAGCATGTTGGTGGCACTTTGTGCTGCGAAGTTGTAAAGTTGTATATTGAAGGCCAACTAGACAGTCACCCTGCACAGTGAAGTCCAAGCAGTGGAGTCCAACTGCTCAAAGGTATTCACGACTCAGCAAGGAAAGCAGGACATTATGTAGCCACTATAAAACCACTACACAGCTTAATCACACACAGAAGTGAAAACAACCATCCCTGTCCCCACTCTTCAGCTGATTATTGCATCACCACCAAGGGTCAAGGGGAAGATCAGGATCTAAGTCAAGAGCATTAAGCTTACTCTTGGAAATAAATCATTTCCTAGAGCAGATTTTAGGAAGATGAGCTGTTCTGCAAGCAGTAATGTTCCCATTACTGTTCCCTCCCTTTTATCTTTATTTCCTTGAACTGCACTGACCATGGCTGCCTATTTACATTTCACTGAATGAGTCAATAATAGAAAGCCCAGCTGATTTTACAACATGCAGGTGAGTGTCCAGGAATCAGCAAAGTCAAGTCTCAACAGGCCTGGATAACATTTCTGATGTGTGAATATCATTTATTCCAATGATGTGAGCTCTGTGCCTACTGTCTGAGTTCATAATACTGAAAGATATAGCTGAATTTCTAATTAAGCTTATTATTATTACTACAAGACTTTTAATTTCATACTGTCCACTATATTCTTTTTTTCAGGGACTATCTTTAGTACTATGTTACAAATGTTTCATGTTCTTCTGTTACAAATGCACATTGTCTCAAAGGCAGTGTTTATCTGCTAACACATCCTTATTGACACAGTCATCACGTGTTTTTAATAAGACTGATTTCCATCTAATACTGCTTTACATTAATAGGCTAACTGAAACTGTATTAGCATGCACACACAAAGAATGGATTACTGTTCATTATTAAGTAACTACATGAATCTCACAACAGAAATAATAATGGAGCTGAAAGTCTTTCTGCAGATGAAAACAAACAACAACTAATTTGGAATGGGCTTTTTTCCATCCAGATACCTGCTAAAAAGATTGCTCTGCATGCATTTTTAGGCAAGTTAAATGCAAAGGTACAAGCAGACCAATAGTCTGTGAGACAGTAGAAAAACATAATTTTCACCCAGGTAGTTTATACATTAGAACTTCAAAGGCCTTTCACTTTCTGTACTAAGCGTTTGTAAATATCAGGATACACAGCAGCAATGCAAATCATCCCCACAGACTATCAGGCTTCTCTATAAAGACAAAAGCACTGGGAGTTGCTCACCACAAGGGACAGGGGCCTCTTCCATGAAACAACACCAATCAATCCTGACAGCAGCACCTGGAACAGAGAGCAGAGTCACTGAAGACGCATGAGGGTTATACCAGTGTCATTAGAAACACAGTAGGTAATAAGATGAAGTTAATACACAGTCATGATGTGTATTCCCAGAATGCTGGAAACCAAATGCTAAAAACAAAATGCTTTCCTTTTATTCTGAAAAAAAAAACCAAAAAAAACAACAACAACCACAAAAAAAAAAACAAACCAAACCCCAAAAAACCACAGAACTAGTACTAAGCTGTTTTTAAACAAATTTCAATCCAGCAGCCAGATTCCCTCAGTTCTGACCAGATCACAAGAAGCCATTGAAATATTTCTTCTCTCCCTGCCCCAAATGTTATCAACACTAAAGGAGAATAAATGTTTAGGGCAAATTTTCTTACGTTCTCTTAGCACAATTGAAAATTAGCTAAAAAAAGGGAAGAAAGAACAGAACAATCACAAAATCATCCAGGTATCCTGATAAAAGGGGGTTTTGTTCTGTTTCAGCCACCTGAATAACCTCCCCACTTCATCTTATATTTGAGAGAGGACTCATACATTCATTAAAACTTGGATTTTGCATGCAGACACATCACTCCCTATACTACAAACCAAGAGCAAGCAGCATTCAAACCTTTATACATCTACACTAATCTTAGGTATTTTAAAATAACATGGAAGTTACAGTTGAGATGCCATAAGATTTACATGTAGTTAAAAATGGAGAAAGAAACAAGAGGTGAGGTGAAGGATATTGACCCTAATGTGAGAGGAAAAAAAGGGGAGAGGAACTTTTTCATTAGAACATTTAATTACAAAAATAGTAAAGTAGAACCCAGATAAAATGCAGAGCAAAGAATGCACCATGTAGAAAAGAATGCACAATGTATTTATTTCAAGAGTCCACAGAGTCATTTTTTCACCTCAGCTTGTGCAAAGTCTGTGTAACAGTAACTTACATAGTTAGCTAGTCACCATTCCCACTCCGTTCTGCTTTTCTAACAATCTTTCGGAAGTAAAAATAGTAGAGCATAATAAACAAAAATGCATCTCCATCTAGCCACTGCAGAAGTGATGTACACTGAACTGGGAACCAGGCTGGAAACAATCCAGCCCTGTGATGCTCGGTGTGACTGTGGGAGAAGGAGCTGCTGGTTATCCACAGCAGCTGCACTGAGGACTGCCCAGTTTAAGCTTTCACCAAGTCTAGTCTGTGGACACTCATACTGTGAGCATGTTCCAAGCTTATTTTACAATCTGACAACATCCACAGCTGCAGCAGCTGTTGAGAACATTATTCAGAAAGACAACACACGGAAAATGCGCCTTTTGGTATTTTCTTTAGTAGCTACGCCATTTAAAAAAGACCCCTCAAATGACATTTTTCAGTAAAATGTCAGTGTTAGTGTCTAAGCGAAGAACAAATGCAACATTGCATTTACAATGCTGAGATAAATGCACAGGAAAACTGAACCAAGACCAGGATATGGATATCAAAGACTGTCCAGATAATGCCTACATGCAAATGTGCATAGTTTGTATTCTACAGCGTTTCCTACAGCAAAGAAGTTACACACTTCTGGATGTTGGCCAAGTGATGGAAAAGCTGAGAATTCCATCTTTGCAGTTAATTAAATGTGCTCACACAGCTATGTTAGCTTATTATTACTGTATGATAACTTGGCTCTGGGCTGATAATCCTGTAACGTGAAACTGCACTCAGAAGGTAAAAGGACAAGGTTAGCTAGTTTATCTGCTGGCTAGACAGCAACATGCTCTCAATTAAATAAATGGGCTGGCTGAAATTGGGAGGTTATTAAAGAAAACCCTTTAGGAAAAGCAAGCAATTGCATTCCAAACCAGAGCATGTATTGATACATAAAATATTCGTACATAAATCAGTATTTCTCAGTCACCAAGTCATGTGGTCAGAGCCAAGATACTGTAGTGCACTACCTATGAGTAGCAAATCTTTACTTTCATCCACTGTGTGACCTCCCTTCCATGAATTAAACCTCTACCCCTCTTATTTGTGGCATTGCAAGGGAGCTGATCCCTTTTGTTCAGCTGAACTATAGCCGTGTTTGACCTTTACAGAGGCCTTGTAAGATGAAAGAGGTGCATGTGTTTTGGTTTGGAAAAGGAGAGCTCCGTGGCACTCACTGTATGGGCTCTCCATGCAAAAGGTCAAGCACAGCCAGGCCACTTGATACATTTACACTGATAATGGACACAAGAACTCAGAGTTCCACCTGTGTCTTTAATACACAGGTCACCTCAACAGTGCTGTCATTTAATTTTCCAGCCCCTGTTAGTCCCCTGTGTCAGTCACAGATTATCCAAACAACTTAAACTGCTTTGAGATGCAGCTACTTCCAGTGCCAAGCACCTCACATTACCCCAAAATGCGCACAGCCGTATAAACAGGAAAAAAGCACACAGAGGACAGCACTTACCAACATTTAGTTGGAATACAGCAAATTGCTATCAAAATAGAAGCCCACAGATTTCTCCTGAAATTTCGCTTGATATTGAAGATGGGATTTAAGATCAAAACCAAATCAAACAAGCCTCCCAAACCCAAACAAAAAAAACTCCAAACCCCAACCAACCAACACCCAAAAAGCCCCCAGCCTTAAGGTTTTGTTTTCTCTTCACCTTATACTTCATATAAAACAACACTAACATTAAACACAGTGAGTAGAAACCCCACTTTATTTCTATACAAAAGTAGCAATTATTTGAAAAGTAGTATGCAATTTACAGGCTCAAAACAACTTACAATAATCACTCAGATTATTCATTAACTAAACATTGCAATCCATACGGCTTGTTACACTTTTCAAAAATCACTATATCACATGTATTCTGTGCACAGGCTTTTTCTTTCTTAAATGAAAAGTAAATTGGAGTTTGAGGATTTCAACAATCCCTTAACCTTGGCAATGTGTTTTGATTTCAGAACCTGCAGAGTACATTTATCTACTACCTTGGACCCAACTCCCATCTGCTGAATTGTAGTAAACCTCCCCATCATATAATAATAGAAATAAATGACAGCTACTAAAAACATTCCAAAAAGTAGCTTTGCCCGATTCCTTAAGGAGAATTCCCGGAGATCTATGTAGATACATGTATCTGCTGATGATCACAATGCTGACGCACAGAGGAAAACACAGAGTACATCAGTGCTGACTTGTGCAGCATTAGGAATGCAGGAACCCAACGTGCATATGAAAACTCCATCAGCATTAATGCAAGTGGTGCCCATGCATGACAAAGATGCATTTGCTTTAATGGGCACAGACTGAGGCAGGACAAAACCAGAAGGTAAAATTACTTTCCAGTACAGGGACTGCAAAGGATGAGCCCTTGATGGTGTCTCTTCCAGCATTTTGCCTCCACAGTCTGGTGAATCCCTAGAAATTTAGAGGGCTCTGACTTTGAATATGGGACAGATCAGATGATGCAGTCCCTTGATGTATCTTAAATCATCTGTTTTCCAAGTCTCCAACTCCAAAGAGTCAAAATGGCTCTTGTATGTAGTAATAGATTCTCTAGTGCAGTTCCTTTAAACTTCTTTTCTGAACTACATAAACCCTATACTTATATAAATACTAATTAAAGCCACATTAAGTATAGTGAAAAACTATCAAGATACAAAAAAAACTACAGAGATTTTAAATTACTGACATCTATGTATTTATTTGCTTAATAAATTCTTTTTCCCCTTAGTTTGACTTGGGATCTAAAAATGGTTTCCTAGTCTAAAATAGAGCATGAGTTATAGAAAACTCCAAGTTTTATTCTCTATTCTTATTCCCGCTTCCTTGCTCAGCCTGGTACAATATATATCAAGTAATTTGGTTATTTTCTACCAGTTTAGGGGTTAGTCATGTTTTCAGCTTGTAAATACAAGACAGATTCTCTAGTCAATAGATCCAGTCACATGAAAATAAGCATACAAGTTCTTCACAGTAATTGCAGAAATTCCTTCTCAAGCGTCTTGTAAGAGCTAAATGTATCTGTTTACAGATATCTGTGAGCTTGTTTCCAAAAACACGTGTTGCGAATGCAGGTAGATAAGCCAGAAACCAAAGAGCCTGTTTGTGACAACACATCAGACAAACACCATCAGGATGGGCCAGGCAGAACAGGCAGATGAAGCAGCCGAGTGCAGAGGGCAGGGCAGGAACTGGGCTGCCAAAGGGAAATCCCAGCACCCACAGCACCAGCATCACCAGTGCTCTCTGCCAGCCAAGCACACCAGCAGCTGTGCTCCTGCACTGGGGCCTGAAGCCACCGACACTTCCCAAGGCTCCCTCCCTGGGCTGCAGGAGCACAGACTACTGCAAGGATTAGTTCTGCCAACTCAAATGTTCCCGGAAGGATGAAGTTCAATTGTACCTCAATAAATAATATTCCCAATTGTCTTTAGGTCTAGGTGTACCTCAGAGAGCCTAAAACAATAGCTGAAATATCTGCCAGGATGATGTTTCTGTGAAATCTACCATAGCCCTTGTAAAAGGTAGATAATTATTAAACAAAATGCAAGCATTAAATACTGTGAGTAATGTCACAACTATCACATACTCAGAGACTATAAAAGCATGACACATTACTACCAGAGCATGAAATCTTCTTATAATAACACTCTCTGCAGCATCTGCAATCCATTAGTGCAAAACGCTGGTAAAGTTAAATACACACTATAGGAAAAAGAACTATGCTCCATGGGAACTAGCTCAAAAGGGACTGAAAAGAGTCCACCAGTAATATTACTCTCCATTCCAATTCCTGGAAAAACAGGAAGGATGAAAATCTCTTGGGGTGAGGGTGGTATGAATTTATTAACAAGTACCAGAAGAAGGAAAAGGTTTATAAATTTCTATATGCATACACACACACACACACACACAAACTGTATGGACAAATACAAATACAGTGGCTTGGTTTTGGAATGGTCTTCCAAGAAATTCATCCTAAAGAGTGGGTGCTGATAAAAATCATACCATTACACCACATTCAAAACACTGCAAAAATCAGTCATGGGCTAAAGAGTTTTTAAAATAGTTAATAGAAATATTTGTTAGCAAATATGCAAACTGACTGTTCAACATGCAGCTATCACTAGAATCCAGGGACTGGTTCTCATTTAAAGGCTACATCCCTATAACACAAAAAGCACAAGTGCCACCAGACTGCAACCACAAGCAAAAGATCCAGATGCTGAAAGATAAATACAAGCAAGTCAACAGCAACCAGAAAACCACAATGATTTAAGCACAGTTTTGGGCTACTTTATAAAAAGACTCACTGTGTTCCTGACTCACAAGCACTACATCATAGCTTAGTCGCTCTCATTTATCCACTGTGAACCTAAACCTAATCTAATTCTAATTGCCATGGAAACAGGAGCAGAGAAACAAAATCCCTTGGTGCCCCACAAGAACAGGACAGCAAAATTACCTATATATTGACACAGCTACCAGAATGTATTAAGAGCACACAGTTTTGATCTCGTTTTAAGCTCCAGGGTGAGCTTTTTTTGGTTTTATCTTTGTATTCCTACCAAATATTCTCCATACCCATCAGAAATCTGTTTATTACACATCCGTAATTTGTTTGCAGAAAGAAACAATTTGACATAAAGAGAAAAACAAGAACTGATGGAGCACATATCCATCAGAATAATACATTTTTCAATTATAAAAACCTTTGTATGTTCTGTATTTGTTACTCTTCTGAGTGGTACAGAACTATTACACTCAACTTCACTAAAATATGCAAACTGTATTAAAAGCTATGGACAGGGATTTAGATAAGATATTAAGCCCAGAGCTGATATGTCAGTGACTCACAATACAGTCTTAATTCTAATCTGGTTTTTATTAAACATATTCACAGAACACACTATTACATTATCTTCTATGCCCCATAATGTGATCCATGAGCATTAATAATGCACACAGCCATTAGCATAAGAGTATTTAAATAGCAAGGTAACTAAGCAGTTTGGAACCAAACCTCCAAGCTTTCAAATGTATTAGATTATTTATGAACAAACCTGAAATAAACAGATGACTGAAGAGCGAGCTCAATACGTGCTGTTTCATAGGGGAGGAGTTTGAACTCAGAATAAAGTCTACTGAGATATTGTAAGGGATAACGTAAGTTTTTGTAGCTCTTGGACAATTCTCTGAAATGAAAATGAAACTCCCTCATAACACAAGCAACCTCCCTTCTCCAGAATGACCCATGAATGAACCAAAAGAACACAAGTGCTTTGAGTAACACCAGCAGCAACACTGCTGCAGAACCAGCTGCTGTGTTCCACAACATCCAAAATGAAAGCCAGACCAAGCAATTCCTCCACGAATAATTGACTGAAGAAATGTGCCGCCCATACATGATATTCAGCATCTTACAGTAGCTCAGATAAGTGTGGATAGCTTATCGATTCTGTGAAGCAGGAAGGGTTTACTGAGGCAGCAGTCAAAAGCTTAATTAAAATGCAGCGAACCAAAGAAATCAGTGAAATTAGAAGCCGTTTGTCAAATAAGATAGATCTGCATGCAGGTATTGTAAACTCCAGTGTCATTTTTTTCTTCATCTGAATATTTATTTTCTTAGTCTTTATGTGCATTCCACACAATAGATTTACAAAGATGATTTCTAACAGGGATGAAACCTCCACACCTAAAACTATACTGAATTTCCTTTCCAAAACTAATGATACATTTTTAATTCTTTGTAATGAAACAAATACTGCACTTGAAATCATCTGAAAGCTTTTATGAGTCTATAAAATTAACCATGCTTTATTTCTTTCATAATAGTTATATTCCTTCAAGGGCTGAAAATGTGAAAACTTTATCTGAACTCCAGTAACAAAGGATTCCATATTTTTCCATTAGTAAGGACAAGGTATCAACCCAGCTATCAGAACTTCACTTCCAGAATTTTCATTTTATGCTTCATTGTATTTAAAATATATATATATCTCCATAATGTTATTGTGACAAACAAAAAAAAAGTGATAAATTTCTTTAGACACTCCCTAATCTGTTTTCATACCAATCTTGACTTGTATCATTGACTCAGTACAGAAAATTATTCTAGAAATATTGTTTCCCAGTAGCATTAGGAAATTACTAATAAGATTTTTGCTGCTGGGCTCTTCCAATAATTATAAGAATGAAGACTGAGATTGTTTAGATAACTGGAATGAGACAATGGCTCTTTCAATTACTGACACAATTTCTCAGGGGATGAAAGCTGAGGTGTATTATAAAGTGATCTAAGTATCAATAACAAGAGCATTTTCTTTGCCTCAAACTCAGAAGAGCTCCCAAATGCACAGAAAATGCAATGCCTCTGCACATCACTAGTGCAGAGTAAGCTCCACGCCTCCAACTCCATGGATCTTTTGGAGCTGTATTTCAAACTGCAGTGCCACAGGGCACATGGAGAGAGATTAATCAAAAAGCAATAGACCTCATACTCTAATGATCGTGATTAGTGAATTGCCTCCAGGCCATGCTTCCAGATAAAGGAAAAGGTTAAAGATGCACAGGGGGCCATGAGAGAGAGACAGGAACAGAGGAAATATTAAATATGGTCAGATCAGATAAACACTGTCCTCAGCCTACTGACTTCTGTCACCACGCTCTTGTTGAAAGCCACCCACACCACTGCATTCACCATCTTTTCTGAGACAACCCTTCCCAGGCAGCTGTAACCACTCCAGGCTGCTGCTCACCACATCCAAAACAGCACTTCAGAGGGAAAGGACAAACGAATTTGGATAAACACAGGTTTAATTTAAGGATGGATAGATGCTTTCCAAACATGCCAACAAACCAGGGGTTCGGAAGATGAATTTCATGGCAAGCTGAACATGGCCAGGCCTGTCCTGGGGGGCATCAGGCACAGCATCACCAGCTGGGCAAGGGAGGGGATTGTGCTGCTCTGCTCTGCGCTGGGATGGCCTCACCTCCAGTGCTGGGGGCAGCTCGGGGCACCAGTACCAAAAAAAACCATTCAGCTGTTAGACAGTGTCCAAAAGAGGGCAAGGAAGATGGTGAAGAGTCTGGAGGGGAAGCCACGCCAGGGGTGGCTGAAATCACTTGGTCTGTCCAGCTGAAGAGAAAAAGAGACCGAGGGGACACCTTGCCACAGCCTACAACATCCTCAAGGGAGGAAGAGGAGGGACAGGCACTGATCTCTGCACCACAGATGGAATTTGAGGAAACAACATAAGGCTGAGTCCAGGGAGGTTTAAGTTAGAGATTGGGAAAGTTTTTCCCCCAGAGGGTGGTTGGACACTGGAGCAGGCTCCCCAGGACAGTGGTCACAGCACCAGCCTGACACAGTTCCAGAAGAATCTGGACAATGCTCTCAGGCACAAGGTCACAAGGTGTGATCTTAGCAGTGTCCTGCACAGGGCCAGGAGTTGGACTTGATGGTCCTGATGGTCCCTTCTCAACACCTGTCCCCCAGTACCAAATCTATCTGAAGCATTTTTCTAGTGAGACAAGATCAAGGAAAATACCTGCACCTGTTCCTCTCCAGCCTCAATGGCACAGAATGAAAATCCAGGTGCCATCAGCAGCCAGGAGCCACTGTACCACATTTCAGCCTTGTCCCTGCTCAGGATCCCCACAGGGGCCCTGAACTCCAGACACTTAAAGCCTGCCAGCAGCAAGATGCAAAAATGAAATTGTGCTGAAACAGTCAAAATAGACTGAAGAACATAATGTGTTCAGAATACTTTAGAGCATTACCTCTATTCTTAATTATAATAATCTCATTAGTTGCTGTTAAAGACTTATAATACATTATTTAAAACATGCTGCATGTAAGTTGTAAGATACCTGCTTTTGACAACTCTTGAGAATAACTTATAAACATCTCCAACTGGTTTGGAAAGAAAGAGCAAAGGACTTGGGCAAGTAGAAAAGGGTGTATCACTCCAACACCACAGACCAACCATGAAGTTTTACAATGTACCCACAAGAAAATGAGTTTTTAATGCCATCCCATGGAGCAATGAAAGCCATCAAGCTTTACAGAAGGAGAAGGCACAAATTGGAATGATCCAGGGAACAGGCAGGAGCTGTTTGCACACCAAGCTCTTGGGGCAGCACAGTGACATGGACTCGCAGCTTAAGACTGCACAACTACTTGGCAAAAGCAGAGCTGTTTTCTATTGAAATCTGATACGTGACATGCCCCCAAAATTCAACCAAACACTAAGCAAGAAGTAAAAGCACCAAAACCTCCGTAATCAAAGTCTAATTCTACTGTAGAGGCTTTTTAACCTGTCAGCAGGCAACAGGTGTGGGGAGCACACAACATGCTCTTTCAGTAATTTTAATACAATTGATTATTTGGGCAATACTAGTCCAAACTCTGAATGAATCAAAGTATACCCTCAGTTCCGAAATCAAAGCCCAGAGCTATTTTAAGTGCAAGGAGAATGTGAAAGAGAGAATCCTATAAACATTATAGAGCAGCTAAACTGCTGTCTATTTTCTCTTCATAAGAGATTCAAGGAGATTACTGATGTGTAACACTAAACTCATTTGCACAGCAAGTTGTAATTTGTAATAAATATGGTCAAAATACACGAACGCTGAAGCAGTGCAGACAGATAAACATCCCATATAATTCTGGTTACAAAACCAAGCTGGATCATCAAATTAAAATGTTTTCCATATTGATTTGGAAATAAAGTGAGAACAAAACACCAATCTTCATGTGAGACCTCATCTCACACCAGACCCACTTGCCAGACCCTGGTGGTCTGCTTTCTAGGATTATTTAATGGCCATTCAACCACAAACCACACTCACTCTACAGAAACCCTTTTCCCACAGAAAAATTAAGTCCAAGGAGTCCAAAGGCTTATTCCACCTGACTCCAAGGTCAGGACTTCTGGTAAATACAATGGGAACTTTGTGTCAAGATAAAGAGGGAAACATCTTAAAGTCTTAAAAGACTTCTGCATTTTTACATTACTGCTAGATCAAAACACTTTACTCTAAAGATTTGTTCCTGAGGTTTTGCAGAAACATTCATCATCAGAAGAACTCAGAAAGTGGTCCCTTACTACATCAAATAAAACCTGCATTGTACAAGACACAACTGTATTGTCACCTCTGGAAGTAAAATCCACAAAAAGTGATTCCCACTGTCATGTGAAGCACGCTTGTTTAACAAGAATTACAGATTAACCAGCATTATGTCTGACCCTTAGAGGTGGATCCATCATGACCAAAATTAAGAAAATGTTAATTTCATATGGTACAGCCATTTACACACAGGCATTAGACTGAGCGTTTTATTCTCTTTAAAAGACCTTCATAAATACCTCCTAAGAAATCACTAAAATTTCATCTAATATTAAATGGCTAAGTTCAAATATGACCACTTTCCCACTTCATCACACAGTCAGATGTCTTCATTTAAAAAAATTCCGCAGAGTCAAAGGCAAAGAAAACTGAGTAAGCAGTACATCAAACTCAATTATATTTCAAAGACAGGGCCTCTTTGGTTTGTTCTACTTGTCTCTGATTGCCTGCAAAAAGCTCACAAAGAAGCTTTGAAATTACCATCCCAGTAAGATTCCCACACTCTCAATGTTTTTGTTGCTACAGCCTGGTTGACCACAGACTCAACAAAAGCCTAACATATTGACTTTCATAAAAGCAGCTATAGCCCTACTTCAGCTGGGGATACTTTATTCATTAAGACAGGATAAACTAAAAACAAGACAGAGAGACTAATACTTACTTCCATATGATTTAGGGCTATTACATTTTATGCACACTAAAACAGCCTAAAAAGTTTTAACTTGTAACTTTGGCATTTAGATTGCATCTTAATTAAATAATTTTGAAAAGTAGCTCTCAAACTCCAAGACAGTGGGATGGTATTCCAGAATATGAGGTGTCACTTTGTCTTTTCAAAAAACATGCTTGATTTTACTGAACTTAGGCTTATAACAGAATGGGATAGTGACTTTGCACTCAATATCTGGTTTTGGAACCATCTTCTATCTTTCCACATTAACTTTTCAGAATCACCATCTGAGAAGCAAAAGTTTTATTTTTAAGCCAAAGAATGCAGAGACAGACAAACCTCTTCTGCTCCGGCCAGCAGCTTTCATTTTGTACACATGGAGAAAGTTGACAGGAAAACAATGACAGCAATGCTTGTTCTGACACAAGTATCAAAAGCACTTACCAGAGAAATCTGGCTTTCTAGCAATATGGAACAGCCCAAGGACCACACTGAAGCTCGCTGATTAATGGAGAGGAGAAATTCAAATGGAGTTCACCTCAAACACCGAGCTGGCAGCTGATGTGAAGAAAATCAGCCCAAGTACTTCAGAGCTGTCAAGGAAGACTCTCTCAAGTTATTGCTATTGATTGGTAGGAACATGACGACCTGTGTCATGTTTCAAGGAGTCTCTGGTTAGGGGGTGTATGAGACACTGGTGACTTAACTGGGAAATAATCTCTACAGGACAATCTGTAGTAGTAATTACACCACACTAAACACAACACAACTAAACATAAAGACCACAGAGCTGTGACAATTCACTACAAAATTAGCAGAACAACAATGTTCAGAGGTTGAGAAGAGGGGGTACATTTCCATATTTGGGGTTGTGTTTTCTTCATTTATTGTTGTGGGGTTTTTTTTCTTTTTTAATAGGAAAAAAAATCAATGCATGTATCAAGGAGGCTGAAAGAAAGGACAAGGGAAGAGAAAATAGTACAGCAATAAAAAGAATAGCTCTACACACAAAAAAAAGGCACTGAAAAATGTGAAAGTCACATTAATAGAAACTATATTATGCAAATAGTCTGCTATTCCTGTTTCATTCATCAGCTTGGGAAACGTAGATATTAGAAAGCATCTAGAATACTACTGATTTTCATTAGACAAAAAGTGAATTAAAAGATTCAAAGCTTGCTAAATGGGATTCAGTTTTCCCACAGCTTCCCTAGCTTTTCCCTACCCAGGTATCTAAGACCTCCCAGCTCAAACCAGCCTCGGGTACTTGAAGTAGCCCACACATAGCAGCTGGATCAGGAATCCAGAGCTGGAATTCTCCTGCTCTCCTCACACAGACCCCAGCAGAAGGTGAGTCCCAGACTCGGGGACCTGCACGTGCAAGAGTACGTGCACTGTGCAGGCGCAGAGCTGAGATGACAATGGGCACTGTGTGTGCACACAGCTCAGGGGACCGCATGGCCACAGGTCAGACACCAAGGAGATGCAGCCACATCATTCAGAGCACACAGGCACCCGAAATGAAAGGTCTGTGCAGCCAGTACATCCTGTCGTCTCTCTCCACTCCTCCCCCAGCTGATTGCTGGATCAAGCAGTTCAAAAATTATATGAAATATCTAATTATAACACTAAAAAAAAAGCTTTAACATCTTTTATGCAAACTTTAACAAATGAAAAAGCAATCTTCTATTTGACTGATTTTAGGGTAACTCAGTAGTCTCAACAGAATGAATCTTCCAGAAGCCTTTTTCTCTCGGTAACACAGGTGAGAACAATGTTCTCACTGTGAAAGTAAACTTATTCACAACTACATTACTCTTTTCATAAGGAAGTTAAAAACCAAAACAAAGAAATTAACTAATACTTCCAGGAAAAAAATTCTACACCAAAAGAAAAAATTATGACCAAATCTACAACTAGAAAAATTTAGAAGTGAGAGGCACTTCTGAGTACAGGTCAGTAAAATTAAGTTCTTCATCTAATCAAAAACTTTTGCTGACTCTTTGCCAAGTTATAGACAACTACTGCTACATTCCTTTCCAATCCAAAACAGAAATGCAGCTCTAATCTACAGAAAGGAGAGCAGAGATCCTAACAAACAGCATTTGTCAGCATCATCCTAGAGCCAGAAAACGAGTAACTTGTCCAGAATATTTCTCTGAGCTATTTCCCCTTTAAAACTCACCTTTATTTATATAGCACACTGTATTGTTTTGCAGGGAAGTTATTTTGGTGCAGGAATGAAACATAGGAACTGTAAAGCAATCTGTAAATCAGTTTTTTAAAAACTCATCCAGCTCCTACAAAGAATCAAAGTGAGTCTACAGAAAATTCCAATAATTGGGCCTCAAAGCAGTCCATGGGTGCACATACATAATTTGGCATTCGTATGTAGTTTTTGCTAAGTGCATTTTGCAAAGCTGACAAGTGCTAAATTGGCCTGAATACAAGACAGTCCTGAATATCAAGTGACTCATCTGCAAGAACAAATAACAGGAAAAAAAGAGGAGTGAATTGCACCAGAGCATCTAAACCTGGCATATGTCAGTCTTGCCGAAACACCCCAACAGAATGCCAGTGGAACATTAGGAAATTTTAAATGTCTCAGTGCAAAATCACTTTAAGGACCCCGCACAATCCACAGCAACCCAAACTGCAGTGCCTTGAGTCCCAGCTGAGGAGCTGAGCCAGAGCTGGGCAGCACCTGCACGGATCCAGAGCCTGGTTATCCTAAACCCGTCCAGCAACACCAGCACATCTCAGCTGCAGGACTGGATACAAGATCAGCCCAGAAAATGAGGTCAGAATACCAAAGACTAAAAAACCACACTTCTGCTGATTCTGGAGTCAAAGGGATCAGAAGAAGAGACCTGGGACACACAGAAACTAAGAATTATAACAGAAATTCATTTTGATCTCAAAGGTGGCACAGACATCATCAATTAATCACAGTTTCTGTGTCACTAAATTGTCCTTAAAGAAAGAGGAAAAAAAAAAAAACTGAATAGGAAGGAATGATGAGGGCTGTCAAAAACAAAATACAATAATATCCAGCATTCAGTAAGTATTAATGTGGATTGGGAATCTTTTTCATTTTAACAATTCTCTCGATAAATAATTCTTGCAAAAAACTTCAATTACTCTCTTAAAATGACACTGATTTTGTTCCCTGGGATAGAAAGAAATCATCATACTCTCTGTCATTTTTGTGTTTCAGCATACATAGGAACTTTCATCTATAAAGGAACTTTCATCTACATCTTCTCATCCCACTTCCTTCAGAATTTTTTTCCTACTCATTGTAAAACTGTTCCCAGACATTATAGATCCTTTGTTACACCACAAGGCATTAAGCCTTGCTTTAGACCAGTACCACACACCACAGTACCATGTATGCGTTTTCACAGGGTTACAAACAGTCGCTCAATGGCTAAAGACATCACCTAAGGAAAGTCTAATGACATGAAAAAAAAAAAAAAAAAAAAAGGTAACAGACTCCGAAAGAAAATACAAAGGAAGCTGGAAAGCTTGGGTCTTTTTGCAAAGAGTAGGTTTCCTGATTCTGGGAAGCACAAATCTTTGTCACTTAAGTAGGTCATCTCAGCTTCCCATGCTTCAGACTGTCTGCAAATTAAAACAGCTCATTGCTAATTCACTGAAATGTTGCAAAGTTTAATGAACTTAGAACATCTTATACAGCATGTCAGATTTTGCTTATAATATGTTGGAATAGACAAGTTCTGTTGTAGTTTTTCAAAATAATTTCAGACAAGACACCTTTAGAGATCCATAATTCATCCCTGCTGTAGTTACCTCAGAAGGTTCTTAACCTCTCTCCTGACATCCCCTCTATGGAAACTGCCACAGAAATTTGGTGGTGATAGAGGGACCCTCACCCATGTTTTAATTGTTTTCATTAGCTTCTTACACTGCTAATAACTGCTTTAAAGGACACAGGACTTCTCTATCCACAAAAAGTGAAAGATGCATCCTTCATTTTGTCAGTCTTTATTTTACAGAAAGACCTCAAACCCAACTTGTTCCAGAATTCCAATACAGCTTCACAAGAAATAGTACCAAGAAGTACTCTCGATCATTTTGCAGAACTGTTGTGTTAGAGCACAAAAAAACTGCAGGAGAGGCAGCAAAATTGTTACTGCTGCTCATAACAGGAAGGAAAAAAGACCAAATCTGTCCTTTCTCCTCCCTCTAGATTTCCTATCCTACTTCCCATCTTGAGACATAGAAATCAGTAGCAGCATCTAGGGCATTATCAAAACAGGAGGTAGAGAGCATTGTCAGTTCTCAGTGGGGTTTGGTTTTGTTTTAGTAGTTTTTCATTTGTTTGATTTTAAATTCACACGCACGCACAAAGAGTAAAAGCAGGTAACTGCTAAACAGGGAGCTGCGCAGCAGGCAGGCACTGGGGAAATGGGATATGAAAAAGAAAGGGCCAGAGAAGTGAAGTCAGAGAACTGGCAGAAAAATGTAACGAAAACCAAATTTTAAAACATCATTAAAGCTAAAAGCAATACTGTAACTATTAATATAAGTGCAAACAAGTGTATATTTTTTCCTAGCAAGCAGCCAAAAAAGAAATAAAGTACTTGAGATATAAAAATATGACAGTGAAATTAAAAATATTCTGTTGTGTAGCTGATAATTTATCCCCTTTAAAGTTTAATATTCAACATGAAAGCTAAGCTATGTCTTTTGCAGATATATTCTGTAAACTTCTGAAAATGTCTGAAGGATCAGTAAAGCTATGGAGAAGCAACAGAGACACTGCATGACAAACGCACAATTCACAGAGGAGTAATTGACGCCTAGTGCTGCAGACTGCAAAACTTTCTCATTCCTGCTCTGGCAGTTCTGCAGGCCATGCTCAGTGAAACGTTGCACTGCTGCCTGCCCAATTAACATCTCATTTTATTGTCTCAGCAGAGAAAAAAAATCACTGCACTGCTGCTGTTAAAATACAGAAATAATCCCTCGCTATATCTCAAAATACGATAGAAGTGAACAGTTTGTTACTCAGGTTATAACTAAATATAATAAAGGGCATTCTGAACCTTTATTACACATCAAAACGCTGAACCACTGCATATTCAAGGATAATGAGCCATTTTTTTAATTTTTAGCATGCTTTTGGACCTTCCACTAACTACAGAAACCATAGGTTTATAAAATGGTTATCAAAATTATATCCCCAAACTGATAGAGAGCAGGCTTAGGTTAGGTGTTAGGTAAAAAATTTTCCCTGTGAGGGTGGTGAGGCCCTGGCACAGGTTCCCAGAGTAGCTGTGGCTGCCCCTGGATCCCTGGAAGTGTCCAAGGCCAGGCTGGATGGGGCTTGGAGGAACCTGGGCTAGTGGAAGGTGTCCCTGCCCATGGCAGGGAGGATGGAATGAGATGAGCTTTAAGGTCCCTTCCAGCCCAGGCCATTCTGTAATTCCACTGTATATATTGTGCTCCAGAACCCATGATTCTCGCTATGCCACTGATGGCAAACTCATATTAAGAAGTCATTAATTTCTTTAAAATATCTTCCTGAGATACAAGAGAGTTAAAAGCTAGGATCTGGCACTCTGTTCCCATATCACAGTTGCTCTTGTATTCCCTGAAGTTCTTGTCTTCCTTCCTGACAGAAAGGTTATGCGTACTCAAAAAAATTAATAAAATCATATGTACAATTTTGAAATTGGCAATAAGTTACCTATTTAGCAATTGTAACCCAGGGACACAAAAATGTAATGGTGCTGGTTTCGAAATACTCAAAGAAAAAGCAGTTTGCCACATTCTTAAATACTCTCTAACACACCAACCAACTCTGTAAGTAGTAGTAACAGAACAGAAACGTGGTCTGAAAAGTTCCTTCAAATTGATTTACATCTTGGGTAAGCCAAAGAAACCCACTTATTTCTACGTCAAGATCTCCAAGAGCGGCAATCAGCAAGAGAAGCTTTCTCAAATCAGTCACTTGCATGAGTTTGTTGTCCTCAAATATGCAACCTCTCAATTATATTTTTTCCCCTAATTTCTCACCTTTTCTTACTTCCTTGCAGTCTGCAGGATGTGCTTTCAACAGTAAAGAAACCCTGAGCTCTACGCAAGCCTTCATACTGAGCATTTTAGTGAGTCAGTCTGTGCAGGACAGCACAGTGCTTTCCTAGAACTCACTGCCAGTATTTGGAAACTAAAACAATGTTTTTTATTGTGCATTTAGTGATTCTACAAGGAGGCAGTAAACTATCTTTCTGTATGCTGTAATGGCGTGTCATTTTTAAGCTATAAAATCCATCTCCACCTTATACATGAAAAGAAATCACTAACATATCAAACCTTGATATTAGTTGGAATACAGTCCTAGCTTAGAATTTTCAAAGAAGATGAAGTAAATAAGATTCAACACTGAAAGGAAATCACAGTAATTAATACTTCTAAACTACCCTGAAAATCTGAATCTTCATTTTTCCTTCTCCTGAAAATGACAAACTATATACATTTGTGATTTTACAATACCACTTATCTGTCAGTAAAAGGCTATAATTTGTTCTCTGTTGCATACCAAATACCTTTAAAATCAAAGCAGAAGACTTTTAACTAGAAAACTATTAAAATATTCAAAGTAATCTTCCGCTATGGCTCGAGTCAAACATGACTTGGGTTGCATAGTGCTGGCTTCCAATTTATAAAACCTTTTAGCAGGGTTATATAAACACAACAGAAAGTAATTTTCTGCAAGTATTTGTACAGTAATTCCTCTGAGGAACAATGAGAGAGAATGGAACTAGAAAACATGTGAAAGTGTTAATAACTGGCAGATTTACAAACATGAAACATCCTACATACTTATTAAAAAATCATTTCAATGACAGCTATTACACCTACTACCAAAAGCAGCTCTAATGAACCAGACACTGTCAGATTATTACAGCGTGGCAAGAGGATCATACAGGGACTAAAGCAGAAAGACAAAACCAGCTGAAGCCAAAGAGGGACATGTAAAGTTTGTTCTAGCAGCACAAAATCACAGGACTTGTCCATTAGCTATCAGGAAAGCCCCTCTCATCAAAAATTCTCCAACCTTCTCCATAGAAAATACCTTCTGGATTTTTTCAAGAACAGGTATTTATGACCAGTTATTCAATATTTTTAAAAGTTCAAGGGTATGAATGTGAATCAGAATCAATAAAAAAACCTGAGATGAATTTCAGTCCTCCAAGTAGGCACGGCTTACTGAAACACACAGCGCCACAAAGTGGCACCAAACCCACCCAAAATCTCCAGCCATCACCCAAGAGTTTGTACCCCTCAGAAAGCTTGTTATGTGGGATTAGCACAGGCAGTGTGTGCAGCTTACCAAAACATGTTTGTGTCTACACCCACAGGCAGTGTAGGCCAGAGCTGCTGAGGGAACAGATGCTGTTGGGAAGCCGACATCCACACCATCCACGGCTCTGGAGCACGGCTGCTTTGGCAAGCTTTGTTTGGGTTGGGTGCTTGTGGGGGTTGGTTTGTTTGTGTTTTTTGCTTGCTTGTTACATTTTGTTTGGGGTTTTTTTGTGGTAGGGTGTGGAGGTTTGTTTTTTCTGTTCTTATTTGGGGTGTATTTTGGTTGTTTTGTTGAGCCTTTAGGAACAAGATCTAGCTCTAGTCTGAGCCCATGGATTTAAATGCCCATCCAGAGCCAGACAGCATTAGCAAAGCTGCGGAAGCACACTTTCCAGTTTAGTGTTATCCAGTCGGCAAGCTCAGAGAGCTCCAGAGGATGAATCAAAGCCCACTGTGCACAATTCATTCTGCAAGTGCACATGGAACCCCTGCAGTTCTGTGGAGACACACTGAGATAACCATGCACACATCACCTGAAGCTGGGAGACATGTGGGTACCACAACCAACCTAAGAACCTTGAAAAATGAAAAGCAAGTATTTCAAACAGGAAATTAAAAGATGTTTGCAAATGAGGATGTTCTAATGCTGCTGAAAAGTAACAAACTCAAGAAAAGTAAGGTATTGATACATAAGGGGCCCTAACTGTCAGAAAATGGGAAAACTACAGAAAAGGACTTGAGGATCAGTTTAATCAGGAATCAAAATATAAATAAGAAAGTGACAGAGGAGCACAGGGGCACAGACAGCACCTGGGAACAAATTAGCAGGAATGTCATACGTACAGATTGCACATACATCCATTCTGCTGCAATAAGCACTGGTGAAGATTCTCAGCAAGAATGCTCTGCCCAGCTTGCCCACATTTCATTAAATCTACCCAACCACTGTCAGGAATCTAGGTCAGAAATAAAGATGCAAAGAGATTTAGAAAACCACTTTAAGTGAAGTTAGAAGGTTCTGTATGGTTTACTCAGGCTGAAGAACAGTGGCATTTTTTCCAGTCAGTTAAAAAACCTCAACAAATGAATAGCAACAAAATAATTTGCCCTTGTGTCCACCACATATGCATAAAAAAAAAAAAAATCAGAAGCTTAACTTGCAGAAAGAATTTACATTCCATATTAGGATATATAGATTTAATGCGTGAGATTCATGCTAGCACAGGAGTAGTTAAATGCTGGAAGATGTAATAAAGGTTACACAGTTTCCTTTATTACCTAACTTTAGGAACATCTAAACAAACACTCAGCTGGGGATGCTGCTGTTTACAGATGGATCTCACAGCGAAAATAGAGTAGATGAGCTGTTGAGACCCATGCCAGGTGCACACTTCTATAATTTCAAGATTTCTGTAAAAAAAATACATTCTTGATGTTTTATTTCAGTGTGTGCATACATATAAGCACGGAATCAGAATATGTTTGTAATACTAATTTATTTTCTAATTTACTTATATTATATATTTATTGGACATTACTATTTATTAAGAGAACCTCATAATTCTCAGACAATGCAGTTTACCACTCCTTTGGTACATTTAGGCAGCTTTGCTTGCTCATTTACAGTGAATTGGAAGTAAGGAAGGTTTCTGTGTACTCTCCATCACCAAGTATTTAACTCGGGGCTTTAGTTATTACCATGCCCTTCCTAAATCTTATATCAATGCCTACAGTTAAAACTTCTGAGGCTCCCAAATTCCTTATCAAACAATCTAATGGTGAAATCCAGCCTAGGCCCACAAGTTAAAACACAACAATCAATTAATCTCTAAATATAGAAAGACTATTAAAGGACCAGCTGGCATTTTAAAGGGATGAAAGCCAAGACTGTTCTTTGGCACCAGCACTAGCTGATGTTGCTAAGCTACTGCTGCTGCCCAGTTAGTTACACACCATCAGGTATTAAATTCATGCAGGCCACTAGGCTGCAGGGAAAAAGAGAAGAAAAAACCCACACTCAAAATGTAGTCTTACATCAGTAAAACTTGCAGGTCAAGTCTTACCATCTGAGTCT
This sequence comes from Chamaea fasciata, assembly GCF_029207755.1. Lineage (NCBI taxonomy): Eukaryota > Metazoa > Chordata > Aves > Passeriformes > Sylviidae > Chamaea > Chamaea fasciata. The sequence goes on from NW_027094099.1 coordinate 5,562,215, forward strand.
ATGAAGTGCAATGAAGCTTGTGTCCATAATGAAATCACATACAGAGAAAAACAATCAGCCTTTGGTGCCATTTTAGAGTCCATGTCACCTTCGCTTGCCCTGTTGATTTACTTCAACCTCCTTTTGCTATAACAGAGCTAAGTTTTTATTGTTTTGCTATAATGTAAATAAGTTTTTGTTATATACCCACATTTTGATGATTGAATTTTTATTTTTGTCAAATAAATTTCTGGATACGAATCGGGATATTCTGTTTCTGTGGGTCAACAGGGGCAAACGGAAAAAACTGTCAGAAAGGACAATCTTTCTGGCAGTTAATTAGAGCCTATGAAGATAATGTTATTTAGTATGTGATCACTGTTCAAAAACATTCTTTTGAGTTTCTGGCAGTTTCTATGAGATTATAGTAGCAGACTTTTCTTAATTCTTTCATCCCTGATCACACTTGAAATTTGCAGCTTTCAAATCCAAACCTGCACTTACTCTTAAGCAGCCTAGGCAGCCCAGGCAGCACCATTACACTACTTAACAAACTTGGAGAAGACTCCAAGTATCTTCCTAATCACAAGCATCATTTCCACAATGCTTTTCCTCAAGTCTGATTCCATTTTTATTTAGGACATTACTTTCATGTCCTCAGCAAATCTGTGTCATTTGGAAGTCAGCCTGTTACCTGCGTTGGTGCAAGAGGAGATACTGATGGAAGACCATGAAACAATCCTGTCCTTTCCATCATACACTGTAAGCATTAACTTTATGACTGTGCTATTTCTTCTCTTCCTCATACAATTAAACTGGGAGGAACATTATTAAAATCAATTAGAAATTTAATGCCTTCTGGTTGAGGGTTTTTTTGGTGGGTTGAGTTTTGGTTGTTTCCCTATGGGGACTGCATAATTAGTTAAAAAACTACACAGAATCATATTTAACCATTTTTTACTTTCAGACAAAAATCAACTGGATTCTGCAAACTTTCCTCTGATCAACACTTTCTATGAAGGAGCTAAAGGAGAGGGAGCAGTGGAAGAGATCACAGGTCTGAAAAACATAACAGAAAGGCAGAAGGTGTTTCATTTACTGATGAAGGGACACACAGCAGCTGCATTCAAGCACAAAGGTGAGCTGGGAGCCAAAGCAACCTGACAAAACCACCAGGGCACAGCTCCCAGCTGCTCAATACAGGAATTGGAGACCCTCACTTCCACAGACAGAAAGGTTACAGTCAAAATGCTGATATTATTACCTCATCAAGCAAAATCATTTCCTGACTCTCACTTTTTTTCCCTTCCTGAATAATTGGCCTCTATTTTGTAGGAAAACAAACAAACAAACCCACCCCGACACGCAGTACATCCTTCAAAGATCAGCTGTCAGCTTATTCTGTTCTAGTTTGTTTCAATACCGTATTATGAAATCCCCACATTATATATTAAAAAACCCAACTCAAACAACAAAACATAAAATCCCACCAACCAAAAAAAAGACAAAAATATCCCCACTAAGCAAAAAAACCCTCCAAAAATTAACAAAACACCAAACCAACAACAATTTGCAGAATTTCCAGTAATATTTCAGAGGATTAATTCTGTATGTTTGTTATTCCACAAGATTATAAACTACGACTCGACTAATGCTACTATTACAATCCTGGATTTCTAGGAAATATTCCTTGCATTATCTGTTGGCACATTCCTTAAAACCTTGCTACACACCACTGGGTCAGGGAAACTACAGAATTCATTGCCCCTGCAACATGCACTAGTTATTTTTTAAGAACATGGGTAGGTTAAGCTAGAAAAGTTTTGATTTCTCAGGCAAAGAATGGCAAGAACTATTCCTCACTATTACGTTTATTAGAGTTCCCTCAGCCTGTTTGTACAACCTTGTTATCCAATGGTAGGGCATATTTAGAGCTTAGTAAAGTAACAGATCATCACTTGTCAGATGTGGGAACACAGAGGGAACAGATAGCACATTTCTTAAGAAAGCTCTTTGGGGATTGAGGAGGTGTGAATCCTGTCTGGGAACACACTATTTGCTTATTCTCATCTTCCCACTCCTCAGGCATTTCAAGTGGCAACTGGGGAAGGAAACATTTCTCCCAGTTAAATGACCAAGGTATTCTTTAACAGACACCAAATACATTCATTTTTAATACATTTTATTGCCTTACACTGAAGTCAATGCCTGCTTCTGAGAAATCCAGTAAACCACACCCCATCCAACTATAACTTTACTTAAATAGCTATAGGGGGTATCTTTTTCCATGCTAGGGAAAGTACCTTCTTTAATATACAAGCCTATCTTTTCTTTCTCAATCTATTCACTGCCAATTTAATTGGAAAAGAAAGGAATCCTTTTTTCCAGATCTGTTTGTATAATTATATTTTTTCATCTTCTTCAGGATGATCTCCTCAGAAAGCATCTTTTACTTCATCCAAAATATCATTATATGTATTTATACCATTCAACCTCTCATTTCCACAAGAGCCTACTGATTAATGTAATCACTGTGCATTATTGTTAATCCACAGGCTTCTTGTGGGCTTCTAACAAATATAATTACACTGACTGTTGAATTTTCTGCTTTCAGAAAACAGAACACTTCACAAAGTCTGGTACTATTTTTTAAGTATAAGCCTTTCCCATCCCATCCACCTTTGGCACGTTCCATGGTCTGTGCCCAAGTCAGAACTTCTGATCCATGAGCTCTCTTTGGTGCTGCTGAAGTGCCAGTGAGGCAGGGTTTAATTAACGTAACTCACACAGAGCCCAGCTCTGGCTGCTCCTGCAGGGTCCCAGGGGAACAGGGACAAGGCTGGGCATGCCCCTGCTGACAGGTGAAGCTGTAGGACACCTCAGAGCAGCTGGGACCTGCTGAGATGTTCCCCTACAGATGGAACTCACTGCCCAACTGGCTGAAACAGATCACAGCTTCAGCGCTGCATTCTGTAACGTTTCACCCAAAACCAAAACAAAAGCTGCTCCTAACATTGGTCTCATTTACCTTCTTGAACTCTACACAAGAATTACTTCAGTAACAGCTAAAGTGTCTAAAACACTGATTGCTGAGGCCCTTAGGCTGGAGGCAAAGGAGGTCTAACGATTTTGATGTTATATGGTTAACAGACAGACACAAGACACCAGAAGTATTTTTAGACCTTTCTGAACCAGGGAAATATTGTTTAAAACATTGCTCTAATTTCTAAATTATCTAGTTCTCAAGAATTTGGGCTACAGCTCATTACTAGAGCATTCAATTTGGCATCAGATTCTTGTTCTTGATTAAGTCAAATATAGTAGATCCAAGGAAATACATTGTTCGGGGACCCCCATATAGTTCCTAAATATAATATACCTAAGTATAAACAAAAAAATTAAATGGATTTTTACTTTCCAGGAGCTCTAAATGTTAGTGCATATAGAATTACTTTTCCGTGGGTAAAATTCTTCACCGACCTCTCTGGTTTCATCAACACTATATAAATCAAATCAGACACTGATGAAGGGAGAAATCTTCAGAATCCCAAAATAACCAAACTCAAAAAAAAAAAAGGCAAAAAAAAAGCCTGTTGCAATTCAAGGTTGAAAAGTAACTGTAACTCTCAAATTCATTCCTTTTGCCCCCATTATTTCTTATCTTCTCCATTTTTTCAAAATAGGTTAATTGACAAAATAATTACTTCTATAGTTAGGAACCAAAACAGCTGATTGAGACAAAAGCTTAAGCTAACCCCAAACAACTCATATTGGAAGGCAAGTTTTTAAACTGTCAGGATGTGAGAAGAAACTATCAAGTGGAAGGACATTACAATTTGCCTTGTGATGAATTCCAGTCCCAGGAGCAAAAAGGGCATTGCTGCAGGGGAAGGGACACAGTCAGAAGTAGAAAATGGTTTTGCTTCCTTCTGCCTTCTTGCCAATTTAGGTTCACAAACCAGTGATGGGTATGGCTGAACTCTTCAGACAATCCTCACCTAGGACTGACAGGTACTCTCACTGGGGACTTTTCCTAATAGCTGGTTTGATATCCAGTCTTTCAGACACTTGATTCACAGGAAGGTTAGTGAGGGAAGGTGAGCACATGGTCTCTGGTGGACACCAAATGCCACCAGACATTGGTAATCCTTATTATCTGTACAACACTTTGTTTGTACTGTCATTACTGCTTTTACAGTAAAGGCTCTTCTCCCCTCAAAAGGCAAATATTGCATATCAAGAGAAATGAGTCTGTCAAACCACAGTGTGAGTATCTGAAAAGCTTAAAGGAAAAGCTCATTGAAGATTTAAACTACTTAGGTAGGAAAGAAAATATTTACTAAATTAACATGAACTTCAAAACCAGCAATGTTTTAGTATTGTTGCTTGTAACTGCTTATTGTAATATTTCACGGGATCTCAAAGCATGGTCTGACTGTGAAGCTTCATTCCAAATTTCATAAGCAATGCAGGAAAATTTTTAAGGGAGGAAAAGGAGTAATCCTAAATTATTATAAATTCCTTAGGCCCAGAGCAATATACATCACACAAGAATAAACAGGACAAGAGGTGTACCTGTTAGGAACTCCTTAAAAAAGTTAACGTCCCCTCTTGTACCAGAGAAAATGTGAAGAAGTGGTTATGTGAAGGGCTTAAGTCTATACATCCAATCTGACTCCTACTCATTACTCCTGTCCTTCTGCAAGGACAAGCATTGCTGGTTTAGGGATAAAAGGCAACGTGGACAAGTTGTTAACATCCTACCCAAGGTGTGCGGCATTACGAGGCAGACAAAGTGCACCTGCTACCCCGTCTGTCCTGCCCTCACTATTCTCTCTGGTTCCATGCAGCAGGTTCTGTGGGAGGAGTGGCAGAGATGCATCAGAGGAATCATGTGGTGCAGCTGTAAGGGAGTACTGCAATTACAGACACAATGATAATGTGTCTCAAGGGCATGAGCCATTATCCTGCATGTATTTTCCTTCCTTCCCCACCGCTCCCACTCCAGTGGTGTTTTCTGGCTTGCTTTGTTCTGGTTTTAATGTTATTTTGAACATGAAAATTATTTATAACATTCTGATGTATCTAAATAAAGCTCTGCTCACTAAGTCAACATTTTTCAAGTATCCTTTACAACGAAATATTTGTGACAAACTCAGAATTACTCTTTTTGGTGCTCCCTTTTACTCTTTACATGCAATGAAAATTTATTTCACATGAAAACTCTATTATGTTTAAAACCACTGCAACATGAAAACTCAAATCCAACACTTCTTGAATTAACATTGCTCTTTGGAAAGCAATTTTCAAGGCAGAAAGGGCTACAACAGCATCCATTCGGTTTATTCCCATTTGCAATAGACACAGTAACCTTTCAGATACAAATCACATCTGTATAGGCAAGCAAGAGGAAGCTCCTCGGTTCTTCATCTAAAGATCCCACATTTTCATTAGGAGCTTTCTAAATGCATTTTTTACTTTCAGCTCACAAACATAAAACTGAAACTTGCCACAAGAACGTGTAAGTGGTCTTATACCCCTCCCCTTCCCCCCCAAAATTTCTGTTTAAGTGGAAACAAGTAAAGAGTCAAGTCTATATTTGATACTCCGGATGACCTGAGACACATAAAACAGACTGAGTTCCCGTCATATCAACACAAACACAGGACAGGAGCCTTTGCACTGGAGAGTGTAATATTTTTTTTTAGCCGTATATTTCACAAGTTTTCAAAAGGTTTTGTATTTAGCCTCCGGAAAGATAAAATTTGTTTGAACTACAGCTGCTTTAAAGATATGACAAAACCACCTTCTACCAATGTTATTTTCAGAATGACATGGCAGTGTCACACATGCTCACAGCACCATCAAAGTTCTTGATGACTGTTTACAGAGTCAGAACTTGAAAACCTCTTATTTTAGTAGCATTAGTCAACAAATGCTTTCACCGCTCTAACAAAAGAAAACTATGGAGTTTAACTGTTCTGACAGAACCACACTCACTGGAAGGCATAATAGTGATATAATTACTTGTGTTTATTATTGGTAAGTTATGCTGTCCCATAGCTCTTTACATTGAATGCTCAGTGCTTGTTTCGTTTGTTTTTTTAAACTAGAGAGTAGTTTAAACCTTAATTTTTTGAGCAGACAATAAAATCTGTCACAAATCTGAAAAATCGCAGCAAACAATTTTTCACACAGATGAAAAAGTTTCTTCTCTGAAGAGAGTGAACACAAAAGAGACAGCATAAAGCTACATGTTTATTATCTCTCAGTGTCTCTGGATTAAGTGTGTTCAGTTTAAAACCACCTGTTTTTATCTCACTTGGCACTGAAGGCTTATCTAAAATCTTCAGATTAAGCCATGCTCTTTTCTGCTAAAACAGTAGCAAACCCTCCCCCATAAGTACATTATACCCCACACATGAAAATAATTCTGTTGAGACTGACGCTTTGTAAGTGACAGAAACAACAAACCTGTACGGTTATCAGTGAGGACATGATTTGCCGGTTCTGCAGAACAGAAATTACTCATGATGATGGCTTCTAGAAAGGAGGAAAGTTCATATTCAAAACCAAAAGCAGGTTTGCAAAGTAGAGTAACTCCTACTTTATAAATTAGACCCAGAAGTTTTAAACTGTGCTACTGTTCCAACTATCCATGTTTAAATCAAGCTGTTATAAAGATCAGAAATCCAAGAGTTAAATTCAGTTTGCCTCCTTTAATCAAAAAAATACATATTCTTCAAAGCGCTTACGTTTTCTCATTGTTATCAGAATATGAAAATAATAAAATCAAGCAAGTCTAAACTTTTTAGAATATTGTGAAATTACTCCTTTGTTTTTTAAACCACAATCTATTGGAAAACAATGTCTCATTATAAGTGATGCAGCAGTAATTCAAGTAAGTATTTCCCATTTACTGCAAATTAGCTCAAAAGTACTCTGCCTACTCAAGGCCCTTAAAAGTAACACACCAAGCACTGGCATCTGCTCCTCAGAACTGGCTATTTTAATCTGCAGACCTGCATCAAATTACCACTGTAGATGTAACCAGGATGGAGGAAAGTTCTGCCCAGCACAAAGCATTTCTAGTAATTGGTAGGGAGTTCACATCCTCTGCACAAGACAGGAGCTTTCAGATTGGCCTTACAGGTTTTACCTGAATTACCAAAGAGCAAATGGAACGTGAGCAAATCTGTTTGCAAAAGAATCTGGTCTTGAGAGCATCCCCACCATGCACTGCATGGATGAGTGACTATTCACACAGGCTCCAGTCTGGTCCAGGGACCTCATTCTTCCCAGCAGTGAGATTCCATTTACTGAGTTCTTACAGCTCAGCTTCTGGCTTCATTTGATCCCCCAGGAGTGGAGTCTGTGTGCTCTGAGAACGCTCCCTGGTGTACAGGAACACTGCGTGGGAGCACACACATGACCACAACTAGAACACTGATACGGACACATCCACAGACCACCAAAAATAGCAATGATAAAAAATACTGGCGACAGGACCGAAGTTTCAAACAGAACAAGCAAGAACTTTTGAAGGCATTACCAACATAGTGTCCTTATAACCAGACAGCAGCTCTGTTTATGGGGTAGACAACAATGATTCTGTGACTTTGCCAAAGATGGAAGACTAGGCTTTGGGGCATTTTCATCTTAAAATGTTGTCTGCACGTAAGTTAGGATGCTCTTAATGTATAAATATTCCACAATTATAAATTCCCGAGGTTTGCCACATTTGCATAACGCTCCTCTAAAGCAATGTGGTTGCTCCTAAAGAGATGAGGTAATGACCACACCACTTGCTTCTAGGAGAGTAGCTTTCTCTAAATATGCCACTGAAGTCATTATGCTTCTGTAAGTTACATATTTTCAGGCAGTTCACACCTTACAGAGTCCCATTATCTCTTCTGCCCTTGGATCCCAGAAGGCCCAGGAGTGAGCCGAAAAATGAATTGTGAAAGAATAGCTAATTAAACATGATAATTCACAACTCATTCTATCAGTAAGTCACAACATACAACTAAAATAAGGGTGTAATAAGTTCAGCAGCTGCAAATAACGAGATTATTGACCTTAGAAATTCCCACTTCCACCAAGATACTTAGCTCTGTCCAAGTTTCTCAGCAGACTTAACCGGTTCCTCACAGCTGGTTCTCCTAAGTTCCTGGGCAGTATCTGCTGTGTTTACAGCAAATGCTCCTACACTTTCAGCGCAAAAAAAAAAAAAAAAAAAAAAAAGGCTGGAAAAGACAACCAGCATCCAGGAAAAATATTTCATTCCTAAAGAGAATAGGACATACATCTGTCTTTCTGCTACAGACAGAAACAAAAACAAACCCACAACCAGCTAACTAAAGACTGTATGCTGACAACAGTAAGAGACTCACTCAAAATAATATTTTTATTCTGCAGTCTGGCTGCCTGCAGAAAAATAAAGACTTCAGAATACAGGTCACTTATAATAATATGGGATTAATAAAAATTATGCTATTTCTTCCCTGCAGACAGGACACATCCTGCTTCTTATCATAATTATCTTTTCTTTCTTCCACTACTCCTTCCTGTAACACAGGAAGTTTTTTAATTAAATTGCTCTTAAGGTTAAGGCAACAGAACATACTCAGAAGCAATAAAAGCTGATATGCCTCATGAAACAAATAATGTTGCCTTCCATGAGTCTGCTATTCTCTAGTGCACTGGAGACAAAAATCTCAAGGTTGTACTTAGCCCCAAATCCTCAGGAAGTTACAAACAGTTATTTTACCATTTACAGTTCAAAGAATTAAAAAGGAACACTGTCATCTTTCTAACTGTTCCTCTACCCAGCTGTCTGATTTGCTATCATTCCATCAGGCTATGGAAACATTTTCACCCATGAATGCCTGTCCCAAAGCCCTGCCTGGACTATAAAGCACAGAGGATGCACCCAAGGCTTCTCAGTCCTTATGTTCTATGATGTGTATGACCTCTCCTTGTGCAGCAATCCCACAGGTTTTAACTGGCATCTATCAACAGCCTCGGGTTTTGTGGGTTGGATGTTTTTGGGTTTTTTCTCTGTCACACAATATTGTCAGGATGTACAAACCAAGAATGCTAATAAAATTACTAATGATCCGTTACCTAGACAGGACACACTGCAATCCTCATGTATTTTTTGAAGCAGAGAAGCAAGCCTGGGCAGGCGACACTGATATTTTTGTACCAACACCGTGTACCAGCAACACACACCCCTAGCAGGCTTCCTGAGACACAAAGTTCCAGACAGCTGACTTCCTTCCACAGACTGCTCACATTTCAAAGCCCTGACAAACTTGCAAAGGAAAGGAAAGATGCACCTGAGGTGTTAGCAAATCCAAAAAAGAAGTCAGAAAAAACCAGGGATGGTGGTTAATAAAGGATACAGCAGCAGACAGTAACAGATAATGTCTCAAAGAATAAAAGTTAGTGTAATTCTTTCACAAGTATGTGTAACTGAAGGTTCCACTATTTGTAACTAAAACAGAGACTGCATCTTACAATTTCTAACTGAGGAGTTACCAGTGATCAGTCAAATGTGCCAGTAGTACTTTCTCAGATGTATCATCCACTGAGCTGCTTTTAGCTTGTGACTATCACACTGTCAAAAACTTACCATGGCTTATTAGCCAGACCATGAAGAGCAAAGGATTTCCAAGTCGCTTCTGGGATTTTTGAAGTGATCCATTTCCTGGTCTTCTAAACTTCGCCAAATTGAAGCAAGGAACATCAAAGTAATGCCCTAGTGTGTGGATGCATCATCTTTCAGGAATGACATAAGATCTTCAACAGCCACATAGACAAATCAGTTTCATTTGTTCCCTGGGCTTGACTTTGATAATCTGCATTAGAGGTCTGATAAGTCTCCTGAGAAGTTTTTCTGTGTGGAAATCTACCTACCCAATTCCCAAACCAGAACTACAAACTCCTCCAAAAGAAGCCTGAAAGTGAATATTTAGAGATAGAGAACATTGTCTGAACCAACAGAAAACTTCACAGAATAACAAATTGTCCACTATAAACTAATCATCATAGCCATGAGTCCACAGACGTGAGATCTGCTATTAGAACAATCCTCTGCAGAGAAGGGATCTGGTCACATACTCTCACCAAACAGTGTTTCCTCCAAGGGAGTTTCAGGCTGAGCTCTCAGGCTGCGTGTGTTAACCAGGAGCACTCAACCAAACAACCCATACTATGGGTTCTCACATTCTCAGAGAGTATCTAGAGCTCTCACAGAGAACATTCAGAAGTATAGTGGACATTTTGTGAAAAACTACCTGATAACCATAGAGCTGGAGTTTCGTTTATACCTACAGCAGGTGGACAAGAAAGCTGCCCTTTGAGTCCTAGACATGAAACTATTGTCTCCAAGACAAATGAATGAATGTGTTACAGGGTGTCCCAGTTCAGTGCACGCTGTGTCACACAACAGGAGCAGTAAGGTTACTTTCTCAAGGAGCTTTGCTTTGCTTTCAGTCACACTGTTGGCAAGAGGCTTCTCATGCCAACTAAAGTTCCTTGCCCCAAGCTACAGCTATCACTCCATTCCTCCTGACTGTCCACAGGCAATAATGGAAAATACCAAAAGAGGACAGACCAGGGGAAAGGAGGAAGGGAAAGAAACCCTTTAGCTGAAATGGAGAAGAGAAAAACACAATTTCTAACGAATCATTGTTATCTCCCCTTCACTTCCACAATGATTCTGTATAGGAACATGCCAGGACAACCTGCTGCATGTAAGGAACACCCAGAGTCACAGACAAGTGGGAGTTTTTGAAAGTCAGCTCCTTTAAGCATCACCTGAGGATTTTAAACCTATTTTGTACCATGTCATAGAAGAATACAGAAAATGCTCCCACATTCAGCTTTCTCTGTTAATAACTTAGACAAGTATATAACATATTTCCCATTTTCCATAAAAGCAAAGTTGGGTTTGAGTTCACACCGACAACCTCCCCATATATCTGTTTCCTTTTTCAAAGAACACAAAAAAGCATGCATGTCATGAACCTCGAGAACATTCTACATTAAAGATGCTTTTAAGCCAGAAGAATCAATCTGCTCTCAACATGGGATATGGACGCAAAGAGGCACAATTGAGAAGAAACTTAATAAAAAGGAAAGGCAGCACAAGATCTTCCAGCAACACATTTCCACACAAGAACATGACTGTCAAGTAACTATACATTAAAAAATGAGATAGAAGAATACACAGCAAGTACATGCTAAGATTTCTAAAGCCAGAGTAATTTTAGAAACGTGGCTAATCTTGTGATTCAATTTACTATTTTATTATTATTTTTCTCTACTAGTGAGAACTCTAGTCTCCAACTAAGCCTGGTAATTTTCTTAAATTGCTGGGATCAAGATCGGGGGTAGCAGGATAAACATCTCTCTGCAAACTTCTAAATAATTTCATGAAATGACTTCACAAAGCGAATTTTGCTTTTGCAGTCACACAACCACAGCTCCATCAGCCTGTGGTTTGCTACTGTCCCAACACTGACAGGAACCATTGACATCAGGCACACTGAGCAGGAGCACTTCCATCAATCTGGGCAGGTACAGAACCAACACATTACAAGCTGGCACGTGGTTTGCATTCTGAAGGGCAAAGGGTACAAACATTTTCTCATATTCAAGCAACTATGGACCTACAGGAGAGACAAATAACCCTGTCACTGCTCATACTTTCAGTGATCTACCAGAACAGCCTAATTTCGAGACCTATCCTTCCATGACTAAAATGGACTGGTACTGTGTTCTTGATGCTCTTAACAGGATCAAAGACACTCCTGCTCATCTCCCTCATATGAAAAAAAATATTTTCTTTTACCCATTTGAGAGAATGTGAAGAAGAAATCACCATTTTCTCCGGAAACTGCAATGGGAACAAACTGCCAAGCATTTCAGCACACAGATTGCAAGGTCTTGCCAATGACTGCTGCCTATGCAGAGAATTAACCAGTACCTGCTTATCTAAGCCTCAAATTTCCTTCTGCTCAGTGTGAGGTCGACTCTGATTAACTACCTTAAAATATCTTAATACAAAATATATGAAGATACTTTTTATCTTCCTAATACGACGCACTGAAAGATAAACTGTTATAGGTATGGGATCATACTTATATAAGCTTTGAACTCTTCAAAGTTTTATGGAAATTATGATGCCTTGTTCTTTAAATATGCTCTCACATATGGTCACGTGATTTGATTTCAAAAAGAAAGTGAGAAATCAGAACCCTTCCTCGCATTTGATTACAGAACTTTCTGTAAGTCTAATATGCCACCTGATCTAATTTTTAAATTTTTTTTCAACCAGCTAGACTGTTACAAACACTAGGAAATTATTTTCAGAAACATTTGAAAGACTCTTAACAAATTTTTACAGCCTTCATTTATATTGACAGGGCATTTGGTGTTGAAAACTGCTGAAATGTACCAATGCCAAGACTATTCTTTTTCAGGATCTGCATTTCTAATGACTAAAAACTACAGTGTATCACATAAACACACACAAAAATCAGATTCAGATTTGCTACTTTAGTATCAAATGACTCAGTTATTTACTTCCAAGAAGTGAGGGGGAAGTTGCATGAAGGCAGTGAATATCTATGTCTGATTTTGGCACCAAATAAAGAGGGGAAGGATAGTTCCATTATTTTTCTCACATGTCACTTAAACCCACCTGTAGTTATTTCTTTAACTGTATTTTACAGAAGCAAGCTAAAGACTGTTACTCTTCCACAGAAGCAGTTTTCAGCTGTGAGTGATGATATATCTAGTGTTTGTTAAATTCACTAAATACCTCAAATGGCTTTTAGAAAAGGCCGTGTAATTAACTAATTTCAAGAAGTTTTTTAGGGCTCATCATGCTTCAAACACTGCTCTATTTTATCTTAGTTCTTGAGACTTAGAGGTAAGGATAATAGGAGGAAACTAAGTTTATTCTAATGCTCCAACAGAGTGTTTATAAGGCAGAATGATTTTTTCAAAAAGTAAACTCTTAGTTTAGGAAACAATGTACACCTGCCTCGTTCTGATAACACAGGAACATAAGGCCTTCCAGTCAACAGTCTTGCAATTCTCCAAGCCTTCCACCCATCCTACCACAGGCTGGAATCACAGCTTTGGTGTCTCTAACATACGTGAAATCTGAGTGGGAAACACATTTTCGGTGAAATACACGGCACAGAGAGAAGAGTAGAAGGTATCCACAGTAAGAAAAGCAGCCTGCCTATCTCGGAGCATAACGATAAGCACCAGAAGTGTCTTTGCACACAGAACACAGGAGGTGGGGGAAAAGGTGCTACTGAGAAAGTTGTGCTTACAGGAATCCACAAGCAGTTATGCATATTCCTGCTCACTCTGTCAAGGTGAGAAACAAAGGCTGTGTTGGTTTAGTAGCACGTTAATACGTAAGCAGCCAGATTCTGAACCTAAGATCCACAGATCGTCACAATAATTGCATGTTATCTTGCAGAAGATCAAACTCAATAGAATAACTATTATAACATCAATGCTATTAGTCTAAACTCATATTTCTCTTCAAGACTAGAATAAAATACAACAAAATCAAGAAAGATATCTAAATAATTAATTCAGAATGACTCTTCTGCTCTGAAGGACTCAAAAAAAAAAAAGTCCTATTTGGTATAAGAGCACATTAAATAGTTTAAGTTGTTTTGTTTTTTTTTTTAATTACATCATTTCCACCACATGCTCAGAACTAAATAACCCAAAATATTTTATCTAACTGTTCTGGTTTCTAACAAGCACGTTTGAAGTTGAAAACTCTCTGGTCCGTTAAAGGACCTGAAGAGACATAATTGAAACCAGTAACGCATTAAATTAAATGGAGCAAATCTTCACCAATAACACAGAGTCTGTTACCAGTGCCCTCAGAAATGCCTAATTCTTCATAAACGTCAAGCCCCATTTCACTGCTTATGAGAAAAGCTTTCATGAAGAAGTATTATCCTAATGTGTCCATGTGCACTGCACCCACACACAGACGCAGCCGCTCTTGATCAGCACTAAACGAGACCACCTGAATCAGACTATCAACTCTTTTATGTTTGTTTGTTGTTGGTTTTGTTTGTTTTAAATTAGTGCTAGCAGGACACAATGAAAGCGAACGAGGATATCACAAAGGAATCAGGAGAACCCCGATTTGCGTTCAGACCAAACAAGGTTTTCGCTCAGAGCAGCAGGCTCCCCTGGGGCGAGCCCCAGCCTCCCTCAGGGCAGGGCTCTCGGGTGCCCCAAAGCCACGGCCTCTCCAGCCCCCCGGCGCACTCGCGCTCTCCTCGGCAGAACTCTTCCATGCCGTGTGTGTACCTTAAAAAAATCCCACTGCTACCGTGCTCGTCTCCTTTGGTCACCTCCAGCGCCACAAGGCTCGCGGCTGAATTTACAGCCGCGCCAGACCCTGAGCGGCGGCCGCATCTCAAGGTGAGCCCAAGTCAGCGCCGATGGAACGGGCACCAGCGGCTGAGGCAACGCCACAGGCTCATTTGTCATCCCAACTTTCACCCGACGCTGCTGATAAAACCCAATCCACCTCGGCCAGCCCTTCCAAAGGGCAGGTGGAAGTGCCACCGCGCTGCTGCCGGGCTGGAGGACCGGCCGGGGCGGGGGAAGCGCCGTAGCCGTGCAGAACACGGCGCAGCCGATCGAGGAGCTCACCTGCCCGGCCTCGGCACGGGGAGGGCGCCGAGGCCCGGCATCGCCGCCCGCGTCCCACCTGTCGGGCGGCCGCGCATCCCCGAGGCGCCGGTCCCGCCCGCCCCCTCCCGCGCCCCCCGACTCACCGAGAAGCCGGCCCAGAAGGGGCAGGAGTGGCGGACGCGGGCCGAGGTGGTGAGCGCCAGGGCGGCGAAGCTGACGGCCACGATGAGGCAGCCGAGCACCATCTGCGTGACCCCCAGGGCCAGCATGGCCCGCGAGCGGGCGCGCTGCTCGCGCAGGCGGGACAGGCTGCGGGACAGCGCGGTGGGGCTGAGGGAGCGCGCCCCGCCGGGGGCCCCGCCGCCCGCCGGCATCCTCCGCGCGGCCCCGCGCCGCCTCCGCGCTCCGCGGGGCAGCCGGGCGCTGCGGGCAGCCGCGGCGCATGGAGGAGGAGCCGCCCTGTGCCCGGGGCGACCCGCGCGGCCCCGGCCGGGGCACGGCGGGCGAGGGGCAGCCGCCGCCGCCGCCGCCGCCGCCTGTCCCCGCTGCAGGCGCGGGGCGGGGGAGGCTGCGGGGCTGCAGCGCGCGGGCGCGGCTCAACCTCAGCCGCCGGCGGGGGCGGCCCCGGTCCGGCCCAGCCCCGGCGCCGCTGGCCGGGAGCGCTCGCTCCGGGAGCGCCCGAGCCCCGCCGCTCGGCTCGCCGCCGCTCCCGCCGCTGCCGGGGAGCGCCGGAGCCCCGCTGCCCGGCGCCTGCCGCTCCGGGAGGGGAGGGGAGCGGGGGAGGGCTGTGCACGGCCAATGGCGGGCGGAGGCAGCGGCCGGAGCATCGGCGGCGGCCGCCGGCCCTGCGGGCTCGGCGTCGTGTGCGAGGCGGGCGCTGGGCGAGGGGCCCGGCCGAGGCCCCCCGGCACCCGGACGGCGCCCGGGCAGCGCCCCTGAGCCGGCCCCGCTCCTGCCGCCAGGGCCCGGAGGGCAAAATCGCTCCCACCTGGGCTTTGTGCAGCAGCGGCACCTGGCAGCCTCCCCTTTTGCTCTGTGTGCTCCCGTCCAGCGGCGGAGGAAGGGCAGGGCTGGGTCTCAGTTCTGTGCAAAAGGCATCTCGAACGTTTTGCATTTTTTAGGGTGTTTTTCCTCACAGCAAACCATAACCAAGTCTCAAGCACAGCACCCCCAGCAGCAGAAACATATCAAGCTTCTAATTATAAAAACTTCCCGGCCCTGCTGCTGCTGCCAACAGGATCTAGCATGGTAAGGCTGCCCACAGCACCTGAGGCCACTTTTCTGCAGAAGGGAAATCACAGTGATTAGGTATCAACTGCAAACAGCTTGGCCTACTCATGAAAAACACACAAATAGAACCCAAACCCCAGATAATCATCTCACTATACAGCAGGATAGTTTAGGTAGTAGAACTATACCAAGATTAACGTGTTTGTAGCACCATAATCTGCTAAAACAGTATTTTTTTTAAATACAGGAATTGGTACATGTAGTCTACCTATCTGTAATTCTGTGATATTCATACAAAAAACCCCCCAATCAGAACATCACAGGTACACCAGGCTTAGATCTTTGTATGTGAGGCTCTTTTTCTTTTCTTCCAAGAACTTTTCTTAGCATTAAATAGTTTCCTGGGGAGGTAGTAGTAAGGAAGTGTGCCTTGACAGGAAAGTGTCAGAGAGTATCCCCTCTTTTCATACAACATCCAGATGTTTTACTGTAACAGAAGAACACAAAAAAGCTTGCTGCTTTCAGCTTCATTCACTGTCTGTGTTACAAAACATCATAGGATAACAGCTGCTGTCACCCCAACATGGCTGAAATACTGCTCCAGCACATGTGCAAGCCATATCTTAATCAAAGACCAGAGCACCTGACAAAACTCTGGGTGACTGGGCCTGATAACAAATGGGAGTCAGCTGGAAACAACGCACCAGTACACATTCCCAACTGATAGTCCCAAATTGACTGCTGGCACAGGTGTGCTACCTCCCATCTGAAAGCCCAGGCAGAACAGATAAATGAAGGCAGGTGGGAATGTATGGTCATAGATCACACTGAATTTTTGCTTCTACTACTTCACACTAAAACTAACTTCCACTTGTATTTATTTAAGTAGAACTATTTGCTGTTCAGTATTGGAAATATTACTTCAAAATACCTCTTTCAAAGTCAAGGAAGAGTCTGTGTTCCAATGTTCTGCCAAACAGAGTGAAAGGCTCTAGCAAAAAGAAACAAAACCAAAGTCCAAATGCAAACTGAACCTGTGCAGTCTCCATGGTTAAGTAGCTCATTCCTCAACAAGGCAGAAATGCTTTAGGTTATTCAACAGCAGGACAATTAGAAACCTTAATAATAAATGCATTTAAACCTCTGTCTGGGTGCTCTCATTCAGGAACAAGATGGCCCTAGGGCTTGGAGAAATTAGGACACAATACACTGGGGTGTGAATTTACATCTCACTAATTCCCTGTGCTGATACTACTCTATGCATTACATACAAAGCAATTTACCTTCATTTCCAAGGACTTTCTAACTTGTATGTAAAAAATAAATAATTTAATAATCCACATTTGTGGGTAATCCAGAGGAGGATCTGGCACTGCAGATCCACGTGCTTATCTGCTGTCCATGAACCTCACATGTGGGTAAGCTCTCAGGTAATCAAAACTTCCACTGCTTCCAATATGGCCAACTAAGGCTACCAGAAAACAATTATTTCAGCTTCCAGTAGGAATCCACAGGACTTTCGGTCACGTTTTGGCACCTCAGTATTCGTGAGCATTCACACGTAGATGGATACTGTTCAAGATCTGAATTAGCTCTAGGTACACTTCTTAGTTTTCTTTGAAGAGTCTTAGTTGCTGGATTTGTTTGAGAAGTATTTGAGAACAGTTTGGGAAGCAGTACTGTCCCTAATTTGAAGTTATCTTGCTGAAGAGATTTTTTTACAATACTTCCACTGGTATTTTCAATGCCAGATCACTGTGTGCAAGTGGGATGTGGTACTGAAATTTCTTCCAGAACTGTGGCCACAAAAGCTTTGGAATAGCCGTGTTTCTATGGGAACACTATAAACAACTAATTTTAAATTTACCAAATTGTTTCCCAAAGGCAGCGAGAAGGGCACGTGTCAGGCCTTATTATTAGCCTAATAATAATAATTGTTATTAAAACCCTTGAAAACTCAGAAGCCAGTATGATAATGATGCCACTTCTATGGTAACTGTGCCAGTACTGTCAGCCTTTACTGGCTCCCACAAGTTCAGAAAGCAGCTTCATACTCAGGACTGTATTAGTGGATAGAAGTTTGTACTTATTCTATCTCACTTTGCACTGCGGTGAATTTCATGCATCTGTCTCTTCAACTGCTATTTGAGATGAAGCAAATGGCATTTTCAAGTCTGACAGAATTGGAAAAGGAGCAAAGAGAAGTAAATTCACAGTTACAGTAAAGCCTCTTTTGCCATTACGAAGGTGCCCTACAGGGTATAGATATTGAAAGCATGTCCAAGGGCCCTGCCACTGCCACTTACACACAGCGTGGCTCAAACCTGCATCCCTTACATGAGCTCCTAATTTGAAGCAGCCCCTCTCTCTGTATGCAGTTTAAGGACTTACTGAGCACTAACAAACCAGGCTGTCCCACACAATGTATATCCTCAGGATGTAGTGGAAATTGGTCAAATGTAGTATCAGTCTTGGAAAATAAAATGTAAACTTCTTCTACACATAGACACAAAATGAGAAAACCCCACAAAACCTAACGTATCTCCTTCCATATCCGACCTTCATCATTCATCCTGACTTAAAATAGATTATTCTAATATTTAACAAGTAACTTCTCAGCCATTCAGATGCTATTGCATCCCTATAACAGCAGCAGTAGCAATTCCACTTTCTTTGTCTACCCTGTTGATTCCTCAAAGGGAATCAAGTATCCGGACAACAACATCCAGGATTAGTTCAAATGAAGCATAAAATAATTTCTTGGCACATATATATATATATATAAATTAATTATCTTTTTCCATGGCTACACTTTGCCCTGTTCTAAAAATAACTTGTAAGTCACTCCAACATACTTTATCTCAGTTTACCAGGAACCATCCCTAATATATCTAATTTTTACAGAAGTAATGAAGTGTGTTTACAGATATAATAACCTAAATTTAAAGTCTGTATCATTGGCAGAACTGAAGAGCAACTTATCTCACATGCCAGCTTCTAAGCATGTAAGGATATTTGATTCCAAAGGCAACAGAAGCTGGTATTTCAGTAGACTGAAAAAGAAATTTACATTTTCTTGCACTTGACAGTCAATCTTCCTTAAGTTTATCTTCCAAAACATTGTACTAGGCAGGGAAAGAAAGAAGGGCAAGACAGCAAATAATAAAGACTTCTTTATCTGTACACCCCATCCAATTGTAATCAACATCTTGCAGCAAGTATCCTGCTTTACTAGCCTTAGGCTTTGAAAATATAAAACCCCCTCATAGTAGCAGATACCAAAATGTGTCAAAGACAACAAGACAATACATGCCAGTGCCCACCAGTATAAGAAGGGATCATAGAGTTAAATCTGTAGACTTAAAACCTTATGGTGGCACTGCTATCTTTGGTATTACTTTGCTTCCTGATGATTCAACAATTTTCTCAAAATAGGATAACTGCCTCTGACAGACTTGTAGTTAATCAATGAACCTCAAAAATAAAAACCCTCTTCCCACCTCCCTACTTTTATACTAATAAAAGTATCCACTGTATTTTCACTTGGCAAATCAGATGTACGATGATACTCCCAGTCCCATCTTTTACAGCAATTTTTCTGTGGAAATGAATGAAGAGCTCACAAAGCACACCAATAATGTGGATAAAAATATCATGAATAAAAACTTTAAAAATTACTGAGAAGATCAGCAGACTTTGACTAAGCCCTGCTTCTGTGCTTGAAACCTAAGTGCCTATTTATGAAAGCTTTTAAAAGGATATGTTAAAAACAAGAGCATCTGCCTCACAATCATCAAGAGCCCTGTAATGAACCTATGCCTGGACAAAGTCTGCTTAACACAAATAAGGTGAACTGTCATCTCTCCACTGCAGGCTGTAAAACACTCTCCTTGGTGGGATGATTGTGCACAGAGGAACCATTGTCTCACTTTTTAGGGACTTGGAGTAGTATGTGGATTCCTGAATATCTCAGCTTTTCTGCACCATCTACTACCTATGAATTGGTCTGTTAGCCCAACCAGTCATTGACCTGAAGGAGACAAAGTACCTGCCATTACTTTACAGCCATTATTGTGGTTCCTCGTGTTTTTACACAGAGGATAATCACAGATTAGTTGGTTTCACAAAAATAGCATCCTTTAACAACATAATCTAAGCATATATAAAACCACAGGATTTACTTCTGTATGTAAGCCAAAAGGGTTTTAAACAAGAAAGCTTTGTAGATAAAAAAATGAAAGAAACCTCAGTTTTCATGCTTTAATCTGAAAAGAGTGTGTGTCTGCTCTTCAGAAATACCTACCTTGGAATGACTTCCTCCACCTGAGTGTCCTGGAGTGCTACAGACACCACTGAAATCAAGATAATTGCTCTGCATTTTATGACTGCTTGACAGTTCATATTGGGTACACGTGATTGGATCTGAAAAGCAGATTGCCCTGTGGTTTTACAAAAGGCAAGCTAGAACTCAGATTTTTTAAAATGAGACAGATTTCTTTCCCAGATGATCAGCCTTGGCCTAGCAGAAAATGTAATCCCTGCAAAAAAAAAACCCCAAAAACATAAACCAAAGAGGTACCTGGTATTTTCCGTCCAAGCCTTAGCAAAAACAAAACTATTTTAATCAGGACTTCAGTCTAAGAAACTAAAACATAGAAAAATCTATATCCAGTACTATGCAAGAAGCTTTAGACAGTAGTTTTTTGGTGCATTAAATCATATCACTTTTCTTCCATAAAACTTTAAAATGTGCAACACTTCTGTATATAAAGTAACAAGTAACGGTGATCACATTTCTTATTGAGTCCATTTGCAAGAGTAAAAAGAAAAAGTGGTAAAATCAGCCAGTTCATACTGTCTTTTAAAATGACTACACTTTACAGGGCCAGAATCTACTAGATAAAGTATTTTCTACTGTAGAAATTAAGTAGCTGAAATTCCCAAATAAAACTTAACAGAATCACTTTTAATAGTGCACAAAATCAACCTTTTAGCTCAGCCACTAAAAAAAAAAAGCCTTCAAGGAGAGATAACTTCTGCATAATTATTTATTATATATTTATGATTCAGGTACAGTCAATATATGGAAAAGCCTTTATAAACTTGTTATCCGTGTGTACCAAGAAACTTCATTGTTGTAAGTCTAAGTGGCTCATTTATGCACAAAACTATAACTTCCCTTTCAGCATAGAAAAATGTGGAGCAAGTCAAGAAATTACATTTGTTCTCTGAAAAGCTACTCTTAACTGTCTACTGAAATCGGTATAAAAATGCAATATTCCATTTTTGACAGTGTTCTGAACCTTGGCTGTGCTTTTCTTTTAACAGCATGCAAAGCTTCCTTTGCTCTTCAAAGTGTTTTTAAAATAGGGCATTCATTCAACATAGGTGGCACTCCCTAAAACAATTTTCACCTGGTCAGAAAGTACATGGCCAACTTTCTGTCAGAATTAAGACTCTTGTCTTGGAAGGTGCAAATAACGATCATGGGACCTATGATTCAGCAGATCTCCAGTCCAGAAGGACCAGCTCACTCCAAGCAGGATACTCACAATACACAGGCTGGTTGTGGCCAAGGCAATGGGACAGACACTGGCTGATTATTTGTGCATTTAGAAGGTTCTGTCACTGTTCTACAAACAGTAAATCTTACCCATGCAAATGACTGCACCCAGCGACACTTCTGGAAGACGGTTTCCTCAAAAGGAAAATAAATCTTTTCTGTAATTTCCCCATAGTTTTCCTTCTGAAAGACAGGCACTCATTCTTTTTAAAGGAATACTGCCTATGTATTTTCCAAAGTAGCTTACTGTTAAGCCTGAGGGGAAATAAAAAACATCCCTGTGGAATATCAGTGCATAATGAGCGGTGTACTTTGGTGGCTGCCTAGGGAACAGTGCTGGCAGCATCACTCACCACGGTGGCCTGAGGTCTGTAGAAATGACAGCTGGAATGAAAGTCTCTCTCTGGCTTTGGCAATACTGAGATGAGAAGGATTTAATATGCTGAAGAAATGTATTCCAATGCCAATCTCTATTTTTTTGGGGTTTTTATGTCCCTAAATGGAATATTTTTTGGTGATAATTAAAAAAACTACCAAACAAAAAAATCTTACATGTCTCTCTCATATCATGGTGATTGACAGAGACTAATACAGGGAAATCTGGCAAAAACTATATACGTGGAATGTAAGCCAAAGATATAAAATGGTTTGGCAGACAGAAAAACTCCCTGCAGGATTTATAATAAAAACAATACAAAAGCACTGAATAGAGAGGTGTACATACAGAAAAAGCAATTACTCTAACAGAATATTAGTTACTATGACAAGTGTTTGAAAAACAGACTTATCTCAACTGCCAAAAATAATTAAGCAGATTGTCTCACTACCCTTCAAACAAAAGAATTAGTGAGAAATTCCATTCAGGCTTTGTGCTTCTTTCTCTAAGAACCAGGAAAATTAACAAGGTCAGCTTGAGTACAGCTAGGATTACTCTTCAGCCAGTATTTTAGCACAATTCTTAATACCTTTTTTTTTTTAAATCTCCCTCTTGTTAAAGCATTTCTTCCCAAGGGGCCATTTGATGGTTTGCCAGCCTGTTCCGTGCCCTCTCGTTCACCCTGCAGCAAAAAGCATTGCTCCCCCTGGCACCAGAGTCACCCCCTGCTCAAACTGGTACCACTTCACACACAGCTCCTGCAGTAAAGTGATGCTGCTGAAAGGGCACTGGGGCCTGAGTTAGCAAGAGCAATTCGGAGGCAATTGCTCCATTACGCAGAATATGAGACAGTTGGATTATTATTTCAAGTTTTTCTCTGAGTATTTCAGGCCCCTGGGTAGGAATCTATGTTGTACTGTGGAACTGAATAATTCAGAAGGGAGTCCCTTAGGGAGAACAGATGTTAGGTAAACACTTCAGGAAAAACCAAGTTGAGTAAAGGCCTTTAAATTATATTTTTCTTTCCCCACTGAAAGCCTAATTATCTCTTAGTAGTTCAGAAGATTTTGTTTCAACCTAACAACCACTTAATGCTCCCTGTTCTCCTCACATTACTGCCTGAGCAGTTTCTGAGTAGTATCACATAGTCTCTAATCATTACCAGGGTGAAATGTTCCTGGGGTTGGAAAAGTAACTTTCTAAGCTTCAAAAATTGAGAAACAATGGGAGGAAATCTGCTATTCTGCTTGTGTATTCTTACCCTGATGAATTCTTAAAGCCCTTCAAGCAGAGTTCAGAAGGCTACAGGTACTTCTCAATCCTTTTCTTTTAGTGATCTGCATTAGCAGCTAAGGAGGTTGGCACCTGTGGGAAAGTCATTCCTTGGATTCACAGTGGACCTGGAGATCCTGTCAATAAAGTTCATCCCCAGGCATTTTGCTGCTCTGGGTCACCACACTTGGTGTCCTCAGAAAATTGTCTGCTGTGCTTCCTGCCAGGGGAGGCTATGGCTATGCTCAAGTTTTAGGGTTGTTTGTTTTTAAGAAAAGCATTACTGTAAGTGTTCTGCTGCAATTAAAGATAAGGAACATTTTTACTTTAAATGTAGAGATAGAAGCTGATAAAATAGCATATTGTTCACATAAGGCAGGACTGAAATAAAACCATTCTGGCATATAAATATTAAATAATGTTTCCAATATGATCTTTGCAACTGAAGGACAATTACAGCCCCCCATTCCCTCTCCCAGATAAAGCCACTGGAACAATGTATCATTTTAAATAAGATTTTATAGCATTCTGTAATTTCTTCTTACCTCTGTATATTACGAGCTACTTTGCTTTCTGCTGTGTGTGTGTATACAAGCCTATTTTTTATATTTATATTTTCAGTTGATTGCTGGTGAGTATAGAATTAAATATGTAGCCTAGACCACTGTGGAAATTGCTTATAAACCTCAGGTATTACCCTGGAGGAAAAGAAACTCTAAATTAAACTAAAATCTACCACAGAGTCACACTTTCGGGGAGACAAAAGTCTTTCAAAACAGATACCTACTCTGTGTAATTCAGAACTTGGGTAAATTCCAAGTCTTCCCTTTGGTTCTCAGGCTGCAAAGGGAAGGATGTCTGTCAGGGTACTCTCAAAGAGCCTACCAAATATTTTTTTCTTCAGAAACCCATTAAAACTGCTTCTTTGATCAAACTCCCGGGAAACATTCTAATTTAAAGAACTAGAGAACTGTGACTTAACAAGTTTTGCACTCTTTTAAGAATTACTTCACCTTGCCCACTTCCTCTTGCCGTTTTCTTCTACGAAAATTATTCTAACCTCAATTCCTTCTTCTCTGTCTCATATCAGCTCAATGATAAATAGACTTAATAGGCCTTGCAAATCACAAATAGACAGGTGGTGCAGTGATGGACTTGCCATTAGCTGCATTAGCACAATGTGTTTTGGGAATTTCAAGAACGTATAAGCACACTGAGCTATTACAGGCTATTTCAATAAATCACAGAGCATTTTATTTAATTAAGTCCCTTTTAATAGCAATATTAAAGATACAGATAGAAGTGCCATTAGTACAAACAGGTTTGATATACTAAACAACCTGGGTTTTTTATTATTTTCTATCCCATAAAAATAACATTTTATAATCCAACAAAAGTAGGACTTGGTTCTTTGATTGACAATGTAAAATGTTATGGTTGGCAGCCTTTACATTACTGGCCTCATGGCCTGACAGCTTCCATTCCCTCACTTGCCATGATCCTTTTTCCAAACCTTAGCCCATTACAGCCACTGAGTAGCAATAGCAATTAGCACAGCACAGGCAGCACTACAGGCATCAGATGCTTCCTTCTGTGCAAGAGGAAATGCTCTAACTGAAGAGAACAGCTTTGAAGGAGTGAGGATAATTCTGCTTTACCAAAATAAGGATATAGAAGAGGATAAAGTCAATATTCAGAGTATGTATTATTGGTCAGCAATGAATATATGACCTTCTCAGTATTTCTTTCAAATTTTTTATTTTCACTATGAGGGTAGTCAAACACTGGAACAGGCTTCCTGAAGTGGTGATTTCCATTCCATAACAGGAGAAGGACAGATCATGATTTTAATTTAGAGATAGACTACAAGGGACCAAGGAAAAAACAGGTGAAAGATACAAAATCTACCATATACAAGAACTTACCCAACTGCACAAGCTATTTGAACAAATCCTCTTGGCCAGCATCAGAGAGCAATTTCAGTACAGCATGGCCACTCCAGTCCTCCTTAACCCATGTTCAGGGCTTCTTATGAACTCTTCTTCACAGATGGGAAGGTTTCCAACAGAGCAGTCTCCTGACCATCTCCACACGAAAGGGTATATTCAAATATACTCTAATGAAGGACTTGACACCAAATTTATCACTACCACAAAGTGCAGATTTGCTGGTGTTTGCTACTGAGCTCTGTTTCCCTACATGCCCTTCAGATACAGCAGTTATTAGACACAGCAGGTTTGCAGAATTCATGGGGTCTACACAGACTGCTAGACACTGGAGTTCCTTGACAGTCAGTTGAAACCATTTCCTGTTTATAATTTTTACATTTGGTAATGAACTAATTATCCTTTTGAGAGCCAACTGCTGACATTCCTATACATAATAAATGGCACATAGAAAACATTAATATCGCCCAGAAGTTGCTATCTCCAGATTTGGGTGTCTTCATGACTCTCTGTGAAAGGGCAGATTCACTTACTGGGGAAGGTTCAACAAAAAATGTTGTTTGAAATCCTTTTGAAGCAATGCCTAAAACAAACAATAAATAAAAGTGCTTCACTTTTGGCTGATATCTGCCATAGTCATTTATAGCTCGTTTTTCCCCTCCTGTGGTGTCTTACAGCAAACTGAAGTGCTAAGCATGATTTGCTGTTTCCCACAGCATTCCTCAGTGAGTAGCCAGAGCAGCAGTGACAGAGAAGGAGGGAGGTGGGGCTGCGTGTGCCAGGCACAAGTCAGAGCAACACAAGTCCTTCAACAACTGCATGGATTATTAGGCAATAGCTTATTTGCAACCATCCATCACTCCTCTGCTAAGCAATCTCTACCCAGGCATAACAACTTGATTACACAGCTCCCACCATACGTGCCCATAGCACAGCATTTCAGAACTGCTTAACTCACGCATGCAATGTATGATAATACTTTTATCCACGTCACTCTGGCATTTTATGGTCTGTTGCCTTCACTGTCTTTGTCTTTGGAGTAAGTGGGGCTCATCTGTGGTATTCCCAAAAAAGCCTGTAATTTAAAAATTGCTGAAAATTTCACCAACGGCAATGTCAAATTAAGAGCAGATTTAAAAAGGTGAAGTAGAAGCTAGACGAGTAAGAAGTTGCTACATTCAGGTGATACAGCTGTTGTTTCCCACCTGTTCCTAATGTATATTCCAGGTCCACAGTAGGCTTTGTTGTGATCTCTGAATGAAGTAAAGCTAGTTTCTGCTGTAGGTTTTGGACACCTGCTAGGAACCTGAGGCTGGAAAGGGCAGAAGTGAAGTATGGTTTGGTTTTTGGTTGGTTTTTGTTTTTTTGGTGTTTTATTTTTGCATGTCCAGCTCATAAAGAACTATTTTGACTTATTATGTTGATATTTCTATTACTTCTAGTCTCCTACTGTAGTCACTTCTGATAGCATCCCAATGTCCATATCACGTTCATAACAAGACCCTCCTGTGAGCACTAGGAAAAAACTCAAAGCCTGCTTTTCCTTTCTTTTACTGAAAACCATCACTCCTTATGCATCGTGTAAATTTTACACCACTCAACACCAGTACGTACACAAAGGCTGGATTAGCAGTATGTGCACACATATTTCAAACTGCTGGCTGCAGCTTTTCTCTGCTTCAACAGAGGATCACATTAACAATTATTAGTCAGACACAGTGGGCAGCCTATTACATGTTAGGAAGGGTCTGTCATTTAAATGGAGTGATGGCTACAAACACACATCTAAGGCACACATCTAAGCTCTGAGCTGCCATCCCAAGTGCTGGGGAACAGCTGAAATGAAAACACAAGTCACTTCCTAAATCAGAATGAAAACTATTTCTTAAAGAAATGCAAATAAAACCAACTTCATCACTTGAAGCTGAACAGTCCAAGGTTGTGATCCCACACAAAAACCGACAAGGCAAATTAAATCTTAACCGAGTACAAATGGGAAAAGTCTCTGCTCTGGAGGTCTATGGATAAATAGGTTGCTTCAGCATCCAACAGCTGGCCTGGCAGCTTTTGCACTGCGAGCAAAGTGTGAATTAACGTCCTGACAGGGACAGTTCATAAATAAAGCAATATTCTAGAAGCTAAAATAATTTCTGTCGTGTGCTGAATCTTAGAAGTACTACAGCAAAACACTCTAATGCCTGAATTCTCTAACCTTTTCCTGTTGAATTATAGAACACGGGCTGTAAATATTTAACTGAGACAAAGAAGGCTCTTGATTGTAGGAAGAATAAAGTATTACCTCCTCCGTTAGCCTCATGCTATTTTCAAAGGTATTCCAAGGCTCATTGGGTGGCAAGAACAGATTTTATTGTCAAACATGAAACCATCCTGGGAATGTTCAGTGAGAAACTGTTCAGGTGAGAAGAGAACAATGGAACACAGAGAACAGAGCTGCAGCTTGAACCCTGAAGTTTCACAGACCAGAGCAGATGAAGACCTGCATGACCCACAGTGTTCTGTTTGTGCCTCTCCCCACATCCACGATGTGTCACAGCGCCCTTGCTGCTTGCAGGCACCAAACCAAGGATTTCCAAGGCAGACAGAGGCAGCTACAGCATTATCCAGCTGAAAGCAACTGACTAGGCAGCAGGGCTACTACTGCTGCAAAAAACAGATCACCTCTAATACTGGAAACTTTTAATACCTCTTGACATTGGGCACCAAATACAGGTGAGTTAATTTGCCTTCTAAATATGGCAAACACTGTGTAAATAAGGAAAGCTTTACAGCATTAATGTCTGCAGAGTGAAAAATTGAAAGTATTACATGATAAGATCACATTATAGGATAAAAGCACTAGCAGCAACATTCATTCTGTACTGTGGCAACTTTGCAGCTATTTCATTCAGGAAGCCTCACTGAACACAAACAATGCAGCTAGATTAAAGTAGAGCTATGGACAGCTACAAGTACATCTTGTTCAATTAACAGCAAAAATACATAACCCACCCATAGGGATTTTGAGCTAGAACTGTTATGTTTATTTGCTTCCAGGCTTCCACAAACAGCATGACAGCAGAGCAGAGAAGGAGTAGCGGCAACTGAGCAATTTTCTTAGCCAATTTTTAAACCACACTGGGGTCTTAGAGAAGGGTCTTTATGGAGAACGGTATTTTTGTCACCACTTCTTTTGGACACAATCAGATGCTCCATAAACTAGCAGGCCAGAGCAGTTCATAGGTGAGCACTCACCTAGACTCTTAAAAATGACGAGAACAGCTTCACTGGGGTTGGCACAAAAGTTATGCTGTCTGGTCAGAAGAGTCTTAGGATGGTTAATGTTGGAAGGAACGTCCAGAGGTCACCCTTGTCCAGCCCTCACTGTTCAGGGAGGGTTACTCAGAGCCAGGTGGCTTTTGAGTAACTCCAACGATGGAGAGTTCCTGACCTCCAGGGGCAACCTCATAGCAAGTAAGTGGTTTGTGATGTTCAGAAGGGACCCTCTGGGTTCCATTCTGTGCCCACTGTCTCTCTAGTTGTGCCTCTGGACAACCACTGAGAAGAGCCCAGCTGCACCTTCTTTGCACCCTGCTTTGTGGTAGTTGGTTTCTGCATATATTAAGAATAAAAGATGCCCCCAAGCCTTCAGCCCCAGGCTGAACTGCCCCAGCTTCCTCAGCCTTTACTCAGAGCAGAGCTGCCCTGCTCCCTCCACCATCTCTGTGGCTCTTGGCTCCACTCTCTCCAAAACACCCACATCTCTCCTGTACTGAGGAGCCAGGACTGAACAGACACCTCCAGGCCTGGCTGCAGCAGTGCTGAGCCAAGGGGAAGGATCCCCTCCTGGAGCAGCTGGCAATGCTTTGCCTAGTGCAGCCCAGGACAGCACTGCAGATGCCTTTGCTGCAAGGGCACACTGCCAGAATGGGAGCTGAATCTTAGCGAAGCTTCCTGCCAAGACCTTCACAAGGTGCTCTGATGCAAAGGCAGCACACAGCAGAGCAGGGAGGTTTCCACATGCCCCAGTACAGCACCACAGTGAAAGACACAGGGCATTTCATGCGGCCACGTACCCACGGTGCAACTTTTTCTTACCACAGCTGTTTACTTTCTGTTAGTGCTGAGGAAAATGTTTCTACACCAGAATCACAAACAACGTGCACTAAAGAAAAAAATCAAGACGTTGAATAAAGGTATGTATTGCAACTCCTATTACTGGGATTATAGGTTTACCTGGTTTCACCTCTGCACTGCAGCTGAGCAGCACTAGTGCTCCACAAGAGTTAGGACTGTACAAGATACACTTTTCTTGCTTTTCCTTTCCCAAATACATTGAAGATATTCCTGGAAGCATATTTGAACTGACACTGAAAAAGAAAACCCTAAGCAGCTACTACATGCAAGACTTGGACTGTTGTGGAGGTTTTGGAGGTTAACTTTGTTGTGGAACTGTTTTTTCCTTCTCCTTAATTACCTTCAGTTACATGTCGAGTGATTCACCAAAAAAACTTGTCCACAAATTTAAAGTTTGACTATGAAAAGTCACTTTGTATTTAAGTTCATTATTTATCAGAACATATAGAATGAAAGAAGTTACTTACATCATCTTTCTTTTGGTCTCTCTTCTTACTCACTGATCCCCAAATGGCTGTTCTTAATGCAAAATAAACATCCAAACAAAACTACTTAGCAAATGCCATGCCCACAAACACAGGGGCACAACATTCTGGAATTCTGCACACGTCATTAGCAAATACTATTCTACATTGTTACATTTATCCTTACATAACTCTGCACCAGAACCCCAGCATCCTTTCCTATGTATTTTTAGAACTTAACATTCGCTAAGAATAAAATGATGCACAGATGGATCCCTGGATTTCATTGCCTCACTAAATCCTTAAAATATCTGTTCATTCTAGTCAAGAGCAGAAACATTTTTGGAACATCAATTTTTTGCTTAACAGAAAGAGATTTCTTACTCAGCTGTGATTGCTGCAAGAAATGTCTGATCTCATCATCCAAAATTAGTATATTTTGACAGAAAACTAGAGATAAGTAAATCTTTGATCATCTTGGATTAAAAAATATTTTTTTTAAATTTCATGCAGATTTTTCCAAAGTCTATGAAGTTACATGAAGGTATTCATAGAACATTTGGCATTTAACTTCTATTTTTTAATAGAAAAATTATCATCTCTACTCCAAATAACTATTTCCTTACAACAATTAAGAAAGCACAGGGTTAAAAAGGGCTTAATAGTGAATCGTCCATTTAAAGTGAAAGTCTTAAATGCTAGGAAGGCCTTTAAAAATTTAATTTTCCTAACTCCATATGCATAATTACCCAACAGTCTAAACATGAGTTTTGTTATATATTCCCATAGCACAAAGGTCATCTCCTAAAAAAAAAAAAAAAAAAAAAAAAGGTTTGGAAAAAAACTCAAGACCTAGAAAATCTTTTTATTTCAGAATTTGATCCAGATTACACCATCCAGACTGTTATACAGACATCACACTGCTATGAAAGAAACATTTTGAGATAGTAAAAAACCCCTAGCAGTACAGCTTACATGGACTGTTCTTCAGGAAATAACTCTGTACTACACTGAATTCTTTCCTAAGGCTTGTTTGCAATTTGGTTTGAAAGAGATAACAGTTTATGCAAAGAGAACATGAAAAATGAATTAACTGCAGACTAAAAAAGTCTATTAAAGTTCATAATCTCTTGCTGGGTATATTACATCAGAGCATCCTTCAGACATTTCCCCTTTCACTTTATTAGTCCATAAAGAAAACCCACAGTCCTGGAAACATGACAAGGCAGAAAACACTGTGCTGTAGCAAAGTGAGATGGCACAAATGCAGCTGGCCACAGTGAGTTTGAGATTCCTGATGCACTGTCTCCTTGCTTTCATAGCTTTCTAAATGAGAACATCTGTTTTGTAACTACAAAAGCAGCCTTCAAGCAACCACTGCTTTCTGAAAGCGGCAGCAAGTCTCAAAAAAATGAAGCCAACCTGCCTTGCAGAAGGAACATGATAACGAACTATTTCTGCAAGTGTCCTTTACACTGCAGGGAACACGGACATCCTTTAGCTTAGGAGCAGCTCTGGGCTCCCTATTGCCACACCACTGAGGGCCATGCCAGGTTTTCTGATCACTGAATTAATACTCTGAACTTCTTCCCCTCGGCTGCCTTCTGCAAGAACGTGTCCCTTTGTTTACGAGCTCTGGCAGTAGTTTTAAATGACAGCTGGGACACCTGAGGTCCTGTATTGATGTCACTTTCCCTGTAAATCAGAAGCAATTCCATGGAGCTCCCCTGGAGCAGGGCTGTGGCGGTGCAGGGCACAGCTGCCTGCAGCCAGCAGCTCTGGGCACCCAGAGCTCTGCACAGCCCAGGCCGGGCTCACACAGCAGGCACAGCACTGGCACAGCTGCCACACATCTGTGCACAGCTGGACTCACAGCCCAGACCCAGGCTGGCACAGTCTGCTTGACACCCTACCTTTAACAGATTCCCGAGGTTTAGAGAAGGTAAATTTGGGCAGGACTGCAGCATTCTAAGTGGCCACACAAATTTGGAAAGACCAATTATACAATTAACTCTTTGTTAGTAAGTTTGAATATATGACACCGGTACAGTCTGATGTGAAAATGCCTGGAGAATGAATAAAAAGGAAGGACCACCACACGTAGGCACCCTCTTTTGGCACTCAACAAGAACCTGCTGCCTTTTCACATCTCCCCTCGCTAAAGCTGTTTGCTTTTCCTAGGTAAGACTCCCCCCCAGTGGTTGTTATTTTTATTCACATGTGAGCTCAAAGGCTGCCACAGCTCTTCAGCCTGCAGAAAAATAAACAGTAGCACTTGCCAGTACTAAGCCTGATAAAGCAAAAGGAGTGGTAAGAAGCTGTCAGAAGTGTGATTTTGTATTAATTAATCTGTGTTACATACACACTGCACGGGAGCTGTGATGGAATTCTCATTGTGCAGAAGCCTGCACAAAGGGAATCTAACACAAATTCCTGATTTGAATTATTCCCTTTTAATTGAAGTGTTTTTAACTATATATTCATTTTCTTTCATGGTATGAGAAAGCAAACTTCTTATTTTAAGAGGTGCTTTTTTTGTTCACAAACAGGTGATTACCTTTGTTTTTCCTGTTAGCCAATACTCCAATGACATACCCATCATTATGATTATTATGTGATCAACATCTGCAGAAAGGCGAATTCTGAGCTTCTTGCCCCCAGAGCAATGCCAGCCTCCCTCACCTTCACTGGGAATAGATAGTTTTGCATCCTATACACAAATTCATCAGTAAACACGTCCTCAGGGAACTCTGCTAGTGTTTTTTGGGGTTGGGGGTGTTGTTAAATAGAACACTGCAGCACGTCAGCTTTATGGGCTCTCAGGAACTCTTCCTGCTCAGTGAGAGTTTTCAGCATTCGTGAAAAACTGCTCCCTCCTCTTACTGGCATGGTTTAAAACTGGGCAGCTGTTACTATCACAGGCCAAGACTCCATACCATTTATGCCCATGAAATAATGGAAATTACATTTATGGAAATTATATTTAAATGCCACCAAAACAGAAAACAAAAGTCTCCAGTCTCTTGAAACCAAACCAAGCACTGCTTCTATACCGGTGAGTTCCACATCAGGATGAGGGACTGGGGGACAAGTCAGCTTTATTTCAGTGAGACTGATACAGCTACATAGATATTACTGCAATAGCTTATGTCTGAGTTATCTTTTCAAAACTGCCTAGAACCATGAAGATGTCAAATATCAAGAAAAAATGTTAGTCTGTATGTGAAATGTATCTCATCACTCCCGCATTCTCAGCAGACATGTGAAGGGCTATAAAAACCTTCAGGGTGCTGCTGATAGAAATAAAAAACGTGGTGCCAATACTGGCAGCACCAGCGGGACTGCCACTGCTGTTCAGGGAAAAGGGCTGCAACTCTTCCTTCTGCCACAGGCTCTGGCTGTTCTACAGGGGCAGCACGTTATTGTTTATGTAGCTCATTTCACAGCATTATTTTCCATACAGTAAGGTTTGCATCTGCATGTATCTTGTGCCTTTACACTGCTTCTAGACAAGACAAGCTGAAAACAATTAGCACAAAGCTTGATTTTAAGCAACTATTTCCTGAGCACTAAGCTGATTTCCCCGATGTACTGCTACTTCAATAAACAAATATGTAAACTTCTGTATCACCAATGCAGTTAATTCTACCTTACCTTTTTATTTTGCAATGTGAAATATTTCGTCATTAATTCAGGAAGGACAGAAGTATAATTAGGAGGGAAATCACTGCAGTCAGTTTCACTGTTACACCATGTACACTGGAAGCTCTCTGTCAGGTTCTGTACTATGAACGAGCCTTCTAGCAAAGATGTTTTTTCATCTTCTTTCTGCAAGGAATAATTTTCAATACCAAGTTTCACTCTGGCAAGATCATCTAAATCTTTGGCAAGGCTTTCAAGTGTGTGTAATTCAGTATCACCATTCGTATGCAAAGATATAGAAGAACCTATCAGACTAAGTACCTGATCTCATTTTCCTTAAGTTCTACAGCCTGTTTTCTCTTAGATCTTCCCCCAAATTCTAATCCCCAAAGCTGAAGCGAAGTAGGCCATAATTTTTCTGAGAAAACATTGCTTATTTTTAATAGAACGTAGAAACCAATACCTTAACCAAAGCGTTTTCAACCAGCACTTACCTTAACAGGCTATAATTTATTTTCACAGCCTATCTACTGTGCTCATCAACTTTTGCATAAAACAGACGAGTGGTGCAGAGTGCTGTACAGACAATGTAATGCTAAGTGTATTTATTCTCAGATCCTTGCTTACAAGATCATAAGGCACAGTTTGGAGATAATGAAAACTATTTTTACCCAATCATCTGGGCTTGCCAACGGAAGGAGTCAGTAGCCAGAGAAGTCCATACATACCCAGACCACCACAGCACTCAGCAAGCCTTCTACAGATTCCTTCCTCAAGTGACTTAGACACCAAGAACACATTTTTCAGAGATGCTTACCAACATCTATTCTCCAAAGCTGTATGGTTTCAGTTTCCATCTCCTGTTCCAGGTTACATTGCAGCAGAGAATCTTCGGCCATACCCTACCATTGCTGATGTGCTTCACCTACCCCAGGCTTTTACAGATGTAACTGTTTGTGTGTGTATCACTGAATATGTGTTGTACTTTTCTTGAAAAAATAAAAATAATAAAAAAGATTTTTACCAAAAACCCGAATCAGAGAGAAACAGCATTTCTGTATCCCTTGTCCATTTCCAACACTGAAGGCCCTCGTTAAAAATAAATACAAGACCCGAGATTTACACTTTTAACACTTCTGTACAATTTGCAGGGCCAAAGTTGACCAGGACATCACTGAGACAAATAGGAAGAATTGAGAGATGCAGTTTTTGAACTTTATATTAAACAGTAAATAGAAACAATATTACATTGTCACATGTGAACTTAGTTCCTGCAGAGCCTAGCCTATATAAAATATGTAAGGAATGCAACCACTTGCAAGGATAAAGATTTCAAAACCACTATTGTTTTAAAATAAGTGTATTATTTTAGCCTAGTTATTCTCACTGGCCATGTTTTAACCCAAAATAATGGGATTTAACAAGAAAGAAGGCATGCACATGGCTCACATCAGACACACTGACAAACATTCCTACAGGCAGACAGCAAAGGAGAGTTCCTCCAACAGGCTGCTTTGCAGGAGAGAATTGCCACAGTTTTGAACAGCATCAGTTTCTCACCTCACTTATGAAACACCAACAGAGCAAAAGCTGTTATTTTTTTCACTTAGATAGAAAGGCATAACCCTATGCTCTTTAAAAACAGAAGAGCACAAAGATGTTGCCTTGGTCGCTACAGTAAAATCAACATGGGACAGTTATGCCTTACAGCATGCTGGACTCAGGATGCCCAAGACACAAAATGACACCACTGTAAATAGTCCATGCACTGTAAAGCCAGGGTGCCCCAAGTGTGACTGACTGACTCCTTTTGTAGTGTCCACGTGGTTCTGGGTTTGGCTAGGAGAGACCTGATTTTTTCCTTAGTAGGTGGTACTGTATTGTGCTTTGAACTTCATTACACCACTGCTGATAACACTGATGTTTTACTTTTGTCAGGTAGTGTCTACCCTAGGCCAAGGACTTCCCAGTGTCTCATGTCCTGCTAGCGAGCAGGAGAAGCCATGAGGAGGAATAGTAACAATACTGAAATGCATCTTCTGGGTTAAGTCACGCCTGAGAAACAAAACTTCCTTGTAAGCAGGAGTACAGAAAGGAAACATCAGGGTTATGCACTGTTTTCCAGCATTTGGAGGAATATCTTTTAGAACTTATTTTCCCTGATAAGACTAATACTAGTTAGCCATGGAATGCTCCCATCAGGTAATAGGATTCTGTAGGAATAACTTTAAAACAGTAGAGCTTAACTATGTGTAAATCTACATGCAAGAACTCTGCCAAGGTTTTTGGAAGATTGGGTGTCACAGGTAAATTAGCCCAACATAATGAGCCAAGAGAGAAGTCTACCACTCCTACTTGTATTGAGTAATTCCAATGGATCCACACAGGAGTTCATCATTTCAGCAGCCCTGCTGTAGACAGCTCCAACTGACTCCACAAAGGAGTCCTGCTACACCTATGAACATATGGCAGTATCCAGCTGTCTACTTACACAGAAAAAATAATATAAAAAATTGTGTTACGTACACATAAATGCATTTCAGAAACAATAAGGTACTACAATCATCTTTATTATTTTAAAAACAGTTTTATTCTGTATATTTAGAAACGTGTAATTTTTAATAACTGCAGAGAAAAAAAAATCAGCCACACCTGAATAGCTAATAACTCATTAACAGAATGCAGTGGTATATTATCTAAACAGTAGTAGTGCCATTGTGCCGTAATAAATTGTCTATTAGTAAAAAAATACATTTCAGGGCACATAGTACAGCATCCTTATGACAAATTACAGTAGGGATACTTTTCAAGAATTTAATCAAAGTAGAGAATTCCGAGTTATATTCTTTAAATGCAGCACTTTAAAAGGTAACAACTTTGTGCATTTTTAAAAAATGTCCTCGTTCGTATATTGTAGAAATGCTGCTTTATTGCTGCAGATGTCAAAGTTCAAGGCTCAAAAGGTATGAGAATACAAAGATATCCTTAAGAAACTTCGTTTGTTTTTATATATATTTATATATATAAAAAGGTAAAGCTTATAAAAGTTAATTTACAAACCAAAAACAAAAGTGGTATGCACGCATTATATACAAGCGGTCTATAACATCTATAAATTTTCAAATGCATAGCAGAAAACATACCATCATTTTCTTCTGGTTCTCTTCTGGCTGATGAACACAAACAATGCTCGTTCTCTAAACCAAACCCACAATTTTTTGTGGTTGTTGTTCCCCCCCACCCCAGTCTCTCATGATATAATATCTACGTAAGCACAAAAGCCATACAAACTTAATACAGAGAACTATGAGAGCTAAGACTATTAAAAACATGAGGGTAAGGCATCCCTGCTGGTTAATAGGTCTGTAATAATGTGGTTAATTTACAAATCCACAGAGGCATCTGAACCATAGTCATCCCACATGCTTTTCCCCCTCCCGCCTGTTCTCAGGACAATGTTTCCATATACAGCAAGTAGATGTGTTTGCATTACCTCTCAGCAGAGGAAAACATCTAAACTGTGCTACCCCAAGCTGACTGCCATTTCATTGGACATATACACCAAAAGTCATTTAAAAACCGGAGACCAAAAGGTAGTCTTGTAAGTTAAAAACACACAGTTGCAAAAACGCAGGCCAAAATCTGTGTTTTCGACACTGGAGTATGAAAAGAATTTAGTTCCTCTGTGTATAGTTTCATTGGTACTTTCAGATAACAAAAAAATACTAGTAGTGTCCTTTAACAAAGAAAAAAAAACAAAACCCAGAAAAAAAAAAAAAAAGAAACAAAAAGCCCAACACACAAGAACAACCAAACCAAAGCATACAGAACCTGCAAACCCCTTGTTCCCCCTGTACACTCCCTGCTTGTGGCATGTATTGTGACCATGGTTCAAAGAATGTACTTGCTAATTCATTGTTAGTTAAAGCAAGATGCTTAAACACTAAGATCCATTATCACTTATAGAACAGTTAATACTTGATAGAGTGGTTCAGTTTATATGTAAGGTCCATCTCAGTTTCGTATTATTTACTCAGTCAGCTAACTTAATATTTAGAAGTGGTCAATTAGGACTGAGACACAGTTTGCTCCAACAAGATAGTTTGGATCCCCGGGAAGAGACTTGTTCTGCCAGGTTTTGGGGTCACCTGTGGGAGGAAAACACAATGCTGGTGTTTAGTATCTGCTGTCACACAGTGTACATCTTGAAACAACCAAGCTTTTGGACAGGAGCTTTTAAGTTCTGAAGCAACACCTCTTTAGTTGTTTGTTTCTTTTCCTTTGTTGCTGTTTAGTTTGATGGTTTCAAAAACCCTGCAGTTTGCATGTTATTAATTAAAAAATATCCCTTCATTTTCATACAACATAGGTCAGTTATCTAAAACAGATGCTGTGGCACTCAGGAACTGGTAAATATAACTCCTACTACTCTACAGCACCAACACAGTGCTTTCCATTTGAGACCTGTTAACAACGAATCAGGTGTTCACTGGCTCCTTCCTAAACTGCCATTGATAAAAAAAAAAAAGAAATTTTAGAAGCTAATGCGGGTAAAATGCATTTGAAGTGTCTTGGAACAGTTCTGAGCACAGATGAGGCAAATCAGAAGTCATGTTGTAACTAAGCACTATGACACATTGGTAGTTTTATTTTCTATGATGAAAATAATTGTAGACAGGATTGTAGTCATTTTGCAGCTACATCCAGTGTAAGTGTTTATAAGCCTGAAATACTGAAAGGTATTCCAGTTAACTGGTACATAATCTTTACAACACATCTACTCGTGGTCAAAGGTTCTGAGTAACAATCTGTTACAACAGAATGCCATCAGCTGCCATCTCACCAGACCCAAGGTTACATTCCCTCTGCACAATCAATTGTCTCTTAAGTGGAGACAGTACTCTTCATTTACCCACCTAAAATCACAACCAAGTGTTGCCACTACACAAAAGGTGTGATCATGCCACTATGGTAGAAAGTGAAAAATGCACTGAACTTCTCTTAAGCCTTTCAGATAAATGACATTAAATAGCTTGGCCAAATAAATCTGCCTTGAGGAGAAACACGTAACAAGCTAAAGAACCCAGTCACACACCTGAGGCCTTGGTATTAAGCAAGAATGATACAAATTCCATGTAATTTTCTTGAACTCATGAAAACAAAATGAAGTACACAATGCACTGAGTGATGGCAACATCTAACGTAGTGACAAAGAATAGAAGTGGCCGGTGTATAGTCAGAGAACACAAACAAATTTACTCCAACCAGCTGAGACTGCTTATTTCAATCAAAAACCTCAGTAATGCTGGAGAATTTTTCCTTTTATAGATTCAGGAATTTCCATTCCAAACTCATATGACCAAATGTATTAAAAGAGTAGAGCAGGACTGTAAGACGGTCGGGTCCTAGTCTTGCACATGAGACAGGCAGACTTGTTTCCAACCTTTCCTTCTAAATACATAGCTATGGAAGATGGTTTTTCCATATTTTCCCATACAACTGCTTTGAAAAGGAAAATAAAGAGATCACTCAGTATTTTTTTATGTTCTAATCAGTGTGGCCATAAAAGGCAACTTTTTTTTCCCAGTCAGCTTTAACACCAGAATCAGTTAAGCCTTTGCAGGGGTTTAAGAGTAAAATACCAATGTATGAAGCTTAAATGTGGCAGAAAGGATGTTAGTTAGTGCAAATGAATGTCACTTTTAGGACAGAACATGGATACATTGAGAAAAGATGAGGTAGAGCAGACGACTGAAGAGAGAAAAACCCCAGAATTGTATAAATTGTTATAATAAAGCCACCCCAAGAATCAGAGTCCCATAACCAACTAATTTAGAAAGAGAGAAAACAATTATTTATTTAAGACACAGTATGGTCTACTTACATATCATAAGACAGAATTGCCTAATCTTTAAGTTTGTCTCAAAAGAGCAATGTTATGATATACATCCCATTTCAGATTAACAGAATGTGGTGTTATATTTACAGTACAGAAAGTGTTAGGGTTTAAATATACACGCTCTTGCTTTCACCCACACATGCGCGCACACACACATCCCACTTTGGAAAGGGAGGAAAATGTCTCAGTGACTTCAGTTATTGTTTAGGTCATTTGAGTCCTCTCCCTTCACTTCAAGTAAGTTCATGAACAGGTGCTATTAGTTACAAAGGAAGTGCTGTGTTGGTTTTGTACATAGTTGTCATATCTTTTGGGACTCTATCGTTTCTGAGCCCGTGTTTTAACACTGCCATGTATACACACATTGTTAAATAGATGCATGCAACACATGCATAGAATAGCTTATAAAAAACAACTAAAAATTATTGCCATTAATACCTCTAGATTATTGATTCCCCATGAAGGGGATTGATGCTTTAGTCTTTCAAAGCATCAGTGCTTTGGTGTTGACAGTGATAGATACATTGGTGAGAGAAGATATGCATACATGGTGGCTTAAATGCTGTATACAGAAATACATTTTTCACTCAGTACTCGGATCACATGTGCACATTAATGGCTTGAATCTTCCACCATAAATTTTGAAAGTAGCTGAATAAAACCTTAAGACTTTTTTCCCCAAATGTGCAAACATTCCTTTTTAAATCTCTGTAACCTCACAGCCGTTTCATGAAATTGCTTGAAACTTGCCCAGAATTCTCAATTAGGCTCCTCACTGACAATTTCAGCCAATACATTCTCTCCCTCATCCCAGAAAGCCACAGTGAGGTAAAAATGAACAGGTAAATAAAATTGCAACCTAGTTGCAACTTTTACTATCAACCAGAGACTTCTGGATAAAGGCAGTAGAGGAGAGATAGGTAGGAGCAAGCAAGAAAAGTCTTTTGGAAAAACCAGCTACATTAGAATAAATTGTAAATGCTTTTACTGAACACTATAGTTTTCTTAAATGACCCAATTGTTAGCATCAACTTGCACACATGGAAACAGTTAACAAGCGTTAAATCATGATTTATGAGCATGCAGATTGTTAAGATTTGCCAGAGTCCTATATGGTTAATTAAGCAACAGACAAACACCAGTTATGTTACAAAGGCCAATCAGAGGTACATATTCATTTCCTCTCAATTTTAGTGCGACTATCATTTCAAGTGTATTCAGCTGTAGCAGTCCTCAAGAAAGAAGACAGAATAGAAAAATATGGTAATATTTAATAGACTAGAGATATTACTCTTTTTCTGCTATCATGGTTCTAGCTATGAATTTGCACCATGAGTAAATGTAAGAAAGACATTTGTAATGAAAGTGAAATGGGAGAGTTTGACACAAATACAATGATTGAGTTTTTATATTACACAGCATCACCTTTAGCCAAAATTACTTAAATTATACGATAGCACCCAAAAGCCCCAAAAGGACAGAGGGAGGACAGCATACCCGACGAGGAGTCGGAGGATTTTAGAGCAAAAGACCAACCATCAGGGGTCATAGACGCACAGTGTGGCAGGCGCAGCTCCACTGGCTTCAGGAATTTCAGTCCATGAGGCCCACACATTACCAAGGGGCTAAGAAGTGTTTCACCTAGAGTTAAGAGAAAGAAGTGTCTGTTACTGACTTTTTGTGAAATACATTCAAAGCATTACACTATTACACCGCAGAGCTACTCAGTAACTCAATTTAGAAAAAATACGAACATTTAGACCTATCAGTAAAGCATAAGATCGCTTCTCACTTAAGTGACTTTTCAGTAGAACACACTACAATCTCAAAATGAAAGCTATTGAAGCACATTAAGGTTACTTTCATATTCTGTTTTGTTATCTTGTTAGAAAATAATTGTATTAAATAACAGAACAGTGTACAGTGCCAGCTGTTACCTTTCTCTTTATCCAAAGGTGGAAGTATACTGTTGTCTCTGCAGACTTTGAAATATATTTCTTGCTCTATTCCCTCTGGAATGGCTCCTTGTGGTATAATAATACTAACTCCAGTCTCTATGGAGCTCAATACACCACCATTGCTGTTAAATACACCTCTTGCTGTGGCTACAACAGTGTGTCCATCTTCCTCCTCCTCATCCTCAAGTGCTGTAGGGCTGAAAAGACAGAAAGCCTAGCAGTTTTATCAATATTTCCTTCCTGAAACTCTGTGGCAAAAAACCCAATTCCACCCAAGAAAATCCCCAAAACAAAGAAAGAACCCTCCCAACAAACAAAAACCCACCAAATCCCACGAAGTCTGGAATCATTCAGCAAGAAGTTGAAGCAAGAATTCACACCACCTGAATCTTGTGTTTCCAACTGCCTGCTTCCAGCACTATACAGAGCTTACCTCAGCTACACACTCAGCTTCATAAAAGTAAATGCAACTAACATTGGAAAGTTTGTTTGTTGTCCCAAAACCCCATTCTGACTTTATTACCAGAAGAACTAATAATGCTTATTCAAATGACACTGGACCCTTCTAGTTACATATATATAGAAAACAAAGCTTGTAAAAAAGCAAACAAAAAAAATTACACCTTTTTTCTAGGTTGCCAGGCTACAACTAAACAGAAACTTGTATCTTTAAGGAACCTTGATGAAGTTTTTAGAACAGTTTCAAAAGAATTTCACTCAAAGAGCCAGTAACTCCAAAATGCAGCAGTCTACAGAACTACCTAGCATAAAACATTTCTCAGGTGCTTAAGAACATACAGGACAAACAGCAAAATTTTAAGTCTGGTTCATGCATTGTTACTATCTTAAAATAAAATATTAATAAAACACTGTTCTGCAAAAGCAAATAGTTTAAGATCCTACAGCATTTGTAGCTCTTGACATAGTTCTTACACATGTTAAAGCATATTAGGCAAGCATGAGCTGTAATTAAGCAGTTGCTGGTTTGTCTCACAGTAAAGAGTACCTATATGAAATTGCAGAAGTTACTTTCTCTTTTCACAAGTATTTTTAAAGTATTCCTTATCCACACGTCCCATGAGGTCTCTCTAAGCACACAATGAATGCAATTCGGTGCAATAGCTATCTTTAGAAATTAACTCCATCTTCTGGAAATAGATTGCAAGGACAAATTATTACTATCTACCAGAAAATTTGTAATTTGATATGAGAAATAGGAAGTAAAAGCCATGCCACTTTCTAATAACAGAACGCAAGACAGTAAGGGGACATAGAACACATTTTAAGTATCTATCCTTTGGCAGAATGTAGAATCTTAACATCAATCTTTCAACTATAACATCAACAGAAATTGGAAGCAGAATAAAAAAGCTGTATTTTTCACAGATGACCTATGGATGTACAAGGGGAAAGAGAAGGAGCAGCAGCTCACCTTACAGGAATGGCTTTAGGCACAGCATTAACATTATTTGGTTGATATTTAGGCTTGTCGACCTGTACAGCATAGGTGTCCATTCCACTCTCAAAGTCGGGAGGCTGCGATGAGCTGTGTGCTTTCAAAATTGGTTGAGGAGAATTTGAAGATTTTGATGGCAACTCTGGTTTATGCTGAGCTTCATTTGGCAAGAGATTGTGGTTGAATTTGGGACTCTCAAACTTGCGCTCAAAGGGCCGCGCGGCGCTTGTGTAAGGTTTGGTTGAGAAGCGGTTGTAGGAAGGAGTGACTGTTTTCTGAATCTGCTCAGTTCCATTAACAGGGCCTTTGTCAGGGAAGCTTTTCTGAGGGTAAAAAGTGGACTGCACAGTGTCCTCTCTAGAGGATCTGAAAATTGCTGACTTATTCTGAGGTGGAGGAGGGTCGGACACAGAGTTAACTGCAATGAAAATGAAAACACCGGAACTTGTCAGTAACCACCAGAAATGTCTAGTCACATTCACTGAGGCATAAGAACACATTTCAGTCAATTCTTAATCTTCAGTATAAATACCTGGAAGCTGCCTGGTTTCAGAGAGGATCACAGAATGATTTCATAACACTCAAATCTCACTACAGTAAAAAACTATTTTCAACAATAATTATTCTGTGTTACAGTTAGAGAACAAGAAAGTTACCCTGCAGACATGCTGAAGCAGCCCCACAAGCACCTGACAAGCAATAGCTGCTCCCACAAAGGTCAGCTTTGTAACTCTCACCTTCAGAAAGTGCAGGCTTGTGGTGTGCTGGGAGAGACAGGACAGGACTGTTGATTGACTGTGGCTGTGTGTACTGGACTGAGGGAGCAGGAGGAGGAGTTGTAACTTGAGGGATTGGCTCATAGCGTTTTTCACCAACAGGTCTATCCATTGATTCAGTATCAGTTGGTTTCCCCCTGTTGGAATAGAAATAAAAACCAAATATTTGACTGTTCAGTTTCCTCACAGCTCCTGCACTGACAGCTATTTTTTGTCTTCTATGATCGCCTGATTTCCATCTCTTCCTATAAACATTAAAACATTATTTTCTTGAATAGCCTGTCTCAAGTATAAAAACATTTATTGATAAGCACAAGAGATTCAGACAACATTGACCTTTAGAAGATTAGTAACACAAACCAAGGCAAACAAAAGGCAGATGACATTTCAGGTGTATTTGCATAATTCCCTATTAGATATTAATTTTTCATTTGGAGTAATTTCAATGAAAGAGTATTCTCTAATTTCATGGGTCTTTGAAAGAAAAATGCAGATCCACTTTTTGGGGTTGTTTTTGAAAAGCATAATTAGCCAACAGGACAACGGATTCTAGTATAACTTCTTTAAATACACCTAGTTTTTGAACAATGCCATCTTAATTAGAAATGTAATCAGCATAAGCTTCACTAGCTTTATGTGCATAGTGTATGTAACTTTTAAATCTTATTTTCAAAACATTTTTCTTTTGCTAGAAATGTTTATCCATAAGTTTACTTCAGAAAATGATTAATTTCACAAACACCTGTAATTTTGGACTGCAATATGTTTATTGCGCTTACTTCCAGAATTTGTGTGTTTCAAATTTTAAGTGCACATAATGCCTGTGATGAGATGTAACAGTGAGAGGACAC
This sequence comes from Chamaea fasciata, assembly GCF_029207755.1. Taxonomy (NCBI): domain Eukaryota; kingdom Metazoa; phylum Chordata; class Aves; order Passeriformes; family Sylviidae; genus Chamaea; species Chamaea fasciata. Next base: position 5,606,455 of record NW_027094099.1, read on the forward strand.
CTGAAAACATCCTCACATCAACAACAGTCTTACCACTTGATGTTCCTTTTCAAGTAGTCATAGCTAGTGTAAGAGCCAAGAAATCTAGGTGATGGCAAAGCAAACAGCAATAGAAGAATGAAAGAAAACAGTCATTCTATCTTGAGCATATTATTTCTTCACACTTTTATGTTAGTCCTAGCAGCTGTCATATGACAAGGTTGTTGAAACAGACACTATCACAGAGATGTTTCTGACAAAACCTTTACCATATGCATGTGTACAATGATCACATACTATACTCAATACGACATTTGGTCAGTGAATTAGGAGGTAGTCAAGATCTTGTACTGGCAGATATTAAAAGAAAGAACGAGATTACACTAAGCCATTTGTTACAATCTGTAGAAACAAAATTATTCAATACACTGAAAGAAATTACCAACCTCTCCCATGGTCCAATTTGAAACAACTTCTTCAGCCATAACATTCACAGAATGACAGTAGTTTTGTACTGCACTGCAGAACTTGTACTGAGGGCACATTCATAGCAACTTTCTCCAGCACTATCAGCTCATCCAAAAGAGAGCCCACACCATAAAATGCTTCTGGTTGTGTTCAACACTATCTAAAAGGACATCCTAGAACTGTTTATGAATACTAGGAGAGACTGAACCATAAGTATACTGATGGTTTCCTTTGATTTTTAACACTTACCTTGCTTACATGTAGCAAGAAAATGTATTGTACATGAGGACAGCTTTCTCTCATCCCTTCCCTTTCTGTATGCTCATAAACATTTAACAGGCAACAACTCTAGACACCAACCACCTTGGTGCTTCAGAGGAGTATGCTTTCAAACTAAGAAAAAAAGGCTGGTAACTTTTCAAAGTCTTCTTAATCACCACATGAATGAGAAGATCAGTGATCTAAACAGCATTTGTATGAACAGATCTCTAAAACCAGAGTTGCAAAAAAGAGATTATTTTAGATCTATTTCAAAGTTTCCATTCCCACTGATTTTATCCAAAGCCATTTATGCAGCAGCAGGGGTTATTACTGTATGCTCACTCCCTGTAGCCTTTATTCCAGGTGGGAAGTAGCTGCTCTCTCAGTAAAGTGCCCACCTGAAATCACTGCTTCCCAGAGGGAGATAGAAACCAGGGGAGGGCAGCCCTGCAAAACCCCACAGAAAAACCCAACCCACTCCACACTGATTAGAACTGCATGTCAGTGTCCCAGGGAATGAAAAAATGGAGAAGGTCAGTATCTTTTGACGAAGGGAGGAGAGCACAAAGTTGTGTCTTCGAAGGTATGAAGCACATTGTGTCACAGGCTCCTGACCAAGGGTCAAACAAACACAATCCCATCCACACTGCTCAGAACCTGTGTGCAGCCGAAGTGATCCTCTACAGCTTCTAAGAGTATAAATGAAGTTCCCCTTATTATTGATAGGCTGTTTCCTAACCTGTTCCCCACTTCATCTTCACTACAAAATTGTTTCTTTAATTTGAAAGGAAGCAGAAATTAACTCATAGAATGAACCAGCGGGACCCAAGTTATAAGGCTATGGGTGCAACAGCAGCTCTTTGCTGATGCTCAGTGGACTCCAGCTCAGACATTCAGGAGTCTGGATGCTGTTCCTCACTGCCTCCTCAGCTGAGGCTGCAGCTGCTTGTGTGAGTACTCTAAACCCTACTCAGCAAAGAAATCTGCAGTTACCTCACTCTGCAGCATGTCAAGCTAAAGCAGGTAACTACACTGAACCAAGCAGCAACAAATGCACTACTCTCAGCAGGGATATCTGCCTCAAACTGCTTCAGCTAGATCCACTGAAATACACCCATTCACAAGTTCTGCTATTTTCTCACATCAAGAGAAACTATGCCTTATTCTACAGTTCCTGACAACTGTAACACGCAGATGTGGCATTATCCCTACAAAGCAGCTTTAGAAATGGCATAAATTTCCTAAATTATGAAAATAAACCCTGACAAAATAAAACAGTAAAAAAAAATTTGTAATGAGAAAAATACATACTGTCACCATACTTACTCAGTGGCAAAGAACTTTACATAATTTGATGTTTCACATTAATATTTAACACTAAGAAAGTTGTAGCTATTGCTCATGAATAAATAAAATCTGTCCTCTGTACCCAGAATACATTACACGGATTATTCAGAAGCAAGAGATTGCATAATCAACAGTTCCTGTATAATCCAAATTTAGTCCTGTTTATTTTTAGAAGAGTTTATTCACGGAATAGCAATTATCATAGAAATTCACTGGGAAAAAAGATTAATACTGAGCAAGTAACAGGAACAATATGAAAGCTGGTGAAAGGAAAGTCCTAAACATGAATGCTTCCTCAAGACAGCAGTTGGTTTGTGTTTCCACGCAAGGACACTGCAGTGTACTAAAGGCAGTACTGTCCAACTGAGCAGCATTCTTGTTTATCTCTTCCCACTTACATTAATATTTTAGTATTTGTCTATTTGCACTAGACTACCCTGGGTAAATTTTCTTTCCCATGTCTGTCCCTTCCTGTTAAGGGTTACATTCTTTCACAAAGCAAAAACACAACACATGTTTGTCCCACATGATACATGAAATTGTCAGCCTTAAAACCAGTATTATCTTACTCCTCTGTGGCAGCAAGAGGTCACTTTCCCATACCTACAAGCCCTGAAGTTATACACTAACTCATGATCAAAACACAACCAGAACTGAGCAGCCAACGAATACAAGTGTCACAGCAGACAGAAGCAGCAGGTAGAAATATGGAACAATCTCTCTCAACCACGAGCTGTTCTGCACCAAGAATTAATAGTTGTGTCTGTCTCTCATGCTTTTCACCATGACAACGCTGCAGAAAATAACGAATGTACAATGAAAGCTTTCGACACTCACCATCTCAAGAATTTTACAATCCTCACAACTACTCGATGAAAGCTCACAACACTTCTCCCAAAGCATGACTTGCATTTTTGATGGCAACACAGTCCATGCCTACAGACCAAGATGGATTATCTGTGGGCAACACTGGGTTTTGTATGCGAGAGAGGAATTATGAAAGTTATTGCTATGAGGGCAGTCAGGACAGTTTTCTTAGGTCTGTGCCTATGATGCCTAGAGAGCAGAACAGCTAAGCTCTCATCTTTCCACCAGAAGACACTGGGCAAGTGAAAAGGAAGGATAAGAAGCATCCGTGCCTGAGAAACAGAACTGGTTTCAGATACCCAATACAGACATCATTATGAAAAAAAAAAATAGTGAAACCTTTAAAACCTGTCCAGCTTATTGGAGTATTCCAACATTCTCAGGTCACAAAGACTGACAGTGGAAGATCACAGACAATGACCAAACAAATAAGAACTGGATTCCCAAGTCCCAGCTCAAATCCCTTAAGACAAGCACTGGAACATGGTGTATCAACTACATGAAAGATCCCTTGCACGTACACTCAACATTATAAAACTTCAGCTATGTAGTTTATTATTTCATTCTAAAGATCTCATTTACATTAAGGCTGCCAGATTTTCAGCTCGACCTGAATAGTCCATGTTTCAACCAGGAATACAACCAATACAGCCAAAGCCTCCAAAACCACACAATTTTCAGGATGCATGCAGCAAGCCGAGGTAGCTTTTCACAGTAACAGCTAGAGATCTTGTTACAGTTTCAAAACAAATTCACAGAATCAAAACAAATTTAGCTAACTGTGGAGAGTATTCAAAAAGTTTGTGTAAGTATCCTCCAAAATAGCCAGCTCTTTACCTGAACTAAATCTGTGTACGAGCTTTCACACAATTTCTGTATCAAAATGTTCTGAATCAAGGAAGCAAAACAATACAGGAAACAGATGTTTCCATCAACAGATTAAATTCTGGCCTCAGCAATATTCCCTAAAGGCTCAGTTTCCTAATGTCAAACATGGCTAACGTGCACAAGAACAAATGCATGCAGAACTGGAATAAATCAAAACCTTTGCTTTGAAATATGTAAGCACTACTGTATTAGACAAAGAAAATACTTTGTTATGTCCTGCTTATGATCATAAACAGAACACAATCAACGATCTTGATGGGGGATTGAGAGCACTCCCCCAGTAAGTTCAGGGGTGACACCAAATGAAGTGGGAGTGTTGATTTGCTGGAGGGTAGGAAAGCTCTGCAGCGGGATCTGGACAGGCTGGATCGGTGGGCTGAGGCCGAGGCCGGCTCTGTGAGGTTCAGCACAGCCCAGGCTGGGTCCTGCCCTTGGCTCACACCAACCCCCGCAGTGCCACAGGCTGGGGCAGAGGGGCTGCAAAGCTGCAGAAGGCCCCGGGGGTGCTGGTCAACAGCAGCTGAACGGGAGCCAGGTGTGCCCAGGAAGGCCGATGGCACCTGGCCCGTCCCAGCCATGGTGTGTCCAGCAGGACCAGGGCAGTGATGGTCCTGCAGTACTGGGCACTGCTGAGGCCACACCTCCAGCGCTGCGTCCAGTTCTGGGCCCCTCACTGCAAGGAGGACACTGAGCAGGTCCAGAAAACGACAACAGGGCCGGGGAAGGGTCTGGAGCACAAGTCTTGTGAATTGCAGCTGAGGGAGCTTGGGGGCTTAGCCTGGAAGAGGCTCAGGAGAGACATTATCAATCTACAACTCATTAAAAGCAGACTGTAGCCAGGTGGGGGTCAGTGTCCCCTCCTGGTAAGACAGGACAAGAGGAAGTGACCTCAAATTGTGCTGTAGGTTGGATATCGGGAACTATTTCTTCCCTGAAAGGGTTATCAGACATTGGAACAGGCTGCCCGGGGAAGTCGTGGAGTCACCATCCCTGGAGGTGAAAAGATGTGTACATGTGGCCCTTAGGGGGATTGATTTAACTGGTGGACCTGGCAGTGCTAGGTTACGGTTGGACTCGATTTTAGTGGTCTTTTCCAACCTAAACAATTCTATGATTGTATGCTAGTAAGTAGTAAGAAAAAGTACCATGTTGAATGCCCTAATACCTGTCAAAAATGATTAATTTACCAAAAAAAAAAAGTTACAGAGGTATGTGTTTCTAAACTAAAGCTACACCTAAACAGAAACTTCAGACTTCATGAATACAGAATTTCATTTCAGTACCACAAGTCCCTGAACTCCATGGAACACAGGCAGAATTTTCTGTTTTGGTCCTAGATGCCCCCCTTCTTTTTCCAATTAAAAAAACCAAAGAACCCAAACTTACTTAGAATAATTGCTGAAATTCAGCTGATTCTGAGAATGTATTGGTTTGGTGGGCTCAGAGTGATGGCTGGCAGGAACCTGCGCCGATGGCTTATTTTCAAAACTCCTGCGATCAAAGTAGGAGAGCTGCTTCCGGTAATACTCCTCATCTTCCTCAGGATCATAGTGATTGGAACGCACAATATCTTCAGGTGGCTTCACTTGAGGTCTCTGTGGTTCTGGGGCCCTAACCAAGAAGAATAATATACAGTTGCCTGGCCCAGTTGAACAAGCATAGGTGCCCAAAGTACAATTCTATTTCATAACCTAGCTAGTAATAAAGCAATAAATGTGTAATTCTTATAATTGCACACCTTGCCTTTTTACCTATATTGCATAGAAATTAGATGGCTGTGATATACCACAAGAAAATCCTTATTTCCCTTATACCTTACCTTTTCCCTTTCATTTTGCTTTCTAATTAGCTCAATTAAAGACAGAAAAAAGTAAAACAGATACTCAGTAAGTTTCTTCCTCAAAAAGGCTGAGAAATCACTATCTTTCCCCCACCTCCCAGCAATCACACCCATGAGAACTGACTTCATGCCGTGCTTTACTATTGATACACAAACCATACTGACACATTCCCAACTCCTCTCTGCAATCTCCAATTTGAAGCACTAAGATGTGTTTCTGAATACCCTAAACTCATATTGAAAGCTATATTTAATCAGTTGTGCATCTACCTGTAGGTTGTCTTCTCGTGCTCATACTGGCTTTGAGAAGTTGGTTTTGGACCACTCACACTTGTGAGTGCAGGCTTAGGTGCTAGTTCTGGAGGCTGTAAAGAAAAGCACAGCATATTCTCTTAAATACCAAGATTTAGAAAGATAAAGCACTTTATGATTAAGAAAACTAAGACTAACTTCCCTTCCTCCAAAAGAAAAAACAAGTACTAGCAAAGGAAGAATTAGAGGAGTTTCCAGTATAGCAAGACTCTGGCAGATATTTTCACAGGAAGTGTTTGGGTTCTGCTTTTAAAACATACCACTTAGGTTGCTAAAAAGCAACATTTCACAAGCAGTGAAGATTTGTTTCTGAGAACATTTTACTTTTTGCAGTGCAGTCTCATTAGCAAAAAAGCAGGAATTAAAAAACTTAAATTACTTACCTTGACAGCTGATGTATCGCTCGTATCCTTCATTTTTTCCAAAGATGGGGATCTTCTCCTTTCAAATATCTTAACCCTACTTCGCACAGACTGTGGTTTCATGGCTGGATCTTCTTCTTCCTCAGCTAGAGATGGGGGTGTAGGCAGTGGTTTACTGTTGGAAGGCAAAACTTCTGGTTTGGTTTGTGATGAAGGGGGAGGAGGAAGAGAAACACCTGAAGTGCTATGAGAAGGCTCATATTGTCCAGCTTTCGCATTATAAGCTTGAGGAGGACCTTGTTCATAGCCCCTTATGTGTGGATCAAAGTACTGCTTGGGTTCAGGAGACCGAGATATGGCTGACTGGTATGGCTGAGCTTCTGGTTTGTATCGGCCGTGGGTGTCGTATCCAACCGTGTGTTGATCTTCGTATCGCACTTGTGGTAAGCTGAAGTTTTTGGGCGCATGCTCATAGCGAGGTCTGCTGTCATAGCTCATTGCAGGGGGTTCCTCAAAACGAGGTTGTGCTGGGTAATAGCTGCGTTCTGTGCTCTCTTCTAGATTTTGTCTGGAATCGACATCCCTAGGAGGCTGGTTTTCATAAGCTGTTCTTGTTTGGTTATAGGGTTGTTTCTCCTCATAATATGTCCAGTGCTCCTCATAGGGAGGTACACGGTCATCGTAATGTAGGCGAGGGTCATAACCACGAGAAAACTGATCTACATAGTTTGTAGAGTCATACCTATATGTTGACTGCTCGTAATCCCTACTCGGTTGTTTTTCTGCATACTGAGCCTGGGATTCATAGATCAGATTTGGGTCTCTTTCCTGTCTCTGTACTGGGTGATTGATTGCTGGCTGTTTTAAGACGTAGCTTTGTCTGGATGCTTCTTCATTAATGTATGGATCCTTTCGGTACACCTGTTAGAGAGAAACACTTCTCAGCTAAAATGCAGAGTAACTTCAGCTGCAGTTGAAAGGCAGTATTTGAAACGAACCCAAGTTTTAAATATTTGCTTTAATTTTGTTTAAAAGCAGAATAATTTGATGCAGATGTTTGCAACCAGAGGAGGCGGAATGTGGTGATTCAAGAAATCCCTTTTAGTCATATTTTTTAAGAAAAAACATATAAGTAGATTAGAAGAGAAAGACAAAGGTAGTAGCCTCATGTATGGGGTTTGGTGTTCAGAGGGGCACACGCTTTTTTTCAGAATGTGGAAAGAGTGGAAGTGAAATATATAAATACACTAAGATAGTTCTAGCATTGCTGAAGAAGTATATAAAGTCACTCAACAAACTGGACTCAACTTCATCAATGATTTGGCATGATTTAAATTTTAGGGAAATGAGATTTTTCTCGAGGCCTCATTAACAGGAGAATGTTGAAAACAAGCTAAGGAGTGTCACAAGTAAAGTAAAATCAAAATACAGAATGCAGCCTTGTTTAAAAAGTCATGTTTTTGAGAAGTGAAAAGGATAGCGTTTGAAGCCATGCACACAAAACATTACATGATGCTGAGCAATTCAGATGGACTGTTTTTTGTAACCTCCATGATTCTCTTAGAAGAAAAAAAAAATTAGAAGGAAATCTCCAAATAAGGGCAAAACAAAGATCATGTGCTAGCTTGATGTACAGCAGGAAATCAGCACAACAACGTGGCACAGGTACCTTTGCTGGATCTATATGCGGCGATAAGGATGATGGCTCTTGGTCTCTTAGTACTACATGAGCTCCCTCAGTACTCGGTGTTCTTAAGGGGCCCGCTTGTGGTTGGTAAGAGTTGTAAGGAGCAGCAGTAGGCTCCTCCAGTCTGACATTAGTTAGGTTTACATTAGCATTTACTGCAGAGGCTGATGAGGTTGCAGGGTTTGATTCAGGCGACGGGGAAAGGTAAGGGACTGCAGGTGAGGCTTCTGCTTTCTGTGAAGTGTTTAAAATATTTTAAATATACTGCTATTGAATCAATGTATGACTTTTTGATTTATATTAAAATAATTTAAGTGATGCTCTGACCAATACAGCTAGATGTAGAATGAAATGTACTGATAGTATCATGCACTAGCACTTCCAGAAATTCATTAGGTTGAGGATCATAAAAGCAAAACATTTAAATAAAGTAGAATGGTACTTCAATCCCCCTCCTGTCAATGAGTCACTAAAACAGGCTGGACAAGCTGATTCTCCAATTCACTGTAATGTATTGTTGCTGATGACAGATTCTTTTATGCACACACAACACTGGTAAGCAGAATATAAGTGGACATTTCTTATTCGAGAGAACTTGCAACCTGAAGCAAGTGTATAGCGGGCAGTGTACAAAACGACTTTCTTACCGGCTGAGTAGTAGTTGCTTTAAATCCTGAAGAGTCTATTCTGAGATTTGGCTGTGGCTGAGCTTGAGATGCATAAGCAGGGTAAGTCTGAGTCTCATGATGCATTCCAGAAGAATCCTCTCGAACAGGTTCAGAGGAGCGTGTAATAGCAGATTCAGGAGGAGTCCCAACCTCATCATTCAGAGTTTCATCCAGTTCTTGATCAGTGTAAGCACCTCCTTCTGTGTCTGTGTCCTCATAGTCAGACGTGTGTCTGCTGTCTGTGCTGTACATGGAATACTCACTGCCGGGAGCGGAGAGGTAAGAAAGGCGGTCATCGTGTAAATCAAGATCATCACTTGTAGCACCATCTGCCTGTGGCAAACAAAATCAGGGTACACACATTTATTGAAAAACCTTTCAAAGAACACCCTTTCTCTTGCAATGTAGAACGTGGGAGTTTTATCAAATTCAGTATCAATATCAACACAGGGGACAAGAAATCTGGTTTCCATCACTGAATATGTTAAGCTTAGACCTTAAAGATTTATCTGCAGCCTAGCTCTTTGAATTATTTTACTAAGGCACCAGATGACTGTCAGTGTAAGGGAGGGAGGGGACAGCGCAGTGTCCACAGATATCAAAGTGCTTGGAAAAATACAGAGCTGCACTTTAAAGTGGTATATGATATGGAATCACTACTTTGCAGGTACATAGAAGGAGCTAAGCTCTAATCCAGATCTAATTAAGAAACCCGTAGCAATAGCTGATTCATCGTTTGCTTACATTTAGTTGGCACTTCTCTTGGCAATAGTTCTTCAAGAGGATGGATCTAATGTGCATGGAGTAACATGCAGCTCAAGAAGGTAAGTGGAGTTTTAGTGGGGAACATAGAATACTAACTTGTGATTTCACATGTGTTTTCTCACAACTGTTCTCAGAAAGGTCAGAAAGAACATGAGTATGCCAGTTGCTTTTATAATAATGAAAAACACATTCCATCCACAGGCAGGCCCAGCCCTGAGAACCCATGCAGTGAAATCCCCAGAAGTTCTTTGGTGAAAACCCGTCCAATCTTCACGTCAACCCGCAAAATCTTCACAACATTAATATATCCTCCAGTTAACAATGCCAGTGAGCAAATGCTCCCTTGCTACACTGCTACATGCAAAAGGACAACTGTACAGCTCTCATTAACAGAGTAAGTGCTCTGATGTACTGACAAATCAGTTTTGAGCAGCTCACAAAGCCAGGAGGCATTACTGCTTTAGATCTTCACAGAAAGCCTCTCAAGAATACTGTTTTGCCATTTCCCCCCAAACATTATTTCTTACCTTTCCTTCTGAAACCCACACTAGTTGGTTCTGTTGTTGCTGAATTGCTTCCTTAAGAGCTCCATACCATCCTTCATTCATTGAATTCAAGTTAATGGTAGCTAGAAGTACAGCAGATTAATTTGACTTATGATTTCTGCAGAACTACAAGAAGGATCTGTACCATGAGTAATAAAAGCAATATAAACTGGTAGGTGAAAACTATGAGATTTAAATAGTAATGTAAACATTAGCATCCAAAGCAATCTTAAGGCCTAATGTGGTTTGTGATGTTTTATCCCACATGAAACACTGAATCAACGTAGCTTAGAATAAAGAGAGGCTTGAGTTCAGCCAGACTAAAACAATAAAGCTACATCATTTTCCTCTTTATTCAAGTTTTGATTTCGGCTGATGATCCTGCAAAGCCACAAGATCTATTAGAAGTGTCATTCTGATGTTTCAGATTGCTTTACATTTGTGCCCTCATGTGCAAATGATGCACACACCAATTAACTACTGGTTATTGAATGGGGAGGTCTGAGCAAGTCAATCACTACTTGACATGTTCCATTTGCAGAAAATTCTGGAGGTAGAAGCTGCTCATCTTGCCTCCTCTTCCCTTTCAGAAATTCTAATCCAGTCTGTCTAATTACTTACTTGTGAAGAGATGGTGATTATTTTTGCGGAGCTTGTGAGCTCTTTCATACAGCTTTCTGGCACTTTTTCGTGATTCTGGGCACAACCTCATTCTCATGGTCTTTACTCCCTGCTTAGAATCAGGATTTAGGAACACTACAATTGGATACCACTGGGCATAATTCAAACGGTCCACTGCATTGGGAGTGACATCTAATAAAGCATGTTTGTCCTGTAGTGACAAAAAGGACAGAGGCAAGAAAATGAATCATTTATGTCCCACATGAAATTTTTTAACATACTCCACAAACTGATTTTGTATTATTACCTTTACAAAATTAATTGTTTCAAAGCTTTGATTTAAATCCTTCTCCTATTTGAATTAATAGAACAATAACACCCAAACCAATTTTAATACCAGCCTAAACAGGCATAGGATATACATTTTGAACTGTAGGACCACTGTATAAGTCTAGGATTTTTTACATTTAATTCTATTTTTTTTAAAATCTCCTCAAAGTAAGCAGACACTGAAATAAAAATGAGCAGTTTCCTACCAGGATTCTGTAAATAGGAAAACCCCAAAAACTGAAACACAAGACATAGTCCCATTACACACTTCTTCTATCTTCCTTTTTACAAAGAAATATCACTGTGAATGCAGAACTTGGCCAGCTTTCATTCAATGCAATCAGGCACACAGCATGAAGCATACTGACTCTGCTGCTGTAATAGCTTCTTTTCCCATCATACTTCAGCATCTGAAAATCTTCCAGTTTTTTTTCAAGTAAAGAAATAAATAGGTGAGCCTCATATAATGCACAAATGGTAGAGGTTTTAAGGATATTAAGGAAGGGAGATGGAAGAACCCTTTCCTAGTCCTCACACAAAAGAATTATGTCAAGTGATCAAGTTGTACACTGGGGTGGGACAAAACTAACAGCTCCAAAAATAAAGTAACCATTTCTAGATATAATGTCACACCATGGCTTTAAATGAAAGAGGAAACAGCTTAAAAGAGCCTTAATGGAGAGAGGACAACAGCCTCTGGAACAAAGCCTAGAAGCACATCCAGGCTGCAGTTATTAACATGGAGAAGGGTAGAGGGGTTTTTCTTATTAACCAATAGAAAGATGAGAAAGTTATTTTTAAAGCAAACAGTAAGCTACCATTCTACATTTAAAACACCCAACACCTCATGTTATCAGTTTTACTTTTCTTGTGGTAACAAGTCCAGTGACAATAGAAGACTTACTCTATCGATTATCTGCTTTATAGTGTGGAGACGAATAATGCCAGAACTACGTTGGTCAGAACCAGCATCTCTTGGTTCACTTTCTGGTAAAGAGAATACAGTAAAAATCTATTGTAAGTTTACAACATTCTACATTCCCTTCTTAAGATAAAACAAACCATTTAATAGCTCAAACTATCAATTGATCTTGAAGACACTTCTGATTACGTACCACACATCAAAGTCTACCCACCATTGTGGCCATAAAAATCCCATCTTTACAAAAACACTTAGAAACAGAATAAGGTACAGAATTAAAATGAAATTTGAGGTGGCTACAAATAGAACTAATACTTCTTCAGAGAATTATCAGCAGCAATGTAGTAGAACTTAAATTTAGTCTGTTCCTTTACACTGTCAATGTCTTGTTAAATATGTTAACTAAAGTAATAACGTAGAAACAATCTAGCCAAAGAAAGCTGACTATTTCCTAACTGCAGAAAAACCTGATCTCATACTTACTTGCAATTTGAAAGATATCTGGTTCCTCTCTAGCAAGTTTCTCCCGTGCAACATCAGCTATTGGACCAAAAATGGTTACAGGTCTGAGAAACCCAGCTAGAATTGAAGGAAAAAGAAAAGTCAAGATACATCAATTGCTTAAACCAAATGCAAGATAAACTTAACTGCATTGGCTTCTCCAAACCAAACCAAACCAAACCACACAAACCTGCAGTGTGTGGTCAGAGTAAAGCCATACCTTCCCGAAGAACAACTCTTTCATAGGCAGGAAACTTTGTCTGAACAGGTTGGGCAGAAAGATCTTCTCTGCTTTTCCGGAGATTTCTTTTTGAGCTCCGCAAGCCTCGGAATCTCCAGAAGTCTGCTCGGTCTCCTCCTGCTGTCTTTGGAAGCGTGTACTGTACACTAGCCAGCTGCTCAGCTCTAAGGTGATAACAAATCCCAGTTACCAAGGAGTCAGCTTCTGAAGTAATGCCTGACTAGCAAGCTTACAGTCTCAAAATACCATTGCCACTGGCTGAACCAAGCTTCTGTTGTATTATGAACTACAAGACAACTACTAAGCCTGGTATCATATTTCTAAAACTCATTATATCTTCGTCGCTTGTATTGAAAATAAAGTTTATTCATGGACTATGCAAAGTCAAAAGCAAATCCACAGATATTTTACTTCAGTATGTTTTACACCTTGTCACTTTTTCTTACTGAATCAATTCTATAAACTTGTGTCGTGCAACAAAGTCCAGTCATTCTTTATACAGATACCATTTAAAACTGTGGGCTTGAATCAGCAATTTAACTATTGCAAGATCGTACCTGTTTTTGTTAGGTATGATACCTCTTTCCACTTCCTTGTGATTCTTCCCAATTCGAATGGCTAGCCACGAACCCAGTTTGCCATTGTACAGAGTGTCCACCACCCGGAACACTTCACCTTTATTGAAACTTAGTCCATAAGGAGATTCCTTCTCATATTCAAAATGAGTTCTGATATAGAAAGAATCCCCTACATCAGACTCAACAATGCGACGATAAACTAAAAAAAGGAAAAGAAACCCCAAAATATCAAGTGTTACATAAGTTAAAGTGATGTTACAATGCTCACAAGAATTACACACAGCAATGCCTGACCTTAATTCTCCCTGTTCTAAACGTACATTACTTCAAGGAACCTTAATGTCTCAGAGCTGCTCTATTTTAAGCAGCATAACTACTTACAGTAAACTCTCCTAACATAAATTCAACTTTTATAGCCAAATATTTGATCGAATTGCAAGCTTACTTCATTCACCCTGGAAGGAATTAATCTTGAGAAAAGAAGTTTGCATGTACAAACACATCAACATAACCACTCATCTTCAATGGCATAACTACAACTGACTCTTCTACTTCCCCCAAGGATAATGCCAAGACATTACTTAGGTGGTAAGGGTTATTTCTGAAGAGGAATTTTGTGTGTTTGTTTAGGGGGGTGTATTGGCACCCTATCAGTCTCTACCCCATTTCTAGTGGCCACTTATCCCAAAGCCAAAAGGACTTACTAGTCTAAGGTGCCAATTTCCTGCAAGCAAGCAGTTATTTTTTACTAGACATTTTAATGCTGTTCTAGGCAGTCTACTACATCACTTCCAATACACAAATATTTACCATCTTTTTTCTTCTGTGCCAAAATGGTTACTTCTTCGCCTTTAGGAAGATCAAGCAAAAAAAGGACAGCTTCTTCTCTGATGATATTTGTGAAATCTACATTATTTACCTGGTATCAATGAAGGAATCAGTTTGATTCAGCATATGACATTATTACAGAGATTTAATTATACATAGGAAAACAATCTATTACTACGATTTTTTTCTTACTCAATTTCATACATACCAAGTGCATACATTTCAAGATGCTTCTTGTACCTCTTAAGAGCCCCACTTAATTTCTCAACAAAAGCACAGCTTCCAGGATAATAGGTAGCTGCTCATTTTACGCTCATTATGGAGCGCCTATATACATCAGTAGCCCACAGAGCATTCTGACAACTTAGTCACACAGCATGAAATCAAACAACTTTATCAACGGAATTAGTCTACAAAATTTAATGTAAAAAACTTACTAACCTTCCTAGCAACAGTACAGTAAAAAGATTTTGCTCCTAGTAAGTCATCTAATAAATACATACAGAAAAAAAAGTGTATGAACTAAAAAGGCAAAATACTCAATCCCACAGAAAGAAAACCTTCTTTGGTACAACAAAACATTTGTATTGTTAACAGTTTTGACATACCCTGAGAATCTGGTCCCCTTCCTCTAATCCTTCTTTTGCTGCAGGGCTGTCTTCCAGAACACCAGCTACAAATATGCCAACATCATTGCCACCTGCTAGTCGCAAGCCCACACTATCTCCTTTTCTGAATTTTACCAGTTTCATGCTTGGCCTAGAAATTTAGAAAATAACCTACTTATTGGTGTAATAGCATAAAATATCCTGGTAAATTTGAAACATGCAAAGAAGTAATCTGCTCATTAGTCAACCAGTGGATATTCTGCTATGACATCCCATTAACTGCTTATCAACTGTAGCATTACAACATGCTCAACAACTGCACTCCAAATATCCCACCTGAATGTACATGTTTATCATGGTTTGTTTGTCTTACACTCATAGTGTTTATGTGAGACACTGACACTCTCTTCCAAAAACATTCTTCCTTTTGAAGAGCTGTGCTGGCATACAAATCTATTTTGGCTCTGAAGAGATCAAGATGAATTTGAGGTCAAACCAAACTAGAATCTACTCTCATGTACACTAACGTCCATAAAGGAGATCCCAGCTGAAGTAGACTTAGCTCCATGCTGGGACATTGCACATTTCTGCAGTAACCGTTATTCACTGCTCTCCAGTTACTATGAAAGGTAAAAGATATACTACAGTAACTTTCCTCTCTTTGGAGATGGGGACAGGGAAGGAGGAGTGAGAGTGCCCAGGGAGAGACAAACCCAGCAATTCCTTTCACCTGTTGGTTATTCTAAGGGCTCATTTCCATACAAATGAATAGGCTTTAAAAGGGTACATTACACAGTGTAAGTGCCAACAAGGCTCAGGAATAAATCTCATGGCTTCATCCTATTATTTGTGAACAGAAGGGTCAGGACAGGATACTGGACATGATATCAGAGCACAGAGAGAGAATACTGACCACAGTGGATAAAAGTTTGGTTTGCTCAGAACCAGGCAGGTTCACACAGAGTTCAGAGATACATTACCGAAGCATTCCATCTTCATGGGTTGAGTTGGGTAAAGGACCATCAGATGGACTGACTGGTAAATCCACATCTGGCTGACCTCCTTGTGCATACACTGGCTTTGGTTCTACCAAAATACCAAAGATTTCCAAGATCCGTTTGGTCATTTAAAGATGAAAATGTGAAGTTTAACTTAATAGCGTTATGTTCTGGCCTACAACTCCTCCCACCTAAACTAAGTATTTCCATGTGCCTCTTCCCATTCATACAAGAATAGAACATTTCTCCTTCCCCATCAACCAACAGAACCCCCACTCTATTCATCACTTGTTTGCTATTGGCCCCTCAGAGCAATTATCAGTACATCACTTTGGATCAAGGGTCACCTATCCATTCATTATGCCAATTACTAATCTTCAGTATCTTACAGAAATGCAGAATTCATCTTTCTGATCTCGCTACCACATCCTTTTCCATATTGGCAAATACAAATTACTTCATTTGCCCCTCTTCATAACACTGCTGTGAAAGATCACCTCTTATGACCATCTTTTTAATAATGGCTGCTGTATCAGAAAAGCTACTGTTGCTATTTTTAAGATCTTTCAGAGTCTATCAACATCATAACCCTTCCAGTTTTTCACTAATCTACTGACTACTACGTGCAGAAGTGTCACTGCTCATCCCTTAGGTCCTCAAGTATTTTCAAGCTTGAATGTGCTTTCTCTCATTGCAGTCAGCCTTTCAGTAACAGCTCCCTTTAAACCATCTGCACAGCTCCTTTCTCCACTTGTAATTTCACTGAAGTGCCTCATTCTGTAAACAAAAATCTTGTAAGTGCCAGCCTGCCCGGAACAGTGTCCCGTATCATCTTTTGTTTTTGGTTTGGTTTTTTTTTTTCTTTTTTACACCATCTGGCTTTTATCTGCTGACATTTAGCTTATCCTTCCCTTTTGGGAAAAAGGAATGAGATTTTGCTCTGGTTTGATTAGCTGTACTGCATTTGTTAACCTGCCTTCTTGGTCCATGACTGCAGTTAAGTGCTACATGAACAAAGCACTCTGGAGTGTTTCGAGTTGTATCTTGGGAACAGTAGCTTTAAACAGGCTTAACTACATCCTTGCTATAGTGTGCTACAGTAACCTCTAAGAACACCTTTACTGCTGAACGCTCAGAAAAGAAATGAGAGACTTCAACCTTGATTGAGAAACCAGTACCAGACTCTTTACAACCATCACTTATAACTACAACCCTAAACACTGAAATCTGACCCCTACATAATAATAGATGCTACAACTTAGATTTTCAGGACCAAAACTCTTAAGATGTAAATGGGATTATAGTTACAAAGACTGTTTGTATTCAGAAATAAAAACAACTAGGACTTGGTCTGTTTTAAGACTTGAAAGTCATTCCACAAATACACAAGAGCATTAAGTCTTTATTGGTCATCCATTCTCAACATGCATAATTAATATATTTTAATAGGTTTACCTGGGAGTGGTGGAGTTTGTTTTTCAGTTCTTTCAACTGTCACCTCTTCCACAGTTTTAGAAATATCATCTGTATTCTTTAGAGGTGTAGAGACAGCTCCTGGTTTAGTTATTCTCTCATCTTCTCTGCTTCGATGACTATATTAGAGAAAAATATAGTTCTGCATACAGACCTGCTTCTATGATCTCAGTCTACTAAGACTAAAGAATAAATACTTTCATTCATCAAGCTGAGGATAAGATATCACTATTACTACTTAGGAAGGGTTTGTTCTTAGACTATCACATTATTAATAGTTTTTACCATTTCTAAATCCTACTATTTTGTCCCTAATAGCACATAAACAAGGACTTCCCCAGACACGGCAGCTGAGAGAGCAGCAGCACAGGGTGACAGACTGCTCTCTGCTTCAAGCACACAACTCACACACAGCTGCCCTGAAACACAAGTGCTGCTGGTGTGGCACCTTTCATCTTTGCAAAGCCCTGCCAAGGCCCAATAAATGTGTTCCTTATTTCTCATCATCTCAGAGAGGATAAGGCCTTCAATTCACAGCTATGACAAGAGAGGAGTGCTTCCCGTCCATGCATCTTACTCAAAAGACAATTTGTTGCTTCTTATGCATTTCTTGTGCACATTTGGAGTGCAAACTGAAGTAATTCAGGACGAGTTTAAGTTCTTGTTTTTAAATGATGAAAACAAGGAAAATTCTACAGAATGCAATTTCTACTCCTTGAATTCAAAGGATCAGGTACTCTCATATTGTTGTATTGAGCTATAGCTACCAGCTGTACCACAGCAGAACTGGACATGTGCTGCATGTTGAAATGTTAACCACTACACTGCTATCTGATGAACACTAAATTATTTAATAGGGTTGGAATAGATGAATATTAAGAATGAGCTAGAAAAATAAAGTTTTCTTCCTGGGAGTTGGCAAATAAGCAAGGATTTAAAGAACATTTGAAATAAGACAGACACAAATAGCAGCCTCTCATGTGATACCAGACTGACTTGCCAAGAAGGGGAGAAAAAAGGTATTTTCTCAAGGATAACAATGGCTTGGGTCAGTAGGTACAAGCCCATCTGCTCTCACAAAGGAGAAGTCTGTACTGGAAAGAAAAAGAGAGAAGTTCTGCACATCTACCAACAGCTAGATGGTGCTACTGGGCAATAATGAGCATCACTGCCCATAAAAACGGATCAAACCCCATCATACAGAGTTAACACTGTTAAGATCCTAATCAGAAATAATGCTTCAAGATCTGGAAATATGACTTAAAAAAATCAGATTCCAGCCAGTCTTCTCATCCAAGACATGCAGTAAAGAGTAAAAGAAATTTCAAAAATGGAAACACAAGTAGAATGTGCTTTCCTGAAGCAAAATGAAGTTTAAAATATAAGAAACAAAGCTTAGCTATTTAGCCAAGACATACTACAGCTTCTCAGTCCATTCTCTGCCAGTTTTAAAACATGTGCCCGAAGGCAGCCAAACAATACAGAAAAGTACTTCAATCACCACAACAAACTGTGTGAAGAGAAGCATTCTTGAATGACTAACATCTTGTTGCAAGTCATTGATAAAAACAAGCACAATAGTTTAATTTTTTAGATCTCTATTCATGCCTCTTTTTATCCAGATAAAGTCCCTTTTGGAGGCTCCCAAGTTGATTAAAAGGATGCTAAAACCACTATGTGTAACAAAATGAAAAGTACACATTTATCCTTCTACTCCATTCTCAAACATCCCTGATAGATGTCTTCTTATTCCTCTTTTGGATTTCCAGTTTAGGTGCACAACCTAGACACTACCAGACTAAAACACAACTGGACTGGTCATTTCCTTGAAAATAATTCCTGGCTTGTTAAAAACATATACATATATTTAGCTATTTAAATGCATGTTAAGTGTCCTAGAAACAAAAGAAGTTCTGTACTGTTGTAAGCTGCAACTAATTCCACTCCCCAGAGACTTCTGGATAATGAGCGCTAGTTAATAAGATACTACAGTAAATTTCCCCATGAGCCCTCTTCTACCTGTTTCCAAGCATCTCCTAACGTTTCAAAGGAGCATTATTCCAAAGTAAGAATATCTGTTATGCTTTAAAAATAAGGCAAAAAATACTAGAGTTACTACACAAAGACAAAATTCCTTTGACATTTCCTCGACACACTCCAAACCCAGTGTAATTTTATGCTGCTTTGATTTCTGCACTCATCAAGAGAATGCAAATGCGGAAGTTCTCAAGAACAGTAACTAGAATACAGACACTGAAGGCACAGCACAAAACAGTCAGGTGAGTATCTGAAACAACAGGCTCCTGGGCTGCTGCTATGTGTGCAGGCAAATCCACCCCGCCCACCTCAAAAGCCTGCAAAAGGCCAGGTCTACGCTACCTAAGACATGAAAGCTCAAATGGGAAAAATCTGATAGAACAAAAAGGAAACATCAGAAAAGCAGGAGAGTAGATTTTTTCCTTGACTTTGCTGAAGCCGTCCAGTAAGCTGTGAATATTCCACATTAGAAGATGATACAGGAAACAACTTGATGCACCACTGGTTCCAGGTGAGAGAAACTTGTTAAAAACTGACAGCTGCACTTCCCATCAGACAAAAGTGTTGTTCCCTGTGTGCACTGTGACACTATTGTTTAACATCTGTGCTGTGTCAGGGCCCCCTTTACCTCACTTCCTCTCCCTGACACTTTTTCAAAGTGTGCTTAACAGAAACATTTTTTAAATTACAAAATACAATCAGCTACATGTTAGGGCTATTACTGAAGAACAAGAGATGTCCTGTAACACACAATGGTTGTCTCTAGAGAAAATTACGGAAAATATGAACTTGCAGGCTCTTCCCAAATGTGTTTTAGCACATCTCAAACCCTTTAGCATACGAAGAGTAAGAGCAAAGTAGCATCTTCCTAAAGACATTCAAAATAGGGCTGATTTTTATCTTATATTCCAGTTTTTCATCTTGTTTTGAAAATGGACAGAACAACCACTCTCTCATGCTACACAGAAATTAACAATTGACAATGAAATCAGCCTCATCCTTCCACAAATAATGATAATCTCTACAGTGATTTCTTCAAGCTACCACATCTTCCTTGCTGAGGCTGAAGTGTGAAACATATCAGAGGATGCTTTTGCTATTCCAATACCTAGGTGAGGAAATCAGCATAGAAGACAGAGTTGCCAAGCAAGAGTTCTTTCAATTAGTAAAGGGCAGCCCAGAGACAGCATCTGACAGGTTTGGCAGTACCTGACTTTAAATGCCAGTCTTTAGGATGGGTCACATCAAAAGCTTACCCAGCTCAACAGCCTCTTAGTGCCAGCAGCAAGACCAAAGAGCTGAGAAAGGATATGTGATACTTGTCCCGAGGTACTCTCCAGCATAGGTGCAGAGACCTCTTTTGCTCATCCTAGCTTTTTAACTACAACTCTTCATAGGTTATACAAAGCACAGTTAGCCCTGTTAGTAAGTTAAGAAAAATGTTCTAGAATTTGAGTTGTTAAGACTGTTTAAGAGACATCTGTGAACTTTCTTTAGACTAAAGAAAACTGAAGTGCTATTTAAAGCTTTGACAGAATGATCTAACAGCAATTGCTGTGGAAACCCTATATCCAGGAACATTGCAAGCGGTCTGATGCACACACCAGTGAGGAATACTGAAAGGTGGACAACACTGACAACCCCAAAGTAATATCGAGGCAGATCTGTTAGCAGATTTCTGTACTCTGGTGCACACACAGAAATGTCAGTCTGTACTTAAGCTTGTATGAAAGGACTAAGAGGATTCCCCTGGAATTCCCCTCCTCATTACCATACAAACATTTGGCAGAGCAGTGTCTAAATAAAAACTCATTATCTTCAATACATTACTAATATCCTCCTTGAGCTTAGTTGGAAGACTTTTTGCACATTTCTTCCTCAGCCCTTTCTCAAGCCTTTTTCTTCCTCCAGATTTTCCACCAAATTCAAAAAAGAGTAAGTAGTTAACAACTAATTTGATCTTACAGTAGATTTAAATGTGCACAAACAACCATTACAAAGAGAAGTTGCTCTCAGCATGTTTTTCTTTACATGGCTCAGGGCCCAGATTTTCTGATCTTGAAAGGGACATGTCGCACAGGAAGTCAAGCCATGCCAAAGTAGCTCTTGCTCATAAAGAAGATATAACGGATGCATTCAGAGTTGAGATAACTTCAATGTTCCCTCTCGAGGAGGATTTGATTCTTCCAACAGTTTGGTCTACAGGGAGGAAGTGACCACCTACCTAAACCACTGCAATAGGACAGGAAAGCACTAACACTAGGCTAGGTCAGTCATAGTTCCAGTTCTGACAGGATTTTTTTGTTCCTCCCTCCACAAGCCCTGTCAGGCTGCACTAGAAATGCATGGCAAGATGTACAATTTTGAAATATGACAGAGGTCTCACAACCTTCACAATGAAAGCCCTGCCTCTGGGACCCTGCTTTTAAGATTTTTCCATTAATATGGTTCCCACTTCAAAACAGCTTTCATGCCTTGTGGTCCCTCTGAACAAAGTACACAAAAGAAGTAAAAAAGTCTGTAACCCATAACCCCAAACAGGTGTACGTGCAGGTACAACCTCACTTGCAGTTATATTGATCTTCAAAAGACACTAAAAGACTTGAGGGCATGTTATTTTCCCCTTGGGCAAAGCAATTTTATTAATAAGCAATCAGGCGTATCGTTAATGAAACAGCCAGCTGCAATTTGGGCTTCTTTTCAGAGTTTTTGAACAGCACCTAAAACCTAAAAATCTTCAGATAGAGGCTCTGAATTTGGAATTTCACAGATCAATTCTAATTTCTGCTCTATCATTATGAGCAGTCAGAAGAGAAACCTTTCTCTTTCAAATATTGAGAAGATTTTGAAATCCAACACTGAAATGCTGTTTCAATAAATTATAGTGTCTATTTCCAAACTGTAGAAATGCAAAACTGGGCAGATTTGTTATTCAGGACTGAAGTTCCATTTGGCAGGAGATAAAATTCCAAACCACACAGTACATTACTTGTCTCTGAATTCATCTAAGATTAGACTTACATACTGAAGAATTAGAATCAATGTTCCATTACCAAATTCAAATATTAAAAAGTAGAATGTAACAGGTAAACCTGCTGTGTAACACACCTTGTTTTGTGGAACTAAATGTATTCAGAAACATATCACGTGATGACGCATCATAAGATAATCCCTATGCCTAAACAAAGCAAGAGTTGAACAAGTTTACCCAGGCTGGACATGCAACAGGAACTGTGCTACAGGTCATCTCAAATCTCCTCGCAGCTAACTGCTTTCTAAAACCAAAATACAACTACACATTATTTAGTAACATATATTGCTATCAAACTTGCGTTGTCATGCATACAACCATGCGCTATGATTATGTTTAAAAAAGATGTAACACTAAAGAAAGGTTCAGTTTCTCCTCAAGTCTAAAATATTTGGATAGTTATTATCTACAATCTCTTGAGACAAAGAATGTCATATTGCTGCTTCCATAGCTCTGCTTCACATTTGTTACACCATATAAATCCAAGCACTCCTACAACTTATATGTTACATTAAATAGTTGATTTAAAAATAATACAATGCTGCCATCACCTGCCGTTGCTGGGCTGCTGTGGAGAATGTCTGGAATGGTCTGAAGGCTCTGACCTCTGGTCAGGAGATCGTGAACGACTGCGGCGGGGCCTGTCATGTGATCGGTTGGAATGATCTGATGCCAGCGACTGAATTTCTGAAATGTCTGTTAAATAAAAGTTGTTTTTTCATGAAATGATTGTAATTTAAATGGTGGCATGACCTGCTTAAATGGGAATAAGCTTTTGCAGAGAATTTTTATGAAGATGTTAAATCTATGCTTAGTATTACATAAAAAAACAAACTTAATATTCCTAAAAGAAGCCACAAGAATAGGGACTGTATCTTTTTGTCCACTTTTTTGAAGTGGGGTTTTTGAAGGTGTGGATTTCAATCACATTCAAACAAAAATTTACCCATATTACAATCTTACTCCTAACTCTTCTCCTCCCCACCCTCTCATCCCACTTAGGTATTTCTCATCTTGACAACACTGGGAGTTTTTTCCTCTTTAGAAACCGAGTTTTTATACTCACCATCTCTTTCTGAAGCATTAGCAGAATGAATGCTGTCAGAAAGATCAGGGACATTCAACAGTGTGGCTCGTTCATCTCGCTGAACAACCATCTTCAATTTGCCTTTTGACCTTTCTATTAATGTTTTGGCATCTGCTAAGGACATATTTTCCGTCACCGTGCCATTTATCTGGAATAGAGCAGGAAAAAAGAACAGATATAAACTTACTAAAAAAAACCCAGTAAATCTCCAGCAAAAAGAGTGGAGTTCTGTCCGATGATAATGAGAAATAGTTAAAATATTTATCAAATTGCCATAATACAATAGAAGACCATTGGGCTCATCCAAAATATTGCATAATATAGAAAATCAATTTCAACTTTCAAAGTCAGGGCCTCTAGCACTAATACAAAATATGTAAAAGATTAGCTATGTTTTTTGAACCAGCACTGCTATACTCAACAGAGGTCCATTTTTCTGCACCAACACATCCACAGCTTTACCTTGAAATAAAAACTGTTAGCATTAATTAAAACTCATAGAATGGCCTCAGCTGGAAGGAACCTCAAAGACCATCCAGTTCCAAACACCTTGCCTTGGCCAGGGACACCTCCCACTAGACCAGGATGCTTAAAGGCCCATCCACTTGCCTTGGACACTGCCAGGAATGGGGCACAAAGAATTAACCCCGGGTATATTTAGTTCTAAAAAAACCCAACCAAGCAAAAAAATTTACCTGAAGGTGAGCTTTAGTGTTGCACAATAGCACAGTTCCACAACATTTTACTTATAACTAAGCAAAGCTTCATACTTTTTCAAACAGTCTTTATTGTGTATTTACAGTGGGCATTATTTGTCTGAATAACACTTAGGGAATAATACCAAAAAGGCTTAGTAACTTTCTTTTCCTTAGAGAAGTTGATTCATATTAAATTTGATCTTTGAAACAATTTAATGAGAAGTGACACACTTTCTATTAACTATAATCATGTTACTGATGTGACCAATCCTAGGCAGAGTTGTATCAGTGAATTTTGCCTTTAAACAACCACCACCACCACCAGATACTATACCTTCAGTACAACATCTCCTTCCTGGATATTGCCATCTCTTGCTGCCAGGCTATCCTGTGATATTTCTTTCACAAATATATGACTTGCCAACCGCAGACCATACTCTTTTACAATAAGAGAAAAAAGAAAACTGATTAAGTAGAAAAGAGGGAAGTATCTGAAGATTTACAACAATGCTTTTTTACAGCATTTACACGGCAACACGAAGAGGAGAGTGAATAATGGGCTGTAGCAGAATATGATATGGCTTTACCATTTTATCAGTCTGTTTTTCCAACACTGCCTATAATCAGAGCTGTTGTTCAATAGCTTCATTTAGATGCTACCTACAGTTTTTCCTCTTCCAACCAGACACCCACTAAAGACTCAGCTGAAGTGTAGGTATGTAGCTGCTGACCACCAGATGCTGGCTGCAGTTGGGATTTGTTTACACTATATAATACTTTACCCTTAACTAAGCACACAGATTTTGAAATATCAAAAATAGCACCAGAAATACAGTAGCACTTTTTAAGTTTTGAGCCAGCAACTGGTAAAATGGGCAAACTGACACCAGCATTGTTCATAGAGCCCACACAGCCTTTAACACAACACTGAGTGAAGCAGCTGGCCTTGAAAAACCAGCCAAAGTTTTAGCAAGAGATGTCCCCACAAGTTACCTTCATTTTTCCTGGATTTCACCAGTGTGACTTTGGTGGGCTTTGCAGGCTGGCTGGAGGTGACAGACCTCCTGTCTGACCTGGGAGACAAGCTCCTCTCCCTGCTGGCGCTGCGATCCCTGACCCAGCTCTTCTCGTGCCTCCTGCTGGCACTGGGCCCACCACGGCTGCTCCTTGGATCCCGGATTTCCTCATCATAGCTGTCATCCTCGTTCTCAGACACTGGCTCAGGGTCTGGGCGAGTCACTGGAATCTGAATTTTCTTCATCCTTCGGATGGTCTACAACCCAACAGCAGGTATCAGCCTCTGGCTATAGAATGCTAATAGTGTTACTAAATGTCAGAAGCCAAGCTAACCCCAGCATTCGAAACATGCAGATGTATTTGTGAATGCTCTGAATTGCTGCATCCTCATTATAAAATTATATCAAATTAATACAGGAGACTTATCAGTACAGATTACTAGAAACCTATTTTTACAGTTCTTTTAGTCCTTTTTGATGTTTTTGCACAAGTGGCAAAAGGGTAACAATCAACAGCCTTTGTAGCATTACACAACATTCTGTCTTCAGAGCAGCATATTTGAATGCCCTCTTTGCTTAAAACCACAAAATCAGTTACTGGCACTGCTAAAACCCTTTTCTGCTGACATATAATCTAGTGTATACTCAGTATGCTATTGACAGTAATTCTCCTCAACTTTGAAGTCTCCCAGTCTTCCAAAGAAACGTTTATGCAAGACATGGAGGAAGCGGAACAGTCGCTCTGGAAGTTCAAAGTTGGTTTGTACAACTTAGCTGGCCCCAGAATATGAGCCAGGCCTTGTTCAAAGATTTGTGTGCTATGTAGTACAGAACCAAACCAAGTTCTACCATAAAGTTTTCACTACATACTTTTTTTTAAACATATATCTACACACCAAATGTTCAAGATACTGAAAGCCCTGCACAGCTTGCCACACATTGCTTTCCGTAAGCTTCAAAGAACTGTTGCCAAATCTACAAATGCAAAACATTACACTTTTTTGCAACTGCATTAAAGCACACAAATGCACTGAAAATCTGTCAGCAGAAAAGCTTCTCTCCAAGCCCTAGAAGTCTGTTTTCATTAATTAAGAAACTCCTAAACACTGTGCATTTTTTGTTCTATTTTTTTGTAGCACAACCCCCAAACTTCTACAGAAAGCTGGATTACTACCCTTTGGTGATGACCTGTTCTGTTTCGCAAAAGTTCAAAAACCAACCACTTAAAATAAGCCTACAAAATTATAGGAATTAAGGTAATTATACTTTATTTTGGCAAACTGTTTACTGAGCACAAAAAGAACTGTGTTAGTGCCCGAACAACTTGTCCTTTAGCATACACCAGCCTTAAAAAACACTGAGTAGAAGTGCATCCAACAAAGTAAACAAATATTAAACAAAGCTGACTCGCCACCATTTGGCAATCTGAGAAGAACTTTACCATAAAGAAAAGGAGTCTGAATTATCCTGTGCCACACTATGCAATCATCATCACTGACATTTCAAAAAATATTTTGAGTGACCCACTTGATAAACATGCCATGATTACCACTTAAACCTGAAACATCACACAGGTATTACTCAAGTACCTTGCATCATGCCTGTATTTTACAGCAGACATCATACTATTTCACTTCTGCTCTATAACTATGGAACTTTAAATCTTCAAGACATTCACTTACGATTTTGGCATTCTTCCCACTTTTCCTCAGCTGCTGAACAGCAAATGCATGCTCGACATTATCCATTGAAACTCCATTAACCATTGCAACACGGTCATTTTCTCTACATGAAAAACATCACAATGTACAGTATAAATGCTTTATGCCAAGAAGAAAATATTGGTGAATAGGTGTCCCTGAGCAAACTGCCTGTATTACAAACGTACTACACCAACACTTACAGGCAGACAACTTGAGACCAAAACAATTAGGAGGTTAAGCTACTGCTGACAAAGCTGAATGCCCCCAAATCAGAACCCAGGTATAGATTGGCACTTACTGTAGCAGTCCTTCTGCTGGGCCTCCTTTCAGCACATCAGAAATAACTATTGATGTCTCACCACTCTGAAAGTGAGGATTATCTCTTCCTCCAGATATTGCAATACCAAATCCAAATCCAGGGGCCTATAATGTAACAAGCGAAATATTTTTACTTTCTAATATCTAATGGTCACAATTTGCATTCCCATGTCAAACACAAAAAGGTCCCATGAGATGAATACAAGTTTTTGAAAGAGAGCAGGATCAATAAACCAATCAATGCTATGCAATCCAGTAACAGGAGACAGATTAAACACTTTTAGAAGGCAGAGTTTTGGAGTAACTACCCAGTCTCTTCCAAGAGATTAGAGTTCTCATTTGCATTTTTATGGCCTAGACCTCAGGTGGTCATCAGCAAGACCTCAATCTTCGGTAAGCACTGAGCTGCAACTCTGACTCAAACCCCTATATCATTTCCTGCAACACTTTCTTTGAGTTTTCCCGAGATGGTATTTACCCAGCTCGACCTCACTTAGCTCAGGAACTGACAGGATTGCTGCCCACAGTAGTATGACTGCAGGCTCAGTTCTTACGTATAATACCAAGATCACTTGTACCATTAAATACATCAAAACCTTGTCAGCACTTGCAAATCATCTGCATCTTAACAAAAGTAATTTGCTTCAATCTTTTCCCTCTAGGGTGACCTGCCACTACAGCAAGGTCAATGCCTCTGAAAAGTTATTCCTGTTAGATATTTCAAGATACAACAATGATGCTTACATTTCTGCCTGGAAGCAGCAAGGGTGGGAAATAAGCTTTCTAAATATAACTGATCTGCAAACCAGAAAGCTCTTTCATCATTGCCCAGAAAATATTTTGAGGATATTACCACTTAAATGCTGTATTTCACTCAAGAATTTATTCTGCAATTTTCAACTATGCCAAATGCAGTCACTGGATGGAAAAGATCAGGTTAGGGTCAATCTCACCCCTCTATTTCACAGAGCACACACTTCATGCTGGCAGACTTCACCTCCTCTTTTTCAGACTTTTTAACAAACATGACCCAGCTTTAGCAAGGAGTTTCATAACCTTACTGTGACAGCAGAGGCAACATGGCAGTCTGCATGTGGCTGCAAGATACATGACATTCGATTTCTGGACATTAATTACTGCCCAAAACCAACCTGTTTCCTATTTCCTCCCAAAACAGAGGTCATAAAAAGATGTTTCAGATTTGCCTGTAAGCAGTGAAGAGGAACAGTATTAAAACACAGATTTGTAGAGTCACTGCTCAGAAATGGAGTTAAGCAGTTGGTCCGTACTGATGCCATGAAGGAAGTTGGTCTAAGTGTGGGGGACTGGGGAAGGGCACACCCTACTGCTTCTTTTACATCTGTTTCAATTCATTGGAGGACGAACAAACTTCTTTCCAAAACGCACCCCAGACAGATCAACCAGAACTCATGGCTGAGATGCAAGAATTAAGTGAAACTCGGTGCCATGAAGGAGGATCTAAAAATGTCAACTCATGACCAGAGCTGAGGGGTTTTTTTCAGTTTTAGTTTTTAAAGTCAAAGAGAATAACAGCCTACATAAATATGTTACTAAAACCCTGTTCAAATCAGTAATATTTCCCCTCTAATGACACTCCTGCTTTTAACTTTCCATTATTTTAACAACCAGAATTTAGTTTGCACTGTGTTTGGGTGGGGAAGGAAACTGAGAAAAGAGATAATAACAAAGACATTTATGTCAAACTTCATTTAAATATTTTCTGTCTTTCCTTCACCATAAACAAAAATATTTTTTAAATTCTCCACCCATGGTAAGAAACACAAACATCAGACTAAGGGCAGCAGAAACTCACTGTAAACCTTATCTTGCTGCTTGCCACACTACTTTTTAAAAGTAGATTTGCAAATCAAATCACCAGTATGGTAATGACTGTGTTTCATACTTTGATGTTCTCTTCCAGAAGCCCTGAAACAATGCAGTCTTATATACAGACAGCAGTTAAAAGGGACTACAAGTCAGATGGAGTTTCTAGTAAGGTAAATCAAGGTCTTCAGAAGCACTACCAATTCAAAAATCAAATTCTAAATCCTGAAAATTTAAGAGGTCACATAAGGAATCTTCCAGTAAAACAGAGCCTACCTACTTTCTATTTTATCCTGCTGCCTACCATCATCCTGAGAGACAACTGAGTATCAGAACTGCTGAGAACTCTCTGAAAACCGCGCCGAGCTCCTAGACATGTCTGGAAATAGCAAGATGTTGATCACTACAGATTATACAAGATACTAACATGCACCGTAAGTAAAACTGCATAAAAAAATCTTTGTACCAGAACGTCACCTGTCAGATGTTGTAGAAAAAACACACAAAAAAGCTGTACTATTCTACTTTCCCATAGTAATGCATTGTGGGACAGCTAAAAAGGCAGGTACATACCTAGTTTCTGTGCTCTGGGGGAAGGACACATATCTACCACAGACAGAGAACTTAGCTCCAAGAAGGAAAAAAAGTGCATGGTTCCTCCTTCAAGTATTTTGCAATTAAGTATATAAACCCAGTAGATCTCTCAATAAAAGATAAACTGTAGCTACCTGATAAGGTCTGACTGAGTTTGAGACTGTTAAGA
Organism: Chamaea fasciata; assembly: GCF_029207755.1. NCBI lineage: Eukaryota > Metazoa > Chordata > Aves > Passeriformes > Sylviidae > Chamaea > Chamaea fasciata. Next base: position 5,636,042 of record NW_027094099.1, read on the forward strand.
TTAAGTCTTAATTAAGAGTTAAGTAGCAGTGCAGTCCAGGAAGCTGGAAGGGTGGTAAAGGCAACAAAAACTCTTGGTGAGAAATTCCAGCCTCCACTTCCCAAAAAACTTTCTAATGAGTCTTTTTACAGTTGTGCTGGAATTCACCAGAAAACCCTCTTTCCAGTGATAAGGATAATTCTAAGCACATATTTGTTTCATATTAGCGTAAGGGGTTTGGTTTTGTTATCTGGCAGATGGAAATCACTGTTTGTTTTTAACTGACTAAATTAATGCTACTGAAGTCATTAACAGTACATATCATCAGCCTTCAACACAAAGCAAGAGCTATTTAATCAGGTAATAAAACAGTCATATCACAAGAGTTGGCAGAATTTTGGCATATAAAAGATCATAACCAAAATCATCATCAAATCATCAAATTCACATCAATGCTATAAAAGAACTTCTGACCATGCTGCAAGTGCAACCAAAAATGCGATCTTTGGTTCCTACCAGTTATTTAAAGTTTGTTCAAGGTAACACCACAATGTAGCATTTCATTATTTCATTGGGCACAGACTCAACATCTCACTTCTGGTGTCACCAAAATTACTGCTCCAACTGACCAGGAAAAGGTCCCCTTCAAGAGAAAACGAGCTATCACCAAGCCTATGAGCCAACCTTATATTACTATGGTGTTTTTTGTTTGGCTTTGACTATAAAGCAGTACTGATTTAATCAGTAATATGAGTAAAACCCCTTAAAGTTTACAAAGATTACAGGGATGACTGGACAGCTTCAAGATGGAAGCATAAATTATATATAGAAATAACACCTCTGGCTTAAAAACTTGTTGACCTAAAAACTGTTGGAAGCTTAAAGACTAGCCTAGATAAACATCACTACACATTTTCACTTTTACTTCTATTTTCCTTTCAGCATGTGAAAGGTGCAGAAAGGAAAGCTGCAGTCAGAGATGGGATACTTGGTCAGCCTTCTGGTCAAGCTCAGTCTAACTGCTCCCCTTCAGTGAAGGGCACCTATCCAAACAGTTACTTCGAATCAAAAACATTAAAGTCTTTAAAATCAACAGCTAACAGGTCTGACAGAGAATTAGCATTTTATCTGACCAGCTGACCTTCACGTACACATTTTTGTCCAAGGTCCATTCATCCCACCAACACTGATTTTAAAATGCTTTTATTCTATGATGAACTGAAGGCAAATGGTATAACTTTCTCCCTTGAGACAACACTTTCACATCTCCCTGTTTTTGGGATGAATACACCTATTTGGACCATGATTCCATGGCTGCTTTAATAGTAAGTTGCTGCCAGAAATGGCATCCTACCCTGCTCTGACTTTTCCCAGGAAATTAATTCCTTACTGACTTTCTTGTACAGTTCCACGGTAGCTGCATCAGAACTCAAATTAATTTAGGAGTAACTCAAACAAGAGAAGTCAGTCTAAATGCAAAAGCAGTTCCTCCAGTCACTGGTTCCCAGCACACATTCCTTTGTGCAGGGTTCACATTCTGACCACCCAGAACCACTACCTCCAGCCAGTGATTTAGGAAAGTGGCAAGCAAATAAAACAGTTTTGAATACATTGATTTATAAGCAACTATATTGTTCAATGCCCCTGCAAATGAAGTTTTAAAACTTCCAAGCACAGTGACAGCACTACCATGAATGAACACAGATTTCTACCCCCCTTCAGTTAGGTACAGATGTAATCTAAAGCTTTGTTTCTAGCATGGCTATTCGTCACATGGAGCTTTTACAACACTTCTAAATTTAAACAAGGGAATATGACAGTTTCCTTTCCTTTTACTTCCTGACATCTGGCTTTATCCTATTGTTTTCAAAAGCTACCAGTATCCTGCATCAGGCACACACAGCCAATTGTATGAACTCACCCTGTGAAGAGTCACTGTGTGTTGTTCCCATATAGCTGTTTCTTCCATTGTTGTGCTCTAAGAAGAAAAAAAAAAAAAAAATCCAAAGATAAGACTTCACTTTCAATAGTTGTGTAATACCACAAATAGAAACTTACATTCAAAAGTAATATTAACATTCATATAGAATAGCTACAGGAGAAGTTGGCCTGGCTCGTTCATTACACATTTCCTGCCTTTCTATGTCACAGCTGAACTTCCTGTGCTCCTGTGGAAGGGAGTGGGGGGAAGAACAGGCAAAACAGATTATAGAGCTTGAAGTTATAAAGAAGTTTCAAGGAAGGATTACAAGTGGCATTTGTGATATAGGCTCTCTTGGTTGCTCATTAAGGTTGCAGTAGATGTAGGTAGTCCAGTCAGTTGTATTTATATTCTAACATTTCTATTTACACTCTCCTTCTTGTTTTAACTGTATGCAGATTACCACTAATTCATGAACACCCAGCTACAGATGACAGTACCTACTGCTACTGTATTATGCACACAGGTCACATTTAATGGACTGCAGTTTAGTGCAGGCTAATTATTTTGGTGAACAGTAGCACTGCAGAAATTACAAGGTCCTCTCTAAGGTAACTGGATTAAATAGTAACATTATGACAATATTGACATACCTGCATTTCTGCCTAAAAGAGCAACTACTTAGTGTGCCAGGACAAGCAAACATTTGGAAAGGGGAAAATAGCATGAGGGAGGAAAACCCAGCAGAGCCCAAGGCCTGAAAACAGGCAGGATGGCAGCAGGAAATGCATCGCGAACATCCTGCTGCTACATTTTCTACCTTTCCAGAGGGGGTGCTTTGCTCCATACCCGCCCCCCTCATAAGCATGCAATCCACTAATTAAAGAACAGAATCAGAATACAAACATCTCTGCAATTTGGCTGTGCTGGTCTTTTGAAAATCTACTTTGCTCTCAGTTTCCTTCAGCCACTACAACAAAAAGTACCCAGAACTTTTAATCCAGTCCCGTATCACAAGGAACAGCAGTAGAAGTGTTTACTTTCACAAACAACACCTCTGAAAACTTGATCCAATTTCAGAACATCAGAATTTGCAACTGGGTTCAAAAGGCGAGTTCTTCCCATAATGCCAACTCTGCTTGAATTTCAAGGGTTAGGATGTGCCACATTACTGCTCATTTCTCTTTCAGGGTTCACTTCTCTTCAAAGTGCTGTTGCGACTTAATTGGGATGTATTTCATTCCAACAGCTGTAATTCTCCTCAATTCAGTACCAAATGTTGCTCCTTTGCATTACAAATTGATTCAACTCTACCCCAGAATTAGATTATTTCTCTCCAGCTTTTTAAACTCAGACCAAATATATACTAAATAAAACAGTAACGATTCACACACAAAGCCATCTTTGAAACAAAACAGAATGTTTTGCTTGCTAAACGGTCAAGGAATACTGATTTTCTTCCTTATTTCTGATGTTCTCATTCTGTCTTAGTTTTGGCAAGAGCTTCTTAGGCTAAACATCTCATCAACAAGTGAAGACTTATCTCTGCAAGCAAACTTCCAGAGCAAAAAGCTCTAAGTAGCTCCTGGTCAGAAGAAGGTGAAACAGGAATCCAAAAAAGGACTGCAAAAGTTATAATTTACGTTGTAATTGAAATAGGCTGCCTCATTTCTACCTGCAATTAGCAAGAGAAGTTAGCTCTGCTCATTTACCGCACTTGTCCTGGCAGTGGCCCGAAGGTCCAGCCCTGTGTCAGCAGCAGAGGCCCCTCGGCAGCACAGTGGGAGCTCCTCGGCTGCCAGTGCCCGACTTCCACGGCTGAGTCCTTGTGCCTCCCTGCTGGAGGGAGCTCGGTGCACAGGGCAAACACCACCAGTGGCTCTGGATATGGCACCAACTGATAAAACCCGGTTTAACCAGCTCAGCACCGCTCCCGCTGGATCTGGGAGAACTGGCAAACCCAGAGTTGGAGCAGGGCAAGATAACAGCTAAGCCATGAGGAAGAAAGAAAGGAATTCCCTATGTAACATGCTTCTGAGAACTGTGAGAAGACTTACTGCTTCACGGGAAAAAAAACCCAAGCCAAGTGTAAAAAAAAAAAAAACAAACCAACTTCACAAACTCACCAGCCTTTCCAAACCTGGACAGGGCACTCACTGTTCGGTCAGACGGAGGCTGCCATTTTTAAAGCCTTTCTCCTTTCTGCAGAAGCTGTCTTTCCACTTTGTTCTCCATTTTCTTTCTCACACTATTGCTATTACCTCCCTTAGATTTTACTAATACATCCATTTCAAACGCACAAGACTTGGGAAACATCAAATGTCCATTAGTTACACAGCAAAGCAAGTAATACGTTATTTTCATTCTTTCTGCATGCCCAAACAGTCCAATCAAGAACAGTGAAAACAGTTCAAAGGCAGTCTGAGGTGAGAGTTGGCTTTGACACAAACTGCTTACTTGAATTAGTTTCTGATCTGTAAAGAACTGCATTCACTCACAAAAGACCAAGGGAAGTTTGAAGACGACCTGTGAAGGTACTCACCCTACTTAGCACTGACAGCTGAGGCAGAATGATGAGCCTGTGCTCCCATCAGCTGAGGCCCCTGCTGTGATGCTGCTCTTAGGCCGTACGCAAAGTGTTCTATTTTTCATGCTACCCACCACTAATTTAAGGGAAATCAAGGTGACTCAGCAGGAACTGAGAAAGATATACAGCCTAACACCCAGAAACTAGGAATATAGGAGAATACTGAGATGCCCCAGTCTAGAATTACAATAATTTAACAGAGATCCTTTAATACCTTTGAAATGCAAGTGCACAATGTTGCAAACTCCCATGTCTGTATTACCAATGACTTTACATCACACAATCACACAGAATCACGTAGTTTTAAGGCTGGATGGGGCTTCTGGAGATCATCCAGTCCAATCCCCCTGCCCAGGCAGGGTCACCTGGAGCAGGTGACACGGGAACATGTCCAGGTGGGTTTGGAATGTCTCCAGAGAGGGAGACTCCGCGACCACCCTGGGCAGCTCTCCCAGTGCTCTGCCACCCTCCACGTGAAGTTCTTCCTCGTGCCCAGGTGAAACTTCTTTTGTTTCAGTTTATGGCCACTGCTCCTCAGCCTGTGGCTGGGCACTGAGGAGTCTGGCACCATCAGTTGGCACCTGCCTGGGAGATTACTTATATGCATTAAGGAGATTCCCCTCTCAGTCTTCTCCAGACTAAACAGGTCCAGTTTTCCTTCATAAGAGATGCTCCAGACCCTTCATCATCTTTGTGGCCTTCTTGTACTGAGAAGCCCACAACTGATCACATAAACTAAGAATAAAAAGAATAGAAAAAATGATGGTATCATGACTTCAGTGATTTATTTTATGCTTTTGCTTTATTAAAGTGAAAAGTTTCCTTAAGTTCATCCTAAACACCTTTTTAGAGACAATTAATATTCCCAGCTCTGTATATGGAAAATGTGTATGTTTGTGGACTGGGTGATTTATTACTTATTTCGAGTCATACACACAATTCATCAAAATGGAAGTTATGAAACTTATCATGTGCCCAAAATCTTAGAAACATCAGATCTTATTCAACTCTTTCATCTTTGGAATTGCCCTGAGAAATAAACATTTCAAAGTAAACATCTTTTCAGAAAGCTCCCTTTGTGGGCTTATAAGGGTCCTTCAAAAAAACAACAAACATTTTTTTCTTCTCTTCTCAACATATTTCTTTTCTTCTTCTCAAAGGCTGTTTTTTGGTTTTGTTTTGATTTTTATACCATGCCTTTTCTTATCCAACTTTTACCTTCTCACAGATACCTGGGTATATGTGCACATGCACGTACGTGCTTTCCTTTCAAGCATCCTGAAGGAATGAAACAACCTAACAAAACACTGGCTACTGAACGGAGCGCTGCAGTGATGTTGCAAATAGCACTGCTCAGTTTACCTGCACTGCAGGTGAAAAAGCTGCTGCCAGCAGCAGCACTGAAGCCACCCACAGGCTTGAGAAGACAGTTCCAGTTCACATTTGGGAAGCTTCAAACAACTGCCACAAAAATTAGTATTCTACCTTAAAATAATGCAAGTTCCCAAGGGCAGGTTTCTTGCAGATTAACACTTTTTAGATTTTTACACCTCAGCCCAGACTAAGGCCAGAGCTCCTACACATTCTTAAAATCCAAGCCAGAACAGCTTCTGAATGTGTCTTTCCAGGTCTAGAGGGATTTACTGGAGGAATTATTGCTCCCTTTTTAGCTCAACTGCTTTTCATAGGAAGTGAATTGTGTTCCAAATGACAAGATAGATTTTAAGGAATTATTTTCTCAATTGTGATCAAATTTTGACACACAAAGTCAAATGAGTTTCTAACCATGTTATTTCTTGGTAAAATTTAACAGCAGTTTTTGATAAATAAATATAAGTGTTAAATACCTACAGCTGCCATCCATTTCCATACACTCCTCATTAGGCCAGGGAGTTTATCACATTTTCAGAGAAAATAATATCTAGCTATCTACCTAAAACAGATTTTCCTCCAGACTACACAAGAGGAACCTCCTGTGGGAAGCCCTAAGTTGCATTTAGCACCTCTACCAGCCTGGTTTTGCAGATCAGCATTGACAGCTGTCCTACGGACAATAAAATGAAGCAACTGCTTCTGCTACCTCAGGGGGCATGTTGCTCCTACTCTCCACAGAACACAGTGGGGAGAGGAAAGGTGTCTGACAGCTGTGAGCTCTTTCAACCACAGCAAGCAAACCACAGGAAGGAACGGTCAGATCACAAACTCAACCATGTAAAGAACACCAGCTTTGCTTCAAGCTTGCAGTCTGATGTTGTGTACACCATACTTGCAATAAAATGCTCATGTCAAAAACCATTCCTATAGATCCTGAAAAAACCATAACAACTGTGACAGTGTTCTTATTCAACACACAAAAAAACAAGAAGGAAGAACTAGTATTAGGCTGTGTCAAACAAGGGAAAAATACTATATTTACTCTCTATATACTATAGAATACTGCATTACATATTGCATTATGTGTAATATATTTAGAGTGAGAGTTTCTCTTCAGAATGACACATCAGACATACATACACCTCGCTCATCTTGCTGCATTTCTATTTGGCTTCTAAAATTAATTTTCCATTATTCCTGGGGAAGTCCAGTTCAGCAGTAGGATGTTATCGAACTTCCAAGTTCTAAAGGTTAAATGCAGAATCAATACATTTTGATTGCACTTGTGGGAACAAGAATTAAAAGTGCTTATTCAGAACGATCAGAATTTGAAACTCTTATAAAAATTTCTGCAGTTTGTTATGTATCTGGGGGTGATATTTACCTCTCACTTAAAAAAAATCAACATAATCAAAGTCAATATCCAAAACACACGGCTTCCCGAGGAAGTATAAGAAAAGAAAACAGAATCTTCCTCAGCCAGCCCAGAACAAGGAATGAAGAGGTCATTTCCCTACACACAGAATCTTTCAGCACTCAGCTGCAGCACAGTGCTGTTTCCAACACTGACCAGGATGACTTCCTACAGATGCTCACCTTTGTCCTTGCCTAGTTAAACTACAGCCACCTTAAATTCCAACAGATTCCCTCCAATTGTCTTATCATAAAAGCCTTCAGCTGACTGGGGGCAGGGGACCCATTTTTTAACAGTTGTTCCCCAGTAATTAGTGCAATGAGGTCAGAATCCCATTATCTGACTGATTTTATCAACTGAAAGGAGAGCTTTGTCTTCCATAGTCTAACACATCCACAATGCACCACAGCCTCTCTACAGGGAACCTTAGAGTTACTTGAGGTATTTCAAATACTGGCAGCCAACTCCTGGAGCAAGTGCAGGCAGCCAGGAGGAGGAGAGCACCGAGGCAGGGTCACCACAGCAAACTGCGCATTGCTACAGCTACATGCCCACCCACAGCCCTGCCGTGTCTGTCCCTACGCTCTGCAAACAGCCTGTACCTTCAGTTTTACACTTGATCATCATTGCTTCCAAGGAGAAGGACTGTTTCCCTGAATGTGTTTCTGAGAGAAGAGTCAAGAGGTCAGACTAAGGACTCAGGGACTGCCACAGAGAACCAGGTGCATGTTGCTTGTATATTTGATTGTCTCTTTTACACAGCAGTGGGAAATGCAGGAGAAAACACCCACTAAGGGACTTTTGAGAGCTGTGTATAAAAAAACTTCACAGAATCACTGAAGCTCAGAAGCCAGTCTTTAGTCTCACCTTCTGTCTGAGTGTACATGCACAGAAGTGACATCAACCATCTCTTGAAACAGAAATAACCTTATTCTCTGCAGCATATATACCAACAACCAAAAAGTAAAGCAGCACTCATTTGATATCTTGGGTTCCAAGCTCTAGTGAAGAGTTCCACTCCTCCCAAACATTCACCTATATTAAACAGCCCACCTCATGAAAAGTCTGTATGAGGAAAACCACGATCAAAGCTGCTCTTCAGATGACAATGCACAATCCAAGTTAAAAGAAACATACAGATTTTTCAACACTGCATGTCAGTAATATGAACCTACTTTGATTTAGATCACTCTGGAAATAGAGTCTCTACCATAGTACACATGAACAGTTTGAACAGTACAAGTCATCTTTACATCATAAAGAAAAACCTTGAAAGGAAAAATTAGGACTATATATATATATATATATTTTAACAATAACTAGGCAGTTTAACCATTCAACCATTCCACTCAAAACTCCCTGTGCATCCAAAACCACATGCCACTCTGTAAGACATGACCTTACTAAACACAATTTCCACTGTCTTCTGATCTAGAATTCCAAAGGTTAGTGGCTACCTTTTGAACATAAAGATGCTGCACTGTATCTAAAAACATTCCCTAATCACTAGTTTTCTTGATGAATTTTTCTCCCAGAGACGTTTTTGCTCTGACTTCTGGGCACTGTTCTCTCCAAGCTAAAAGAGTAGCTCAGTATTTGACTCACCACATCCATGTACTACCCAGCTTGTTTAGCATGACTCACGTCTCCAGAATGGCCTCTCAAGTCCAAGCTTCACACATCAGACAGGATCATAAAACCTTTCTCTAGGTGATACTGCTGCTCAGTGCAAAACATGTTAGACCTCTCTCCCAAAAAAGCCTCAATCAAGAACAGTATGCACAAATTTGGAGAGACATTGCATTTTAGTCAAATAATTAAACACTGGATTACAGATCCAGTTAAATCTGGGTATTTATAGAAGTGTTTATGACACAGGCCTAGTAAATCACATTATCCATGAAAGGCAGAAGGCTGACACTCAGGAATAAGGCAAAACAAACCAGAGTGCAAGACCCACATGCAGAAACATCACAAATGATCTCAGGTCCAGTTACCTCAGCTGAAGAACACCACTCAAACACCCTGGTAACAGTATCAGCAGCTAAGCAAAGCTTACTAGCTCCTGATGGCCAAGGTGTAGGGACAGTGTGCTTCAGAGTTTGGGATCCTTGTCTGGTTTGCCTCTTTTCCATTTTGCTTTCCAGCTGGCAGTGAAACCACGTAGGATCACAAACTACAAAGTGCAGGCAGTAGTGTTTCACAGATCACTATTCCAGGCCAGTACACTAGCAAAAGACAGCAAAATCACACAGAACCGAGATGCTAAAAAAGCAAAGTGGCAAGCCATGGCTCTCCCCCGAGCAAGGGTTGTTGCCACAGAGAAGCACAGACAACCTGCACTTCGCTTTAAGTCGCTTCTCTACCATACTAACCTAGGTCAATATTATTAAAAACCAAAGATTCCTAATTTGGAGTATGAATTTTAACATGTAATTGAAAGGACTTATCCTCTCATTTACCTCAAATTCGATTTTTTTTTTGTATCATTTCAAAACCAAGATCTTCAAGGAACTCGTGTAATATTTCAATTGTTTAAATCTCGGTATGCAACTTGAAAAGCAATTATTTTACCACAATATATGCAGCTTAAGCAGCACACACTGCCCTCCTACTAGTTCCCATCCTCAAAAATATCCCCTCTCTCGTATCTTGCGCAAGTGTTACACATATTTATGTGGTCATTGTTATCAGTGTCCCCACCAGTTCATCTCAACTCCAACGACAGCAACTGCTCCTGGTACAGTTTGGAAGGCGGCCCTGGGAATGTAAAAGCTCAAACTACAGCCTCCCACCAAAGTCAAACAAGCCCTATCGAAGTGAACCAGTGGAGCTCACAAGTGCACACAGCTGGGACCAGTTTATCAGCAACTGATCCAGCTTAGAGCAGCAAATTCCAGTCACATACTTCCTACCTGGTGGGTTTGGTTGAAAAATCACAGGGGTGGTCAAATGGTGGTGCAGACTGCTCAGGAAGGCCATGGAATATCCTTGGAGGTGCACAGAACTGATCTGAACAAGATCCTGGGCAGCCCTGTAGCTGACCCTGCGCTGAGTATGGGGCTAGACTAGATGATCTCCAGAGCTCTGTTGAGGTCCAGATGATCTGACCTCACTGTTCTGCAATTATTCTATAAATCAGATTTGGTGAGAACTGCTTTGAGAACAGACCTGGACTAGCTGATCCCCAGAGTCCCTTCCAACCTTAATTACTGTGTGATTCTAAGTAAGTCACATATTTCCAGCACATTTCTGAAACCAAATCAAATCATCCAACTGCAGACACAACCTCCATCTCCATTCTTATACACAGCTCGGCATTAGTGTTTTAACACTTGAAGAACATCAGCTGGAGCTATTCCAGTATGGTTTTTCCCTTGAGGGAGGAGAAGAACATAGTATCAGTATCAAAGAAAGTGAAATTATACTGTTTTAGCTTTATGTAAGAAGCCTAAATCAATCTCCTCTGCCTGACTATGGCTTCTTATTTAAAAATACTTACTTAAAAAAACACAAAGCCAAAATGCACACAAGATACGTCCACCAAGAAATTACCATCATGAATGCAGACCATCAAAGCATTCAAGCACTTTACCTGAAGACAGAATGCTTCTCACCTTGTTTTTAATCAAGAGAATCATAATCCAGTTACCAAGCACTGCACCATATAAATTTTAGATCATTATACTCTGAAGATCTGTCAAATGAGAGCCTCAGGATAGGCAGCAGTATCCCACTAAGACAGAGCTGGCTGATTTTCCAAGATCAGACCTTACAAGAATGAATAAATGTTTAAGAGGTTTGCATTACAATTCCAGTTACAGGTGCACAATAACAGCCTTGACATCTTCCAATGTGACAATAAAAGAGTACCCTACGTAAGTTAATTTCTCTTTAAAATTTTATGGGGGGGAGGGTGTTGTTTGTTTTGTTTTTGCTTTTTACAGCCGACATAGCCACAGCAAAACTATAAAGTCTACAGTTAATTTACCAAATTCTTCTAAAATTAACATTTGAAATGCAGGTGTTCTGAACATGCACACACACACACTACATTTTGCCTCACGGAAGCAGTTGACAACTATTTTTGTAGTAGCAGGATTAGCGGGGTGGGAGTGTGTTTTCCTGGTATTTTACCCCTTGAATCTCAGTATGAAGAAATATGTCACTGGAAAGTAAGACTTTCACCCCTGCCCTGCTTGTAGGTACAGAATTTCTTCCTCTGAATCTCACCCAACCACTCTTACTAAGAAATTTCAGGAAAAGTGTCCTTCCCTACCCTGAACAACCACACACCCAGATGGCATCTTCCCACCCTCAACCTGGGTAGCTGTCAGTTAAGAAGATTCAATTTTAGCACTCACATGGCGACTAGAGCATCTTCAGAACACAGCACAACTCTGAGCTCGCATTAACTTCACACATCCAAAGAAAGCAAGTCTCAAATCAAGGACACAGAAATACAGGAGTTCAAAAGGAAGAGAGGGTAAATAATGTTAAGTCTAACAGCTCCTTGAAAAGGAGAAACTTCTTGTGTTAGAAGTTGTTAGTGACTTTGCAGTATTATGACACAATGGTAACAAATAGTTTGGTTTAAAAAGCACGTTACAGGGAACACAGTAGGATTCTGTTTTACTTTCAAACGCAGTGCTTGTGAATTGAGAGAGGAAGAGAAACAAGTCCAGGAAGTCAGTGGGAGAGAAGAGAATGAGAACTAGAGCAGCCATACCCCCTGGCAAGAGATGGGCATGAGACTTGGATTGGGAGGACAAAGTAACAAACACCACTACAGCATTCAAAAGGCTTATTCAGCCATCAGTAAGGTAAACTTTCCTAAACCTTCTTATCAGGCAAGTGTGGAAAGTGGAAAACACCTCATTTTTCCTGAGCAAAAAGGACTATCCCCATTCTATTAACATTTACCTTCCATGTTACTTCACCATGAAATGGATTCCCCTATTTTTTGAAAACTCCTACCTTGAAGACGTATCCTGAAGAAGATTGTCTGTTTAAGCAGACAGTCTACTATACTTTGAGAGACAGCTGTGAAGCGTCAGTCTCACCTAGCTCATAGGCACACCAGTCTGTTCCAGGATTGCCCTGCTGAAAAAACTCTTTCTAAACCTAACTCATTAATGGTTAGTAGGTATTACAGGGAAAAAAAAAAAAAAGCTACAATTGTCCTTGCATTCAATCTCAAAACTGAGTAACATAGCTCTGACAGAACTCAAAACCAGGTAATAAGGTTGAAGGTGTAGAAAGAAAAAACCACTAAGGTGTATTAGTTAGTAAAACCAGTACTTAAATTCTGAACAATATAGTGCAGGAGAAGAGATGGGGGGAAAAAAGTCCTTTGTTTTTTTTTTAAGCTAAGTTGTTCCATTGCATTCAGCAGCCCACAGACCTGCAGATGAACCCACACATCCCAACGAGCACCTTCCCACAGTTCAATCAACATCTTCATTTTCATCAGTCCTTTATACCCTTTTTGTTTAGTGCCTATGCAATATAAATTAAACTTATCCACTACTACTATGAAAAATCAAAGTGGTCGTGAAGGTTCAGTTTCCAAAGAGTGGTGCAAAGGGGTGAATGGGGTCTAAGAAAAAGCAATTCAGTTGTTTGAACCAAGTGAAGAGGTGCCCTAGAACATAACTGAGGCAAAGCACAGCAGCCAGGGGCCTTGGAGCAAAGTCTGCTGTCAGAGTACATGGAGTTCATTGAGTATCTGTTCAAACAGCACCTGGAGGCCACTGCTCTGCAATACAAAGGGTTAAGGAGCAGCAACAGCCTAAAGCTTCAGGGTACTTTCATTCTCAGCACAGAGGATCTCCTTTATTCAAAAGCTGCTCTGAACTGAAACAAGGAACCAGCCTGGCACTGATGAAGGCTTTCTTGGGATGGAAAAGGACCAGCCAAGAAGAGAAGCTTGCACAATATAAGCAGGAAACTTCTCAGGTGGATTATTCATTGACTATGAAAGTAGAAACACTGCCCATATCACAACATACCTGCAAGACACCTTGATAACCCTCTCTGCTGCTTTCATGGGCAACACGATTGCTTATTCACAGCCAGTTAGAGTGGGATTTCTTTTTTTTTTTAATCTTAATCCTGGCTATACTATTAGATATCTGCAAAATATGGATGTTTCATTTCAGAAGGCAAAAGAAACCTCATTTTCCCCATAGATTTACAAGCATGTTTTACAGAAAACGCTTACATATTTTTCTACCTTCCAATTTATTAATATTTTCCTTTTTTTAAAAAGTGATCTATTCCCTTCTCTTTAGGAGCCAAGGCCACTAACAAGCACAGGAGAATATAAGAGCAGCTCCAGAAGAATCAGCAAGCAGAAGAACCAGTGAGACACGTGGGTCCACGCTCTTTCCCCTTTCCTTAAAAGGACACGCAGCAGCAACAGGGGTGACCCTGCCACCCCAAACCCCTTTTGATTTCAGTCATAACTCCTCATGTTCTCAAACAGCAGCGATGAAACCAGCTCCATCGGGGGGCCAAAGCTGGACAAGAGGCACTAAACGCAGGCCTGAGATACTGCCCAGCACCATCAGCTGCCCTGATCACAATTCTCCCCTTTGATTTATTACTGGCAGCAGTCCCATCACTGCCTTTCACTATACCACTGGTTCACAACCAGATCTCTTCAGAAAAGCTGGATACAAACCACTATATACTAATTTAAGAAAAGCACTTTTTAAAACCACCATGTTCTTGTTTTTTGGGAGTTGGATTTTCTCTTTTTTAGATTGCATCCCTACCCCACTCCAAACAGCTGAATTCCCATGAACCCCAGGCTGAAGCATTACCCCAGCCATTTCTCAGCCACTGAGTCAGAAGCCAACACCCAGTCTCCTTCCCTACCTTCACAAAGCAAGGGCAGGAGAGACATTGGCTACAGTCACTGGAAAAAAATGACAGAGTAATCACTGGACAAGAGGCTGCACACAGGCTTCAAACCGGCCTCTGTAGGTATTCAGATTTACATAACCATCACATCGTTTCCCATCCCACCCTACACACATACAGCTAGGATTTCTTTCTTTCCTGTTTGCACATCAAAGTAGAGGAATGGAACAAGGAAATTCACTAACATGCTCAAGAGCAGTAATTGCTGACCAGATCAGAACTTCCTAGCAGCAAGCTGCCTCATGCATACCAGGCAAAACAGCACACTTCAAAAGCAATCCTTCTCATGAAAATCCATTTGGTAGACTTACTATTTCCACCATTGTAGACGAACTAACACGGAATTTTACACAAACCCCAGTATGCAAATCCAGAAAGCTTAAATTACCTGAAATTACAATCTTTCAGATCAAATAGCTTCAAGGCCTGCCTTCTGCAGTTTCAACTTAAACCTTCCACTTCCCCAATCCAGTGTTAAGGTGACAAAAAGCCCAATTAGACCTAAAAGCACAGTTCCTTCAAAGGGGGAAAAGGAGTCACACTCAGAAAGCCAAAGGTTAACTGTTAAAAAGGTCACAAAGCTACTTTCCTATTTACATGAGCAATTACAAATAAACTCATCTCAGTTTCAAACTACCTCACCAACAGCTTTAACCACATGACACTAACTTCTATTCCCACAACTTCTCACACATCAATGGTACAAGATTATACTCTTGACCAAAAGTGTACCATGTCCACTCATCACCACCCTGGAATGCACATTCCAAAGTATGCAAGAAAACTCTGGGGGCAGAAATGATCAAAGCTATTTTAAAATATGCACCGGGTTTCTACAGAATTGCATCTTCTAGCTACCTCAAACCGTTTTTAAAAATGGAGTTGGCAAACCCAAAGCCCTTAAACAAGAATAAATTTCTCTATTTTTAAAAGTTGTTCTGATTATACTTCACATTAAAAACTAAAAGAAGGAAATTCTGCAAAACTATAACCTGATACTCCAGTTTGCAACCTGAAAACACACTCAAGTTGACACAGCCTTTACTTCACCCCCGGATTGCCTCAGCACTCCTTGTGCTACAGAAAGCAGCTCTATCGAACTTCAACATTCTGAACGCAATAAATTCTAAGAAAGTAACAAAAAGGTTACAGACCAGGGGAAATAGCTAGTGTAGATGTTTAAGTCTTGCCCCATCTGTTACCTAAAGTTTCACATTCTAGAGCAAGTTAAAACTTTGACAAAAGAACAAATTCACCTCAAGAGTAGCAAAGTTCAAAAAGAAGCAAGGAAAAAGGGTAACAGAAGTCCCACTTAGCCGCATTTTCCCCCTCTGCAAATATCTGTTCACATGGCTGTGCATTAACTCCAATCAGTTCCACAAAAAAAAGGAAATCAACGGCAGAAGGGCTTCCATACTCTTGCCTAAAGTGAGTCAGCACCTTGACTCTTGAGGGAAGCTGCACATAAAACACTGTCATTTCATTTCACAGCTAAACATAAATTCTTTCAAGAGCAGAACCGCACATGTAGCACACTCTTGCCCTCGGATGTTACCACCAGCACCCTAATCATCAAACCTATATTGGCACGTGCAAGTAAAGGATGTAAAAGACAAATTTTGTGACAACACGAGCCTTTGACAGATCAGCAATCTATTTTTAGTATTGCTTCACGACCATTTTTTAGGAACTAAGTTATTACAAGGCAATACAGGAAAAAAAAGAAGTACTTAAAGGCTCCTTTCCCATTCCACCTCTGCTTTACATCTTGCAACTACACAGTAAATAAGATTTAGCTGCTGAATCCTGACAAATTGAACACACTAAGGTTCCACGAGCATGTACCAATTATCAGTTTCCATGCATTTATCAGACTGGTAAGGTTTTCATTTACAGTGCATTGTCAGTTTAGGAGTCAGTGCTCCCAAGCCATGTTTACCCTCAAAAGATCAAAGACAACACACGCTTTACCATAACAATAGTGTGGATTATTGACACACATTCTTCACAGACTTCAGTACTGAGATCAGCGGCAGTGACACTTCACACAAGTGTAAAGTTCCTGCTCCTCTCTCCAAACTGGAGGGAAGGCTGCTACTAAAGCTTTAGGTATAAAATAGATGAACATCACTATATCAAATAATCTACAGCCCCACAAGCCTACATGCAACACAACTGCATCTGTACAATTAAATGCAAACATCAGTACTACTTTGAAATAATTTTCGAAAGCATTATTTTAGGTTTTCTTTATTTTTAGGATATAATACAAGCATATTTTCAGTTTGGTTTTTCTTTTGCTACTGCTATTAGCGCTGGACACACACTTTTTACACAATGAAATCTGAGCTTCTCATGCAAGCAAGCGATAAGCATCAAAACAAAGAGAACTGTAGTATCTGAAGCTTGCAGTTGGAACTCAGCCTGAACCAGGCTGATAGAATGGTAAAGTAGAAACGCAAAGCATTTTTACTCTTTAGTGGGTTCACTTTACATTTGTTTCATAATACATTTTAGAGGCTCTTTTGCCTACCACCAAAAAAATTAATCTACTCGAGTGAAAGTGAAAAGAACATTTAGCCTAAACCATTTACACCAGCCCACAAAAAACATCATCCAACATAATCAAAAATAATGCTCTTATTTAAAAATGGGTGTCCGTTACTTTCATAGCTTTGTTTTCAATATTGAGAAGAGGAAGAAAGTTGCACACTCTACAAGCACTCACTAACAAAAAATAAAAAAATGCTGAGGTATCAAAGAAAGCTACAAATAAACCCCAGTATATACTGGCAGAAGTTTGACAGCCATCATGTACGTCTGACAATAAAAATCTAGAGACACCAGCACTGTAAGTAATACCAAAAGCTTTCTGTTGGCAGGTTGAATAGAAGGAGAATGTCGTGGCATTTCTAGAATTGCCTTTACAGATGAACTGCTGGTGGTCTCCCTGTCTGTACAGGCCTGAAGAACTACCTTTACTCTCAGCCCATAGTACCTAATACAGAGACACATCACAAATTATTTTCTATGGCAGAGTTTGGTACCTTCAGGAAACAGAAAAATCAATTAGGTTCAAGTACATCGTTCTGACTCTGCACAGATAAGACACACCAAGTGAAGAATCCCAAACTCATCACTACACCAAGACGCATCCACAATGTAATAGTGGATGTCATGGATTCAATTCAATTTTGAAATAAACCAACTATGCAGTAACTCAAGCAGAGCCAGACCTATGAGAAGCTGCTCTCTCCCCCAGTCATCATTTCATCAAGATTAATCCCTGATTGCAAGCCAAGCTATGGTGAAGATGAGAAGCACGTAGAATATTTCAGAAGAGGAACTCTGAACACAAAGACTAAAAATAAAAGTCTATACATAATTACTGAGAGACGCTACCCATCAAATGCACCTCTTAGCAAGTATTTCCCATCTGTGCTTAATGGGCAGATGTCTTTTTCGTTTACTCAGCACAATTTTTGAAATGGAAAAGTATGAATGACATTCTAGTTGTTTATTCAACCAGCTGGAGAAGAAACTGGGTAAGCACTTGGTTAACAGCTGAAAAGTGTGTACAATATTGGTGAATTACCTGTTTATCCCAGATTATAGCTTCAGTTCATTCAACTGTTGCCCCAAAAAATTACCAAGCTACCCGTCACTGAGAATGAGATATTGAGGAAGAAAGCAACTGAATTATCTACAAACCTGCAAATTCAGCAAGCCACAGTTTTTTCAAAGGAACATTCCCCCTAAATGAGTAAGAAGCCAGAAGGGTTTAGCTCCAGGACACCAGACAAATCTGTGTGATGAGTCAGTTCAATGGAAAAACCTATCAGGAGACAACAACTTGCAAAGACACCATTCAACCCAGAGTATTCTTTGGAAAAAAATCCTAAAGACTAAACTAGTGAGGATAAACAGTGAAAAACTTCATCAGAAAGGTGAGACGTGAAAGAGCAGTTCCAGCCATGATAGCTGCAGTACAATTTTATCATTAAAGTGAGAATTGAACAGCAAAAAAACACTTACTGCCAGAATGCTTTCAAAGCTTGACTGATAATAGTCATATCTCCACAGTCATGCAACTTCTAATGATTTGCAGGACAACATTAAGCGCAGTGACAATATCTAAATCTGTACTTCTTGTATCAATGTATTGATTTAGTTGCATCTTTTCCACTCATTTCTGCAGGTTCACCTTCAGAAGTCACTTCTGAAATGTAATCCTCTCAAAGATACTGTAATGTTATCAACATGTGTAAGTTATGCATCCATTTTGCCTCACTGTGCCATTTAAATTGACCCAGATTAACACATGTTGAACTGAGCTGTGGAAAATGTTTTCTTCTGTGAAAGTTAAGGCGCAACTACAAAGTAAGTATGACAATATTTACAAAACCCCATTATTTTTGTCCTACCAATCACCACAAGAAGTACAGAGTTCATATCCAAAACCTAAAACACTCACTATGTAACTACACTGTTCAGTTAGTTTCCTGCTGTAAAATCATTACTCATTCTATTCTCTTCACTGCATTGTTATGGCAGGAAAAGTATATTACAATGTTTTACAACTTGAAATTTATGTTTTAGTGCATTGCCACTGTATAGTATGTGGTCAAAGAGCAAAGGCAATTTTAAGTACACCCGTGCTTATCCCTGCATACGCAACACCACTGCTTCAAGAGATTTTAGGCACAGGTTGTGCATGTTTTGCAGTTACTGGAATTGCAATAAAGAGATGAATTCCTGACGTCACACTTCCCCCAAACAAGGAGACAATGATGCCATGCCGTACAACAGAAGCTCAGAATTACCTAAAATGATACATAAGTACCAATCAAATGTTACCTCTTTATTTTCCACCTCTCAGCAGAATAGAACAGACACGCTTAGTTTTTGATCCAAATGCACTGAACTCTAACATGCTTAGAATCTGAGATGCAGACAACCAATAGAATATATTAAATACAAACATATTCCCTAGAAACAAAGACTAAATTGTGAATTGCTAAACTTGCCCTTCATAGGCAATAGGCTGTCATGCTTCTTATGTAGAGTCTTACTTGAATTAGATGTCTACTTCCCCCAAACATCCAGCACCTTATTTTCAGAGAGAATATAGATTCCCTGTGTTTTGTGGAAGAAAAAAACCCCCAATTTATCCCTATAACAGTCTCACCAGGCTACTGGAATTATGGATTTTATTCTTTTGTACTTGTTTCTCCTCTTCCCATGATCTCTGCGATTCAGGCACTACCTGATTTAACATCTATTAATAAAACTAAATAAAAGTAAAGACAGTAAATAAAAAAAATCAAGTCAGCTTAATCTCTATTTATGTTCTAGTCCTGTGTCTAATACCATAGAAGGTACTGACCTAATTACCATGTATGAGGCCCATTAAGCATCAGATTCTAAAAGGAAACGTTTGTCAAATTCTTCTTATTCTTCACACCAATTCAAGAAAGGACATTAGATAGAATATATGCAACACTGCAGTAAACTACTTTCCACTGTACTCGTCATCAATAAAGGACCATTGTTTTTTAATCCCTTCTCTCCCCAGTCACACACACTTTCTTCTCCCTAATCCACCCCCTCTTTATGGCCACCGCTGAACTTTCCAAGGCTGCTTGTTTGCAGCAGCTCTGAATAAACCACACAAACCGCATCTCTCTCACACACATGACTATTTTTGAAGTGAAAATTAACACAAATACAATTTAAATGGAGACAAGTCAACAATTGGGCCCAGATAAGAACTGTGTTCATAGTCAGCAGGGAAGAAGTGTTGTTATAGAAAATGGGGGCTAAAAGCATGGAATGAGAGCTGGCTTTGTTCACAGGCAGTAGCCTAAGTGCCTATCAGTCAGCAAAAGCATTTTTAAAACAGCTGCATCAAAGCTTTCTGCAAGTTAGTCAGCATGTGACAGGCCAGCACATTACAACAGTGCCACAGCAATCTCTGCATAATAGGAGTGCTCTGAGTGACCTGAAAGGTCAGTGTTTTCAAGCATTCCAGTAATCTGTAAATTGCCTTGGCTTATCACTTGGAAGCAACATAATTACATTGCTTGAAGGGCTAGGACAGTAAAGACAGATTTTAGGTATTATGTTTTGGTCAGCTACATACTAACCTCCACACTGTAAGCATATCCAGGAAACTCAGAATAACCCACAAATTAAAGAAAGGAACATTAAAACATCAAAGTCTACTCTTATGATAGAGGGAAAACTATTGACAAAGTTTTGTAACCATCCATAGTAGTTTATGAAGTAGAAATATCTTAGAAGGGGCTTTTTCTTTCTTAAAAAGTGCTCCAAAATGTTTAAAGTTACTTCCTACAAAACTAACTTTTAAATACAGCAAGACTGCAACTACTACTGAGTAAATTATAAGGTCCTGCTCTGGAAGTTAAAAGGTGGAGCAAGCAAAATGCAATTTTCATAGTAAGGGTTTAATTCCAGTTGAAAACCAGTACTTTCTGTCAGAGAAAAGAAAAATTATTGTTGCCAGCTATAAACATCCCAAGCAATTTATTCATAGCCAGGCAAGGCCAGTCATTGACTTTAACAACAGATTTTTCTAGAAACAGAAAAGCAAAATTAGATCTATCAGTCAATCTACCTCACAAGATTAAAAATGTAGCATATAGTTGCCAACAGCCTGATCAGGCACAGTCAAAACTATTTCAACCCACAATTTGATTCACGTGTTTGTGTGGTGCCCCAGAGCAAAGAAGGCAGTCGCCAAGCTGACCCCAAGGCTCCCTGCACAGGATCTACCCTGGCAGCTCCCCAGTTTCCTTGTCCTGTGTAGTCCTTTTGCTGCAGACCACCAGCTCCACTAACAAATCTAGTTCTACTTCACTAGAGGTGATTCAAGCATTCATCATTCACACAGGAGGGAGAAAAACCAAATACAAAGAACAAGGCAAAAATTCTCAATTTTAATTCCATCATAAAGAAGAAAGAAAAAAGCCTATGCAATATTTTTCTGACTGCTTGCTTTTGTCTAAAGTACTTTTAAGGCATGGTTGATTTTTTTTTTAATGGAGACAATAAATGCAGTCAGAAGTTCAGCATGAAATACATGCCACAGAAACATCACATTTATGTCTAAAAGGCATCTCCTGCCTGTTTAAACTACAATGCTAGCACAACTTCAAGTGCAGGACATAAATCTCACCTTACTGTAAACCAAACTAAATTAACAGCCAGAAAGACAAACCTAGTATTACCAATAATGCAATTGATTTAAAAGGTGCCCTCATCATGCAGGAAGGGAAAAACAAAACAAAGACCAAAACCCTACACTACTGGTCATTCCAAAGGAGAAACTATCCCAGTAACTCTCAACCACTGCCTCCTTGCCATTCCTTACACACCTTCTCAGGACAGAGACATTTACTGACTGCAAATAAACACAACAAGTAAGAAAACCTTTTATGTTAGCACTGGTATTCAAACAATTTAAACAACAGATCCCCTCATTTGAAACTCAGCACTTTCCCGGGCAGTTCTAGGGTGGATTTACCATTGAACTACCAACAATAAACAAACCACAATAAACGACATGAGCATGAGCGTTGTAAAAAATAACCCCACAGAGTGCTTCTACAGCACTGCATCTGATACAGATGAAACATGTTCTTCATTCAAGCCATCAACATTGTTTCTGTAAACCTGTATCCCTTTCTTGTACATCCTAGCTAAATGCCCCCTGCTTTGGGAATATTAACCCAGCCTACATTAGCCATAGAGAGCAAAAACCAGTCAAAATGCAAGTGCATTTAGTTCTCTCATATGAGATTACGCTCCAGGAATTTCCATTCTTACATAGCTGGGTTATTAACAGAGAGGTTTATCCTGTATGTAATGGCCAATCACTTTCCACAACTTAATTTCGATTCTGGAGGAAACACAAGTTCTTTTGTCAGAAAGCCATGCCTTTAAGCTTGGCTTCAAGATCTTAATACCCAGTGAAAAAATTATTTCAGGAGTGCAGGTTTATTGGAAAAGCCATTATCCCTGTCACCTAACACTGTACTGAGAAACTAATTCATGTGAAGGCATTCATGGGCAAAGGAGTACTTTTTCCAAATAACATGTAGGAACAATGCTGGGCCAAGCGACATGAAAAAGTTTTTAAACAAGCACCCTGTGATGAGAGGGTTAACACGATCTGGCCTTCTCCCAGATTTAATTCTGGGGAAGCCAGTCATCCAAAATGAACATGAATTGCGTATTTATTACAAGTCTTGGAATTTGTTCAGATAAACAATAACTGGCAGTGTTAGCCCCAGGTACTATCCTGATTCCATGCAAATTACAACTAACTAATTAATTATACCACATTGTCAAGTAGCACCTCAAAGTTACTTCTACAGCTTTACAGCTACAGTCATTCCAACTGTTACTTTCTATGAAAACCAATACATCTTTAGATTACATAATTTACGCCTGTTATATTTTCAATGAAGCTGAAAGCATCATCTACACATTCTTTGTTTTGGTTTTTTAATTTTTTTAAGTTTTAAATATGTTTTTATGCACCTTTTAATAGCAACATGTGCCAGGTCAGTCCTTTGTCGAAGTCACGTCACCACTGCTGTAATTTAAGTAATACAAAAACTGACATCATTGTTCAAATTTCACAATCTGTCCTGTTTCATTATGCTACTGCTTCTGGTTATAATTTAAGGTTATTACTTCCTTTTAATTAACTTGAAAAATTGAGCGGTGTCTCTTCAGCCACAAGTTACTTCTCAATAATTTTTGTGTTACTGAATTCCTGGTGAATATAACCAAGTCATTAATGCTGCTGTAAAGAGCACCATGGCTGGCTAAAGAAAGAGCCCCAAGAAGGTTTGCAGGAAAGGGCAGTGGATGTTATTTCAGCCGAACAAACTCGCCTCCCAGAGCCGTGTCCAAACGCTTGACCATATGTTCTGAAGTGTATTAACAAGTCTCTGAGCACCTTGCTCATTCTATCTCCCATCTGGATACATCCTAAGAAACAGTCACCAGCCCAGAGTGTAAATAGCTGGACCAGGTCCATTTAATATTTACACGAAAATTTTTAAGCTGGATACAGAGAAGGGGGCCATCTGTTAAAGTGATTGCTGACCCAGTGGGGCAGAGGGGAAGACACTGTTACTGGACTCCATTCAAACTAGGCAAGGAACTGCCCCTACAATCCCAAAGGAACACAAGTTGAAAACTAATTACTGCCTTTTTAGGAGGGGTGGGGAAATATTTCATAATTAAGTTCCTAAGAAGAAGTCAAATGTAAAAGGCAAATGTGAGGAAGACAGAAGGCTGCTCTGCAGTGCAGTACTTACTGGGAAAAGCCTTGGGAACGACAACTCAAACAAACTGCCTACTTTTGCTCAATTTCTATTTTCAGCATATCAGAACTTTGTATATGTGGGCGTGGAGAGACAAAAAGACCATCAGAGCCATACCAAGTTCTGTTGCTGTTTCCTCTGCTATGGGAAGTTAACCACACACCTTATGATGAGTTATGTAGGCCAAAAAGGTCACATTTGCCCACTTCTCCTAAGAATGTGAACTTCTTCAACACAACACTCCCTACTGCTATCATCTTACTGAATTTAGGCTGCCCTCCCCCACCACAAAAGGGTAGAACATCTGTTTATAATGGATTAGGAAACAAGAATCCTATTAGAGATTACCAAATACTCCTGAGAAAATAAATACTTTTTTAATGTACAGCCAATGTTTAAATTTTTAGCACCACCAAAAATAGCATTTTTCCGAGTGTCTAAATAAATCCTGATGTGCAAATGTAGGAGAGACCTCTAAAGAGCTACTGAGCACCCCACAGAGCCAGGAATAGTACCCAAAAGCCAAGTGCCCAGTCTTGCACACACTGGGGCACTTCTCCAACCCTGCAGTAGCCCATCTACATAACCCTAACAGTCCACAGAGCTTGGGGCTTAAGGAGCTGCCTAAGAGCACACCACAGTCGGAAAATCCCACGGATAACCAAGCCGACACCACTGTCCCTGGACAGGCCACCACACTTGGGGCCTCAGCAGCACTTGCTGCTCTTCAGCCTCCAAGGGATCCACGCTGGACCTTAAGTGTTCAGCTGAGCATGTCCCTCCATTTTCTCAGATCCTTCACCCAGGCACGTCACAGCCCCTTGAAACAAGAGCGCCCCTACTATTTATGACTGTACAGTGCATATTTGAATAATCTGTCCCTAAAATAGCATAATTATAAGACAAGACAGTGTTTTCATTTCAGGACTTTTTGGACTCAGCATAAATACACTGCACAGACTCATGGAATTCATTTTAAGACTTCCCTACGGCTGTTTGCTTAATCAGTACATTCAGTGAAGAAGTCATTAGTAATATATTTGCCTGAGAAAGCACTGGGCATAGTTTGATAATTATTTCTGTTGTATTTATACCATGATAACGTGGAAATATTTGTGGGGATATAAATGACAAATGTCTTTCTTAATCCATAACAAAAACAATAACAGCATTTGCTTCGAATACTATCCCTTAACTCAAACTGACACCTAGAATTTGACAGAGTTACAAACCAAATATTGGGACTGTTAATTTTGAGATGGACATGTACAAGGCCTTACTCCCCCCACACTGTGACTAATCAGATTTTCCCCCACCACTTCAGTGTACACAAGACATGGCCCTTATGCTGGTATAGAGGACAGGAGAAGAAAACAGAGAGGATCCTATTTCACACTGAAAGCTTATTGGCAAGAAAAATGGGTGAACACTTCAGTCCTTGGTGAGAACTTCAACTTTGATACAAAGCTTTTGGATGAGTGCTTTGACCTGAGACAGGCGATACTTTTGCACAGCACTTCAAGTAATAAACCCAACATATTTAGCACAATTCAGAGCTCGAGTAGTCGACTAGTTACAGTTTCCAACTCAGTACCTTATTCTGAGTAGTTAAATATCAAGTATTTTCACCAGTACCCAAAGCTTTGACAACAATGGTACACTGCAGTAACAACAGACATATTCAAGCTCAATAACCACTCTTGACTCCAAGCACGTATTCAAAATATTATGTTTTGAGCTTTTTTTGCACAGACAGAAGTATCTATTCTCATAAGCAGTAGCACAATGTCCATGTTAGAACACCTATGATGTACAATAACCCATTTCTAGATGTTTTACTTGACACAAAGATTAGCTAGCCGGTCACTGATAAGGTCTTACTGATTTTCCACTCTATAAAGGTGGAGCCAGTTGCCAGGCACCGTCAGATTTCAAGCTCTGTTTACATTACAGTAATCTCTTTGCTGCACGTTGAACCAGAAGCAAACTCCAGAATACACTTCATAATGACCTACGGAGTGTGGAGCTGGCAGCTCTTCCCACACTGCAGCCCAAGTCATACTGAACAATGCACCTCAAGTATCATCTGGTAGTTGAAGTTGCTGATAGTCCTAACTGGAACAATGAATTCAAGAAAATCCAAGCCTGAAGTACAAGCTACTCATATAAATTATTCTTTGAAAAATACCGACCAGAACATTAAAATTAGTATTTCCTAAGGTCCAAATACAACTTACAGAAAGAGTAGCAAAAAATTAAATGCAGTATTTTAAAGGCTCTCTTTTCCATATAGGAGGTAGATTCTTAGGTTAAACTGTGTTCTCAGTTACTTTCCCATATTTGTTTTCTATGTATTTATTTCTTTGTTGTTACAGTTGAAGAATCTCACGAACAGTCAAAGAACTGATTTAACTTCACAGCACCCATATACAGACTTACATAGGAAAAATAAATTACTGCTCCAAACTTAGCTATCTGACAGATTGAACTAAAAACCACTTGGAAAAAAAAATTGCACGAATATGCTCTACAAGAAACAAATCCATCAGTGTTTCCAAGTAAGATTTTGGGTACAACACTAACCCATACTCATGGGAACCACAAGGCATTGCCTCTAAAACAGAAAACCAAGGAGTCCTTGCAATCAGCATGTCTTGAACCATTAACAGTCCTGTTCTCAGCTCCTGATTCAAGGGGTAGTTAACAGACACATGCCGAGGGTCAGAAAGCCAGTTAAAATAACCAAAATTCAATTAGTTACACGACTGAGCTGAAAGACTTAAATACTCTCCATAAATGTATTTAAAAATAGAAACAAGTCTCAAGAACTCAGATTCAGCATTCAAAAAGGCTCAGGGATTCAGTAAGTTCTATCTCATGTACAATTTGAAGGCTTTTTGGGATTTTTTTTTTTGTTTCGTTGGTTTGGTTTTTTTTTACCAGTATGGACTATATCTGAATCTCCAGCTTACAGGGAGAAAGAAAATTTACATCTCATTATTAAGACCCTGACAGAGTCCTTCCCATAGCATCCATTAGTACTGTTCAAAAAGACATCAGAAGAGATCAGGCTCCTTAAATTTTGCAGTAACAGCCACGACCAGGTTACACTTCCAGCAAATCTTCATTTCTCCACCATTTTCTACAGTACATTACCAACAGCTACAACAAGAACGTAACACCTTAATAAAACCACATTCTTTTACAGCATGGCAGGGGAAAAAGCTAAGTAATCAAAACAGAAGGGCAGCGAAACTGTTTGTTAAAGACTGTTGATAGGACGGTGTAACATAATCAATCACAGCAGCCAAGATTATCTCATGTACAAATAAGACTTAGTCAGCCAATCAAATATAAGTTTTTTTCTATTTTTTTTAGCTTTTGTCTGGTCAAGTGTGGAAAGGTAACTGTGGCTATGGACACAAAGCTCAAAAGTATAAGTAAATGTTAAGAGAAAAACATTCACAGAGGCTTTTTTAATGCACTACAACCCCGAAAATGAGAAACCAGATACCATGTCCAAAGGGGTAACTAAAGGAAACAAGATCTGCAATGTGAACACAGAAATCCCCCAGTATTCTAGTACTTCCAAAAACTTTTACATCTCCTTGTGTATAACTATTAAAACTACACAGAGAGCAGCCCAGAAACCAATGGTTGAAATAAAATTAACATTATCCATCTACCGAAAGCACCTCTGCTTTGACAATGAAAAGAAAAAAAAATAAGAAATAATTTCGATTCAAAGCTATGACAGATTAAGAATTTACACTGACAGTCACAGGACTTACAAAATGAGGTTTTTTCCCCAAAAGGATACGCCATTTCAATTACATGACTTGCACAAATCTGAAAGCATCCCAGTAAAGAGTTAAACCCCAGTGAGACTATATTTTGCAACATTCTTAAATTAACATACCTTTCAGTATAATTAGTTTGGCTGATACTGTATGCATGTATGCAAGCTCCAAGGGCCAATGTGATATGACCATGAGCAGAAGGAGTTTCAAGTAACTGCTATGGCAAGATACAACTCCCAATTAACACAGTCTGTACACCAGTCTACAGCCAAAACAGACACACTTTCTGTACACTTCTGCAACTTCAAATACACTTCCGTATTTAAAAATAGAAAAACACTTCAAGACAGTACACGCATGTGTGGTAAGTAATATTTGTCTGCAGCCTCACAAAATAGCTGTATTTAAAAAGAGCGTTTTGAACCAGAAATGAGAACTTTACACCCTAGTTTTACACCCAAAAAAAAAAAAAATCTGCAAAATTTAAGTTGAGGCAATTTCTCACAATCGCTCACACAGCAGAATTCTAACACAACACTATTCAATATTTAACTTCAACTCCTATTTGTCGCTAATATAAATGCATCTGAAAAGGGCTAAAAAGTATATTTTATCTGCCTCCATAGCTAGGGGACAGAAGCAGTGAAATAGCAGAAGTGTGAAACATTACCCAAAATAAGTTACTCTTCCAATTAATTGTTGAAATGTGCTTGTGTATATGTTAAAATATAATACAATACCTCCTGAAGCATACTTAAAATGAGGCATGAAACCCAGTAGTCAACATTAGCTTTTAAGTTTTTTAAATTCCACTCTGGAAGCTGAGGTTGCCTTGAACACACCTCGAAAATAAGACTCAGGAGTTAGTAAAGTCGCCAGCTAACAGTATCTTACAATAATAGTAAGTTTATCACTTAGTATCTCAAGTACCGAAGTTTTTCGGTAGTAATACAGTAAGGTGCACGTTTTACTTTAGCCTGTAGAATACCACTTCTGAGTAAGTGCGTACCAGCAAGTGTCATCAGACCGAAACCACATAGTTTCACTCGAAAGCAAACACCACTAAGCCGAGCTCCGGCAACACCAGCTAACATACACCACGGGAACTCGTCGCGCTGAAGCCGGAGCAACTACTCAGGCGCCACAAGCTAAAAATTAGTTCGAAATTCAAATTCAAACTAGTTTCAAAGCGAACCTTTAATTTTACAGGAAGGAGAAATAACCTGTTGAGCGTTCCTAACTCCACCTCTCTCCCCCGGGGCCGCTCGGCATTACTCACGGCCGCGCAGCGCCGGGGGAGGTCAGAGTACACACCCCGCAACGTGCACCTGCACCGGCAACACCTACGGATCAGGTGGAGGACCGGCACAAGTTTCTGACGGATTACTGCCGCCCCAAAGCTGTTTACCGTATGTCAGCAACAATCATCCCCGACTGATTCAGCGGCCACAGAAAAAATCCTGCAGTACTGGACTCTCCCGGCTGAACCTTTCCTAATTGCTACCCGGCTCCAGCCTGGAACAAAAGGGCACGGCCAGCGCACCGGCGGGAGCGCGGGGGCTTCTCCCGGGGCAGGGCCCGGCTGCCGCAGCCGTCCCGCCGCCGGGGCCCGCACGTCCAACAGGTGGGCGGCCGAGCGGGGACCGCGGCGGGGGCGGCCGGCGGGGCAGCGGCCCGGGCCGGGGGGGTGCGGGCCACCTGCGCGCCCCTCCCGCCGGGCAGCGGGGAGGCTCTGCGGGGGAGGCTCTGCGGGGAAGGCGGCCGGGAGGCTCCGGCCCGCCTCGCCCACCTCCTCGGTCCGCGCTAGCCCGCGCCCTCGGGACGGGCGGGGGTAAAGCCGCGGCCGCCGCGGTGCGGGCTCGGTGGGGCAACGGGAAAACCGCGCCGGGGGAACGGCAGGATAGGAGCGGGCAGGGAACGCGGCCGCCCCGGGGCCGAGTCTTACCTTGGTGGAAGCCGCCGCGGCCCTGGCAGACATTTTGTTTCCTTCTCTCCCCCGGAGCCGGGCGAGCGTGTGCGCGCCTGCAACTCCTCAGGCCGGGGGAGAGAAACTCGGCGCCGCCGCCCGCGCCTCACGCAGCCGCCCGAATAAACATCCCAGGGCGCGGGGGGGAGGAGGAAGAGGAGGACGGCAGGGAAGGGGCGGGGACGGGGGAGGAGGGAGAGAGGAAGAAAGAGGAAGGGAGCGGAGGCTCAAGTTTGATAAAAGTGCGGTCTCTCTCCCGCCGCGCCTGGTGCGCCGGAGCCGGGTTCCGCCGCCGGGGCACGGAGCGCGGGAGCGGCCGCGCTGCCCCCGGGCCCGCCCGCTCAGCGGCCGCGCCGCCCGCCCGCCTCGTGCCTCTCCCCCCGCGCAGCCACCGACATGTCCGACTGCCGGCACGGCCCATCCCGCCGCGGGGGGACCGCCCGCCCCGCCGCCGCCCGCCTCCGCTTCGCCGCAGGACCCGGACCCCTGGCCGGCGGCGGAGCGGCGGTGGCGGAGCGGCCGGTCCCGGCCCCGCGGGCTCTGCCGGGCGCGGCGCGGTGAGGGGCCGCCCGCGGGGCTCGCTCGCCGCCGGGCTCCCCCGCGCCATGGTCGGGGCGGCGGGGGCCGAGCGCGGCCGGGCCGGCGCAGCCTATGGGAGCTCGGGGGGCGTTTGAACGCGGGGAGCGGAGCAGGCCGGGACCGCCACCGGCACCGCCACCGCCACCGGCACCGGCACCGGCACCGGGAGCGCCGCGGGGGCTGCGGGACGGGCCGGCTGCGGGCGCTCGGCAGGGCCCGTGCCCGCGCTCTCCGCGCCGCGCGGTCCTGCAGCGCCCACGGGCAGAATTCTCGCCCCCTGGAGCCGCCGCAGAACTGCGATGTCGATCAGCGCGGGCTCGAACCTGCTTTTGCGTTTGCCCATTGTTTGAAGGGGCGGGACGTTAGCTTTCGAGTTCCCTAATTGTACATTTTGTTCTTGAGATAAAAGCAATAAAGACACAAAAAGAAAACAACTTGGGAGATTTGCTTTGCTTTAAGGTGGTGACTGCATAGCCTTAGCATTTCCTATAGCACCATGAACTGCTGCCTGTGGCTTTGAAAAATAAACTTTTCCCAGTATTTTAGACAAAGCCTTTTTAGTGTCTTTTGCAAAGTAAGTATTTGCTTAAGCACTAAGAGAAATACTGCGATTTTTTTTTTTCGATTTAAAAGGAAAGGCTTTTAAAGATGTTATTTTACTTTTGGGCGTTGGATGCCCAACCCATGCACGATGAGGCTGTCTGAAAATGCAGCTGGAGTTCTGACTTTCGAGATGGCTCATGCCACAGAAAGCTGAGCACACCCCCGAATTTTGTAGGGCCAAGTCATAAGTCAACCGAACGGCTTCCAGAAGCATCACCCATTAAAGTGCTTCAAACCCGAGTGAAAAGATAGCACACTCCGTTTATTAGTCACATCGCTGTGGTCCATAGTTTATGGTGTTGCTTAATTTACTCTTTAGAATTAGATAAGAGCCCAAGTGGCATGACTAATCAGGTACATAAAGTTCCAGTGAGAGGAAAGTAGGTGAGAAAAATCCCAAACCAAAACGGGAGTACTTTGCACTCACTTTGCAAACATTTCACGAGATATATATGACAGTAAAAGCCATGGTATCAGGGCCACAATTTTCTTGCGGTTGTACTATTTATGTGCTACCAGCTGCTTCTGTGCTCCATGCAATCTCCAGAAGTACTTAAATTCTTCAAAAGACGCAATAATCCGACGATCCGAATCACTCTTCCACCAAGAAACGCCCTACCCAAAGCTACTGTATGAGTTTTACGTTTGTTCTCTTTTGAAAATAAACAAATTCATATTCCAGGAAATAGCTGAAGCAAATTCCCAAGGCAGCAGTCCGAAATCAGGGGGAAGGGCCAACTCCTCCACCGTGGAGCGGAGAGCGCGGACCGCAGGGCAGGGAGAGCCCACGGCGACCTCTCCGTAGCACACACCGGCACAGCCTCGCAGCTCCAGGGACCTCTGTCAGCAGCGTCCCCGGCTGTCTGACACCTGACCGCCCCCGGAGTGCCCCAACAGCCGGCTTCGCCCTTTCCTTCCCCCCGGAGCGCTGTGCGAGCTGCGGAGGGCCCGGCTCCACGGGAGCTCTCCCGTGCTGCAGCGTGGCCTCCTGCCAGAGCCCCTCCGCCGGCGCCTTCCATGGAAACGCTACTGCACATTTCTTAGTTGCTAATTGCTAGATGTAACTAAGCCTCAGGTTTTTTTCTTAAATTCTATCTACACATGCAGAAGGCGGGATGTGACGGGTTTCATGCCCACATGCTTCATTGCCAGAGTATTCACCAGAGGAGGCAGGAAGGAAAAGGCTGAGATCACAACAGGAAGGAGGGGGAAGATTTCAAGGTGTGGAGACGCACGAAAAGAAACTCAGGGGAGGATGACCTGATCAACTGTAGGGTAAAATAATCGTCCCCTTTCATCTTTCTCTCCTTGAATAGTTTTGGGGAGGGCGGACAAGACCTACAGGCTGGGGAAGAGGACGGGCTCCAAACAAAGAGTAAAGATGATCAACCAAGATGAGGCAAGGGAATGAAAGAGGACTGAAGGCACGCTAACAGAGGTGGAGATGGATTCCCTAAAATGAGGGAGAAGGACCATGGGAAAGAAAAGCAGTTATTAAAGTGTTGGGAGAAAGATGAGGAATAAATAGAAAGGTGAAGGAAAAAAAAATATTAAGCGAAGAAAGTTCCAGCAAAGATGGAGGTGCCATTTTTGCATCATCTTACATTGGACGAGAAAATGCTACCAATCCATACACTGAATTTAACAAGGAGGGAGACCACTTAACAAGAAAGGACTTTTGCTAGGGGTTTAAAACAGCTGGATATGCATAACTCTTTTGGCCCACAGAGACTACAGAGATTCCTTCCTTCCTTCCTTCCTTCCTTCCTTCCTTCCTTCCTTCCTTCCTTCCTTCCTTCCTTCCTTCCTTCCTTCCTTCCTTCCTTCCTTCCTTCCTTCCTTCCTTCCTTCCTTCCTTCCTTCCTTCCTTCCTTCCTTTCCTTCCTTCCTTCCTTTCCTTCCTTCCTTCTCCCTTCCCTTCCCTTCCCTTCCCTTCCCTTCCCTTCCCTTCCCTTCCCTTCCCTTCCCTTCCCTTCCCTTCCCTTCCCTTCCCTTCCCTTCCCTTCCCTTCCCTTCCCTTCCCTTCCCTTCCCTTCCCTTCCCTTCCCTTCCCTTCCCTTCCCTTCCCTTCCCTTCCCTTCCCTCCACCATCTTCCTTCTCTTTCATCCAACAGTTATTTAAATCTTCATCTCTACTCTTGATACAAATTAGAGGAGCCAGAAATGCCATCTTATTCTATCAGCATTGGTAAAATGCATAAATTTTTTGGTAGATACAAATTATTTTTAATGAGTGGTTTTGCTTGTTTTTCTACAAAGCAATAGCAGAATCATGTTGCTGTCCTTTGAAATTCTTCCTTCAGGAGAATTTTTGCATCTCTTCATTAAGAAATTGCTCACAAGCAAATCTACTATCAGCAGTACTGAAAATGCCAAATCAAATGTTGGTCAAGTCAACATAGAATTATCTTAAGTACAAGTAACTTTGAATTTTATAGTCCTATTTAATCTTGCTGGGTTTTTAAATTTTTAGATAAATATTACAAAATACATGTCTGAAAGAGCAAATTATATACTGTTAAGACTGTTAGGATTCCAGTGTATTCATTGTTCCCTTTAAAAATCTTTAATGAAACAGCAGATGTCTACATATTTATATACACATATTGATATATAGCAAGAGAGATGTATGTGTTAGTGCTTAGGTATATATATGCCTTATATATATAGTACATTCAGTCAGATACGGATATACAGCAAGTCCCATCTGTTAGCTAAGGGACCAGAATTTTAAAGCATATTTCTGATTCTACCCTTATGGGTTCTGAAAACAGGATCATCTTTAACCCCTATCTTTAGATAGAAAATTGTCTTGGAAGTCAAGGGCTGAAGAAAAGCAAGTGCTTTACTCATCCTTTAAATAACTGCTACTGGGAGATGTCTAAAAAAAGTACCATTATATTTTCTTGGTAGGAAACCTAAAAATAAAACTATTATTTAATAAGTTCAAACCATGACCCTACATTGATGCAAAGGACGCAGAAGGACAGTCAGATGTGTGAATCCTTCTTTCTGAGGGCATGGGTATCTGTTACACTGCAAGAACAGGAAGTCTATTCTCTACTTTGTGTTGACTTAACTTTTTAAGAAATGTTTTGACCACTTAAAGATGTGGAAGAAGGAAACTGCAGAACCGCAGCCACTACAGAGACAACTTCCTGTGGTTTTTGTGGGGTGTGTGGCTCAGGAAGAGAACAATTCAAGTAAGATCTTTCAGAGATAGCAGACAGTTTTGCTGCCCTATGAGGCAGTCTTGGGATGCTCAGCTATAAATAGGCCAATATATTATCAATTATGTCATGCAGTTTAGTTGATACTGTACATTCTGTGTTTGTAGTTGCCACATGATTTCAGCATTTCAGGAACAAAGAAAAAAGGGGAAGAGAAAATTAGCGGTCACCATACAAACCACAAGAGAAGAAAGTCTCTGCTTCTACCTCAAGATGTAAAAAACAGTGGTTTACAGAAAGCTGTGGGAAATCCATGTCCTTAAAATTACACAGAACTTCAGTGTCTTGAGGAATCAAGTCCCTAAGGAAAAAAATAATGTAGTGATGATGCCTAGTAATGAGTCTTATCTTCCTCCCACTTCCATGGAACTAAAGCTTGGTACCTACTGCTCTCTAAAGGGCTGTATGTCACTACAGTGCCTCTTCTGAAAACACTGCAGACAATTGCTCAGTGTACCAGGAATAGAGTCTTGCAGTCACTCACTGCCTCTCACATACTGGAACTGTTAGACAAAGACAAAATCCCAAAATCTGTACTTCACCTCTCATTGAGAGGTTAAAGCACATACCTCAAGTACACTCCAGAGGTTGGATATGCTCAGAATGGGAATAAACCCAATATGTTCATACAGGTGGCTTGTCTTAACTCCTGCTGTTGAAACTCATTGTTATTTCCTTTTTAACACCTTTAAAATAGTACTCGGTTTAACACAGTCCAAAGGCATTTTTTCTGTTCAGCCTGAATATCACTTCAACTTGTAAGCAAATGGGAAATGTAGAAATAGAAGTAAAAGTAGGTTGCAGTGGCAATGCAACATTATTTTAACCCTTAAAATAATTAAAGAATATATCACCATAGAGCTGAAATCTAGTCTCTTTGCTTATCTTTTTGGGATATGCTTATAAAAACAAATTCATCTCCATGGTTTCGACCAGGTCTTGGAGAAACTTTGTCATCTGTATAATCGTGTAGTTACAAAATCTGAGACTACTGTGGAAGAAAATACTATCTGTGAGTTTCAGTTGTGCTTCACGGCAGCAGAGCTCATTTATTACAGAAATTCATTACAGAAATGTTATGTAACTATTCCACTTCCCATCTCAGACGTTTTATGAACGGGACTGTAAACTTCAATGCAATGCAGCTGATCAAGGCTGATTTTACAAAATGCTTCACTGTTAAGTAGCCACTGGATGTCAAAATGTCAGATATTCAGAACTGTTCTACTTTCTCCAGGTTTATTTGATGGAGAGGGGACTGTTAAAATAATCAAAGACAGCTGTGAGACTTCAGCAGGCGCAAATTCAGTGCTGATATGATTCCAGCCCCAGAAACAGTCACAGTGCAGACAGCACCACACATGCTCCACTGATCTAGAATTCTTATTTATCATATTTAGCTTTTGAAGAGCATGACTAGCAGTTCACCCTAGAAAGTGCTTGCCCAGACAACGAGCAACATGCACCAAAGATTAACCGCACAGGCAACTTTAGAAAGTAAAAGTGAAGACAATGCACGCAGGTTTGTTACCTACAAACACCCAGTGATTTATAAAGGCAGTCCAGGGCCAGCTTAACAGAATTGATTCATTTAATTACCCTTCTGGCAAACAACTCTGTATTCAAACCCAGAAATTTTCCAAGAACCCTTGCACAAGATACAAAGTGACGAAACTGTTCTCTGAAATCCAAACAGGATCACCACTACAAGGAAAAGAGAAGATGGGGAGGACAGAAGGTTGCAGAGGTGTGGTTTTCTAAGCCAGATAGTTTTGAAAGGTGAGATCACTTCTACAGTTTCTTGAGCACAAATATCAGACTTGCAATGAGTACTACAGGAAATTATCATGACTCATTTTTGTTACTGAGAAGGGCATGCATACAGAAAATGAAAATATGTACTGAAAATTGTTACATTCAACACAAAAATATATACTAAAAAATTGTTACGCTGCCTAAAGTGTTTATAGATAATGATGCAAAATCTGAGCTCATCTGCTTCTTAATTCTTCATACCAAAAAGACTTTATTGCATAATTGCAAAAAATGTCGAAACTTAGATTACCGACCTTTATAACCTATAATCTATTTTTATTGCCACTCAGCTTTCGTCTTTTAGAATTTATTTTTATCCTCTTGCCTTTCTTATTACAACTGGTACAAGACCCCATCTATTCTTTTAAAATTCACATGCACAAATCCATCAAGTCAAGGAACTAATGATGTGCTTATAGGAACACCAGATTACACCCAGTTAATTCCAGTGTAATCTTTACCTTAGTTGGTAGCTCTGTCCCAGTAGCACCTGCTTTACAAGAGCAACTTCAGTAAGGTTTAGTGGAGGTAAGTAAGGTGAGTAAGGTAAGGTGAGTAAGCTCCTGCTGGTCACGCCCATAGGGTTATGAACCCTTTCCATCTGGGTATTTGCTTTTGTTTCTACCTCCAAATATTAAAAACAATTTTTTAAAAAAGGCACTTAAAAAGATTGCTGTTTGTGTCACTGGAAGGAACTCGAGTTGCCTTGTTTGTACTCCCGACAGGTTTCTTAAATATATTTTATTGGATGATTATATTACACAGGGGTGTCACCACTGGTCTGAGATGGTTTTGTTGGGGCTCCCTTTCAAAATCATTACCATTCTAAAATATGTAAGCCTGAGACGTGAGTGCTTAAAACATTATTTTTTTTATCAAACACCACAGCAGAACATAGCAGAACATCCATATTTCAATAATTCAGACTACACCCTCCAGGGATCCCATTTAAGGCACGTTCATAGAGCACCACATACTTTCCATCTTAAAGTTAAGAGTGCTTTCCAGTTACTTTTAGTCTGTAGCAACTAAGTAGACACCTGGTTATCTGTGATACTATATATTTTATTTTAGCTGTGTCTGCAATCAATAGCAAAATGTACCTCCCGGGGACAACATGTTTTGTAGTATGCCCTATTTCATCTGTAACTGTTACAGTTTGGTTAATATCAGTATTTTTAATTGCATAAATGTTGCTCAAGTTTTTAAAATAAGTTTACAAGTTTTCAGTGTATGTAACAGTTTCAACATGGCAATTTACACGAGAGGCTACTAGAACAGAAAGTGCTTAGTGTGGAAGGATATTGCATTATTTCCTGACCTGCTGTTGTCAGGAAAGAAAAGCACGTCACAGGCTGGCTTTTAGGCTTTGGTGTGTCACAGCACATGAAATCAGTGGGCAGCATTAATGATGAGAGCCCCACATTCTGCTCAGGCTCCTTGGCCACTCGTTTCTGCCCTGGCACTGTCTCACCCCCTCCGTAGCTGTGTCTTGCTGACTCTCTCTGGGGACACCTAAATTGATACTGGTTTAAAACCTATCCTTGGAGCACAGAGGCAGGAGTAAGTAGCCAAAGATGGGACTTTTAAAGCTGAATTTACTGGCAAACATAACATGACTATGTATCTACACTCACACAGCATTTACCTACACTTTAGGCACAGGGATCACCTTGGCTGCAGATTTCTGAACCTGCGGGCAAAAGGCATCCTCTGCCTTACAGAGGGAGGGCACCTGGACCTCATCTGAGACAGGAGGGCTTGCTTCACTCCCTGGATAATTGCATGCCATTTTTTCAGTAGTCCTGTATGATATGTCATCATGCATGTGCAAGAAATTCTTAGATGCTCATTTTTTTAGTTTAGAGATTTATACAGTATTGGCTGTGTAAAGGCACAGTGAAACCAGTTGTCACTGAATCACTCAGAATCTTCAAGAAGCATACAGGCATTTTACACTTGGTCTCATTAACTACAACCTGTAATGCATTTTCAGTAAGATATTTTTCAGAAAAAACCCCCAAACAACTAGATACGATTTTACTTCAAAATTTACAAAATCAAGCTTTGACCACAGAGTAATACTGGGTATGCTTATCACAGTAAACAAGAGGTTCAAAAAGATGTGAAGTACTAAATGAGATATTTTTATGAGTCATCACAGTGCCTATACTGATACAGAGTCCAAACTTCACTCATTTCTCTCAGCTGATTAGATTCAGTCCAGCTCTCTAGGCACTTATACTGCAAACAAATCTGTAAACTGATTTACATTTGCCAAAACAAAAGTTCTTCAGAGAAACTCACAGCTGGGATCTGTCTCCAGGACTGTCAGGGCTCAGCTCTGTTCTGCTAAAACTGGTTGTGCATTACCCAAGAAGCACTAGTATTTGGTAAGATAAATATATATTCCCACAGGTGTTCCTTTACTCAAACTGCAACTTCAAATTTAAGAAATGCAGTCAGAAATTCTCCTGACTGCCCCAGAACCAGAGAAACCATCCCTTTAGTATAGGACCACACATTCCACAACCTATATTTTAGTGAAGCCCAGAGGCTCTAACCAGAATAATGCTTTAATCTAGCTAAACCTATACAGTCAGTACAGAAGGATTCAAAGCAAAAATATTTACAGTGCAAAGCTCAAAGCTAACAGGGCAAATGCTCTATTTACCACACTTGGATGGCTGTTTCTCATTCAAGTGTTTAGGCCTCACAGAATCCACATTATATCAATATCATTAGCTGAACCTTTTCTTTACACATCTGTCAGTTCAACTCGATGTGCCAGCTGAAAAAGTGTAACTGTCACATCCTTTTTTAAATGTGTGAGATTGTAATACTTGTAAAAAGTGCTAAAGCAAGAGCCCAGGGACTGAAATTCTTCTTGTTCTCCAAGCAGGTAAAGCAAGGACAAGAATTAAAGCAAGTTTCCCAGTGAAGTCCAGTCAGTGTGGCTGTTTTCAGTCCCTCAATCCCTTTGTGTGAAAGCTTGTCAAGTATTTCCAGTGTTAGGCTTTAGTCTAATAAAAGATACAGCTTCTCACCATAAAACTTGCTCCCTAACTAGCAAACATTTCTGCAAGCTTTTTCAAAGCTGGAGAAACCAATTTTTGCCAAGTGTGCAAACTTCCATGAGTCACATAGTACTCTGACTTCTGTTTTAAGATGAGTAAATACAATAATTGACAACAAGATGCTCAAGTGATTTATACAGTTTCTTACAATAAATGTAATAAGTGTTTTAAAGAAGGTCTGCCATAGAAACTTTATTTATTTTCCCGTATTTTTCAAAAGCTTCTCATTAAAAGCAGCAGCCTTCAACACAGACTTTTTTTTCCTCCCTCCCTAGGACCCAATTACAAATACAGAGCTTGAAATCAACCCTATGACTCTTTCCTGGCTGTGTGTCATACTGACATTTAACATCAAATACATGCACTGCTGCTTTTTAGACATGCACTGCTGGACAAATAGATTGCATACTACTTCTAAATATTTCTCGCAGGGTACCCATATGCTATTTCCACAAATGGGCATCTCTTTGGTTTCTGAATAATGTATGTCAAGACCAGAAAAAAAAAAAAAAAGAAAACAAAAATAAAGAGGAAGCCTAGCCCCTAGGTCACCACAGAAAACATCCAAAACTACTTTACTGGAAGAAACACTTTCTTTGTACACTTGACTTACAGTACAGACTAATTTCTTTCCAGCCTACTCTTTTTTATTTATCTAACTGTATCATTGCCTTGGCTGCACTAATAGCCCTTAATAGCACTGGCAAATTGATTATGAAGCTAATTAATTATTTCTCTTTAAAAGCCCTGTAATCTGGAAGCAGTAGCAGGGGTTGACAGAGATTTACATGGAGGAGGAAAGAAGGTGGAGGCATTTTTCCCCCATGAACACTATAGTTTTGCCATAACTCACATGAAACCTCTTCTCTCTGTTCCCCAGCCAGAGCTGCATCATGAGCAGTTAACACACTCATTATTCTTGGCACAGAAATAAATTAGAGAGTTAACCACTGAACGCTTAGATCATTTGGGAAAAGCAGTGAAACTATCTCTACCTACATAAGCACAATCGAGAAGGATTACAAATCAGGTACAATGTTTATTATATCTGCAAAAGCACAAGATAATACAGTAGCTGTTGCCCTCATTATATTAAAACCAACAAATAAAATGTGAGCTTTGCAAAACCTTTGCTCATATACATGCAGGGTCAGCTTTACCCATGCATGGTCACGAAAGGCCCAGAGACAAGGGTGTGAACAATGATGCTTCCCTGCAGCAGCACAAGCCCTGTCTTGTACAACCTGTACAACCTGAGAGCCAGGAGAGCAATAAGGTGAATGAGCCTTCAGAACATGTCAATGTCTTGGTACTTTATAATACTACAACACAGGTAATGAGATCTTATCAAAACATGATTTAATGTCATGACTCGAGCTGGATGGTGAGCCCGGGAACACTGCTATTTGAATTTAAATTAAAATTTCATTAGGTATCGTATTACATTTTAAAATTAGTATTTTGTTTCTCAGCCAACAGAGTCAACTGCGTAACTGAAGGCTATCTACATCACAACCTTTTCCACGCCACTGCAAAAATAATTCCACTGGTCTCAAGGATAAGTTGACTGAGGTGTCTCAAATATATGTGTTATATATGCAGATAAACTTCATGTTGTTTTAAAATTAAAATTATTATTTTCCATCCTCCTGCCTGCACTGAAAAGGCAAACACAGTCCTTACATGACCCTCCTCCAAGTCTCTTTCCAAAAAGAGTGTCATGTGTCACCAGTGAGGATGGCCAGTGCCCCACCGATCCACTATTGTGTGGCAGTCAGGGACAGAGAAAGGAACAGTCTCAGTGAGAAGTACACCTGGGGACATCCTGCTCTACCAGGATTCTATTATTCTCTAGACGGAATGAAAAATAGCACTCTAAAGCACCAGCATGTTCCCTGTTTCTAAAAAGTTGGTGCTTGTATTTGAAACTGAAATTAAGTCAGCCAAGGTATGCAGTTCTATATTAAAGGGCTCTTTGAACGAAGGAAACAAAGACACTTGCACAAGTCACACATCTGAAGTTGTTTGGGAGTGATTTCTGGTTCGCTCAGAGTGTGCACTCAGCTGTGGGCTGCACCCCTTGAGCAAACAGACCCTGTCCGGGGAGGCACCTGAAGACACTTCTGGGGTTCCCCACTCTGTGCTGACTGAGGAAAAGGCACCTTGCACCCTCTGATGAAGGACTCCACCAAAAACCTCCCAAAGGAGCCGCAGTGAGTCAGGGCAGCGCCTCTGGAGCACCCTGGGCCCTGCTCTGACCTGCCCTGCTCACCTGGCCGTGCTCCATCTGCCCGGCTCCCCCGGCAGCTCCTGCCATGGAAACCTTCTCCAGGCTCCACAGCAGCCTCACTCCCTGCACTGCTAATATTTTTAGCAATGACCCTGTTGCTGCAGTGTATTGCAAATGAAACAAATGCGCCCTTATATAACATTGTTACAATTACATTGCAGCATTTGCCTCTGAGATGGCAGCACCTCAGCTCCCAAGGTTCCGCCACGTTAAGGGGCAGAAGACACCACACAGCTGGACACCCAGTGCTTTGTATCTTGCACAAAACCAGAGGTAAAACGGGATGCTTGGATTGAGGATATCCCCTTACTCCACCAAAAAGTTATGCTTATATAAATCTTAAATGACTTGCAGCATGAAAACAAATTGCTAGGCCGCCAGCTGAGATTTCAACTCATTTTGAGTCTCTAATTATGCTTGAACAGCTCTTGAAAACACTGAAATCTGTTTCTGACTGCATAGCAAAGCATGGAATGGGCAAGACAAATATTGTAGTAACCTTCATAAGCAACCTGATAGTTATTGTGGAATCTGTCCTCTCCCCTTTATCTTCTCTGGGGAAGTTGGTGCTGATTATGAAAACACCTTCAATAATAAGATGTTCCAGAAATTGATCATTTTGTTTAACTATTTTTAACATTTACTTCAATATTTTAAGCAAATGCTTAATTTTCTGATGTTATCTTTCCATTTCCATTCTCTGCTACATGGAAGAAGTACTTAATAGACATACTTTGATGTCAGTACAGATTCACAGACAGATAATTTTCTTCTGAACAAACTTGTTTCTGTAAATATAAATGCAATGCAAACGTAACTGGCACAGTCCTGTCTGTGGTAACAGCTGTCATTAAATCATACCTGCTTCTATTGTCAGGGATTTTAATAACCTCCACTTCGTAACGAAAGGGCAAGCAACTGTGACTACACCCATATTTTAGCAGCAGCAGGATACAGATGTTAAATTCTGGACTGTACTAGCCTGACATTCCTCCAGCTCTGTAAATGGTCTCAAAGCCAGTGTTTTTCATTTTAATTTTTTTTAGTTTTTTGTGTTTCTTTATGTGGAGATAATTTACTAGGCTCTTGAACTTCACTATGTCACATACCTGAGGAAAAAACCAGTGTAAAACACAAAGCACGAAGCATACTATTTTTCAGCATTCCCTCTTCAAGCGTTTTCTGGACCTTCTCAGGAGAAAATATTCAATGTTCACAGAGAATTCTCTTGTGTGACCTTATTACTGTCACCTCTCCCATGCAGAGAAGGATCACTGAGGTACAAATAGCATAAAACCTGTGTTTTTCCACCCAGCTGCCACCTGCATGCTCAGGGACCTTGGGTTAATCACTCCTCTGTACATCAGTAAAACATCAATAGGGGCTATATGGCCAAATAAATACAATGAAGAAGTTTTTATGTGCTTTAAAAATTAACTGGTGGTACATAAATGCACAATCTAGCTGTAAACACGTAATTGCAAAAGACAAAATTAGGACAAATATTGGTAGCTATCCTTAAGAACTCATACAACTTGCACATTCAATCATTAATGTTTTTATTGCAGTTTGTCTTTCCTGGGTGCCTTAAAGGGCTTGTTACTTCAGTAAGGTACCTTATTGCAGCTCATTAAGTACTGGCAATAAATGGGAATTTGCTGCAACCTATGTTACTCTGCAAAAGAAAAACTGATTTTTAATTTCATCATTATTACCACCTCAGTTCCTCCTTCAGCATTACAGTTGCATAATCTCTACCCTTGGAGGTTTTCAAGAGCAGATTGGTTACAGCCCTGAGCAGCCTGGTCTGGCCTCAGAGCTGCCCCTGCTTTGAGAAGAGGTTGGAGCCCTTGTTAGGTCCTTTCTAACCTGAATTATTCCATGGTCCTTTCTGGCAGTTTCTGTCTTCTCTCGGCTGGTTTTCAGGATTTCCTTTCTAAATTTGGGACTTTTTATAAAGAGATTGTTGTCTTGGTAGGAAACTCAAGTGCCCAATCTTTCTTGTTGTTATGAAAGACGCAGTACACTGCAGGAAAATCAGTACTTCTGGTGGATTTGCATATTGTTCAGTTTTGATTAAAATGTTGGTTTTGCCAAATCTCCTGGAACTTTCACAAAATTGAAGGGGAAAAACACCCCACCCAAGTTATTTATGCTTTTCTGTTCTTCTACGTAATCTCTGCTACTTTTTAATTGCTGTCTGTATGTTTCAAATTTTAGGTATTGTCCCGTTGTGCCTGATCCATTGCTTTCTCAGCTTTCCAGAAACTGGTTTGTAGGAACTTGCAGCAAACATTTTACGTGATTAAAGCCCTGCAAATGATGGTGAGTTACATGTGAAAAATCTCTCTTCTGAATTAGCTTTTTCCTAGTGAAAATTAGAACTTCTCAATG
Organism: Chamaea fasciata; assembly: GCF_029207755.1. Taxonomy (NCBI): domain Eukaryota; kingdom Metazoa; phylum Chordata; class Aves; order Passeriformes; family Sylviidae; genus Chamaea; species Chamaea fasciata. The sequence goes on from NW_027094099.1 coordinate 5,679,357, forward strand.
TTTTCACCTGGGTATTAGCTTGTGTTTACAACAGAATACTAATTTTGTGTTCTGCACAGTTCTCAATGTCCCTAAACAGCTTCCTAAAGTATTTTCCAACTCCATTAGAGATCAGTTTTTCAAGCTTCTTAAGTAATAGCAGTGAGTTTTATTATACCTCTCCCCCCTCTCTCTACTGACAGGAGGCATTACTGCCATTTGGCAAACACTGTGCTTTTACTTTTTTTTTCCTATTCCTTTCTCGAAGGGATTTTGTAAGAGTTAGAAAAAGCAGGTCAGCTCTGCAAGCACCTATATACAAGTTTCTGCTGTCTTTAAAAGGTAATGTGAAAAGAAAATAATATGCATTCAAAACTTATGAAACATATTGCTGAAGCCAGGAACCAGAAGAAAGAAGCTAAGATCAGCTAAGATCCAGTTGTTTTTATTTCCACCTTATCTATACTTAGATTTTTCAGCAAATTTCAGCAGATTTTTCAGTTGTTGCTATTTTATCTCCTTTAAGCACAATCCAACATACAAACATAATCACTTTCAGTATTTTTCTTTTATGGATTTCAGATCTGTAATGCAAGACCAAAATATCTTTCTTTTCCCCCTGCCTTGGAAATATAAGCTGGTATAAATGGCTCCAGTGAGTAATTTTCCTTAAGGGCCACTACATAAGTCTGGCATATTCTCTGACTCTCCACATTATTGAAGGTTGCTTACAGCTCTGAGCAAAACAGTGAGCGTGCTGCCATCCTCATGATCAGGCATCCAAGGAGACAACTCTTGTTATAAGTTACAGAAAAAAGGACTCCCTGTTTGCTCAAACACTTGCACACTTCAGCTTCCTGCCACAGCCTGCTCACACTTCAGGCTCCCGGTGGATTCTGGATATGCAAGCGCAGCAATCTAGCCATGATCAGTGAGTCACCATGGCATGATTATCCTATGATTAAACCACTTTTGCTTCCTTTTGCTGCGGCCACTCCACCTTGGAGCCTTTCCAGATAAGTCCACATCCTCCTGCCCAGAGATCTGTTGATCTCTTCAGTCCACCACGTTTGAGATTGCAGCACCAAGGGTTGCTGGATTGAGCACCACTGACAGGAAAAAAAGTACAATTCCAAACTTAATAATTTCTATGATTATCTGTCCATCCTCTTAGCCAGTTCATCCAGAACAATCAGCACCATTTTCCAGTTGGGGAAAGCCATGTGGAAAAAGCACTTAAGAGTTTTTGGTGCCATGATAATGACTACAAAGGAGCCACCACAGAAATGAGTAGGGAATACAGGAGAATGAGCTGAAAAGGTGATGCTGAAATGAGGATCTGGAAGGTGGGTAACATTTGTGTGGGGGGACTGGAATGTACTCAGGTCTACTTTCATCTGTGTAAATTTAATCCATAAATCAAACTGAATCCAGTGCAGTAATAAAAGTGACAGATAACCCTCAACAAAATAGGGGCATGAGATGGGTTTTCTGGAAAACACCTCAAACAACTGGAATAATCACATAAGCAGCATAAAACTCAGCCTAAGCCAGCCCCCTGTAGCAGTATGAAATGGTGGGCAGCAGGGGATGGACATGCACAGCAGCATCGCAGCTCTGCCTTGGAACCCAAGTCACGGAAATGGCCACAGCTCTCTCTGGTTCCTTGTTTGAGATCTGAAGCTCTTTGTTACACCCCTCAAGGTTTTTGTGCCGTAAAGATAAATCTTGTCAGCCAGAGACAGTACCCCTCTGGTGTTTTATGGAATGTTTCTGCTATCTTTTCTGATGTACCGAGAGGTATTTTCTCTGTGTTTTGCAAGCTGGTAGCTACTGTAACTTAGGCAGTACAACGAGATGCCTGTTTTAAAAGACTGTATTTCAAATTTTCAGATGTTTGTAAAATGGTGGTGTCCTTAAAAGAACAACCCCATCATGCAGAGGACTGAAGGAAAACTCTAATTTAACTAAAGAGCCCTAAAGCTGCCTCAGTTCAGACTTGTTCCCAAGAGAACATTGCTGGGAGCCAACTACCGCCGCTTCCTTCTTTGCTTTCTGTTGCTGGCAAGACTGAATCTATTTTTTACTGACATGCCACTTATAATATGCTGTGAAATGCAGACAAAATGCAAAGAGAATTTGCAGGCTGTCTTGATAAACATTTGACATCAGCTTCCAAAGCCTAGAAACAGTTTTTTGATGCTCTGAACTCAGGTAAGGCAGCAAGGGTATTACAGCAGTTCAGCATTTTTGGGGTGTACTTGCACAGAAATGTCAGCTGTGAGATGAACAGCTCCCTGTGTGAAAGAGCAAATTCTAGCAGCTTTATACTCAGACTGCTGTACAGAGTGGCTCTTGCTCAGTAGCATGCCTGGGCTTCTCAGTAAATGCCCAAGTCACTTGTTGTTTGAACAGCTATGAAGTAAAAATAAAATCTGTAAGTACGTTGTAAACCTGTTCAAGATCTTGTGATGGATATATTACATAAATGCTATTTATTATGGTAAACATTTCTTTGCTACATTCACAATTTTCTTATCTAGGTCCAAACAGAATTGAAAACATCTTGTTAATATTTCATTGACACCCTCTACTTTGCAACTTGGATTTCAAACATAGGTGCCCTCCCCTGCTCAATCGACTTTCAGCCTTGTTCTCTCCAACCTTTTTCCCAATCCCCTGACAGGAGCTGCTCTGTCATTTGTGCTGCTTCAGCAGTCTCAAACTCCTGACTGCCTTTAACCTACTGAATCACTTCCTGACTTTATGTGATGCCTGTAAACTTCTCTTCACCTGAATCTGAAGACGAGCATTTCAGTCAATTTCTCCACTCTAGCAAACGCACGTGCTGGAATGAATTTTGCAAGATAGTAATTTGTGCTGCATTTTAAATCCAGGTTTTCTTTTGCCATATCTGTCATTTTCCTTTTGCCTTGCTAGGTAAACTGCCTGCACTTACTTTGATAGAGTTTATACTTTTTTCCTTCTGTTTCTTTTTGTAAATAGTTTTGAACAACAACAAAAAAAATAATGTTATCTAAGGATGCAGGTACATTCACAAAATGTCACAAAAACATATTTTTGGCAATAATCCCAGAGCAAAACAAAGATATTCTGGGAAGGCCTCCACTTAAAAATAAATTGTATCCTAAACCAGGGATCCCTGTGCTTTGTCAGAGGAATGAGTTCTGCCATTCCTTACCCACAGCTACAAGAACCTTACACACAGTAGGGTCCTCACTGAGATGAGTTAAGAGCCACAGAGTTACAACACTGCCCCATATCTGCATATCTTTCCTCACATTGCCCTGAGTGAAGCCTCCCATCTGCTGCCAACATCCCTCCTCTCGGCTCACAGCAGCACAGTAACCACAGAAATTATCTGCAAGGGGAAATTATAAGGGTACTATCTACCTCATTTTCGCTTGGCTTTTAAAGGAGTTAGCAGCTGGAAATAAAGGGAAGAAGCAGCAGCTGGTTATTTCTGCAATGTAGTAACGAGGAGGGCATTACAGTAGCTCTGTGGAAGAACTTGTGCAGTTTGTTCCCTGAGTGCAGGAGCAGAATCAAAGAATTTTAAAGATGTCCTTCCATTCCAATCCCCTGCTCACCAAGTGACCCTGCAAAATTAATTTTAAGTTTTTACCTGTCTGTACTTCTTTGGGCAGATACAGCATTTAATTCCTTCTGGAAGGTGCAGCCCAGGGGAAGGCAAGTCCTGTCTGTATTGCCTGGGCACTGTCCATGCCTGTGTAAATGAACAGAATGCTACAAGCACACTTCCCCATCCTCAGAGGATGTTCTCTGACCTCCAGGAGTGGGGAAAAAAACAGACCTCCTAGCAGCAAGCATATGAGGGGAATTCTCTCCCAGACTCTCGCAAGCCCTCTGAATTTCTCCATGTCACTGCAGCACAAGGGAGGAAAACAGATTCCCAGTTGAGCTAAGGGAAAAACAGAAGCCTTACTCAATAAGACAGTGTATTTCACTGACTGACTGACTGTCAGAACTAAAAAAGGGTTATAAAAATTACACTCATAGCCTGAAAAACAAAACTTCATGGCTAAACAGAGGCTAAAGCTCTAGAAAAGTGCTGGAGGACCAGGCTGGCAATGAGACACTTATTGTGAATGCCAGGCTTCCACATCCTTCTGCATGTCTGCTCCTTGTGACATTGCTGGGGCCTTAGGAAAAAAGAGAGCTGCAGCCCAGCCCATTGTAAATTCTGCTTTATTTCTGACTCCTTGTTATTTTCCTTAGAATAAATACTAGTATTTTGCATGTTTCTATATCTGAAACAGATCATATAAAACAGTGATCTGGTACTGCACAGTTACCTTCAGACATGCACAGGAGACACTCCTAGAATCTATTTGCAACACCAGCCTCAGTCATCTTAGAGCCAAAACTGCAGTTCTTCAGAGGGATTGCAGTGCCATGTGGGATGAATAGATGCTGTATATGGTATTACAGTGTTTCCAGATTTCCACTCTGCAGATGGTCATGGCATTTTCCACATGACTCCTACTGTAATACCAGAACCACATAAGTCATTTATAAGTAACTGATATGTCCCAGCACCTTATAGTGCACTGTGCAGTATTCACAGCTGAACAGAAAATGCAAAAGGAAAATTAGCATTCTCCTGGTCTTAATTTTATAAGAGAGCACATATGCATCCAGGAAAAGTAGAAAAGCAGAATAAATACTGACATATGCTCGCTAGCACATGAAAATGTCAGAATTCCATCAAATACGATAATCTAAAATACAACAGAACATGCCCAGAGAAAATAGAGTATTATTTTGTGTTGTGGTCAAAGCCTCTGAAAATACTGTTACCATTGATCTGAATTCACTTGTATAATAGGCAATTACTTTGTTACTGGAGAAAGAGGTGTCTAATTGCTGAGAATGACCCTTCTGTCTTTGTTTTCCATTCTCTTTCTTGTTTCATTGGGGTAAATAGATTTAGACTTTATTTTTTGCATTTCTTAGGCTAAGATGTAATATAATAGCTTCTAAAAAAGTTAGTAACAGGAGACATGAGTTGAAAAATACCAAGGAATACAAAATAAATGGTACGGCTTTTGTTGGTAAGAAAATACTGAGCAAAGAATTCCACGAGCTTTTAACCTTCAAGTATTCAATGAGTTATGCAGAATTCTCACCAAAAAAAAAACCAACCAAAAAAACCCAACAACAACAACAAAAAACTAAAACCAAAAACAAACCCTAACAACCAACCACACCCCAAAACCCCAACATCCACCAACCAAACATTCAGGACACATGAATACCTATTTTCCTTAAACATTTTCTGTTTGCTTCTAAACATATTTCATTTCAATGCAAAGCTTCCTAATGATTTTTTTTTTCTTTCGACTCCTGAACAAGGCAATTCAGGTGCCAATATTTCACGTCTCAAGATCATGGGCATACAAAGAAACAACTGCAGTGCCCCCCACTCCTTCCAGCTACAGCTGAGCATGGGCCCAAGTCAGTCTCAGTAGCAGCAATTTTGTACTTCCATTTCTGAAGAAAATTACTAAAACATTTTTCTGAGCCACCATAAGAAACCTGCTGCAGGTGCAGGGTGGAAAGACAGAACTATTACAACACAGGAACTGGCTGTGAGTGTCTGACACCACTAAGATAATAAATGATAATCAAACTATAATTCAGATCCACTGGCTCCCTTTAAGGAGTCTGATTAATCTCCACTGTGCCTTGGTGCAAGAACAACAGTCAGAAATCAGAATATCTGATCTTGTTCTGGAAATGTGCTTGCTTGTGAGTGCCAAACAACTCCAGTTTGGCCAGAACTTGGGCTCTGTGAATGGTGAGCGGTTTCAGAGTGGAACACAGACCCTGGCAAGGCTGCAGTACTGCAAGGGATTCACTTAAGAGTTGGAATGTCTTTGCTGCAACACAGCTCTCCTTTTGCAAAGCCAATACCAAATTATCAACAATTTTTTTACAAATATAAAAGAAGGACTCATTAAACAAATACAGATCACTGGAAAAGGATAGATTTTTTGTCCAGTACAGAAGCAATAAGTTAAAAAGAGTTGCTCTTTTTAGTCTAGTGATGAAGATTTTGCTTACGGAGCCCTGGGCATATGAAAATAAATCCATAGCTGCAGTGTAGGTTTAGTGCCAACACATCAGTAATCACAAAGAAAGTGGATTTAAATTACCCATTTTCCCCCTGGAGTTTATTCTCCAGCATAATTTGGAAACAGATCAGCACAACTTAAATTAACTGTATCAGTAAGGACCTTAATGGAATTTCACAGGCTCCACCAGAGCACACACTCCAGAGAGAAGATCTGAGCTGGACTCTTGCTTTCTCCTTCCCACCTCTGTGATGTGAAGCCCAGCAGAGGCTGGGGATGACAGCAGCAGCTGGGCTGCTTTTATTTCAATGTGCCAGCTGGGGAATCCCTATGGAACTCGTCAGGGCAGCTCTGAGGCTGCACTGTCACCAAAGCACCCTGAACTAGTCAGTACAGTCGACTACAGCAACTGCATTATGCTGTGGAATGTTTTCCTCTTTTATTTTTTTTTTTTTCTGAATCTGGTTATCAATGAGGTCAACTAAGAATACAGCACTTCTGAACATTAATGACCATAGCTCAGTGAGGTAGACACCACGTCTTGAAAGAAAATTGGACATTCATTTAAGTGATGGAGACAGGTTTGTAAAGAAACATGAAGAAGAGGGGAGCATTCCTTTTTTATTATGTGAACTCCCACATGCGATGTCATGAGGAATTTGAGTGGGAATTTATTTACAAAACTGGGACTTACTGTCATTACACTGTGCTGAAGCAGGGGAAAAAATTACCATGCTGTAAGTCAAATGTCACAGTAGAATTTAATATGCTGGAATTCTTGGAAAGTGTTCTAATGCTTTCAGCTCAAAAGAAGCACATACTGCTTTTTATAGCAAGGAATTTTAATTATTATTAGTTTTTGGCAATCCCCAGTCTGCTGGCATTTTCTAAGCCACAGAGATTAAAACCTAAAGAGAAACAGAAGGTGGTAGGAAAGGGAAGAATGCCTAATTGAAGTACTCAACATCTACTTACCCATGACATATTAATACAGATATGTGAGCAGGAGTGCAAGATCAAGACATTATTCCTACCTTCCCCCCAAATGTGCCATTATTAACCAACTGAATTCTCGTAACAACCAAAATAGGTCAGAGAGAAGAGGGTAAGTGACTGTATCACGTAAGGAATGGCAGTATAGTAGCTGGACTGAGCAAAGAGGAGCAAAACAGTTTGCCAGGAGAACAGAAAGGAATTCTGGAAAGGTTGTGTCTTCAACCAAATCACAGTGCTGGGATCCATGGCACTCACATGCTATTCTCAGTGGATTTCTGGGTAAACAAGTTCCTGCCCTGCAGTGCTTTCAGCAGGAAGACATGCTGACACAACCAGGTTTCCACAGTCTCCATCTCCCTTCCTCCCCTTTTAACATTTCTATCCATACTTTATCTTACAAGGCAAACACAGCCTCCATTCACCAGGTCCATCGTGTCCTCTGCATCTTCCCTGGACACGTCACTGTGGCTGCCACAGCCAGGAATGAAGGACATCAGGCTCAGACAGGACAATCCCACAGCTTCCCACTCCTTTGCTCCACACCCTGCACTCCTCCACTGAGATGCTGAATGCACTGCAGAGCCTCCTGCCTACTCATGAGCCCTTTTCTCACGCTGCCCCAGACTCCAGCCTGTACCTTCTGGCTTCAGACTGTTGACTGTTGACTAACTCTTTCTCAGATTTGAGGCTGTGACTCAGGTTTGCTGCTAGTGGCAAGAGCACACTCACATTGTGATGAACACCTGGAGGGAATACTTTGGACACTGTAATTTTGACCATGGCAGCAAAGGAATGATTGCAGTACCAGCTCAGGGCAGCTTGCTCACTGTGTGCACGCAGCACTGACTTGGAGCAGAGCTGTGTATGGAGAGGTGAAGCAACTCCACCACACGGCTCCATGCCTGTGTCTGATGATTTGTTCACTCTGACTTGAGAGACAGTTTCCTCAGTGATGCCATTGACCAGAAGCCTTTTTTTATTGGGGGATCAAGAAAAAGAATTTTGGGAAAGTTCCTGTGATGCAACACTGAGAGTGGTGCTTCTATCCCAAGCAAATCCTGAGCAACGAATTGTCCCTCTGAACATTCAGGGAAAATACTCTGAAGACCTCTTCAGCACCAGACTGATGGGATGCCCTATGCTCTCTTCTCACTCCAAAATGCACTTCAAAAATGAAGACAAAGAAGGACACAACACTAGCAGCTAATTAGCACTTCTTATTCTACTTGCTATTGCTGATTCCAGATGAAGTAAAAAGAGGTAGCACTTTCCTACTGGGTGATCAGCTTCACAGAATCCCCTGTACTTTGGCATTTAATGAACTGTGGCAATGCAGTACTGTCTGTAACAAAAGGATTTGCTCAGTACAGAGTACTCTCTGCACCACCTCTGCTTCCACCTTTACACTTTTCACAGTTTCCCTAAGAGGAAAAACATTTGCATGAAACAAATACCAAAAATGTCACAGTATAAAAATATCCTTTAGGATTCATAGTATGCTATAAGCTATAATGCTCTATGCTATATTAATAATAAAGCATTACACAACTTGTAAAACTGATACATTCATAGATTTGCATCATGTAAGTTTTATATAAAATTAAAACTTTGATTTGTCATGGAAGCTTCTTCAATGATTAACATTTATCAACATCCAACAGTCAAAAGCTATCAGATGTCAGTGTTGTCCTCGTTAATCCTTTTCCCCTAGGAAATGTCTTAAGGATCTGTAGGCTGCTATACTAAGCTCCCCTTCAGCACACAAAATTCATCCAGATATCTGCAATGACAAAGTTCATACCAGATAATTTTTGTTATTCTGGGAGGGACTGAACTTTTTGCCACTGAAAGAGATTGCTTTGTAGTTAACACTCAAACAAGCACTCATAACCTCTTATCAGTATTTCCCTGGGCCTTCTCCTACTTTCACAAGTCTCCCTGTAAACTGAATGCTTGAAATTTTGTTATGCAACTTGAATTTTCACTGACTGATTAGGATAGATGATGAGAGAAACACTGTTCTTGCACATCATTGTTTCTGCCACTTATTTTGCCATACTGCCATCACAGTACTTAAAATCTTCTGTGGAAAGGCTGAAGAAACTGCCTTCTGGACACAGAACAGCATCTCATTTACTCAGGAACAGTAAAATTCCCTCCAATGTGCTCTCTAAAGCAGTCTTGAAACCCAAGATGGTAACATATGGTCAGTTGGGAATCACCTTGCCCTTCTCCAGTCTCAGCAGGCTAGGGCTATGTAAAAATCTACATCTACTGAAAGTCATTAAACTTTAATACCAAGGAAAACTTGTTCGGGTGTTCTCAGCCTTAAATTTTCTATTTGTCACCTGCTACTCCTAGACAGATGAACTCACAGATGGGAGAGACTGCAGATCAGAAATTATAAACCTTGCAAGCACTGACATACAGAAATAGCATTGCAGAAATTCATTGTTGCCATTTCTCCCATTCCTGGGGAAAATGGAGACCATAATATCGATATTTATTGACTTTTTTTACTTTGCAAGCACTTCGACATCTGAAGAGGCAGCCATTGCACCCAGGAGCAGGAGCAAACCCACTTGGCTGCAGGAGAAAACAAGTGAGCCATCGGTAGCTTGAACTGAAGAAATGCCGAAGCGGGGAACCAAATTCAAGAGCTACTACAGGTGTGGGAACTGCATGAGCTGATGTTCTTGAAATGATGGAGAACTGAAAACAGAGTTTCTCCAGATCACACACACTGTTGAGCATCAGCAAGTCCCGCAGATTCCGTGACCCATCAGCATCTGCACAGGCCGTGGTTACTCCACAGGCACTGCCCAGAGCACGGCCCTGGCCTGGCAGCTCTGAGCAGCACACAGGGATGCGCAGAGCCAACAGCTCCCTCCTGCCCAGGAATGCTGCCAGCCCTGCCTGCTCCTCCCAGCTCCCCACCAGCACCACCTCCAGCCACTCAGGACCAAACGTGTTCTGTGATCCCCAGGAGAAGGAGAATTTTAGCAAGTGCAGAAGGCACACGAGCACCTGGCACGTGATCTGCACAAAACACTGTGCCAAAATACTGCAAGAAGAGGTAGGAGAGGAAGAAAAACAAAAAGAGCAGCTACTACTCCATTTAAGATGACTGATTAAAGAAAAAAAAAAACGACAGGTTGTTTTTACTTCCTTCTTGGCAGTAGCTAGTCTCATTTCACTACCTCTAATTTCTCCTCAGGTCTATCTGCAAGTTTAATAAAGGTCTTTGTGCATGCTCAGGACTTGTTCACTTAATTGAGTGAAACTAGAAGGCACAGTTGTGCCAGAAGGTTTTATTAGGATATTAGAGAATAATCAGCAATCTTTTCCCAACCTACCCCCAATTAGATTGCACAAAGATTCAGCTGATGTTTTATTTAAATGCAGGCTTACTACACTGTCCACTGCAGTCCTTAAAATCAGTCAGACATGAAAAACTTTCCAAGTATAGGGTCTCCCCACTCAAGGAAATAAAGGAAAGCAGTTACAAAACCTGTTAACATTGGTATTACCCCTACAATATACTCCATGAAATTCCAGTCCACAAAGCCATCCTAAAAAAACAACCTCTCCCAGTGAGTCCCTGTCACATTTATAAAGAGCAGGAAAATATAATACTCCTTGCAAAATGTGATGCTGTGCCTGTGTTACACGTTGGGGTATTTTTGATTTGTGTAAACTCACTAAGAAATCCACTTGTCTTTCCAGTCCATCCCTGTTTTCCAGTATGCTGATAACACGCCCTGATCCTTCAGTCACTGGTACACTACTGGCAACGTTGCTTCCAAATTGTTTTGAAGGTAGAGCTTTCTCCTTCAGCCTTCTAAAAATGGACTTTACCCCCCACTTAGCAGCTGAATAATTACTGGCTCCATGTTGTCTGGGGGCTGGCTTCAAGAGCAAGAAAAATTTGGCAAGATGCTCTACTGTCAGTTTAGGCTTTCTTCACACTTCCTCCCTTGAATCAACATATTCCTAAAAGTTTTCCCCTTTCTTTTCCATTCTTTATTATACTTGCTAGTCATCCTCTGCTTGTGTTATGCTCCCTTATTCTGAACTTCTCAACCCAGCTACCATTAACTATTTTTAGGACTTGTTGTGTTTACATCCTCTCTTAAGATCACTTAAGCAGAACAAAGGGCAATTTCAAGCAATGAACTGAACTCTGAGGATGAGAAGCAGGGTGGAGCAGGCCCACGCTGTTTTAGGAAAGGCAGTTTGGAAACTGGGAACAGAAAGCTCAGTTCCTAAATGAATTGAGCCTGCAGGAGGGCGTCTGATAACAGTGGCATCTTGCTCACTCTGCTCTGAACAGGCTGGCTGTGCAGTCCCTCCAGACCAAATGCCTGCTCCAACAGAGCAGAGCAGCAAACAGCTTCTAGCTTTAACAGCTGGTAATGCAATACACAAACCTCTCCACCACACTTTCCCTAACAGGCTCCCACTTCACTAGAGGCTGCAGTTTTTAATTCCTCGCACCAGAGCTAAGGGAAAACCAGGTGACCTTGGCAGCAGCTCAGCATCCCACCCATAAGAAGTTCAAGAACAGCTGCAGAACAGTGTTCAGACACAGACCAACAAAAAAATTTCTGATGCAGATTTGTAAGACTGGAAATGTAGTTAAACCATGTGTGAACGTTATTCTGCACTATCAGACTTCAAGAACAGTCCACAGAGTCAAGTAATCATCAAATCTATGCCATCAATCACCTTTGCCATGCAGAATTTTGCTTTACTTTTCTCACCAGACGTTTCTGGAGAAGCTTTTGCTCTTAATATCTGTACTCAAAATAATTCATTTTGCATACGGTTTGCCTTCATGATGACCATTTTTTTACACTGAACTTCAAAGACACCCACCTGGTCAGGATTGATGGTTTGTGTACAGGCCTGGCACAAATCTCTATCTGAAAGCAGTAAAACTTTTTCATTCTGCTGATGTGTTTTCAACCTGTCCTCTGCCTGCCAAAATATAACCCTTGAAAGCAGACTCCATATGACTTGCCCCTCAACTATAGATCCTGTCAACTTGCATTATCCATGATAACAGTAATATTTAAGAAACACCCTCTAGCAAAATGCTTACACTGTTTTTCTGGCTTGAGCCAAATAAATAGCAGATATCAACAGTACCTCAAACATATTTTAATACTGATAAACAGCTCAAAGTGCAATTTTGTTTTTCTAATTCCTTAAACCTATGAATAGTTTACATCACGTTCTTTACTTTCAACCAAAACCTGTATTTTTAATATTAAAATGATTTTATGCTTAGTAGCAGCCATTTGTAGGAAGAAAAGTAAAGGAAATCAGAAAAGGTAAACAGTACTGAAGGGCCATTTCTTCTGCCATCGAAGTATAGTTAACCGTTTTTTATTTCATCTTAAAATGCACTTTTGACAGCCTCTAGTAAGTGTCAGTTTACTGCAGAAAATCTGCACACAAATCTTTGTAACTTACATTTTAAAGTCATCCATGTGTTTTAATGACAAAGACAACAGAACTGCAACCTGGAAAGACACTGGAAACACACAATGTTAATTGATTATCACGCCAAACTGATCTTTCCAGATGAAGTAAAAGCATGATCTGACAAATGTATGTAGCTCCTGATTACTAACAGCCTCCAGTGAAATGATGACAACATGACTACATTGCTTCCTTTTACAAGCTCATTTACAATACGCTTTGTGATGATATTTAAACAGTAGCTAATGCCAAATGGGCAATGCTGATTACATTAGCAGTCTTCTTCTTCAAAATAAGGAAGTGTAGGTCCACCACTTTCCTAGGTTTCCTAGGAAAACAAACTTGTTTTATCATCTTGTCTACCTGCTATTTCTACCTAACAGTAGACTGAAACCCTGACAAATATGGAAGACAATTATGTGAATTATGTACAGTTTAGAGGCCATCACTATGGGGAAAGATATGGCAGTAAGAGGTGTAGGGCATTCAGGCATGAACTCACAGCAAATGGCAGATCAGTATTTCTGCTGCTCAAGGAGAAGCTTTTTCCCAGCTGTCAAACTTTGGAGAACATTTTGGCTTTATTCACTCTGCCAGGGTGAATAAAAAACAATGGTCTTTTTCATCTCTTTTCCAAAACTGTGACAAACTGAAGTGCAAACCTACACACACAGAGGAACGCAAACAAAACTAAATACCAGCAGAATTCTCCTGTGCAGGAAGCCTACCACAGGTTTCATTAGTGCTGCAAAGGATATAATCTAGTGCTAAAGGAAAACAAAAGAGATTTAGAATAAGAATTGCTATTTTTACCACTATCAGTGAAAAATTTCTTTATCTGCATAGAGATAATGTGGAATCAATTTTGCATGGTGTCAAATGATAAAAAACCCCACAGATCCTCAGCAGAAGTCTGCCATCTCTGCCTTGAAGTTTAAAAGTAAAATCCAGCTTCACATGGGAGCACTCATGCTTTGGAAAGTCTACTGTAGGTTTGTTTGTATGCTGCCAAAATGGGCCCCCAAATGCAACATGTTCCAGCTAAAGCAAAAACCATTTCTGCCTCAGCCTGTGCACAGGGCCCTGGTAACAGGAGCTGAGCACTTGTGACCCACACCCTCAAAAACCACCAGCCAGAAGGTGCAGCACACAGCCACTATAAACACAGTGTTTCGTATCATCTGGCTCACTTGCCTCCCATACTTTGCAAATTTTATTGCAAATAAGAAACAGCAGAATGAAATATATTCGAATATACACTAGAAAGTATACAGTTTGTGTTATTAGAGGCTCCAAAGATACATAAAACATCTTGCATTCATAGTCTTGACATGAAAAGGCTGAAACATGGTATTTTCGTCCGAAACTCTGCTAACAACAACACATAGTTGCTGCAGTTTAAAAATATCCCTTCAACATTCTCTTTTGAAAAACTATAAATAGCCTGTAAAAAAAAAAAGTGACTTTAATACTCTGTTCTCTGAACAAATAGCAGAGTAATTCAACATTAGGTGTGGCCTTAAGGTCACAAATTTCAAAGACTATTAGGAAAACAGAAAATTGAGGACAAAACCTTGCATGAAACACAGAGAAGGAAGGAAAGAGCAAATATCCTCTTGCTAATAAATTGCTACCATCAGCAGACAGTGCATAAATCAGCACTGCTCAACTGTGAAGATTTCTGGATTATGTATCAGAGTTTTTAACAATTTGCTTACATAGCTCAGCCAGTACAGAGTTAAGAAAGAAGCCTCTTGTCAAATAATTCCGCTGGACCTGTTCCTGCTGCTACTGATGCCAATAGGAGTGTTGCCCTAGAATTCAGGAAGAGCAGGACAGGATCCAAAGTTGTGGTGTGATCAGTTTTACTGTTTATATTAGTGCTGTAACTATCATCTCCAACTGGAGATGATGCTACCAATGGTAATGAGACTTATCAACACCAATTCCATTTGCAGCCTGGCCTTCATCCAAGACATCTACAGCAGTGAAGTAAATTACATTCAGGCAAATTAAAGAATCCATCCACTAATCAGATTTTAACTTCTATTGTCATCAAAAAGTTTCCTTCAATGCAACTTTTATTCTAACACAGTTCTAAAAATTACCTCACTAAAGTAATCTTTTGAAAATCTTATCTACAGATACATGCACGGAAATTCCTCTTGAAAATGTTAACTGCCTTCTGGTTCCAGACTGCCACATAGGTTTAGAAGAAAGCTGCTTCTAAATTAGCTCACAGTAATCTTCACTGTGACTTGATGGTGACAAAGCATATTAAACAGGTTTTGACAGGAGGTAATGTTATATCACCATTTTACAGTTCCCCCTAGTAAACTTTACCGGAGAATCAGTTACAGAATGGCTGGGGTTGGAAGGCACCTCTGGAGATCATCCAGTCCAACCTCCCTGCTATGGCAGTCTCAACTAGAACAGGTTGCACAGGATCAGTTCCAGGTGTGTTTTAAGTATCTCCAGAGAAGGCAACTCCACAATTTCTCTGGGCAGCCTGTTCCAGTGCTCGGCCATCCTCAGAGTAAAGGAATTTTTCCTCATGTTCAGATGGACCTTGTGTTACAGTTTGTGCCTGTTGCCCCTTGTCCTCTTGCTGGGTTACCACTGAGAGGAGTCTGCCCAGTCTTGTGACACCTTCCCTTCACACATTCGCATGCACACATGGGGTCCCCTCTCAGTTGTCTCTTCTCAGGGCTGAACAGGCTCAGCTCCCTCAGCATTTCCTCCTAAGAGAGATGCTCCAGTCCCTTCATCACCTTTGTGCCCTCCATTGGACCCCACCAGGTGCTCCACGTCTCAGTGTCCTGAGGAGCCCAGAACTGGGCACAGCACTCCAGAGTGGCCTCACCAGGGCTGAGGAGAGGAGCAGGGTCACCTCCCTTACCTGCTGGCACTGCTCTTCCTCATAAACCCCAGGATCCCATCGGCACTGACCCCTGGGGACACTGCTGGCCTCCAACCGGACTCTGTCCTGTTCATCCCAACCCCTGAGCTCTGCCCAATCCCCCTCACTGCCCACTCAGCTAACCCACACTACCTGAGCTAGAAGTATGTCATGGAAGAGAGCTCCAAATGCCTAGCTGAAGTCAAGGCAGACAACACCCACTGCTCTCTCCTCATCTACACAGCCAGTCAAGCCATCACAGAAAGCCATGAGATTAGACAAACATGATTTCCCCTCGGTGAATGTATATGGAATACTCCTCATAACCCCTTTTGCTTCCACATGCTTAGAGATGACATCCAGGTTGTGTTTTTATCACCTTTCCAGGGACAGAGGTGAGGCTGACTGGCCTGTAGTTTTTTGGGTCCTCCTTCCTGCCCTTAACTGAAGACTGGAATGACACTCACTTTCCTCCAGCCCTCAGGCTCTCCTGGTCTCCATGACAAGATGATGTGGAATGACATAGCAATAACATTTGCTGGCTCCCTCAGAACTCATTAGTGCATCCCATCAGAGCCCATGGATCTGTGGGTGTCAGGTTTGCCTAAATGATCTCTAACCCAACCTTTCTACACCAAAGTTAAGTCCTCCTTTCTCCAGACTTTCTCTCTTGCCTCCAGCGTCTGTGATTCCTAAGGAGTGGCCTTAGCAGTACAGACTTCCCTGGCTGGCCAGGCCAATTCCTGACAGACCACGCTCTCTAACAAAATGACATACAGTTTCCAGAGCCAAGCTATGTTTTTATGCTGCACACTAAACCATGTTTTGAACTGTATGCAAACATTTAGCTAAACTGTCATTTAATTGTGGACTCAAACTCACAGGGATCATGCAAGTCACTTTTGGAAGGAGCAGTGTTCTAATCAGCAACTGGCCTTGTGCCCTTTGCGTCCAACAGAGACACAGCGGCTCAGGGCAGTGTGGCGCTCTGGGGATCTGGGCAGACTCAACAAGACCAAGGCATTTCTGCACGTGGGTGTGGGATGGATCTGACCCTTGAACTTCTGCCCAAACACCACACCCTGACCTCCATGCAAAACTCTTTTTTGGCTGGCTTTAAGGAACACCGGGACAGGCATCTTTGTATGCTTTGATGTGCATAAATCTTTGCTTGCCGCAGAATATCAGTTTGCAGTAATGAAACACACACTTTGCCTCACCCAGAAAGTGAAGAGTTATTTTTGATTGTGTTAAAAAATCACAAGTATAACTAAGTTAGATGCTTTATAGGACTCCTACTCACCTCCTCAGCACCACATGCATCTTTCTCTTTATTTCATTTCTTGGCAGACCATCCTCTCCAGCTAAGAGGACATACTGTGTCTAAAACAAAACTGTCTTTGTACACCACATAACAAACTAACTTCTGAATTTGTATGAAAGTCACAGAGTTGACAGCTTAGGAGTTTAAATGATGGATTTTTATACCATTACGTAATTATTGCCACAAAACGAAACGTTAATTCTGGGTAGAATTCTCAGGAACATTAAATCAGTTAACACGTGTATACACCGAAAGCCCTGAGGATATACAATGTTAAAGAACATCATAATCAGTTCAGTTCCAACTCCACCCCTTTGGCATTAATTGGGAAGGAAGGTGAGATCTTTCAGAGTAAGTACACTGGGGATTCCCTACTGATTGAGAAACACTGAGGTGATGGAAAAATGACATATTTGGCACCACGCCACCACACCACGGCTTAGCCAATACAGAAAGCAGCAGCCACGGGATGCAATACAGGTTCCAGCACTGTGTTCGACTCTCCTTCACTACTGATGCACAAGCAAGCCTCCAGTTTGTAGTTTTTGCTTTCATTTTCTCTTGATTTCCCTGTTCTTCATGCTCTCTATTCAGTTTGGGAATAAATATTGTTTCGTGGTGATAATATAACTGTGTCTTAGAGACTATGCAGCCTAAAGACAAAAGGTATAAAAGGCTTACAAATATATAAATTAAGCACTCTGCTTTCTAGGTGGTGCTTTAGCTGTTTTTCCTGATAAAAAAATTTAATAGGAAACATTACCAAAATAAATTATTGTTTAAGAAACAGTAAATTCTCCCACCCAGTCACTTTCTGCAACAAATTAGAAGCTTTCAGATGAAGAGGATTTGTTTGCAAACAGTTCTTAAGACAAATCCTTAACCTGCCGAAGAGCCCGTTTATCTCTGTTTACTCCCCTGCCTGTCAGGGGGAACTGTGGTCTGCTGGTATCAAACATACACAAAACACTTTCTCAGCACTTCTTAACAGCTGATTTCATCTTCCCTTTTCCCAAAGCCTGCTCTTTCCAAGGCTGTCTGTGCATAGGAAACGTCCCATTCTCAGGGCAGTCAGTTTTTGTGTGTAATTACGCTAAAAGCTAATCTGTGATATTGGTGTTGATTATTAAATGTGACAAATGTTTGGAGGATCCTGATCCAAGGTTCCAGAAGTAAGTTCAAAATAGCCTGTTACAATATCTTCCTGCACAGATACTAAGTGACTTTTACCTTGCACTAAATCTGTCTGATGTCAAGCCATACCTCTTTTTGAGCATCTTCAGTTTCCACTTGGTATCTCTAGGCTAAATAAATTTTTAATACCAGTATTGAAGGAAGTCAGCATTACTTTTTACTAGGAACCTCAGAAACTTCCGTGAAAGGTACAGGCTGCTAATATGGTTTCAAAGGCTGGCATGGGAGAAGTTCTCCAGGGACTGCTGGTGAGTGACAGCTTCATGTGGGATTATATAAGCTTCAAAAACTAACTACAGTGCTGCCTGCAGAATCTATCTTCTGAGAAGAACCAGAGTGCTTCAGCTCTCTTCAGTTTCATATTATTTTCCTTTTTATGTTCTACTGCCAACAAAACAGCATTTTTGCACTAGATAGTAATTATCATACAATGTTGGTTTCATTGCCCTTAGTAAGAATTTTACATTAATACAACAGTTTGTATCTCACAAGCACTTGAAAAATGGTAAGACGTGAAATTACAGTGTTTGTGAAAATATATTTACTAAAGCCAATGACAAACCCCTCTAAAGACACTGAGAAGCCCAATAAATGGAAGAGTCTGAAACAGGCTAACAGTTTCTTATATGATGAAAATGTTCCCTTCCTCTAGGACTTGCTTAATTCCAAGTGTCATGATTTAACAAAGGAGAAATGTGTGAGACTTGCAGTCACACTGCATAAAATAAATTTACATAAGTTGGAACTCTCTCTTTAGTAATCAAGCACTCTTAATTCCATGAGGTTGGACTGAATCCTCACTGATCATTAGCACTTCCCATGCAGATACGAAAATAGCTCCATATGCCTGGATAAACTTGCAAAAATGCCTGAGGAGTCACTGCAGGAGTTATCTGAGCAAGCTTCAGAGCAATGTTACACAGACCTATGTACAGTGTTAATATTGAACATCTTCACTTGCTTGACTTCCAGCAGCTCCATGGTCCAACAGGAAAGAATACAAAAATTTACAAAGTTGTATGACGTTACAAACCTTAAATTCTTTTGTGATGCTATAAAGAAACCTGCTTCAGCCTTTGGGACTTGGGAGTCATCAGTAATGTAAGAAATGTAATCAGTAATATAAATAATGTAAGAAAACTGTGATGGGTGAGATGTTACTGTATAATAACATCAGAACATGGAAATATCCTTTAACTGAGGTGTGCTTAACCAGAATAGCTAGGCATTAATTAGGCATTAATGCCATACATTAAGGCCATTTAACATGAATTGCCAAAAGAACAGCGGAAGCCCCAGTGCAAATATTCTGTTAATATCCAAAAGACTTGGAGGTTCCTACAATCTGTCTGATTTTGCCAGGTGGAAAGTATTAACCAAAAGAGAAGCAGAAAACCCCTCTGGTTGGAGAGAAAATGACAGTGCCATTTCTCAAGGGCTGCTTGACAAGAGAGAAACTCTGCAGAGGAATCTGAAGAAGTTGGACTTACCACACTAGTATGTACTGAAATAGTATTTTCTCTTCTACAGACTGATATCCAGAGCCTCCTCCCCTGTGCTTTTCATCATATAAATGAAAAAGCAAGTCCATTTTGTCCCCATGCACACACATGTAAATTCCTACGTGTAGCATGCAAAACACAACACATTTTACAATTACCATCTTATTCTGCCATCGAAGGGGAGCACCACCACTGCAGCTACCCAAATACATCTGCCCCTCATGGGACACTTGAACCAATAAAGCTATTTGCATTTATACTACTGAAACATCTAATAACATAGTGGGAATCAAGCTTGCCTCAAACAGCCTACTACTTAAATAAGAAAGAAAAAAAAAATAGAGATTTCAAACCATTTGGACAAGTGGTAGAGAAGATGAAACTAAACAAATTACAAAAATGGGTTATTTACTCCTAATGCCTTCACCAAGGTTCTATATCCTCATATGAAAATGATCTTCCTCTAGAGCCCTGATACCATATAGTAAAGACAGAGTTAGCTTTCAACAAAGCTATTTTGTCTTAAACAGGGCCGCTGCTTGGCTTGAAGCTATGCTACTGAATGGTCTTTAAATACAGAAGGAGTTGCATGCCCTAACTAGAAATAGAAGCATAAGAAATCTAATGAAAGGGTGAAGTATTCATCAGGGAAATGTGGAAAAGCTATCATAGCAGTTTCTTTAAATGGCTTTGTGAATTTTATTCTTAAAGATCAATGAAATTATTACTTAGTAAACTTAACAATGGGTATAAAAACAGCCAGTAGAGAAATCAGAAACCCTCTCTTTATAAAAAATAATTTTACAAGGTTTTTTTTTTCAGTAGTAATGACTTTCAACGCCTTATAATTTCTCCTGCTTTCCTTCTCATTGGTGATCTTTAGCAGTAACTGCAGCAGAGTTGCCCCTAAATCATACTGCTATGAACTGATGGAGATCCTGAGGTGCTAGCAAGGCCTACACATGATGCATTCAAAATTCTTCAATTCAATGCCACTGTGGCAAGGTAAAAGGCAGCAATGTGCTAAAAAGATCACTCTATTGACAACCTACAACTTGGGAATTAATTAATTACAGTTGTAAAAATCCTCGCGTTTTGCAGCTTCATGGATCTGGCCATTAAAGCAAAGTGCTATTTTCACCTGGAGTAAGCAGGAAAAGAATAAGAATGTGGTGAAACTGAAGAGTCAGAGGAGTATCACCCTACTAACAAAAAAAGACCGCTGCCATTATGCTGTATAGCCCAGCTCAACATCTTCACTACAATAGTGTATCTAACTTTAGAGAAGCCAAAGAGGATGAATGATTTCTGAAGCGTGGGATCGTTGACTTTGCTAACAGGAAAATACACAACTTCATGGTTTGGCGTTTTTCAGTTCAAACACCAAGAGGAACATGGTTAAAAGAAAGGGAGTTAAAAAGCTGAAAAAGATGAAGTCTCTGGTAAACTCAACTTAATCACAGGGTGAGTTTAGGGGCATTCCCTCTAATTTGATCTTTCATTTCTCTCAGATAAACAAGCCTAATTACTTCTCTCCTTCAGGATAAACTGAGGGAATTATGGTACTTAATTTAAAGCTACTGCTTCATCTTAATAGTCCCTTGGTATGAAGAGACTTCAAAATTGTTAATATCTAGACTGCCAGTAAGCCAAAGGCTTCCTCAGACTCTTAACAGCAGCAATCATTGATTCTCTTGTCATATTTCAAAAGCCAAACCAGAGATGACTAGTTTAAATTTAAGACTCCCAGTGGAATAACCTCTTTCATCTACACTATGATCTGAGTAGCTCTGCTATTATAAGCTCCTCAAAGTAGTCTTTGTAAAGCGAGAATGCTTTATGAATGTCAGGTTGAAATGAACTCTGAATCCATAGATTTTTGTTTGTTTGGATTTTTGGGGCCGTTTTGTTTGCTTGTTTGGGTTTTTTGCTTTGTTGTTGCTGTTGTTATTCAGGGGTTTTTCTGTTCAATTAAAAGTATTATAAAGCATTTTTCAAAAAATACAAAGTATCGTATTTATTTCCTATGCATTTAAACATATGTGTAGCAAGTATGTGACTGACAACTACAGAGTGTCATAACACTGTATAAAAAATGTGCAATTCACTCTCAGTAAAGGAATGGTAAAAAATTTGCCTTTACTTCCACATCCTTCACTTACATGAAAGCTTCCTCAATCTATCAATCAGATCTTTTTAAACACTGAAACAGCATCTCTCCCCCTGATATGGATAAAATGCAAGCCCCTATTAAGGTTCATTATGTTTTCACATCAGCATTTTTGCGCCTCCTTCATTCTTGAAAAGAAAGCCCTGCAATAAAACTGTTCTTAACTTCTTTGCCTACAAAAACTTGGCAGGCATTAGACAGATGTGTTGAGAGCCTTCCCCACAGACTGCCCAACACTGTGTCCTTGTTCCTCTGTGCTGCCCCTTCTGTACCATCATTTGCCTCTGTCGTTTCCCTAAGTTGTAGGATCCTGAGGAGAAACCACAGTATCATTCCCTATCTGTGGAGTCCTGCACAGTAATCTAATTTAGACATTTAGACACAGTAATCTAATTTAAATAACAGCATCATCAAAATCCTACTGCTTCTTCCAGATACTTAGAATTAAAGTATAGTCTTTCCTTCAATTCTGCTCTATTACTGGGGATTTTATTGCAACAGTTTACTGTATAAATACTGTAAAGAAATTAATTTAACAGCATGTGCTACAATTACAGCCAAGCTGCAGGAAAGGATTCTCTATTCTGCTTGCTCTGAAGTCTGGATGAATGATCTTGCAGAGTTGTAAAAGCTCCCCATCTTAACCTTGACCTTGGCTGGCCGGCCAGCTCACTGCAAAGTTAATTAGGGTACGTGTACATAAAGGACATCCTTTCCTAGGTGCACAATAATGAGCTCAGCAAAATAAAGAAAACAACTCTGCTGCAAACACTCGGAAGTCAGGTTCCACATGCTCAGAGATCAGGCAGGTCAAAGCCAATTTGTTATGACTCTCATTTGGAAATGACTCTTTACAGGTGATATTCCAGTTTGTGATTTAAGTGTTGTTCAAATAAGAGAATGCATAATCCTCTCAAACCAAATTATCAACAAATCCTCAAAGTCTTGCTTAGCCTTTCCAAAAAAAAAAATTTAAGCAACAAAATTTATGAAATACTTCAGCCCAAATGGATGGGTTTTGGAAGTAATATAAAGATCTATCTAATGCAGCTTTAACCGGGCTCACAGTAACCTGCACACATAAACACTTTTATCTGCATCTAAGCAATGATAAATGAGGCATATTTTATCAAATTTTAAAAGTCAGAAATTAAAGAATATTGTTAGAACTTTTTAAACACTATGTCCCCACTGTATTGTTCATAGACTTGTCAGAACTTAAATGGTTTATAATTGAATAAATACCTTTAAACCTGATTTTGAACTAAATTCTATAATTGGTGTAAGTCATGAAACCATTCATTTTCCTTGCCCATATAATGAGGAATTCGAAGTCCCTAAGCAAATGCCAGATAATTTTAATATGTATTGAAAACATACTAAGGTTACACCAGTGCTTGCGTGCCCTTTCTATTTGTAGTTAAGTATAAAAGGGTCATATGCACAATCTGAAAAAGCAGCAGTGTTGATAAATCCCTAGTTGTGTGTACCAGAAGAATAGCTCTTGGTCTGGTTTGGCATTTAAAGTCTGACTCCTTTTCACACGCCCCAAACCCCACACGCATTCTACTGCTAATACTCAACACAATAGGACTAATACCAGCCGATTAGAACATGCTTCAGTAGCATAATTGTCCAAAGGGAATGAATATCCTATAAGTTAAATGATGACACTAGGTTATATGAAATCCCTATTAGCTCAGCAGAAAAGAAGAAAGGCTTTAGAGATATGAAACTGTCAAAGCAGACCATTCATAAAGGGGTATGGTTTCCTCTTTGCTTTTCAATCTCATTTTCAAAACAGATTCTTAAACTAGCATTTGCAAATACATGTGTTTCTGTACACAAAAAGGCTAATTGCATACCCAAGTGCTTGCCACCTGATAATGCAGCAAATGCATGCCAGTCTCACAACCACCAGGAATTAGGTTCCTGTTTTCAGCCTTCTGGCCATTTAGTCCTCAGAGGTTAAATTGGTGACAATGTTATGCTACTATATTTAAATGGCTTTTCAACAGAGACCAAAGTTATTTTTCACACAATCAAGTGAAACTTTGTAAGATAATAATTTGAGGTTAATGGAAACTTTGTCTAGGCACTGCTGTTTTATAATAATGCTTGCTGTTTGCCCGGTCTACAATTTACAAAGTCTATTTCTGTATTATGAGAAGCTCTCCTGACATTTTCAATCTCCTGTTCTTTGTAAGAAATTGCTTCTGAATCTGAGAAACTCTTTGGATCAGATTGTGCCTGTAGGTCCAGAGGCAGGAGAGCACTGGCTGAATGAACAGTGCTCTGTCATCTCCTTGGTCCCTCTGCAGTTCTGCAGCCCGGGGGGTGAACTGAAACTGCAGCAGGTGGATGGAAAAGCCATTCAACATGTACTTCACAGCCCTGTGGAAGTCACCTGGAACTTACAGTGTTACTTTATGACTGTACTACCTGGTCCAACTCGCTTTACAACAGGTACTAGGGAAGGAGTGAAACTCTTCTTCCACCAAGACTTGTTGTAGAGCTGAATTTATAGCTTTTTTTTATGAAAGATGCTCTGTGTGTCGGTAGATGAGCGTAGGAACACATGAAAAGCAAGAGTGTAAACATTGACTTGGACCCACGGGTCACCCATCTTTGGGAGATGAAGCTTTTGAACTGAATGTTGTAAATTGAACTGGCAATTGCCTTGCTGTCCTTCTCCTTCTCAGCACAGTCAAGCTGTTCAAAACATCAGCACTTGCAAAACAGAAATTGCACTTACTTCACAAATATTGCTCTTGCAGCCAAGACTTTTAGAAGCAGCAGTAGTTTTTTGAAGAAGTGGTAACCTGAAGCCACTTCCATAACAATTGTTCTCACAAAGCGTCAGCAACAAAATTAGAGGAAGTCAAGGCAAAAGAAGGGGCACACAAGAATCTCTGGCTGCAACTGATTCTGCTACTTCTTTGTTTAATCATAATTCCAAGTGTCGAAAGTGGGTGTAGCAGGAAAAGCAAATAACAAGAAGCTGAATGATAAATTAAAGGCCTTTTTAATTTGGACTTGAAGTTTAACCATACTACCATGGAAAATGCTGTGGCACTCTCATTTATTTTGATGCAGATTTTCCCAGCATATGGTTAGGAAAATTATTATTTTTAACATAACAAACAGGGATAGCTACAGCAGCCTTACAATTTCTTGTTGTGATGGAATTCTGTTTTTCCTCTGGGAAGATAATTTTCTCTATGGTCACACCCTATACCAAGAAGCAAGAGATAAAAAGGAACAGAAAAGGAAAAGGGAAAAAGGAAAAGGAAAGAAAAATCACCCAAACCAGCTGTTATACTTCTTTAGGTCCAGTGGTACAGCACAACTACAAAATCACTAACAGGAAATATGCAATGAAAAGGTACCAGTATATTTAAAGAATCTGTCAGGTGTTTTTGAAGTCAGGGAGCACTGCTACAGAACAGGGCTTTTCTGGCAGGCTCAGCAGAAGGAAAGCACCATCTAAAAGTGAATGAATGACGCCTGTCTGGTTTGCCACTCCCATGAATACCATGATCACAGCAAACGCAACACCATTTTTGAAGAGAAGTGCTATACTGTGTCTCTGCTGAAACCTGGACTAAAATCTCCGGAAAATCAAATATATTCTATCAACATGAAATAGCACGTTCAGATTCATCAGTCTGACTGAGTTTTGAGACTCTATTAAGACTGAAACTGACTACTTCTCCTACTCAAGGATAATGGTAAGTGTGGCTGCAATTTAGCCCTAACAGAGTTCCCAGTGGAATTTTATCTGTATCAGCTCTAACATGGATGTAAGTTGCTTTCAGTCAGAGCACAACTTCATTTTAAATCGATTGTTAGCCAATAATTGTGGAAGTAAATCTTAGAGAAAAACTAAGCTAATCTCAATAAAAACTAAACAATCACCACATGCTTTCCCCCCAGTATTCACGTTCTTCACTTGTTCTCATTTGTAAATCAATGTACAAGGCAAACTAAGTCTAACAATGATCAGTGATACCCTCTCTATAAACTCTGCATCGGGAAGTACTGCAGAGCAGTGAGAATTACAGAATACCAGGTTAGAAGGGGACCTCAAGCATTACCTGGCCCAACCCAGGCTGATAACACTCTGAAAGAGGCAACTTTGAAAAGAGAGATTGTTGCTACTGTACAGAAAACTGTAGAAAAAGCCACAGAGAACAACAGCGAGTTCACACACTCCCAAAGCTGCTGATCAGTGAAACTGTCAAACCCAGCTTTTGTTCATGTAAACAGAGGAAGACTGTTCCTATAACAAACTTGCCCCAATGTGCCCTGCAGGGATTCATGTTGCAATTCTTTATCAATTCCTGCCAGGCATTACTCTGCCAGCTTGTAATCCTATAGGAGGAGAAATGTGCATAAAGAAATTCTCAGGAAAGAAGAAGTGCAATGGCTCGTCTTTCTTCATGCCATACATGCCAAAGCACTAAGAAAGCATTTTGTAAACATGTAATTGGTAATGACCTGGATTTTTAAAATTTTTTTTTTTTTTTTTTGCTGGCTGCAATACATACAAGGGGCTGGATTCAAAGCCTTTCTGAATGTGGTTTGAACAGCTTCTTGGTCACTTCTCAGTTACGGTTGCAGGAATAACCAAAGAAGTTGGAAGCACTCTGGAGGAAGCTTTGAGGGAGCATTAGTAAGGTTTTGAACAAAGACGGGCTCAAGATGTTCGAACAGTTATGCTTTTCATTTTCCTAAAACATGTTTGCTATTTAGGTACTAAGAATTGACATGCTATGGCAGATGCAACTATATACTAAGAAAATACATATTTATACTCTCATGCGTTTCAATTACTTGGAAAGTAAACATTCCTGCTTTCACATGCATATGTGCATCCACACAGCTCTGCATTTCTCAACAGTCTGAGTCCACTCTGCTTTGGGAAACACCACATGGCCTGGGAGAAAGGGAATGAAAGGGAATTGCCAAAGTCAGCCCAGCTCCAGTGAAAATTGCCTGCACCATTAACCTTACAGCAATGGCAGATTATTTTTACAATAAGCTCA
Organism: Chamaea fasciata; assembly: GCF_029207755.1. Lineage (NCBI taxonomy): Eukaryota > Metazoa > Chordata > Aves > Passeriformes > Sylviidae > Chamaea > Chamaea fasciata. Next base: position 5,706,075 of record NW_027094099.1, read on the forward strand.
TCGAAGGAATTAGAGAGAAAAGTATGCATTTCCTCTTCATACTTTTAGAACGTTTCAAGACAGGGCTTTTTTTTCTCTTCCAAAGTCATTCAAGCACAGTATCTATCCAGAAAGGAATCTCAGCTCCGGCTGTCCTAATCAAATCTTTATGGGAAATTCCAAAAGACAGTTTGCAATGACAGTTATATATCCAACTGCATTGTATAGACAAGTTTACTTTGATAGAAGCAACAACCAAGAATTCCACCACTATTCATTTTAGTGGTCAGTAGCTCAGAGTCCCAACGGGGATCAGTGTCAAACCGAGTCTCTCAGGGGTCTGTATCTGGACCAGTTTTATTTAATATCCTCATTGATGACACAGACAAAGGGACTGAGTGCACCCTCAGCAAGTTTAGAGATGACACCAAGCTGAGAGGTGCAGCTGACAAATATGAGGGATGGGGGTATCAAGAGGGACATGGACAAGCTGGTGCTGCAGCTGTGTCCAGGCAAGCCCCAGTATCAGCACAGGCTGGGGAGAACAGATCAAGGACAGCCTGGACAAGAAGGACATCAGGGGGTTCTGGTGAGTGACAGGCTGAACGTGACCCAGCCATGCGCCCTTGCAGCTCCAAAAACCAAACGTGTCCTGAGCTGCATCCAGAGCACCATGGGCAGCGGGGGAGGGAGGGGTTCTGCCCCTCTGCTCTGGTGAGGCCCCACCTGCAGCGCTGCATCCAGCCCTGGGGACTCCAGCACAGGAAGGACATCAACCAGCAGAGTGAGAGCTCAGAGGAGGCCACCAAGATGACCAGAGGGATGGAGCACCACTCCCATGAGAAAAAGCAGGGAGAATCAGGATTGCTCAGCCTGGAAAAGAGGCTTCAGGGTGACCTAACTGCAGCCTTCCAGTACGTGTAGGGAGCTGACAAGAAAGAGGGAGAAAGACTTTTTACAAGAGCATGGAGTGATAGGACAAGGGGAAATTGCTTCAAACTGGAAGAAAGTAAGTTTAGATTATCTATTGAGAAGAAATTCTTTACTGAGAGGGTGGTTAGGCACCGGCATAGTTTGCCCAGAGAAGCAAAGATGCCCCACCTGAGGTGCTCATAGCCAGGCTGGCTGGGACATTGAACAACCTGCTCTAGTGAAAGGTGTCCCTGCTCACAGCAGGGGGATTGGAACTGGAATGATCTTTAAGGTCCCTTCTCCAACCCAAACTATTATATAATTCTATGATCTTCAAATGCATTCAAAACTGAAACCTCTGGTCTCTTAGTCTATTGCAGCTCATAGAATGCAGAGAGAGAATTAACAAGAATATGGAAACACTGGAAACAACCCTTGCCCTAGACAAGTAATGCTCTAATGCTCCCTATCCACCTTACACGAAGAGCAAGAGGCTGACATGTGAATCAATTAGTGTCTGACAACTCCATTTAGTCCTAAGCATATGCCATCATCTCATTCTCTAAATGTCATCTGCAAACTGTTTCTTCTCCCACCAGGCCCTGTGCAAAGAAATTACTGCTAGGATTGCAGGAAACCATGTATGGCATTTAACCTCAGGAGAATATGGAGGAAAGGGTAGATCAGTAACCTCATAGTACTTACACAGAAAATGAAAAGCAAGCGCAGCAACTGAGCATTTCCTAAAATATTCGCCTGTGGCAAAGCCACCACAGCCATCAGATTTTATTGTCCAAAATGCCACATGTGTCTGTGGAACTGTGTGGGATGTGTTATGTAAATGTGGGACTATGCCTTGAAAAGAAGGAGAGGGAGAGGAAAGGAGAAGAACAGGAGAGGAGCTTATCTAAATTTTCTGCTTTGTCTGTACTGGGATACTTAAATTAATAAAAATATTTGTGCATGACTCAGAAAAATAACGGATGGATTAATTACTTCCAAACACATGAACTGATATTTGTTATCTCAACTGAAAATGAGAAAAGGAGGTCCAATGCTTTTCACTGTGCTCAGTGGACTGGGGGGGGTTAGATCCATCTCTTCCTTTCATAACTTTTGAGCTCCTGCTACTTCTTATGTAAGTGGAAAAGGCAGTTACATTAAAATATCATTCCCACCCAGGTTCAAACCCCAATACCTGAAAGGCTGCCAAGTTTTTTGTGTATCACTAGAAAATAGCACTGCACTATTTCCAAGGATTGGTCTGCCACTCCTATGTACTTTTCTCCATCCAAACATTTTCTCAGAACATCTTTTGTTGTGGTATTTTTACATCTTTCAGAGTGGGGAAAGTTTATTTTACAGACAGCTAGCTCAGGCGACTTGAACTACGCAATTTATTTCCCAAGTATAAATACTGCTGCTATTGTTTGCAGTTGAAGGCATAAATAATGCAAAAAAGTACTAAGTATGCACAAAGTTTGATCCCCTATGCCCAAAACATTTTAAATTTTCATAAATCAAAGCAAATATATTTTTGCTATCAGAGTTGTTGGAAAAAAGTTTCCTTTAAACTACGTAGGCTTAGCTTCACTATCTATTTGTATAAAATGTCAGCAGGGAGAAGGTGCAGATGTTACTAGAAATGATCATGGTTATCATCCAGTTAACCAGTTGGTTTCCCTCAGGTCAACATCAGATAGGTTCTGCTTTTAATCAGATAAAGGAAAAAAGTATCTTGGAAATGCATGGCCATGAAAAAGCAATCCACACATGTCTGGGTTTCCATGAATGCAATGTATTAGCAGGTCGTTTTTAAAAAGAGAATCATTATCTTACATTTAATATTTTTCTGAAGTCATAAGTGCTCTATATGGTTGGCCCTCCCCATTAAACAGTGACAATGTTGCAGCCTAGAGGTAGCTTCTTTTCAGCGATGGGTGAACTGATTTTTGTGTTTTTTCCTTGTATAATTTATAAGTTAGCATGACCAGAGTGTTGAATTGCAAAAGTAGGACATCTGTCACCATGGGGAAGCAGTGGGGGAGTACGCAGCATGCTTCTGACAGCTGTGGGCTTGTTTGTGGTCACTAGAAAGGTGCCTACTTGATTTTTTTTCTGCTTTAGCATTCCAGACATTGGGCTGTGTCATCTTTCAAACTTCTGCTATAGAATATAACCTTCCTGATTTCTAGCAAGTCATATCCTTTCCCAGCTTGGCCACTGGATCCTTCCCCTGAGTTGCTAGGACTCACTGAAGCACATTGAACGCCCTCACAGCCATTCTTGTCTAGCAGATAATGCAATATCTCAAGTTACACAACCACTGCAGAGAACAGGAACTGGCTTAATTGATTTTTTGTAAAAGGATGAATTCCAAGTGCTGCTAACATAGGCAAAGATGGGCTGAGCTGCAGTGTCACAAGTACAAAGGCATGAAGGAAAGCATCACATTGGACAGAATAATCTGACAGCTGCCCAGGTGACACGAAATAGAATTAGGCAGATTTATTTCAGTAAATCCTTACTACAGGAATATCCGACTACTTACATTAGTTCTCTCTGTGATTTCTCACTACGATCAACAGAAGCAGCTACGCAGATTTTATTAATGACACGTATTTTCAGTCTCTTTTGAAGATTGTGTCTTATTACTGCCAACCACGTTCTGCCTCTGCAAATGCAGTGGGAAATCATGGATGTAAGTACTTCTCCTCCTCTAGGACGTTTGTGTTTGCTCACAGTTCAGAAGTACTGCTGCATTCACTGGCAGAGGCACAGTATTATACAAGTATGAGGATCAGGAGCCTCCAGCCCAGGAAACAGTTGCTTCCTCAGGGCAGAGGCAGCTCCATTTGTGTCCACACACAGTAACACAGACGACTGCTCTGCCCTGTGGAGCGATCCAAAACGTGGTTCTGGTTTGCTGGAGTCAGCTGCATGGATGTGCTCGGGAGTTTGCAGGGATTTGCCGTTCTCTGGCACAGAAACCCAGCACAGAACCCGGAGTTCAAAGCGCCCTGGGGCGACAGGGCAGCGCTCCGGTCCGGAGCTGCCGGCAGCACGGACAGACACACGGACAGGGAGCGTGGCCATGGCAGGGCACGGACAGACACACGGACAGACACACGGACAGGGAGCGTGGCCATGGCAGGGCAGGGACAGACACACGGACAGGGAGCGTGGCCATGGCAGGGCACGGACAGACACACGGACAGACACACGGGCAGGGAGCGTGGCCATGGCAGGGCACGGACAGACACACGGACAGCGAGCGTGGCCATGGCAGGGCACGGACAGACACACGGACAGGGAGCGTGGCCATGGCAGGGCAGGGACAGACACACGGACAGGGAGCGTGGCCATGGCACGGCAGGAACAGACACACGGACAGCGAGCGTGGCCATGGCAGGGCACGGACACTGCAGATCCTGCTCGGCTCTTCCCCAGTGGAGCAGGTACGGAATGCACTGCAGGGACAGCCCGGTGACAAGCAGGGGCAGGGACAGTAGCAGGAGGAGCTTCAAGGAACTGCCCTCACCATCAGGCTGGACATCTGGCACGGCCTCAAAGCCTCCCAATGGCCTATTTCAGCTTGGGGACTTTGGGTACTGCAGTTTCCTAGACTGTATCCCTGGGCACCATTTCACCCTTACTGTTCAAACTGAGAAATATGTAACATTCCAGCAACAACTACATACCAGGCAACCATCTTCTCCAGCAGCACTTCAACTACGTCATTTGAGAGAGGAAGTCCTGTGAACCTCTGTATTTTTATATTCCACCTTTTTCCAGGAAGTGTTTTTGCTTGTCTCAATCTTTTATCCATCAGTAACAAAACAAACACTTCAACAATTCAAAAAACAACTAATTTCTCCTACTGGTGGAACTCAGCTTTGAATCATATCTTGATGTCAGTGAAAGGCAAGGAGCTTGCCTGCAACCCAACATGCATAAAGTTGTTTTTATTTTTATATTCTACCAGCTTAGTAGCTTCTTTGCTACTATTATCCATGCTTTTAATACTATCTCGTAAGACACCTTCTCCATTTCTGTAGGATTTTTGGCCCCTTAGAAGACTCAAGATAGGAACCAGAAATACCCAGTATTAAAGAATTCTGGAAAATTCTCTCAACACTCAGAAAATCAGCCGAGGTCTAACAAATTTCTTGATGCTGCTTCTTATTTTCCAAAATAATTATATACCTCCCCCTAGAGGAATCTTAATTGCTCTGCCTACACTAAACTAAAAGCCCTTTTATTTTACGTAGTCCATGTCTGAGGGAACCACACTATCCCAGAGAGATGTGCTTTTTCCATGCTCTCTAATGCAGTCATTTTCTGAGAGCATCACCCAGCTTCTCAGACTGTGACCTCTAATCAAGTTCTCCCTCTCTTCAAAATATTCTAGGCTGGAAGTCTGAAGGCAATCATTCTACAATCTTGTTTACTGTTAAATAAAAACAGTAAGTTAAAAAAAAAAATTAATGCCATTTTAAGGGAAGATTTCTTCTCTGTGCTTTAACAGCCTGCAAGCTGCTACAAGGAATATTTTTGTAATGTAACTAGACAGAAAATTCATGTTACATCATTCACATGAGGAAGTTCAACTCACATATTTCAGTCCAGTATACTTGAAAAAGCAGCAATCAATTGCAAGCTTGCCCTGCACATCTTATTTGTACATCTGCCTGGACTCTGAACATGCAGGAACGCTGCTAACCCAGGCAGATTGGCCCTGAGGAAGCAAAATGTGTTTAGCTGTTACTAAAAGCTTACTGCAGAACTCAACAGCAGGTCTCAGTAAAGATTCTCAAGCAGTCAAAACCACTGAAGTGTTTTGGTGCAGTGAGATCCTCACCAGGAGGGTCTGAGTAACTGATGTTACTCCAGCTGAGTAACTAGTCCTTCCAATGCCAAAGCAGCACGAGAGAAACTGGGCAGTGACATGGATTGTAGAGCCCAGTTCCCGAGTGACACCTTTGTGCATGGAACATCCTGTTAGGTATTTTTAGACAAACACTAATTTTAGACATTAATGCAAGTCAACCATTAAAAATTATTTGCACAGTCACAGTTTGCCTTAAGATGCAACATTTGGGTTTTTTCAGTAATCTGGAAAGGTACATGCAAGTGATTTCATTACCTTCCACACAGGTTCATATTTCACATCCTTTTATCCCAGCAACTGTAGCAATATTTAAACATAATTTTGTTAGTATTCTAAACTTCTCCAAGTTTCTGTTTTAGGGAAATACACAGAAACAAAGAATTATTTTAACCCGAATGCTGAAAAAATATTCTTTTTCCCTATCAAGTACTGACTAGCTACATGTTTATCACTCACAGTAAACCAACAGACCAGAATGGGTTTTTTAGTCAATGAACCATGAAGTCTAAATAGAACTTGCTGTTTTAGCCTCTAAGTATGACCACAGAAAATGACATTTAAAAAACCAGAGAATCATAGAATTAGAGGCTGTAAGAGATGTCAAGCGACCATCTAGGCCATCGGAGCTTGATTGACAGCCTGAAGGACAATTCACCCAAGCCAAGGTCCATTCCTTTTTCCCAAGAAGCCACTAGGAGCAAGCTGTGAGTCACAGGAGTTGCTCTGGAGGTGCTTCCCTGCTCATCATCATCTTTGCTGGGAACTCACATCCCTTACCAGATGACAATAAATGACCTGGCAAGACTGTACCTGACCTGGCAAGAACCAGGTATGGCTGTGGAGAAAAACCCAGTCTTTATTCCATTAAAATGTCCTGTATGATTTTGTCCATTCTCTCCCAGGGTGTCCAGATAAATACAACTAAACCTCTCATAGCTGTTTTTCAGACTTGTTTTCAATCTCCAAAACACAGTACATGTGTACCTCAGCACGAACCACAGCTCATGACTGTGCTTAAATGTGATGGAGGATTGAAGACAAAATGACGGATTTTGCGCTGACCTGTGTCTGTCACTTTTGCTGCAAACAGAGCACTTTATAGCTCTGACCCTACAGCCAGTGGTCCTGGGGAACAATGGGTACTCGTTATGTTTCAGCAGCTTTTCACCTATTTGAAAGCTGTTTATTTTCTTCCCTTTTCTAGGTTTAGCAAATGCCATCTGGATATTTTTTGTAAACATTCTGGATTTGCTATACATTAAGTTTTCAGTGTTTTCCTCCTAAGACAGAGTTAAAAAGCAAGTGCCTTACTCCTGCCTCAGAGGAGGTCACAGTAATACATCTGATATTGGCAAGCCTATGAATATATTGCAGAACAATGTTTGCTTTTTTTGAAACAGCATCACAGCGTTGACACACTCAGCTTTGCAGCCCTTCACAATTCCCCATTCAGCCTTTGCATTATTGCTGCCAAGCAGTTATTCTTCACTTTATGTTTTGCATCTGATTTATTCTTTGTCTGCTTTTGCATTTACTGAATTATGTGTTATTGATCTCAGGTCATTTCTTCCATAAATTATAAATTCCAATCTGTCTCTCAAAGAAAGTATTTAGAAGCAGATGCAGGTTGTTATCATCCAGATGTTTTATAAGCATACTCACTGCTCCCTTAAACTGTGCATGAGAACTGTCTCCACAGGGATGGAAAGACTTGCTGAACCCCATCTGAACCAGCTCCCCTTTCTGGCAGCAAACCACTGGCAGCTGAATGCTGAGCATGTTGTTTTGAACAGTTTTACAGTGGAATTCTATTTTTACCTCATTAGATTGCTAATCAGAACGCTACACAGAGTTCAGTTCAAAGCCTCACTAAAGTCAGATATATGACAGCACTTGGACTGCCTCTTATCTACTTAACTATGGAAAAAAGCAAGGAACTTGCCCTGATACTTGTACCTCACAAAGGAACGTTGAATGTTTTTACCTCCTTACTATTCTCAGGAATAGTAATGGTTGTTCAACAGTTTGGTCTCGTATGCTGCTGATGCTAGTGAAACTCTTTTGCCTAGGATTCCTCAGCTCTTCTTTTTCTCCAGTCTAAAAAGAGATCCAGCATCACGCGCATCTCCAGACCACCAGGACTTCCCCCCCCCATCCTTCCTGGGCTTTCAAAGATAATTCCTAATGCTTCAGAAATTGCTTCAGCTACTTCTGTAAGTAGTCTAGGATGAGTTCCATCAGAAACTGCCAACTTGAATACATCTAACTTATCTAAACACGGTTTAACTTGTTCTCTTCCTGTTCTAAACTGCTTCTTAGTCTCTGCTAAAATCCTCCAGCCCTCTCTGACTCTGTCATCTGTGCTGGTGGTGATGACTAAAGCCAAGTCAAAATCAATGTAATAACAACTGAAATGTCTGCCTGTTACATTTTAAATTTGTCTTAAAATAAATATTAAATAATTCCAAGCAGAACAATTAACTCTCTGAATCTGTATCTACAACAATAAGCAAATTAATATCTAAATAATTTTTAAAGTTTTTCCTGCTTTCTTTTGAAGTATCTATTCATAACTTCCAACTATGGAGAGATATGGAGGTTAAACCATGGTTAAATCATCTCATTTACACAGTGATATATACTTCATTATTAATACAGCACTTTCAGCATTCAATGTCATTTCTACCAACATACCACAAGAGAAACTGCACACTGTCATCAGTTTTTAATTTCTTTGGCTATGTATTAATTAGTTGTAATTTTAATTTTGAGATATTACATAGTATAGATTTATCCAGATAAAGCCTTTTAAATATTTTGCCAGATTACTGGATATAGATATTTCTCCCCTGCCCCCATCTTGTGGCACCTCTCTGCAGCCTGCAGCACTCATTAACAGTCTTCCCTTAGCAAATTCTCTATCTTTTTCCAAAGAGGACCACACTTCACAGCTTTTCATTTTGAATTGTTAAAGCAGTCCTTTGGCAGATAAGGTATGTAAGTTATACATAAAAATGCTAAAGGCAAACTTCAATCTGTACACCCTTTGCCTATTTTGGTCCAGATTTGTAACTGCAAAGAGTGTGTATCAAATGTGGTTTCTCATTTTAACAACATTTCTGTTGATGTTTTGAGCAACTATTCATACTCTTTTGAAATTAATGCAGGAATTAACGTTTTTCAACCATATTTACTGTTGGTTTGCAAACTATTTACAAGTGTGAGGTCCCAGGACCTAATTCTATAGTTAGAATTCTGACCAAATAAAAAAGCTCTAGAACCGCTTTAGTGCTCTAATTAAATGTAATGTGCCATTAACCTAAAAAATACTTATTTCAACTTTTACTTGCAAAATCATGAAATCCATGGTGAAGAAAAAAAAAAAAGAAAAGAAAGAAAAAAAGAGAAAAAAAGGCTTCAGTTGCTCAAGTGTTCCAAATTTTTCTTTTTACCAATGAAAAATACCTACTGAAGGTGTTTGTATACAGAGATGATAAACAATGGCTAAAAATCACATGGAAGTTCATGTGTTCCTTTCCCTCCGTTTGTTGATCTCCCTGGAATCAGAAAAAAAAGATCAAAATGGATAGAAAGAATAAGAGCTAATATGAAAAATCCCGTTGGATTTATAAAAGCTCTGTGAATTCAGATACAATTGTGTATACTTTCAGATTTCTTGCCACCTGGGCATAGCAACTGACAGAGAGTACAAACCTGGATCTGAATTACTCTTCCTTCATTTGAGGACTGGAACCAACAGGCCCAAACTCCTTTACTGGAGCAGCTTTACCAACGAGCCTCCTCTCCAGAGGCAGCTGCAGTTTCTCTTTTGCTTTCTCATCCCCTGAGTTTGCATGAATGACTTCTGAGCCAACTTTGTGCTGATTTCTAATGTCACAGGCAGTGGAGTGCTCACCTGGGAGCCGCGGTCACGGCGCAGTGTCAGCAGCTTGGTGCCAGCCCCCAGTGTGCTGAGCCAGCAGGGCCCAGCTGTCCCTCATCACTGCAGGCTCTGTTTGCCTTCAGCAAACATGCTGTGCATCCAGATGTGTCAAAACATCTCCCAGAGCAGAGCCTGGACTTAAACAAGGGAGAGGTCTGGACAAGCATCTTTCAGGAGTATTTCATGTTTTATTTATCAATATGCTGCTTTAGAAATCATTTCCCATCATGCAGGGCTCCGAAGTAGGAGTGGAAGGATGCATCCCTGTATCTTACCTGCTGCCTCTCCACAAAGGAAGGAGCCAAAGTGAAGATGCTAAAATGGGATGGATACTCTTGTTCTGTGTCAGATGGACTATCACTTACCTGCAGCATAAATGCTGATTATGTGTAAGGACTTGGAGAGTTACAGAATTCTCTTATTTTTTTCTGCTGTCCCAGCAGCAAAATTGCATTGGAAGAAAAGTGAAATGTATTTAATAATTTCATGGCATGACCACCTCTTTAGAAATTTAAGTCCATATTACTGGCTAATGAATGAGAAATCCTGAAAATATAAAGAGATTACGCATTATCCAGAGAAGTCTCTTGAGGAAGCTGAGAGATGATAGACACAAGAAGAGTCAAAGGACACGATGGCATACATGACAAATTCTATAGCAAATTAATGCTTTCACACAACTTCACTGAGAGACATTAAGCAAGGGAGACTTCTAAAGGGAGGGGAGATTTCATTTTCCTTCGCAATTACAGGGCACTAAGGAAAAGGTAAGTGCCAAAATAGAATTTGCCTCATATTGTGTTTAATTTAGAAGAGTTCCTACCACTATCGCTGTTCTGGGAATCATAAATGGAATGTGCAACATGACCTAGAAACATCTGACATACTCCTTGTACATGCACCTTCTTTGTGCTGTTAATGAAATCTTTTACACCACTCCACTTATAAATAAGTTTGATTCTGACTTTTTGCTATTTAAGAATAGAACAAGGGTACTCAGCATCCTGAACAAAACAAGCAAATACTACCTAATCTGTACAATTTCCCACAGGGTCTGGTCAAAATTGCTTTCAAAAAGTCTTTTATTCAATTCAAAACCAGGAGTGTTTTGTAGTGAGGGATAAAACTATATCCCCATCTCCTGTATGTACACTGAAGTAGTTATTCTGCCATCTGGAGGATTTTTCTAACGTTTCAGAAAATTACAATCCAAACATAGTCCGCTTTGGACAGTGCTTTTTAATCATATATTAATAAATATTCCGTAGAGCAGACATAAATCATCAGGAATTAAATCTAGGGGGGGGCATTTGCAAAGCCAGAGTATTGACCCTTTCAAAACAAGGCACTCTCCTTTAGCGTTTAGACCCCTGGCCCAGAGGGCCAGCAGCATCCTGGATGGCTCTCTTGTTGTCTGGGTGAACAACTACTGGCATGTTTCCTTCCTTTGCTTTGTTTATCTTTTATATTTAACTCAGTCAACTCTCCAGGGCAGGCACTGCCTCTCACTCCCCAGCTACACAATTACAGCTCTGAGCACAACCAGAGGCTCTCACCAGCTGAGGTCTCCCAGTGCCAGCCCTGCACATAACAGCAAACAGCACGAAGCTGGAAGCTGCTCCATGGCACTGCACCACTCGGGCTCAGCAGGTTTTTCTTAGCATACACCTCATTTTCAGTCTCTGAAGAAGGACTTTGCTATGGACACAAGAAGTTGGATTCATACAAACAGAGCTTGCCTTCTCGATTTCTCTATCTAACACAGATTTTGATGTAGTTTTTCTTGAGCTACTGATAGAGAGGGCTGAAGGAGAAGACAATATACTCCTCCTCTGTAGGTGTCTTTTTTCAAGAGAAAGATAACTGCTAGGTAATGAAGTCACTTCCAGAAAGTCTTCTGCAGTCTACATCATAACTTTTTCTTCTAGTGGCAAACAACTGGTTAAGACTGCAAATGTTACCACTGAGCCACTGGAGGAACAGAGTAGTCTTATTGCTTCCTCTTCCTCAATTAAAACTATAGAATAATTCCGTAAGAGGGACGGATTAATTGAAAGAGAAATCATAGGGACAATGTTTTGAGAGAATGCTGCAGCTATTAACTAATTTTTATTGCAGACTAGTGCTTTGCAAGGTAGGACTGTTCTGACGTGGTACTTGGAAGTCTCCTCTGAAATAACAATATCAAAAGTGGTTCCCAAAAATGAAATAAGGAGTGCAGAAGCTCTGTCTCATAGATTTTATATTTAAAAGAAAGCATACTAAAAGAAAGACTATTTTAGAAATTGTTAAAGAGGTTTACCTAACATATATAAACTGCCATTTTTAATATGACAAGAATGTACATTTTGCTTTCTATGGAAGATTGGAAATAATAATGCTAGACTATCATTGTGGTAATAGCAAATACATGCCTAAAAACCTCAGGTTCTCTGTGTGAATATAAAACAGTGAGGAGGTGTCTGCAATCTGAATAAAGTGCTTCAACTAAAGAGATTAAAATAATGATAAGAAGAATAAAAAAAGAGAGATACCAGTAAATCATTTTGCTTGACCTCTTCTAACTTAGAAACCATTATTAGCACAATATGTTTTTCCCACTTGCCTGCGGAATTGTGACTCTATCACCACATAGATAGATATTACAGATACTGAACAAACTCTCTTGCAGTACTCCTTGAATTCTACCAACAGTTATGGAAATTGAATTTTTCCCGTTGCATTTTTGTATCCTGGAAATGGATTTTTACACTAAAGATTCAAATATTTGGATCTACCATACCCACACAATCTCACTGACAGCCAGGGGGAATTGGGCATAGGCCAGTAGCCATGGCAGTACTAAACTATCTACAGTTACAATGAAAACTAAAATATAAAACTGCAACATTAGGTGAAACTGCCAATCCTGGAAACTGGTCCTAGGTATCAGGTGTACAAGGTAGTGGAAAGGTCCTTTATATTTCAAAGCCTTGTTTATTTCTACAAAGGTGTCTAGAGATTATAACTGTGACTAAATTAAGCCAAAACATCCCTTTTATAATTTCCTTTAAAACTTCAAATGACATAAAAAAAATCTCAGTCAAAGAATATAAAGTAAATTTTTAAGTGAACTTCCTGCTATTTATTCTCTTTTACAAAGAGACATGCTGTGAAAATTTGTTAAAATTCAACGAAGCGTTTCCACTTCTGAAATCACCCTGAAATACAAACTGCAAGATATTAAGGGAACACAGGATATTTATTCTGCTCATGGAATCAACTTGTTGCTAAATGTTAAAGGAAATGTGTACCATTATTCCCTGTGACTCCACCCTTCCCTGCGGGAATAATAAAAGGAAAGCAAAAAAACACCTTTGTACTTCCGCTTGACTTTACTTTTCCTTACCAGGACTCTTTTTGGCAGGCTGGTAACAACAATTGCCTTGTCCCAAGAGCCATGCCTGGTGGAGAAATTTTTTGACGTGCAGCTATCATTCCATGGAGAGCCTTGGAAGTAAAGCACAGCTTGGAAGGCAGGGCCTGCCGAGCTCCTCAGGTCCTTAACAAAGCTGGAGTGACCAACTGCAGCACTAACAGAGTGAGAATGCCAGGAATCTGTGGAATTTCATAGTTTGCATAATGGTTCTACTTAAAGACAGCCTTCAATGTAATTGGTTTTAAATGAGATTTCTATCATTTTTGTATCTTTCAAATGCATAAAGATTTACTGCAAGCTAGTATTTTCTAGCATTTTTGCAAGAGACGCTTTTGCATTGATCACCTAAAGTCAAATGTATAATGGAGAAAGATAATTTTTTTTCCTGTGTTTTGTTTTTAGTCCTTTTCTCTGTGCAGTTATGATCAGGGCTGCTTTTTGAAAAGTGTGTCTTTCTGCTCTTCAGCCTGTTTAATCATTTCTCAATATTTCAGTGTTATTGCTGTGAGCATTATTTTATTACCTTTCTAATTTTAGGGTCTGTTTCTCTGTATCATCTCGTTTCAAAAAAAGATTTTCTGAGCCCTTGATTATCTTCTTGCTTTTGGAAAAATCTTTTTCCTCAGTGTGCCACATACACATCTCATGCCTTACACTTCCCGAGTATTTCACATAACCTCAATGAAATTAGAGATGAAATACTTTAGTTGATAAAGTAACATAGGACAGAAGATACCGGTCGCATCAGCAGCAAGATCTTTGCTTCATATGCTCAAATGACCTAGAAAAAAAATCTTGCATTACTGAGTTATCAACTGACAGATCCAACAGAAGCTACTTTTAAGGGTGGCATCTTGCCTTTTGGCAAGAATTTTAATTTTTCACTCCATGAGCATTAGCGATAAATAAGTGGGACGATTTAAAAGTAGATCAAAAAGTAGAAACAAAAGTAGAAAAGCTCACTAAGCACTAGTCCAACTGCTGCCAGGAACCTAAAAAAGAATCTTTTCCACGGGGTATATTTCAGTGTTGAAAATAAACAGAATGTCTTTACTTCCTTAACTAGTTTTACACACTTTATACCTCACCCCGAACTCATCTAGAGAGGATGGATTTCACAACTTTCTGCACTTTGTTACCTAATGAATTTACTTGAAAAAAAATATTGTAGTGGATAAAAACACTTGGACTCAGACACAAAATAAAATAGACAAAATTCTGGAAACTTAAAATTTCCATTTGGTGGTTCTTCAGTTGTACTAATATACAACACAGGCATAAGCTAAATTTTAGTTTCACTGTTAAGAGCCGTGTATATGTTCTGTGAGTGCAAATCTGGCACATCTTTCAAATGAGACTGTAGTCAGAATTATTTGTTTAAAGGGGGCAGTATATGCCCTTAAACACAACCATCACGAAACCTCTGATTTTACATGAAGTGTAAAACAAATATTACATCAGTCTGCTGCATCTACTTGTCCCCTCTTTTTTAAAAAAGAAAATCTAAATGGAGTTGGCATATATCACAAAATGTTTATAGCCTTTGTGGGTCCCAATGGCATGTTTTTCTACCAGGGCTCATTCTGTCATGTCTAGAAACTTTATTTTTAGCCAATGGCAAGTTATTTTGGTTTAAGAGACCAGTCTTAGTACCAGTACTTCACTTGCATGTTGCCAAGTTTAGATAATGTTACTTAACAGAAACTTCCTTGGTATCCTAAGGACACCCCCAGTTCATCAGCAGTACTATCAGCAAGCGCATCTCTGCTGGAGCAAGGAAATACCCACGGACACACTGAGGGGGCCTGTTCCTCCATTTCCCAGGAGACAGGGACAAACCTCCTGGTGCTGTAGTTCACTGGCTTTTATTTCTACTCCATTTCAGAGCAGGAACTACTCACTTACTGAGGTAGTCTAGCAGAACAAAGGAACTGAGTGTTAAATTAGGAGCATAAAGCCCCTAATTTCTCTCAAGATTTAAATTTCCATTCCCAAAAGAGAGATAAAATTTCTAACTCAGCAGCTAATGCAGCAATAATCGAACAAATGTTTCACGTGTTGATTACTTCACAGATAGCAAAAAGCCTATGCAGGTGGCTGAACTGACTGGATCAATAGTGAATACAGATATTTCAGATAATTGGACTGACTCCTTAGTGGATGGTTACTGTCACCAGCACAGCACTCACACCTTGGCCGGAATTCCTACAGCAGAACACAGCAAATCAAAGTAGGAATGTCTCTGATTGATACCACACCACTTCAAAGACAAAATACAACTGTAGCTGGTATGTTTGTGTAAACGGGAATAACTCTGCTGTAGTATTCTAAACTAATTAAACTACCTTCATACCCAGTTTAGTGTAGACATATCTAAATCAATTGAAATAACACTCTGAGGAATAAGATTCATCCATTAATTCATTAAACCAAATTAAAACTACATAAGTGCAGCTGAAACAATTTTAATTGCATTCAGAAAAACTAAATCAATTGCATTACGTGAATGTAAATTATTAATCTAATGAATCCTTAACTGATTGCTATTGATTTGTTTACTAGTTAAATAAATACTTTATAATTGGCATTTGGAGCCAACCCATGTGACTTCTAGTTTCCAAACATGTGCACACACACATGGATGGATGCTTACACCCATCCCCGACAATCTTTAGCCAAATGCCTTGGGGGGATTTTCAGACCTGAAGAACGAGCAGCTTCTTTTTAACAGTGTTAAAACTGGAACCAAACAGTAACAGAAGTCACAGCACAGCTTTTGAGTTGCTGCACAAACTGGACATACTGGTCTTAAAATTTGGCATTTAAGAATTACAATTATCAATAATGGGACATTAATTGCACTTCTGGACTGTATTTGGCTAAATACAAAGAGAAAATATAAATACTTCCGTCCCTTCAGAAGAAAAAACCCCTACAGAATGCAATGTATAGAGTGCTATCTACATATTCCATCAGCAACTGAACAGACACTGTGTCTGTTGTGACCCCTTGGGATTTTTCACAGAGTGTTTCTGAATTTCCAGGGCCAGGGGATGCTTCAGGCCTTTGTACACAGCATGTGTGGTCAGACCCCTCAGTCTGACACCAGCGCAGTCCCACCTCCTGCCTGTGCCCTGCAGGCAGAGAACCTGTGCAGAAATAGAGGTTAGGCGATGAAAACATGAATAGTACCTTTCTTTGGGTAAAAAACCAAAACTGCCAACTCTGCAACAGAATAAAATTGTTATATCACGTATTTGCTAGGTATCTGCTTCTAATCCTGCTTATATTGGCACAAGTTAGAAAAGAGATCATAATGATGTTACCAACTGAAATCTATAAAATACAATGAAATCGTTATTAAATGAGTTGATTCTAGCGACAGAGAAAAATAGTTTGTTATTTTAGAAATGTAAACATCTTCTAAATATTCTGCAAAAAATTTTGTAAAATTCAGCACCTAAATAAACTACTCTAATATTATATATATAGAACATATATATATATATATCATTAGCAAAATTACTACAGTAAAAACCTTGGCTTCTAACAAGCGGTTATTTAAGAATTGGATTTTAAACTTGGAGCTCCTTCTCCATCTTGCAATTTCTCAAACTTGTTTCTGGAGAAACACTATTCCTTTATTCAGCAGAGCAAAGATGGAGATCTGCCAAACTGTTATGCAAGATAATGAAGCAGTTTCTCAGAGGGTGAGAGATCACATGAAATCACATGCACTACAGAAGGATTAAAATTTCAGGAATGTTGAAAGTTTTACCTTCCATTAACTTCATAAATTACGTGACATTTTAGTTTCAAATAACTGCTTTGCTCTCAAAGTTTTGAGAGTACATAATAAACTAAGGATTCGTGTTTTCAAAATCCTATTCCATTTTTACAGTTCTTCACGTGGGCAGTAAATTCAAATCGTAGATGGAAGAATAAAGGTTAATTTTCTCTAACAATGGCAGCTGCTCAAACCGAAGCACAGTTTTTTCATTTACTCTTTTGTTTACTTCTGCTGATGCAAATGATACAGATAAAGCTAATATTTCATGAAAATCTAGATTTCTGCATCGACAAAGATTTCCATACTTGCTAAGATATATTAGCTTACATTTGAAAGGCTCTTTCTTAGCCTCAATCCCTATTTTGACTCTGTGTGTCAGGATACTTTTGCTCACACTGAATTTTATATTTCAATTTCAAAAGAACGATTTTGTTAAGGATTTTTTAAGTAGAACCTGGCATAATGATCTAAGCACAGAACTGATACTTCCCATAGCACAAGTCACAAGAGGGCTGCATACACATGTTTTACCATCAATCTACAAAAAGAACAATTTTGAAGAGTTGTCCCTGCTCCAGCATTTCCTTACAAGGAGTTCAAAATTTACCTCCAGTATGAATCGCTATTTTACAATCTGTTTACGAGCTGTGCTGATCAGTGTCCAGCAACTCAAACAATTCAGTCCTGAAGGGCTGAGGAAGAGGAAGTTCTCATCAAAAGATTATTGTGGTGATGCCATGTGAGGTAGACACGGTCTTCTCAGATGATGTTTGGAGAGAAAAATTATGTTTTAAGGTTTTTTCTTTGACACAAACTAACTTTTAAGTTCATGAGCTTTTTATTTTCACTTTTAGAATACATAATAACAAATATTAGGATTGTGCAATTTTTTTAACAGGAAAATATACACCTTGAGAGCAAACACAATAAAAGGAGGCACGTTATATCTTCTATCATGAATCTTAAACTTTTAAAGCATTAGTTTTTCTCTAAATTACTAAGTATTCAAATAAAACCACTAAATGAAAACGATACTCTAGCTGTCCCTTTAGAGCTTTTTCCTACACTGAAGGGACAGTTCTTTTAAGGATTAATTATACAAATGTCATTCAAGGCAGTGACTGTCCCCAGAGCCTGCAACACGCCTGGCTGGTACACAGTTCCAGCACACAGGTTACTCACTACACACTAACAACCGGTGTACAGTTCAGAAATCTGCCAGAGCTCCCCCAGACTGCTCCTCACTGCCCCACAGAACATCCCAAACTCCCAACCCTCTATCACAGCTATGGGCTATTGCTAGACAATCACATCTTACTTCAAGTAAAGACCATTACAAATAAACACTTAAAAACCTCCAAAATTAAAAGCTCCAAAGCTCAGCCCCAGTTCATTGTGGTCGATGGCAGATGAGAAGCCTTATGCCCCAGGACCAGTGAACCAGTATTCCTCCTGGGAATCTCTCAACTTGTAAAAGGTATGTATTTTATTCATTTTAAATAAACAGTCTCTGAGATGTACTTAGAGAGTTCAGTTGAGACTACTGTGAGCTAGAGAGCTTTTCAGCAATATCAGTCTATAATTGCTTACTTAAGATCCTCCAATATCACAAACGACTTCCAATCATGAGATGTACAACTTTACATCCTACTCTATAGATCAGGCAACCTGAAAAACTCTGTTAAGCTCAGAATTTTACCCAATAAAATCCTGAGATACTTGGGAAGACAGCTGCCATAGTATTAAACTAAAACACACGGCCACTGATACTCAGCTTCTTGGCAAGTACTGCCTGACAGTGCAGAAATAGGATGCTGGTCTGCTCAGTCATGTGTTCCTTTAGACATTGGTAATATTTTGTCATTTTGCCAGTATTCATTCATGCCTTTTGGATATGCTACACCACAGCCACACACACACACACGGAGATGCTCTGAATCAACAGTCAGTTATTACCTGACTGGTCTGCAGGTCAAAGTTTAAGCAAATACAGGGGAGAAATGTTGCAATGGAATAATTATATGTACAATGAATCAGTCTCAGGGTTTCCAGCTGAAGAACTACAGACCATTCTCAAGTAGGCAGAGCATTAGAGAGTATCCCTGTGGAGAATCTTGTGCTGGCAAGAGATGGACTGGATGACCTAACAGGACTTTTCCATCACTAATATGATTCTCTGAATTTCATGCTTTTTGACAGTATTACAAGGTTCGACAGGCATTTCTCTTCAGAAGAGGGATTAAGGTCAGTAAGAATCAGCATCAACTAAAAAAGTGCACATGAGGCAATTGTGATTGCAGTAGGCAAAAAGACATTTGCAGTCAGAAAAGTATACAGTTCTTGTGTCTTCTGTACATGCTAAAATCTATGATGTAATCAAAGACCTATATGGAGGAACAAGGAAAACGAGACTCAGGCTTCCACCCTGGTTTTCCCCTTATAGGGAAAGAAGACAGGTATAAGGTGCTATAAAATAAAAACAGTAAACATCAATACCTTCCACAGAGCAGAGGCACAAAAAATAAATACTGATTTTAAAATTGGGTTTGGAGCAAATTGCACAAAAAGTCATGTTAATGAGTATCCATCATTGAAAGCTCAATGCCTACTAAGAATTGAACTTCAGAAAACAAGTTTTACTGTAGAATCAAAGGAACCCAGGAAGAGATTTCAGAAAACCATGAAGTACCTCTATTTCATTTTTGTCTGTGTTCTTGCACAGGGACTATCTCAGGGATATGCTGTAATCCCCACTAAGGCAGTGGGATAACACACCACATCCAAGAACCATAAAACATAACAAACTTGAGCAGTCGATGCCAGAGGGACCAACATGTGGTTCCTGAGCTACACAGAGTTCTGAAGCAGCTGCAGTCAGCTCTGATCTGTCACAGGGTCAGCAGCGTGGCTGGGCGGAGAGCGGCTGCTCCGGAAGCGCAGTGTGACAGTGAGTCACTAAACAGCTTCTGAGATGCTTGGTCACCATCCAACCCAGCTGTGCTCCCACCCTACCATGTTCAAAGCTGCCCTTCCTTTCAGTTCTCCAAATGTACCAGCAAGATGCCCCTGCAGTGTCCATGGAGTGTTGTATAAACACAGATAATAAACCCAAATATTCAAACATTAATGTCGAAAACGTTGGCAGTACACAGTAATCATTGTAGAAAGATTAATTATGTAACTATTATACTCCCATCACCATATGATGTTACACATTCCATCTTCTCCATAAAACATCACAGACATCTACTAAACTTCAAAGAGAATCCAATGTGAGAAAAGAAAACATTTTGTCTTCTGACACAGAAGACTGCAGCTAAGATGGTGTTTAATCTGTGATGGTACGTCATCCTTCAATAAGTTACCTGCATGCTTAACCTCGAGCATGCTTCTTTTCCAAACTGATTTATTACCTTCCACTCTCTATAAGAAGGAATTAGTCAAATTAATTTCACCAGTCAGTTGCATAACTCTCAATCTACAGGCAGCAGATTTGGCTCAAAAGCCAAGATAAGTGATTCTACTTGGTGAAATCACCGGTGTTTTCAGGAATCTTAGATCCTACACAGGTAAAAGACTTAGAAATTTCCCAGAGAATGCTCAGAACTTCCTCTAAATTATTTTGTCAGGGAATTTACTCAGCTCCTAGTTTTAGGTCACTGGTTTTCTTTCATTAGCAGTTTTAGATTTCACTTAAAGCACTCTCAGGTCTACAGTTCAGAATAAGAGACAGTATTTTTTTAGAGTCTGCAGCTTTCCTCATGACTCGTGCTGTACAGCATTCTGCTGCATTCCAGCATAGAAGGTGAACTTAGGCTTTGAATTGATACTAAAAATGATTTATCTGCAACATAATTTGACATTTAAGACAATTTACTCATAAAACTGACAACATTCCTTACATCAGCGGATTTTGTAGTTTTCTTTTAAAAAATTAATAAAGGAATTACAAGTTCAACACAGGAATCACTGGCAAAGACACAGGAATGAAGCCAGCTGAGGTGAAAGAAAACTTGGTTCAAAAGGGTTTGAAAATCGCTTCTATACATATTTAAATACTCTGGTATGTGTGTGGGCTGGGTTGGATCTCGAGGGAAAAGTAATGAGATAAGCCCCTTCCTGCTGGTAAACGGTAACTGCAAGTCAGCAGCTTTGTGATTCCAAATTCCCTGGACTTTCCCATCCTACTGTCTGCTGCTTGTCACGTTCTAAAACTGGCGAAAGCAAAGCCAACCAGCTCAAATAAAATAGAAGTCTTTTAAAATATATGGTGTTTCAAGGATTTCCTGTAATCCAGCCATTTAGAACAATAACTGACCACCTTCCTCTTAGTTTTATTACTGTATTAAGGATATGTTGAGAATAAACACAGGTTCAAGCCAGACGGACTGAAAGCAAACCTGCGACCTGTGGCTATACCACACCTGCCACCAAAGCAGAGGGTCCTCCTGAGCTGTGCCTGCAGGTGCGGCACACTCTGTGGAATCTGGAAATTCCACACCCATCCAGCTGCCCTACTGCAAACGGCCCAGAACAAACCTCCACAAAAGCACATTCTAAAGGACAACGACAAAAAAGGGAGGATGGACAAAAGCCAAATTCCCCGCTCTCTTACCTCTGTGTCAGATCTTGTCATCAGCCACCTTTGTTAGCATCTGTCAGGAGGGTGTGATTACCAAGTATTCCAACTGACATTAGTGGGAGCAACACTCCAGTTTTTAAACTGCAACAATCCACTTCTGAACATTCCCTCCTGACTCTTGGACACCAGAAAGGAGCAATCTCATTTAAAGTATTAATGGATTTAAAGAAAATCTATTAAAAGTGAAGCAAAATAGCACTAATGAGGTCTGAAAACTATGTGGCAAAAAAAAGACAAAAATAGCGAAGTAAGATTAGAAGTAGGCATTGACAAAATTGAACTAAAGGATTTCCACTCAATTAACGTTTGGTATTTTTTTATTTCACTCTGTATTTATATTATTATAAGCAGCTTCCTTTCTGTTGAAGCAAGGGAGTGGTAGAGCAGCAGAAATAAAGGCAATGGGATGGTGAAAGGTCCTAATTGAGCAAGATGCCTCACTCTGGTTCTGGATGTCCCTATGCTTCTCAAAAGCATGCACAGGGTTACAGGTTTGCTGCTTGCTAGGAAACAAGAAATATTGCGATATATTTTGCCTTGGCACACTGAATAAATATACAGTGAAGTTCTTTAAAACATGAAAAAACCCGAGGCTAAACAAGATGTTAAATTTTACGAAACCTGTGCTTTTCACAGAATTATTCTTTTGTGCTAAGGTAGCATATGAATGTTTTAGATCTCTTGTTCAAAACTCACCCTTAATGGGGAAGGCATATTTTGGCCCAATATAGAATCATCATATTGAGTCAAAATCTGGATATAAAGTGAAGAATAAAAAATAAACAGTTTCTTTTTACTATAGCAATGAACTGCTCCATAATTCGGACTGAATCTCCTAGGAATAGTAACCTGTAGAAAAATAAAAAATACATGTAGGAGACATAAAGCAACTGTCAAGTCATAACCAAAAAATGCCATGAAAGCTTCAGAATCCTAAACAATCAAGCTGAATAGGCAACATAAGGGCAAATAAAACTTAATGTTCAAAAATACCAAACAAAGCAAAGTTTCAGCGTGACAGTTGTAAATAATTCTATCAAATTAAAAAAAAAATGTGACCATTGATTTAATTGGAGAAAGCTCAGCAGAAACATCTGATCATTGTACCAAAAAAAGGTAACAAAGTGTTAAGATAGTCAGGGAATTGAATGAAGATTAGCACTGAAAACACTATAATTTCCTCAAGGAATAAATAATAGGTCTTCACCTCAACTCTATGTTTATGAGTCATTGCTTCTAAAAAGGGAACTGCAGAGGAAAGATATAAAATTGCATAGAAAACTCTCTCCTAAGTAAGAAAAGGACTGCAACTGGGCAGAGTGGTATGTTTTTATGATGGATAAAGATAAAATTTTTGTCTCAGACTACCAGAAAGAAGATTTAACAAATTAATATCTGAACTTCCGAAAGCCAGTTAAAAAAATATCATAAAAAGAACAAGATTTTCTCATTTGGTTAAAGTATGGAAGTGTTTAGGATAGAATCTTCACCTCTTCTGTATACATTTCAAGAATATATAAGCACTGTCAACAGTTTTGAAAAAGATGTTAAAACTTTGGATTAAGGCCTAACCTAATTTCTTCTGAAATAAAAGCTACACGGAGTTATTCAGGGGAAATATTTCTCTACCCATGCTTCCTTGAAACATCTCCAGCATCTGGTTCTCACTGTTCCTGTAGACAGGAAGCTGCACCAGTGTAATCACTGTGTGTTATCATTTGCTACCCTCAATGAATCAAGACTCCATAAATAGAGCATTCAATAGTTGGGAGAGACCAGGGCTTTCCGTAGGGACAAACTGGTCATTTGCTAATGATCCATCACACAGACAATGTAACCCAGACGCACAATTCTGCACAGACCGCACTAATTCCTTCTACTCCTCTGTACTGCAATGCACTTTGCAGCAGAGCAGTTCTGCCTCACAATATCATCCCACTGACCACTGCTATGGTAGCATTCCCTTCCCTGCACATGGTCAAAGACTGCACTGAAAATGTGCAGGGGAAGCAGAGATGCAACCAGAGATGGACTGCTGCAGGATGCATTTCTGGCTGACTGAAACTTTCCCTTTCTAGGGATTGTGGAGAAGCATACATTTGAAGACATGGCCTCTAAAGTTAATTTCCCTATGTTATTGCAAAACATTCATAAAAGTACATGTACTCTGTAAGAAACTATGCTGTCAATGTGTGATTAAAGAAAACAAGTTTATATATCAGTCCAGCGTATGAGTAAATTAATTAACATATTCAGCATGCAGAGAGATGGATTTCAGCCAGCACAAGACAGAAGGAAGGGGATTCAAGCACTGAACATGGTGTGAGACAGTGAGAACTGGCATCGGGGAAAAAGCAGGTAGGAGGCTAATTAGCACAAGACCTGGAGAATGGGAGAAAAGCCCTTACTAAGAAAACCCCAGTAGGCTTTCCCATGAAAATATTCCTACTTTTTAATAAAAATGCTCGACTATATACTAACAAATTATATTAGCTTCTCAGACTCTACCTCTTTTCTGTGAGTAGATTGATTGTGATACAGTAATTTCCTATCAAGCACATAGCCATTCGTCTGTGGTAAACATTCTCTTCAAAAACTTTATAATAGGGCTCAGCATTAACCTGCATTTGTGAGGTATATCTTGTTTAATGTCTCACACAGGCACATATGTCTGCAAAGTTACAACTGGTATAAGGTAACATACTGTTTGTCTCATCAATTCTAGCTGCTTTTCCTGCTTAGAACTTCGTTTCTTCAAACTGAGATGGCAACACCCTTTGCATCACTTCTGCATTTAGCCCACACACAATTGTGAAAAGATGGTGTTGTCAAAGCTGTGCTGTGAAGGAATTATCACAGGTTCTGAAGTTTCTCTTGTCACTAAAAGTGTAACAAGATTAGTATGGAAACATGGAACGGTTAAAAGAAAGGAAGGAAGAGAAGAAAGACTAGTAGTCTGGTGTACAAACCGCTATGCACCACTCCTGTATTAGCACAGGGTGTGTCTTAACTGCTGCAAAAGCAGCTGTGGATGTGCTCTGTAACCTGCCTCACTGACCCCTCACTGACTGACACTGGTGGTTCTCAGAAGGACAGAACGACACTAACCTTGGGGTGCCTCTCCAAAAGCAGTTACAGGATTTTCCTTCATGCCTTTTGAAGAAAAAAATACTCAAATATCCAAAATGGTCAAAAAGCAAGGTCAAGAGGGCTGGATTTCAATATAATATTATTTACGTATTTTGTAAGTTCATTAGTTTGATTAATTATATACACTGAAAATCACAGCTAAGCAAAGTGCAAGTGAGCAAAGTCAGAGAACTGTCCCTATGGGACATGAAGTAACTTTACTCAGAATTATTCTAGCATATTTCCAGAGTAAAATAAAAAACAAACAAAAAATGTTCATTATGTTTAAAGTCTCTACCTTTGTAATAAGAGACTGCTCCAGGACAAATCACCTGCACTTGAAAACAGTGCAGCTCTATTACTTGTGGTACTGTTCTGCCAATATTCAAACAGCTTTAGCTAAATGTCAGTGCCTGTTTTTTGTATAAAACATACACAACTTTGAGAAGCAGTTTACCTGTCCATCTGTAACATCCTTTCAACAGTACTCTTCAAATTGTGAGCCGAGCTCTGAGAGGTTAAAAAATGACTGAAGTTTTTTATTTGTCATAATTTGACTTCAGAAAGGATCTTTGACATAAGACAATATTACTGCATAGTATTTTAATACCTCCTCTAAAGACTAATATACCTTATTCAAATGCATTTCATATAGTTTAATCAAAGAATGGAAAGCAGGCTTAGATGGTGCTCCCTCCTTTGAGCAGACTAATTTCTTGAAAATCTTTGTCAAACACTTAATTTCTGCAATTTACTCTAATTTAATAAAAACACAGTTTATCGGGGTTCAGTACTTCGACCCTGCCAAGCTTTGCAGCTGATTCACCCTCACACTAAACACTTAAAATCTTGAGCATCCTTAGATTTTTTTCTGCTGACTCCTCCTAGCAGCTAGATTAGATGAGCCTTCTTCCCTGAGAACAGGGCAGAAACCCTTCACTCGTGCCAGCTCCGTGTTACGTAAGGGGCCCCGAGCAGCGCACAAGGTGCCTGCGAGGTCTGCAACAGGCTCCTGCCAGCACTGGGGCTGGCAGCTGTGGGGCTGACACTGCCACCGTGCCCCAGGGGAGCTGCTGGCCAGGGCCAGGAGCAGGATGCCGATGTGGGACACGGCCCTGCAGAGAGCTGTCCCCGAGGACGGGACAAGGGCAGGGAACTGCAGCTCAGCCCACATGCAGGCTGGCTCCAGCTGTGCAGGAGAAGGTACAGTCTGGTTTGGTCAAACGGCTGCTGACAGTATGCCTTGCTTCCCACTGCTTCTGCCCCTGCTCCTCAAAGCTGCAGAGCCTGCTTTTGGCTTATTCTCCTCCACCTCCTTGTCTGCCCAGGTTTAGACTCCAAATTCCCTTCCCTTTTCTATAGGAGGCACAGTCCCTGCCAACTTCTTACTTCTGGCCCTGCTCCCAGGCTTTCTGCCCCTTATTAAAGGATAGAAAACCTCCAAAGGAGATCACACTTTCTTTACATAATCTATTTAATAATACTTTTCAAGTAATTCAAAGCTAACTCTCACTCCTGAAAAGATCTCAAAGGACTCCAACAATTTAAAAGACTAAAATCTGTGTTGAATTATTGAATACAAAGGATGACAAAACCCACTATTGTGGGCTTCCACAAATATACCCAAAATACCACAAATGCTGCCAAGTTCAGTCAGTCAAAACTGTGAGTCATAAGTGACTTAAAAGGCATAAGGGTTGAGCGCTTGAGTTTCTTTCACATTTTTTTCAGGTCTGACACTTTCTTTGTCCTTTCTCATTTGAGCTTTTTGGTATCTACGATAACCAAGTTCTAAAGCTGCTCCCACAGCTACAAGGGAAGAAAGATCAATGAAAACTTTCCCCAGGAAGAACAACTTTAAAAACCCACACCACATTACATCAAAAAGCTTGGACTAAAACTACAGTAAATGGCAACACCATATCACTGTGAAGCCCAACTATGCACCCTACTGGTGTTTTTCCAAAATGACCGTGAAAATGCATTGTGTTAACTGAGAGGAAGATTTTGATCCATTCCAACCCATTTGAGTCAAAGACCCTTCAATTAGGCACGCCTCTCTGCATTCATTTTATCATTTTTGTATATTGTATGGTTAAAATTAGAACTGATCCAATTTATCTGCATCAAAGATGGCACGCAGAGAAATCTTGACTAGACCAGAGGCTCTCATATTTTTTTTATTTCTTCAGGCTTCTAGTTGTAAGCAGCAAGGTAATTACTGCCCACTTCTGGTTTTTGCCTACAAGTTGTATTACATATCACATTTCTCTCAACCCCAGGTAAACTGTGGTAGAATTCCAACACACACACTGGTATTTTCTTCTATGCTTCTTAGCAACTCTTCAATCAGAAAGGTCCCAGAAACTTTTCTTGTAGAAGAATAATTTCCTACACCCACAGCTTCATAAGTATATCTAATAACAACAGTTGCTAAGATGGCAGTTCTTATTAATTTTGAGCATCTCCACAGGTGATGTTCAGATGCAATTACCTTTAATTAGGTGTCATCCTAAAGCACTACCAAAATCAAGCTCATTCATTAGTCAGGGAGCTTAAAAACTAATAATTAATGGGACTCATTCTTCTCATCTTTTTCCTTGTCAGCAAGGAACTGTCTGATAAGAGTTCTCTGCACTCCAGAAAAGAGAAGCAACTGCATAAAAGAGAAAGTAGTTTTTATTTTCATATGTTCTGCTGAAATTTCTGCTCTCCCTGCACCATTACAAGTGAACACAGTGTTTTCTGACACTTAGGATTCTCACAATAGTTTTTAAAAATATTGCTTTATCCTCTACTATCACATTATGAACCATAAGCACAATTATGACAACTGATATTCTCTGATTTTTTTTCCTTCCAAAGGGCAAATATTTTTTAAAAGATCTACACCCCAGTCCTCTTCCTCTCAAATGTAGTTTATTTCACTGGAGGTGTTTACTCAATGATATTTCTACTGAGAACATTCGACCTTTAAACAAACATTCTAGGCTATGTCCTTTGGGTGAAAACACACTGGTTGAGTTTCCTTCCACGTGTTCCCCTCCAGCATGTTTGTTTTGTTCAATGCCATATTTATCCTGCTCATTGATTCTGGTCTGCCAACAATACCTCTTTTCAACAAACTCCCTTCTAATATCCTTATACAAGGACTTCCCAATTGCTGGGATGCTGAACAGCCACTTCACTTTTAATTAGAGCAGCCACAGAAAAAGCAGTGTGGGTGTCTGTTTGAACACCAGAGGAACTACAGATCTAGACAAAAAGTGATTTCAGGGCAAATCCTCCCCAATTTCCCGAATATTTAGGGTACCAAAGTGAAAACATAGAAGAGGAAAACATGTAAGAGTTCCACGCAAATTTACCTAGAGGTAAATTTAGGGGCACTATCACTGCAGTGATAAGCCATCTTTACCTTTTTAATTCCACTTGATATATCTGCACTAGTGAGTTTTTAACACATTTTAACATATTTGATACTTAGAGAACTGAGTTTTCTTCTGTGTTTGTAGCTCATCTGATACAGTAGGACTCTGATGCTAACAGGGTGCTCTAACTACTACTGTAACGTGAACAATAATCACCGTAAAAGCTGAAGATGAAAACAAGAGAAGACAAACAGTGCCAAATTTAGTGTAAAAGCCACTGTAAACCCTGAGTAAGGAAGACCATTAAGGGACAGAATATAACTGCAGTTCTTCAGCTGGTCTTGCTAGAAGTCATGCAGTATGATCCAATCAAGGACATCAAGCCAACATAGTGTTGTAGCCCCACCAATTTATTAAAGATGGTTTTTGTAGGTATGGTCTGGAAAGAACATAATCCCATACAGAAAATGCTAGATTATCAGCAGAATCAGAAAGTTTATAAGAAAGATTTATGCTGGAAAGGGTCACTTACAATACTTTGCCTCATACTTAACACTTGCAATTGTTGCCCACAGAGGTACTTTTCAACAAGACAGTATCAGCAGAAGATGCATAACACTGCAAATTGTGCCCTACCACTTCTGTGAGCACTCCACAGAGTGCAGGCTCCATTCTAAGTACCATCTTAAACAGAAAAGTTTGCAGTGATAGAAGAAAAAATGAAGCTCCTGTCAGGAAATTTTAGGTGGCTGGGATCAAGTCCAACAAATCCTCCTGACTCATCCATTATCTTCCTGGTTTTGCACTTGTTCTTAAAAATTGTCTGTTTTCTATCCTAAATTGTATTTCTTCATGGGCCCATCTTAAAGCCCTAAAATGCCCTCACAGAGTGCACATCAGCAGATCTGAATCCATGAAGCAGATATGGCAGAGATTAATAATGCAAATATGCGATTATAAAGTATTGGCTACAGAACTTTCAGATTAATGCATCACATTTCTGGGCATGTGTCTGAATTCATTCTAGCCGGCCTGTGAACACTCACAAGAATTGCTATGAGGTGGACAAATGAAGGCAGGCCAGTTCTGTGTGCTTGCATCCCTGGATTGTTACTGCCTAGTGAGTACTGGATTCTGTAGTAATCAATCATCCAGGTATCCAAAGCTATTTTTGTTATATTGCCCAAAACCGTAGCAAGTGAAAGTAAAGGTAATACTGCATCCAGTTACTGGAAACAGCTTTTAACTAAATGGTGCAATATGAAAACACCTGATTTAGACCATCCCTGCCTTACCTTGAAGGTAGAGAAAGGAAAAGCCATGTAGTTCTCTGGTTATGCAAGCACTGGTAGATAACCAAGAAAGACAAACTTGATTAATTTGGCCAACCAAGTTTCACAGGGATCACATGTTTAAGAATGAAATAATATAGACTGCATATGCAATTATAAATTGTGAAAAGCTTTAGAGCAGCTGTTGAGAGTCTTCATTTGGGAGCTCACATCCCTATCTCGTTACAGTAAATTAAATGAATCATGATTTCACAAAGCTGTGTTAAACAGTCCATATATAAAAACACGCCTAACAAAGGCCAGCTGAAGTGCTGCCTGAGCACTTGGATGTGCAGCTTTGAATGGCAATCATATTATTCTACATTATCAGAGTCAAGTAAATAATTACAATATAATAATAATAATATGAGACATGCTGCCTTCCTGAGAGGGGGAAAACAAGAATTGTGCTTCTAGCTGAATGTTGAACATTCTCCATGTCACACTGTAGTATGTGACTTCAGTATTTTTCCTTTATCTGAAGAGCTGCAAGAAACCTCACTGAAAAGCATATTGCTCAGACTTGAGTACTGTATACTTCCTAAATTACTTTCCAAGCAGGTTGAGAAAGCACTTTCTGGTTTCTGAACATCTCAGCAGCTCCAAGAGCAGATCTTCTCCTTGCTGGTTTTTCCCCTTCTTTGTCATTACCAGCCTTTAAGCCCACTTTCCCTGGGCTGTCCCCAAGGGCAATGAAAGGCAACACATTACACAGCTGCACATGTCAGTAGACACCAGAAGTTAAGTGTCAAATCTTCATAAAAATACAAACACTATTATTTGCTTCCTTTCTATTCATGCAGTGGTATTCACCACGGTGAGAATACGATATGTACTTTTCAAATTCTCTAGCTCTGAGGGGTGCTACATAAGTATAATGATAGTGCAGCCACGATTGCTGAATTTATTACAGGAGCCTGTGATCCCAATAGTATATTGCTAATAACAGTGCCAAATATCCAAAGGCAGCTGCTCTGTAGAGGTTATCCAGTCCTGCATGCTCCCTCACAGAACACTGCAGAGCAATAAGCAAAGGCATATTATACCAGTGGGAGAAGCAAGCTGCTCTTCGTAGATATAGACCAATAACAAACATCCAATATTTCTTTGAAAAATCAAGGAAAACTGTGCCAGAGGACAAAAAGGACATCTGTGCCAAAAGAAACCAGAATCTCTGCAAACTGAAAGTGTCTCTATTGCTGCAAGAACGATGAGCCAGCCCACGCTAACTGCCCTATTCCATTAACGCAGTCTAACCCTTTTGCTCAGTCTAAGCACAGCTTATAAACAATTTGTTTTCCATTCACAGCCCCAGACTTCAAAAATAAATTTCTTTGGACTAAAAAAACCCAACGTTCTCCTAGAAGTTTGCTTTGACATTTTTGCAAATTCATGCAGCCTGAATTCCAAGGTGCTCACAATCAATCTTTTTTTTTATTTTATTCTGCATTTAGGTTGAAGACTTGGGTGTTGGGTGCAATGTACTTCATTTTAAACTTTCAATGCATAAAATTATGTTTCCAATTTTTTAACATTTTCAGTTAATATTTTTCCAGTGACTGCAGCAAAGCCTTATGCTACAGCCCATATTTCAATTTTTTTTTTTTTTTACTGCTGAGAGTATCCTGTCAGTTCTTCTACATTAGTACTGGCGCATCCTCTTAAAATAAACCATCTGCTAAAGGCAAATTCCTTTGTCCCCTGCCTGGGCACACTCCCCAGCCATTTGGACAACAAAGATGGGAAAAGGGATAGATGGAGAATTCTTTGGGATGGTGAAGAACATTCAAAAAAAAGCTGTATTTTACTTGAGTGATAAATGACACGTTCCTGAACGCCCACTGGGACTTCTGGAGAGCAAAGGAAAAAAAAGTTGGTAAAGGCAGACCTTGACAGGGTGATGATGACATTTTACAACTGTTGTTGAAGGACTGCCTGTGTAGGGGTCAGGCCCTGCCCTTGGAGATGTTTGCTACTGGCAGAGATGGTACAATGTGACAGGCAGAGTTTCGTCAACAAGAGCTGACCCTAACCAGTGATATTTTTTTTATATTAAATGCAAAGTGCATGCATGTGTGTACATATGACACATGTATATTTATACGTTTATATAATTTATATAGACAGAAATGCACATCAGCGTCTGGATAGTGACAGATAAGCTTGAGCATGGCTGACTTTAAAAAGAGGAATTCTGCAGCTGCTTAGGCACTCACACTATCTTCTCATCCCTTTGTGTAACAAAAAAAGACCTTCTTCCACAGCGTAAGGAAAGAAATACAACACTGTGCTGTGAAATCCTACTTTGAAATGTTCCAGTAGCTATCCTTACTGGAGTATCTGAGTAACAGCTATGGAATACTTTGATTAATATTTCTTCTATTGTAACTTGAAAAACTTAAAACAAAAACAAACAAAAAGAAAGCAAGAGACCTTCTAAGGAGGCCAAATGTATTTCAAGACCTTGCCCAGCCCGCCCTCAGCATCTTTAGCATTTGGCCAAATTCATCTTCAGGCTTATCAAAATGAAGCTGAATGTTACTGCAACACTTGCAGACATTCTGTCTGCATCTCTTCCACACGTATCAGCACCTGTTCCTCTGGAAGACTCCTGAGGTACCTCCACACCAAGCTGGCCTGTCTGCCTGCAGTCCTGCTTGGTGACAATACCAATGGATGGGCACTTGGAGAGAATCCCACTGAGTGAAAGGCTTGAGGCTTAAAATCTCTCAAAACCCTGAAGGCCTTAATTGTAACTGTGGCTATCGTCTTTGTGCCTAAGTTATGAAGATACTCTGATTTTTCATGTAGATCAAGTCCCCTATCTCAGGAATAATTTTTTTTTCCATTCATTTCAGTGCACAAACAAGTTTTAAGTGCATGTGGAATACTAATATTCCTATCCTTAACCTTCTGTAGTATTGCCAGGCATGGATCAAGGAATCCTGTTTCTGAGACAGTAACAGAAAGTAAGTGTCTGAAGGTCAAAGGAAACATTTCAATTTCTTTTGCTAAAAAAAGCAGCAAGAAAATTCTGTCCCCACCAAAGACTGCATGCTGACACTGACTGTACCTGCATTATAGGATCATCATTATTTCCATGAAATTATTATATCTTTGCAGACAGGCCAGTGGTGCCCACGCACAGACAAGTATTTAATGATAGAAATTTCCAAGCAGCTTTTGCCAACAAAGCAACCTGTTTTGCTTAATATAAGAATCAAAATTTAAAAGCCATTAGAATTAATCACCCAAACTCTAGTTTCCAAGAGGAAATAGTTCTGGTGAGGCAAAAAAAAATTGCAAAAGCCAAAAAAAACCCCAAACATCCAAGAAACCTAAGCTGAAAAAACCTCCAGCAACCTAATAAAAATATTAAAACAGACATGCTACTAGCATATACATTCTAGTGATATATTTGAAAAGCCACTCATACTGACACTTCTGTTATTTGCTATTTTTAAGCACAAGGCTGAGAGCCTGCAACAGAAATTGTTGCAGTCTTTGCTTTCTCATATATAACAAGTCTGCCTCTTTCTGAGCACAACACTGGAGAAAGGTCAAACAAATAAAATCTATCAATAACAGGAAAATAGATCGAGCAATATAATCTTAACTTCTAGTCTAGAAATAAATCTGGGAAGAATTTTTGGCATGAAAGATAAATGCACTTAGTCTCAAAGCCAGTTTAGATTCACACACATAAAATTCTTTCGGACAGAAACAATTATTTACCACACAAGTATCTAATGCCTAACAAAACATTAAGGTATCTAATCCACAATAAGAAACCTTGATTTTTCAGAAAAAAAAATACATTAGCATTGACCTAGAGAAGCTTATATTTATGAGTGTTACTCTTTTCCCTGAGTCATCCCATCAATTTGCTTTAATACAACCCTGATCATCATGTGGCTCCATACAGAGTTCAGCTCAGAAATTGAGACATTCAAGGGAGCTCAGAAGTATCTGAAAAGCAGGGACAGTGGTCATTCTAAATCACCTCTCTGCTTCCCTGCATCTCTGGGCGAGCTGAAGGACAAACAATTGGACCCTCACTCTGCACGGGGCTGCAGCTCACTGGCAGGTGGGCACTAACGTGGAGACTAAATACATGACAATGGCACCCTCCACCACCACCAGACAAAGAGGAGCTGATTTTATGTAATCTAAAGACAAACTACACAACGGCCTACATATCTTTTGACATTTTAAGAGATGATGGACCTGACAAGTCACAATCATCCGCCAAGTATAATGGTGGTGGAGTAATCAAGCAGGTATTACTCTAACAAATGCCAAAGAGTATTTCAGCACAACTCCATCTGCCCGAATTCACTGTGCCATTCTGAGAAGAAATAAAAAAAACCTAAAACACGAACTCAAAAATGTATTTCTAATTAAAATTAAATGTAAACACGGTCATCAGTTAACATCCTCAGTAGTCTTAAACTGGAGCACTGAATTCGTTGAGAAACATAAATCAATCAGTCTGAATCAATTCAGAAAAACAAATCAAGGTCAATCACAATTCAGAATTCAGCAAATTAAATTACTTGTTCATTTATGGTTAACTTCCTTAGGTTAATCTTAAGGCTGCATAAGCTTCACCTAGTGTTATGCTTGAGACTTAATAATTTGCCTTGACATTTAGAATAGCTCTTACATAAAACTTTGGATTTGTTTTTAAACAAAAAGATGACAGAATAAACAATGCTGAAAATATACTATTCTTTCCCAGAAGAGTTGTAATCTTGGATCAAAAGCCTCCAGTTTTTTTTTCCTCTTTCCATCAGTATTACATTTCCAAACTTGTTCCAATTAAACTCTCTGTATTTAAAACGATTAACTATATACATATTAAAACCAGTAATATGTATATTTCTGTTTTTTTCTATGTACTCGACCAATAAAAATACACATGTAATTTTTATTTCATTAATTGCAGAATGTGTAAACTGCTTAAATATTCCTTTTTTTTTCATTATTCAAAGTATTTTAGGTAAAATAAACTGGCCAAAACTGCATAAAGTCAGTACTCAGTTCATACGCCATCAATAGATTAAATTATTATAATAAATGGGTTACAGTACAACAACAATATTGTGAAGCAAGTCTAAGCTACCAGAGAGGATTTAAATCTCGGAAACAGCTGCATAACAGCCACACTTCTCTGAACAGTAACAAATTAAGGGCATCTACAAGACTCCAGCTGTGCTAATGAATTCTTCCTTCCACATCCACAGAGATGATCAAAATACCTGCAGGACTTTTTAAAGAACATGAGCACTCTTATGTCTCTATCCTAAGAAACTGAGTCTGATACATACCATTTGTGTTATTATTCATTTCTCATTTTACTAGTTTTACAGACACATATTCAAATTAAAATACTCAGCAGGAAAACCAAGATAAATGGAAGCATGAAAGCTGAAGAATTGTATTTAAAAAAAGAAAACAAAAATCAAATTACTGAATAATATCTACCACCTCAGATGTCATTTGTGAGATGATTCAGAGGGAAGATGACTTTGGAGTAGATGAAATTAAACAAAAAACTGCAATAAATCCATGCTTCAGTACAAACTAGACTGCCTTGCTCAGCAATATGCTCCACGACAAGTTAACCAGTATAGTGCAGTATTATGTTTTGATCGCTACCATTTTTTCACTGGGGGAATGGGGCTACTCACAGCAACAGTTACCCAACACACTGGTAAGGACATCTCCAACTACACACTGATTCTAAGCCTGCTGTATGCTAAAAAATCTACCAAGGAGCCTGGGGAAGTGAAATAAGGATGTCATCACAAACATCCATTAAAGTTAATCACTAAAGCCTCTAAAGTGCCTTGAAACTTCATTAGAAATTATAAAGCAGGTGAAACTGCTGGCCAGAGCAGCAGCAGCAGCAGCACGATGACACAGGCTCTGCTCCCCGAGCACACACGCACCTCCCCGCACACAGAACACGCCGGGCACACCCCCACGGAGCATGCGAGGTCAATCACTCCATCCTGCTAATGAGAGCAGGCAAGCACACTGAGAAATACCGAGTTTCTGCAGCTCCTCTGCAAGAAATCATACAAGGTATCACCCCCCTGTTCAAAGGCATAACATTTACTACAGTGCACTAAAAATTACTATTCTAGGTGAACACGTGTGTTCCCCATCTAAAGAAGGCAACTGCGCATTAGCTAATTCTCACTTTCTGATTATCTCTTCCTTTGTCGCCTCTACCATTTTGTCATGCATTCCACGGTGCTTTATTCAGACCACTCTTTGTACTTTGCTTTCTTTTCTCCTCTTTTCGGTTACCTCCTACCCCACTGTGTGACTTTTGTGCTTTGCATGCTGGCATCACGGACCTCTAAAGCATTAATGCACAGCCATTCTAGCCAACATCACTTCATTGGCAGCATATGGCAGTAAGAGACAAAACAATGCACCTGAAAAGGGAATTACTAGAAAGGAATGGAGAAGTGAGGAAAAGAAAGCTGTGTTGCTGTAACATTTTGCAAAATTATTCCTCGGATTTTAACTCCAATGCAAATGGAAGTATAATGGAGATTTTCTGCTTTGCTCCAGCTGCAGGTTAACTGAACCTAGCTGTGTGCATGTTCAGTGAGAGCAGGCTAGCACCAGCTGCCTCCAGCACTGGATTGTTCATATTGGAAATAACTGCAGTGCTCTGATTTCCAAGACAAGCTCCTTTGTCCAAAGGGCCGGTTTTAGCAGGAAAGGCTTAAACCCGTATTCCTTTAAAAATACACTTTTCAAGGTGCTGATTTCAGTAATTTCTCAAGTCCAATCAAAGAGTTACAAAACTAAAAATGAAAAAAGGTATCTTAGACATAAAATCCATTATATGAGCTCCTTATAAAAGCTTTCAAAGTCTCCCTTTTGGTCATTCCCAGAAAACATCAGCACTGACTAGAAGGAAAAGAAGGGAACGGTTTCTCTGCATCTACACACTGTAGGGGCGGTCAGTATTTGCAATATGACAACATCTGTCATACAGGCAGCAACCACGAGGTGCATTCAAACCCCTCAGAGCTGTCACACGGTCTCCCAAGGCAGCTCACACACCAGTGAGGAGGAGACTCCCAGGGCTCTATTAAGCAGGGCAGTCCCAAAATGCACCTGCATCCCAACGTGACCTTCAGAAGCCCTAGCATCAGTGCAGCACTTGAACAGCTTGAGAGCCATATGCAGCTAAAGAATCAAAGGTTGGTCACATCTTCCCTATTATTAGAAATAGATTTTAAGGTCCTTGAGAGTAAACACTTCATGCTTGCACAATGCCTAGTACAACAAAAACCCCGTCGACCCATTGGGCTCAGAAGTGCTCCTGCTATCTGGGGTAGCTTGTACAAAGCCAGGGTTTGTTTCAGAGTAATTAAGATTAAAAATATGGATGTAGTGGAACATTAGTACAACAAGCTCAATCTACATGTGCCTCCAAGAGCTGATAATGCTATTCTTTATCTTTTCTCCCTTTTTCTGCAATGTAGACTAGGAGTTCTGCAACGTTTCTGGGTTGAAAATCACCATTTGCCAATATTCAACCTAAAATACAGGCATATTTTTTATACACACCACTAAAGCTGAGTTTTTCAGGGGCTAATATCTGGCACAGCATAGCATGATGACACTCCTTTAAAGAAGAACTGAAGGGCAATAAAACAGATTTGACTTAGTTTGAGTGAACAGGTGCTAATCTGACTAAGTGGTACTGCTAATACATGGAGAGGATAAAGAAAAGAGAAAGGGTGCAAGAAGTTGAAAACGGATACACACTCTAAGGGAGTTGCTGCGCTGTCACTCCCTGGCTTAACATAATTTCATCACTTTATCTTCTCACTTGCTGCCTTAGCAAAATGGTAAAAGGAGGCAACACTTACAAACTCCAGTATCATCCACTTAAGACAGCAGAGGTATTACTAAGAAATAAAACTGAGATTTTGTCAGCAGTCCTGCAGACTCACTACATGTAATAAGGAAGAACTGAAACCTCCTGAAAGAGTGTTGTGAGCTTAATACAGGTGAGCCAGGTATGGGGTGTTAATACAGGTATGCAATGCACCAGCTGGGAATTGTGTGCTTTGACAGTCTCACACAAACCATAGAATGGCTTGGTTTGGAAGGGACCTTTAAGGTCACCCCATTCCCACCTCTCACAACGGGCAGGGATGCCATCCACCAGATCAGGTTGCCCAGGAC
Source organism: Chamaea fasciata (assembly GCF_029207755.1). Classification (NCBI taxonomy): domain Eukaryota; kingdom Metazoa; phylum Chordata; class Aves; order Passeriformes; family Sylviidae; genus Chamaea; species Chamaea fasciata. The sequence continues at coordinate 5,743,701 of NW_027094099.1, forward strand.
CTTGAGGACTCCCAGAGCAGGGACATCCAAACACCTGAGGCTTGCAATGGGTCACTGCAGCAGCAGACCATGGGAGAGAGTTTCCACAGGCAAGGACCTCTCTTGCACTTTAGGTAGATCACCCATATGAAGAGCCACAGGTATAACCTGAAGCCAATAATATCACAAACTTCAAGTTTTATTAACTGTGGTAAACAACAGACTTGGCAGCATCGCCTTGCCCAGACAATCCTCTAAAGGCACCCATGGCAGTCTCTCCCTGGCCTCTGCTGAAATTTTATACATGCAAAAGGCTCCTCACTGGTTATTCTCTCCCTTGCAAAGAATAAACCTGTTTTTTAATGAGCCTTCCAGTCTAATGCAGCTCCCACAACTTGTCCCCAGCTTCAGGTGAAGTCACAGTAAAATAGTAAATTGAGCATTTTCATGTATTGAATTTTTGTATGGGCATACTGCATCGAAATGCAGAACTTCCCCACTGGGGCGCATTTATTCACCTGGAGAAAAGAAAGCATAAGTTATTTTTTATGTCTTTCTGCTGTTAGGATTTGTCCTCGGTAAGAATTTGCTGAGTGAAACCTTTAAACAAAAGGTTTCCAAAAAAGCTTAGTTTAGGATGTATCTAGACATTACTTACTTTAAAGTGAAATCCAGCAACATTCAGAATTATTAATGGATCTCATTTTCATTACATGATGAATGAAACCAACAGTTCACTGGATGCTGTCAGCATATAAGTTATCCACATATTTAAATATGAAACTTTGCAACTTTGCAGTGCATAAAATGAATATACTACAGCATAAAGTACTTTTAAAGAGAACATTTGAAAAAGCTCCTTTGTGTTTTAATTTTTATTTTGAATTGTGTTCTGTATGCCAGTGCCTGAGTGTTTTTACTAGATGAAGACTCTTAACATGAAAAATGTTTAGTTCTGAGAGCACTCTTGAAAGACTAAGGCATACAAATTTACTTAATTACTTCTTTAGATCTATTTTTAATCACAATTTGAGAACAATAAAACTGCAATTATACTATCAAGAAATATTTCAGTATGATTCTAAATTATGTAGCAGCAAGAAAATCCATATTTTAACTCTGATTCGTGTGCTTAGTGCTGATAAATCTGTATCATCCTTTAACATGAGACCTCAGAAAAAGTGTACTTCCTTTCCTGATCCTAATTATCAATACTTAGCTATTAATGTATGAATTTATACATGTACATACTCTACACATTTGTATGCTACAGATACAGATTTGCCCATTATTATCTGTCTCAAATCTCTTTGCAAAGGTTCTATGGCATGCAAGAAATTCTTTTTACCTTTGGCTATAATCTCTTTTTCTTTGAAGGCCCCAAGAGTTGAGATAGATTTAGATAAAACTCCTTAATAGGACCACACAGACAAAGACCCATATAGCAGAAGGAAATTTTGCTCCCTAGGGGAATTTGTAACCTTCAGCAGAGCAGTGATTACAGCAGGATCAGTGCTGTGACACCAGTGAGCACAGACACACCAAAGGCAGCTGGAAATGAGGCAGCTCCCTCGCACCCCCCAGCCAGGGCACACAGCCAGGCAGGACTGGCCCTGTCCAAAGGTATCTGGGCACCAAACGACACCCTACATCCCAAATCCTTCCCAGTAACTTCATTACTTCCTTGAACGGCAAACAACAAGCTCTTTGTCCCAAAGTTAGCACTGCAAAGCTTCACAATTAGAAACAAAGCAGTCCTGAGGAAAAAAACACCAATTATGCTATTGGCATCATCTGTGAAAAACATCCCACTGAAAGACAACACACTCAAACCACTGTTATGCCTTGAAGATGTTTCCCCAAACCCCATCCGAACATTTTAGTGATATTGTTTCTAGCACCATGCAATGCCAGACAATATCTTCACATCACTATTGATTTCTACATTTTAAAGACAGCACATATTTTTTCGCTCTTTCATCCTCAGATTTCATAACCACTTTACAATTTAACATATCCTTTGACGTTGTTTAAGTATTTAAAGAGTACATTATTTTAGTTTATCAGAGTATAATTTGTTTTGACCAAATTCCCCCTAGTTAGTTGGGAGGTTGTCATGGTTCTTTGCCACGATCACATTGAAGTTTCTGAAACTGTAACACAAACACATCTACTCCCTAACCAAAGAGAAAAGGAATAGACCAGTACTGGCTAATTGTAGCAACCTGTCACTTGTGATACCAGCTTTCAAGTGCTATAAGCATACACATCTCTTAGAAAAATACATTGCCTTTCCCAGCACTTTATCATAGCCATATGCAACTGAAATAGTTTTCTGGGTTTTGTAAAAAGTAATTTTTGACTTTAAACGTAATTTCCAAAATCTCAATATAAAAATAAAATTTGAAATCGCATTTTGATTTCATATTTACTCCATTTCCAGTCAATTTGATCTTACACAGGCAACAATGTTAAAATTTGACATAGAAATTTCCATCTCATGGTTGCTGAAGATCAAGAATGTAGTTGTACATCACTAACTATATAAGTGACAACACCGCTCATAATATTTGGCAGCATAGCAAGGCAATTAAAGCATTAAGTACAATACCTTTGCTAATCAGATAAAGAGGGAAACCCAATGCAAGAAGCAAACTGCTTTATTAATAAGATTCTCTTAGCTTCATATAGGATAAATGTAAAAGATATAGTACTTACAGTGAATTCACAGAAATCAATGCTATCAAGACTTTTGCTTCTGTGTATTCTCCCTTTTATTCTTCTTAAAGAGGGCTTTCCCTGACTTACACTACAGGTAGCACCATTGGGATTTTCGGAAGATGGAGTTACCCTGCCAAGCAAAAAGAGCCACATATCAGACAGAGAATACATTCTTTAATTTGCTTAAAGTAAAAAATTTACAAAGGAAAATACATATATACCACACTACATATATAAGAAATGTCATTCCAAGTGACAGTTTTCAATCACTAATTGCCAAAATAAGACCACAAGTATGTACAAGTCTAGCTCCCATCAAGACCACGCTGCTTGCAGTTTTGTCAAAAACATTCTGAAGTCATCTGTTTTGTACAATAGTCAGTAGAATCAGAAAAAAACGACACATTATGAAAAAAAATATTTAACTTCTGAAAATTTAAAAGGACTATCTTTCTTTATTTCTTCAGTGGAAACCCAAGTCCTGAGATACACATTGATGGCTGTCAGTTAAATCACCAGGAGGCCTGGCAGTATTTGGCTTTTGACCTTTTCCAGTTTGAGTGCTGATGGTCCTTCAGCTATTCTAGCAATGAGTAACAACCACCAGTAATGACATTAATAGCATCTGTTCAAGTTATAGGGGTAATATATTAAGCAACTACACTTGATAAGGCCTTTCATCATACTATAATCTACACATAGTCCTAGGGGGAGTCCATAACTAAAATATTTGGAGGAAGCAATCCTTATTTCAATGAGCTTGTTGGAAATTCATTAATGAGCAGAACTAAGTGAGGTTAACAATTAACTAAGTGTATTAGGATTTGTGAGGTGACTATTTTAAATACAAAATAGTCCCTAGTCAGACTGGCACTTTAGGAAAAGGAAAACTATTCCAGCAAATACACTCACCAAGAGTTATCTAAAAACTTGAAGTCTTCATGTCCAGATTTATATTTATTTCGTATTATTTCTCACCTTCAGCCATAGAAGATTTCAAAAACTAGCTTAAACAATAAATAACATGTATTTTTTGCATTTCCCTACTCTTTGGACAAGAGTTCAATATCTCTCAAAAGCCATTAAGATTCCCCTCACAAAAAATACTTCAGGACTCTTTTTATGTTCTTTTTCTTAGAATTAACAGCTTTAGTATGCACATAAATGTTTGTGGAGAAAAGAAAAAAGGTAGAGATGTCCTAAACATATGTGTCACCAAAACAGGACACTGCATAGTGGGCCACATCAACTCCTGAAATACACAATTCCAAATACAAAATACAATAACCACATGCTGAATGCACTTTTTTGATTCGTGAGACTTCCAGGTCTACACAACGTCATGGTCAAAATAACATGCCCGTGGGACAGCTAGGGAGAGCAACTTACAATATCCAAACCTGAATATGAAAGGAAATCCTTTCAAAACTCTTATTCAATTTATAAAGATAAAGCCCTTCATTTTTTTGTTGAATTACTGCAACTACCAAATCACTATTTTGTTTTCAAATGTCTGATTTTTGGGGGTTCTTACACATGCACACTGACACAAACAGCTTGCTCTAAGTTCTCTTGATAACACAGTAATTTCGTTCAGGTGGTTTCCCCCTTGGGTTATTTTATTGCCAACTTTAAGCTGCAAATTTCTACCTGAAAACATCGGTATAATATCCATACATCTTAATTACAATATGAAACCTCCTGCTGAGACTGGACTGAATTTTTTTGTCTAATCATATGTGGATTGACTCCAGAGAACCATGCCTGCCTACTACAGTAACATATTTGCCCACACAACAGAAACCTCAAGAACGCCATGGATTCCCTGCTAAAATGTCCTCAGGAATTACCAGGACAGATTTCCAAAGAAAGACAAGTGCTCAGTCTGTATCTTGTTGCACAGACAGTGACATTTATGATGACGGCACGTTACTATTGTGTGTGTGTCTCTTCTGAGCACTCCAAACATCTCTGCTCAAGTACCAAAATGAACACACTCTGTGTCCATGGCAAATGCAGATGCTGGAGCCCTCAGAGAGATCCATTGTTCCCCTACTGCCAGAGTCTCTGTTTATTCTCTCTACAGGGAATCTTTGAGGGCTGCCTACTCCATTACTTATAATTTGGCTTAATTAATCTTCAAATGCACCTCTGAAGAATTAAATGCTTGGCACGTTAGACTTCCTCCTCCCAGTTAATAGAAAAGGGTAACAGCTGTAAGCTACACTGAGCTTTTCCTTATTTTGAATTACATTTCAAGCCATTTATTTTAGGGCCTTATCCACAAATGTGCATTTCTTTAAGCTTCAAATCTTTAAATGTTTTCTGATACTGAAAAGCCTTTATTAAAAAAAAAGAAAACTACTTACACGGAAAAAGCCCAAACAAACACAAAGAACAGGCTAATCAAAGTTACACAGTTTTAACCAAGAACTGCACTACTGATACATTCTAAAGGCCCTTCTGTTTAGGAGCTTCACTCTCTACAGTCACTTGAAAAAACGAACTCGCTGCCACTGGAATCCAGCTATCATTTCATTCTGCTGGAGAATAAATTATGGCTGTTACTTGTTAGCTTTTAAGATACAGAAAAGTCTTTTAAAAGTTACATTTAGCTTTCAAAATTTATGAGATGGAATATCACAATTTATCTATTCCCTCCAATCCTTGATAAAATCATTAATTTCTAGACCTCTTTACAAGCAAATAAAGTATTATTTAACCAACCAAAGAAAAATCCAATCAATACCACTGATATTGGGACTTGGGAAGCTTTGCTATGTACGCCAAAGGAAGGATCTGAGGCGAGATATCCACACTGACAGCATCACAGGGGTTTTTCACTCTGTGGTTGATGAGGAAACTTTGGGAAAAGTGCAAACCAATTAACTGTCGGCTTCTCCACTGCCTCCACTCCTCCCACAGTTTTAGCAAAGGGAAGCAATAACAGACCTGAAACAGACTTGGATCAATTTTTCCCAGGCTTTGCAGAAAGCCGGATGCAGCAATGAGACTCTCAAGGATCCATTTCCAGTAGCACTCACGTAGCACTGCAACAGGAACTCCTTCAAATACTAGATAATTCCACTGTGAATACACCTCAAAACTATAAAGCTGCAAAATAAACCTGCGTGAGTGCAAACTCACGAGAAAAGGTCCAAAGTGTTTGGAGATTGACTCGAAACTAAATTATTACAAAATTTAAAAACCAGATTTTTAAAATCCTTCTCTCTTTAGAATCATGCTTTGCGTTTCTGAAGTATTCACTGTAATCAGAGAAACAAACTTTATTCTTTTTAAGTGAATACTGAAATTATAATGCAACGCTCCATGGTTCTGACATCTGAACCTTAAGTTTAAAAAAATACTTATCAACAAAATTTGCTGCATCTGATTGTCTCCCTTCAACTTTTATTTGAATTTCTGAATACATATTAATACAATATTAATAGAAAATTAATAATTGAATTGCTAAGTCACTGTAATACCTGCATCGGGAGTATAGAGAAATTATCACAGGCTAAAGGAGAAAAATATGTAAGAGCTCTTTTAAAATATCTGCAGGCCATCAACTACTTTAAAGCAAGTACTCTTGAACAAAAGCCTAGGAATGATATGTTCAAGGAAGTCTAGGGCTTCAAAAAGTACAATCTAGAAAAAGGATCTTTGAAGGTAGTGAACAATTCCTAACGCCTTGCTTCAAATTTGCTGTTTCTGTTCAAATAATGTGTTTAATATTCTGGAAACATAACACCTTTTTAATGGAGCTCATCTCAGCAATCCTAAATTAAGGCACCCAATTCATTAACTTTTGAAAATTTTAGTCAAGTAAAATTGAACCATTTTGTATTTCCCACCTGGAGTCTGAGGCCCTTATTTATTATCCACAATTCTTACAATGGTTTCATTGACCTTGACTGCTTCCTGATCATATATCACATTACATAACCATGACTCTAAATTATTTCTCTAGTTTGTAAAATAAGCAAGAACCCTAAACTTGAACTATCTGTATTCCACTGACAAGCACAGTAGTCTAACGAAACAATGTGCATCAGTGGCTTCAAGGTGAAGTGTCATTTCAAGGGCTAATGAGTTAATACATATTATAATGGTATGAGTATAATATAAGTTTATGAATAAAGCTGTATTTACATTCCACTCACACATAATTACTATTTATAACAAATTTCAATATTATCTATTTTTTTGTAGTTAAATTATGTCTGAAATTACTAATGTTGTCTTAATTTCTAGACAGACCAGTTACATTGAAAATCCTTCAAGAACTTAATACTCTCTTCTTGTTCAATGATTAGAGTTCTGAGCAATTTTATAAAAGTCAGCATCAGGATGTTTAAAAAATGTGTCATGAAATGACATATTTTCTGTATTTGTTTTCCAAGTGCAGTATTAGTGCTAGCGTTAATGCAGAGTGGACAAGGTTTTGACAACCATGCAGCCTCAACAAGACTTCTGATGGTGACATAAACATTACACTTTACATATACTGCAAGCTGCCTGCCTGTACTAGAAAGAAAGCATTTAAGTTCTTGTAGCAACACAAAAGGCAAACTTCTCAAAAACTTCTGCCTCTGGTAGCTACACAGATCTCAGCTAAGATGTATAAAAATTCCAATAATTATTATACCTCCCATGAGAAGCCAGGCTTCCTCAGCACCTCCAGAAGTGAGGACACAGGCTGGGCTCAGCTCAGTGTGATCACTGGCTGCTGGCTCAAACACAAGGCTGGAAAGGATGAAATTTCCTCCCACTGATCAGACTGGAAATTCTAACAATTCTAGTTACTCAATATTTGTTTGAGAAAATAAAAAGGCAAGTTTGAAACAACGCTAGAGACACCGCTATGCTGCTGCTTTGCTGAATTCTTGTGCTCCTCTGCATGTACATTGATTCAAGGATGGTATCCTGCCTCCCTCAGGGAAAAAAAAAAAAAAAGTTTTAATTATTTTGCAACATAAATAATGGGCTAAACTGAAATTTTTATCCTAATTTCAAACAATATTAACTGGAACCAGTAATCAAAAATGGAGAATATCCATTCTGAGGATCTGTACTTTTCCACAGAGTTCTGTAGAAACACCAAGAAGATCAATCTTGGATGTTTTCTTTCTCTTACATTAAGGTGACATTTTCCATTATTTAATTATATTAAATATGATACTACTTGGAACATAAACAAACAATGGCACTTTTCTCCCTAGGGATAGTCCTAACGATAAAACAGACATTCTTCACTATAAGCCTGGGCTTCTCCAGCCAAGACCCAGCTTAAATACAAAGACTCTGAGACAACAAAGCATTCAGATCAGTGCTTAATTCCAGACATGCTGGTTACTCCTCACTGATTTCAAATAAGTTTACTCCTACGCTTGGAAATAAATGTGCCTGTGCAGTATCTTACAAGAAGCAGCTATCATTTAACATCCAGGCTTCTGTATCACACATTCTTTTAACAACAGCACCAAACAGGGGAACTGGATCCTGTCAAAATTCAAATTCTGCACTGCATCTGCATTCTTTTCGGTAACCTAGATTGCCTCAGACAACTACCAATCATTCTTAAAAGAATGTAAATATGGAATAGTCTCAGCCATTTCCATAATCTCCCCAATGAAAACTTATCACTAACTGAGCTTTCTGCCTTTTCTCATGATGCTGCACTCCCCTGCACCAAGGGGAGCAGCGGGGTCCTCGCCAAAGCACAGGTACTCTTTCAGAGCAAAGGCAAATGCTGTAAGAAACAGAAGGAAATATCAGTGAGAATTTTTAGAATGGTTAGGATATCCTGTTGGGGCTTTAGTTGTTGTTTTTTTTTTCCTTTTTCATTTGTGTATTTATCTACCCACTACCTTCTCCTTGCGGCAGAGAAACATAAGAGTAAGTTTGGCAAGAAATTATGGTCTACCTGTGTAGCTCCCCTTAATAATGTGATTTAGCATTTCCCTATTGTTAAAGGACTCAGGTTGCACGTATTGGGATTTCAATAAATATTTATAAAAACTCACTATTTTTAAACTACTCCCAGTTGAGCTGTCAGTTTTTTCTCGACATTCTTTGCAGATGTTAGTCCCTGCTGCACTCTACCTGTACTAGCAGAGTTATGATGGTGGGGTTTGTATCCAAATACTGTCCCTCCAGCAAGAGGATTAAAAACATCCTACTCATCTCATTTAGTCTCCACATATTAGATTACAACACTGCACACACACAGCAAAGGGTCTGAATCAGCAGTTCAGGACTCCAGCAGCTTCCTCCAGCACTGAGTCCAAAACTACTGCCCCAAGTAAACCTCATCATAAAATGATAAAGTCCACACAAAGCAGGTTTCTGTCTCCTCCACCTCCCACTGCAAGCCTGTGGCATAGCTTCCTTCTCTCTGTTTAACTCCTGGTTTATTCTTAGACACTGAATAACTATTTATTCTTAACCCATCATAAGACATAAGTATTGCCATTTGTAGCTCTGCTTCCATGCATCACAGAATAGGACTTACATTTTGGGGGTGGGGGGAAAGCAGGAGAAAATTGGAGTGACAGATGCTCCCTAAAGAAATAAAACATTGCTGTTACCTTTTTCATTTTTTTTCAGTAGGATTCAGGTGGATTATCTTCACCAACAAAAGGATGAGTATTTTAACCCTTTTTTATTAAATTATGTCTTTGCTTCCTCTTAGAATAAAGATTCACACATCAAAGCGCTTATGAATCCCATGGGTTAAACAGAATTTTTTAAGTTTTTAAAAATAAGCAAATAAAAATAGATTAAAAACACCTTCTAACTGTAGATGGACTTGATTTATATGTTTTCTTTAGGTATTTTTGAGATTTCCAGTGATACAGTATTGGATTATGCTTTTGGTTTATGTATTGTAAATATACACAAATATTGCATTGATTAACTGCAACATATTTTCTCTCTAATGTTCAGATTTTCTTAATGCCTTATTTGATACAGATTGTTCCCAAATAAGAAAAAATTAACATGACAAAGTATCTTTAAATACTTCTCTAAGTGCATCAGAAAATAGTATTTCATCCACAAGCATAAAATCTATCCATACAGATAATGCCTAATGCTATTAAAGTTCTTAAAGAAAAAGAGAATACATATCATGTCACCTATTAATAAGAATATCCCAGAGATATACTTTCAAATGCTCAAGTAATTCACACATCTCCCTAAAATTTTAAAAAGAAAAAGTTTGCCTTATTTTTCTTTAACACTTTTAGTCAATTAAATCTTCACACAGCATTGCATTGCAGCAACATGATGTCAAGTTAGAAATGTTATGAAATGCAATGCTTGTGGTACGTATTAATGTGGAGCCACTATAATATCTTGCTGCACCTCAAAAAGCACAGAATCACACCATGAAACGACAATATAGAGCTGATCTCACTCCAACTGAAGACAAAGTAGGAGTTGAACTGGGTCCTTTCAGATGTACTTTTAAAGCACACAAATACATATATAGCTTTCCCTTAACATGCCAGCAAATAAAACACTTCCAAGAAGACATACAAAATATTAAAGAGAACAACTGTCATCATTACATATAACAATTGCCCACAATTAAACTTCTCAAAAGATGTAACACAAAACTGCATCCACTGCTGCACACAGACAGGAGTGGCATTTGGGGAGAAAAAATAGGTATTGTACACTTTATGTAACTTACATAATCAGAATCAAACCCCCGAATACACTGTAAAAACCTCTGATCAAATGTAATAAAACTTATCTGCATGGCAACATATTTTTGTCTAAAACTTCATTTGATTTTTTTTATTTCAATCAGGATGAATGGATTCATCAAACTGTGTTCAGTCTCGTCTGGAATTAATGACAGAAAGCTTACTACTTCCACTTTATGTTTCTTCAATTGATACATTTTCTTGACACTGTCTATAGTAGCTGAAACTGTGGGGAAAAGCAAAGTATAAAAAAACCTCCACATTCTACAATTCATGTAAGGCCCATTTTTGTTACAACTGCTGACATGAAAATATTTTTATTTTCAAACTATCTATGTTTAAATAAAACGTCCTATCGTGCCTTCTGTGACACTTTGCTTCACTAGGACTAGGTAAGCACAGTGAAAGAAAACTCTATGACCACTGCCACTGAAATATCTCTACCGGTTTTTCACAGATAAGAAATTCTCAGTGTACAAATTTGTGACTGATATCTTCCTCTCAGAAGAGCTGACAAGTTCACATATTTCCTCCTTATGATTTGTCCTGATGATGACACACGTCCCACTGCTCCCATCGAGCTAACAGTGGGCTCCTGCCCGCCCACGAGTGACTGGGTATTGCAGTGCCACACGCCTGTCGGTGCCCTACTCACCCACATTACACCACTATACTTTAATACATTTTTCATAACATGTTGTTGATTCATCCAGAAAAATCAGTTCAGCACACAATCAGCAAGCACAAAAGGAGCGGGAGTCAGTGAAGGGAAACGCAGCATTTAAGGAAAAATGACCATATTTGAACAGCACTACCTCTGGCGCTCACTGATCTATGAGACCTGCGTCTCCCCGTCCGCATTTTCTCGGTACACCTGTCAGCAGCAGCAGGGGCAGGAATTCGGACCCGGCTCCGCACAGCCCGGGGCGGGAGCACACTGCGCTGCACCGGCGGCAGCGCTCGGGCTGTCACGCAAGCGGTGCCCCCGCCGGAGCCGCTCCCGCGCCCTCAGCCCGCGCTGCCATTGCCGCTGTGCCGGGTCCGGCAGCGCCGTCCCCGCGGGAGCGGAGCCTGCCTCAGCCGCGTCCTCCGCCGGGCCGGGCGCGGACAGCTCCGCCGGCACCGCCAACGCCTCCCGGCGTTTCCACACGGCTGGCGGCGAATCCGCCGGGAACTTTGTGCCCCGGCGATGCCCGCCGGGAGCCGCAGGCCGGGTCTGGGCACGGCTCCCCTCATGTCCGCGGGGACCCCCCGCCGCCGCGCCCGCCCGTCCCGCCGCGGCCCGCGCTCGGCCCGGCCCGGCCCGCAGTGCCCGCGGCCCCGTTTGTGCCTACTCACCACAGCTTCCTCTTTAAGGGCATCAGACTGCCCCTGTTGGAGGCGGTCACCCCTATGGCCATCTGCAAGACAGTCAGGTATTTCTGATACTTCATTTTGCCGTCGCCCCCCCTGTCCCTGCCTCGTCCCCGCCGCCGCCACCGACAGAGTCTCTCCAGCCGCTGCATGCAATCATCAAATTTTTATTTCCAGGCATCTGCCGTCCCTGCGTCGCGCTTCTTCCCCTCCTCCTCCTCCTGCCGCGCTCCCTCTCTCTCTGCCCCCCCGGCTCACGCTCTCCTCCTCCTCCTCCTCCTGCCGCACTCCCTCTATCTCTGCCCCCAGCTGACGCTCTCCTCCTCCGCCTCCCGCCGCGCTCCCGCTATCCCCGCTCCAGCTGACGCTCTCCTCCGCCTCCCGCCGCGCTCTGCCCTCCCCCGGGCCCGCGCTCCTCTCCTCCTCCCGCTGTCGCACTCCCTTCCTCGCAGCCCCCCGCGCTTTTTCCCCCGACCCCACTGCCGCGCCTCCCTCTCCCCCGCCGTGCTCCCACCGCGCCGCGCTGCCAGCCCCCGACCAGGCCCCCCGCTTCGCCTTCTCCTCACCTGGGCTATCTCTGGGCGGCCGCCGCCTCCCCTCGCCCCCGGGGCGGGCAGGCCTTCCCCACCATCCCTGCCGGCCGCCGGGGCGCTCCCGCCCCGCTGCCCTCCCCGGTTACCTGGGGTATCCCGCCCCCGCCCATGAGGCGCAGCCGCCGCCGCGCTGCCCTCCCGCCATCAGAGGCGCGCCATGGCCGCGGCGCTGCCCGCGCCTCGCCGGCCTCGCCTCTAATCCCATTAGCGCCTAGAGGAGCCCCATGTTATTTTAATCGCCCTCCCGGCTAACGGTGTCGCCTGTGGGGTGGCAGTAACCGAGCTCCGGGGCAAACGCCTCACCGCCTGCCGGGGCGGCCCCGTGAGGGCAAGGTCGGCAGGAGGGTGGGGTGAGACGAGGCGAGGGTAGGTACGGGTGAGCTGAGGATGAGGGCAGCAGCAGAGGCGAGGGGGGACAGCGCATCCCGCATCCTTCAGGAAGGGCGGCTGGAAGGCAGCTCCCGCCGCGGGACCACAGGAGCCGCCCCGAGCACCTGCGCGGGCAGTCGCGCCTGAAACCCCTGGTGAGGCCACAGGGAACAGGAAGGCAACCCCTTTTTTGTTTTTTTTGTTTCCATGTGAGGAAAACAACTGAAGTGTGTTTGAGAATCGTGTGGTGATAAAGCCAAACGAAAAGTATTAAATTATTTTAGAGGGGTGCCCACCTTCTGGGTGCTTAAGCACAAAGAGCTGAGCACGTAACTGTGTCGTGGCCTCAGGTGTGACACAGTTGTCATGGCTTTAATCTGTCCTGTGCCTTCCCCCTCAAGCTCAGCACTAACAGCGCCAGAAGACAGTGGTGTCTGAGAAGTGCGTTTGGAATAAGTTCTAACACCTGGTACAGTACAATCAGAGACCCTCAGCACAAACATCCCTGAAGTGAGGGGTAGCACCTAGCTGGACACATCGATCAATGGCGGTGGGATATACTTTGGCCTGGGATACCCTGTTTGAGCACGTAGGAAAATATTCTGCAGAGTGCAGAAAAGAACAAATCCATGCTGAAGTGACAACTTGTCATTAAGTTGCTGTAACATGAATAGTATGAGTTGTAATCCTAACCCAGAGTTGAGGTCCTAAAGAGGTACTGTCAGCTAGGAAGAAATGATGTGAATAATATTGTCACTTTATGGCTCAGAGATGAGCATTTCAGTGATTTTTTGTGTGTGTGAATGTATAATATATACCTCAAGACTGCAGTAGGCTTCATTCTGCCTAGGCCTGTTCACTACACAGGAAGCAGAGAAGATAAATGCAATACTTAACAAGCACAACAGATTTTAATCAGAAACACAATAGTTGCATTACCGTAGTTAATGAGTTCAATGGCCTTGTATTTCTGCCAAGAAATCTGATGTGCACAAATGTCCTGAAATTCTGTATCACAAATGCTTTAAAAAATTCAAATGGCTGCTTGATGTCCAGTATGAACGTGTACATCTTCAGCTCTCAAGATACTGTTAATGGTTCTTTGACTTGAAGAGCTCAGGCATTACAAACAATGAGGGATAACTAACTTGAAATGATTAGGAAGATTAAGGAGGTGGCATTAATTGTTGTACTGAAACAATGCTCTTAGTATAATAACTGGGAAGTGTATATCTTATACACACAGTATATCAAATTGGTTTGAAAACCTGTGGAGATCTTACTTTGCCTTTAAACTAAGAACCATAAAATGAACACATTGCTTTCTTCTTCTGTGTATCTAGTTATCGTTAGCTGGCTGAAAAAACATAAGACAGTAAGACAGTAAGTGTGGGCTGGATTTTGGTCTCGACAACATTAACAGAATGCTAGTGACATTGTAATTGAAGTAGTCATTTACATTTGTGCAATACTATTAAGAAAATAATAGACACCTTAAAATGATAGGGAGTGCTGACTAAAAGAATGATGAGACTGAATTAGTTTAAATATTGAGTGTTATTTGTCATTATTAAATATTTGAATGTTACATCTGTTAGCTAGAAAAATACAACTCATACAGAAATTATTCACCAAAAAATCTAGTCTTAATCTGGTTGCAGTGGTGAAAATTTTGTAGATCACACAATCTAAGGATATGGGAAGTGAAGTTTATTTGAAAGCTGATACACCTGGAAGAAGCAGGAAAGCTGTCAGAGGTTTTTACTTTGTGAAAGGACTGTGTATTAGAGAAGCTCAAGATATTGTTTTTCACTTCTACATTAGCAAGTTTGGGACATAAATTTGTTTTAAGTATTTATATACAAAAGAGTTAAGAAATGTGACCGCAGTGCCTTGCATAAAGACATACTGCGGAGCATGGGTGCATATTCAAAACTTTAAAAGTCTGTGATGTGATTCCTATTCCTAATTCAATAGGGATTCCTAAATCTATTTAAATTTGCTGAATAATGACAGTTATTCCAAATTTAGCTCTATAGTTTTCAGCTCTTATATTCTGTCCATCTGGTATAAGCAAATTAACTTATGTCCATTTTATGCATCATCATCTGTACTTCTTGATGTGCATTAGGGAGATAAAAACCACTTATTAATGAAGACATTTTATCCTCTAGTTTTAATTTGCTTTATTTCTGTTTTTCTTGTACCTGTTCCTTCTTAGTGTGACTTCATCATATATTGCCTTTCAGAACATTTTGCTTTAAGCCCCAATGTTTTACATATATGCTGAAAGTAAAAAAAAATCCTGTCTTTCTTGCCTTTTAGATGAACAGGCTATTTTTAAAAGGAATCACTCAGCAACTTCCAGTTTGGGGGAAGCATCCAAACATCCTACTGTTATCTCTGAGGCCTGCATGGACCTGTTTGCTGAGTTAAGACCACAATTTCTAAGGTAGAGATCCATGTAAGAGAGCCTCTCTGATACTGTTTGCTGTTCTCCACACAAACCTGTTCTGTCTAACAGAATACACTCTCCTTCTGCAGAAAGCTCAAAGACTTTTTGAACCCAGTGTGTGTTTTAAAAACAATTTAATTCCTGTTAGGTTAATATATCTGTTTCATGGGGGTTTTTTTCAGTACAAACCATATTAATTTCTTAATTTTATTGTCTCAGGTAACTCAGCTGTAGACATTACCTTAGAACAAGCTGTATAATCTGTTTCTTACAGTCTGTGATGCCCTGGCCTCGTCTGAAGCCTGTCTCCAGAATGACCTTCCAATGCCCCTCTTGGCTCCGAGGAGCAGACTGCTCTGTCACACAGTTACAAGTTGCAGTGTTGTGTGTGACTTGCTACACTGAGCGGATGTGCTCTGGGCACAGCTCCACTCATGGTTGTGTGTTTACACCAGGACAGTGGTGTATGCAGAAAATGGATGGAAGGAGCCCGAGAAGGTAGAGTTTAATACCAGTGTGTGTGTGGCAGTCTTGGCCCGTGCCGTGGGGATTTTAGGCTGTTGTCAGCAGCAGGAGTCTGGCTCACTGCAGCTTAGAGTGCGCCACTAAGGGCAGTTGTACATCAGGAGCTCCCACCAGCTGCTAAGACTGAGGAAGTGTGATTGTGGTGTAAAGCTCTTTTCATCCGAAGTTGTGCCTCTCATTTTTTCCATATTAATATTGACAGCATAAATGTGAGATTCCAGAGAGAGCAAAGCAAGATTTTGCAGCACTGTCTACCCCTGCAGACTTTAGATTTGATTTCAGTAAGCCTGTCACTGGGATTGCAGAACCTTATCTTGCTTTCCCTTATCATCAGCCCATCACACAAACCTGTAGTGCCCATTGTCACTAGGTGCCATCCTTTTCAAACGCTCACCTGTGTCAGTTTTGACTGTGCTCACAGGACAAGGGGAAATTTAAGTCTGACTCAAAAGACTCTTTGGAAACGCTAGAGAAATACATTTTTAAAAGTCTCGGCTGTGCTTAAATTACTTCAGATAATGTTTCTTGCAAGAACGTGAGGAAAAACAAACTGCACTTCTAACTGGCATAGCTGTGCTGGTGAACAAGCAAAAATACTTTTTATTTGCTGATGTAGCTTATTTTGTTCAACAAACCTGTATAAGCTACTGTTTGGCAAAAATTTAAAAAATAATCTTACCAGAATAACTGACATCATTATTAGTAATGTAATGGTTGCATCAGCAACTTCTGAGGGCAGATTAGACCTTAATGGCACATTTCACACATTCAATTGAATTGATTTTTAGGTTTGCAAAATTTATTAGAAGGAAATCGAACATTAAATAAACTTGTTGCTGGTTTTGTGGAATATTAAATAATTTCTTGTGTTTGAATCTTAGGATAGTCTTAATTTTAGCTGTACTGTGCATATAAGACACTTTTCATAACATTACATCATCTGTTCCATATAGCTCTCAAGACTGTGCTACTGTATATGCTGAAGAATTAACATTTTGTTTACTTCTAGGATGAGCCTGTTCCCCTTGCTGACTTTTACTCCAATGATTGATAAAAAAATCTTGATACGTGTCATGTTCTATGCTTCTGTGGTATTTAAAATGATTTGAGAACTTTTTATTACACAGTTCAGTTGGTAAAGTGGCAGAGTTCCAGAGTGATAGAATACAGTAGTGACATTAAAACATGACATTAGTTGACTGATCTCCATCTCTAATTTAATCAAAATGTTCCTATTTACTAAGGAAGTTTTTTTTTCCTTCAGGAATTGTTAGTAATGTGAATTTGTATAGTTAGTCTATTATAGTAATAATATTAATAAAGATTTCCATTAAAGCTACAGTAACGAGTTCCTTGTTATTTCAATCTGTCATCTGTAAACTTCTTACAGCTTCCATTTTCTTTCCAGAAAGAAAAAGAGAGGAATCATATTGGTCAAAGACAAAACAATTCCTTAGAATCTACAAGTTTGTCAGATGCAATGACTCTGGGGATTATTTTCTGCCTCCTCAAAAGGAAGCAAAAGGTGTACGTTTGTATGTTTCCTGACTGCATTTAAAAGACATAATTCTATGATTTTTTCTGATCTACTAGGGCTTCTTTGTACTCACATTAATGTATTTATTGAATATAATGCAAAAGGTTTTTTCTGGTCTCTTACTGCTTTCT
Organism: Chamaea fasciata; assembly: GCF_029207755.1. Lineage (NCBI taxonomy): Eukaryota > Metazoa > Chordata > Aves > Passeriformes > Sylviidae > Chamaea > Chamaea fasciata. The sequence goes on from NW_027094099.1 coordinate 5,761,082, forward strand.
TATCATCGAATACACATTAAGTGAAGATTATATAAATATATATAGAGAGATACATATAGTAGCATCATAAAAATAAACAGAAACACTTGAAGGAGTATTCCTATGGCACTTCACTGTGTAATTGACCATGTACACAAAGGGAAATTTTCACATTTCTTTGAAGTGCCTTCATGATAGGCTGGCTTGACTGGTGACAGAGAACTGTGAGTCTAAGTGTGTACAATCATGAACTGACACACTCATTTAAAACTAGCTTGCATTTTCTGAAACTTTTCATCCTGATCATTTATTTGGGCTGCCAAAATAAAAAGAGGTAAATAATTTTGCTTTGGAAAGAAAGAATGTTCACCTTGTTTTCTTGGAAGAAGAGATTATTTAAAGAGAATTTATTCACAGAATAAATAACTTTACTTTGGATTATCAAGAAGAAAGGGTTTTCTAGATTAAGAAATTGAAATATTTACAAGAAACTTGCAAGCAAGTATCCCTGTTTCACTACAGTCAGGGCATTTAGAAATGCTTTTCCATGCAAATAGTGTTAGTGCTGTTCTATCAAGTCTGATGTGGAATTGCTTTATACTATTACAAGAAATTTTAAGTTACTGCAAAAATAAGAACACTATTAGTGAGGAATTCAGGCTAGACCAAAGTGGACTTGTACAGCCACTGTCCAGTGATTTTAGATATACCCATTCCTTGTGAGCTTGTAATGCTAAGATTTTACTCTTAAAAAAGAAAGAAGAAAACCACCCTAAGTCAAAATTATCCAAATATCACGTTATGCCTGACAAGCATGACCCTCTCACAGGATAAAATAAGCTTAATGTAGAAAAAAATAAGCATATGCATGAATTCCATTAGTGCTCTCTGATACGGCTTATTCATGTAGAAAACTACTGGAGGGAAGAAATCACCAAGCATACAATTTCAATGTGAGATGCAAAGAAAGAGAAGCGTAAGTAACATCGCTTCCCAGAGAAGATTCTAAGGACTAGACTGCCATCTGCAACACATCACAGTCTTAGTGCACAAAGATCTAATTATTGAATCTTGCTAACTGCGTACTGGTAGAGCTTTGAGGCTCTGTAACTCTGAGGTGAGGTGTGATCAGGCCTGGCTATGATTTTGGGATGTAGAGTTGTTAATAGCTTTCATTTTCGGATGCCATGCCTGATGGGCAAGCCTCCAAGCACACAACCGTTAAAAGAAAATAAAAGATTGTAAAAAGCAGAGGATAATTACTGTTCCCCAGAGGAAGAGTGTAAGATTCTGAAAAACAAAAATTTTAAATATTGCAGGCTAAGAAAGAAATATGGCTGCCTGAACTGCTGTGGTAGTTGTGTTATAGAACTACTGCGAAAAATCTGGAATGAGGACCAATTCATATGGTTGTACTCAGTTGTTTGGAAAAACTACTTGCTTACGTTGCCTCTTTTGTTTTCAGTTGAATAGTGAGTTTTGTGCATGGTACCTGTACACATCAGGATAAGTAAATCAAAATGACAGAGAGTATTACTAAAATTTAAGGAGTTTCTCTTGCCAAGATTTATAAACATGTCTAATTTTATAAATTACTTCTATATTATAAATAAAAATGTCTATAGTTTTTATACAATATTATGAGATTTATACATTCAGAGCCCTATTTAGCATCTTTAATATCTTTAATTAAATGTTGATAGGAATGTTTCCACATTCATGAGATAGGAATATGAAGGTTAGCTGGATGTTTCCTGAATGTACTGAAATTGTTTATAATCTGAGTTGTTCTGTATCTCTAGTTATATATTTGCACACTTATCACAAATATGAAAACCATTTTTCACTTTCAAGAAGAAAGTTGTTCTCATTAGAGTGTACAAAGCTTAGAGTGTATAAAGCTGTTCTCATTACCATGTGTATGACTGTTAACGTTATACTATTTTAATCAGATTAGCAGTACAATGAAAATTAATGTAATAGGATTTGCTATAATTAAAGGCAAGTATACAGTAATCTGCTATGAAAAGAACACAAAAAAATGTCAGTGGAGCTCATTACAGGGATATTGTTTATGGTAATTATTCTAATGTTTTAAAAATCATGCTAAGTCTGATTTTAATCAGATTTTTTTTTCACAACTTCAATAAAACAATTCAACCCAAAAATGTTATTACTGTTCAAGTATTACTCTTTTCTGGCCTGGAAAGAAGTGGAACTAACTACAAACAATTTTAAAAAAAAAGATGGACTAAAAGCTACTCTTTTCGTTGTCCAGTTCAAATAAAAGATACAATGAAAACAAAGAGTAAAAATTATAAAATGGTGATAAACAAGACTTTTACAACATAGAGGAAGAAACTACGTGCTCAATATCTGTCAGTATTAGTATACCCCAAATGTTCCTGTAATTCCAGTGTAGGGAAACCTACATGAAATTTTGGTTCAGATTCCAGATCTGTTTCCCAGATGATTATACTGTTATTTTACAGCTGTCTCTCATAACATCCTCATATATCATAAAAGATAAGATACACAAATGAAGCCAAACAGGTGGAAATTAGGAAATGAGAAATTAAAATATAGCTAAATGTAATAGCAAAATCTTTGATGCTGCAGGGAAATTCTTTTGGTGAGTATCTGGGACTCCACATGGTGAAGGAATCAGCCTGAACCCAGCAGGTTCCTGGGATGTTGCTTTGCTGTCATCAGTAGTTTGCCAATGCCATCCCTGGTGCCATGGCACCCTATCCTACTGGAGGTTCAAAATGCAGTCCTGGTGTACAGTGTGCATCTACAAAGCTTTCAAAACTCCAGTATGGATATTTTCAAGAACAAAAACTATTCATGCCGCTAAGAATCTGCAAGATCTGGTCTTTTATCACTGAATTTTTAATTTTGAGAAAACAGCAGAGGTAGCACTTATAACATTCCAGTGAGATAGAGCTCTCCCTTTAAGGATGTGCATGTGAAGGGGAGGTTATATATTAAAAAAGAAAGACATGAGAGAGATAAAAATCAGTTTAAAGAAACTCTTGAGCCAAAGTTTTGAAAATGTTTCAATTTATGAAAGTTTAACTTCAGACAATATATGTATCCCAATTCAACTTTTTTTTATTAAAATATTTTATATTAATATAGACCAATATTTTAACATGACAAAAATTTAAGGTGTGTCATTCTTTCAGGTGTATGTAAATGAATATAAAACACTTTTTTGTTTCTTTCAAGACTATCTAATACGATAGAAAGAAAGAACAGTTCTGTTAATTTTAGATACAGGTAATTTTGAATATCAAGCAAGTTTTTTTTTACTGCATTGAATACATAAGGGGTTTACATTCATCTATCTTTTACTAACCAGTGTCACGACTTTTCTAGATTTTAGTCAGTTATTTATAAGCAATAAAAATTCATGTGCAGATCTACAATCTTGCTACAAACCAGATTTTTATATTAAACAAGCAAATTTCTGTCCTCTGCTTCAGAGAAGACACAATCAATTCTAGCTTCCTTTATACACTGCAGTTATTGCTACTTTTGGCATAGATGATCTGGCTCCAAATTTGCTGTGAGTAGACCAATTTTTTTTTTAATTGCCCCAGTATAAAAATAAAACTGCCTTTATGGCATTCCTGATGTTGCACTATCAAATTGCATAAGGCCTTCCATCCTGGGGAAAGCATGAATAGCAAAAGAGAACATGGGGGTAGTTAAACAATTTGCCATTTGCCCCTTAGCAGAGAGCACACAGTTTTGGATTTGAGTTGTGGGGTGTGGTGTGAGTCAGTCACTTAGTTTTAAGCAAAAGAATAACACAAATAATGCACTAGTGAGGTTTTGTCTGGTAATGTAAGGAGACTTAACTTTTGCTGTTATGGCAGTTTATGTAACATTTTTCTGGTTTATATAATATTTCCCTTGCTTGTTTTTAGACATTAAAAAAACAGAAGCCTGTACAATACTGTTGGACTAGATTTACTTTGTCCAATTTAAAATTGGTCATTGCATTAATATTCTCTGATACTACAAATCTCCATTTCCGATCATGTTGCAAAAACAAATTAGCAAAAGATATGAAATGAAGTTATATTTCAGTATACTCTCTGTCCTTTCCATTTGTCTGCCTCTAATTATTTAACAAGTTTGCTTGAAGCTTTGAAAGAAAAAGAAAGACCCTGTTGGGGTCAGGTGTACTCAGCTGGCATAAAATAACAAGACCCCATGGAAGTGATCATTTATACCATATGAGGGGTCTGGTAGCATGGTCTAATCCATGCACTTTGGTGAGTGTTGGGAATAATATTTCTAATGAGTGATTTCCTGAAGGTGACCTGGGTCATGTCGGTCCTGAGGTGTGTCAATGTGATCTGCACTGCTGCAATGGAAGCATGCACCATATTAACAGTCACAGGATAAATACTCTTCTCTCTGTAACCTACTACTTTTTTTTCTTTTCCTCATTACACACTAGCAGGTTTGAGACCTCACTTGCTCTCTTGCCAACCAATCAATTCGCCCACCATCTGCATGTGAAGAGCATCCAAGCAGTTAGGAAACTGACTGGTTCTTACTCAGCACTGTGGTTTCTTGGGAGCTGTTCACTGGCTCTCCAGACTTTGGAGCAGCAAGAGAGGATGCAACAAAAACGAAAATAAAGCTCTGGTGTTTTCTTGGGGTTTTTTTTTAGTTAAAGAACCCCAGGGGTTTTCTCTGTGATTTTTTTCTAATAACATACAAAGGATAAATGTTGAAGATTAACTATAGGAGCCATAAACAGAGATCTCTCCTGGCACCCTGAACATCTCAGCAAATCTGTTCATTTTATTGCAGTAGTACAAGCTCTTCCTCAGAACCATCTGCAACACTACTGAGATTTGAAAACCAGAACACAGAAAAAAGACCTTTGCTTAATGGATAATGATCAAGGACATTCTCAAACTCACTGCACTTATCTTCCAGACAACTGCCCAAGCAGCTAAAGCACCTCTTCATTGGTCTCGCTCCCAAGTGAAAGATACAAATGCTACAGAAGCCAGAGAACTTCTCTAAAGAAAATCAGCTGAATTCTCACAAAAATCTAGTGTGATATTCCTCTTCCAAATCTTTACTGGGCCTTAGTGATGAACAAATAGAATAAACTAAGCAGTGACCACACAACAGTACAAATAAAAAGCAGTGAATATTCAAATGGAATTAACAAAATCAAGCTTCTTATCTGCTCATGTAGCCAAAAGCCATGATGTTCCACTTATTGTGAGTGACCTCGCAGTGGCTGGAGATAGTGTTTTGCAGTGCTGCCAGTTTGAATGTGTACCAGACTACACTGACACTAAAAGAAAACACAGATCTCTGTAGAAGACAGAAGACATAGTGTTTGTAGGAACAAAGCAAAAATACCAACACTTGCAAGTAGTCACTGCAAAACACATTCAGTCTGGTGATCTGTGCACATCACTGTGACAGCAGCAATAAATCACAAGCTCTGCAACTGTTCAGAGGGAAGGTTTCCTGTGAACCTGAAGCCAAAGACTAAGGTGGATGACATGATATTGGATTCACTCCATTCAATAGATAAGTTTCTGGTTATCTTATGCAAAAAAAACATACATACCATCTGTCTTGAGCATTTATGAAATGTTACTACTGTGAAATCTATGCTGTGAACAAAACAGAAATACTCTGATCTTGCCTTCCTGTATTTTTATATGATCACATCTCTCAGTAAGATGCATTATTTTTAAATTATCTCTTCTACTGGAACATCTGAAGGCACAGCTGTCAGCCTTGTATTACACTTTTTACCTGGTCATCTGATCAAAGGTATTTATCCATGTAATTCCTACTGAGTTCTGTAAATGTTGAAAAAAATACTGCTATTCCACCAGAATAAAACATTAAACTCTCTTATACAACTCAAATCTGAAAAATTTCTAATGGCTGGAAAACACACTAAGAAAAATCATTCAGCATGGCAGTGGAATACAGTTGTCCATAGCAAAGAAAAAAAGTTGTACATAAGTATCCTGATGCTGTTCTGGTTGAAGGAATTTTATTCTTTTGATGGACTTAAGATTAGGGTAGCACCAATGTCATATCTCAGCTACTTGTCATCCTACTTGATGCAGACATCTGACATCTCATGACAAATCTGATGCTGTTGAAGCTCAGCTTCTCTGGTGAACTGCATTACAAATACAACCAAATTCAAGGTCATAGCTAAGATTCTAAGTGAATATGATAAGATAAAACTAAATATAATCCATAGAATCTCATTTGCATTTCTGTCATCTCTTATATGAGTGTCTCTGAAGGAGTATAATGGTGAATAACTCCAACCTCAAGAGTGATGAACTTCTGGGGGAGTTGGCTACAAATTTTGTCTGAATCTTTATATAATTTTCAGATAGAAATTGCATTTTCCTTTTTCTTTTCCATAGGTCTTTTACAGTGCAAAAACTCCAAAATAATTGACCCTGCTTTTCCCCTACAAAGGCATTGTCATACTACTGTACAAATAATGTTTATCTGTTCATACCTAACACTCATCAGTGACAAACATTCCTGCTCTGGTATAGAGTGTTACTTTAAAATGACTCCACGTCCTCTCCTAACATACAGTACATAATCTTATCACCTCCTATCTCAGTTTGTGTTTCTCCAAATGTCATTAGCATGCTTTAGTCTAGCAACCAGCTACTTGCCCTTTGAATTCAACTGGCCTTCACTAGATGGTACAACAGAAGACGATTTTCTGCAATTTTCAGTCAAGAGACCTTGAAGAGACATTCTGGTTCTTCACGTGTTTTCTGGCTAGCATTGAATAGAAAGAGACTAGTAAGGAAACAACCCGTAAAAGCACTATAGATTTCATCTTAGCTTCTTCTGCAGGCCCAGTGTTGAGGTATCTTGAGACATTTTCATGGAGATTGCTGCTAGCTTGTGATGTGCTTTCTTTTTTGATGTTTCCTTCTCCAATATCATAAGGCAATTTTTTCTTTGCAGTCTGTTGCAAGTGTTTTACAAAGAACAAATTTATCTTGTATCATCTAAACAAAGTGACAATGCTGTCTTCCATTTTTTGCAGCAGCAGCAGTGCTGAAGTTACTCATAAATTGTGCTGTGCATTTGACATACAGCCAACAACTGGAAGAAGCAAACTCACCCCTCCCCAGGTATAATTCTTCATTCTATAATTTCACTGTATTTACCAAACACTGCTAGTTACTGTGGTACATATAATTATTTTTATTTACCCGTGTCAACCCAGAAAAAACAGAGGCACCCTCACCTGATTTGCACATGCCAGTTTTATGTAATCTTCAGAATAATTAATGGAACCATATTACTGAGCTCTGTTTGTATGTGGTTTTTAAAGACGATTCCTTTTTTTTTGCATTTGTTTGTAGAAGGAATACATATCCTCTTACCTATGTTTTAGTAATAACTTTGTAAAGTTAAAGGAAATTCACATGAAGAATAGGAGAATGATACTAAAGGGATGAACAAACCCAGGAAATCTGACAGCTTTGAAATTCAGCATAAATGATCCTCTTGTGCCTGTCTGCTGCATATTGCCTTTATTTTGCTGTGTCTCTACTAATAACGATGGCATATTTTCTTGTGAAAAGTAGAAGAAACCAGTGGGCCAAAGCCATATGTAAAGTATGTTTCAAACTTCTGCAGAGTGGGCTAAATGTGTAATCTAATGTTTCTTCATCAGGCAGCAATCATATGTCTGTATGCTGCCTGTAGCAACAGATAGCACAGTAACATAACATTCTGAATTCTGTAACTGAGAAACACATCAAGCAAAAAACATGTGCCTGGTTCTGAAAGTACTGTCTGTATTTCTTCTTAGCTGAATAGACAGGGGTTATTTGCAAGCAGTGTTTACCATTGTTTTGGGGGAGGGTTTGAGGAAGGGAGGGGAAAAATCTAGCTATGTTTAAATGTCCTATAGGCTTTCTTATGTCCTTCATGGGTTGATTAAAATCATGTGTTCCTGCTTGTCCCTTATCCTTTATCCCCTACAGAAGGAGCAAGTAGCAATAATTTGCAGCAAGATTTTTATGTAAGTGTCCCCCTTACATGGGTTTTGTGCAGAAGGGAAACATATGGTTCTGAAAGAGCATTAATACCCAGGTACAGCTGGTCTTTAAAGATTTTAAGTGATCTAGATAAAAAGAATGATCAAATGCCTCCCAAGGGAGCCTGTTCTGACACAGTTCTTTATAACAAGTGTAACACTTATAGGGAGATGTCTGTGGAGACCTAAGAATAGATTGAGGATTGTATTGGCAAAAGAAAAATAGACATTAGTGAATAAGACAAAAATAAACCCCTCAACACGGCCAGCAGTAGGGAACTTAATCACAGTCTACCAGGTTGGCAACGAAAAAAGCAAATTGATTAATTCATCTATTGTTATTAGTTAATGCAACAACCAAACACTTCTCCATGACAGCAATGTCTCTGCGCCAGGTTTTTATTATCCTGCGGCATTGGCACTCCTATTACTCTGAGAGTTTACATTGATTTAAAACAGAGTTTTGTTTGCTGGATTTAAAGACAGCTATCACGAAAAGATTAGAGTCCGACCTTAGTGAGTATCAACCTTGTTTCCTATTCGAAAGACTCATTTGATGAAAAGAAAAATCGCTTTTAAAGAAGGGAAGATCTAAGGCAACAGATTTATATTTGAGGAGCTGATCCCAAATAATGATGTTCGATCTGAATTTTTATTGTACAGAAGTATCACATAGTTCCAACCATACTTAATCAGGCTTCATTGCTGCATACTCCAGAGTCCCAAATGGAAGTGCAAGAGCTGAGACTGGGTAGTCATTAACTGCTCTTGTGCAGGGTAAAATTTCCCAAGGTGTATGTTCCCAGGAGAGACCAGACTGCCAAAGGGATAGAGAATAAACTTGATATAGAGAATGTGAAATTCAGAACAGAAAGTTCACAACAGAAGGTTGAGGGAACCTGGAAAATTTATGGAACTCCTATAGTTTCACGACTGCAAGAGGTAAATTAAAGAAGCTTTAGAAAGTCAAGAGGAAGGATGGAAGAGAATTGTGTAATCCAGGCAGTGCTCTTAGAAGGGGAGCCTTGTCTCACTGAGATTGGTAGCAAATCCAGAGCTTACTGTCAAATACAAACAAGAAAGCTAAACTATGGGATCAGAAGCCGTGGGCCAATTCTGCATGAAGGAAGTTATATTTTGCAGGACTGCTCAAGGTAAAAATCTGTTTCAGAAATAAAACACTATAGCATCTGTATTTACAGCAGCAATGAAAATGAAGTTGCTAATATAAAATAAACACAAATCCATCATTTTTCCTGAATTCTGCAGCAAGAATGTTTGCAGATAAGGTGCAAATCTAGTCCTGGGGCTGCCACTGGATAACATGGCCCTAACTAGAAGGATTAGAACTACCATGACATAAGAAATCCTAAGCTAATTTGGAAGTAGAACAGCTGAAGAAAGGCTGTTAACAGAAGCTGGAATTAGAATGCGAGGTTAAATTGCTTCAGATTATTTCTATCTGTGCTGATACTGGTGCCAGATGTGAAAGTCTGGGTGAGATAACCATCTTTGCAACCACCAAATCTTTCATAAGTCAGGAAATTTAGGAGGCAAGATCAGAGATATTGTACCTATGAGTGCAATAAGAAAAAGTTCATTTTAACCTTCTCAAGTAAGATTATAGCAATAAAAAATGGAAAAGAAAATTATATGAAGGGAGGTTAATTTTTTTTTCTTTTTTCTTTTTTTTTTTTTTTTTGATGAAGAGATTAAATATATTAAGGACAAGTGAAAATTGTAATTTATGGTAATTTTTTTAAAGTAACTAAAAGTTGCTTCAGAGATTTTTAATAAAATATGTCCAGGAACTGAATACCTTGACTAATTTCTCAAACCAAAAGTAGATAGGTTGTGGTCTTAAGTAGGTCCAAGCTGCAGTCTTGTTCTGTAATATCTGTGTGTGTATTTTATAATGTTACAGGTTATTAAGCATGTTGATGTATAAAAATATGCAGCAATGTTGGCTGCTCATAGATCATACAGCACGAAGAGATACTAGCTACATAACAGATTAGTAACAGCTGGATGATTTGGAACCAGAAGGCCTAACATGCCAGTACAGGGAAAATTTCACTCAGTTTATGAAACAAGACTACTTTACCTAGGGCAATAAAACAATGCCTCTGGATTGGGTTTTGCAGAACCCGGGGCTCCCTTGTGAAACTGCACGATAACTTGGGCATGACAAAGATGTCACAGGATCAGGGAGCCCAGCAGAGAAATTCAGCTGCCTGGAAAGATTCTGACTTGAGAAATTCTGATTGCTTGAAGAGATGAAACAAATAAAGGAATTAAGCTTGAGGTTACAAAATTAAAAATGGAAGTCTATACTTTTGTGCTGCAGTGTGTCTTTATGAATATTTTGATTTCTTTAAGTAATAGAGCTGTATTCTATCCTGTTTTATCTTTAGAAAGATTTCATTGCATGAAGTACTTAAGATTTTCTGCTTTTTGATTCTCCTTTTGCAGAGGAGTGGGGTTTTTCAATGGAAAAACTGAAATGGAAAGACTTTTCAGCTTTAATGTCATTATTCAGAAGAAATTTTTTTTTGCTGTGTTTTGCTCTTTCCCTTTGACAGCCATCATTGCTGAGTAATGCCCAGGGTCATACTTTTGAAAAGCAAATTCTTCCTTTGCAGCATTGCTGCAGGACCTATGGCAGAGTGTATTTTAGGGAACTAGGTGCTCATCCTTCTATAAGATATAGGTTGATGCCTCATATCAACCTTGATATCTGGCAGAAGAGTGCCAGATGCAGACAACTGAAGAAATACAAAAGGGAATATCAGCAACTGTAGGAAAGGTTTTAGGAATATATAGACATTTATTCACATGTATATGTAATTTTGAAATATTAAGCAAGAAATGCTTTAAATGTAAAGTAATTTGTTCCACCAGAAAAGCATACTAGTCCAGGTCATTACTTGCTTGGATAAAACTCCAGACTGAGCCAAAATCTTCACCACAGAGTACAGAGAACTTCAACTGAAGTCAAGAGAGTTGACCCAAAATATCAAGATAAAATTAGTCTGGATAAAAAGTCCTGAAATAATGCCTAGATAGCAATTATTTTCCTAATAGAATTTATTACCAGAACAAAACTTGCAAAAACCTCCAACTTTTTCACAACTGTTGGCAGATCATCAGTATATTTAGTAAAATACAATAATTTTCTCCTGTAACAGATTTCCACCCTTAGTAAATCTTAGTACAAAAAGTCACTAGCATTCAGCTCATACTTAGTGTCAAAATTAGACCAATCTCTCTAATGGGACATTAAGCATTAATATGACATTGCAGAGGATTTGGGTCCTTCATTGCTAAATCCTCCTTGAACAAAACAAAGAAATTCTATTACAGAGAAAGCAGAAGTGGACCTTAAATCACATGATAATTCAAGAGAAAATCCTTGTGTCATGAATTATCTCTTCAATCCTAGAAGAATAGGGGATTTTGCCACTGAAGGTGACCAACAAACAAATCCTGACTGTGATGGTTATTTCTGGGGTTATTAGATGGGGACAAGCTTTTTAGCAAGGCCTGTTGTGATAGGACAAGGGGCAATGGTTTTAAACTTAAGGAGGGTCAATTTAGATCACATAGAAGAAAGGATTTTTTTTACAGTGAGGGTGGTGAAACACTGGCACAGGTTGCCAAGTAAGGTGGTAGATGCCTTGTCCCTGGCAACAGTCAAGGTCAGGCAGGATGGGGCTCTGACCAACTTGGTCTGCAGTGAGGTTTGGACTAGATGACCTTTAAGAGGTCCCTTCCAACCCAAACTATTCTATGATTCTATTTTTACAGTCATATGGCAGATATTCACAAGGACATTAAAATTATTCCCATTTATAATTTGATTTCCACTCCCTTGTTCCAGAGTTTTTGTTCAACTGGTTTGATAGTTGGCCAAGACAAAACATGACTAGTTGGTATATGACATGTTACTTCTGCAATAGATGAACATATTTTGATTTCTACAGCACTGAGTCAGCATTCTGATGAGTTAGCATTTATATTCCCGACAGCTGTTTATTCCTCTCAATGTAATTTCAGAGATAAATGTCCAGAAGGGCTTTGCTGCCCCAGATCTATCAGAAAACATATTTAAGATATTCCGTGGTATTTAAATCATAAAAAAAACTCTATTCAGTAATGCTACGACAAAAAGTGTTTAATTTTTAACACTAAATAACTAATTTAAACCTTACTATATTATTTTGAAATACAATCTGGTGAAAAGTTATAGTGTTTTTATTTTCTATACAAAATCACATAATTGGTTTCTAGGGATATTATAAATTTAAGAAACATACAGAAACTTCCAATCAGTATTTTTACTTTACTCCTTTATTTTAGAGTTGAGAATATAGCCTTGAGAAGGAAAGAAGAGATAAGACCCAGTGCACATAAAGGACCAAATGGTTCCTGGAACAGCTGATTGATTGTGTCTCACTAAAGCCATGGGAGTATCTGGCACAGTGGAACATAAATCTTGATAGAAGATCAAGTAGACAAGGATTCAATGAGTTCTGAAATTCTTCAGGTAATGCTGCAGGGTTGTGTTGGCAAATATGGTGTAGGCTATGGTTATTCATATGCTGTCATTTTAATCTGCATTTTTGGTTTCAGTTGTTTTGTAGAGCAGTGCAGATGTTGCAGAGTGGCGCAGATTTTATTTTCCTGCATCAGCCCTGTAGAATTTGTGGGGTGTACTACCTGTTTTCGCACAGCTGCCTTAGCTTTGGACTTTAGTAAGAGTAAACTCTTTCTAGAAGATGTTTCCTCCAAACACTCTTCTGATAGATGTGCATTTCCACAATATGGTAGGGAAATGAAATTTACTGTTAGTAAGATTATAGAAGTGCCTGTTACTCACGCAAAAATAAAATACAGTTCTGAATCCCACTAAATTAATGGTTTTGATCGTATATGGTGGCAATTAATTCCACAGATTACTTATGACTTTGCTAAGATAATAAATACTTAATTGTTCTGTTCTTTCAGACTTAATTTTGCCTTGTCATGGAACAAGAAGAAAAAAATATTTCTAATTGTTTGGTTGATCTACTCTATTACCTACCTTTTGCCTTATCCTAATCTCTAGTCTAAATCAAACAGTGCTTTTTTCAGAATCAGAAAAAAAGGTATCTTTGCTTATTAAACTAATAATATATATTTGCTTAATATTTTAATTTTGTTCTTACAGATTTCTTTTCTTCTTTTCCAGGATATAGTATAAAGAAAAATGAATAGTATTAGAGAGGAGTTTTCCAATAGATTCTTTCTGCATCACAATACTTTGGCTGCTCTAGACCACCAACCACCAGTTCTTACTAAACTTTCTGTATTACTGGCAGGTGCTTTTCTTTTTTTTCTTCCCATGGCACCTATAAATTTAGAAATAAAGATAATAGGCCAAATTAACTTGCAGGCAATTCCATTCATCTCATTTATAACTGTGATAAATGAACATGCAAACCAATGAATAAAACCATCATGGTTACTACTCCAGTAAGGTAAGACTTTTAAAATACAAGCAGTAATTTTGATGCTAAACTCCTTAATAAAAACCCAAAACTTCAATGTTATTACCCTAGGACTTTTTCCCAAGTGTTTACTTAGGTCAATAGATGAATTTAAACAGGAGGTTAAATGTTCTTCAGAGTACACCAGTGAAACCAAGATATGATGCACACTTTATTGTGGAAAGGAACCATTTTGAATCTAAACATTTAATCATTTCTTTGGCTGTGACACATACACTGTGAAAAAAATGTGTAAGTAGAAGATAATAATCTTTTTGATCTATTAATGAAAATTTATTTGGGCCATTTCCGTACAAACGTTGCATTGCCAATATAGACTAATGTACGGCTGTCTCAAAAATCATTAAATGCATCATGAAATTGAACATTGGTTACAAATGATTATTATCCCTTCTAAAGTCAGTTCATAATTCTGCTTCTGTATTTATCAGTTTTCTTCTGGCATTATGAAACACGCTGAAGATTGCAGTGCCTGCAGTGCAATTTTGTGGATGTTTGTTCAACATTTCACTTAGGTTTAAAAACATAGTGAGGAACGGCCATCAGGGTCAATATACTTGTATAAAAGTGTTCTCAGTTGAATGCTTTGCTTTATTCCCAGCTCAGTCTTAAAAGACATGGAAAAAGAAAAGTAATTTGATTAATTGAAATGCTGCTTTAAGTGATTGTGTATACAGCTCTCTGCCTCTTGAGAAATCATTAGCTTGCATAGCAAACAGCTACATATACTCTCACTGCAGGAACTCTAAAAACTTTGTGCTGACCTTTGCAAGACTATTCATGCTGTACACAACACATTTTTTCCCAAATACTGTACTAAATACATATATTGGGAATTACACCAAAAGCAGCAATGATTTCCCCCACCCGACTCCCCGCATAAACGGTTTCTTTGCATCTGTTTCTTTGTGCCATTGTTACTGCAGGACTTCAAAGCCTGGAGTTCCCTGGTGACACTGACAGAGATTTATTCTGGACTAAAAGTGTTTACAATCTAAGTATGTCTTTATGGAAGTATTGCTATGACAAAAAGGTCAAAATTATGTTATTAAATATAGTTTAATTCATTTTTGCCTCAGTATGCAAGCAGAGCATATGCCAGCAGCACTCATAGAAGAAATATTTTTATGGCAATCTTATGATGCAGTGCTGTTGGGGCTGGGCAGTAGCAAAGAATATGTTATTAATATTACAGAGGTAATCTTCCTAAGTATAGCCAAGTCTTAAGACAGAAGGCTTCTGTGAGAAGGTTTTACTAAGATGCAGTCATTGTGTTATCATCTCTGACTCAAAGACTGGTTTAAATGTAAATTGAACAACAGCAGGAATGTGTACATCCCCCAAGTGACGGATGTGCACAGTGACAGTGGGAATGCACACTGCCAGCTCCAGCTCATCCCTCACACAGCCCTTCTCCAGCCCGAGACTTCCATTTCATCAGCCTGTACCAAACCCCTTAGGAAACCATTGGAGCAGGGAGGAGTTACCTTAAGACAGGGCTTGGGTGGCTGGAAATGCAAGATCTGACTCCTGTCTGTATCTGGTCTGCTCTAACAATGCCAACTCTACCTGGGAAGACAAGAAATTGAAAAAGGCTCCCCTGGATACTGAAGAGATGCCTAAGATGCATATAGAAGCCCTATCACAGCTCCCAGAGTGTGGGATGTAGCTGGAATACCACTGTACTCTGATGTTTTCAGAACAATCTTTTGGGCATTCCTTGCCAAGAATAGCCAAAAGTAAGCTAGAGGCTGCAGTAATTAAATGTAAAAGCTAAAAATTAGGGAAATTTAAAGATCAGAAAAAGTATTTTCAAAGCAAAACTTGCTTTCAGGTTTTGTTGAAAGCAAAATTCAGGGAGAATAGATAAGTGAGGTCTGGATATTTTGAGACATGGGATATTGTGTGAGGAAGCATACATAATGCATTGCTATGGTAATGGTTGCCACAGTTGGTATCTTTGTTTGTATCTTTTGTGGAAAAAAAAAATTCTGTAAGAGTGTAGTTACATAAGCAACTGCTATTCCAGTCACAAGAGACATTTAGTTATCTATAATATCATAGAACTTCTCATACTTTAAATTTTGTGTAGCAAGGGGAGCAGTTTACTCAAGTGCTAATTTATATGGAGGAAATGTAGATTACCCTGAGCTGAGCAGGCTACTAAAGAAAGTCTCTGGTCTTTATTATGACATTCTGTACTTACAGTACAATTAACTACAGGGTCTGATAGCTGCTAATGTGCCAACAGTGGCAAGAAATTATAATAAGAGACTGGAAAGTACTTAAAATGGTATTTCTACAGTGGAAATATCCATAATACTTGGGAAACACTTATTCTCAGCTCTTTATTTCCTTTTCTCTTCTCCTTCTCCATTTCTCTTTTACACTTCTTTCTACTGCTGTCTATAGCTATGGCTTATCTGTTCCAGGTTCCAAACTGAGATAAGCAGCTTCCTGTCAAATAAGCCAATGCTGCTGGACGAATTGACCTTGACGTGACTGCTGTGATGCCAAAAGCCACAAGCCAATGGTGACAATTGTCACATATTGTCATGGCTGACTTGTATCGTTGATGCATGTCATAAAAATACCAGGTGGTAAAGACACAAAGGAGTGCAGTCCCTTGGTTCATCAAAATCTGATCTCTCAAACATCAGTAAACATTTGTGATCAGGCATAATCTGAATAAAACCTTTCCATATGTATGTTACCTGTAGTATTACCTTTCACTTTGCAAAACACATTTGCTCTGAAAATACATGCAAAATTAGGGATGGAACCCTCAAAGCAGGGATACTGGCAGTGACTTGGGCATGCCAAGTAGCAGGTGTTTGGAGGAACACCTTTTGAGTCAAGGTTTTGTCTCAGTGTTTGCTGGCAAGAAATGGCTGTTTTTCTTGATCCTTGATTGCATTGGCTCAATGCATCCTCTCTTGCAGAATACCATCCACGAGGAGGTGCATAATCCATGAGAATTTTCTCTTATAGATTCGTCCCACATAAACTTCATTAGGAGAGCAGGATTTTTTTTCTATTTCCAATGCCCCTCCAAATCATTCAGATGTGCAGAAAAACATGACCATTCATTAAGGAGCTTTGTGCTCGAAGCACATCCTAAAACCTCTTTGAGGACTAACTACTTCTCTAAGTAATCACTGGAAGTAGGAAAATATGAGGTAGATGCAAGCACCAGAACAGCACACAGTATTCCAGGTGTGAGCAAATTGTAGCATTATAGACTGGCATAATTATATTTCCTTTTTTGTTCTTTTCCCCTTTCCTAACAAACATTTGTAATTTTGGATTGGTGCCATACACTGCCTTGATGTTCTTATGAAAATGTCTGTCATAATCTAAAACTTTCACTTTGAGTGGTAACAGGCAACTCAGAGTTCACTTTATTCATAAAGCCCAGAACACTAGCCCGCATATATAATTTCACATTTATCTACACTAAATTTCCTCTGCCATTTTATTAACCAGTTACTCAGTCCTAAAGCCCATTTTCAATTCTGTGCACAGCTCTCACACAACCTACATCGAGTAAGTGTATATCCTCAGCAAATTTTTCCACCTCATTGCTAAGATCTTCTTCCAATCAATTTTTGAGTTTGTCAGGAAAAATCAATCCCCTGCAGAATTCTACTGGTGACTTGCTGCTGTGTTGTCTCTGTGCTCATGTGGTTGAAGCCTTGGTGCTGGGGAATGTGGCATTCAGCATGGGTCTGTAAAGGTGCTGGGCAGCTGCGTGGTCCCTTGTCTGGGATTTCCTGTGTAAGAATCATCTGCCGTTCTGTGCTGTGCTCTGGCCCTTGCACTGGGATCTGCACACCAGCAAGAGCTGATCAACCTGATCTGTGCCTGACATGCTGGGCAGGGAGTGAGGGGATTAATTGGCATTTCGCGGCAGTGGAGGACTGTGTGATTTCCATCAAGATTCTGCATTAACTGAGATCTTCTCGAAAGGGATTTTTTCTGTACACAGTCCAGACTTCTGTTCCTTCTCCTGTGTTTTGACCCCCATGTTAAATATCCCTTTTCATGTGATCAGACACACGTAAGAGAGAATGAACTTCAGAAGTCTAATTTCACACAGAAGGTAGGACACTAATAGCCTTTGCTAAAGGAAACTTTTGGGACGTAGAAAAAGTGTTTTGGAGCAAAGGAAGTTTAGCAGTACACAGCCTTGTGACCCAGGAGTCAAGACCCAATACAGCAGCAGGGAATTTGTTGAAGATGAGTGGAAAGTCTGTGGTAATACGATTTGTTTTCATAAACGTGCAGAAAAAGGAGCCGTATATTAATCTGGTGGAAGTGAACGGGTATAGCCAGACAAATCAAACCTAAATATTTGAATAGATACGGGTTTTTAATTTGGTTTGGACTTCAAGGGCTTGATTTAGCACTACAGTGCACTTAATTTTGCTGTTTGCATATGGAACATGGGTATGAAGGTCTCCAAATTCCTGAAGTGTGAAAATTATCCTATCTCTGAATTTGGACTCATACTCTTCACTGGTTTGTGTTTGGGAGCCTTTTATTCATTTTGGGGGAACACAGTCTCTGAATTTTGTTTGCCACATTCAGTGAAGAAAAGGAAGCATTTGCCACTATGCCTTTGAAACATTAAAGTTGCATTTGTATGGGTTGATAAGGAGCATAGGTTCATTATTGATGCTAGCAAATCAAACCAAGAGATGCTTCTAAACAGTCCTATGTGTATTCTCTGCATCTGTCTCTGTGTGTGTATTGTGTCTAGGAAAACCGGGCAAATGTTCTTGTTGCAATTCTAAATAACCATTCACAGTTTATAATTTCAAATAGGCAGCTGAGGAATTGTACTGTGGTGCAGTACCATCTAGTGGCCCCACTGAACAGGGCTTTATTGGAGACAAGTACTGGTGTTCAGTATTAACTGCCAAATGCTGCCTTTGTTGATGCTTTTTATTATTGATATTGCTATTAAGTTTCTGAAGGAATACAAAACGTGTGCAAAAATGACATAAACAGTCTACTACCTAAATTAGGAATGATATTTAGAGGTGTCAGATGCCAATATATGGCTGTCCAAATAAATCAGAAAAATCTGGTGGTGTGGCTTAACTCTGCACCTCTTTCTGAATAAATGCTGTTTAAATGATTTGTACACATTATTTTTTGTTATTTAAAGTAAGGCAGAGACTGTCACCTTTACAATAGAACTTACAATTAGCAGTGAAGTTTTGCCACACATAAGCTTTGTTTCTTGTGCAAAATGTTAATTTTCAAATGACAGGTGACAGAATATTCTGAGTTGAAAGGGAACCACAAGGATCATCCAGTCCAACTCTTAACTGACTTAAGGCAGTCACATACAGGGATTGAACCTACAACTTGGTTGGCTTATCAGCACCATATTCTAACCAACTGAGCTAGTGTTGAAACTCAACTTATTTAAGAGCTGTAAAACACAATTCAAATAGATTCAGAAAGGTATCATCTACAATGGAGCTCAACCATTCTAAAATTATTACAAAGTGGGAAATCCCTAAATTTGACTTCAAACATGAATTAATTACATGCACTGTAAAGCATATATCACACAATCATAATCCATTTATATGAAAATGGAAAAGCTGCATGCAAAAATCTCTTGTTGCTCACAGTGTGAAAATAGATGGCTTGTTTTATAACAACTACAAAAATAGTATCTGATTTTCACAGTTTGGATATTACTTATTCTGATAATTTATTTGACAGCCTTTGTAGAACAATCTCCTCCTAATACATGGGAAAGAAATGTCTATATGTACTATTAATGCTACTGAGATTTGCCAGCTTCAGCATTTTAGTTCTCAGTCAACAGGAGAATAAAAACTGCTGTTGGAGGAGAAAACAGAAAGTCCGAGGAAAATAATTAATTATTTTCTTCATGTCATCTGCAAGATTTTCATTGGAGCAGCACCTATGGTCTGAAAACTGAACACTAGCAGTGCCATCAATGCATTACATCACTACTGAATACCTGTAGCAAAGACCAGGGCTGATCCCCAGGATTCAACAGCAGCCAAAAATCAACATCCAAAAATGTTCTTTATACAAAGCAGAATTGTACTTTACAAATGCCAGGTAAAATCAAATCCAATTAAAGCCTTGAAAGCTTCAGTGGTAATTCATTTACACAGAAACTAAGATGTGGGAAATGTTGTGATTATTAAAGGCATCATGACAGTGATAATTTTAACCTGTATTTGTTGAACGATTGGTTCAGTTGCTCCTCAGCAGAAAGGCTTCCTTCTTGGTCACTCATCTGGCAGGATTCATGAAGCTCCATCTCTGCTGCAGCTCTCAGTTTTGTTTGCTCTGATAATGCTGGGAAATGCATACGGTCTGGATAACAATAAAGAAATTTCTCTAATAGCTGACGCATAATTCAAAATAACATCTACAGCTTGATGTAATTCAGTCAGTGATGTTACATTTGGATAAGTAGCTGGTTTAGGTAAACACAATATCTTTTGACCTTTTTTACATAAAGTTGTTTCCCTGATCATATTTCCAATAGACCTGAGATATACAGGTCAGACAATTTATAGAAGTTTGGAAATAATAAAAAGTCTTACTCCATTTAAGATTCTGTCTGGCCAATGAAGAACTAACTTTCTATTGTTTTGTATGGGCAAGTAGTAAGCAACTGTTTCTCCCCATGAAATCACTAGGGGCTTTGTTTTATATTATAGTGAGAATTGTAAGTAAAAGTAATGAAGTCACTAATTTTGAGGCATCAGTGGTGCTGTAACACCACTTAAGTTACTGTATGGGTAATTCTTTTAAATAACGAGGTGAAAGAGTTCAGAGTGGGGTTAAAACATTTACATGCAGGCAATAGTACATCCTTCAGTGGCCACATTCCACTAGCACAGTGGAACTAGTTCAGTTTTTGCAGTGAGCTACATTAGTCCAGAGCCTGAGTGACCTCTTGGAGTCATGCCACATTTCCAGCACCTGTCAAATGGTTCTTTCTGTAGGGCATGCAGACAATGGAAACACATTAAAATAACCCTATCTGCCAACAGGGGCAGGTCCTGAGAGCAGAAATCGGCCCCCATTGTACATGCAGCTGATCAATGACAGGGATTGATTCTATTCTATGTGCTCAGTCAGCCTGTCATAAAGAGTGTCTTTAACAAGTGCAGTGGGCAGGATGGCACTACTCTGGTAGCTGGGTGCTGATGCCACATAGCACGGGCATAGCAGCTTCTCGTTGTGCAGCCAGACTGGGTTCCTTCCTTTTGATTCCTTTGCCCTATCAGTCAGCTTTTAGAGGGTGGAGAAGAAAATTATTGTAATGGAAATAATGAATGATGTTCTTTTTCATCATATCTTTTTGTGCACCTTGTAACATGGTTTATCAAAATCAATCTTTAAAAATCCACAACGCCATAACATAAAATGCCCTTTAATTGAATCTGCAGCATATGCATGCATGAATTTAAACAGATTATTTGCATGAATTAATGTGAATTTATAGCATGTGTTTTTCTTTGCCTGTTATCCAGTCAATTATTACTAGCAAAAACAGATTCTAAAACTAGCTTTGCACATTTGATAAGCGCTGCTGGGGGAGGGGAAGGAGGAAAGAGTGTAATAGTGGCTGAGCTGAGGCAGCCTGAGGCATTTTTCTGCCTGCACAAGGCACAGACAGACAGAATGGATTGGGGACACTGTTCCAACAGTATCCTTTACTCTTTCAGAAATGTGCAGCATTTGCTTTCTCCTTTTTCTCTGTATCTCCTGTGATGTTGTTGGGGAGACAGAGTCCTTGACTTGCATCCCTCTTGCTGAGGCCATCCCCCTTTAGAGCAGTACTACCCCCAAACCTTGTACCCACTGGAAGACTGAAATCTGTTCTGTGACAGGCCCCTGCACGATCTGTTTAGGTGGCATAGAATAAAAATCTCCCCGTGCAGTCTCTTCGGTTAATTCAGAGGAAGCCCAAACTTCATTCCACAGAGTGCATTCCAAAAGACCTGACTTTATAATGTATTTGTAACCAATTGTCTTTATATTTATATGCTTTTTTTTAAAAAATGATACCATAAAGAGGCCCTAGGTAACCTTTTTATAACATAGCTGTCTGTCAAGTACCTTGTAATGTATTAAATTCCCCAACAACATTTGTGAACCTCCTTTGATTTTCTTGTTACTGCCATAAAACCTTACTGTAAATTGATCTTGAAAAGTTACATTAAATGGGCATCTTTTCATAATTAAATTAGGGTAAAATGTCTCTTGTCTCATGCCTTCTCATGTAATTAGAACTCCAACTGTCAATTTTAAAAGTAATCAGGTTGTCAAGAGAGGGTACAATCTAGTTGTTTTAAAGGCCAAAATGGTTTTATATTTCAGTTTTTCATATTTAGTTTATTAATATTTTTACAGGAGTCAGACTTACTTCTTTTATTTGCAAATAGTTGTAATTTTCATGTGTTTAAACCTGGTACTGAATAGATCGGTGAAAGATGTGACTATTTTAATTACATTCTAAAAGGACATTCTCTATATAACCTTTGAGCACAACCCCGCAGTCATTGCTGAGAAAAACTCTAACTGACTTGATAGACTGAAATTTAGAATATAACAGACACAAAAAATAAAAATAGGTCAGTAAGATATAATTGTAAGCACTCTACACGTTTTTCACGTTATCTTTGCTAATATCTAGCAAAATATTGTTCCGCAAATAAGTACAGAAAATGCCTGACGTCCAAATAACCTTTTGATTAACTTCAGTTGTATGGCTGATATTTAGCAATACAATCCTTTTTCATGCAGTTATTTACAGACAGATACAATAAATAATGTGACTTAGGAGAAAAATGTGAAAGGGATCACATACTCGGGTATTATGCCTACAGAACTTCTCAATCTATTTTTAAATATTTCAGAACGGGGAAGGAACGTAAATGATCAGTGTTACATTTCTTATCTAAGCGTTATCAGTAATACTTAGAAATCCTTTCCCCTATCCTGACTTTTATTTATTAGTAGCAGCAATTTGAGTATTCAGCATTTTAGCAGTTTAAATATTCTAAGTATAACAAAAAATATATATTTAATATCCTTTTCTCCTCATTATGTTCTCTTTCATAACAAAGAACCATAACGGCAACACATTCTATCTCTGGTTTAGTGCAAGAGAGAAAGTAAACACTAATTATAGCAAATAACTATTAGTGTCAAAGGATTGCAAGACATTACCAATATGCACTTAAGCATTTCAGAGCAGTGACCTTACCTTCATAGCCAAGGAGAAAGCATGTCAGCAAGTTAGGAGAGACCTCCTCCAAAATGGAACAAAAGGCAGAGAAAGCACCTGGGCCTTTTAAATAGAGTTTATCTAGAAAATATTCAGTTCGCTTCTTGTAGCTCTCCTGGGACCAAATGTCTTTGTATTCCTCCAAGGAAAAGACTCTCTTGTAAACCAAATATGACAGCACTTTGTTCACATCCAGCTCTTCCAGTATTTTCTCTCTCTGATTGCTTGGGATTTCAGAAAGCCACTTACTCCTGTTTTCATTTTCTCTTCTGGTAGATTTTGCACAGTTGTAAAACCAAGACTTGGCTGTTCTTCCAAACATTTTGATATTTAAATAGAAAATAGAAAATTCTTCTTCTGCATTTATTGTACAGTATTCAGTATGCAAAATAAACATAATGTGGATGGCTAGAATGCAAATACATACTGCTGTCTGTGATTATTGTAATTCCAATGGAATAAAGAAGGCCTACATACAAATTATAAAGAAATCTAGCTCAATGCCTGCAGCCTCCTAAGAGGATTACATTACACTAATTAGCCCTTTACAACTGTTAACAGCTTCTGAACCGTAATGATGAGACTGAGAATTGCTTAGTTACTGTTACTTTTTAATTCTGTAACTGATCTTCAAAGATATCCCTTTGCAAAAAATAATTCATTCTAGAAGACAGCTGATCAAACTGAAATAATCTGTACAAGCTGGTACAGAACAGAAAATAAAGCATCCTTGGTACACTTTGATTTTATATTCCTTAGAGGCCATACCCAAAACACAGTACTAATGCCCTCCACTTCTGGTTCTTCCACAAAATATTAGCTTTAATATGCAGTGGAATTACACATTTAGAAAGCATGTTTCTATTTATATTTTGTAAACCTATATGCAAAAGTAAAAAGCCCCAAAAAACAAACTGTTACAGAATAAGACCTTTTTTGTGAAGGTAAATACCTAACTACTAAGAATAACAACATTTCTGCATGTCTAGGTTTTCATGCCATTTCCAAGCAAAATGAACCATGTAGCGTCCATTTCCTGAGCCAGGTTTAACAGTGGAGATTACTGCAATCCCAGTGGAGGTGTTCTGCCACTGATAATCATTCATTGAGGATCACACATTACATAACCTCCCTTATGCAAATGCTCCTTAGTACGTGGGCTTCTCGGTCTTGTTTTCATACTTTCTGTCAACATAAATTCCCTGTATAGAAAAATCTATGAATACTTCCTGCCTCCTCCTCCTGTTTCTTAGTCTATTTTTTCTGTTTCTATTGCTTCCAACTGATAATGCATCCATGGCCTTGCTCGTGTGGCCTTACCTGCACTTTACTAAAGGGTAGTTTTTCTGTTGTGGAGCAAACAAAAATATTTTGCCAAGCTTTTAGTCCAACGAGTTTTAGAATATTTTCTGTTCTTTTGATCTTAAGTTGCAACCACTGTATCCCCTGTCAGATTTCTTCTGTTTCCAAAATTTCAAGTATTTATCAGTTAACATTAAAGTTGACTACTGACCGTATCATAATGCAGGAAATTTATTGTGCATGTGAGCATCCAGTTAGGCAGCGAGGCTTCACAGAATTGTTTGGCAGCATTGCCTGTCACCTTGTGGTTGTCTGCAGACACAACAAGCCTCTGAGTGACACATCATCTGGAGCAAGGACCATGGGATTGCGTGTTATTTGAAGCAATATTGTCCCAGTTTACAATGTTATGGCTTATTGGCCATAGCAGCGAGATTCTCACGCTCCTGTGGTCATCTCAGGTAGAGCTCCCTGTGCTCTGCACGACATCACACACCGGAGAGAACCCTCTGGGGGGACAGAGATGGTACAAAGCAGCTGCTATCCCAACCATGAGCCATCCTAACCAGGAGCCAGGAGGGAGCACAGCTAAACCAGGGTCATCTGCCGAGGGCAGAGAAAGTAGCAAACCTATCTGGCACATCTCCTAGGTAGTCTTTGAAAGGAGGAGCTCTTTAACTCTCGAAATTCCCTCTGGTTTTGAACGTCCATAGAGGTAGCACAATGGGTTTCTTTTTCTCTTCAAATTGTTTCTGTCTCAGAAATTCTACTAATTAACACCACATTATCTCAGCAGATAAAAGCTCCTGATACAGGATCCTGGTACTCCACAAACGTTAGACAGTGTCCTCTGACACAGCCTTCTCAGCCTCTACAAGTTCAGAGGAGAAATTCTTCCATTACTCCACTAGAGCAAGCCCAAAGTTACATGTTTTGGGGTTCATAAGGCACTATTCAAAAATGAGATACAGAGGGTGTAACCTGAATACATTTCTCAGAGTTTAATTTAAAAAACAAATTTGTGTTTATTTTATTGTCCTGATAACACTGCTTGTCATCAGTATCCTAAGCAGAGTAATTAATTCTGCACAGTAGTGAATTTAAAAATTAAAAGAACAGTTAACCTTATCAAATTAATAATGAAATGGATTTCTAAAGGAAGCTGTAGATTGTTTTACTTTCACACCTGCCAATCCAACCTCAAAGATTCACGACCTTGAGGGAGAGACATAGGTGTTGTCAAGCTGCATCTCTTCAGAAAAAGAAGGAAGAATTGGTGCAAATGAAAAAAGTGCATTGGTATCAGTTTGCTGAGGTATATTAACTTAAAATTTGTGAGTATACACTGTAGGAGTGTCTTTGGACTTGATGCACTGAATAATTGACTTTTTTCTTCTAAAGGACTACAAGGTTTTGAGCCAGAAATGCCCCATTATTTTTGTTGGTAAAAGAATATATTCTTATAATCTTAAATGTGTTCTTATAAAATTTTAAAATCACAAAGAAGAATGGGTGATATGGGAAATGTATCAAGTTGCAGGCAATTACAAAATTTGTCTCTGCCTTCTCACGTACCATATAGTTACTTCCCATCGTGTAAATAGAAGAATAAAATGCTAAAATTCTGATTTGTTAATTGCCAATTTTTAAAGTCTGAATATAGGTTAAAGGCAAAAATTTCAAAATGCGTGTTGAGAAACTGAACACAGAAAAGTGAGCGTGAAGCACAATCAAGGGAGGGAACTAGCTACGTGCTAAGGAAGTGTTTGAGACAAAAGGATACATACAAGTACATGGTGGGTCTAAAAGATTTGTGATGGAGAGCTGTTCTTTTCCCGGGGTCAAGGAATTGAGGTATTTAACTGCAGTGACCAGTCAATGATGCAGCAAAGACTGTTGGGCTGTCCAGTAGGAGCTGTACAATCCCCCCAAGCTCTGAGTCCTAACACCTGGCAACTCGAACCTCTTCAAATTATTTACCTTCGTGCCAAGTTCTGCAATTTGTGCTAAGATGCTGAATAGTTTCAGTCAGCCTAATTTCATAAGAAATGGTGTCAGCCAGGAAGCACCCAGTACGAATAAGCTCTGGCAGTGTTCATTTGGCAATGAAGTCAAATAAGGATGCAATCTGAGCAACACGTTTTAACATTGACATTGTTTTATAAAGCGTTCAAGGAAAGAGCGAATGCGGCACATGGTGCCATGGTCCAGTTGATACGGGGTTCTCGGTCGCAGGTTAGACGTGATGATCTCAGAGGTCTTTTCCACCCTAATTGATTCTGAGGATATCGACACTTCCCAATGGCTCACCGGCCTGGGGTGCATTGATTAATCACCAGCAGAGCAGGCGGGGTTCCGAAGAGCCGTTTAGTCGATCATAAGGCTCGCAGGGCAGAGCGACGCCCCGCACGGCCCCGCAGCCGCGCCCCGCGGGCTGAGGCGGCGGTGGGCGGGGCCGCGCGGGCCGGGGGCGGAGCGGGCCGGGGGCGGAGCGTGCCGGGGGCGGAGCGTGCCGGGGGGCGGAGCGTGCCGGGGCGGAGCGTGCCGGGCCAATATGGCGGCGGCGGCCGCTGCGGCGGCGGAGTTGCGGTTGTCGCGGCAGGAGCGGGAGCTGCGCTGGCTGGCGGCGGAGGTCCGCCGGCTGAAGGAGCCGCAGGAGCTGCACTGCCCCGGCAGCGCCAGCCCCGAGCTGCAGCGGCTGCGGGCCGAGAACGAGAAGCTGCGCTACCGCCTGCTGCACCTGCGCCGCAGCCTGGCGGCCGAGCTGGGCCGGGCGGCGCCGGCGCAGCCCCCGGCCGGCGGAGAGGTAGCGCCGGGGCCGCTCGGGGCGGGGATGGGACGGGGACACTCGCGGGGCCGAGCCGCCTGTGCCCAGCCCCCGGCAGCGGAAGCGTGTCCCGGGCTCTGCCCGCAGCACCGGGCAGTGGTCTCTGCCTTTGCGCCAAGGCGGCGGGTTCATAGACTCATAGAATGGTTTGGGTTAGGAAGGACCCTAAAGATCATCTCTTTTCAACCGCCTTGCCATGGGCAGGGACATCTTCCACTTGACCAGATTCCTCAGAGCCCCATCCCGCCTGGCCTTGAGCACTGCCAGGGATGGGGCATCCACAGCATCACTGGGCAACCTGTTCGAGGTATCACATGATTGAAAGTTGCTGTGGCTGCTCGCTGCTCCGCTTTGATCTCCAAGGGCCTCGCTGGGGCGATTTTGCTGGTGATAGTTGTAGTAGTAAAATTTGGGAAATTGAGAGGACTTGACTTTGTGAGCAGCATTGCTGTGTCTGCAGAACATCAAAAGGATGCCGTTTAGATGTGCCATGAGGAGTCTTTGCACTAAGAACGTGCCTTATTCCTTATAATTGCCTCTTTAGCCCAATATTATACTGGTTTGGTTTGTTTTGATGGTTGCTGGAAAAAATCTTAAAGGTATAGTAGGGATATACCTTGTATTATCACTGTTTTCAGGAAGTCTCCAGTGCAAGTCCAACTGATGCAGTGAATCAAATTAAAGAGGAAAAGAAAAAAGAAAATGAAGCTGTGAACCAACACCAGAATGGGGTAAGTGGTTCATTGGTACCACATAATAATAGGACTGGTTTTTGGCCAGGTTCAGAAAAGGTGCTCAAATCCAGAATATTTTGCTGTATTTTGGAATCCCAGCTTTTGGGAAGAAGTCTTACTATAGCACAGAGGAAAAAACCTCAAGTTATTCAAGAGCTTCATCTTGCATTAGTAGGGTTACTGAAACATTCTTAGATTTCTACTTTTTATTTAACAAAAGGATTTGGGTTGTGGGAAAGTAAAGGTCATGGTTTTGTGGTGCCTTAGGAGAGTGATGGTTCATGAGCAGTTGAACAGCATTCTTGATGGCTGAAAGGATGTTAGCAGCACTGCTGTAGTACACTAGAGCCTAATAACTCACCTTAAGCTAAAATACAGGAACCTTCATGTGAGCTGTCTGGCTTGAATCTGATGCTTTGAATGTAGTGGCAGAAGTGAGGGCTTGTTGGAGTGATCCAAATTGCTCCAGGACATGTACTAAATGCAGATTTTGGGTCAGGAATATAAGCTGCTTTCTGAGATCAAACTCACAGACCCATGTAGGCCCAGACTGATCAAGGTGCATGGAAAACTGGAAGATCACTATAAAATAGTCAGTAATGGCATGGGAGTATCCTGGATATAATTATTCATAAATGCTTTACTGAATTTTACTATAAATTCTAGTACAGTTGAATCTGGACAAGTCGGAACCTTTGGGGATGCACCAATACTGTGAATCCTTTTATTCCCTTTGTTTCATAAATATATGTGTGTATGTTCAAATTGATGTATTACAGCTCCAGTGTGTGCCAAGCTTCATAGAAGACAGACTGAAGCTTTATGAAGCATTGAAAAAAGAACATGATGCTTTGCTAGCTTCCAGAGCAGCCAACCAGAGCAAATCTATCAAAATTACTCTGGCAGATGGAGAGACGGTTGAAGGGGAATCTTGGAAAACCACGCCATATCAATTAGCTGTAGGAATTAGGTAACCTGCACATTCAAGGGGTTCTACTTTTGTAGTGCTAAACTGTTACTATCATTTGTCTCTTACCTTATTGTATAAAATACGTGTCGCGGCCGGTGGTGGTGGCTCCCTTAAATTGATTTGCTTGGAAAGCGTTGGCACTCAGCTTCATGTAGTAGAAACAGCTGGTTACAGTTCTGAGTGATGCTTGGGGTTCTGTGCTGGGATCATAGTGCCTGCTTCCAGTTAAATCTGTGACACTGCTACGAATTAAAGAGACATCAGAAGTTTTGTGAGTTAGCCGATACAGTAGAACCTGTTGTGAGGAGCAACCTTTCTTCCAGATCCCCAGCACTGAAAACTGTTGAGCAAAACCTCTCAAGACCTTAAGGTTCTATACCTTAACAGTAGGCAAGTGTTTAAGAGGACCACAGAAACTAAAGTTTTAGGTCTTCAGGTGCTACAAGATGTGGATGTGGTCTCATGGGGTTTAGAAATCTAAAGTCTTTTACAAATCTGAACTGAACACTTCTTGTTATCTATCTGAACTATCTGGACCCATAACACTTCTTGTTATCTCTTCTGTTTCTTTAGTCAAGTGTTGGCTTCAAATGCAGTCATAGCCAAAGTGAATGGTGAGCTCTGGGACCTAGACCGTCCGCTGGAGGGAGATTGTACTCTAGAGCTGCTCACCTTTGATAATGACGAAGCCAAAACTGTGAGTAAACACTCTCTGGTTTCTTCTTGATTAAAGAAATGACATAAAATTGATTGCAGCATTAAGCTTTTAAAATCTTGAATTAAAAAAACCCCACAAAACTATTCAAGTAATGTGTTTCCTACGATTCAACAAAGAAGATTGGATACTAAGTGCCTGTAGTCAGAGAGTGAATAAAATCTTTGTGTTCTTTTCGTCCTTCTCTTTAACAAGTTATTTCTCAAAGGAGGTTGTACAGAAGGGCTTGATTTGTGTGTTGAAACAGTCTGTGGTTTGCCTCAGTGCATTTGAAGATCAGACAGTGAAAGCAAAGTGAGCCAGTCTCTACTGTTTTCTAAAAACTGTCCAATGTTAGCCTTGAGTCATAAATAAAATCTACACCTCCTTGTACTGGCACTGTTTATTAGGTCCTTAAGTAGATGTATCTTAGTCAATTAAACTATACCTATACTTAGCAACGTGACTGAGATTTTTCTTTAATGGTCTTCAGTCTGAAGCCCATGTGACCATTATACACTAGAATTGGACTTCAGTTTTGTGAAATAATTATTCATGTGATTAAACTTATTGGAGACATTTCAGGAGCCTGTAAAGGTTTTATCTTGTAGCAATAGCTCTGAAATAGTCTGAATTAATAAGAACTCAGAACATCAGACTGGTATTGATCTACTGTGTTGTTGGCTTCCCTCTTCTGACATTTCAGGTAATGTAGTTTACAGACCCATCAATAAATGTACTGAATGTGAGCAGTGGCAGCTTAATTGGCTACATTGCTTTAGATGTGATTAGTGGTGCATAGACTTTGACTGAAATTAACTTATAAATGAACAAGGTACATTAAGTACTAACTTGAAAGAATTGTACAGAGGTATATAGTCATCTTCTTTCAGACTGAAGTATGGTGGGCCTTTAGTGCTATATCTGCCATTATACTGATCATTTAGAGTACTTCAAAATGAAAAGATAAAGTTGTTTTACTTGTCTCAAAATTTGAACAACATTGGTTCCAGTCTGTGTCTTATCTGCAGATATGTCTCTAGTTTGTTTTTTCTTCTTTTCAGTTACACAATACCATTGACCTCATGGTTTGCTCACCTGACTTCATTTACAGGTTTATTGGCATTCAAGTGCTCACATTCTTGGAGAGGCCATGGAAGGGTATTTTGGGGGCTGCTTATGCTATGGACCACCAATTGAGAATGGATTTCATTATGACATGTATATTGAAGATAGGTAAAATTACAGTGTCTTAGAACTTGAACATTCCATACTAAAGCTCAGTACTAGAAATATTTTATTTGTTTCTGCATG
The DNA here is from genome assembly GCF_029207755.1 of Chamaea fasciata. Lineage (NCBI taxonomy): Eukaryota > Metazoa > Chordata > Aves > Passeriformes > Sylviidae > Chamaea > Chamaea fasciata. The sequence continues at coordinate 5,791,841 of NW_027094099.1, forward strand.
TTAAAAGTATAATTGTGTCCCTAATATGATTTGAAACATAATCTTCTCTGTATACAGTTCAGTTGAGTTTGTGTATATATTTAAATTCAGAAGCAGCGTTCAGACGCCTGCTCTGCAAGAGTTGAAGCTGTTCTGTGAAAAAATGTGGAGTGTTCGGGTTGAACTTTCTGCAGTTCCTGTGGGGCAAAGGGGATGTTTTCCTTGAAGAGTCATGCAGGTTTGGCTTCCAGGGGCCATAGTCACTTGTTGAAAGGGCACAAATGCATGAAACTTGTCTAGGTGTTTACTACTTTTCTAATCCTTGTGCACAGCTTTACAGTTCTGGTTTTTTCCTTGTTTATCTTTATGTAGGCAGGGAGAATACTGAATCTGCATGAGCTGATAAACTGGCTCTTGTGACTGAGATGAGCCTTTTTTCCCCTTGGTTTGTGGTTTTTGTCTTAAATATATGTTTATTTTGAGCTATAGCTCTTCAGACATTTAATCATGTCAAAGACAGGAATGATTGCAATGTGTTTGTTCAGGGTGGTACTATCTGTGTTTCTGGGTTTAGTCTCTGAAAATACAGTTGATTGTAAGAAACTAAGAAAAAAAATACTGTGACAAATCACAACACATTCCATGTTTTTCAAATTAGACCATTAGAAAGTGGTCACTAGAAAAAATGGGAGGATCAAAATAATTAATTTTTATTTCTTTTGCCTGTGTCTTTTTATCTAGAAGTGTATCTAGTACTGAATTCCCACTACTAGAGAACCGTTGTAAAAATATCATAAAAGAGAAACAGGCTTTTGAAAGGCTGGAAGTCAAAAAGGAGATCCTGTTAGACATGTTTAAGGTAAATCTTTAGAGTAGCTGTGAGTGTGGTACAATGGTCTTCTAAAATGTAACTTTTATGAAATATTGCATATGACTGACCTGTCAGAATACTACCTGTCTGGTAAAAGAAAGGAAAACAATACCATCTGTTTCCCCCTCTCTGTATGCCTCTCAAGTGTTCAGGATGTTTTCAAGCACTTACAAAAACAATTCTTTATTCCACAAAAACACACCTCAAGCTCAATGAGAAAACAAGTAAGTTTTTAAGAAAGGCATACATTTCTTCTGGCTCACTCGTGGAGACAGGTCAGAAAAGGCTTTAGCTCTAGTCCTGTTTTATTCAGTGACTATTGCCAGTCTCGCTGTACTGTGTGATTGCCTTTCACTGGTGCTTTGGGGTTCAGGTGTAATCACAATCCTCAACACACCCTCAGGCGAGTTAGGATGTTTGTCCCTTTCCCCTCTGCTTTTACAAAGCTTCTGAGAAATATACATGGGGGTTGTTTTGTTGTTATTGTTGTGTTGTTGGGGGGGGGGGGATTTTGTTTTGGGTTTTTTTTAAGTTTTGGTTTGTTTTATTTAGTTAGGAGTGTCTTTTACTGGTGCACTTGTATTCCTAAAATGTAATTTTTAAAGAGAATTTTATTATCCATTTTATTGACACTTCTGGCTGTTCATGTTTCCACACACAGTATAACAAGTTTAAGTGTCGTATCCTCAATGAGAAAGTGAAGACACCAACTACCACAGTATACAGGTAAAGGAACATACTTGAAAAATATAATAAAGTATTTTTATAGCTAATTATTTTAATTTGAGAGAATAATTTGGGGGGTTGTTTTTATTCCACGTTCTGAATTCTTGTGTGATTGAGATTTAGGTTTGCAATTAAGATTGCTGCTTAGGTAAAGTGAGAGATTTTCTTTCTCTGCTGGGACAGATTAGGTCTCAATTTGTGGACAAATGTAAAATTTAGTTTTTATTTATTCCCTCTGGTTTCAGTAGACTGATTAAAATAAGTTGCCATCTCTGACATTGGCTTTCTGCATAATGGATAAAGCTAACTCTAGCTCAGTGTGGGGTGAGGAACCTGCTCATTCAGTTACTTGTTAGTTGGTTGGAAAATGGCACAACCATTTTCTGTTTGATGTGCATTGTTTAAAATTTCCTGGCCAACTTGAACAAGTTCATGTGTGGAACTATATGAATTGGCAAATGTGTTATGATGCTCTTGAAAGTGGATTGAGTGTGCTGAGCATTTACTGAGTGAATATTCCACTTTAGGTAGAAGGCACAGTTACATTTAAGGTGCACTGAATTTGCTCCATGCTGCATATTTATATTTATATTTGTATTTATATTTACTGGCGTGTTTGGATGTGTCAAATGTGAACTTGTGTGCCGTTAGTGACTGTATTGAAAAATGTTGGATTGCTTGGAAGTGAACACTCTTTTTGTTTTGGCATATAGATGCGGTCCATTGATTGATCTCTGCAGGGGTCCACATGTGAGACACACTGGAAAAATTAAGGTCCTTAAAATAGTTAAGGTAACTTTAAATTAACTGTGCATTGAAACTGAAATTATCAGTTGATTTATTTATATATTTATTTTTCCTGAGCTGATTATACTAGGATTGGTCCTTTGTATTGTTTTCTTTGCTTACTGTACAATAGTTCTTCATTTCTTTCCCAGCTCCCGTTGTACAAGTAGCACTACTGACTTTGATCATTGGTCTGTGTCTGACATTTACTGCTTCTTGACTCAGACAGTAGTACTTCAGTGAAAGTTACCAGCATGTTTTTTAATCAGAGTGTTAGTGTAGTAATGTGCACATTTAGACTGATGAAAAGCACTGCAAGATTACTCCAGCTAGTGGTGAGCACATGGGCTGTGGAGCCAGTTCTGCCGTGCACAGGAGAGAAGTGCAGTGCCTAAGCTCCTGTGGCAGGACTGTGCCCCTGTCTCCCACCGGCGCTGCACTTCCCAGGACAAGTGTCCTGGTTAGTCTGTACCTGCTGTCACATCTGAGTGCAGGGGGGTGTACATGTGTTCAGCACTAAGTGAATGTCAGGATCCTCACTGGGTCATTTTGACCTTGTCAGATGGTATCTTTCAGGTACAGGAGATAAAGCGGACCTTGGCAGATCTGCAAGTGTTGCTGTTAAAAAGTGGCATTGCTTTCAGGAAAGCCAGAGACAGTGTTTGCAGAGGCCTCTGAATTTTTGGTGTAGTTTAAGTTACATATGCTAATTTTGGTAACCTTATTAGACTGAGCTCTTTGGAACATTCATTATTGTGGCTTTTGCTGGCTGCCCAACTGAAGTGTATGGACCTCTTGAGTTCCAGGGATTAAGTGGGTATAGGGTTAAAACTGCTCGGATTTAACTGTGTGAGCTAGGTTTGGTTTGCCTTTCATGTTCCCCTACTTCATTATGTTTTCAATGTAAACAAGTCCTGCCTTTTTAGAAGCCATGACATGAAATAATAAAATATGCCATGATGTGAGTTAAAACAAGGTACTTAAGCAGAATAAAATATGATTTGACCTGTCACTTTTGTTTGTCTTCTGTATTAGTATGCTGACTAAAAGGCACTGCAAGTCTCTTTGTATTACAAACAAATGCTGAAGGACTGCATATAATTGTTTTCCCAAGGAAAAATATAATAATGTTTGAATTGGTTAGTGTTTATCCCTCTTTCCCTGATATTATATAATATTATCCTAAAGTATGGGTTTTGTGTATCAGAGTTCCTCTACATATTGGGAAGGAAAATCTGACATGGAAACTCTGCAGAGAATATATGGAATATCCTTTCCTGATAGCAAAATGATGAAGGAATGGGAAAAAGTCCAGGAAGAAGCCAAAAACCGGGATCATAGGAAAATTGGAAAGGTACACTATTCCACTGTCTACTTCTTTTATACTTCTCTTATAGAATTCACCCTCTTCCCTTGTTATTTTAGTTTTGATTTTTTGTTGTTGTTTTTTGACAGTTTTAAGGGGCGCCAGTTCTATGTGCTTCTTGATGTCGCTTATATTTTAAAATTTTAATTCTACAAACTCAACTTGTCACTTGCATATGAATGTTAAACTAATATTGGGAAGAAGTTAATGGCTTTAGTCCCTTAGTTTAGGGATAGAAATCTTAGACCTATTAATGTAGAGTCTTTGCAGGTCCTACCTAGGCCGCTCTATTTTTCACAGAAGAGAATTTATTTAGAAATTGTGTGATAACGTGGTTTGGTCATTCTTTTTAATAGGTGTAAATTTGGGGAAATGTGTATTCACGTGGTCCAAGAATCAAATGGAATTCAGTGCTCTTACAAATTTCTAAGAGTAAGAAGTCCGGGTCAATTCACTCGTCTTGCTGAGAACTTGTAGACCATAAATCATCTTGTTGCTGTAATATTCCATCTTTGCAAACAGTGTCTCGATGTGTATGAAGTAGTAACATTCTGCTATTCTCTCTGAATTGTTCTTAGAGCATTCTGATTTCCATTTTCCTAGGAGCAAGAGCTCTTCTTCTTTCATGATTTGAGTCCAGGAAGCTGCTTTTTCCTCCCTAGAGGTGCCTTTCTTTATAACACGCTCATGGATTTCATACGGGTGAGTATATACTGATGTTACTGATATAAGTCCTAACAACTTGATTATCATTTGTTGATCTGAAATGATAGAGCATTCATAGTGCTGAGCTATGCATAGAAAGAGAAATATCTATCTATGTAAACATATACAAGAGTTTCACAAGGATTATGCAAATTTAACCTTTTTGAAAATAAGGCAAAGTGAAGCTGTGTTTTTCCAGTTGTGCAAAATCTACATGTGCAGTAGTCTTGTCATATTCCTGTAAATTGTCATCATAATACCACAGGTAAAAAGAGTCAAGCTTTTGCTTATCAAAAGCTCTCTCACCTTTTAAATATTGCATTTGTTCTATAGGGGGAATATCGCAGGCGTGATTTTACTGAAGTTGTATCTCCGAACATCTTCAACAGTAAACTCTGGGAAGCTTCAGGACATTGGCAGCACTACAGTGAAAATATGTTCTCTTTTGAGATTGAGAAGGAGACGTTTGCCCTTAAACCCATGAATTGTCCAGGACATTGGTTTGTACTCTCAGCTGGAAAAGGTCTTATTTTACGTCATTTATCCTTTGTGGGGCTGAGGAGAAGTAAAAGGAGAATTAACACATGCTGTGATGTGTGCTTACCATAGACCACTAAGCCAGTGTGTCCAGAGAGCTGCTCTGACCGTGTCCCAAAGCAGAGCTTTGCAATAAGTCTGCACTGAGCTGGGTTTGTGCCTGCTAATACTGGTCTGTACCACTAGTAAATGCTAATTCTGTTGGATAGAGGTGGGCATCAGATGTGCTCCAAGAAGGGTATAGATGAACCTGAATTGATTTACTCTTGCAGTGTTTTTTCCTAGTGGTCTTTAGCAGTTCATTGAGTGGTGTGCTTTTTCTGTTTGCCTGTCTTTCAGGATGTAGACAGCCTGATCAAGTAAATATTTAAAAATGTGATTACTGTCCCTACTGGGCTTTGTTTAGTTCTGTGTTGTCTTAAATCTCCTGTAAGAAGGATAAGAGGAAGGTTCTTCCATGTTCCTTTTAGCTTGATGTTTGCCCATCGTCCCCGATCCTGGAGGGAATTGCCTCTTAGACTTGCAGATTTTGGAGTTCTTCACCGAAATGAGCTCTCGGGCACTTTGAGTGGCTTGACTCGTGTAAGACGCTTCCAACAAGATGATGCTCACATCTTTTGCACAATGGAGCAGGTAAAAATAAATAAAGCACCTCCCACACCCCCAGCAGTCAACCAAAAAAACCCTTCCCTCTCCCAGTGCAAACTAACAGTGAACAGGAAAAAAATCCTTAAATTGCTTCGACTCTTGTTTTGTTCACTGTGTAGCGTAATGCTGCTTTTGATGGTTTTTTCCCTAGGTGCTTCCTTTTATTTAGAAAGATGCATTGGGCAACAAAATCCCAGAAAGTAAGATTTGTTGCATTTGCCATTTCCCTCTGCCAAAAAAAAAAAGTAGTTGATCCCATTGTTTTCTATACAGATGCTGAATAAAAACTTTATTTTGTCAGTAATGCTATAGATTTTAATGGAACTATATGTATAAATTGATGTACTTTAGTTCAGGATACAATTTGGCTCCGGAACCTCATGCTTAACAAAAATACTGCTTTTCTTGCCATGCTTTGAGGACCCAACACCTCAGATCTCTGCCCATTAAATGGATTTGGGTTTGTTTGGTGTAATTTTCAAGTGCTTTTTAATTCTTTCTTATTTAATGGACTCTTATGTTCTGGTTATGAAGAATTCAGTAGATTACATTTTAATGTAAGTAACTTTTAACCTATTTTAATATGTTTTATGTTGAAGATTGAAGAAGAAATTAAGGGCTGTCTTGATTTCTTGAAGTCAGTGTATGCTGTCTTTGGCTTTACCTTTCAACTACATCTTTCTACAAGACCAGAAAATTATCTTGGAGATTTAGAGGTCTGGGATCATGCAGAAAAGGTAATTAAGTTAAAAACAAACAAGCAAACCCCTTAATATTTGTACTTGCAGAGGTAGATGTTTAACTTCTTCCATGAGTTAGAGTTCATCCATGCTGCATGGTGAAATTGCTTAAATCAGATGCTAAATACTGCCCTTAGTGGAAATTCACGTAGGAAAACATCACATTAAATCTGAAGTTTCTGTAGAAAACCAGAACTTTCAGAGTCTTACTTAGCCCCCTGAACTAGTTAGTTTTCTATTCATCTTTTTTTTTCTGATTAATCATAATATTTATACAAGGAGCTACTATTTCCCAATTATTTATCATAAATGAGCAAATGCTTCATCAATAGGGGTTTTGTGCTGTCTTTTGACACCTTTTGAATTTCAAAGGCAAATGCTTTGACTTCCAGTAATGAGAGGCCCTTCTATACCTTTTTTAATTACTTTCTTATTCTCATGATTAGCAACTTCAAAACAGCTTGAATAACTTTGGAGAGCAGTGGAGTTTGAATCCAGGAGATGGAGCATTTTATGGTCCTAAGGTTAGTGACTCAGCATTTCAGTACAACTTTGGGATGGACAGAAATGCGGACGTACTGCAGGCAAACTATATTTAGTAACTGTGGTTTTTTGCTTCACAGATTGATATTAAAATCAAAGATGCAATTGGTAGGTACCATCAATGTGCTACCATCCAACTTGACTTCCAGCTACCCATTCGGTTTAATCTCACTTATGTTGGGTGAGTGGTTAAGCTAAATATCTTCCTTTTTAAAATGAAATTAAACAATAGCTTTAATTATCTGTAGTTCCCAGTATGTACTAATGCTATATTGCTCATTTATCAAATGATTAGCTTGTAAATCAGTCAGCTGGGAGGGAGAGCAAACACACCCAGTGAATCGAGGAGTGAGTTACCAACTTGAAGGTACTTTCTCAATGTAGTGATAGCTCACTTTAATTGTAAATGCAGGAAAGTCTCATTATCTGTCTTGTCTGCCAACTTTGAGGACAATTGATCATAAGTTGTGCTGAAAACTCCTCAGCTGAGTCAGTTTTCATTTTCAGCCTAGTCATTGTGCCTCCTTGGAAGAACGGCACACAAATTCAAGCATGCCCTAAGGAGCAAGCATGTTTGTACTGAGTGGTTCTTTGTTTTGATCAGATTAAATTAGTTAACTTTGAACAGAAACCAAGTGCAAACAGCTTTTAGTGAAAATCTGGATGGTTTCCAGCTTGGTCCACTGGGCAAATTAATCTTAGTGCCATGCTGACTTGAATACACATTTTCTGTGTTTTATTTCTTGCTGTGTTTGATTTTTCATATTATGGAGCTGGGGAAGATAGAATAAGAATCTTTATAATGTTTTGGTCCTGCGGTACATTCTACAGTAGGTGTCATAGCTTTATTGTAGGTAAAAATATTGTTATGAACTGGCTTTTTATAAAAAAACCTGTTTCTTAATATTTCAGGATTGTAATTTAAGTGAAGTAATGAATAGTAAGGGCAGGTAAGATCCTGTGCAGCAAAATAAAAGCAAGTCCTAATGTAAAGAGAGTGCAACATAAAATATTAAAATGCACAAAAATGGTGCTGAGTCAGTCAAGTGTTTTCTCAAATTAAAGAGTGTCTCTGCCACTAGCTGTAGGCATGATTATTTTAAAGTAGAATTCCTTTAAAAAACCCAGTTGACTTGGAGTACATTTTTAATAAAACCAGTAGACTTTTCATAAGTAGAACTAACTGAAGTTTCTCTTTCTGTTAAAAGTAGAATGTGTGTGAGCTAAGGTCACTATTAAAAAAACAACTTGATTTTTTTTTTCAGTAAGGATGGCGATGACAAGAAAAGGCCAGTGATTATTCACAGAGCTATTTTGGGATCTGTGGAGAGAATGATAGCTATTCTAGCAGAAAATTATGGAGGAAAATGGTATGTGGCACAAATGGAATTCTAAGACTTTACCAACGTAGAAACTGCATATCCTTCCTATTGTCCTATATATTATAATGCAAAAATATTTTGCCTAAAATTTTCTCAAAATTAGTAAGATTACAAGAAAAGCCCAGTTTTCTGGTCTGAGGTGTATGGTAGACATAAAATTTCATGAGACTTCAGAAAATAAAGGAAAAATAATGCAGAAATAGGAATTGTAATTGAATGTGTAAGTCCTGCCTTATTGTTGTTCCTTTTTTCTTAAAACTTAGGCTTTTGTACCAGGTGGATTTCAGATACATGTAAAGCAATTATTTGTGTATACACAGACATTAATTAACCCTAATATGTGAAATTTTTTTATAGTTCTAAGATTGATCATTTTAGTTTGGGTAAGATCTGGAAATATTTCTTCATTTAAAATATAAGGAAGAGTTAATTCTTATTTTCAGTCACCTGTCTGTCTACCTTTAATGTAAAGTTATAGGTAAAAGTGAAAATAGTGCAGAAAAAATTCTGCATTTGAAGTTGTGAAGTCAGCTGGGAAGAAAACAGAAGCTCCAACTTCCCCCTATGTCATTTTACTGGAGTCAGTCTATTTGCTATTTTATGTGAGCTTGAAAAGAGGGAGACAGTACACTATCCAACACCCTTAGCTAATGTAAATCATTCCATACAGACATTATTATTGTGGAACATGACTATAGCTGTGACTGGAAATATAAAATACACCTTTCTTTCCTGTTTGTCCTGTGCTGGCCAGGCCCTTCTGGCTGTCTCCTCGGCAGGTCATGGTTGTGCCCGTGGGCCCCGCCTCGGAGCAATACGCCCAGCAGGTGAGAGGAGAGCTTGGCTCCTGATGGCAGCAGGCAGATTTCATACATCCTTAAGTACTTGTCCTAGAACAGGCAATTAATGCTTAATAACTCTGGAAACATGTTGGGGGGGACAGGTAAATTTTTCAATATAAAGGTTTCAGTTCAAAATTTGTGTATGTTTGAGTAAGGGGTGTGTAACTTCAAGTATTTGGGGTTCTTTAATTAGGTACATACTTCTGTAATTATTAAAGGAAAAAGCATCCTGGATGGCAAACCTTGTATAACTAGTGCTTTGTTATAGTACTCTCTAGCTTTAAGTAGGCAGAGTCAGTTTATTCCATTTCCCACCATGTATATTCTTGACTACATCACTTTTGAACCATGGTTGGTTTTACCCCTGCCCCATGCTTTCATTTTAATGCAAGAATAAGTGTGTTTGTTTCTTCTCCTCTTTCTCTTTTCTCAGACTGAGGACATGTTTTTGACATGCAGCAGCAGAGCAGCACACGTTTGATATAGATGTTATCTTGTATTGTCTCCTAGCTGGGGTGCTGCTGTATGTGCTGGTTTCTTCAGATAACTTCACTGAATTCCTTATAATCATCCAGAAGAATGAAATTATACATATGCATGAATTAGCTATTGGAAGTGATCAATAACTGCAGCATTTTCAAATATATATTGTAAGCTATATAGTAATACTAAGAGGGTTTTGGTTTCTTTGGGTTTGTTTTGGTTTTTTTTTAGGTTTGCAACCAATTTTTTGAAGCAGGATTTATGTCAGATGTGGATCTAGATCAAAGCTGCACATTAAACAAGAAAATTAGAAATGCACAGCTGGCGCAGTATAACTTCATTTTAGGTAATTGCAGCATCTTACATTTCTGAATGTCATTGAAGTTCTAATGTTGGACAAAGTTTGTTCTAGGCTCATTTTCTAACGTGGATTGTGTAATATTTTGTGCCATGTCTTGCAGTGGTTGGAGAAAAGGAGAAAGCAAACAATGCTGTCAATGTGCGAACCAGAGACAACAAAGTTCACGGAGAGATTTCAGTACTTTCTGCTATTGAAAAACTCAAGAAATTTAAGACTTCACAAATTCCAAATGCAGAAGAAGAATTCTGATGCTGCTGCTAGGAAAAAAAAATTATTAGATGCCTATGTGAAATGTTTCTTTCTTCCTGCACAGCACTGATGCTCATCTGAGAGAATTTTCAGTTAATGGATACGCAAAATAAGCGAATGTAGCACTGTTGGTGCTCCAGGAAAAGCATGAGAGGACAGATACACCTGCCAACTCCTTTAACAATCGCATGGCTTTCCAATGTGCCTGAATGGCAGAATGCTTATTTAGGAAGTCCTACACCTCTGATGTGGTGGGTTTGCTGTGGAAATAAGTCAGGGCTGTACTAGGGTGGGGATCAGGAGGCTGGGAAGGACAGGGGATGCTGCTGGCCGTGCTGAGCTCCCTCGGCCACAGAGCTGGTACCTGACTGTGACCTGGCACCCAGAGCTTGGCAGTGCCTAGGTGCCTCAGGAGCAATTTGGATCAGGGTTTTTTTTAGCACCAGATGGTAACAAAACTTTGGGGAGGTGGTGGGTGGTGTGAATAGCTTGGTTGTTTCAGAATGTGTGTTCACAGACTATGAATGCACCGGAGTCTTTGCTGGAAGTCTCAGTGTAACAAGGCACTCACGGAGTTGGTGTGATGACTGGTTACTGTAATGGTGTCTGCCGAGAATGCGGTTGAATTACTATAACTGTGTGTGAAGTGTATTACTTTCTTCCTCTGTTTGCTGTTGTTTTGGCTTTTTACTAAAACAAAAAACTTTGAAAAACCTTTCTGTGCGTAATTTATTACTTTATTTGCTGGGAATTGTTAGAATGCTGAAAAGGAGCAGAGGACAATTTCGATTTTAAAACAATATGTTGGACTTGAAACTGGCTGTATTTCTGTTCTGTTTATGCTTAGAAATTATTTCTAAAGTTGCTGTTGCAGGCAATTGAACTGGATTTTTTGACAGATTTTTACTTTTTTTTTTCATTTTAATATGCTGTTATTTAATTAACAGGCTTAGATAGTGTTAAGTGTATTCCTCAATTATCTAAGCTATACAGCTCTAGTTGTGATTTAAATATCACAGCTGTGAAGCAGAAACTACAAGTTAAAGCATAAATATTAACACAAATACAAACCTTATGTTTTACTTCTGCCACCACTCGTACAGACCTGTGGTTAATGGGTCGATGTTTGGGGTTTTGTGGATCTGTTTTTATCTCCTGCTTCTAAAAGAAAAGGGGGGGAAAAAATTAAGGAACAGGTGCTGGGAAAGCTTTCTGTTCCACTTGACAGAGTTAACACGGGGAGTGGCGGGCCATATTTACTTCTATTTCCATAGTGTACACATACGTGTATTTTGGTGGAGTATCGCTTTCGTGCTCCACGCGTGCGGTGTTCAGCCCGCGGCACTGGGGCTCTGCGGCTTTTCCCGGCGCCGGGCGGTGTCCGCTCCCGTGTGGGGCCGCCGCTCCCCGCCGCCCTCAGCCGCGCCGGCCCCGCCCCGCCCCGCCCCGCCCCGCCCCGCCCCGCCCCTGGCGGCAGCGCCGAGCCCGGCGGGCGCTCCAAGATGGCGGCGCGGCGGTGGCGGCGCTGCCTGCGCGGGCTCTGCGGGGCCGCGCTGTTCCTGTCACAGCTCTCCGTCCTCTCGGGCCGCGGTGAGCGCGGCCGCCGGGCCGAGACAAGGGCGGCGGGGCTGGGAGAAGGGGCAGGGGCTCCGGCTGGGGCCTGGGGTGGGGGCGGCTGCCCCGAGCGGCAGCTCCCCGCGGCCAGGGCTGAGCGCGTTAGTCCGGCTGCGGCGGTGGCGGTGACCGCGGTGGGGTGAGGATGCGCTGCCGCTCCCCTGGCTGGGGGCGAAGCGGGTGTTTCGGGCATGGCCGCGTTTCGTTGTGGCGGCCCTGCGGCTTTGGGACTCAGGTGCTCGGTGTCAGGGCAAAACACGGGCCAGGCCCCGCTCGCCGGCTCGTGTGCTGCTCTATTACACAGCACCTTTTGTGGCTGCTCTTTGTCGCGAACGTGTGCGACTGAAAACGTCCGGGGGCTCCTCGGCGCGGTCAGGGTGGGTGGTGTGACAGCTGCCTGTCCTCCCTCCCCCCGTGCCCGGTGCCCGCCGTGAGGGCTCGCCGGGGGCTGGCACATCGAGGCTCCCGCAGAGACCGCGCCGCGCCTGCACGAACACAGCCCTGCCTCCCGAACGGTTCCTCCGTTCCATCTTTCCGTCAAAGAACTACTTGCTTCGCTTCATTGAATGACATTGTTCAGTGGAAAACACTGTGTAAAATCTGCTTTCTGGGCAGTGCTTTTAATTGTCATGAATCAAAAAATAAGGTTGAATGGAAATGAATGTACTTCCTTGTCTTAAAGGAACAATTTCATCCTAATGCTCTTTCGAATGTTTAACATACATGTCCCACTATTAATAGAGTAGGAAAACAGATTTTTTTTTTCTAATCTCATTACACTTTCTACTTGCGTTTTCGTTTCAGAGTGCTGAAATCAAACTTTCTGAAGATGAATTTTGTCTAACAATTTCACATTCTCCATGTTTTTGTCTTGTAGCAGGATCTTCGATGACAACAAAGCCTTCACAGCCACAGTCTACACTGGCAAAAAGCCTAACTTCAACAAGTACAAATGCTCCCTATTTTAAAGCATTAGGTAAGGTATTTTGTTACTTCTTTTGTTTGTTATCTGTGGATCCTTCTCAGTCTTGAGTCCGAAAGTTCTTGAATTGGGTCTTGCATGATCTCACAGTGGTAAGAAGCATTGCAGTGTAACACATTATGGATTACTCTTTAATGACCATAACAATTACTTTGGGCTATCTAATTAGACAGCTGGTCCATATAAGAACTAGAAAATGGTAGGTTAAAGTACCATTGTGGTATATGTGGTTTATACCCCTCGGTATGGTGGCAGTTCTTGAAAGACTCCAGCATCCTCCAAGAACTTGTTCCCTGGCCACCATCAGTACAGCTTCATAGCTTGCTGAGGGTGCATCAGGACTGACAGAAATACTGTTGTTGCTGGCAGTTCAGGAGGTGATTCTGTACACATACAAACAGCAAATGGCTGAGGTAGCTGCAGCCCTAATTAGAGCTCTACTCAAAGTAGGTTACCTGTGTCACCCTGCTGCTATTTCTGAACTGATTACTTCTGCTGAGGAGCACTGGCTGAGGCGGCACTAATCCCTGTAAGCTCAGTCCTGGTGCTGTGCTGAAGTGTTGGCTGGTGTCCTGTACAGAGCCCTGTGGCTCTTCTGGCTCCTGCAGCACAGGCTGGGAATGCTGCTCCATGCATAGTGAGGAAAGCCCTTTATACAGTGTCAGGACATGTGTTTGTCTGTGTATGTGTATAAGAAAATGTATATATATACTTTGGACTATTTAGCCTTTTTTACTCGGGTTCTTAATTCACTTTTTGCACCTTGCAGAAAGTACAGAAATTCCACCTTATGTGACTAATTGTCCCAGCAACGGGCTTTGCAGTAGATTGCCACCAGACTGCATGACCTGTAACACAAACTATTCCTGTGTATATGGGAAGACGGCAACTTTTGACTGCAAAGTCAAGCCACATGTGCATTGTGTTGTAAGTAACCTGTTACTCTTAACCCCAGATTTAAGTAATTAAACTGTGGCATCATGTCTTAAAATGCAGATTTTTGATTTCCAGGTTCTGATGTAGGCAGGTTTGCAGTTCTGTGATAAGTTTGATCACTCAGTGTGGGTTGTTGAAGAGGCCCTTCCCTGGTTTGCCTTTCTTGCCTTGGATCTTTTCATTACCTGGACATGCCTTTGAGTTAAACCACTCCAAACACTTAGGGAGTGGGGAGGCTAAATATCTGTCAGAGCTACAAACTGACAATAAAGGTGAGACTAAATCAGTCCTCCTTTTGGCAGCAGCCTTATGTTGGAGGAATCAGGAATGTTATACCTCTTCAGTGGTTTTCTATTCGGCTCTATAAGAGGTAGCAAACAGAACACTTGTTCTTTTGCCCACAATGTCTACTCATGAAATTTAATTTGATACTGCACATTGATTTTTGTTTTTAATACTGTGGAAATGATAGTGCTGTCCTTTTACAGGATGAGAATAACCATGAGCAGGAGAACTTTACAATTAACATGACGTGCCAGTTTTGCTGGCAGCTTGCCACAAGTGATTATGTCTGTACCAATTCCACAAACTGCATGACAGTTTCCTGCCCCCGACAACGATACAATGCAACTTGCACAGTCCGGGATCACATCCATTGTCTAGGTAAGGTGGGCAAAGCTGGATTTCTCTAAAGAATTTTTCATGTATTTTGTAATGGGTGAATAGAAAGATTGTTTATGTCCTTCTACAGCTTTGCACCTTGATCAATCTACTGGATTTTTTTATTATAACATTTCATTTTTTAGCATAATATCAACATCTGACTGCAAACATTGGCTTATTGTACTGTTGTATACTGTCACATCAGAGAAAAGGATTTTTTATTTTTGTCAGCTTCTGTGAGTTAAACTTACTTGAACCTACTAGTGGTCTGATTCTCAGACCACTAATAGAATCAATATCAAATGTCTCCATAGGCCAATTAAAGAAGATTATGCTGGTTCTATCCAACTAGGCTTCATTTTCCCTCTGTTTGTTCACTGACTTTTCTGATACAGGACCAGGATTGTTGGAATAGAAAACTGTAGGGTATAAATGAGCTTTTGTGTTGACAGTTGTTTCTCAGTTAGTGTCAATCTTTTTTCGACTCATTTTGGAAAAGTATAGTATCTTCTTCCTTGTGATTTTCTTCCTTATTATATGGTCTTGTTTATTGCATTAAGGTTTTAATGTTTTCCAATGTTTAGGTAACCGTGTCTTTCCTAAGATGCTCTATTGCAACTGGACTGGAGGCTATAAGTGGTCTACTGCCTTGGCACTAAGGTAAGCAGGAACTATTGCATAATGTTAAGCTAAAATAGATTCGTTTTCTTTAAAATCTTCAGGTTCTTTGGTTTCTGCTTGGTATTTTTTAAAGGTGTGCCGAATAACCAGTATTTCAGATAGTCTAGCTTGAAATGGTGGGCATAGAATGCGTGAAGGGTTCACATGCAGCAATGCTGGCTGTCTTCAGCAAACACAGCTGGAGATAAAACACTTGGATACTCAAGCTCAGTTTCTCTAAAAATAATAATAATTAATCATATTTTTATTCTTCTAGCATCACCCTTGGTGGATTTGGTGCTGATCGTTTCTATTTGGGTCAGTGGCGGGAAGGTCTGGGAAAACTCTTCAGCTTCGGTGGACTTGGAATATGGACACTAATTGATGTGCTGCTAATAGGTGTTGGCTATGTGGGACCTGCTGATGGATCTCTCTATATTTAAATGTGGGTGCAAGGTGTTTCAGAGAGGATTCGTTGCCTGCAAAGGGCTCTAAATAAATGAGTGTGGAGGTTTGACCCTTTGAGGAAGAATGAAGAACAACTGTTCGTTCTGTGTGCATACATTTTAATGTACAGTATCTGTACTTGGTTTGCCTTTAACTAAGGTCAAATAAAAGAGTGGATCACTGAGTAAGTTGAAATTATTTCATTTCTTCTATGGACATGGTATTTTTCTATGAAAAAAAGTTGAGCAGCTAACCAAATTCTCCACTGTGCTTGAGCTTGGATGATCTGTCAGGCCCCCAAAGAGCTGCAAACTAACTTGAATATTGAATTGCTTACTTCATATTTCTATGCTTGACTTTAACTCTGAAGCTAACTTCCCTAAATATGTCAATATTATTTTATTATTATTTGCGGGGGGATAATTTATTTGCCTGAGTTACGTGGGTAGTATGTAAATCACCATGTTTTATGATGTTAATTACATTAACTTCTTGGTTTGGTACATAGCAAGAGCTAATACCTGCCTAGGGGCTCTATTTTAAGTTGTGGGGGGTTTAGAATTAGATTACAGTAGCACTAAAAATATGAAATCATTGAAATAGATTTTTTGATTGTTCCGGAACAACTTTGTTTTGGTTGGGTTTGACCTGCGTATCAGTGAAAGTTACAGTTCCTATTCTTGTGCTAGCAAGCTTGCCAAATTACTTTAAAAAAGGGTTGGCAATGTAATCGATGAGTTTATCCACTGAGGACTTTGTGACGCGATAATGTAGCGGACTAGTGCCATTACAGGGCAACTTTGTGTAGTCGCGGTAAATGCCGGGCCGTGCGTGCGCGCCCCTCGCCCGGGGCCGGAGCGGCCGCTGCTGTAGCACTGCGGTGCCGTCGGGCTGGAAATGCTATCGCTTGAATAAAGTGCGCCTTGCAGCTTTCCCGGCGTAGATACCGACGGTGTTTGTGTGGGGCGGGCGGAGCGGCGGGTGCCGCGGGCGGGCCGGGGCCGGGCCGGGGCGGGGCCGGCACGGGAGGCGCCATGGCGGCGGAGCGGGACCGCGAGCGGGAGCTGCGCTTCTACCGGCGGCTGCCCAAAGCGGTGAGCGGCGGGGGGCGGCGGGGGGCGGCGGGGCGGACCCTCCTCCGGCGGCTCCGCGCCGCGGACCGAGGGACGCGCAGAGCGACAGGCGCTGCTGCTGCTGTCTCCGAGTGCTTCCCGAAGGCGCGTTTTCCGAGGGCCTTACCCCACCGCGAAATGCGGTCGGGTGTTTGCCTGTCCGCTTTGTTTACAGATCTTAGTGGCTAATCTAATTGCAATTAAATCAGTTGAGCGCGATCTTCGTTTTCTCTTTTTGTCCTATTTCCCCTCAGTCTAGCCAAGAGGTCTGGCTCAGATAACGCTTTCTCTCCGTGTCCCAAGGGTGTGCCTTACTTCTGGCATATCGGTGCAAGCCTTCCGTAGGGGTGCGTGCGGATTTATCGGGGTTCGTGTGCCGCGCTCAGCAAAGCCCCAGGGCACGTACTGCGGCACGCAGCTCGTACGGGCACTGCGCGGGGGTAGCAGCAAAGCCACTTCAGACCACACCATCCTCGCATTCCAGTGCTCCTTTTCACTAAGTTGCTTTTCAGGGTGGATGTTTAGTATCTGACAGAATTCTGTGAGGTAATTGTAAGCTTGTGAAAAATAGAAGAGACCTGTAGCAGTGTGTATCTGGCTCAGTCACTAGAAGCTGTAAGCAGGCACCACAGCTCGTGGTGCGTAGTTGGAGTTACAATTTCAACATGTTTTCCAGTGTAAAGCCTGAAGAGATTTATTCCGTTTTTCTTTTCCTATTGAGAACGGGTGTGTACAGGGAGAGGAGAGGTAGGTAACAAAGTAGATGCTTTGTCGATACATTTTGAATGAGTTGGGAGGGCGCTGGAGCCCTATTCCATAAAGTCAGGAGCCAGGTGGTAAGAGGGAGTGAAGGTGAAGTGAGGAATGGAGCTGAGGATCATAGGTTTGGAGCCCTAAGTCAGGCAGAAAGAGGCCTCAGGCAAAGGAGTTACTGCAGTTGCTGTTCATGGCAGAGTCTTGCCATATTTCTGGTGTGAGTTTAAACTTCAGGGTATGAACAAAAGAAGGGGAGTGGGTAGGCACCTGTTGCTATTTTTGAATGATGGACATGTACTTTTAACTTGCAGGGGATGAGGATGGGTGCAGAGTTCTTGAATCCTTACTGTACTTTTTAAAATACTGAGGAGGCTGTTGGCTTCCTCCTCACCTTGGATCACACCACCCCAAGAATTGTCTGCAGAGCTCTTTGCTGGCCCAGCTGTGCTCCCATGGAGACCAGTGCCAACAGCAGCCACCAAGTGAGAGGAAAGAAACAGGGCAGTTCTCAGCTGAACCAGTGCTTGCAAAAACCTAGGGCAGTTATTATTAGCCAAAATACAGATAACTGTTATTTTCAAACTCAGAGTGAAACCCTGATGTAGGATATGAGAACAGTAGTACAAACAAGGTGCAGAAGCTATCCTCTTCGTAAGTCTGTAGGATTTTTATTTCCATAGGAACTCCATGCTCATTTGAATGGCTGTATCAGTTCTTCTACTATGAAGAAACTCATGGCCCAGAAGCCAAACCTTCAGATCCAAAATGGAATGACTGTGATTGACAAAGGAAAGAAAAGAACCTTAGATGAGTGAGTATATGCATGTGTGACAAACATTTACCAAAGGTTTTTTAATTAAGTTGAAAATAGAAATGTGTAGCCTTACACACTAACTGCAGAAAATATGTTTTTAAGTCTTACAGCATAATATCATAAATTTTTTGATACTTGTACCTGCAGAGTAATTTCTTAGGTGCTTGCAAAGTAAAAGGAAAACTCTTGTTGATTAATTCCTTCTTTAAAGGATTGAAATTTTTCACTGAGATCATATGCTTTTCAGAGAAAATTGACTCACATCGTTTCCTTCTTTGGAAACTTCATATTTTCCTTCAAAAAGCTTTGTGGTAGTAACAACTTCTGTTGTGAATCTAGATTTTTTTTTTTCCCTAAATACTCATTCACTGTCTTTCCAATTAATTTTTTAAATTTTATTTTAGATGTTTTCAGATGTTTCAGATCATCTATCAGATTACCACGAGGACTGAAGATATTTTACTGGTAAATTAATTAAAAGTTCACCTAAAACAAGCAAGCAATACACACAGTCACAGTCAGTTGGATTAAGAGCATTGGGTTCCAAGTAATAGTATCAACAAGGTCCCTTTTAGCTGAAGGTCAAAATAATTATTGTAAAACACTTGAACTCTCTTCACTATCCCTGACGGAATCAAAGGTGCCTTCTGTGTGGTAGTATTTCCACAGACATGGGGACCACTAAAACACACTGGGCCTGAAAACACTGCAAGTGTTTCACAACAGAAAATAACTGGGTCTTTTAGTTGTAAAGGAAAATATAACTAATTATAAGAATCATTTTTATGATGTTGAATACGCTTTTTCTTAATCAGATAACTAAAGATGTCATTAAAGAATTTGCTGATGATGGTGTCAAGTATCTGGAATTGAGAAGCACTCCAAGAGAAGAAAATTCCACAGGTACAGTCTGTTCTGGTTTTTAATTCGTGATCTTCTTGCACTATAGAACTTAAAGATTGTGTTTATAACAAGTACAGTCGAATTTAGTTGGCTCAATAAAAATATTCCTTAAATATAAAAGCTAAGATTTAACCATTTAAAAGCCTATCACTTTCCTATTAGATATCTGAGGACCAAAATGTGTTGGTCATAACTCTGCAACCCTTGAGACTGGGTTATTCACTTGAGTACAGCATCTGAGTTGGCTAATATTTTTAATAACTGATACATTTTACTTTTGTTATTTTTTTTTTCTGTCTAGGTGTGGTTTAGTAGAAACACAGAAGTCCTATTGCGATTCTCTGGTTCACACAAACTCATTTTGATTTTTCTACGTGCTTAGGAGGAGGTTTAGTTCAAATGTGTGCTTCACAGTAAAGCTATATTTGCAGATAGAATTAGAATTACATGTGTTAAAAGACTGTGTGGTCTAAAATCAAAGGTGCAACGTGAAACTTAGGAGACTAGAGAGCTGGGTCTGCAGTGTAATAAAACTAATTTAAAATATGTTTGTTCCAAATATGTGCATGTGTTTGTAGGTATGACCAAAAGGATGTATGTTGAAACTGTACTTGAGGGTATAAAGCAGAGTCAAGAAGAAGGCTTGGATATAGATGTAAGGTAAATAAAGCGTGTGGAATGTCTCTGTTTCAAGGTTTTGTCCATGCTTTGCAACATTTTCAGGAAAAGAAATGTTTTTCATGGAATTGGCTCCTTTTTCACAGCTTAGCTTTGTTGCAAAAATTTTGTTTGATTAGCTGTACAAGCAGCCTGCTGTAAAGAAGAGCTGGTCCTGACTGGCAGAGAGGTTTCAGAAGGTGTCAGTGGTTGATTGGAGACAGTTTACTCTCCTGTCTTTTATAGCTTCAGTAGCAACTCTTACTAGATTTTTTTGTCCCTGTGCACTTTGGTACCTTCATTCCTAGAACAGTTTCCTATAGAAATACTCTTTATACTCAGCAATGAAAGATATGAAGTGCCATTTTTTGTTGGTATAAGATCTGTTGAACTCCTAATATTACAGCTTGTATGTAATTTAATAATAGTTTATTTTAATAATTTCATACATTTCTATCTCAGGCTGTTAATAGCAATAAACAGAAGAGATGGCCCAGCAGTTGCTAAGCAGACTGTTAAACTTGCTGAAGAGTTCCTGCTTTCCAGTGATGGGGTTGTAGTAGGACTTGACCTCAGTGGTGATCCCTCTGTAAGTTTATTTTAGTCTATTCTTGAAGATAAATGTATAATGTTGTGTAACAGCAGGTAGTTCTAACCATAGTTTTTCCTCACGAGTTTTTGTTTAATTTTTGTGCCTAGCTGGAATGGATTGATACCGAGTTAATCCCTGTTGCTGTAAGAGGCAGATACTCTAACAAAGAATCCTTAGATTAGTATGTGACTGAGAAAAGAACCACTGAAAAGCGGTGTTTGTCTTGGAAGTGTCTGTACCTGAGATGTCCCAGTCAGATTAAGTGGGTGGAGGCAAGTTGTCAATAGTTTAAATTTTGTTTAGCTGCACCAAATGCTCACTTTGTATTAAGAAAGCAAAAATGTTTGAGGACAGCTGTCAAGCTGAAGTGAAATAGCTCTAGGTTGTAGCTGTGTAAAAGGTATCAAAATCAAGACAATTGGCTTGTAAGTCTTAGGCATCCTGTGAGCTACTGGTGTTTGATCCCTTGGTCTAAACCAGATGGCAGAGGGTTGTTTGACTTGCTGCATTCCAAATTGAAATAATGGGAAAAGTGGAATAATTAAATGTAACTGTGTTTGAATGTAGTGGTTGGGTATTGCTAGACGTCTTAATTATGGTAATGACAAGGATTTTGTCAAATAAGCTGTAGAACAGTGATGTGTCCCTGTTTTCCAGGCAGGACATGGTCAAGATTTTTTGGAACCGCTCTCAGAAGCAAAAAAAGCAGGTCTGAAGCTGGCACTGCATCTTTCTGAGGTAAAAGGTGATTTTTTTTTATTTTGGTGCTTCTCTGTAATTGCCATTTTGTGAAAATCTTGATGAAACTAAAATTACATTCTGTGCATTTTGAACTTCTCAGGCCGAAGTATTAATGGTTTGGGGCATTTGACAAGAGACAAGAAAACAAGGAGAAGTCTTCAGCCTTTTGTTCTAAATCTGAACAGCCAGATTATTGCTTCCTGTACCTTACCTATTGTGGGTTTAGGTGTGAAATTGAAACTAGGAGCTTTCTAAGAGGTCCACTGCTTTCTTCATGCTATTATCATGTGTAGTGAAATCCTCACAGTTTCCTGAGCAGTGAGCTCTGTTAGTTCCACTGGTATCACTAGAAAGAGTTGGGCTTCTGCACAAATGGTGGCTGGAATTGGCTCTGAGAAGTCCAATAAATACTGAAGATAGTTATTTTTTCAGGAAATTAAGCAGGACATATTATCATCAGCATATTTATTTTTATTTCTATTTCACTAACACTTTCTTTTGAATAAGAGATGCTGTGAAAGTAGAACTGGAAGTCCATTGTAATGATATATTGTGCTGTTCTATGCTGCCTTGACAGAATGTGAAATATATCCTCTCTAGATTCCAAATCAAGAAGAGGAGACCAAGATTCTCCTGGGTCTGCCTCCTGACAGAATTGGACACGGAACATTTCTCAACTCCACAGCAGCAGGTTCTGAAGAGATAGTGTCACTGGTTAAGCAGAATCGTATACCTATTGGTAAGGGAAACAATATTTACCATGAGTTGATCTCTGGATATCAGAGCAGGATGTGCACTGCTGATCTAGTGACACCAGTGTGTCTCTGACCAGAGGTGACTTGGACAAACGTGGCAATGAGACTTGCCCGTAAAGGTACATTCGTGACACTTGCAGGGGTTTTTGGTACCTCTGTGGCAGCAGACAACAGCTGATGTCTCAGATGGAAGCAAAACCAGATCATAATTTGTCATTACTCTACAAGACTGTGTGGTGGTTCTGTACCTGGTTTGCAAGCTCCCTAAATTTTATACCCCAAAGAAATTGATTAGAAAACTTTTCTCAAAAGAAATTACTAAATAAGCGTAGAAAATCAAGGAAACAACAGTTGCTGATTTTAATTTTTTTTTCAGGACCTTTCTAAGTCAACATGTCTCTTGTTTTAATACATGTCCTCATTTCTTTTTCTGGTTTTTCTCTTAGAATTTTGCATGACATCAAACATAAAATCTCAGACAGTGCCTTCCTGTGACAAACACCATTTCGGATACTGGTACAATATGGGCCATCCTGCAGTGCTTTGTGTAAGTTTTTTGATTTTTATGCATGTATTTAGGCAAAGGGCTAAACTTGTGAAGTTAGAGAAGTCTTTCTCTGTTTAAGGATCAGAACTGACTTACACTTTCTGACCTTGTAGCAAATCATTTGCTTTTAGGAAATCATAATGTTCTGTTTGAGAACTGCTTTTAATTCAAATGGGAATTGGTAGTATTTATCTTGGTTCTGTTGTAAAGCCAGGCCTTTCTTCTGTGGGATAAGATGATCAGCTATACAAGCAGTGAACTTCATAGCTCTTTGCAGAATGACAGATTTCTCCTAAAACCCATGGCTCCAGTGCATGCGTGTGCACCTGTGCTTACCTGCGTGTTCATGGTGTTGGGTGAGAGCTCCTGAGTTCTCTTGATAACTCATTAAGGTCATTAAGCATTGAAGGTGCAGAGTACTTGTGCTGCCATTGGCAGGGTTTTCCTATTATCCTGTTAGTTTAACCCCCATAACCCACAGCATTGTCCAAGTGTGTGTGTGTGTGTATATATATATTTTATAGCACTGTGCTTACCTGGGGAAAAGGAAGGAGACCTGCACGTACTGACATACCTTGAATATATGCACCATTTGATAGCCACCTTTCTAGCAATTTTAGTAGGAAAACCTATTTTCTTGATAAATTGTGCCATCATTTTAAGAGATTTTCTTATATGTTTGAATAATTAATTCATTTTTAGTGAAAATAGGGCAAATAAAGGATGAAGTAACCATGCACAGATGAAAGAGCAGTGGGATAAAATGTGAGACAGCAAGATAAAACTGGTTTGTATGTATAGAAAAAAACCCTTTTTGATATAGAGGGATTAATTTAAACTTTTTTATTTCTCTCCTTTCAATTTAACTCCAGACTGATGATAAAGGCGTCTTTGCAACTGATCTATCGCAAGAATATGAGCTGGTTGCAAAAACATTTAACCTCACTCGATCACAGATGTGGGATCTTTCCTATGAATCAATCAACTATATTTTTGCTTCAAATGCAGTAAAATCCAAGCTAAGGGAACAATGGTGTAAGCTGAAGCCACCTCTGTTTGATTAATCAAACTATTGTCCTAAATAGCTCAAGTGTATTAGCTGAGTTAATAAGCTTTTTTTACTGAAGTCTCCAGCTTTTTTCAGACCTCAGGGTTTTAAACCCAGCCATAAACTGCCTGTGTGAAATGAGGGCAACTGGAATGCATCCCTTGTTACTGGGGACAGAAGTAAATGTTCTTTTGGTAATTGGGAAGGACCCTCAACCAGTGACTAAAATGCCAGATATGTTGTCACCTTGTTTCTCTTGAGCTGATACAACATTTTAAAAAATACTTAGTTGAAATATGTCACCAAAATATAAACATTTGAGAGCTGCAACAAAATGAAGGCAGAGCAGTTGGTGTTTAAAACGTCTCTGTTGGCAGCATTCCGCCAAGCAGTTTGAATGTGTGCTGTGTATTTTTGGGGCTTGTATTGTTTTTAGGTTTTAAGCTATTGATTGAATGTGAAGACAGAAACAAACTCAGGGAGAATGAAATATTTATCTCAAGGAATTAGTATTGTATCTGTTTTTATTGCTGTACATGTATGATTGAAAATGCTGTGGATTGAGTAGCAATCACAGCAATTTTACACAAAAAAATTTGGGGGTCTCTGCTGGTGTCCTGGGCACTGGTGGTGTGTAGGCACTTAATCTTGAATGCCTTCAGTAGCTGAGCTACTTGGCAAAGCGGTCTCATTCTTAAAATGCTTTTTAGAATTACTGTTTGTTGTGTAAAAAAAAAGCAATAAAAATAGCCTCAAGCTCCATGGTTTTGAAACCACCACTTCAAGGTGTGTATGTGTGTGTTTGAGCTCTACAGAAGAGAAGCAGGATTCTGTGGGGTGAGCGCTGCCTGCCAGCCTGTCCCCTGCTGCTCTGGCAGCCCCAGGCTGTCCCTGCCCTGGGCAGCCACAGGGCTCACTCTGCCCTCTCCAAGCACCTGCCTGTGTGTTCTGGTGCTGAGAGCTCTGTCTGTGAATGTGCACATGCTGCAGTTTGTGCCATGGGAGTCGGGAGGTGACCTGGAGGATTCCATTTGTGTGCAGTGAAAGAACCAGGAATGTACGTGGGTGGCTGAAGAGCAACACACAGAACTGGGATTTCTGTGTCTAGGAGTCTAACTGTGTGTTACTGCAGTTATTTACACAGCAGAAAGGTTACATTCAAGAAGTTGGACAGCATGTGGACTTTTGGGATGAAGAATCACCATCTGATGAGACCTTTGTTGCACACAGTTCCCAAGCAGACCACGGCAACTTGAAATGCTCTTACTATCCCTGGGCTAGTTTTCTAGAGTTTAACTTTTGTAAGTAAAACTGCAGTTTCCTTCTTTGACTTCATGTAGCAGTATAGATAATTTTAATTTAAGCACTTATTGCTGAGCCTGCTTGTCAAATTCTGAGTTAGCAGTGACATAACCACTGTTAAGTTGATAATACTGTATTAAAAATGACTGTGACACACAGAGTGAAGCATCACCACAGAATTAACCATCAGTAATGGAGCAGAGAAGATTTTCTTTCTCTGAATGCAATGGAAATTTTGAATAAATGCTACTAGAATTTCATGTGGCATAAGAGGAGGTTTAAGTTTTCTATTCACGTGCAGCTCAACTTATTTTTAAAGTAAACAAAATAGATCTAGAGTTAATATTTTTATTTCCATCTGATTATACAAGAGAACACTTACAGAGCAGTCTCCAGTGCTCAGAGTCTTTACTCAGGGAAATGCACACTGGTCCTGTTGAACAATACTGCTTTGCTGATGTTTGTGAGAGCAGCTGCTCACTGTGGCATTGGTTTCTCAGTTCCTTCTGAGGCAAACACAGGAAGTCTTCAAAACCTCAGCCCCTTATGATGAGACTGGTAACATTCCGTAGCTTTTCATAATACAACCGCTAAACTGTAAGTACACACTGTTCCTCAGGATCCCAGCTTGGCAAATAATGTACTTACATCAATGATTTATATGCCTGCTTGGATATTTAGGTGTTTCAAAATAATACATTAAAAAGAATAGATGCAGGTAAGGGCCCTGCATTAGCTAAGTGATTCAGCTGATTAAAAGGCTGGCACGTCCCTCCTGTGAGGCCTAGAGAGAGGGCACTGGTTAGATTGGAGTGGAGAGGGCTCTGGGGGAGGATCTCATCAAGGTTTTTAAATATCTGATGAGAAGAAGTGGAGAAGATGGAGCCAGGCACTTCTCAGCAATACCCAGTAACAGGAAAAGGGCACAGACTGGTTCTGTGTGGGTGGTTGAACATGGGAACACATCCCCCAGACAGGCTGGGGAGTCTGTCCTTGCAGATACTCAAACCTAGCAGTGACCTGTAGCTTCAGCAAAGGAGGTGGACTGGGCAATCTCCAGAGATGCCTTCCAGCCTCATCTGTTCTGTGAAGAAAATATACAAATATACAAATGATAAAGTCTCTATATAAATACAAAAGCTTTCAAAATTAAATACTGACTTAACTGAGTCACTCAAGCAACAATTTTTCACCAGGCTTGGTCACCAGCAGTTGGCTGACTTGTGAAACTGTTTTTAAAGCATAGTCTATTCACCCTTCATAGCCTTCCTTCTTTCACAGCCATTGTGGAATCCTTTGGTGCCATCAGGACCTTTAGGCAGCCGCAGCACCCCTACAGGGAGACCGTCTGCATTTTGTATTTTCCGAACCAACATGGGACTGCTGACAGGACTCTTCTCTTGTGTCAGAGTTTGGGCTTTTCTTCTCTGCACCCAGGGGCTCCCAGAAGGAGTGATGCTGCTGTCTGAGGAATAATCAGTGTATTTCCTTGGAATTTCAGGGCTAGTGCTTGGGTTAGGCTTGCTGTCTTCAGCCAGCGGAGATTTTTTGGTTACTTTTCTTAGTGAAGAGGGACTGTTCCAAGGACTTGATCTGGGTGACATATTAGGACTCAAATGGTTGTTTGGGTAGATGACGGGGCTCAAATTACTGGTCGTATTTGTTGTGGTACGTTTGCGTCCTGACAGCGGTGACGTAGGATTGCTCTCTGGGTCAGAAGAGCTGTTTGCTGAAGATTCGTCACCAGCAAACTGAAGCTCCTCAACTCTCTTGTTAAGAGATCGAGTCTTCTTAAGGCTCTTGCTGGTATCTTCATCACGGTTCTTGTCTTTGGGAACTTTTTTCTTTGGTGGTTTCATGCCTATTAGGACAACTTTCATGCCAGTCTCTTTGTTTTCAGCACACATGAAATCATGAGCACGTACAGCAGCTTCTATTTCCTCGAATTCTATAATTGCACATTCTTGAGTTCCCAGCTGACTGTACCGATTGCTGACCCTCCTGATATCAGGTGGGAGATCCTTGCCAGGCTTGAGAATACGAACTGATGAAATTACACCAAAAGTTACAAAGGCTTTGAGGAGATGCTCCATTATCCTTTCTTGCATGCATCCGTTTTCTTCTTTGTTAAGGGCCTGCAGCTCAGAAATCATGTGGATATCATACACCAGTAGCATCCTGGTAGGGACATTTTCACTTGGAAACACTGGAACTGGAGTATTTCTTCGAACCTTTTTGTTATCCTCATTGAGCTCCAGAGTGTTCGAGTACTTCAGTGCATAGGCTGTGGTTCTCCAGTCACGGGTAAGGTGTTTCACCTTCAGGGCAGACACAGGTTAAACACGACAACTGAGCAAACCCAATCAAACTAATCACTGAATTTTAAGGCAGATGCAGACTTCAGTCTACAAACAGAACCCTGAATTTAAGTTTCATGGAGCAGATTCAGTGAGAAAGTAAAGTTTTCATGCTATAATGGGCAACAGTGAGGTCCTCTAAAGCTCATGCCCTGCTGAATCCAATGAAAACAGGAACTGGCACTAAAGCTCAAACTGGAAGTCATTACTACATCTGAAAGCCTGCTCAAGTAGTGCTTGGTCATTCCACATCTAGGCCTGAACCATGAACAAAATCCATGTTGCAGGGAGGTTACATTTGCCAAACAAGAAGTTTTAAGTTTAAGTCTTCATTGTATTGAACTGATCTTTCCTCCCTCAAAAATCTCAGTCTAAAAAACACTCCAAACTTTTCCATTTTCATTAAATGTTTATAAAGAGTTTATCTGTTACCAGTATAATCTGTTTAAAGTGGTCTGAAGAAATTGAGAGTGCCCTAACTTCTGGACAGAACAACTCTGCAAAATGATGAGATTTAGAATCTTGAACAAGTGTTTCTAGTGTAATTCTAAAAATCAGTTACGTACAGGTTTACACAGGTCTTTCTAATGTAAGGAGGGAAAAAAAAAAAAAGAATAAAACTCACTTCAAGTTTGAGGGATTTTTGTTTCCAGATACTTTATACTACTCTTCATTTTTGGTTCTCCATCCAAAAGTCAGATTCACTGTCACTTCTCAGAGACAGGAGTGTAACTTTATCAGGACTGCCCAGCTGTTCATCAGTAGTTGCCATGGAACTTAATTTCATCTAATGTCCTTCTCTCTCCAAGAATGATAATTTAAAAGCATACAGGCTTTTAAGCAAATGATTTCCCTAGCCAATCATCAACAAGCTTTGCAGTTAAAGTTCTGGATGAGTACAAACCTAACCATCCTAACAAAACCAGGCAGATAAAGACTATAAAGTTGCCTGTATAAAATGTTACTTTAATCTCTTCTACTGTTTTTAGATTCATCAGGCTTGCATGAGACCCTTCAAGTCTTAAAAAGTTAGCTTACCTTCTTAAATGAAGTGAGGAGTTTAACACTGACATAGCCCATCTTATTTCTTCTCACGTGCTTCAGAAGGAAGGCATCTTTCTCAAGGTTCTCATCTGAGAAGTAATATTCAATCTGTGCTATTAGCTTCTGGATCAGGTCATTTTCTGGTGGTTTCCAGTTCTGGTCAGAATCATCATCGTTTTCCCCACCACTGGAAAACAGTTAAATCATTTTATCAATAGATCTTCATCTTCTATTAGTGGATTCAAATAGCCTTTCAAAATGAAAGGGCATGACCATCATGCTGGTTCCAACTGATTTTAGATGTGGGCACTGGACAGGTATCACCCACCCAGCTGAGCCAGCAGGCTAGCTTAGAGGATGAAGCTTTCCAGTCAGCATGAGGAGTCAAGTTCTTGAGCTCATTCCAAAAGCTGATCTCAGTGCGGAACAATGAGACATCTACACTAATGCCTTGAAAGCATTGCCAACTCAAATCCTCCACCAAAACATGAAAGGAAGGTCCACTGGCACTTGGTACTATACAGAGTTCCTCCAGTGACAGTGCTGTATTTTTCAGTACGAAGCTATTAAACATAGGCCTGACCTTTATGTGCTTCGTGTGTAGTGTCACATACCAGGGAATGAATATTCCAACTTGATGCAGTTGTGGTTTCTTAAGTCTCTTCACTGCAAGGATGTAGGAGCTGATATCCAGGAACTAAGAAGGATTGACAGGACTGTTGCACATTTTACAGGTCACTTCCAGAGTGACAGAGTAACAAACCCAGCAGTTTACCACAGGGCGCTAAACCTGCCAGCTCATGTACCTCAGGAACAGGTTTATATGCACACGTGCTGGTTCCTAAGAAGTCACTTTCATTTCTTCTCTTTACCTCCCGTCATATTGTCAGGGTACCTGGGCAAAATGGAGCACTGTTCAGCATCCTATTCCTCAAAAAATACTGCAGCCATGGATTCAAGGTAAACGTCTTGCCACATGCAGTTACAGCAACATGTTTGTTGCTGAAACATAAATTTCTATTGATAATTTTTTCAAGCTGTTAGTGGTCTAGTTTTGTTGTGGGGTCATCATGAAAGTTTCTGTTGAAAAAATAAAATCATCCACTAAGTATCCCATAAATCATTTATTAGTTTGGTCTCCCAGATAAGTTAGCAAAAAAAGAAAGAGCCATGCATTTCCCCAAAATTGTCTCAAGTGGCTTTGCAGGCTTTGAAATCCTTAAGAAAAGGAGCAGGCATCACACTGGGGTGCAGTGAGGCCCATCTGGCAGGGAGGATGCAGCCTGCTGGATTCCCTGCCCTGCACAGTTCTGTCCAGGGGTGATGGAGGCAGTGACCGCAGTGCTGCGGCTGTGCTGCTCTCTGCAGAGAGTGCTTGGCTCACTGGGCTCTGCACAAGGACTGTGCCTGCTGCTGGGACAGCTTACAGCACTTCTCTGGGACCTGGCTTTTGGAAGCTTACAGTACATTTAGTTGTTGTTATGGTTCTTCTGTTGTAGGGCAACATATCAGATATATGTGGATATCACTTGCACAATGCAAGAAGTCTCCCTGTTAAAAATCTCCCTAGCCTTTAATAGGGTACGGCTCAAAGGAATGACAAGAATGAGACAGCAAGACAAAGAATTTGTTATTTGGCAAAGCTGGAAGTGGAGGATAATAGATGAAGTAAGGAGTGGGGTAAAAAATATCTAATGCCCAGCTGTGGGTGCTGGTTTCAGAGGGAAGCAAAAACCAATTGTGTTTTTCATTCATGATAATCCCTTCCCACTACTTCATTTACTACTGATTCAGAATTAGTCTGGGTACAGAAGCTTGGAACACTTCAGCCTTTTTACAAATCCACACTCTGCTAGGGAAAGCTTGCCTTTAGTTCAGGATTGATCTTACATTTGTTTTAGGGGTTTATTAGCGCAGATATTTGCAGGTGTTTGTTTAGAGACAAAAAGGGGTGTTGTGCTTTGGAAAACAACAAAAATTAATCACATGTTTGCAGAGATTGGCACCATCTCTATCTGCAGTGTTAACACACTGAACCAGGGTGAAACAGGCCTCATTTCACCTCTCAAATGTTGGTCAGAGTTTGACCTGGACACAATTTCTCTGTTTGCAGATGAGTCAGCTTTTACAAAATCTTATAGGCTCTTAAAACAGCCCTCACTAAATGTTGTATGGAAATAGCACCTACCTACAATAAATGCAGAAATTTGTAAGTAGCTCCATATTAATTTGTGATGATGATCAACTGGTAGCGACTCTGGGGTATCAACTGTATTATAAAAGTAGTTGATAAATAATTTCAGTCAACTTTGACAAAGAACCAAACCCTAGTAGTTATTCACAACTTTATTTTTTTATTTGGAGCTTTGTGATGATGTGCTTGTAAAACAGAATGAAAAACAATCTTTTAACATGGTGACTCATCTGGCCATTAGTCACACAAGAAACTAAACATATCTACAGAGAGAGCAGATTTGGAATTTTAAATATCAAGATTCACAAATATTATATTAAATTGTTTGGATAGCATCTAACCTTCTGAAAATTTTTAGCTGAGTCTCCAAATGAATAAAGGATTGCATTAATAAGCACCGTGTGGCAATCTAATTTATAAGTTCCAAGAGTACAATCACTCAGGGGCAGTCCACGTTTTCAAAAAAGTGAATACATTACTGGGTGCCTACTGATGGCAAGTTGTCTGAAGGCTTCAACTGGAGAGTGAGATGGCTCATTCCCAACAGTTTTAGATCATCCCAAATAATTTTCCAAATGTTTGTAAATAATTTTCTCTCAGATGCTGCATTCCCAAAACCTAAATCCTTAGGTAAGGTTCTCTGTAAATGGCAGAAGCATGTGTAAACTCCATTCACCTACTTTTGATGCAGAGTCTTTAGGGTTCTCTCCATGGCAATACCTCTGGCCTTTCCTGGATCAAGAAGAGGCCATTTACAAAAAGGCAACCTCCACAAGAACTGAATATACCCCAACACATTTCTGAAGACAGCACCTACTGCAGAGGATTAAATAAGTGACATTTAAGAGTAGCTATTGTCTTTCAAAGCTTGAAAAAATAAGGTGGTTTTTTTTCTAGTCTAGTCCAGGGCTAGAAGCTCTTCACAAGTAATACTATCATAGATAACAAATGTAAATAAAATCCTGATTTTAAGAAATCAGTCATTGGAATGCAATACTGTAGGCTGCTGTACATATTTATAAAAATACAGCAGTCACATATGATAGTGGGATAACTAAGCTGACTCAGTTTAAAAACTCTAACTGTGCCTAGCTATGTTCAACTCCTGTTTCTGTAGTCCATAGTTGACAATTTTGGCAGCTACAGAAAATTTCTCACTCCTCTACTACCCCTCTGTAATTTAAAATAATACATTGCAGTTCATTTTGAGTCAATGCAAGGTATGAAGTTAGAAAATCAATTAGAAACAATAAATGTTCAAACAGAATACTGGATTTCTTGCTACTGTTCCTAAATCTTTATGAGACAGTTTATGACTCCATCTGCAGCTTTAGTACAAACCACAGGACGAACTACAACTAGTAGAGCTTCCTCTCTCTGCAGTTTGCTGGCACAAAAATCCTGGATGTTCCTTTTACAAGTAAGAGATTCTGGTAAGGATAAAAACTATCTCAGGCCAAGCCAAAATGGGCAAAAAGAGGAAAAAAACCCAAAACATCAAACCGCAAAACAA
Organism: Chamaea fasciata; assembly: GCF_029207755.1. Lineage (NCBI taxonomy): Eukaryota > Metazoa > Chordata > Aves > Passeriformes > Sylviidae > Chamaea > Chamaea fasciata. The sequence goes on from NW_027094099.1 coordinate 5,823,696, forward strand.
AACTCCAAAACACAGCTCCAACTAAGCCCCAAAATCTTTCTGTAAAACGCAGCGAATTGGAAATGTCGGAGGCATCACAGCCCTGCGCTTCTCGCCGTGGGGGAGCCGCGGGCCCGGCGGTCCCGTCGGGGGCGGGTGGGACCCAGCCCGGGCGGAGCCATCGGTGCTGCGGGCAGCTCCCCCCCGGCCTCCGGGTGTCCCTGCCGGAGCCTTTCCAGCGTCTCCCACCCGCCCCTCGGCGTTGCATCAGCCGGGCCCGCTCCGCTCCGGGGGTGTCGGCGGCGGCCCCGCCGCTCTCCCCGCACAGCCCCGCCCGCACCGCGGCCCCGCCGCCGGACCCCTGCCCGGGGGCTCACCTGGAGCGCCCGCACCGCCCCGAGTCCTCCTCGCTGCAGCTGGGGCACGGCGCTCCGCCGCCCCCCTCCTCTTCCTCGTCCTCCTCGTCCTCCTCGGCGGCCGCCTGGACGGCCACTCGGATCTGCACGGGGCCGCTCCCCGCCGGCAGCTCGGGCCCGGCGGGCGCGGCCCCGGGCTCGGCCGGCTGCGGCTGGGCCATGGCGCTCCCCGGCCGGGCTCAGCCCGCCGCGACACCAGCGATGCCCCGGGTTGCGACAGCCGCCCGGCCGCCTCCCCTCCTGTCCCCCCCTGTCCCCTCCCGCTGGGGCGGCGCTCCCAGCTCCACTCCCCCGGCGCGCCCGCACGGCAGCGGGAGGGTCCGACCCTCCTCCAGCCATGCCGCCCCCGGGCCGGCCGGGCAGCTGGGGAGCGCTTCTCCTTGACGGCTGAACAGAGACTGCTTTTGTTGCATCAGAAAACAACGGGCTCCTCACCGGAGAGCAGCGTCTCTGCTTCTCTTCTCCTGGTACAGCCTTGGCGCTCCGCCGCTGCTCCCTGACCAGAGCGTTGCGTTTTGTCAAAGTCAGAAAGGTTTCGCTGGGGTAAGTGTGGCTTAAATGCCGAGGGTGAGATTTGGAAATAAGATACACGAGTGAACAAGGACATGACTGGATACGTGTGGGTTTTGCAGAGGAGTCTCCTCTGTAGTTCTGCATGGTACTTAAACAGAATAAAAACATTCCCCCTTGAGAGCTAATTAAAATAGAGGCCCTTCTTCTGAAACACTTAGGCAGTGATTTTTTTAAAGACTATTGCACTATATTTCAGTGGAGTGTTTCAGCTACTAAAGTGAAATTAACTTTTTTGTGCTATATATTAGAATCAAAAGCTTTTCAATTTGCCGCATAAATACTCATTCTTTACCTAAGGAAGATCTTTTTTTTTCAATACTGTCTGTACCCAAACTGCTAAATGATCTTTAAGTCACAGCTTGATCTGTGGCATCCTTGTTTATGTCTGCATTGCTTCAATATTTTCTTCTTAAAAATTTGCACGGACAAAAAGGGAGACTGCACTCAGGGCCAGTTCTTCTCATCACTGTGGCAAACAGTCCTCATGAGTCAGGTTTGCTGGCATGGACACACTCTGAGACTGCCCTGCCTCAGGATGCGGCTGATTTTTAAATGTGCCTTAAGCCATAAAATATTTTGTTTATGAAATATGCTTACAAGCATCACTAACCAAATCGCTAGTTCTCTGCTAATGGAACATTCTGTAATATGTCTTGGGTAAAGCATCACTTTGCTGTTTACTTCAGTGGACGCAGAAATGCAAACACAAATTACACATTCTAGGCACGAATATGGACAGGGACTGTGGGTCAGATTTTGTATGAGTTCGTGGAAGTTGTTTGCCTCCCTGGGCACAAACAAGGTCAGGAGTATGAACAAAGAACTAATTTGTGCTGCAGCTAAGCCAAATGATGTTTGAGAGGGACCTTTCAGTTTATCTGATGTATCTTTCTGTCAGGGTTAAGGGAACTTGATTTTATAGCGAAGGACACTAGATATATTTATTTGTTCTACCAGTGGTCACAGCACAGAGCTGGCATTAGGCCAGATGAAGACTGATGTGATTTCAATCACTGGGTAGATTAGATCTCCATTGAAATTACCAGACTAATGTTTTTTGGGTTTGTTGGGTTTTATTTTCCTTTTAATATAACAATGCTCTATAATGCTTAACTTCCAGTAGAGATAAAGCAGTATTTGTAACCATTGCAAAACTTTAAACTTAATGTATTAATGTAGGCAAGTCCCTTTGAGGGAAACTCATGGCTCACTGGTACCCAGTAGACATCATAAACCCGTGAACCTCAACTGCACAACCAAAATCTGCACAGATTTCTTATGGTCCATTTATTGTTGGTACAGCATTGTCTACGTATCATAAAAAAGCAATCAACCAACCAAAAAAAACCCCCCAAAACCCCACATATTTTGCATTTCTCACAAAATACGCTGTAATTACATTATTCTTCTGTCAACCTTTCAGCAGATGGAAACTAAAATGTCAATATAAGAAACGAAACCTGGAATATTTATTTGTTTGTGTGACCAGGTATTGGAGTAGGTTGCCCAGGGAGGTGTTTAAGAGCATCTGGATCTGCACTGGGTCATGTAGTTTTGTGGCTTAGGGGTTACAGTTGCAGTGCTGGGTTGGCATTTGGACTTGATGATCTTAAAGGTCTCTTCCGACCTTAATGGTTCCATGATTCTGACTGGGGTAGACACCATGAGGCAATTCTCAGCCCTTCTACGCACCTCAACAGCCACACCTAACCACTAATTTCTTGATGTGTGGATCTAAAAGCATCCACTACTGCACGAGTGGAGCTCCTGGGCTCCAGGAGCTGCTGCGGGATCAGCACCAGGAGCTCGCACGGGTTGATTGTCACCTCAGCGATTGTCACATTTTGTGACCAGCCTGTGCCCACAGAAGGCGACTTCCCGAGGCACAACAGAAAGCACCCAGTTTGTCGCCCTGTCACGGGTTTTCACACACAGCCACTTGCTTGTAGAATTCAGAAAAACACAATCATAATAGCGGCTTTTTGCCATGGGGCGGCGGGGTGAGGGTGACACCGGGCACAGCAGGACGACCACAGAGCGCTACGTCCCTCCGTCCCTCCGTCCGTCCGTCCGTCCGTCCCCGTCCCCGTCCCCGTCCATCCGTCCCCGTCCCCTCACGGTTTCCCGCCCCTCGGCGCCGCCCCAGACGGCGGGCGGGGCGGAAGCCGCGGTCGCCGCGGTAACGGCGGAGCCATTTCCGACAGGGCGGCGGCGGCGCGGGGCCGTGCGGGGCTGCGGGGTTGTTTGGGGCCGCGGAGCCCTCGGGGGCCGCTCGGGGCTGCGGGGCTCTGGGCGGCCGCCTGGGGCCGAGGGGCGGAGAGGAGCGGAGAGGAGCGGAGAGGAGCGGAGGAGCCGCGCGGAGCGAAGGGGCCGCGGGGAGCTGCGGGGCCGTGCGGGGCCGAGGGCCGGCGGGCCATGGTGCCCAGCAGAGGCCGCGCCGCCCGGGGCCCGCGGGCCGCGCCCGCAGCGGTAGGTGCTGCCGGGGCCGGGGCTGCCGGGCGGGTGGCAGCTCCCCGACATCATTTGTGCTGTGCTGGGAGCTGCGTGGGTGAGCCGTTTGCTTCAGTGCTCCTGTGAGACGCCTCGTCAAATAAATCAAAGACCAGGAACGCTTGTTTTCCTCATACTGACTTGTATCCCCACGATAGTCACGCCTTCAGTGTATTTTTAAAACCAAAGCCAGTGTGATTTTTGCAAACGGAAAATTTAGTGTTGCTTGGAGCTGTGATGTATTCTTCGTAATATTTTGCAAAATAGTTCCTTTCTTGGCAGATTTTGCTGTTGAAAATAGCTTTATTGTTCAAAAAGCACTTGTATTGACATGCAATATCAATATTGCAATCAACAATTGTATTGATATTTCTGAGAAATGTAGCATTTAATTTCATTTTCTTCCAATCTGCAGGTTAATAATTGTGGTCTCCAGCTGGTCATCCAGACCTCGTCAATACCAGAAAAAGCTAAACCAGTAATTATTACCTTTCCTTGGATAATTATATTAACTAATGTATTTGTATGTGATACAGACAAATTTGTGTGCTTTTAAATAGGAATTACCTTTTCAGTGCTCATATGTTGACTTACAATATCTCAATGTCTAATGTACCTGATAGTATTTTGTTCATTTATTTCATCCCATTCAAAACATATAGAATAAAAATGTGGGTTTGTACTATAGCATGCCATAAGCTTGATATATTTATATACTTATATGATTTCTTGATCTTCTATCTGTACATGTCTCCTGTAATTGCAGCATTGCTCACAGGGTGGGGTTTGTTTTTGTTTTTTTCATTTTGGTTTCCAACAGTGAAGCCTTTTAGTTGTAGTGTCTCAAAAGAATGAATACACCTTTTACTGGAGAAATTATTTCTTCTCGGTTTTTTTTCAAAGCGTTGTAGAAATTCCTAAGAGCTGCTGTTAGTACTAAGGTTGTGTTTGTCTGTGTAAAGACATTATTTGCATTTGAAAACTCTTAACATTTGTCTATAATAATGTGTTACAGTTTGAATTCAGGATAAATAAAGAACAGTCATCTTTCCACAATAGACTTCTGCAGCATGATCTGGAAAAAAACTACTCAGGAAGACAAGGTAATATTCAATGGGGTTTGCTTTGTTTGTCTTTGTATCTGTTTTATTATTTAAAAAGTAAAGATTGTATCATGAGTATAGAATGTAAGAGTGACAATGTTTCCTACTTGGCTACAGTAAGTCAATGTAATTACTGTTGCATTATGGCCTGAACCCACTATGCTACTGCCTGGCTTTTTTCATCCGTTTTATCCCCCGTCATATTTTGAAGAGCATATTTTGTTCTACCTACAAAGCCACAACCTATCAAGCGCCCTACTGTTCCCTCAATAGCCACACATTTTAATATATTTAGACAAAGTTAGTTTCTAATTTAGAACCAGGATATTAAGAGATAGTTTTTCTGTTGTGCTTGGGTGCTCTTGGCTTTGCAAAGCAAGATATTGGTGATATCACTGCTAACTGTGGTGAGGACTGGAAGAGACTTGAAACGTTTCTTGCCTTGTTGCTGCTCCTAGCCTGTGACTGGTGTGAATAGAAGATCAGTTTAGTTATCACTGCAACTCTTTTTTCATTCTGGTGAAAAATGAAGGCCAGCAGCCATTCAGAATGGGTTGACTTTTAGGGATGCTCTACAACTTAGGGAGTAAATGTAAGTCTGCAGTTTGATTTTGTTCCCTGCACAGGAGACCAAAGAGTGTTAAGTCCTTTGGTGTGTAATAAGCTGCTCTATATCCCAGTACCATCCAGTCTGACAGAATTTCCTGGTTTGACATTGAAGCAGAGTACAGGTTCTTTATCAGGACTTGGGGAGACTTTTATTCACACCCCTACAAAATCCAGAGCCTGACAAAACAGCCACGTTTTCAGTTCATATGCTTCAGGTACCTATGGAAACTTCTCATTAGTCTCTCTCTCCTTTACTGGGCACCTCACCAAAGATGTTTCCTAGTGCTCCCTTTGGGTGTTAAGAGAGATCAGAAGACCAATGTCAGGAAACCACTAGAAATCTTTTTCAGAAATATAATACAGGTATTTAAATGAGTGCTTTCAATAAACCTTTCTTTAATGAAAGAGCAGGAATAGGCACCTTTTACACGTCTTTTGGAGGATGACAGTAGAAAAAAAAGTCACTTTACTGCCATCCCGTCATGTTTCAGACTGATTTTTAAATGTCTGGTCTCATGTTTATTGGCTTAAAAACCTGTGACACAAGAATTTTGCAACAATTTTAATGGATTTTAATATTTATTGGTGGTTTTTTAACAGTTTTGATTTTGAAGGATGCGTAGAGGGTGTTGTTAGAGTAGGTATTGATAAAATTCAAGGGTAGCCCTGAAAAGATTCTGAATTGACTGACAAATTGTTTTACTCACACAGATACCTAATAATGTATTTCAGACAACAATGGACTCATTGCTATCATAGTAGTAAAACAGTGTCTTTTTTATTAAAGAATTGATGTTTTTCCTGGTAACAGATTTGATTTATTTGAAGAAAGAGGAAAAAAAAGGGCAAGCACACAGAAGTCAAGCCTATATTTTGCAGTAGGGTGCATGCACAATGATTTATATTTGACCAATATTTTTCAGTGGATCATTTTCCAAATAAGCCAAAGCTCACAGAACACATTTGTTGATTAATTTTGCAGGTATTTTTAGATGTCCTTCCTTTTTTCCTCTTGTATTAATGAAATGCATAAGGATGAATAGCTTTATAAATATATTTTCGGGGGCTGCCTGTTTCTTGATAATGGAGTGAAATACTGATGATCACTGGGTATTGTGTGCACTTACCTTTGAAAGACTTTGCATTTATTTGTGGCTCAGCGGGAGTGTTTCAATATTTTGGTGCTTTATTTTCTAGTGCTATCAACACCTATTTGACCTGTGTCTTTAAATTTATCTTAAGTTGGGTAATATCTTCTTTAAGTTTAGATACTGAAACTGTCAAACAATTTTACAATCTTATGTTAAAATATCATTGGGTGATTCTAACCAAAATAAAGGCATATACAAAATATTTGCTTACAACAAATTGTTGAAAAAAATCTCAAAGTAAAGACATGGATGTACTTTGGAAACAGGATGTAGAGGGGTATAGTCATAAATAATATCAGGAAAGAAAATTGATAAATCATAATACTGAATGGAGGCAAAAAGCACTTTCATGCTCTACTTTAGATAAGAAAGAAAATCTTGCTTTTATCACCTGTAGTTCACGACATGCATCTACAGAGAAGTAGTTCATATATTCTCTGTATGATTTTCCAATAGATAACACGAATTTTGGAAGCAGTTCATCAATAACATTTCCTGTATTGCAACGTTCTGCTGAAGAGAAAATTCTGAACTCAGATAGACTTACCCTGGAAAGGTGAGAGGGTGATAGAGTGCACGTGCCACAGCCTCAAGTCTGAAGTGACCAAAGTGACCAGTGCCCTACTGATGGCTGCAGTCAGTGGTGGGCTTGGGTTGTTGGGTTTTGTGTGTCTGTATTTTTGAGAGAACTGTGTCCCATGCAGAAATTCTCTGTGAGTGTCCTTGTGATGAATGTATCCATCCAGCAGTCATCTAAGGCAGGTGGATTTCTGATCTGAACAGGCTGTTCTTGTGATAGCTGAAGAAAAACTTAACAGATTGTGAGGCTGCATCTGTTGGAATTCAGTGTGGTCACAACACAAAGCTTCCATGTAGTTTCCATATAACAAGCAAATCTCTGAGAGGAGATGTTGTTTCTGTTTTCAGGCTAATTTTTTAATAGGTAGGAGTGTCTGCTTTATCTACAGAATTTAATTAGCAAACCTAATTAATGCTACCTTATCCAAGATAATATACTTTTCTCTGTGCAGTCAGAGTAGGTGAGCAGAAGGTAGATTACTGCTTCGTTACTTACTTGTACGTTCTGTTTTTTCTTTTTTCTTCCAGGCAAAAACTGACAGTGTGCCCAATTATTGACGGGGAAGATCACCTTCGTCTTCTGAATTTCCAGCATAACTTTATAACTCGTATCCAAAATATTTCTAATCTTCAACATCTTGTTTTCTTAGATTTATATGATAATCAAATTGAAGAGATAAGTGGGGTTTCAACTCTGAGATCCCTGAGAGTCCTTCTGTTGGGAAAGAACAGGTAAAAATAATAAAACCTAACTAAGGCACTATACTTCCTATAGTGTAACAACTGTGATTTCTCATTGTTTCTGTTACAGTTTTCAGTTTGTGATGTTGCTGTCATACCAGAGAGACCAGCCCTAAGATTAGCTAAGTGTCAGGGATTCCACTGAGTAAGCACACAGATTTTGTGTCGTGTTCTTCAAAACTTTGTTTCTTTGTAAATTTAAGCAACGTTTCCAAGGTACTTCACGTTTCCATCTAATCTTCTATTCTGACCAATTTTTAAGTATGTGTTCTTAGATTTGTGTGGCAAGTTGTGGAATGTCTTTTCAGATCAAATGTCGTATTCATTGATTATTTATAACCTATAAAAACTATTTCTGTCTGATATATTTGGCTGGGGAAAAATACCAGACAGATGAGTCATGGATTTTAATGCTTATTTATTGCTCCTAGTCCTGTAGCCTTTAATTTTAACAGTTTAATACATGTATCTGTGGAATTGCTCACACATCTAAAGGCTGCGCTCTGACTTTGTAAACTTCCCTCGTTTTCTTATACTCAGTAAAGTGAGAACTGGTGCCCAGATTTCAGTTATGTGCAGATTATAAAGAATGTACCTCCTAATTCAGCCTGTGCTCAAAACTGACAGGTTTCAATAGAGAGGTATATTAGTAGAGCTGGGAGCTTTTGTATTTAGAATCTCACCTGTAGAAATCAATTTTGTTTATAGTAAAATGTTGGGGTGTGGGCACTACAGTTTTGAAGTGCTTTGAGGAATTATTTTCCTTATCATAACCACCCTGAGTGCAGTTTACCTTAGAAATGTGGTGTTGAGGTAGTTAGGACTTGGCCTTCTCGTGAGTGCATGGTTACACATCAGACAGAGTTGTTACCAACTTGGTTTTGCCTTGATCTGTGTGTGATTTTTGATTACTCTCAAAGCAAATGCCTAATACGCGTTTAATGTCATCAGCCAGTAGAGGATGCTGTTGGGTGTATAATAGCCTGGGTCTGGAGTCTGACAAAATATGACAGGACAGAGAAGTTTTAAGACAATGAAGTTGTTGATTTTGGTTTCTAGTGGAGCAAGTATTTAATCCTTTTCTTTCTAGAAGAGCCACATAAATTCTGTTGCTATTGTTTTATTGACAGTCAGAAAGGAAGGTGATAGTCTTAAAGTCATGCTCATTTATCTATCAATTGTTTTTTCATGGTTTAAAATTTTGTTGTTTTTCTGTTACTCTTGTTAGTCAGTAAAAAAAAGGCTTAATTTTGTATTGGCTGGAAAATGAAACATACTTTTAATCTAATGCTAAAAATAATTGCCATAATTGCAATCTTGCAGAATAAAGAAGATCTCAAATCTGGAGAACCTAAAAAACCTGGATGTGTTAGATCTTCATGGAAATCAGGTACAGTACAATAACTTGATTGCTTATGTTTGTTGTGTAGACACCATATATTTGCTGTGTCTTTTACCAAAGTATTTTTTCGCGAAAGGGAGCTGGCGTCAAGTTTTGCAGTTCTTGAGGCCACAGAAGTCAGTAAGTTAATAAAAGGTGTCATGATGTTTATTTTGAATCCTTGTACCAGTCTCTTGTACTTTGTGTTGTACTTCAGGAAGGCTGCAGTGTTTAAAATGCTGAGTTAGCTGAGTATAATGGCACTCACACCTACACAAGAGTAACCTACCACAAGCAGTTGTGGTGTGGTTAAAGTAACACAGAACTGCTATAAAATTTTTAGGCCTGATTGATTGCTGTTTCTACTGTTGGTGGTCTGACAAAACCAGATGCCCTACATACATGTAAAAGAGAGGGAAAAAACAAGTTAGCACTGTAGGGACTTGTTGTTTTAAGTGATACAATAATTTTGTGGCTGCTTTGAATCCCATTAGTCAAACAATGTGCACATTGTACAGTGGCAGAGGCAGTCTAGGACCAGGTGATGGCATTGCCCTTGGAGTCTTGGCCATCTCCAAACATATTCATTCACAAGTGTTTGTTTGAACAACACAATCCTTTTTGTTTTTCTGCTGGAAATTGCAGGGGGGTTGTGTTTTTGATAAAAATACTTGCAGACTAATGATGCAGCTGTGGCGGCACACTTTCCCAACACAAATGGAGAAATCACTAATGAAAATGAAACACATTTTGCACAATTCTTACAAGTGATTGTGATGTAGATCTGACCTTTTCTTGTCTTCAAGTATCTGTATAACTCTCTTTACATTAGCTGCAACTGTACTAGGAGTTTGGGGCTGGTTGTTGCTGGATGACCTTCGTAATGATAGGCTTACTTTCATCCAGAGAATATAACAAAATACTCTGTGTCAGGAACTAATATTAAATCTTGGCGTTTAGTAAGTTATTTTGGTCTTCAAAATGTTTTCATCATAAATGTAGATGTGAAGGGCACAAATGTTTGGAAATGGAGTCGATTTCCTTTTTTGGTAGGTTTAGTGTATTTTTCACGTAAAGACCTAATAAAGACTATGAACTTATCTTCCATAAATAAATTATCTTTCTCTTCCTTTTTAGTTCACAGATAAGCAAGCTTTCCTGTTTAAATTCTTTTTCTGTCTTTGAGGAATTCAAAATTTAAAACACCAATCTGCCATCCACAGTATTAGTTATTTTTGAAGGCTTAATGAAGAAATGAAGGGAAGAAATGCTGTGTTTGGGACACACTTTAGTGGCCTAGTGCCTTGTTTTGAAGGCTGGGTTTTGTTGTCGTTAACTTACATAACACTGAATAGGGAAGCTCCTTTAACTCTTTAAATAATGGGATTTTTATTTTTGGCAGCCTTCTAGTCTGTCTTTAGAGGTACCTCTTCTACATTGTAAATTTCTGAAGAACAGACTTCAGCAACATAATTGGCTTTGAGAACTTCAGATATGGTTTCTCATGTTCAAGAATGTAGCAATTTAAACAACAGATCAGAGAATTGGAGCCAGACTTATCTCAGTGGTGTTCAGCAAAAGGACAATAATCATTGAGCATTGTTAGTAATGTGCAGTATCACTTACATATAACCAGTGATCCCAGGTGAACGCTGAACAATAAAATCCTCTGTACGGACTATAGACAAGGTATTGGAAATATACTAGATTAAAAATTATTAACACAGTAATATAGACTCATGGACTGGCATCATTCAGGGACTTTACATATGAATTTTATTCTAGAATGCTTTAAATATGAAATGTCATTGGAGTAATTTCCTGTGTTCTGTTTAATTCTGTGAATAATTTTTCTTTCCAGAAGTTCAAGACATAAGTAAAATTATACGGCTTGATTTTTTTTTTTGATGCATGAACTTTTTTTCATTCATCTCAGATTTTTTTTAAGATGCAACTTCCATTTGTGCAATTTAATTATTGATGGGTGATTATTTGGTGCATAACAACCTTTTTCTGAATTCTATTTCATAGTGAGATATTCAAAGATACAAGCAAATGAGAAAATAAATAGTGTTTTTGTTCAGTGTTTACAAGTAGACTTTGACTTGTGTACTACTTTCTTTTTGGTATTATGTAAGTATTATTTGAAGCATCCAAAAAAAAGTAATAAAAGCTTGTATTATTTGTTACCTAATAGTCCACAGGAAAAGCTGGTGTACCTTCATGTGTGCATGCGTAATGGAAACAGGCAATTCAGTAGAGCTGATCTGAAAGCTTAGCAAAGTGGTAAAGAGTAGCTCTATATGTTGCTGATGAAATCATTATCGTTGCAATAGTAGTGAAATACCAGGATTAATATTCTAGACTGTGACATTCTAGCCTGTAATTCTAGCTGGGCAGACATCAGCAGAGGTCTGTGCTCTTCATGCCAACTGTCTGCTCTTGGGGTTGCTCTTAAAAGTCTCTCTGTATAAATATGTTCTTTCAAATCATGGTATTTTCTGTTCCTCTTGCTGTAATATTTTTGTATAAAATACTCATAAGTGGATAGTTTAATTAGCAGTTGAATCAAAAGTTTAAGCACCTTAAATCAAAGATGTTACTTAATTTTGGTCTTGCTATCTACTTTTGTATGCTTTTTATTGACAAATTGCTGAAATGTTCAGCAGCATATTCCAGTGACAGACTTACATGTCCACATCTATGTGTATGGATATATGGAAATTACCAACCAAATGGGATGTTCCCCGACTGTTAAATAATGGCTCCCTTCCCTCTTCTGTGCCAGGAGCTGCTGGGCACTTTCTGCAGACTGGCATGGCCAGCCCTGCACCGGTGTGAAGCAGCGGGAGGCTCCATGTCTGTGACACCAGGCACTGTTTTACTGCTCTGCACCTTGGCACTGTGAGCCTCCTGGAGGAGGGATGGGGTGCCTGGGCACTGGGTGCTAAAGGAGGCTTACAGTGGTACAGAGATGCTGATTCTAACTGACAGGGAATGATACCTCTTGGTCGCTCTTTGCACTGCCAGAACCTTATGGCTGCTGAAGGAAAACCTGCTGTCTTCTTTCTGCACCCCAGCATGGGTTTCACTGAGAGTACCACAGGCACATCCCTTGTGCAGTGGCTGTCCTTCTTCTCCCTGTGTGCAAGTCAGGCATAAATTCTGCATAGGTGTTGGAGGACAGGTCCCACACTGCCATGAGGAATCATTATCTGGATGGAGAGCCTTGTGTGGATCACTGGGAAATATTAACAACAGGAAATGAACCTATACTGAATCATCAGAGCAATAATCAATGCCTCTGTAAAATACAGTAGTATTTCTAGAAATAAAAACTAAAATTAAGGATCATTAGCTATTATTGCTCCTTTTTTGCTTTTTTGTTTTGTCATTATCACCTGAGTCTTTAAAATAGGGTATTAAGTATAAAAACAAGCATCTGCCAGCTGCCTGTTTACTGTAGTTCTGTCTTTGTTAGGTTCCTCCCTTTTCTAATCCCAGAAAGATAACTGAGTGTCTTTGCAGACAAATTAAGGCTCAGCCATGCACAAAATTCCCCCATTTTGGCATACTATGATCCCATCAGTGTTGTCTTGGTTTTATGTCTTTGAGGTTGCTGCTACAGAGCAGCACAGCTGAAGTAACCTGGTTTCTCATGGGATAGAAGGAAATGCTGACTGAGTTTTACTGCAGGATGGCAAGAAAAATGTGGGTGAATACTTGTGCTGGACCTCTGAGTATCATGGTTTAGAGAAACCATTAGGCACATTATTGTATGAAGCTGATAGTTCGTGTATGCTTTTAGAAAACACATGTGCCACATATATATATTTATTTTATATCCATATAAAACACAGTGTACATGTTTATCATATTTCTGACAGATTGCTAAGATAGAAAACATCGGTCATTTAAGTGAACTGAGAGTGTTAAACCTTGCCAGAAACCTCCTCACTGTTGTAGAAAACCTGAATGGACTGGATTCCCTCACAGAGCTCAACCTCCGGCATAATCAAGTCTCTGCTATAGTAAGGAGAAAAACTCTTGTCCTTCTTTCTTTTTCATTTCCTTTTCTTTGTTTTTGACAAAATGCATGATAACTCTAACTTGTTTAAACCATATCAGTGTTTCAGATTTTTGACATCTTGTGTTTCCTTGTACCGTGTTGCTTATATTGTTCTGCTGCAATACTTAATTCTGTGACATAAAGGTGAAACAAACATGTATTTTTGGTGTTACTGGTAATATTTTCTTTAAATGTGATCAGGGAGACTGGACTTAGATGACCTTTAAAGGTCCCTTCCAACCCAAACTATGCTGTGATTCTATGATGACTTGTAGTGTTTCAAATCTGAAAGCTCATTGTGTTCCATGGGGAGTGGGGAAGAGATGTTGAAAAAGCTTTGTGGTTCTAATATGCAAATTTAGATACTCTTCTTCCATACAAGTTCATGTCCTAGAAACAAATCATCTCAATTTCTCTAGGTTAGCTAAGCCATAAGGCCATCTTAAATTTCAACTTAAAGCGTGTTGCTGGGGCAAATGCAGGGAAAACAGGTATTGATTGTAAGAGCAGAGTTTTCTTGTGGAACCTTTAACCCAGCATTTTAAGTCTTCATGTTCTAATAATTAAGATTTTCACTTTGCAATTTGAGTTGTAGTTCAGGCATGGCAAATGGATTATTCAAACAAGAGCTTTTTAAAATAAAACAGATTACTTAGATAGCTACCTTCTTCTGGCCTGCGTAATTCTTTTAGTTCCTGGTCCCCCGTTGCTGCTGAGCCTTTCTTTTCTTCAGTTTCTGCTATTTGCCAAGGAGGAATTGTTTTTACATCTCAAAAATAAGAAATTTCTGCTCATTGCTGATTCTGCCACTGTGCCTTCCCCTGTCAGTGAAGTTATCTCAAATTCTCTTTGCTTGTAGCTTCTGCCTTTTCAGTCCTCTCAGGTGCAGCTTGTACTTTCTGCTGTCGCGAGTAGAGAGTCGGCATGAAATTTAAATTAGTGACTTACAGACTTGGACTCTGTGCTGTACCTCAATGTTTTAGTGTTTCCTGGCAGAGACAGTGTTTCAGAAGATGATGTTCTCTTCAGTGAAATATTTATTTTGCTGGTTGGCCTGTGGGTTTTTTTAACTGTTCTTGTTGCTGATATCTTTTTGGGTTTTTACTCTGATTAAATTCTAATGAAATATAGTTTTGTGTGTGTGGATTGTTTTATTTTTCATTGAATAGTAATTTTAGCAAGTATGGCACTAGCTCTGTGTTTAAGGTTTGCATACACATTGTATTGTCTAAAACTCTTAAGCAAATATGGCTTGTAAAATAAAATATTGTTCTTATGCTAATGGTAGGCATTGTCTTCTGTGTGTACAACGATGTGCATGTATTTCTTTACTTACATTTGGTTTTTTTTTTTAATGAAAGCTACATTCCTTTTGTATGGAAATTCAGATTCTGCTGCAATAGGAAATTACTAAAAATGCAGAAATATGGAAAGAAATATATCATTCTGTGGAAAGAATATCCAATATAGTTTATTTCTGGAGTGCTCAAGTATCTGAGGGAGGGGGACTATTTTTCTTTAAAGTGAAGTTTAAGTTCATGTGGTTAACTGTGCAGGTGGAAGAGATATTTTAATCATGATATTGTTATTATGTAGCACTTAACTGCAAAATATTCACTCCTAAGCTCATGAAAAGAACTTGGTTACTGTGCTTTCATTACTCAGTTACTCTGACAATGCTCATTATGAACCAAGCTTTTTAAACCTGGTGATTCCTTCAAAAAGAATCTAAAAACAATTTAAAAAATAAATTGCTGTTCTAAAATAATATTTAAAAATCTGATTTAAATAACTTAGCATTTTTTGGTGACCCTTCCTTATTTTTCACATGCCTCCCTTCATCCTGCCCTAAGTGTATTATTTTTGTGTAGGAAAGATGATGATCTCATTTGTCAAGAAAAATAAGGTTCCATACTGAACTTTCTGCCCTTTGTAGTTAACTGTATTGAATAACTAAAGTTATCCAACTGGGTCGTAGTTGGTTTGAGGAATTAAATCTGCAGTCATCCTTTACAATCCACTGGCCTCGGACTACCAGTTTAGGGACTGCTTTTTGTCTTTGAGCTTTTCACTACAGACTGAAAATCCTTTAGTCATAAGTAGTTATTTTTGTAAGGATGAACTCCAGTTGATTCAAAGCTGTAGGATTGGCAGAGGCAGTCCTGGGGTTTGGTTTATAGCAGAAGAATCTTACAGGATTGAAGTGTATTCAGAGAGTCTGACTGATCAGGAGAATAGCAAACAGAATAAATGATGACAATGAGTCTCATATGGCATCAAAAGCACAGATCTATACATACAATGAGATATGAAATATCTACTTATTTTCCATACAGTTGTGAGTTAGGGCCTCTGTTAGGAAGATTATCTGTATTTTTCTTTGTAAGACTGACCTCCTTGTTTGCGGTATTAAAAATTTAGCATTTTGAGTTTTGTCATGTGCAGTTTGATCTTAGGCTTGAAGGAGGACTGGTTAAGGTGTTCACCATTTTTTCAGGAAAGAACTCCTGCCCTCTGTCCACCTCACTGTAAGACTTTTCATCAAAATTGAAGTAGCTGGAGGTTTGTGGAGGTTTCTTTAACAATCCTGTCTAGTGTTTCCTGCCACACTGATGACACTTGCAACACGTTTACAAGACATTTACTTGCTGTTTTACAAGACAGCAACACATCATGCTGGGAAATTTGTCTTGAGGTGTAATTACTCTGTATTTCCCAGTGATTACTTGAAATAATTTCTGCTTAAGCATTACTGTGCACAACCCTATAATGCCTGTCTTCATGTGTGTATCCACCTGTCTCATGCGTGCCCACCCTTTCAATCATCACCACCACTTGGGACAGGGGGATACCCAAATGTACCTCTGTTGTGAACTCAGTCTCTGTGGTATGGTCTGGGAGGACTCAGGACAGTTCTGAGTTTTGCAACTGCAGACTTGACCACATAAGCCCTGCTCATCATATCCAGCAGTGACTCTCAGCAGCTTTGTTAGCTTAAATTTAGTGTTTCATTAATAGGGGCTGCAGGGTTTGTCTGAGCTGCCTTTGTTTACCTGTGTGGAACGAACTGTTCTGGACTGCTGTGTGGGCATGACAGAAATCTGATGGATAGAGGAAGAGTTGTAGGCTAAAACCAAGACACTGAGCTATGATGATCCTTTCCCAGGTTTGTGTCCTCTGATTTCAAGTTGGAGTATGGTCATTGTTAGGGTAAGGAGATGCAGGCTTAGAATTGAGGGGTTGAGTGTGAATGGCTTGTGAATCCCTGCAGACTGTGCTGTCTGTCTAATATAGATTTCATAAATGAAGTTTGGTTATATTTGTTATGTTTCATCTTACTAATATTTGAGCTATTTGCTATTTAGATGTTTTCTGCAAAGGCATTTAGTGGCAATATTAAGTTTAGAGTTTCTTATTCTGTAAACTCATACCTTCTTTTAAATGTGAATTGTAAAGATTGTAAAGGTGACAGAGTCCTTCAGATCATTCTCTGACTGGAGAGTCACTGCTGTTTAGAAGTGCTAATTGCACTGCTGTATTGCACTTCAAAAACCTTATTTCAGCAAGCTCTTTTTTTTTTTTTTTTTAAAGCATGTTTATCCTGCAGCTTACATGCTGAGACAGCACCTTGGCTTATTTCCCAAAAGCCTGTTCAAAAAGCAGCAGCAGCAGCCATACCCTCCTTTTCTTTAAGATCATTTGCTTTGCAAGTGATGCAGCGTGTTCTGCAGAGTGGGATCTGCACTGAAACACTCCCTTGCAGTCTGCATTAGGGAGAGATGGAGCTGCACGTCCAACAGAAATCAATGTTGCAGCAAGGTTACAGCATTTAGAAATGAAAGCATTTCATCAGGCCAAGTAAAGAGGCTCAAAAGACACTTCCAGCTGCTGAATTTATGCCTATCTTTTCTTTCTAGAAAGATGTGGATACTTTGCCCTGTCTCCAGCGTCTCTTCCTCAGCTTCAACAATATATCTAGGTAAGAGGAATAGCAGTTTGCTTCCTATCAGTTATTTGAAGTATCCTACTGGAGCTGTATTTCATGAGAATTTGAATTCAAACACTGTGAGTACAGATGCTTTTTTCCTTACCTAACATGTCAGATAAAAACACAATCAGGCCATTGTGTATTTTCTACTTTAAGTATAAAAATTCTTGAAACCCTTTGCATTTAAATGTAGTTTTACTACGAGTATTCTACCGAGAAACATATTTTTAATTGATTATTATACTGTTTATAGTGGTCAAAATTAAAAGTGGATTTGTAAATACGTTGTTTTGCTGTTAACCTAGTTGTCTGTTAAAGCAGCATTATGCAAGGTACAAATTATATTTAACATTCCATCACTGTATTTCTGGAGTTATGCAAACTGCTGAGTCAGATTCTGCTTGCTATGGGTAAATTATTTCATGCTTGTATTTTACTTGTCCATGTATTAATAAAGTCTGAAAGGTATATTCATGGTTCTCTTTCAGACCAGATGGCAGAAGCAAAATAGCTCAACTCACAAAGCTGGGCTTCTATAGTTTCAAGTA
Source organism: Chamaea fasciata (assembly GCF_029207755.1). Classification (NCBI taxonomy): domain Eukaryota; kingdom Metazoa; phylum Chordata; class Aves; order Passeriformes; family Sylviidae; genus Chamaea; species Chamaea fasciata. The sequence continues at coordinate 5,841,323 of NW_027094099.1, forward strand.
ACTAAGAGCATTTTGTTATAAATAGAAATGTTTGTCTTCTGTGCCTTTTCATATTAATGCATTTTTGAAGTCTGCCTTTATACTCGTGCCAGTATTTGAAAAAAAAAGCCAAGTGCCTGCATTATCTTCAGTTTGGTATGTCCTTTTTTTAATCCCTTGATCACCAGCAGCTTTCTTTGTTTAGAATCAAATAATTAAATGTGGGGTAGGGGAAGATGCTTCGTGTTCTAATTACTGGAGGTGCCATGCCATTACTGTGGTATCTGCTTTCTCTGTAAAATGTACTTAGTGGGAGCTTTTATTGTAGTAGCTACTCAAACATTTTATATTGACCTGCATTATGTTATTTGCTGACAGCTCCAACCTGCTTGTCTGTGTTCCTTAGGTTCTTAAAGTACAAATGCAGTACATCTTAAATACTCATGGCTGTTAAACATTTAAAAACAATTCAGAGATGAACTGCAGGAGTCTCTTATGCTCTTCCCTTAGTTAATTTGCTACTCTTATTTTCTGTTTTAAATTGGCATGGTGAAGAGAGAGGGGTTACCATCTTGCTTCTATTGAATCATTTCCAGAATTGAGACTTGCCTTTGTTTCTGGCTTTCTAAAAAAAGTCTCAGGTTGGCAGGAGCAAGGAGAGGACTGCAGCAGCCTGGCTCCCTCGCTGTCAGGGAGCATCACTGCAGTCAGGGAAATTGCCGTGTCTTTGTACAGACTTGGTGTGTTTTGTGTAGCTTTCTGACTGCTTTCTCATACTGTTTTATGCAAATTCATGTTATTTTTACAGTGTTCAAAGAGGGGAAAATGTTTGGAATTTTCTGTGAGGTTTTGATAGATTTCTCAAAGTTTGTGATCAGTAGCTTACTTCTTGGTACTATGTCAGAATTTTTGTCATTTATTCATGGGGGCTTTAGTTGGTCTGTTGCTTGATCTAGTCTTAGGTTTCTTGTAAGCTACAAATGCTAATCTAGATCATAAATGGAAATATATAATTTGGTTTGAGTTTGCAGTTGGAATAGGTATAAAAAAATCTTAACGTTAAACAAAAGATATTGCTTTTCTATAAACTTTGTATATGCAAGTGGGTAGATAGGTGGATGGATAACTAACTCTCTATTTACCAGTCATTATTTTAAAACACACAAATGAAAAATTTCTTTTAATCACATCCAGCTTGGATTTTTTTAAAAAATAAACTTTTACAACATATAGCAATTCTGAAGGCTAAAACCCCCTGTAATTCCTTATTTAGAGTTTTGTAGTAGATATGTTTCCTACCAGAGAAATGATTAAATATTACAAGTATATTCTTGACCGTCTGTGTTCTGATGCTTGGCTTGATACTCTTTGAACTGACTGAGGGAGTTCTATGCAACCATAACACCAGCGAACTGCTGTGCTCTATCTGACCATTCCTACACCCTTTTAAATGGTTTTTTATGCTTTTGAGTCACTTACCCCATTTACTGTGGACCATAGGATAATTTGAAAAATTATTTTTCCTAAAAACAGCTCTGCCTATACAACTGAATTTTGTTTGACAAGCAAATTAGTGCACAAACACTCTAATTAATTTATCTGTAGGTGCATAAAAAACGCCCCCTGCAAATGGAAACAAACAGCAAAATTGCCAGAACTTAAATATATTTGTTACAATATCATTGCAATATTTTATTACTGTTCATTTTTTAAAATAGCATTTTTAAGGCAATGCTTCCATGGAAAGATGTTCTTGTTTCTATTTTTGTGTCAGTGAAAATCCTTGAGTCGTAAATTGATACATTGTGGCATACTGAATTAATATTTCAGTAGAAGACTGGGGAATGCCATAAAAATTGTCACTATTTTAGGCATGAGGATCTACCACAGGTTTCATCACTATGTTCTTTTTACCTCATACTTCAGAGAAGGGCTCAGAACGCTGCTGCTTCTCTGCAGAACTTTTAGTATAAAAGGATATATTGGCAAGATAATGTAAGCTAAAACTGAGCTTGATGCTGGTAGGAAACAAAGGAAGTCCTGTTTCTGGCTTCAGCCCAAAAAAAGCTCAGCAGTTACACACTGAAGGCGTTTATACCTGATGGCTGAAGGCAATATCTATATATGGAACTGGCTGTGAGAAAAAATGGGAGAAATCCCATTTTTAATTTGTCATGTGGCACAGGGAAGAGATTGCAGTAACATTTGCAGGAAATATTTGCCACAGAGATTCAGAAAGAAAGTTGTTGCTCATATTTGAACATGTGAAACTATGGAAGACCATTTTTTGGTCTTGGAAACAAAAGATATATTTTCAGTGTTATGCTGCTGTCTGGGTCAGCATTATGTTGGCTTTTTCATTTAGTCTAGGCATATGGAATAAGTTGGATACAAGCTCATGTAATTCTTGTTCTTCATTTGGTTGCTGAATTGGAAACCTGAGAGAAGCAATGTTCTTAGCCTAATGAAAACAGGGAAGTATCTTTTTACTCAGCAAGACAAAAATTTATAAATCTATTGTTAGATGCTTGAACAAAAGCAGGTAAAGGGGAATGAAAGGTTGATGACAGTTACATGTGTTTTCATAGGTAGTTTAGTAGTTAGAAACATGGAAAATCACAAGTTTTCTTCTTTGGGTGTTTTTGAACATACAGTTCCCTCTCAGGTGTTCTTTCAAACTATAGTAAGGATGTTGCCTTCCTTCTCTATTCCAGTGCTTTTCCCCTTTGTGCAAGGTGCTTTTAAAAATTGATGCAAATGCCTAGAGAAAGAACTATTGTCTCCCTGAACACGCAGGTTAAAACAGAAGACAAATATTCCTGTGTCCTGTGAATGTGTGTCACTGGTGTAGGTTGAGCTCCAGAGTGCTCTGCTGTTAAGTAATTGCTGCATTCTGATATGAGGCAGGAGAAGTGGATTTGTGTCCCTTTGGCAGAGGGGAGAACTGGATACAGGACTTGGAGCATGCACACAAGATGAAAAACTGGTCTATTCTGAAAAGATTTCCAGAAAATGCTTTCTGATAATTTAGCCCAAATTTGTGACTTATTTCTGTGTTGCTGAAATTACAATTTTAGCGAAGATAATTTACATAAGAAGAACGGAAATGAGAGGTGGTTGTCTCCTGCAGGAGAAGGTCTTTTGGAAAGAGAATCAGACATTCCACTTGAGAAGATTGACTGAGGCAGTCTGACACAGCACCATCCAGAGCTGCTTTGTATTTCCTGAGCAGGTTAAAGAGTCCTTTGTGGTGAGCAGAGGCTGGAGAGAGAGAGCCTTGAGACACGGCCTCTGATTCCTGTCGAGTGCTCACCACGGGGCTCTGTCCCAGCAGTCAGTGTGCTGGGAAGCCAACAGAAGCTTGGTTGTAAACTATGCAATCTGTTTGGGAATTTAGCACTTTAAAGCTTTACTTAGTTTAGGATTGGGATACCAGTGTGACAAGTACAGTATATTAACTTTTCTACATGGAATTTCTCAAGCTCTGGTTTTTCGTATGTGTATACAAAGATGTGAAAACAGTTTTTTGCACTACTGTTTCTTTCTAAAATTGAGCTGCTAATAGGGCAGCTAAAAGCAGGATAAAGCAAGCACATCTGTTTTTAGATCCAGAGTGAATGTTCTGGCATGCTGAAGCAGTGAGAATTTCAAAGCACAGCAGTATGTGTAAGTGGAAGGTCTTGAAAACATACCAGCAAGCTTTCAACTTTTCTGTCATTTCCTGAAGAAATTGTTTTTATTAAAAATCTTTAAATCATATGTAATGAAAGAAGTACTGTTTTGTTAAATGTTTAGTAGTGAGTACTTGGAATAAATATATTTAATGCTTTTAAATATATTTCCACTTAAAAATAGTTTTGAAGCCAGAAGATTTTAATATTTTTCAAACAAAACGTGTTCTAGATCAATGGAAATTCAGACTCTGTGGTTTTCTGTTCTAACATGTTTGAGCTTGCCTTACTAACTTCTGTGTCATTTGGGAAGATTATCTTTTATCTTTAGGACATATTGAGTATGTATTTTAAGTGATGTGTCAGCCTGATCTTCCCAAAATGTGCCTCCATAAGCTGTTTTCTGGAAAGGAAACAGGATCATAAAAAGAAACAGAAAATTAAGCTTTTAACTACATGTACAAAATAGCCAGTTCTTCAGAGATCCTAAGAACTTTGACTGTCTTTGTCACAATCTAGCCATAGTTCGTTTTCCTTTGGTTTTTAGGTTGTTTTCATGCACTAAGCACAAAGGCAGTTAATACTTTCCTCTTTACTGTCACTTTTCTGCTGTGCCTTTTGAGTGTACAGTGCTGGAGCTCCTTGCATGCTGCACCAAGTGCATGAATATAGCTATTGCAGCTTTATGCAATGACAGTCTTAGAAATGAACATCTGTACTGCATATGATTTCTGAGCACTAGGTTCAGAGCAGACTTAAGGTTTGACTTGACTTAAGGCAGACTTAACTTTTGAAGGCCAAAGGACATAAGGCTGTGTGCAGTGTCATACATACATTATAAACATGTTATGGAGTCTCATTTATTCCTATAACTGTTCAGGTTTTTTTATTAAAATCCAGTCAAATAGTTCTCGGTTACTTAAAAATACTAAATATCTGAGCTGCTTTCTTTTTGCATTTCATTTTCAATGAAAGGAACACTAGAGAGGTTATGCATCTTGAAATGTATTTTACACAGGTCAGTTATTTTTGGCAGGTAACCAAATCTGATGTATTCTAAGAAGCCAGCAGGTTAGAGTTTGTAGACTGAACTCAAAGTAATGGACTAATCTGTTTTGAAGATTATGATGCTTTTGTAGTTGTTTTACTTCCAATATTAATGATAATGCAAACACCTGGGATCATTTTGTGATATTTGTGGTTGACTTTCTTTCCTTGTACATTCCAAGTTTTTCATGCTGCCTTTTATGGCAAATATGCCTGTTATCTTTCCGAATATGAATTTATATGTATCATATTTTTGCAGGGAGGTTGATTTAAATACTTTCATATTTCTCCTTATTCTGCATCTGCATCTCTTTTTACCTGAATGTGAAGGGACTAAAAAATTTACCAGCAGCAGCCGCTGGTATTTCAGAATACTTGTATTTATCATACGCAGTATTGATGAGTGGAAGTGTTTCAGTACAGTTAAATATTTATGTTCTGTCCTTAAGAAATAACATCTTCCATCTCAACATTATTCCTACTCCATGACATTAAAACTTTAAACTCTTTTGGTTACAGTTTTGAGGATATTCTGTGCCTTGCTGATTCCTCATCCTTGTCAGATATCACCCTTGATGGCAATCCAATAGCTCAGGAGACATGGTACAAACACACTGTTCTCCATCATATGATGCAGCTCCGACAGCTAGATATGAAGAGAATCACAGTAAGAAATTTCTGTTTTCATCAAATTTAATAGATACTTTAAATCAGAAGTAAAATTTAGGGGTTTCTATGTATATGTGTGTATTAAAAATACAAACTTTTTCTTAATTTAGTATGGAATGGTGAAGTAGACATTACAATATTTAAAATTTTAACCCTTTTCTTTAGTTGACTATTAAGTAAGGGTTTGCATTTTTACTTAATTTAACATGTTTATTTTGAAGCGCTAAAACTCTTCAGCAGCAAATGCTGTATGTTCAGCTGCTATTTGACATGAGAGAGCCTGCAAAGCGTTTGGTTAGGATCTTTGCCGATTTGTTGGATGAGAAGGAACAGCACATTTCTTCCAAAGGAATGGTCTTTTTGCCCTAAAACTGCTGTAATTGGTATCTTTTATTTAAGAATTTAATTGGTTTCTTTAATCAGCCTCCCTAGGGAGATCGGGTGATCACACAGTGTGTGTGTCTGTCTGTATTTCTCTCTTCCTAACCTACTGTCCCCGATAATTTCTGTTTCTGCTGCTCAAGTAACCTTGATAAGGAAGAGAGGACCTGCATGTAACTCAGTCTCCTACAGGCTTCTTGAAAATCCACTTCAGAGGATGAAGGACAATCACCAGGGTTTTACCACGATGCCACCTATTTTGTCTTTTCATATAGGAATAGTCTTGGTAATTCTTCTGTGCTTACTCAAAAGTGATGTGTGAGCATGATTTCTTACCAGAGAAATCTAGCAGCGAGCAACATGATACAGTGGTAACTTTTTGGACCAGGTGCTGATACACACACTTGCTTTTAAATGCTCATTTGCTTTGTGCAAAGGCTGTACAGCGTTGCAAATCGCAGCTGATGCTTTTTCAAAGAGCCAGTTAGGCTGAAAAGTGTAACATGTATGTGGAAAATGGTGATTTTAAAAAGAAAATGATTGGGACATGAGAGTTTTGCTCCCATCATTGAAAATACTAAATATTTATTTGGTCACAGATATTCTAAGCTACAGGGGTTTTTCTACTGACTTAATAATTGCTAATTACTTTGCTTTTAAAAACTTGTTTTATCAATATTATATCAGAAACTTGATTTGAATAAAGAAAATCTCTCTCCATCTCCTCACCTTTACCCTTGTCAAGAGGGGATGGATCCTGGTGGAAATATCAGTGATGGGAAAAACTGTAGAAAGAGCTCAAACTCCTTTTTAGAGTCTGAGATCTATATGGGGGAAAAATTATCAGAAATGCCAGCCATGGGAAGAACTGAAATCTGAGTTTGCACCTTGTTAAACATCAGAGAATCAACCACAAAGACAAAAAGCCATAGAAAATCAGGCTTCACCAGTTATGCTGCTCATAAACCTACTTGTAAAAATAATGTTTTGCGCTCTTTATTTGCCTTCTGTTTTTGAGCCTTTTAACATTTTTCTCCACGTAGAGGGTGCTGTATGTTTTCTCCAATAAAAACTGCTACCCAGATAATCGTATGACTTAAGAAACTGGGATTTAAAGGAAAATAACAAGTATCATGGGATTTGTGGTAAAATTAAAGAGCTGGCAATCCCAAATCCAGCCATTCTGCCTAGCGCTGCAACATGCTGCTGCCATCAGCTATAAGGGAAATCTAACCTGGTGGGGGAATGGACTTGCAGTGTTGAGTATGTGATTTGCACTCTTGATTAGTGTAAGAAACCAAACTCTAATTACGTTTATAGGATCTTTTATTCATCAGCCTGAAGAACATTTAGGCCATTTTGAACTTTAGCATTGCTTTGTCTCATAACAAACTGAGAGTTGGAGGATTGTTGGTTTTTTTTCTGACCAGAAATTCTTCACTAACTTGTTCAGAAGCTTTTCTGCTCAAGAACCGAGTTTTAGACAATTGTTAGTTCTGATTTTAACTCTTCTTTTACTGAAGGATATTTTCAAAAGTTTGTATGAGACTTGGAAGCTTCATTCATGTTTGGTTTCAACAAGATACACGCTCTTTGGTGCCAGGCTTTTTCCATAGGATTCCCTGGAGAAAGGAGCCCTGGTGCAAAAATTTAATGACAACTGTCCCTGCCTTAGGGCACTATTCAGAAACATAGAGCTGCCATGCAAACCAAAGACATGTACTTGGAATAAAACATTTGTGCATTGTAGTTGTTTTAATAACGCTTAGGTTGGGGTAGATTTGCCTTCAGGCAAGGGATTGTATTGTATTATGACAATTCTTAAACCCCGACCAGTGTGGAAGCTGATGTTTTCTTGGCCACCTCATTCCTAAGCCAGCTTTGAAAGTAAGATTCAAGCTCTCGAACCACTGAAGCATAGACCCAGTAGTGGTGAAATCAGTGGAGGTTAAGAACCTGTAAGGCTCTTCATTTGTTCACAAGATGTTTTTCAGCTGAAAAGCCAACCACTTGGTGTTGTGTACCTAAAACATCAGCTCAATGGAAATATTTTGCTTTCTTGACCTTTGACAGCTCAGTCTGAAGGCTTGAAGACTGGGCAGGAGGCTGAATTACTGTGGCTGGATGGACTCCTGTGTTCACTTGTGTTCCTGTCAGTAACTCAGTTGCACCTTTAACCTCCCCTTAGCTCTAGGGTGATGGGACTGGAGGAATGGATCCATGGAATGGGCTTGTGTGGAGCCTTACACTCAGAGCAGGCTCAGGTTGCATTTGTGATTATTTACCTTGGTTAACATAGCATAATGGTTGTTTTTCTGGGGACTGGAGCTTTTTCACCCTGTTTTGTAGTTTGAAGCGAGCCTGCCCAGTGGTGCTTACGATTTGACTGGGACCTGTTTCTTTTCTTCCACTCTTTTGTAATAGTAAGCAGATATTGTCTGCAGATATGTAATAAAATATTTGAATATGATTGAAATGTGTACATATTCCTTACTTAGGAGTCACATAACCAGGACCATTTGCTATCCATCACTTCAAACAGACTTCCTCAAGAGCATTTGCTAAGTGTGTGTGTATTCCTGTATGTGTGTGTAAATATGATATGTAATGCAATTTTTTTAAAATGTTGCCAGATTGAAAGACAAGCAGTGTCTTTTTAGTAGTAAAGCTTTGCATTTTTCATTGAGGTTTTATGTGGTTTAGAAGCTTAAAGTAAGAGAGCTGTATTTGGTTTTGATTATTTGCTTAGACATTTCATTGCTGATCAGGGAGTAGGTTCTGCTTTATCCAGAACAGGACTCATTACTGTATTCCATCACTGCCATAAAGTGTTCGGAGGCTTTTTCTTTAAGGAGGGATGCCCAATTCTTTCTTTTCTTTCCACTGGGAATTAAGATTCTTGAGTGTGACTTAAATCGTGTCGTTTGTTGAAAGGACTTGTTTGAAGAATAGCGAGGCAGAAGTGAGGAGGAATGCGCGCATTCCGCTGTGCTCTGCCGCGGATCCTGGCGCATTGTGCCGAGGTTTCCCCTCGGGAGACCGGCGGTGCAGGAGCGCGCGGTGGCGGCAGGGGGCGCCATGGGCACGGGGAAGCCCGTACGGGCCCCGGCGGGAGCAGCCCCGGGGAGAGCGCTCCGGGACAAAAATCCTGTCCGTGTCTTTGTCATCGGGGACAAAAATCCTGTCCCTGTCCTTATCATCGGGGACAAAAATCCTGTCCCTGTCGTTATCAGGGACACGATAACGAGGGGAAACAGGTGACACGGGGAGAATGCTCCAGCTCTTCCGAAACCCTTTCTTAAAGAGAAGGGATGATAGCAAAGGTGAATTGTGGCAAGGTTATGTAGGGGTTTGTTTCCTAAAGTCTTTGGTACTCTCGGGGTTTTTCTGTGGGTTCCTGGGGAATGTGTTTTTTAAGATTGCTTGCACGTGTTGTGTAAGATTAACCAAGAAATGTATATGTAGATGTGATCCTTGATCTTAATTCAGAGATTTTTCACTACCACTCTGCCTTTATGAGTACTGAGTAAAGCTAAGGATGTGTTTTATTTTTTGGCTGAGCTAACTTCTTTTAGAAAAGGATTCGTGGTTTTTTTTAAATGTTTGTATTTAGGATAAACTCTTGATCAAGGAAAAGAGCCTTATTCAGTTAATACTCTTGTTAGAATGTAATTTGCATTAGTTGATTTTGATCTTGGTATGGGGACTGTTGGTAGGGAAGGTACAGGACTGACTCCAGTGGGGGCAGCAGACCCTCCTGCATGGAATACTCTGTCATAAGGTGCACGTCTGGACAGGATTAAGGGAAAGCTTTGAGAAGGAATATAGAATAAGAAGAGATCTGTTGAAGCTGAGAGAAAACTGATTTAGGGAGCTTTATGGATGATTGCCTTAAAGCTTGGGAAAAAACCACAGCAAGTTGTTTTAGAACAAATAAAATGAATGAAAGCTAACTTTCTATCAATGCCATTTTGTTATCTAGTTCTCACCTCCCCCAGTGTGAAACACAACACCAGCTCAGTTAGTTTGAAACTGAGTCTCTTGATGAATGGCCAGATGTTTTCTGCCACAAAAGAATGGATAGTTTCTGCTTCCTCTTCCTTGGTGGTAAAACTAGCTTACATTTCTCTTCTTTCTACATACCAATTTAATATAATCAAACTTCTAGGGAACAAGAAAAGTCCCTTAATTTAAGACTTCTAAACATACTTTGTTATTTGATATGTTCAATGTGTTGAAAAGTCAATAGAGAAGATGAAGACAAAATTGTAAGAAGCTTGTTTCTTTAGGAAGCCTGGTTTAAAAGCATAGATACACAGTCAAATAAAATTATTTAATTAAAAAATTTAAATTCCGTGAAAAATACCTAACCTTCTCTCTAAAGAAAGATATCGCTAATGTAGTTTGCTAGTGTTTACCTTTTATATTAAGACTTGTGTTTTTTACACAAAACATTAACAGAATAATGTAATACATAATTGGGGTAAACAGCTATAATGAGAATAATGCTTGTTGTTCCTAAAATTCTGAATCGTATCTTGAGGAACAGTACATTTTTATTTTGCATTATTAGCAATGCATTCATATTTGTGGCATGTTACCTGCATGGGGTTTTTTTAATGATTTTAGCTGGCCTCTGAACCATCCCATTCATGTGTTGGATTTCATTGTGTGGTATTTTGTTGCAGTGGCATCTAGAAGGCCTTCTGTATCTGTATGTGCTTTTATTTTGTTATTCAGTGGCTGAAGATCTCCTTTAACATGCACTATGGAAGTCCTCCTAACCTGGATTATGCTGTAATTCCATGCCACTAGCCCCTTGGAAATACCCTGTTTAGGAACAGCTTAAAAGCCCAGTAGCAGAGGAGGCTGCCAACAGAACTTCACCAGCGAAAGACAAGTTGCTTTGAGAATAAATTAATGATAGTAATGAAAGTTAGGGGCTTTCCAGTTAGTGTTCCAAGGAAATTCTTGCGTACAAGAAACATCTTACTCTGTCCAAGGCCTCATGCCTTACTGTGCACTGAGGTACTCCTCTTGTTTAAGGTAAGATATTAAGATAGTCATGGAGGAACAGCTTGAAAATCTGTTGTTTAACCCCTTTTCAGACTGATGCCCAACTCCATGGTGTGTCAGTGGGTTTCAGGGGGACCATGCATAGATCAGAGTAAGTCTGCTACATGCACTGACCTTCTTATGGCTTGAAAATTGTTTTCTTAAAAATGTAATGGCCATGCTAAGTGTGAAGTTCCTGTTTTATTTTATCTTCCAGTAAGCACTCAGCCATATGCTTAGGGGTTCTTACAATGCTCTAAACATTGCATGTTTTATTTATGTAGAAATTTTGACGTGTCAATATGTCTTACTAGTTGATGGTGCTTTCTGTTCATTTTTGTTTGTTAATTTTGTTAACATATAACTTTTCCAGAAAATGAAAAGGTTTGGACAGGAGCTTTCTATTTTGAGGAAATGAAAACACTTTTCATATGTTCTGGGAAGACACTTCAATAGAAATGCCCAAATGGCATGTGAAGTAAATCAAAATAAGTTAAAGTATGCTTCCCAAATATTTGTGTTGGAAGGACTCTACACTTTTTACTTCACAGTGAACATTTCTTTTGTTACTTGGAAATATATGTTCTAAAAATACTGTGCTGTGAGAATGTTTAGACTTCTGTAAACAAGGGGTATCCAACCTAATATGGGTGTATTGCAGTATCAAATTGCTCTACCAGGAAAATGAAGCAGCTTCACTTTCATTGTTTAGAAATCAATGGCTTTCTTCTTGAGATTTCATCATTAGGCAATAATATTGATGAGACATAAGGGTCATGGAATAGCTAACTTGGAAAATGTTTTGTTCTTCTCGAGTTCTGTTGTTGATTGAGGAAAGCCAGGCCCTGGAAACAGTTTAAAATTATGAAAATCAATCCTGGATTATGATTCAAGCATAAATAGAACCCAGGTTTTTTGCTCTGTGTGGTTTTTTTACAAAAAAATAATCCTGCTAATTGCAAAAACTACTGCAAAGATACAAAGATGTATTGCACTGTCATATCTGAAAATACTTTTCATGGTCATACTCACCATATGCTTTATACTTTTTCAAGGACTCTTACATATATTACTTTTAACTAGCTTTATCTTCAGCATTTATAGCTGATTAGCTATTTGTTCCGGTTTTCTTGACTTATTTATAATTAACAATTTTATTTGTTTTAACAGTATTTTGAAACATTAAGATGATAAAATTTCTAAAACTATGTTGAAATGAAAATTTCCATTTCAAATATCAACACAAGAACATAATTTATCAGTAATACTTTTCAGAACCAGCTTGGTTCCTCCCTTTAGGAATTTGTTTGTTTTTCTTTTTTTTCATCCAGGAAGAAGAAAGACGTATGGCATCTATTGCAGCAAGGAAAGAGGAGGAAAGGAAGCGTGAAAGCCACAGACAGACCTTGCTTAAGGTATTTACTGTCTGTGGCTGTTCTAAGGTTACTGTAAACCAGTTTATAGCAATAATTTATATCCAAATTCTTTTGCTGCAGATATTATATATCTTAATATGCCTCTATCTATTTTTACAGCTTCAGTAGTGCACTCCATGACTGAAACTCTGTTCTGTCAAATATGTGAGGTCCACTTGAGCAGAAATCCCATGCTGAACACGAGTGTGATACATGTCAGTGGATGGCAAACTTCATTGTCATAAATCCAGGCTAAAGCAAAGGATTTCTCCAGGGATTTCACATTTCTTGGTCTCCCCTTTTCAGGTGACCACTGACTGCAGCCATGCAGCGTGTTCTGAAGTAGTTTTTCCTTCTTTTTTTTTTCCTGTTGAAGTTGTTCCTTTCTGTGGATAGAGTGAAGGGGCCCTGAGGCCACAGGCAGACCCCAGCAGTTGTCTCTGTCAGCAGAGCTCTGCTCTATCTTATCTCCCAGCCCAGCTGGCCTGGTTGGTGCTGACACACACGGGACAGAAGTGCCTCTCCAGGGGAGACACAGGTGCCCTCCAGAATGTTCCTCATGGGGCTGCTGACTACATGAGCTGTGCTCCTAATAGGAGACTAAAGTTCAAGAGTCTAAGAGTATCTACATTCCGTTTGCTGTGTGAATATCACTATTTATCTCCAAATCCTTTTTTTTTTTTTTTTTTTTTCAAGAAAAAAGGTGCCTACATTTTTTTGTCACCCAGTAATGCCTGTACAAACAATCTCTTTCAGTTTGGAAGTCAAATAAACAAAAAAATGTTCATGTCTATATTAAGTTTCCAAGGTAAAATCGTATTTCATTAAGGGGATTAGATTGGATTAGTTGCAGGAGGCCATAAGAAGTGTAGCAAACATATATAACTGAAAAATAAAAGACACAAACAGAATGTTAACAGTATGTTAAAAGACGTTTTAAGTATATTAAAAACCCCAGGATCCTAAACATATGAATGGGGGGGAAAAATTTCATGTCCAGTGATTAAGAATATGTTTTGATTTCCTGTATATTTTTATCCTTCTATATTTCTGTTTGATTAAAAAAAAAAATTAATATTAAAAAAAACCAGCTTAGATACAGTATAGGGGATGTTTTTGGGTTTTTAAAGCAGTGTTGTTGTTTGGTTTTGATATTTCTTCTTTCCCTGTAAAATAGTCATGTATCTAAAGTCTCTTCAGATTTTGAAGTGTTGGTGCCAGATCTTAGTAGCATAAAGAAATGGAAAATTAGTAAATAATTGTCACATACGGCATTGTCTCATGCTGTTGGAAATTTCTCTATGGCTAGAAAAATAACCAAGCAGGTATTTATTTGTAGTTCATGTTCTCAACCACTGATGTAATATTTCCTTGTATCAGAGGGATTGTTTGTCTTGGTGGCCTAGAATTTTGAGGTGCTTTTTGCTGGTGGAAAATTCCCTTAGAGGAAAAAGTATTTTTAATGCCTTGTGCCATCATTACTCAATTTCAACATTACATTTTAGACTTTAATTTAATCAAAGTATTTTTTTATCTTCAAATAGTTAAGTGGCATAACAGTCAAATACCAATATTTTTCTTATGATTTGATGATTTTGTAGATCTTTCCTTTGTAAATGGGTTCTTATGATTCAGGCTTTTTTCCTGTCCCACACCTTTGAATTGAAGGATTAAATATGCTCATGGATACAAAGTCCAGCAAAGCCAGCTGGGAACTGTAGGTTTCTTCATAGGTAAATCTGAAAAAAAATATTTAGAGATCTGTGTTCTGTAACTTTCTTTTACCATCACTTTTCTCCAACATTTCTTATGCTCCGTGAAGTGTAAATGAAGTTATAAGCACTTGTTCAGTAGCAAACAATTGTTGTTTTCCTTTATGCACCACATCGAAAATGTGCATTTCAGCAATGTCATCCCTTCTTTTTCCCTTGCTGATACTTGTCTGCTCAAACAGCAGAATTTCTTCATCTTTTTTTCCAGACTTCTTTTTTATTGCTTCCAGCCCACTCTTCTGGGAAAGATTGAGATGTACTTTGAAATGTATAGAGAATGCCATTCCTTTCCAACAGTGGTTGAATTTAGTATTTACTGGAACAAGAGAACGTTACTGCTAACAGAATCTTCACACTTGTAAAATTTGCTTTTTGTAAAATGAATTCATGGAAGTTTTTGGAGTTCTGTAGGAATCCAGCAGCCCACATCTGAGGGCTAACAAAGTAGTAGAGCTGTACAGTAATTGAGGTTGAGACCTTAACCCTTGAGAACAAACAGAATTTTCTAAAGATTGTTCTGATAAAAACCACTGATGATTCCAACTTCCCCCCCTTTCTGTGACATGGAGCTCAGTCATCATGGAAGTCTCTTAAGTGTTGAGCAACTAGTGCTCTCTAACCAGAAAGCATCAAAACTCCCTGGGCAAATGGAACATGAAATAGACTTCTGAGCTCTTTAAAATGGAAAAACTTGCAGAAGTAGCAGTTTCCATGTCCTAAGTAGCTTACCATCATGCTTTCATAAGCTGTGGATTTATTATGTTACTTTTCTTGTTTCTTTATTGCAAATTTTGTGAAATTATTTGCTGGCACTTATGCAAAATAGCACTAGAATGATGCATTGATATTAATGCATAACCACCATCCACTAGTACAGCTTCTTCAATGTGAAACATTTAAAATGTTTTGCTTCAGCGGCTTATTTCAGAACAAAGCAATGTGTTAATCCTGCCCTGCCATGCCTTGTGATGAGTGGTGTCTCTTGTTTCAGGAAAAGAAGCGGTTAACGATCGGTAACATCGCTCGGCAGTGGGAGGTCCAGCAGAACCGAATTGCTCTTGAGGCTTCTTTAAACAAAGATAAAGAAAATGAGCCCTGCCAGATCAATGGCAGTGCTACATATGTATTTCCTGAAGAAAGCAGGTATTTTATTGGGTGATACTTTTACCTGTTCATGTCTTAAGTTCCAGGTTACTACTTCTCAACTCTGAGATCTCACTGTATTTCATTATGGAAAGTACTATATATGCAAATCAACCCTGAAAAGATGGTTTACTTTGCTTTTGACCATTAGTAACAAGTAACATGTTTAAAAAGAAATAGAACAGCAGCTCATTGCCTAAAGAAGTGCAAGCTAAATTATTATGTGATTTTGCTAAATAAAGGACAACTTCATGTTTACCAGAAATGTTAAGTGTGAATTCCTGAGCCTTCTTGAGGCTGTAAATTTCCTTAGCAGCTTAGATTGTTGCCTTCAGTTTAAGGTTTATGAAGGTTTGTAATCTCTTTGTATATCAAGAGTTGTTTCATAGCTGTATTCAGGCTCTTCATTTTGAACTGCAGCATCTTTTATGGGACTGCTTTTACACCCATGCTTTTTTAACAGTTGCAGTTACCAGACTTAGTTTTATTCTCAAGATGACTTTAGTATTCTTGGTTAAAAATATATTCTTTTTGCTTATTTGCATCTAAAAAGATGGTCATGTGGCCAGAAGCCATTGCAGAACCCACTTAACGAGCAGTGTGTGCCTTGTATTGGCTAAAACCAAAGTAGCACTTCAAACTTGGTTAGCTCAAGCAAATGCCTAAAAAATTAGTCTGTGCAAATTCAATAGCAAGTAGAGCTTCCTGCTGTCCCTGGTCAATGCTGGAAATGTCAGGGATGCTCAGGAAGTCTTTGTCTCTCACAAGAAGAACCCATCTGAGTTTCAGTCTATTATGGCTGGAACTGGTTCTTATCTCCAGTCAAGTGCTACATCTTTTGAAATCTTTTGAAACACTTTTTCCTTAGCATTTCAAAATTGCCATCATCTTTTCTATTCTTGTGCTTCCAAAGCTTTCCCCTGAATGCATTTACCCCCTGCTTTCTTGCCTGCTTGGTTTCTTTGCCATTCAGTGTTGGTAATCCCTCCCCTATGAGCAAGTCAGTGTAACTATGGTAGTTTGACTGTTGTTCTGTTAATGAACAAATTCCCATTATTTGAGAAATGATGCTGTTTTGATGTATGTGTTTCAGCATAGTGAAGAATTTCAAGATGAGCTACTAAGCAATGAAACTGCAGGTGAAATTCAGTATAGTTAAATAATTAGAGCTTCACATATGAAGTGGTGGGCTCTCAACATTTTCTGTTGAGAGAAATTTTGGAGTTCTGATTGTTATTGTGGAGAGAACATCAGTCAAAGGATTGCTACTAGTCAAAATACATTTAAAAGACTGAGAATGTGGTAAAAAATAAAATAATAACAATCTTTACATAACTTTCTAAACCTGTAATTTGTGCTTATCTTGAGTTCTCAGTACACTTTAGGTCTAGCCAACTAAGTGTATCATGTTGGAAGTAGGATAAAAAGAGACAGGAGTCAGGAATACCTGGATTTATTGCTTAATTTTAAAATTTCTCTTGTGACTTGCTAAGGTCACATTTTTTGAAAGAAATGCTTGAGTTATTGCTTATGTCCCCTTTTACATTTCACATAGCAAACAGAATGTGAAGGGGACGTGAATACATTGTTGGAAGTTTTGTTTAGTTATCTAAAGCAACACAAAACATGCTAGGTTAACATTCTGAGCTAAAATTTTAAAGCTGATTATTAAATATGAATGGACTCTTTATTTACTTCGACCCCACCACCAACTCAAATACACCCAGAGCCTTTCTGCTGAAGAAATAGAACAAATACAGTGTTACTTGATGGAAGAAGGGTTTTCCAGCCTTTAGTGTATTTGAACCAGATGGGGCACTGAAAATGAATGAATGCTGAGAAATGCCATTGTAGTTGACAGTTGAGTTTTGGTAAAAGAAAGGACTGTTATTCAGTAGAGTGATATTATTTCAAAATCATCTCATTTACATCACTGTGTTTTTATTTCCTCTGCAGATCTCTTGATACAATCCTGAGCAGTGCAGTACAAGGCTTGTCTGTTCTAGAGTCTCATTTAGTGGAAGTGGAAGGAGACACTCTAGGCTTGTATGGTGCTGGGGCACTGGAGTGCCTGGATCGAAGCTGGAGTGTTCAAACAGCTGGCATTATTGCCACAGTCTCCTTTATGTTCATAGAATTTGATGAAATTGTCCAAGTGTTAGCAAAACTGAAGACAAAATTTCCTAACTGTGTGGTGAGCATGCCTCATGTTTCAGCTCTGAACAGCTATGGAATATGGATTGTCTAATAGCACCTTACCTTGGCATAGCCCCCCCACTAAGTGCTTTCATGTAATCAGATACTGTTAAGAATTGTATATTTCCTTATGTTATAATACTAACCTTGATACTTAAAAATCAATAATTTAAATTTAGTTTTCTTTTTAGGCTGGTTTTTATTTCTTTTAATTCCTTTGACCTACCTAGTTATTTTTAAGTTGCAAAATTTGTGTGTAAATACAGTGTTATTGTTCTGTACTATTACGGATCCATGGTATCAAGAAGACTTCATTTGTGTTGTGAGTTCAAATAGCAAATTGCTGATAGGATAAAAAGATGAAGATTAGAAAGAATAGCTAACTAGCTCAGCACAGTTCATGACATTCCTCAGTTGTTGATGAAGAAAAGCAACATGAATGATAAGTCTCTTCAGTATGTATCTCTTTTCTTAGTCATTCAAATCAGTCATTTTGATGCAAATATTAAAATAAAGATAACAAACATAAGCACCTTGTAGCTCAGATTGATTGGCTCTGGAGCTCCCTGCTACTTCCCAAGATTTTGAATGTAACAAAACTTAATAGTTTAATTGAGACCAATAAATTTGTGGGGAACTTAAGATAAATTTATCTGTCTTAATGAAACAATTGTTTCACTGTGGATGGGGGAAAATTTGTGGGCGATAGCAGAATCACAATTAAATTTTTATATTCACCATCAATTTTTCCTCCTTCTTCCCACAATAATGCTGCTGTGTAGCATACCTTGCTCATTGCTGAAGGGCAGGGTATGAATTAGGGCAGCACCCTGTGCCCAAAAAGGGCAGAATATTTCAAAAGCATGTATTGTGCTTACTTTTATGTGTAGATATTGCAGGTGCTTTACTTGCAGAGTTAAAGTAGACATTGAGTAAGTAGTATCATTGCTTTATGTAATATTGAAAGTAATTCCTGCTTTATGTGAAGAATTTACAAATTTCTTGGGGCTTGTAATGTTGATGTCACTAAGTAGGTGTAATGGGGCACTTGGTTGATCCATTGGTGGGTTTTGCTACAGAGACCTCAAATGAAATGAGCTCCGTTGCTTCATCAGACACGATTGTTACAGTTTGAAAATTGAGTGGCACACAATAGGAGTCACTGTGTTCACTCTTTGCTTCCTTACCTAATTTATTGGGGTTTGACTTTTTTCAGCACCTGAAGTTTAAGGAGACAAATCTTGTGGCGCTGCAGCAGTTCAATGCATTGGCTGAGATGCATCGCATGGAACAGTTGACAGTTGATCCTCAGGGAAATCCAGTTGTCAACTTCACTTTGTGGAAATACTATGTTCTGTTCAGACTGAACCATTTTAATCTGCAGAAGATAAATGGAGTGAAGGTAGGATGGTGTTGCTTCTTATAATTGGTCTTACAGGATAGATTAGTGTTGTTTTTAAAAGAGCAGATGAATTCCTAATGAAATCAGCACAACCCTGTCAGTGTCTTCTCAGTATTAACAGGGGAAAGACATAAGTAGACTTCACCATGTAATTTCTTGTGCACTTAATATTATTTAATAAAATTATGTGAAATTATTATTAAAAATCTGCACAATTTTACTTGATTTTAAGAAGCACTTTTTAATTGTTTTTGAGAAAATCACAGCCCTGATATTGAATACTTACACAAAAATGTTTTACAGACTCCTTAGTAGTTTACTGTATATGGTTATTTATAATTCCCGGTTTACAAAATACCAGAGAATCATATTTTCTGCTCTAAGCCTGTCACAGGAAAAGTCTGTCAAATAGATTTTTTTTTTCTGCTTGCTATGTACAAGATCTTTAGGATGGGGTTTGGAGGTTTTTTTTTTCCTTTTTGTTTTTGGTTTGTTTTTGGTTTGTTTTTGGTTTTTTTGTTTGTTAGGTTTTTTTGGGGGGTGTGCATTTTTTATTTAAATAAATAGAAAGTTAGAACTCTAATATTGCTGTTCTTTGGACTTTGTATGCCCCTTTACATCAATTGAAAATAAATTTATTCAAGCATATAAAACAGCTATTTTATACTTGGGCTTTGATCATAAAGGGGGTGAAAATAGTTACAATGCAACACAATGTTTGAATGCACATTCAGTTTTAAATGCTAAATAAGTTTAAGAGATGTTATGGAAGTTAATTAGAGCAAAAATAATACACAGCTTTAGCATTTAGATCTGGTATTTTAATTTGGTCATCATCGTATGTTTTGGATTAGATATACTTGTTATCTGATCCAGCCAAAGCTGGATGTTGTGGTTTACTTGGTTTTACTTGTAGAAAGCATATATTAGTTGCTCAGAAGAGTGAGAATGGGTAAAGAGCTTAAATGAATTAACTCACAAGGAAGGGATGGATGGAAATAGGACTCGTTCCAACAGCACAGTATCTTGAAGAGGAAAAAAATATAGTGATAGTAATCCCATGAAAAGCATAGAATAACTTCAAATTTAGTACTTTGCTGAAAAAATGCTCTTCAATTTTGATTTTAAAAATATAACATTTCTTTTTTTTACTGCATCCTATTTTCAAAATCAACATTAGTGTTTCAGATGAAAAGCAATTAGAAGCTAGATCTTGCTTGTTTAGTCTTCAAAAGAGAAAGAGAAAGAAAGTAACTCAACTGTTTAAGTAGACTTTTTGTTACAATCTCAAGGTCAACAAGTTCAGTCTCTGAGGGATAACTTTGTATTTAATAGTTCTTGGGGATTAATTTAGGAAATGGAGCACATATAGCACAGCATGATTTTATGTAGGGCATATATCAGATCTTAAATATGTACGACAAGAACATTCTTGTCCTCAACAAACTTTTTCAGCCAGACCACACTACATGAAGATGTGCATACAGAAAGTTTTTCTAGTGTCATTAATCATTTGAAAAGTGTCTTAGCTAAGCAGAAGAAAAGAGATGAGCTCTGATTTCTGTTTTTCATTACCCTATAGCAGAAGTCATGATATCCAGCTCTGCAGATATGTATTACCTATTGGATTAACATGAGTAATAGAAAATTCTATTTCAATGTAAAGAACACAACCCCTGAAGTGATTCTCAGACCTTAGATCAGCCCTAAGTAACAGTTTCAGATGGCAGAAAGGGAAATGTGCATATTCTGCTACTCTGATTACCATTTGTGTGCAATGTTTGGGGAGACTATTGTGTTGTCAGCTCTGAGGTACGCAGAGTTGCAAAGGAATATACTAACTGAATGAACTAAACAAAATGCATCACTTTTAAACTGTAAAAAACCTCTTTAAAAAACCTTTTATTTTCTCCCCAGCCTTCCCCCTCTATTCCAGTTAATATTCCAGGCTAGAAGTTGAGTGTTGGTCTCCCCCTAACAATGATTCTGTGCCCTTGCCCAGTTGTTACATTTACTAACTGTGAAGAGGCAAGTTGTCTTTATTGAGATACTACTTGAAGTTTTTCTCAGTGATAGTAATCTCAGATCAATTCTAATTTGTCAAGTGGAAGTTACCAAGCCCTCCAGACTGCTGTCCACCCAGTGGTATGGAATAGAGTGTGACAGATGCATCCCTCTCCCTGAGCAGGGCCTGCTGGCACAGTTGGTGCCTGTTCTGTGCACTTGGCAAGGAGCAGGCATAAAGCCTTACATTTATGTGATACTACCGTTATAATCTTTTTGTGATTAATGGAGCAAACAATGCACTGCACTAAGATAGAGAGCATGAGTTTGTGTGAGCTGGAGAGTGTATTCAGCATTGCTGTCTCTGTTGACCTGGTCCTTATGCTTCTCTTAACATAAATAAATACATTAAAATCACTTATTTCTCCAGCAGGCATTTCTGTCTGTACTGGGCTTTGTTTCCCTAGCTGCCTTCTGTGCTCTTTGTTTTAGACCTTGCTTCTGTTACAGACTGTTCAGCAAGGTCATCTACTCCTAGGCTACTAAGTAATTTCACTTAGTTTTAAGTGAAAAATTATCGATTCCACTGTAAAAATGGAATTGACTTTACGTTTCTAATTCCCTGATCTGTGTTTTCCCGGAATTTACCCCAGCATTATGTTGTTGCAGTATACTTTAGGCATGTGTAGATTGTATAGTCTCTAAACTTTTAGCAAGAATATAACAAAGATCTGTTAATGTGGATCAAAATTCCATTTTACTTAGACATTTCAATAGCACAGAATCCAAAGTTTGTCTGGAATTGCTTAGTAAATATTGTGAGTATTGAAGTGTATTTAATAATGGCTTGCTTTCCCAAAATATGTTATAGGATGAATGGAAGTTAAATTTTGTCCAGAAGTTAAGAAGTCAGTGAGCAAGTTTCATTGTCCAGTGTTTTCCAGGTCAGATTTAGTGATCATAAAGATTGCTTCTGCACTCAGTACAAAGCCAGGAGTCCAGAAACTGCGCCAACAAACTTTTGGCAGTTGAAGTCAGTTCATAGTCTGGCCATCAGGGTAGGAGAAACACAGGCCACGGTCTCCAGAGGTTACATGCCAAGACAAACAAAAAATAATCACCACCACCACCAAAGAATGGATCTCTTCCACTTTCTTTACACTTTTCAATTTTGTATAAAATGAATCCTGAAAAATTTTCAACCATTGAAAGTTAGTTTAAAGAGACAGCTGGAACTTAATATTGAAACAACAGTATGGTAGACATTTAGAAAAATATAATGAGTGAACACTTATTTTCAGGAGCTGAAAAATGCAAAGAAAAATTTTTCCCTCTAAAGCCTCTATTTTATAAAGCCTTTTCCATAATGCTGCCAAAATAAGAGAGTCTGTAAGTTATCTTTTCACATGTGCATGCCCAGAATCTTTCTGTTTCTCCAGCATAACTTAATCAGAATTTTTCCAGTAGACCTTTTGTAAGTGCATGCAGTATGGAGCAGAATTAATATATCTGGCCTTCAGAAAATGAATGTAAGAAGCCTTTATAAAATTCCTCATTTCATGAAGACTGTCATGAAGCACAGGTCATCATGTATCTACATTAAAATATCCAGAATAACAGGAAATAAAACAAGCACCAGTACCTCATTTGGTTTCTTCTAAACTATATTTAAAGTGCCAGTAAAAGCAAGTCTATGTTTGGAAGATGTACCTGCAACCAATCTGTGTGCAGTGTTCTATAACAAATTTCAGTTAATTCTAAATGTACACATGTAATGAAATATGAATGCGCTAATTTTTAAATGTAATTTTTTTCTTTTTTCTTCCCTTCCCACTCTCTCACAGGTTACTGAAAATGATATTGTGAAGGCAGAAAGGCTCTTTGGCATTCTGGCATACGTGGCATCTTCGGAGCTGCCGCACTATCGCGTGCTTTCATTACTTGGAGAATCCAGGTAAAATACAAGGAACAGAACTGCAGTTTGTCCAGAACATGTTGTTTAACTCTTTTGCACACTGTTACGATAAGTTCCTTTTAGGTAAAAAGATAAAAAACTTGACAAATACCATCTTCTAGAAGATAGGTCCTCTGCATAATGCCCAGGTGTTGGCATCTCCTGGTCCATGTAGCCAGAGGTTTTCCCAGAACTTGTATGAATTCTGCTGAGGAGATGAAAAGGAACATGCACAGAAATGAACTGCATGTTCAGTTCTCCGTTTGTACTGGGATTGCTGAAGACTTGTGGACCTTCATCATGAGAACTGCTTATTTTTAGTGGGTGTTTTATAGTGGTAATTAATCGTTAATGGATTTAGGAATTGTACTGTAAAAAAGGGTGCCAAATACCCCTATTTTTAGTCTTCTATAGACAAATACTTTATAAAAGTTAAAGCTGCAAGACTACCTATTTAGGAAGTGCTAAATGATAGATATCAAAGTCAATTGTTTAGAGACAAATTAATGAAGGGACATCTAGAGTATTTTGAATTACTTGAGGATGCAATACACTTCAAAGCTCCAAAGTGTATGTTCAGAAGGACAACCCCCCATCACAACAGCTACAAACACCTGCACTTAAAAGTTTTTGATAATTAGGATTGTAAATCTCATTTCACAGGAGGAAACAATTCCACTATCTGCTGGAGGGAAAGGGAAAGAAATCTGGGGTTGGGAGTGAGGAAAGCAGTGATAACAGAAGAAGTGGAGGGGAAAGCACAGCTCGAGCAACGTTGAATTACATGACAAAGGATTTTCATATGGAAAAGCTTGAGGTAAAATATATAATTACAAAATATTTCCATTTTCTGTTAGTTAACCTTAGGCTGCTGCTCATTGAATTTATTTGCACATCAGGTTTCAGTAGTGCTATTGAGAACGGTGGTTTTAAAAGATCGCTGCTTAACACACATATCTGATCAACCATTTTATCTAACTGATCTTTTTCTCAAAATACTAGAAAGTGCTCAATTTCTGTCTTTGGTGAAGTGCTTCCTGAACAATGCCACAGTCTCAGAAATACATTCTTACCTACAAACCATATGGAGTGAGCACAATTTTTTTAGGAAGAAGAATATATATTGCACATGTTAGATTTTCCCTGAATTGGTGAAGAACACCTTCAGACAACACATGAGACAGTGCGGGTTGTAGTAATAAAAAGCTGCTTCCTAGCTTTTAAGTGAGCTACAGGGAAAACAAAATAGGCAACGTATTAGGTTTAATTATTAATAAACTTGCAGGCTGGCTTGTTTCAGACAACGGCATCAGTCACGCTTGTTTTAGTTTGTGTTTCTGATCTGCTAACTCTTTTACTTGGGCAGAGGGAAATTGTTCCCAGGGAGAATATGATTTTTTCAGCTACAGTGTCCCTTCTGAGCAATCATCCTGGGTTCTAACTGTAGGCGCTCTGCTTCTCACATTTGTCCCATTGTTTGCTTTTTGATCATGTGGAAATACATAAATCCTCTAGTGCAAGAAATTAAATCAAGTTCAGTAATCACTGAATTCTCTTATGCCATTGTGGTTTTGTTATCTCAGATCCACAGCATAAAAAGGAGACAGTGACTGCATGTGTGGAGAGATTAAATTAAGAAAACACTTTAGTCTCAAAAGTGGTGATAGTAGCTCTTAAATCTTTGCATGTCATGGAATAAGAGTGAAGTACTCCTGTTGTGCTTTACCATGGAATCAGCCCTATAATATAATAAAATAAGCTTAGTATTTGTGCAGTTCATTAAATAAATGCATTGTTTTCTCTTTCCAGTGCAGCAGTTCCCACCTTGTCCTTTGCTGTAGCACTGTGCATGTGGCAGCAGGTTCAGGGTGTCACAAGAGTACGTCCTGGCAAAAAGGACTCCTTCCAGTTCCCCAGCAGCAGTAAACTAACATCATAAATGTGACTGAAGAAGTGTAATGCTAAAGATGATAGTCTTGGGTCTTTGATTAATAACTTGGGGTTTTAGCTGAAACTGCTGGAAAGCATTTTCTCACCTTTATTATTCATTAGAAAAACTCTTTTGTTTTGGTGGTCTGAAGCATGATCTAACATTTTTAACAGCACCACCATCCAAACTAGTGAGATATTTAGCTCCAATATAACTTACGGTTCAAAACTTAAGGTATTTTATAGAAGCTTTGTAGAAGCAAGGATTAACACAGTTTGAGTTACTAAAATGCAGAGCTAGTAGTTGCACAAAGCACAGTATCTTTTTATTATTCTTAAAGGTTCTGCTTGCTTCAGTATCTAATGTAGTACACATTAGGAACCAGCACTTGCCAGAGAGCCTGTGGAAAAGGATGAGTAGTGGCATGTTTTTCTACAACAATGTTCTTGTTAGGGCAGGTAGAGAAACATACACTTTTCAACTGTTCTACTATAAGGGTGAAATTCTGGGAAGGGAGAGAAGGAAAAAGAGTTTAGTGCTTAATCATTTCTGTAAATTTTCACTGCTATGCCAGAAAGCAAGACAAATTGTAATGCTGTTAACAGATATTTATATAATTACTTGAAAGTTAACTTCAGATAAATTAATGACTTAATATAGTATGAATATTATGAATATATTAAGGTTCTGTGGCCACACAAATAAAAGCTGGGCATAGACCCTGGGCCATGCAACTTAAAACCAAAGGGAGAAAGTACACAATAGCATCTGCCTGCTAATTGCTATGTTCTTAAATTCATTCAATTTTGAGAGAGTTTTTTGGATTTGCTCCTGTTTAACCTTTCTTCCCTTTTTCTTATACGTTGTATAACTTTTGTCTCATGCAGGAAATCAAAGAAAGAAAATCATTTTGCCAGACATACGTTGAGAACTTAGTAAAAGAAGCAGCTGACATCAATATGAAAAATGAGTCGTTGCAGAAGCTCTGGCCTCAGATGTTCATTGAACTTGTCAGAGATGCAGTGATGGAAATCCGCAATAAAAACTCCTACATGAAGCTCTGCCTCCAGCGGATCACTGATCAGAAGCAGTAGAGTGGGCGTGTTGTCCTGCAGCTTGTGGTTCACTGTTCTCTCATGTTTTACAAACATAAACCAATAGAATATAAAATTATCATCACTAGGGCATACTTCACTTCCTCCCCAAAGGGATGCCTTTAAATCTTAATTAACTCTTAATAGTTTTGAAGTGAAGGTTTACTTTCGTACTGCTTTACCAATGCTTCCTTGGCTAACTAAAGCGATACCATAGAAATGACTTGGTGATTGTTTTACTAAGTTCTCGTTTATTTTTTTCTGTTACCCTTGATTCTGTAGTGCTACAGCATTGATTTTTAAAGAAAAAATTTACAAAGCTTGCCTTATTTTTATTGAACACTTTTCAATTGTCACTTTTTTGACTGCTGCTGTTGAAAAAACCCAAGAATAGTAGCTAATTTTTTTATGACAAGAAGCTAATAAATTATTTTTACACTCTGAACTCGATGAAGACTTATTGTTCTTGTTTAATTTGTCAGATTATAGAACACTTTTTCACATGAGAGTGCTCAGAATATTGACATTTAATCGGCCTAATTCTCAACTGAACAAAATTGAAATTGCCCAAACTTAATTTCAAATGTTTTTCATTAATTTCATTAATCAGTTTGTGTGAATTGTTATAGGTAAAATATGATTCCAAGGTATACTCACTTGAGCTTTATTTTTATTTTGCTAAAATATGTTAATATAATTTATTTTGTTTCTATTACTAAGTTATTCTGAGGTTTGCCAAGATCAAATGAGCTAAAATGCATGCATTACATTTGGTAGGGAGACTGATAACTACTATTCAGTTGTAATTCATTTCTGTGACTGTGTGAAAATTTCATATTATCAATAAAAGTAAATTCTTCACTTTTACCTTTCACAGATACTGTAAAGAAGTACTGTGTGCAAAGAAAAGACTTCTCCTTAATGCTGCATGAAGAGATGAGACACAACTTGCCCCATAAAAAACTGAATGTGTAGAAAAAAACCCCATTCCATAGTACAGGAACTACCACTATGAACAGCTTGCCAGCTTCTGTCCAGAAACTGATTTTAGGAAGTGTTAGCAAGTCCAGCTGATTGCCATGGATAGCATTCAGAGGCAGGTAGAATTTTGTGCCATTTGAATTTATTTTTTAGTTCCATTGTATCTTGACTAAAACAATCCAAAACCTTTGCACATTTTTTTTTACTTAATTACAATTGGTCTTATTTTACTTAGACTCATTTATAAAAAAGAAACTAAAGAAAACTTCCTGTAAGGGTTTCTATGACTCAAAAGTAAATTTCTTTTTAAACACTGCCTAGAAGATATTTTCTGTCAAAGCAGAGATGCAGATACAGTTTAGTGAGGTTTTATGCCCAGAAAATCATGGGATCATGGCAGGTCTGGGTTGGAAGATTTAAAGGACCATCTAGTTCCAATTCTCTGCCAGGGTCAGGCACATTTTCTCCTAGACCAGATTGCTGAAAGCCACATCCAGCCTGGCCTCAAACACTTCAGGGGATGGGGCAGCCACAGCTTCTCTGGGCAACCTGTGCCAGTGCCTCAGCACCCTCACAGGAAGAATTTCTTCCATATATCCAACCTAAATCTTCTCTCTTTTCATTTAAAGCCATCCCCCCTTGTCCTGTCACCACATGCCCTTGTTCAAATGCCCTCTCCAGCTCTCTTGGAGCCCTCACAGGTGCTGGAAGGTGCCTTAAGGTCTCCCATGACTCTTGTCCAGGCTGAACAGACCAAGCTCCTTGAGCCTTGGATGAGTAGCAGGAGTTCAGTGGTCACAGATACTTTAGAGAGTACAATCTGCCTGCATTCAGGTCAAGCTGGTGCATTGATGTTGTCTGAGAGAATCCCATTTCAGAGCATGTGACAGGTTAACAGTGATGTTAACTGTTAAATGCAATTTTCCATTTGGTTCACGTTATACTTGCAGGTAGTTACTTTTCAGTCTGTGGAATGTAGTGGAGGTTAAGTCACTTAAATTCTAAGGAAGTGTTAGAATTCCTGAAGAAACTGCTCCAGCAGTTGATAGAATTTAATAGTAACAATCACCTATCTGGGCTTTTTGAACTGTTTCCACAGAATTTATAATAAGATTAGTTTATTTGGTGGGATTTTTGTTTCCTTTCCATTGGAAAATTGCACTCTCAAGTTTTATGGTGCATTTTATTAAAGGAACAAATTAGGGCCCTGCAAAATGTGAGAAAAGGAGAGTTTACATTAGAGAAACAGCTAGTGTAGAAATGATCATGCAAGAGGTTTTTGGATCTATCAGTTACTTTACATCATTTCTGTGCCAAGGGGGTGGGTGGAGCAACTCCAGCTTCTGCATGGGGACAGAAACCTCGGCAGCTGTGTGAAAGTGCAGAACTCTCCTGATGATGTAGCTGGAACAGTTGGGCCCCTTTTGAATCAGATTCAGCAGCAGTAAAAGAGTGGAAAAAAGTGTTTTAAGAAGGCTGTATTGGTCTAGAGGAACAGGAAGTCCTCCATGGGAAAATCAAGAGGAAAGCCAGACTTTCTGATATTGAGGCTTTAGAAGTGTAATCCTGGTTTCAGGCTTTAAGGTAGGCTCTTGAAAAAATGAATCAGAGGGTATTGATGGGGAGTTGTAGAAACATCTTAAAATGCTCTGTCTTCCCAATGGTCTGTGAATGCTGCCAGTTTGGACTTTTTTCACTAATAGCAGCTGTTTCGTAACAGGATTGCTAAATGGCTGAAGTGAGGGTAGGCAGGCAGCTATTGTAAATGAAGAAAAGATTCATGTTGGGCTCATATGTTCTTTTCACATAAAACCAGTAGGAAAAAAAGAGGAACTTACATTTTCATTAATTCTTTTTAGGAAACAAGTGATGGATTAAAGTGATGTTAGACCTAAGAATACATAAATTTTTCAGCAGATGGAGGATCTTAAAATTGTTAGAGTGCTGTATCTTGTTTTTGTGGTTATCCAAATTATTTCTTAATTAATACACAATCATGAGATACATTCCTGTAGTTGCTTATTAGGGAGTTCCCAAGTACCTAAAAATTTGAAGATCATATAAGCAGCAAATTCTTAGATATTCTGAAACTTAAGTGCCATATAT
The DNA here is from genome assembly GCF_029207755.1 of Chamaea fasciata. NCBI lineage: Eukaryota > Metazoa > Chordata > Aves > Passeriformes > Sylviidae > Chamaea > Chamaea fasciata. The sequence continues at coordinate 5,870,122 of NW_027094099.1, forward strand.
ATGAACTTTCTATGGCTACAGGTGTCAATTGATGAGTAAAAATAGCAATGATACATTTTAATAAAACCTTTCAGTCTGAAAGCAGCGATTTTTTTTCTTCAAAAGCCTTTAAATGCTGCATAAAACCAAATTTTGATGTTGTTAATATTTCACTGATATCCCATCCAAAGCAGACTGTGATCCTCTCATGCAGCCTGATTTTCTGCACAAGACATGACCTATTACTGTAAAGTATCTATATGTGAACTAGAAATCACCTTGAGGGTTAAAAAGATACTGTTTTAAGTCTTTTAAAAACTTTTTTGACTGATTTTTGGATTATTTATGCAATTTACTTCTTCCCTGAGACAAATTTCTTCTATGTCCAGACAAAAGCAGATAACGATGTATGATATTTTTTCAGTTTCAGTTTAGCTGTCTCATGCACGAAGGCCCCATTATGTCATGCAGAGTCACTGTTTGTTATGCAACTGAAATTTGATCTTCAGTAAGGAGTCCGATGAGGAGCTGTATTTCATGCATTCCTTTTAATACAGGATCTGAAAAAGTAATAGAGCTGCATATTTGCTGCCACAGTGGAGCAGGGAGAACAAATTCACTTGATGCAAACCAAAAGCTGATGCTGTCAGTTATGAGGAAGAGAAAAGTACTGGGTAAAGGTTTTAGCTGAGCACAGAAGTAACACTGCCACTCTGCCTGGGACCAAGGGGTACATCTGGATCCAGAAACAGCTGAAAATTCTTCCATTATAGAAAAGTGAATTATCTTGTTCCACTGCTGCAAATGTATTTTTACCATGTAAACAACTTAAAATAATGACAGGAATAAATAGGCTAATATATTAAAACAGATCTGCACATTAAGTTAGGCGATTGTGGAAACAGTAGTGACTCCACAATCTATGTAAAAATTCCATAATTTCAAGACAAGCGGATGCTTTTTTTTTAACCAGAGCTATGGGCTGTAAAAGTGACAATGATGCTTCCAGTTTCTACTTTTTATCATAGCAACATATCAGGATGAATTGGGTTTTGTTAGCAGGTTTATTTAAAGAAGCTAAGGCAAATATTTGCTATTTTTTCTTATTAAGTAATAGTCATAAATATGTGATTTACATTGGGAGGTCAAAACCACAATAGCAGCTTTTTGGTTTGATTGGGAAAACAGACTCCTTGGATGTTTTTCTGTTTCCACATCACACAAACTCTGCTACATCTTGAAGGCCAGTTCCAGTGAAATTATTTTTCTTTTCAAGTTGGAGGCATCAGATTTTTTTGAGATTTGTTAAGTCTTGGTGTTTTGGTACATATGTGTAGAACAAGGAGTGGGAAAGAAGAGACTGGTTATTACTTCATTCTACTGTCTGATAAGGTGGCTTTTACTGCAAAATAAATATAAACTAATTTATTTTTTGCATAAAAAAAAAGGGTTAGTGTGGGCTACACCAACTTGAGACAATCTTACAGAAAGCTGAGAGATATCTGCTTACACACATCACCTCAGAGCTGGATTTTCTTGAGCATGAGCTAAAAAATTGAATCTAAGGGACTGTTTATTCAACCAAAGTATTAACTTTGTTGGCAAGCTTTGCTAGGCTTCTGCTCTCAGGGGAAGACGGAAAAGCTCATCTGGAGGAATTCTTGTCTCTGTTTGCTGTGGTGAAAACAGCCTTTCTTTACAGGCTGTGTGTTGAGCCTTACATGCCATACTTCTGTACAGACGGAGTGGACAGACACTTCTGCTTATTGTATCAAACATCCGGAAACACTGGTGAAGAACTGAGAAGCCTTAATGGGGGAAAAAGTGACTCTTCTCAAATTGTAAGCTGTGTGGTTTTTGTAGGGGGAGGGGGGGTTTGGTTATGGATAGATGTGTTACAAGCAGAAACAAATTTGACTAACGTAAGTACACTGTACAGAAAAGTAGAAAACTGAAAGTTAGAATATTTATACCAAATCCAGCATTAGAAGCTTCCAGCATGCGCAGGAAATGTGTTTGTGCAAGATAACCCCATAGTCCTTACTACTGATATGCTGGCTTGAGGAGACCCTCGTGGGTAGTAGTTTTATCCAGCTTTTTTGGAAAATCCAAACTGATGGCTTCCTGATTGCTGTGGACTTTGCTTGATTGGTACACTATAAAATCATGCAATCAAGGCAGCAGAATCAGATTTCTTAGTGATGAATTATGTTGGTTAATGGCATGACAATGCTTAATCCCATCTTTTGCTGCAATCTTTGTACCAATTAGTTAGGTACTTGCATACTAAGGAAAATCTTGTGTGCAGTCTTCATTCTTATATATTGCATAGCATCTGGTGTATCACTGCATCCATAACTTGGACATTTTCCACTTTTAAATTATTCCTTTCGCTTCTGTTTGAGTAACATGGGTATTCCAGAGGTTAAAAGCTGCAATTAGCAATACTCCATTTTACACTTATCAAAACTGGAACTTTTAATGAACACTGAGCAGGTCAAAAATAATTAATTCCTTCTGGAATTCTAGACATGGATAACATAAGCAGCATTAAGCTTTTCAAAACAGCAAGAATGATACCTTTCAAGAATACAGGTAATAATGAAAAGTCTTTCTGCAGGTAGTATTGAACACTTGACACTTCAGCACAGGAGAAGATAGCCTGAAATGATAATGGCTTCCACCTATTTATAAGTGTATCATTAGACAAGAGATTTTAAAGTTAATTCTGACTACAGTGGTGAAGAAATTGTGACTGTGGATGTGATGTTTATCCTACATGCTCACATAGTCTAGACATCCTACTTGGTCATGCAAATAGCAGTGGTCACACTCAATAAAAGAAATCATTGCAATATGTAGTGAAGCTGTGACTTTACAGTGATAAAAAATGCTGAGTTCATTGATAAGCTGCTGTATGACACTTAGAAATTATACTGTGATACAGTGTGTGCTGTGGTTTGTGTTCTCTTTGGATATGTAGCACATTTGCTGCCTATTTGCATTAGGCTTCAATGATCTGTGCTTCCTATTAAAATAAAGAACTCCCTCTGAAGAGTGATGAAAGAAGCATCAGCTTGCCTCAACAGCTTCACTCAGTTTCTAGCTCAGCACTGGCAATAGGGTATACTAGGCTTCATACAACTCTTTTATCTGGAGTAAAATACTCATGTTGGAGCTCTCAGAGTTATCTGACTATGAAGCTGTGTAAGTCGCCTCTGCAGATGTACTAATGCAAGGTGACATGCTGCTGAAGATTCTCAAAGGGATTTGATTTATGCTCTTTATTAGGAGGCATAATCAAAGAAGAAAATCCAAACTACATAACCAATGTGAACTAAAACCTTGATGCTGTTGAAGTTGTTGCAAGATTCCCAGTGATCTGAGTGGGAATTTTTTATATATATGATAATGACAGTTGTGTCTTGGGTCTCAGATTAGAATCTGATCTAGATTGGAAACTCATGTAGATTGTGTACTGGCTGGTGGAAAACAGACGCTTCTACAGTGTGAAACATCTGATTTACTTTACATGTCCATATTTTCAATGAAATGAAGTGTTCTTTCTTTTATTTTTTCTTTCCCTGTTAAGGTTGTGAAGACAGTCTTCCAGATGTCGATGTGTGCAAAAGCTTGGATTTGTACTGACAGGCTCCATCTTTCCCACGTGTTGTCTGTTTCCTTCTCAAGTGATTCAAACAAAGGTGTTCTCCTAAGCCACTCAGAGCCCACAGAAGTAGCCCACTTAAACAAGAACCATGTTAAAGATGGGTTCTAGTTGGATTGGGGGTAAAATTTGAGTGTCCTAGACTTCCAAAATGAGAACTGCATGCCCCAAGTCATGCTAGACTTCAGTGAAATCTAGATCAGTAAGTCCTCTTGTCACATTTGAAGAGACCTTGAGCGCTGGCACACAGGTTCTCTCCTTTTCTGATGTGAATGTGTTTATTGCAAAGGGGGAGAGTGCCGTGTGGATAGGGTGGGAGACTGAGTTGGAGTAGACATTGTTAGACAGTAGATAACTGCTTTTTCACTCAAAGCAGTGCAATAGCATATGTCTGTGGGTAGAAAAGTGTTGCAAAATACGTTAAATGTTCTTGGTGACAAGCCAGAAATGCATGTGTTAAACATGTCAAAATAACCAAGATCTCTCCTTTGTTAGACACAGCCATTTCTCTGGTGCTGAGCTCACTGCTTGCAAGGCAGCTGCTGTCTCTTCTACAGAGATTGTTATGTGCTGGGCAACTGTGAAGAAAGTAGGTCATTTGCAGATAATATGGGTGTTCAAGTTGTTGAGCAGATTCTTCTGATACATTCTGCAGAGTAGCATTCTCAGTATTTTCAGATTTATTTAAAGGAAAAAATGCTTCAGAGATGTGAAGGATCCTTTAGCTTGAAGATTGTTTTTTGTGCAAATGTGTGTCTCATTGAAGAAGAGAACAAACCAAAAGGAACCACAGGTAGTCTGAGAAAGTTATGCTACTTGCTTGCTCTTCTGTGTTGGTACTGAACTTTTACCCTTGTTTGATGATGCTGGCTGTAGCTCACTCAGGGATTAACTATAGTCTGTGTCAGACTATAGATGTAGGTGTGCTCAGGGCAGTTTCCAAATTCAGTCAACATACGTTGCAATCTAAGATTAGTAATTTTTCACATTTTCACACCTTCTATCAGCACCTCACTTCTACAAACCTCATCATGTTGGAGGGAAAAACTAGCCTTTTGATAATGTGCATCTCAATATGTGATCTGTGAATGTGTTTGATGTCTTTCTGTGGAGCAGATGAGTGTCAATTGTAAAGATTCTCATGTTAAGAATATTCAGTGTAAGACATCTGTGGACCTTTATTACTGACAAGCTCTCAGTTTTTATTCCAGAGACTCCTCCTTATAAACTACACTGGTCAAATTCCTCCAAACTGGTATTCAGAGGAGACCAGAAGATAAAAAGCCATGCATCGAAAAGGGTCATCCCCTCATGACCTACATTTTAACAGGAGCAAAATTGAAAGAAAAACACTTTGTTGTATTAGATAGCTGGTAATGAGCTGACAAAGGTGTTAGGGCAGCCAGGTGCTGTTTATCTCATCTGTACTGTGTATTAAGTGCGGGGCAGCTACACAAAGTGAGCAGTCTTGTGTATTTTTAGAGGTGTGAGAACTGTTACGAGAGGCCAAATATTTCTAAATTTCCCCTCCCACACTCCACTTAGGAGACTCTCACTTTACCCACCCTTTGTTGCCAGGCTGCAGTGTATTCTGTTGTTATCTAAGGAAAATACTGTCACCATTGCTTGTGGCTTCAGTGTTTGGCCCACAGAAGGCAGGCACAGGCAACTTTTTCCTTTTCCCAGCCTCTGCAGTGGAGAAGAACTAGAGGGAGGCTGTTGCTTAAGTGGCATTAGTTATTGGTGTAGACCTGAAGTGGCATAGCTGTGTTTTGTGGAGAGGCTGAGAAGAGTGCTGGAGGTACAAGCACTTGTCAGTCTGGAGAACAATAGTTATAGCACATGGAATGTAAAATTCAGTGGGATTTTTTTTTCCTGGCTCTTTTAAAAGAATTTTTTATTGCTCTGATTTCAATTGAACCAGCAGGTGAGAGAATCCCTAACTCATCTGCCACTAACCCATATTTCATTAACTGGCACATTCACCAGGTCGTGTTTATTTACTTTGATTTTTTAAGCTACTTTATGTTCTAGGGAGGAATCATGCCACTGTTTTGGGGTGTTTTTTATTGGTCATCGCACCTATAGCACAGATGGAATTTGTGATAGATAAAATGCACTGAAAGTATGTATTATTGTATTGCTAAGTGTTTAATATCTCTTTGAAATATTTGTTGATTCAGAGGAGTCTCATACTCTTGATTTCTTCATACACATTTGTTTCAGAATGTTATCAATTCAGTGATTCCTAATCAGAAGCATTTGAAAATCTTTAAGATTGCCAAGTTTTTGCCTTTGGTCTTGCAGTATATTATTTTGGAAAAAAATGACAGTTTACATTACAGCTAAAAATCTTGCAAAACTTTAAGTAGGTTCTTGGAAATTGTCTTTAGCACCTCAAATAAAAGTTATTTCAAATTTTTGGATTAAATTTTTTCATCTCTTTTGGAGAAAACTTTCATAGGTTTCTTTTCCCTTAAGTGTTCAAAAGAGTTTTGCGATGTGCTCAAGACTACTTCTTTGATGAAGTGCATTTTTTCAAAAGAATTTATGGAATATTCTAGAGATGAACGTGGTCACTATAACTGTTTTTCTTATTTTAATTCTGGATTAAAGTAGTATGATGTCAGATGCTGGTGGACTTTCCTTTGTTCAAGCATTGTGTGATGACATCAGTCTTCACATCAGAGACAATTAGAGCTTAGGGGTACAACACGTTCTTGGCAGAAGTTGTGGTACTGGGATCAAGATTTTGGCAAGGGCAAACTCCAGAGTGATCTCCTGGAAATGTTACTTGGAAAATTTGTGATTCTTGGAAAATTTGCATCTACTTTCAGATCTGAGAAATTATTGCCTGCATTGGTAGCAAATTCTATTATTTCTTTCCTAGGAGGAGCTTGGAATGGCCATGAATTCTTGCAGCTGCATTTAAAAGTTTAGATACATTCTTATCATATTATCATACAGAAGTGAAGGAACTGGTTATTTTTGTGTCTGCAATGGAGATAAGGAGCAAACTAACTCAAAATTTGTAATTTTGGTTTTCCTTTTTTTACCACTCTGTGATTGTTGAAAAGGGGAGGAAGAATGGGTGGGTGGCAAGAGTATAGGAGTTTGGGCTATGAGATAGGGAGGGACTGTAACGGCAGTCTGAAATTCAGAAATAAGCTTTTTTGAAGGGCTCTTCTAGAACACAGGGAATTTGTCAAAGCAGCTGGCTCTGGTGCACAGTGCTGTGGAGTGGAGGGAAGCCTAAAGTCCTGCAGTGGAGTGAAGGAGAGCTAGACACAAGCACGAGTGAGCCAGGATTGCAACTTTGATTTCAAGTCTGTAGAGCTTGGCAGGTCTCTGTAATTTTGAGTGAGAAATATGTGCACCCCAACCTCAGTGAACATTTGTCTTTTTCTCATAACATTCTTTAACTGTTCTCTTTGGTTGCTCTCCCAGTGCATTCCAGAAGGCAGCTCTCTGCAGGCTGTGTTAAAAGAGGATGCCTCTGGCCCGTGTCAGCTCAGGGATTTACATCACTATTGAGTATTTGGTCCTCCTTTATTTACTTTAGGAATGCCTGGTGATCACTGTATAAAAGGACACAGAATAGCTGTATCATATGAATACCTGTCTCAGTTTAGAAAGGGTAGGCCCTTTACAGATCATTTATGAGCAGTGTTGATAATCCTTGCTATGTGAGGTCTCTTTCCTGCTCCGTCACCAGAGACGTTCTCAGACATTCCCAGCATTGCCTCTTATGAAAACCAGTAACAGTTCAAACTTTCATGCAAGTCTGTGGCACTCATCATCTTTGTGTTTTCTAGAGGAGCAGTTATTTTCTGACTGCTTTTAAAGGGTTAATACATCTCTTGAAAAGCATTTTCATAGTTCTGTTCTGTGTTAGAGTGGATAAGCTCAAGAGAAATTCAGGCTAGATCAATTGTTCTGTTGGGGCAGCAGCTTGTTCCCATCTGCTGCTTTTGCTGAAAAGTTGGCAGATCTTTTCTGCAGTGATAAAAGGTGATAGAGTCCCCCCAGCCCTAATTTGAAAAGCAGTGCAAGTGGCTGAGAAGCTGTCAGTGACAGCAGCTGGCTGTCAACAGACATCTTTCATTGGTGTTCTTCAGATATGAGCAGATATGAGATCTATTGGTAAATGCCATGCTCATGTAAATCTGCTTGACTCTTCCCTTTCCACATATATGGCAGAGAAGGGTGCAGCTGAGACACCCCTTCCCCTTTGGTGGGAAGAGTTCATGGTTTGAGCTGGCTTATATTAGTGTCTAAGGACAAACAGGACTAACTCAGCTCTTTATGTTGTCTAAGAGATCATTCCCTAAGCTGCCAGCATTGCTCAGGGTCTTCCTCATACATGGGATTTTAGGGGATGGTCTGTTATTTCAGGATTCACCAAGATTGTTACATTGCTGACCTTAAGCCAAACCTGTGAAAATCAAAGGCATCCTATCTGAAAAGACTGGGTGATGTGGTGGCTTGGAAAATCTGGGACAAACATGCAAAGAATCTTCAAACCAGTCTAAAATGTTTCTTAAATGGACCATTTACTTTATAGAAAATATTGGTGTTACTCCATTATGCCTCTTCCAAATATTAAAAATAAAAAGGTATTTTCTCTGGCAGGACTTGAGCTTTAGGCCATAGATCAAACAGGTTGATACATTTTTCTGGCCTCTTTTTTTTTTCTAATTTTTTTTTGATTGATTTCTTTGTATTCTCATCAACATCTACTCGTATTGCGTTTCAGTGTGGTCTGGCCAACAGTCTTGATATGGAGACAAAAATCTTTAGTCTTGTTTAACTGGTAAGGAAGCTATATTTTCATCCTGAAGTGGGGGATTGTCCTTGCAATATGGTACAGGGGTTCTGTCTCAAAATTTTCAGAAGTTTCTACACTAAAATAAGTATTTAAGTGCTACTTCACTGGCATTGAGATCTATTTGAACTCTTTTTCTCTGGTGCTGCAACTGAAATCAGTGACCAACATGAAGCAATCTTAATGTGGGATTGCATGTAGTTACTTAAAGCATGTTGCTGCTGGGTTTGATACTCCATAATTTTGTCCTTAAAACTGCACAGCTGGAGAATGCAGCTGGTTTTAGCATTGCTGAAGTTTGGCTGACTCTGCAAAAACATCCAGGCCTTTTTGGACACCGTGTGATAAAAATACAACACTACTAGTGCTCTGTTTTTATTATTAGTGGAGGTGCAAGGGCTAAAAATACGTCTTGCTTTCACGAGAATCTAAGCACAGACAATGCTGCAGAGCTCCTTTCTGTCTGTGTCTCATTTGCTTGATCTATATCTGGAATTGAATAGGGCCAGGAGGTTTCCACATAAATCTTTGAGATTTCTATGTTCCTCTCAGTTTCAGCTTTGATATTCTTACTTTAAAGAAAATTAGACTATATCTGTTTTAGCATCAAAGAAAACCTCAAGTATGTGAAGTTGGATGTAGGTGATGCAGACAGAAGTTTGCACAGAGCTTGTAACAATAGTGGGAGGTGTGAACTACTGCCTTTACTGACTGTTAGAGCAGGTATTTAGCAGAGTTGTCTAATTCTGTATATTAAGTATTTAATTCTCTAGAAAGAATGAAAATACTGCAGACAGCAGAGCTTGATGTGTGTGTGCTGGGAGGCGTGTTGTGTTGATGGCTCAAGCTAGTGGTGTTTGGGAATTGCTTCTGGTTGTTGGTGTTATAAAGAAGTCCAACAGTAAACTTCATCAGCATAGGAACCAAAGAATGGAGATTTTAGATTTTTAGTATCTCTGAGGTATATTTTATCCTGTAGGTAGAGAACCTTTCACACTTCATCTGCATTCCTACTCTAACATTAAACAGAAAAGCATTAAAACATTTCCAAGTCTGAAATGAGACACTTCTTCCAGGAGTCCTGAACTCTGGACTGGTGTGTTGGGTTGAGTTTTTTCACCCTGGTGCCTGTCACTTGCAATCCTTTTTGCTTCAATAAACTGTCTTGAACCCGATCAAACAGGACCATCTATATGTATGAATCTGTGGATGTGAAAGGTGAGGAAGGAAAAAATTACATCCACTTCCCCTTGTTTGGGTCCTGTGCTGCAGTTGATTCTTTAGTTTAATTAAGTTAGTGACTCACTGGATAACTTGCTGCAATTGTTCATTTTTTTTACAGAATGCAGCCTTTCTATGCTGGAAAAGTGCTTTCCTGTTAGTATGCCTTAAACAAAAAACAGAACAAAACAAAACAACAACCAAAAAAAGGCATTTAGCAGGTTAGGGCACTATTATGTTGTATGCACACATCAGGTATGTGTTCCCTAAAGCTGATTACCCAAAGCAGAGTTTGGCATTCAGCAAAGAAATTTCAACTGTAGAATGGATATTAAGTACTTTCTTGAAACTTAAAACCAGTCCTGCATTCAGGCTTGTCTTTGCAAGAATAAGAAGAAACAACACCAAAAAATAGCAAAGCAGAACCACTTTTTGATATATATGATCAATATGGATGATGTAGATTTCTTCTACTCCTTTTCAGATTTGAAACCAGAAGAGAGAGAATATTCTCTTCTGTGGTGGGATTGGAGAGCAGTTTGTTTCCTTAAATTTACTGACAGTTCTTGAGAAAATGATTTGTTTTGTTTAGAACCAGGGGCCAAGCAGTTGCAGAGTTTATAATTCGAGACAGGGTTATTAAACAGACATATAGGCCATTTAGGGCACTGGAACAAACTCAGAAAACCTAGTGAAAGAAAGAGGAAAACTAGTTTTGCAATGGGATGTTAGACCACACAATAGGCAAAGGACTGTGACACATCCCTTGGAAGCCACTGCAATTTTCTTTCAGGCAAGTATGAGGACTCTGACACAAAGACTTTCACCATTTAAAAGTTCTTTCATTGGATTATAAATCATTCTGTTTGCCATCTTTTTACCTCAATGTGATTTATAAATCTCTTTTTTAAAAATCCATAACCAGATTTGAAGCTACATCTTCAGTGAAATAAGTAATGAGGACAGAAAAAACCTTAATTTTATACAGCTAAAAACTGCAGTTATTGTGCAATAGTTGTTTGAGCCTGGCAACTGGATGGAAAAGGCAGGATTGCAGCTTTTGTCTTGAGGATGATTTGCTTAGCAGGGTTCCCCCTGAGTTTACTGTTGAATTTCAACTGTTTCCAAATTCTTCATTCCAGAGCTTCTACCTGAAAAGTTCCAAGCAAAGTTTCAAGAACTGTTAAATACTTATTTAACAGCTTCTCAGCAGGCTTCAAGAAATGAATGAGAAGGATTTATTGTCCCATTTGGACAACTAGTAAATGTGTAAATTGTGCCAGTTCCACTAGATCAAGAAAAGCTAAAGTAGCACCACAGTAGCCCTAAAGCCTTTATCTGAATGTATGTGTGAGAACCTGTATCTTCATAAGGGTCCTGTCCCAAAACTAACAGACTTACCTTTATTTTGGAAAGAGAGTAAGATTGGATATTGGAAGTGCAAAAAAAAAAAATGCAAAGCCAGTCCTGAAATTCTGAGACTGGTTCCACAGATTTTTAAAATTCTGTTTATTAGTTTTCTTTTTCCCTGCAATAGAAAGTTTCAGGGACAGTGTGTTGCATTTTTCCCTCTTACAGGATGTGAAAATCACTATATAATATTTATACCAGGTAAACCTATTTATTTCCCCCCCCCCCCCCTTTCGAAAATCGTTCATGTGATTGCTGTCAGAATTTGAAGAAAAATTTGTTCTATTTGCTTACTCTGTGCCTCAGGGAACCTTCAGAGAATTCTTTGGGATTTTGCGGTTGTGGTTGAGGTTTTTTGTTTGGTTGGTTTGGTTTGATTTGGTTGGTTTCTTTTAATGAGGTGAAAAAAAGAAAGAAAGGTGTGAAAGAAGAAAAGTGGAGTGTAAAGGAATCCATTTGTAAGAAGTTAGAAATGTTTTTCTCTTAACTCTCAAAGTATTCTTTTAGTTTTTTTCTTTAAAAGCATAAATACGTGTGCACGGACACTGTTTAGTAATGTATAGTAATGTCTTTTCCATGTTCTTCCATAATAGTTCTGCTATCTTATAAAACTTGAGATATTTTACAGGGTGGGGGGAGTAAGAAACAGAATACAAAGGATGCTGGATGCTGGTTGGGTTTTTTCTATTCCACTTGGAACGTTTTGTCCAACATCAGGCACGTCTGTGTGATTTCACTATCTGCTGCCTGGGCAATGGCAGGTACTCTGAGAATCTTGGTTCTGTTCAGGAGGAAGCTGTCCAAGAGCACTGGGAGGGAGCAGCACTAAAGGCAGCCTGTGAGCACAGCACGTAGGACCAAAACATCAGAAAGCTTTTGGAACTCTCCCCTGGAAGGGCTTGCATACTCCAAATGCTAGACTTGGGGATGAAATATGACTCAGAGCACTGATCTCAGTAAGAATCAAGGAAATGGAAAATAAATTATGTGGGAGACTAATAAGTAATTAAAATTTTAGTGATAATTTCTTTTCTTTTTTCAATAAAACATTGGTCTCAGAGCCAAGCAATAGTTCAGGTAACTACTAAAGATTTGCAGAGCATTTTTCTTGGCACTGGGTAGTAGGTTATTATTGGTATTCTCAAGCATAGTGACAGTTGTTCACAACAGCAACAGTCCTTTTGCAGCTACTTCTATTGTTGCTTAGACAGGATCAGACTGGACAAACCTTAGAGAAGAAATGGAGAGAGACAAAAAGAATTATTTAATTCCGTCTGACATTCCCCTCAAAGTGATCCACAAGAAGGTAAAGAATTTTTTCTTCCATTTCAAGTATCCTAGAGATTAAGAGCCAAATCCATAATGGTGAAACTTGTTCTTTAAATATCTATTATATTCTTGATAGTCTCCCAGCAGTTTTAAAGGAGTAACTGCGAAGTGAACATGTGGACACAGTAAGGCAGGAGTAAACTCTTATGAACATACCAACATTCTTGACTGTTACAGGTACTGGTATGAGGCATTCCAGAAATGACATATTTGGGGCTTGGCTGGGCTTTGAACAAGTGTTGTACCAGGGGAAGTCCTGCGACCTGTTATTTTCTGTTGTTAATAGGATCAGAATTAGATTTCCAGTTGTGTTGTCCTGTCTTACAGTTCCTCTCATTAGTCCTCTTCAACAAAAAATTACTTTCAAAACTTCCAAGTCTTTAAGCAATTCTAAGTTTGGGGTTTTTTTTGTCTTGAAATAAACAATCTTTTTGTCTGTGTATCCCTGAAATAACACTTACTCATCCATCAGTAATGGATTTTGAAACTATGGGAGTTTTGGGACACAGCAGCACATTAATTTCAGGTGCAAACTACAACCTTATCTTCACATGACATTGCCTGATTCTGCTAAAACTACCCCCACATCAGCACTGTGAACCTAAGAAGCAAGGCTTTTATTTCAGTAGCTGTTTTCCAACCTGTTCAACATCTGCTAGAACAAGTGAGATGGAATTAATAATTACTGTAGTTGTAGAATCATTGTCCACAGTGGTGATTTCACTTTTGCTTACAGAATCACAACACAAGTCTTGAAAGTGTAGGGGTTTTCTTGGAAAATTTCTGTGGCTGAGGATGTGAACATGGATTGCCTTTTACACCCAAGTGCGTTTTCAGATGTTTTGCACACTCATAGGCCTTTGACTTCTAATCCAAAGGAATTTTTGTATGATTTGAGAATTAAGATGACCATAGCATATTGCATTAATAAAAGAAAAGGAGAAATGTGAATTTAAAATATATTCCATGCTCATGTATGGTGTTATCAACACCATCAACAGAAATGCACAGATTTAAACCATTGAGAAATTTGGCTTTCTATTTCATTGACTTCTTTTCAAGCCTTTCAACAGTGGGAGGCAAAATGAGTTCAAGTCAAAAATATTCCCATGGGTTCTGTGGCAAAGTGGCTTTTCCTAGTATTATGAATGACACAAGTTTAATATCTGGCAAGAAAATAATACATGTTTATACTAGGAAAATTATCTCTTGCTGATATTAAATGTCAGCAGTATTGCAGCAGTATCTCAGATGAATGTGGGTTTGCTGCCAGCATATACAAGGACAAAATGTTCAGAACCATTTTGGGAACTGGCATCAATCTGGCACAGCCTGCACTAAGCTTGCAGTCGCATCCATCCGAACCAGCAATATGTAATTTCTCTGATGTAAACAAGGATAAAGAGAAGAAAATGACCTGAAGTTATAGAAGTAAAGCAGGAGAGCTATTGATGCAGGGTCCAGTTGCTTAATAACAAAGCAGTGAAGCAGCTGCCAAGAGGGAGTGATGGCCCTCACAGAGCTTTTTGGGAGTCTGCAGACACCTTTACACATTCTGAAGTGCTGTGAATCAAAGATCCCTGTGTGTAGTTTTCTGAGCTGTTAAAATGGGTCTTATGGAATATGTGACTTTGGCTTGTTTCAACACTGGACAGTGTTTGAGAACAGTTTTTCTCCCTGTTTGCTGTACATATTCATAGCTACAGAGAGAGCATGTCATTGTCAGGAAGTTGTCATCTGTTGGGTTGAATTACAAACAGTCAGGCTAATGATTCTTTGTTGTTTAGGTTCTTGAAAGGCTTGAAATCATTAACATTCTTAGAATGACATGTATCATAAATCATGACATAGGAAAATTAGAGGGATTCACTCATGTACATGTAATTTTAACTGCAGGGTGTACAAATACATTGTTGTACTTAGGCTCTCCCCAAACAGTTCATTTTTGTGCTCTGATGGCCAGCACAAAGTTCTCTGATATCCATGATTTCTCTGTCCTGATCCTTATACTGACCAGAATGAAAAACGGTAGGAGCTAAATTGAAGGAGATATAATTGCAGCTCACAGGTGTTCCAGCTGCTCCTCGAAACCCTGGAGTGCTGTCATACAATCTGCTTTTCTGATTGTGCCGAAACACCAGTACACAAGTAACCCCAATTAAGAACAAACCAGAAGATATTCACTTCTGAGCTGCATAGAAGGAAAAGGGCCAGTGATTCACTTCTGAAATTCTGGCGTGGTCAAGATGAATGATGTCATTTGTACTTGGTCACTACACAGTGCCTGCTGTAGAAAACAGCTGTGTCAAATACACTAGGAAAGAAAGCAGTATTTTGGAGCTCCTAGAAGGTCTAAATATGTTCCTTTCATCTTCCAGTAGTGACAGTGCTCTTTCAAAAAGCTAAATTCTCTGACTGAGAGGACAAAATTCCCTTCCTTAATAGCTAGAAAACTACTGCAAAGTAGAAAGAGCAATGTGCGTGGTTTCAAGTTTTGATATGAAAATAAAGAGCTTGAATGCTTAGTTAGGGCTAATGTGCTATTGCTTTGGAAGTGTGTAATATCTCTGTCACTTAGGCTTTTAAGTACAACTCTAACAGCAACTGCCAGGTAGATATGATCCTGCTGTGGGACAGAAGAGAAGTCCCTAGAGTCCCTGGCATGAGCATTTTCCATGGTTCTGCGATTACAGGATTCATAGCCTCTGTGGGTTTGGTTATTCTTTGAAACAGAATTATTGGGCAACTTAATAACATAGACAGAAACGAAGACATTAGAGACACAAGTAGTCGTACAAATCAAAATATTAAGAAAATTATAGGTATTTTGATGAAATATAAGAAATACAGTGAGATTGAAAGGACAGTATAGAAATAGTTTAGTCTGCATTTAGGTGCCAGAATGTCTGCACACATGCTTTTAGGAATTACTCCTTTTTGCTGTCCATAGCTGATGCTTACTAACTCCAGCTGTGACAAAATTCTCTCCTTAGATTAATGACATCTAGGCCAGTTCCAGGAAAGGGGATAATTTGGAAGTGAATTTAATATCTGTTGAAGACAAGGAAAAAGAGTTACTCAGCCTAAAATGTAGAGTAGTTTTACTGGCAAAATTACACTGTTGCTCCTGTTCCTTGAGACTTAAAAGCTAAAATGTACTAGCAATATGTAGTATAGGAACAATTCAGGTGGAAGGAGGAATGGCCCATCTCCATCAGTGTTTTCTGTCAGTGGTTTCTACTTTATCTCTGAGTAGGGCACAATGCTGCACAATTTACAATGGTACTGAGGGGCTGACTTGATGACTTAAGCTGCTCTAGAGTATTTTTCTTTAGGGATACTGCAAAATATGTATAAAAATTTTCAAGTCATATTTCAGACTGTAGTTTATTAAAAAAATCTTCAACTGATATTTAGCATTTTTTTTTTTACTACAGGGCTTGAGAAATAACTTCTGGCTTGAACATAAAGTCCATGCTAATTTTTGGTCAGCTTTATCTTCACACATCATAACTTTGATAGCAACACAGAGTACAGGAGAAAAGGGTCAGATGCTTACTTGGAGTGCTGAGCAGAGGTTTGGTTTTGAAAGCCTTATTAGAATGGTGTGACCTGACAACAAGCTCCACATCTCTGGCCTGGCAGTTGGGAGGGGATAAGTGATGCTATTTCCCCCTTGATTGCTGAACATTTCTGTGACCCTTCCTTAGGGGTGAACGAGCACGTTATTGACTCCTAAAGCAATGTACTGGCATCAAGCCATGTGTGGGAGTTAGAGACAAACCTGCTGAAATGTGTGGACTGACAAAAGAAGTGGTTTGGTTTTCTGGTGTGTTTTTTTTTTTTTTTTTTTTTTTTTTTTTTTTTTTTTTTGGGTTTTTTCCTTGTTCTTTTTTTGGGGGTTTTTTTTTTTTGGTTTTGGTTTTGGTTTTGGTTTTTTTGTTGTTTTTTTTTTTTTAAAAAAAACCCAAATATCAACAACAATGCTGTAAAAGAACAAAAATTAAAGCCTCAAACATTTACGTGTTCATGATCCTGTGACAGTGAGTGTCCACAGTCCTGGAAGAACAGGGAGAATGAAGGAATGACTGTTGGAATAAATAATGAGGAGGAATCGTGAGCAAACTAGAGGTGACACTCATATCCACTCTGGGCCAGTACTGGCCATGTGCCATAGTAGGTGAAACTGTTAGAACAACTTATCATATAAACAACAAATCAGGCCAAATTTATCTAATCAGCTTTTCGTGATTAAAATATGTCTGGGCTCCTTTTTTCCAAAACTACAAGGGTTGCAGCAACATCAAGATTAGGGATAGGCTCTGGGTCTGTGTACATATGTGTGTATGTACATGTCTATTTTATTTTTCTTTGAGTGTTTGCCCTTACGTGAGAGAGTAGGTTGAGAAAAAGGAAAAAGCAGTAAATAATGGGGACTACTAAACAACAGTTGGCAGATGATGTTGGTACCCTGGAAAGATTTCAACTAGGACCTTCTATTTTTTTTGTTTTCTATTTCAAGCAGAGTAATGCTTGTTCAAGCTGAGCTGGCAGAAGCTTTTAGACAGCATCAGACCTTGGGTGAAAAGCTGTCCTTGGGAAATGACATAGCTTCTAAGTAATACACATTCCAAATCCTGTCTGATAAAGTACAGGCCAGTAAATTTGTCAAGACTGTGTATTTTGTAAAGCTGTTCTAGGTTACATGGAGAACATATATGCTGCTGCAGGGTCTGTTAGAGCAGGTTGAGTTCCGTGTTGTATTTTTTTTCTAGTCAGCTAAGCAATATCTCAGGAGGATTTCTGCACTTGACCATTAATCTTGCTCTGCCCTGTGCAAGGCTCCACAGATGATCTTTGCTGGGTTGTCCTGTATCTTCATAGTGAAACAAGTGAGGAGGCTGTAGTTTTCTTGGCAAATGAAGAACACTGAACTCCTTCGTATGGTGTACATCACTCTACTGTGACTATCAAGCAGAAATGTTTCTGAATCATGTGTATTTAGGTTTTGTTCAGGTTTGTTTTTTTCTTTCTTTTTCTTTTTTCCCTGAGAGATTTCTATCTGATGTCAGCAAAGTTCAAAAGGCTTCATTATTTTTTGGGTTATCAAAAGTTTATGATAAGTTTTCTTCTGCCTGCTGCTGAAGGAGTTCTTGTAGAGCTTGGTTTTACCTTGTGCCAACAGTAATCTTGGAATTCTAAAAACTCTGATTATTTGCATCTCATTACTTTGATGAATTGTACTTTACAGTTTGAGTCTTGATACTTCTCTGGGTTACATTTGGGTTATGTTAGCAATTAGAAAAAGGCTGGCTTTACACTTACTTATTTTCTTAATAATCACTATCTTCTATTAAATGGATTGTATTAAATGTATGAAAACTAGTGAAGGAGAGGATCACTTTCATTCTCTCTTCCTTCCCCACCCTCCTTTCTCCCCAACTCCTTTCTTTTTAGAGGAAATAGTAGGACAAAAGTGAGAAAACCAGGAAAGTATAGGAAAAAAAAAACAAACAGGAAACTTATAATTTTTCATCGTAACTTTAACTTCTTTGGAAAATCCATTATCTCAAGCCTATCAACTTTGCCCTAGGGATTAAAACCCCCAGCATTTCTGTCCAGCTCCAGTCAGAGATTGTAAGGAAATAAAATTTGTCTTCCTACTGAATGGGCCCAGCAGTGTATCTCTGGCCAACTAATTATTTCATAATCTGTCAGGAAATTCTCAACATCTCCAAGTATGCAGAGGATTGTCTCATCCAAACCCAAATGCCCTGGCTGAACAGCTTCATATTCTTCATTGCACATACTGGGGAATTGTGAGTTTGTGCAGGTAGAGAAACAACCATTGTAGTTGACTCAGAGTTCCTTCTGCAGATCATCTCGAGAGTGTGTCAGAGCCCTCAGCTGTGCAGGGCCAGGCTGCTCTGCCTTCACTGCCTCTCCAGCCAACAACATCCATTGTAACCTGGAATCCCCAAACACACAGTGCCCTGGGAGCATGGGAAGCAGAGCTTTGTGCTGGTTAAGATTTAAAATCTGTCTCAGCCTCTGACAGATTTCTGGACATTGTAATGCATTTTCTATTTCTTTCATCTAGTCCACACCTTCAAGTGGAGGTTATGATTTGGCTCTCAGTACTTGGACTGACAAACTGTGCTTAGGCTCTGACTGGCTGTACAGACAGTGTATAACATAGAGAAAGGTGGTTTATTTCTAGTTTCCTCGGAGTTGAAGTTGCATCCCTAATTCCAAGAGAAAATTAAACTAAACTTTCAATAGGAAAGTCACTGAAGAAAAAATAAATGGAATTATATATTTTTTAAAAGATGTATATTGAATCTAGGGCAAACAAGACACAAGGTAGGCAAGATGTCCAAATGCTCCAGTGTGCAAGATGGAATATAGGGAGTTGTCTCTGGATCTGAGCTGCAAAATGCTGCAAAAGATGCAGTGATTGCTAAAGAAATACTGGAAGTAAGCTACATAAAAATATGGAAAGTAATGACCAAGTGACCTGTAACAATTTTGATAACCCATAGGAAAAGATCTGTTTTGCTTCAACCTGCCTGGTAGTCTGTAAGCAGCAAAACCACTGTGTGTTATCTGACATACTGGACTGGAGAACAGTTGCTTTGTAGAAACAGAGATTGTTAGCTCAGGCATTAAGCAGAGACAACACTGGTTGTTGTGTCATTTTAGAATATGGTTGTATCCTGGTGCATCCAGGGAATTGCAGCACTTTATCACAGAATGATTTAACAAAAATAATCTTCAAAATGCATGACATGAAAAATCTATTTTGACGTCAGGTAAAAGTATCAATAATCTCTTATGCAAAGAGCTACTTTTATGTGACTGTAGTTTTTTCTGTTCCTTTACACACTGCCTGCCTTTTAAGCTGCACAGCTGATGTGCCCACCAATGCTATTTCAATAAAGGAGTTTTACTCTCTTCTGTGTTAACCACAGCACAGCGATGTTCCACGGATGCAGAACTCTTGCCACCCATGGATGCAGCTCAGACTTGACAGGTGAGACCAGAACAGGCAGCATTCATTACAGCTCTTTGCATTGGTCTCTTAAATGCATGTGTGTGGAGAACTGGGCAGATTGGTTTTTTTCAGACAAAAGTACATGTGCCTTCCCCGTTGGTATGATTCTCTGAACCCAGTGGTGACATTGGCTTAAAACATTATCTCACAGCTCTCAGGGTCCTGAGGCAAGGCTGTTGGTGTGACTAAAGAAATTTCATTCAGAGCTTATCTGAGAACAGTAAAATTCCAGATCCTGTCAGAAGGAGAAACACTTAGTTACCAAAATGAATGACTTGACAGGTGGAGATACCAGAACTAGGAAACGAACTGTGCTCTTTTGAGCCCTGGGGAATAGGAGCTCTTATACAATCATGACTGTATAAGAGCTCCTATTATCTTTACATACAGTTTTACAAACAATTACTTTTATGTACAATTATCTTTCTGCATAAAATAACTACTTGAGAGTTGAATATAAGCTATTTCTTGCTTGCAGCGTAAGGCTCTGGCCCAGCTGCCTGAAATCCACATGGTGTTTCATCATTGATTTAATTCCAGCTTAGATCATCTCATCCATTGAAAGGTCCTATACACACATAGAGGGTAAATGTTATCCAGATCGATTAATTTGATTATATTGGTTGCTCTCACATCAATATGTGACTGTTACATATGACTTTAAAGGACTATTTCCTCATTCCCATAAAATCTCAGAGTAGAAGTTTCTAGGATGTTATCTGTTTACGGTTTAAGGCCGGAAGGTGTTTTGGGCTTTTACCTTAATAAAAGGCCATGTAAATTCTCACTTTTTCCTTTCATTTGTGAAACATGTGCTGAAACCATGTATGTGTGCATGGATACATACACACAAAATTCAGGAAAAGGACCAGCTACTCAAGCTGGAATGTGAGTAGTGATTGCCCTGGTTGAAGTGCAGGCTTTCCCCAGATGTTTGATTGTACACATGGGGCAGGCTTCATTAGAGATGAATAGACAGTACATAAAATACACACATGCCCTCCCCCATTGCTCTTGTTTATCTGATTTTGTAGAAGGATTTTAATTAACCCCACAGAACTGCAATAAACTACAGGAATTATAAAGTGAATATCCAGAAACACTGCAGATAGAAAAATTGCTACAGAGCTATAAGGTTATGTTTTTGTTCTTTTGTGCCTGTAAACACATCTGCCTAACACTTCTTCTCTGTGCAGCTGAAAGGCATAAGGGAATATTTTTCATGTGAAAAAATCAGCAGTGCCCACTTCAAACAATTTGGCAATTAGAGATATTTAGATAGTGAGGAGCATTGGATTCACTCTTTAAATGTGTCTGTGTTGCTTTTCCAACATGAGAAAAGGGCTTTCCATGACAGTACTTCTATTTACATCTTTATAGAGTGTGATAAACTACCCAGTCTGAGACTCTGTGTGTGTGTATCTATAATACACCATTACATGTCTAATTGTCCTGCTGGTCAGATGCTGATATTATGTAGATTTTGGTTTATAGGAAGGTACACCAGTGAAGCAGAGTTTGGGTTTGCTATGCAGTACGTATGTGCATTAGAGTAAATCAATACTGGGATGTTTCAAAAACCCTGGTCCTCTTCATCCTTTTGTGCTTGCCTGTGCTTGTCCCTTATTTTAAGTGCTTGGAGTCTGTGGACCATCTGTTTGAAGTGAACTGAGCTCTGCTTACATCAGGCACAAAGGCAACATATGAAGTCTAGTTTACTATATTATCCTCATGCTAATCTTTAAATTATCTTCCCTCTTCTCTCTACCCACTTTGTTCCTCCCTTTATTTCACTGTAACAAATAAGTTAAATTTGATTCAAGTTTTAGAATGAACAGCTTTTTTGAGAGGCCGTAGTGTGTTACTTCCAAGGGCAGGCAGAGAAGGGGCAGCTGAGGAGCTGCAGCACAAGGGCTTGGTGGGAGGGATCATCATCGAGGCTCAGCTTTTGGCTGTGGGGATTCCAGCTCTGCCTGGGCCAGGTTTCCTGCTGCCAGCTCGTCCTTGTGCTCAGCCTGGCCAGGGAGCAACCTGGAGAGAGCTGGCTCTGCACTGCCTGGGGAGAGGAACACAGCAAGGCTGGATGGGCTGGGGCACCTAGGACTCTTAATGCAGCTCTATAATGCTCAATGCTAGCTCATCCCAGGGAAAAAGACTCTTCCTGCTATGAAATACCTGTTATTTGTGTCAGGTGTTCGGAGGAAGGCAGGAAGAAGACTATACTGACAATCTATTTTATAACTGTAAGTAGGGATTTAAATAAAGAGGGGAAAAAAGGACAGGATTTTAAAAAATCACTGCATCTTAATGCTTTTTTAGAGCCCAAACTGAAATAAAAGAAAGAGTGTGTTTTTTACAGTAAGTCTTTGACAACTGTGGTTAATCAGACCAAATTAAACTGTTGAACAATAGACAGTTAGAAATTGTGCATCTTGTAGTTGTTAGACTATATATTGCTGAATTTATGGTGTGAATATCTAGCATAAGAAATTATATTCAATATTCTGTTAGGATTTTTTCTAGTTACTCTGCTGGTAAACTTTTCAAGAACAAACCTTAGGCTAGGCTTATTAGATGAGGGAATTGTTCCTGAGTTATATAGAATATGTCTTGGTTTCTTGCCCCAGAATGACTCCTTGTTTTCTACAGAACACAGGGTGAAATCTTGCTCACATTGTGCTCATAGGGATTTGGCTGTAAAGATGACTTTTCATGGTGTGGAAAGTGTGTTACAAAGCAGCTGGGTAGTCTTGGCCATGACCATTTATGTAAAAGGCTAACTTGTACATACCCCTCCTGAAATGCCGCCTGTATATGCCTCATCCAAAAGAACCCTTCTTTTCAGAAAGGAAATTGAACACACCCATTTTCCCCAGTCCTGTCTTTTTCTCTCTTTAATAACCTAATAATTCAGTCAGTATATGATGTTCAATTGCACTTTTATTGTTAGTGCAGAATGGAAATCTTTAGTCTATGAGGGCTCACACCCTCCAGTGAGAGTAAAAGATGATGCAGATCTATTAATTTTCAGGGGGTACAGGAGAGGGGGCCACCACAATGCGTTTTTTTCATGCTGTTCCTCATGCATTGGGAATGTTTTCAGTATAGACCAATGTTTTGACACAAGATTTGCCTCCAGATCAGCACACAGGTTGCCCGTGGTCCAACTCTTTCTATGAATCAGGGGAAAAGCATCTAGGCTTGTTCACTGTACAAAAAGGCAAACCTCATAGCTCAGTACTTAGATAATCCATAGGCCTTTTATTTATTTTTGGTAAACAACTCTCTTCTGCTTCAAATTAATCTCCTGATTGAGTTGCTGATATAAATGTTAAGCTATTAACATTGAGCTGCCAGCAGACAGCATGACAAGAAGCTGATATGAGTGTTCCTGCCGATGATTTGCTTTCAAGTGTCTGATCAGAGCCATAGCACAGAGTCTGGATCTCTGGATGTTGTTCTTCAGGTTACACTTTCAGCAAGTACTTGAGTAAAGATTTTCTCAGGGGCAATGGTTTTCAGGTAATTTTAAGTTCAGCCAAAAATCAGTAAATCAGGAAAGAAGGTAATGTTAAAGAGGAAAGTGTCTGGAAACAAACTCTGTTCCAATCTAGATGTGTGTGTTCAGTCTGTGCATGTGTGTCTGATCCAGGGGCAGTGGTGCATACTGGAGTAAATGGTCAAAAAAATAATGAGTAAAACCCAGATATTAATACTTGACTTGCATTCCTGGAAATATGGGTAGAGTCTACCAAGTGCTACCTGCCACTGCCACTGCCACTAGAGAGGATATTGAAGTGCCTTAAATCATATTTAAGCTCCTGTCTTCTCAGATGTAGTTACAGTCTACCCTCATTATTTTCTTGGTTCTTCTCCCAACCTGTTCTGTTGAGAATAAAAGACATAAACTTGGGCCTAATTCAGGCTAACGCATAGGAACATTTAACACTGAAGAGCTTTTCTAGTGGAAGAAATGTCTGATTTTGTCTCCAAAACAAGGAAATAATCACTTCCTCCATGTACTTATCTTCGATGTAGCATCCTGAAACTTTTGTACTGGATCAGGGTTTTCCTGTGCATGACACTGGGAGAAATGTGGGCTGGTGCTCATTTGGTGACAGTTGTGACTGCCAACTGGTATAGCAGCGTACTGAAGCAATTGCAATCATGCTACAGAGTGAAAAATAACAGTACTCTCCTAAAGTATATTAGACCTACTTCTAATGTTCTGCATAGGAATGATTTCATGGAAATAAATGGTGCTGGTTTAATTTTCATACTGCTGCACATGAGGAAAGGAAGAGGCTAGTTGTAGCTGAGATTTCTTGAAGAAAAAAGATTCATGGCTAAATTTGCATTGCTCTTATGGAAGGGGAAGGAAAACTGATTAGTCTAAAATTAAAAAAACCCTTTCAAACAGTATTTCAACCCACAGTCAGTAGTGTTCTAACATGTGTTGGCAGGAATAGCACTGAGGTGACAAAGAATCCAGAGTAAATCAAACAAGCAGCATGAATTCCAACTATCAATCAAAATCCAGATTTTTTTCATTTCATGACCAAGCAATTGCATCACTTTTCAAAGGGCTTATTCTTGTGTCATGAATGTTGCCTTAAGTAAATTAGCTCTGGGCACCCACTTGGGAGGAAAAAGGAAAAAAATAAAAGAAATCAACCAGAATATTGTTAGAAGGTTTATCCAAAGTCAATATTTATGAAGTCATAACAGCCCAGGAGGAATCCATGCTGTTTCGGTACCACAAGCAGTGCCATTGCTTCCACAGTGTTTTTTAGAGTTTCACACCTCTGAATCAGCAAATAACTTCACAAAGGCAGCTAATGTGCCAGGGACTTGTCCAGCCCATGTGGTTCATATTCACTGGCCGGAAGGGTCAAAGCTCATGCTCAAGGACAATTTCCTCAGTATCATCCTGTTATTATCACACTGCTTAGAAGGCTCATTTGCAGAGCTCCAGCATGGGGAGAAATGCACAGATTTGTGATGAGAGAGGAAGTGTGGAGCAAGGAGGGCCAGAGTGCGGGTTCTTCCCCCCATCTTTGTGGTGCTGAATGGAGGTGGTTGTCCTGGCTTAGAGCTTCTTACTGGAAGCTTCTGGCCCCATCTGCCCATGGCAGCAGGCAGCACTATGTGTTTGCACTGCAAGAACTGGTACTGATGCTTTTCTGTCAATAAATCCCCGATGTAGGAGCATCTTGGGGGAAATGGGTGTTTGTAGCTACTCTTCAGCATGTTTCATGCACCATGTTTCAGCATGCTTCAGCATGTTTCACTCAGTCAGCTAGGATGTTCTCAGTCTTAATCATAGGTCTTTGTTTTCATCCCTTTGCATCCAGAGGAAATAAAGATCTCTTAGGCAAAGTTTGTTGGTGACTGAGCATCTGCGTTTCTAACGCCTGAAAAATGCTGAAATCCATGCTTATTTCTAAGTTCCAAGAATTAGGTTTCTACCTCTTTTCCATGGCAGGATTAAGGCTTGCTGCCTAGCACAGTGCCTTGCTTTCTGCTTGTTTCTGAACACCTTGGGCACCCTTTGCTCCCACTTATCATGCCATACCTAGCTGTTCCCTAAGAGGATTCTAACCAATGTTTTGGTCTAATTCTCCAGTTGTTTAACAGTTTTCAATAGACCTACAGCTGTGCATGGCTATTTTCAGAGGAAGTTAGGTTTTAAATAAACAGTTCAGATCTCCCAGCTCTTGCAGAGGGCAGGTCCATTTGAAGAATGCCTCTCTTATGGCAGACAGACTGCACCCAACGTTGTGCCAAGTCACTCTCCATTTGTAAATATTAGAATGTGTTGTAGTTACAGATATAGTAAAAGAAAGAAGGTTTAAATTATACAGCTGAGAAACACCAAAGGAAAATAAATGTAAAACAGCACATGATGTGTGTGCTGTAGGTCTCCAGTCTTGCTATTAGATAGCAAAGATAAGAAACAAGCTAAAAAGGTCACTCAGTTGAATGACCCTCATGTTTTCCTAAACATCTATTTTTGCTTTACCTAAATCTGTGTAATTTGCTTCTCTTTCACTCATATTTTCTGCTGTGAATGTGTTTTAAAAGGAAGGCTTAAGCGGGAAAGATGTGTAGACAGGTTACTTGACATATGTTTCATAATACTAGCTCTAAAGGACTAAAGATGGTGATTAGCAAAAGGCAATGGAAGAAAGTAAAAAGTATGTCCACATGAAGACAACTGCTGAGCAAAGGATGTGTCCGTGTAGTTGTATATGTCCTGTCTGGTGCTTATCCAGAACATGGAGGAGTCCTTCAGTGTGACCAAAGAGAAATACTTGGTATGGAGGAGGGAGGGCATGTCCTTCTTTTGTTTGGCTAGAAAGTCAACTTGTCCTGCTGTGCTGTTGTGAAGTTTGCCTTAAGGAGGAGGCAGTGCTATCAGAGATCAGAGCAGCTGCAGGTCCCAGGGAACTGCCATTCCTGGAACTTGCCCCCACATGCAAAGTACAGTAAGTTTAAAACAGGCATGTTCTCCCATTTCTGTAATGTGACTTATTAATTCAAGAACTTTCATGCATCTCTGCTGTTCTCAGGCAAGGATCTGATAGGAACTGTTGATCTAGCACTGGGGAAGGGCATGGATGAGGACATAAACCCGGCTTCTCTGAACACAGTTTGAACATAAACTACAGAACACTGCTGCTGCTCAGGATACCTAAGCTGCAACTGAGCTACTATTATTTTCCTTTGGTGATATGTACTCTTTCTACTAAGTACTCCTGCTTAAAGAGTAACAGATCAAAAGGTGAAGAGAAAACTTGTAAATCAACCATCTTTCTTCTTTTCCGCTTGTTTTTGGGTTTTGCAATGGTGATATTTTTTCCCAAAGATCTTTAATGCTTGTATAAAAGGCAGTTTCCAAGGCTTAACCGTGCCACTGACCTATGCTGGACATGTTGCAAATTGGACATTGTCTTCTGTATACTAGGCTGCAGATTTCTAACTCTTTGCAGTGTTGACGCCTGCTCTCACAAAGAGAAGGAAATGAAGCAGAAAGATCCCACTGCGACAATTAGTGGCTCACAGAGAACTATTGAAACAAATAATAAGTGGCTGAAACAATTCAAGGGAGGGAAACTCTACCTTCCTACTCTACCACAATCTAATCTTCTTTCTCAGATTCTCTCTTTCCTTATCCCAATGGGGATTTTCACACTCTTTCATTCCCACTGTTAGTGTGAAATGATTCTTTGTGACCAGCAAGCAGTAGTTTAGTCCTACAGCACGCTTCTACCCTCTTGTCTGTTGCCAGTCTTATCATTTTATGCTGTACCCTTGTCTGAATTTTTGAAGTAGCACTAATGTCTTGTTCCCAAGCTGCTGTAACACAAAGAATTTTAATGAAACTAATTGAAATAGATTCCTCCTCTTTCACTGAGGCAGCTGGCCAAAGAACTGGCTCATGGGCAGGGAAGTCTTTCAGTTTTGGAAGTAAAAATACCCCAGTACCCCTTGCATCTTGAAGGGGAATCTTTGCAACTTGTTGGGCGAGTGCTGCTCGTGGCTATCCCTGCCCTGACTCGAGGGGACGAGGTGTGACAGAATCACCACGTGCTGAAGAGATGATCAAGTGGGTTAATTCACGTGGTTACATGTAGACGTGGCACTCTGATGAATGGTTCAGTGGTGGGCTTGGCAGTGGTGGGTTTACAGCTGGGAGTCAATGATCTTAGAGGATCCTGGAAAATTTCCCAACATTAATGATTCTATAATTCCTCTCCTACACTCAGATTTTTCTTTGCTTGATGAGTTCATACCTCCCTCTAAAGCATTTATTTTGTGTAGCATCTTTTGCTGGCAAACTAAAGCTTTAAACAAGCATTTCCTTTGTGAATTACTGTAATTACATTTAATCTAGTGAATGCTGCTTTCTTTCAAGCATTTTTGTTTTGCTCTCTATTTAAAAGAGTGATGCCATTTCACATTCCCCTTGATGTCCATTTTTTAGAAAAAAGCAGCCAATAGCCTGAGTATATTGGATGGCTTTCATCAGATAGCCATGTTTGTTAACTGAGACCATGAAAGACCTTAGATAACGCTGCAGTACAATGAGGGGACTCTGCAGTTGTTCAGAACAAATTGAGTGTCAGCTGCTCTGCTGCACAGATAAGGTTTGGGAAGGATTGCTCCTCACCCCCTGAGCAGCAGGACAACTTCCTCCTGCGCTGCTGGGAAAACATGATGCACGCTGTTCTGAGCAGTGCAGCAGCAGCAAGGGGAGGAGGAGATGCAGGGATGACAGACAGGACTCTGCATTAGCTCTTGGGAGGGAGCAGTCACTCCAAAACTCAAATAGCAAGCAAGAGGGAAGTTAGGGAAATTTAAGTAAAGGCAGCAAAAGAGACAGGGAGGGAAAACAGTGACAAGTGTTTGTTCCTTGGCTTTTCAAAAGGCCTCCTCGTGGTCTCTGCTTTAACGTATTCTTCTGATGCTGGCTGTGCCCAGCTGAACAGCCTTTGGCACCTCCAGAGTGGAGGCTAATGCTGTTCAGCTGCCCTTAATTTAGAACAAGTCTTCCTCCCCCGAGGGCTGATAAAATTTGGTAGCTAATTTTCAGACTGCCACAGGTTAAGTAATCTTTCTCCAACATCAGGAGTTAGGAACTGTCGCAAGCAGACCGTTCACATCATGTAAACTAAGTACAGTAATTAATTAATTAATACCTTAGTACTTAGGTCTTTGCTTTTGAAAAGAACTCCTGCCTCTAGTCCATCTGGCTGCAGTCGTGTCTCTCCCTGAAGCAAACAGTAGTCACGCAACTGGCAGAGTAGGTGAAGTAGAATGTGTACTCTGAGCAGAGATTAGAACTAAAATACTGTAACATGCCACAGCTAGTCTTGCTCACATGCTACCTGGCTTAGCAATTAGTCACTTATTTATGTACTTCATTAGATCATAGTCAGAGCAGCACAGCATTTGCTTCCTGAAAGATTGTCTACTACTGCCAAGCAGGCTGCAGTCTAGGTTCTGAAGCACAGGTAAACCTGATAACAAACCACCTCATAACTCAGGAGGGTCTGGCAGAATTCTTTCTAGATTAAATCTAAATGGGTTGTTTCCAAACCCATTTTCTTCCTACAAAGGAGACCTCTTGGAGGTAGGATAGCTACCCTTCTCCTAGTGGTATAATGCAGCTTTTCTTTGCATGTGAGAAATCATCACCATACAGCTGTGTGCAGCTGTCTTTTAGCAAGCAAGATCTGCCATGGTGCCTACAAGGCATCTGAAACTGCCTGGTGAACACACGGGAAAATGCAGGTTTTCTGCAGCAGATCTTTTGCTTTGAGCTTATATCTATACGTGAACTTCAGAATGGAGAAGGTTGTTCTTGTGCAATGAATAGCACAGTCAACACATCATCTTTTACTCTTTTTGTCTGGGTTCAAGGGTAATGAAGCCCAAAATGTTGGCAAGAAAAAACAACCTGTTTCGCTGTGCTTTAAAATAAATACATTCACCTGGCTGGGCCAGTTCCAGCATAATAATAATTTTGTGAGGTTTTTAAAGCATAAAACTAAATGTTGCAATGAACTGTCGCCAATGACTATCTGGTTCTAAAGTTTAGAGTTCATGCTGGACGCTTTATTGCTCTTTCCAGTGAAAATGCCCTTAGGGATCTTAGGTCCAGTACAGTTAATATAAAGCAGGAACAGACACACAATTCCAGACTTTTTCCTCAGATGCTAACTCAAAAGTTACCAAGAGAAGATTCTCCTCATAGTTGCTTATCGGTGGTGTGCTTTTCACGGTGCCAGTGTATCACTGTTACTGGCTCGGTTTCAGATCTCAGACGTTTAAGCAAACACTGCCAGGAACACATACTCTTTTCTAGATGTCAGTATTTTTTTCTGGAAGCAGATGGTCCTTCACTAAGAGTGAGTAGGAGATGACAGTTGTCTCCCGCGTTTTCGTGTAGTGTCCGACGGCAGCGGCATGGGGTGCCTTAGCGGCCTCGTCTCAAAGAGCGAAGGGCCGGAAGAACTGCAAAGGGCTGGAGCACAACGCGCCCGTTGCCCCGCAGAACGGCTGCGCCGGCGGAGCCGCGGCACCTGCCCGGCCGCTCCTGCAGAGCAGAGCGCTCCGCTCCCTGGCAGCTCCGGACGCCGCTCCCGCCGCGCGGGGCCGGCCGCGGGCGGGCACCTGCGCTCCGGCTCAGCGGGAGATCCGCGGGGCAGCCCCGCCGGCGGGTCCCTCGCGGCCGCCGCCGTCCGCCGCCTTGCCCCCGCACGTCCGCGCCACGGCGGCGCGGGCCGGTGCGGTGTCCCTGCGCCTCCGCCCCGCAGCCTTCCCGGGGGACGCGGGCGGCGGAGCGGCGGCCGGCCGGGGGCAGGAGCGAGGGCGGGAGCGGGCCGGCCGCGCGGGGCGGCCGGCAGGTGGCAGCAGGCGGCGCGCGGCTCCTGCGCGGGCGGCGGGCGGGAGCGAGGGGAGAGGGGAGAGGCTGCGGCTGAGCCCCGGAGCCGCCGGGAACCTGCTCGGGTCCTGCGGGGCTCCGGCACTCCCGGCCGAGGGCGCGCCGCCTCCCATGCGCCGGGGGCCGCGCGGCTCTCAGCCCTCTCGCCCCCGAGAGCGCCTCGTCGCGGGGCGCCCGGACGGGACGCCGGCGCGGAGCGGTGAGGCCGGGCCCGGGAGGGTGGGCGCGCCAGGTGGGCGGTGGGCGCCGCGGCGGGGCCGCGGGCAGCGCCCGGGGCGGCGGCGCTCGGCCGTGGCGGGGCCGAGGCCGCGCTGAGGGGCTGCCCCGCGCCGGGCTGCGCCCGGAGCCGCGGCCCGCGGGCTCTCGCTCTGCCCCGGCTGCGGGAGCGCGTTGGGCTCCGCTCCGCTCCGCTCCGCGGGATTCTTGCGCCGCGTGTTTTGGCTGTGTAAGTAGCCATTTCAAAGCTGCTCCCCTCGCACGCTCGGTTTCCAGGAGCTGCATCCAGAGGCAGTGTAAGGAGCTGCCTCGTTTTGCTTCGGTGTCCCACCAGAAGCCGTAGCTGCACGTAGCCTGAGCCGAATCCAGCAGTTTGTACGGGAGAGGGAAAGAAGTGGATAACTCGCCTCAGGAAGAATGCGTGTTGCAATTGTTCTTGCTTTGGGCCGGATCTTTTGGTCTAACTATGCTCAGTGTGCAAAGCGTGAACCGTGTTTGGCGTTCGGTGTTTCTCTTCACGCTTTCCTGCCTCTGGCTTTGTTACCATCCCTCCTTTAATTCTACCAACGCTTGAGCTGTTTGTGCTCACTTGTCAGGCTAGAGGGTATGTGCTGTAGCAGAGGAGAATCTTGAAATACCTTTTCTTCTTCAGCTGTGGCTTTACATTTTTGCAACTGTCAATGTGTCCACATCTGTGTTATATAGCTCTTGACACACTTGACATTAATTCATCCAAATTATTTTTTTCCCAGATTCTAGGTACATGAACACTTTAGAAAGGCTGACAACAGTGAGTTCCACAGGTTACTATGTTGTGTGGAAAAACTACTTCGTTTTGCTTACTTTAATTTTTGTGTCTGATACTTGTGTGGACTTCATAAAATGAGTTATGCTTTGGTTTTGCTCATTATCTCTGTGCTATTTCAGAGCTGTATTCTTTCATTGTATGTCTACCTCAGCTATTCTTTATTTCAGGTTAAAGACCTTTCTTCTGTATCTCTTGCCAGTGTAATTTCTCTTTCCTGTATTTTTTATTCATAATTTTTGTAATCAAGGAATCAGCAGAACTGAGCTATATGCAAGATTTCAGTACAACAGAGTTATATAAGGGCATGATGATGTCTGCTAGCAGAGATGACAGATAATTTGGTGCATCAGTATTATGAATAGCCATCAAAAGTAATAGAAGTATTTGTAGCTCGATGTATCACCTGTTGATAAACCAGTTGATTTAATCAGAAACCACTGTCTAAGGCACTAGTGGTTAGTAGCTCAATACAATGGTATAAAGTTATGGATTAAATAGTTGCCTGATGAGCTCTTAATATTCTGTCAGTCTGCTGTGCTTGTTTTTCCTGTCTTCTGTGGCAAGAACAGGAACTGAAAATAGCCCAAATCTGTCTGTTTATTGCTGTTTGTGGAACTGCCACAAAGTTCCACAAAGATCAACTTAGAAAGTTGATCTCCCAAGCTGTAGCTTGCCAACTTGGACTTCTTTCTGGTGCAAACTTAGTAGTAATCTATTGGTTGATGTGATTTTCACCTATTCAGTATCATCAGGGATTTAAAATGAAACTGGATATTGCTGAAATTCGTTAGACATCTGTAATTCTTGGTGCTTTCTTTTCCATCACCAGGGAACTCTAATCTAGTGGGAGAATGGAGTTAAGTAGACTAGGAGGAGAGACTGCCTTTCAACAAGAGAAGTGCTGGAAAGTGAGCATTTTTAGCCAAGTTAGAATATGAGACCAGCTGGTGTGGACTGTCATAGGAAGTCCTTCAAAGTGAATATAGGTAGGAAATATGGATTATCTATCATAATTGTGCCCTGAACATAATTTACCAGGTTTTATCGAGGAGCAGGGCTAACCCTAGGTCTTGCTGCTGCTGATTTTAATCTGAAAAGGCTCCATTGTAATTGAAGGAACAGTTTGATTCCTGACTCTCAGAAACACTTGGAGGTGGTGTGTGGTGCAAGATTTCTGTCTTTCTGCATTTCATACAGCAGGTTCCTTCAGAGCCCCAGCAGATTTAATTGTAGAAGATTAGTTAGGTTGCTCCCAGGCAGTGGTGGGTTTTATGATCTCAGTACAAAATCTTTGGTTTTGCTGTAGAACAAACTGAGTAACTGTGTTAGAAATGTGCATTAAATGAAGGCTGAAAACAAAGCAAGAAAGCAGAATCTTCCTGAAGACTCATATTGGCCTCAGTGTGTGGTTCCGTGCAGTCAGTGACAACAGAAAAGCTGGGTTTCCACACTGCAGTCTCAGTTCTCTGTGATGTGACATCAGATGTGTGATATCCAGACTGTTCACAGTGGCAGTTGTAGTAAAAACAGAGGTGAAGTGCTGGTCAGACACTTAGTGGGACTTGGGATTTTCTTTTTTACTTTGAAAATCAGGTATATCATTTACAGCAAAGTGCAGTCATTGCAGACACTTCTGTGGGCTTTAAATTCTGCATGAGAGAAGTAAGGCTTGGTGGTTAAGCACTTAAAAAACCCAAGGAGCTCCAAAGTCAACCATGCATAAACAATTTTAGCTGTGTCCCCTGTAGTGTTGTGTTATCATAACAAGCTTCAGGTTTAGAAGGTTGTTATTTTTTGCAAGTAGGAAAAAAAGTAAAAGAAATCTTACGGTATCAAACCAGCTTCTTAAAGAGTTTGGACCTTGATAGTAGCCCCTTTGCCACAAAGTTGATAGGGAAAGCATTTTGTAGCTTTCTAATTGTGAAATGCTTCCCGTGGTAACAGTGCTGGCCGAAAAACAGATTCTGTGACAAGCCTTGTTCCCTTGAGCAGGTACATACACAGTTCAGTTATTAGTTCTTGTGTTTTCAGACAGCAGCTCTACCTGATCTAAATGCAGTTTGGACCATGACTTGGGCAGTTGTAAAGCTAATTAAGTTATGAATATATGTGGTTCAATATGTGACCAGTGAACATGGTTGTATTGTTGGCAGGGTAAGTAATAGTGTTTTGCATTGCGATAGCTTCATTTTTATTCAGGATAGTTAGTGCTTTTCAATAGATAATTCCGTTCATGTATATTAGATTTTTAGAAAGAATGCATGGTTTAGTACTTCATTTAGAAGATTAATTAGAGAGATGTTAAGCATATATATATATATATATATATATATATATATATATATATATAAAATTGATTAACAGAATGATCTGATGGACCTGATTTTGCTTCATACCTTACTCTGTATAAAGGAAGCAGAGCTGAGACCATGTGCTTTAGTGTTGCCTGATTACTTTTTGTTAATTTTTGTTCTTTGTGTCAATGACAATAACAGATTCAAATTCTGTAATTTAAACCAACTCCATTTTCTCCTCCTGGAATGTTCTGTCCCACCCATTTGTCTCTTGGGGACTCGAGTGTCATGTCACACATCGAATTTGTGTAACCCCTGCAGGGTTATGGCATTC
This sequence comes from Chamaea fasciata, assembly GCF_029207755.1. Classification (NCBI taxonomy): domain Eukaryota; kingdom Metazoa; phylum Chordata; class Aves; order Passeriformes; family Sylviidae; genus Chamaea; species Chamaea fasciata. The sequence goes on from NW_027094099.1 coordinate 5,903,709, forward strand.
CCAGAGATGGGTCAGCGTTCATAATTTTGGTTGCTGTTAAACAGTCGGCACTTGTCAACACCATGTACAGACATCTGTTACATGTTTTTTAAATGGTGGTACCAAGTGTTAAATGTGGGGCTTCTCCACAGGAGCTGTTCTTGCTCTGGAAATGCAGATAGGATCTCAGTCCAGTCCTTGTGAGGGCAAGGAGCCCTGTGGGCTGCTGAGGTGAAGGACCTGTGAGTTCCTGGAATGTGGGCTTCTGGTTTCAACACTCCCATTGGCTGTGCTGCTCATCTTGCTTTATCTCTGAACTAGGTATGATAATTACAGGATGTTGGTCAACTGTTAAATTTCCTGAAGATAGTTTGCATGCAAAGATGCAAAAAAAAAAAAAAAAAAAAAAGTAATTTGAGTAGAAATACTTATTCTACATCAATGAACCCAAATTATGTAGTATGTGCTTCATAGGTTTATTACTGTGTTTCTCCAAATCACAGCTTAAAGTCTTCCTTGTTGGTTATTTCACATCAGTCCTGTGCTGCTGCTACTACTTGGCATCCCACTTCAGTATTTATTTTGGTCCTGGTTTTGGAATTTCCCTTCACAGGAAGATTCCAGGCTCCTTATATGGAAAAATTTATTTTAAAAAATTTACTTTTTCCATCACTTCTGTATATTTTTTTTCTCAGTAAGTGCAAGAGCCACTATCTCTTTTATTTAAAGCTCTGGTCTAAGAGCCAGTAAAGTCAAGGAAAAGGTTATCAGCAACTTCAGTGTCTTTCAGATCAGGCCACTCCCATGCGATGTGCTCTTGTCACTGGAAAGCAAGACCACTGGTTTCAGCTATGAGTTTGCAGTGTTTTCTTTGACAGTACAAGGGTTAGTAACTTGTTCTTTAGCTTAACAAGTTATATTTGTTGTATAGTTGGTTCCAGGAACTGGAGCCTTAGGAAGACTCTCTGGGTACCAAAAGCATATTTAACTTGCAGGACTTGATAGATGAAATTCATCCTTTTGCAGAGGAGCCACTTGTTCATAACTGTGATCCTTTATTCCTCTTCCTGTAAGACTGCTGTAAACTCATGAGTCATATATAGCCATAAGTGATTAAGTGCAGAGAGAACTACAGAAAACTACTTTTTTGAATGTTGTTTTTGTTGATTTAACTTCACTTACTTGTGCTTTTTTTCCTAAACCAAAGATTCTTAAAATACTAACATTAATAAAAGAATAGTCCCTTTTAGTAAATCCAAGAGATAACTGCCGTGACAACAGAAGTTCCAACTTCTGAACTTTCAACTTCTGAACTTTCTTTATCTTTTACTGGGTTGTATTGACCTCTTCTTATATCAAAATGAAGTTTAGCAGAGAAACCTGGTAGTGAGCAGACTCCCCCAGTTTCTCTCTTGATGAATGGGCAGGGCTAATGAGATGCCTTGGACCTGGCTTGCCCAAGAGGTGAGACAAGGTCTGTCCTTTGGGACTGCATGGCTTGGTGAGATAAGAGGACAGGAGGAGAAGGCTTCCCTAGGTGGTTTTTTGGGAGCCTGAGGATACTGTCTGTAACACTGATAGAAGTACTGTTTTTTCCTGCTTGTTCCCTTCTATGAGTCATGATAGCCGAGTTGGAATGTGTTTTCTTTGCTCTGGTTTTGGGAAAAGGATGGATAAAGAAGCCCTTTTAAAAAGCCCTTCTTCATGAAACCTGCTTCTTGGTGAAAAACATCTGTTGTGCTTGGCCTTGCTGGATCAGCACTTGGATATATGTGAGCATGGATACTACTCCCCCAGGAGAAAAACATCACTTGGATACTTGAAGATTGTATGACTCAAATCTGTAATCCTGAATCAGGCGGATTCCCCTGATGCTCCCTTTGGGTCAGCTGCAGAGAAGTGCATGGAAGGACAAACCTATCTGTAAATGGCAAAATCAGCAGAACTATTGACACTAATCTGAGAGTAAATGTTGACTTGGAAAGTATTCAGATATCCTGGATTTTTTTTCCACAGTAAAGGTGATTGCTGTAGTCCTGACTTGGTAACATCAAACCATTAGTTGGTTGTGCATTATACTTGTATTTTTGTTTGGTTATTTTTATCTAAAACATGTAGTTTCTACGAAAGTAAAGAAAAAAAAATTTTGCTTATCAGATGGGCAAAGAGAAGCAAGAGCCTATCCAATCCCACCCTGCATAATTACAATAAAATGTCATCCCATGACACAAGCTGCCCAGAAGAGTGATAAATTGTACGGAATGGATGCAATTACTTAATTTGGCAGAAATGAGAGCTCTGTCTCATTTTCATGTAGTTCTGTGGAGCTGCATTCACTAGGGAAGTGAGTGGGGAATAGTGGGCAAACCTCCTTGCAGATTTTCAGGGGCTCTACGTGGAATTGAAGCACTTTAAACCAGCATATGAATAAGGATTTAAAAGAATAGAGTGGGTTAACCATTAACTGTTAGTATTGTTCAGTTTTGTTGGCCCAGGAAATGCTGTTCATGTGTTGAAACGCAGGGGATAAGGCAGGATGTCAATTTTGATTTTTTTTTGTAGTGATAAGCAGCCCATAAAAATGTAATTTCTTATACCCCTCTTCTTCAGGCATTGCTTGTACTCATTAATACATATTGCACACCAAAAAGATTGTCTCTTTCCTTCTTTCTTTCTTTCTGCTTACAGATTAATGCAATTGGAATACTTTGTTTCTTCCCATAGGAACGTTTACAGTGCAGGATCAGGTTCAGATTTATTACTTAGGCACTCACAATGCTGCTGTAATTAATCAGTTGTCATAAAGCTTTGCCTTCTGCCTGAATTTGTTGCTGGCCAAATTCATCTTACCATGGCAAAGTGAGAGTTGTGAGCACGTTCAAAATTTAAATAATAATAACTAAGAATTATTTTAAGCAAGAAAAAATCCTTATGCAGTTTTGAATCATGAGCACATGAAAGGGCTAAAATATCTTTGCTGCTTTCATACTGTTAAAATTGGACAGAAACTGTCATTTTCTGATTTCTTTTGAAGCACAATGCTTGTGATTTAGTTGTGATTGTTTCTACTGCTTTGAAATGGGAAGGAGGGAGAAACTGTTTCCAAATGTATCTTCCTGGGGTTTGCTTCTGCCTGTTGTTTTGCTGTTTTCTTAAAGTTAAGTTAGAAGGGCGTTTCAAATCTCGGGGCTTTGCAAAATGCCTGTTTCCTCAGACCAAACAGATACTATGTTAAAACAGAGAGCACAGTGTGAAGCAGTGCCCAGAGTGATTCCATTCGAGTTGCATTCCTTTCAGCAAGTCTTCACCTATCTCCAACAGTGAGTACTCAAGTAGAAGATTAGAAGTCACCGTATAAGACTGACTGACTCTAAGCAGTTTGTACAACAGCAGTAGACTCTGATTAAAAAAAACCCCAATACCCAAAAGGTAGCATATGCAATTTGGTCACCCTTTTTTAAAAGATCACTCTATCTCCTCTGGCATACAGATTATATAAAGCAGCAAATGAAGTCCACAGTGTTGGAGGAGTTACTTGGTGTCCTTTGCCAGTGTTTTGTAATAGGCTGTTCTTGTTGTCATGCAGATTCAAGAGGTCTCACATTCACATTTTAAGTCCCTGTTTTTCAGTTTGCAGACACATGGGAAGCACTAAGTGACGTCAGGTGAGGGTCAGTGTGCTGTAAGAACCTGCCCTCAAGCACAAATAAATTCAGGCTCTACTGCCAAGAGATGACCTTTGATTTCTTTTTACCTGATGCAATGAGGGCCCTATTCACTTTGCTTAGGCCAAGTCCCAGCCACTTGAATAGATTTTCTTGAGCAGGAATGGTTATGAAAGTCCCAAAACTTGGTATAATGGTGGCAGAGATTTCTGGATTGTAGATGACTTTCATACACTGAATTAGATTTGGCTCTTATTGTGGTCAGAAGAGAGAATTGACTTCATTGTGACTTGCACAGCTGCCAACTCTGAAACTACCACTATGAAGTACAGTTTCTAAGCTGCATCTGATTAACAGAGATAGTGAGCAAAGATGCTTATGTGTTAAAACTTCTGTTTTATACAGACAGAAAACAATACCTTAATCGGAAATGTCAGTGACTATAGATCAAGCCAAAAGGCTGGCTATGCTGTCAGTGAGTGGACCTGTATCATGGTAGTCACACTTCCCCCTCTTGGGATCCTCCTAATCTGGGTCTCACTAAAGTAAGTATAATAATTTTGCTCAAACTGCTGTGTTGCGAGTGTGTTAGGGCTGCCTTATTCTGAATAAAATAGTGTATGGCTAAATGGGGAGGCAGGATAGAGTCACGTCTTTACCGTGTGGTGACTAACTGTACTGATGGTTTCCACTGCTTTGTTAAAAAGGGGTTTTCTTTAATCTATCTTTCTCTGCAAGCCCATGGAGGAATTATAGGGAAGTATGGTATTTCTTACTGTTTTTTCTCTTCAACCCTTCTGGCTTTTGCAGATATAAGAGTGGGTACTTGTGTGCATTAGCTCTGGTGAATGACTTTTCAAGTAGCAAAGTTGATTCGGTTCTTTCAAAGTCAGACTACAATCATGTCTTACTCCTACTCTCTAAGCAAACCTCTATTGGAAGCAGTATTGAATTCACTTATAGGCTGAGAAAAACTCAAGACTAGAACCTGATCTGGAAAGGATGACTGGAAGTCAAAAAGGCATCTTCCTGACTTGTTTAGGTTTTTTGAATAATGCTACTAGCAAAGGTGACAAGGGTTGTTGGTGCTTCTGCAAGATTAGATCTTTTACCTGTCAACCATAAACTCATTCTTTAGAGGCCACTGGATGGCATCTTCCGAAATTTCCTTCCAAGTAAATTTCCTTCCAAATAAATTTCCTAATAGGGAGATTTTAATCTGCAGCTGGTGAAAGGTTTCAACTTCCCTGCTCAGTGAATGATAGCTCAAGATTCCTTGAATGTATGATTATCTTTGTGGTTTTGTGTCAAGAAGTGGTATCTCCTGTAGGAGTATAACAGTTCATGCAGTTTACATTAAATGGACTGAAATACTAACTGTCATCTAGACCACCAGAGCACATGAGGCATAGCAGCAAGACAAGATTTGTAGGATGTCTAAAATCCCTTTCAAGCTGACAGGATAAGAATAAACAGCTCTGTCTCCCAACACTTAAAGGATCTTGCAGTTCAGCTTTAAAACGCAGGAGGCTGAAGGGTTCACCATATGGAGGTATGATTGATACAAGCATTAGGATATTTCTGCAACCTGAACCAAATAAGAACTTCAGGAAAATTGTATTCAGTGGCATCAGTCTTGGGGGTAGAATTGAAACTGTAAATTGTTTCTAAACATAGGGATTTTAAATATCTGCAGGGACTAATCATGCTGAATCTTAATTTCTCTTTCTTGAAAAGACACAATGATAGCATTGTTTGCCATCTTTACTAATTAAAGCTTAGTAACTTAGTGTTTTCCCTTTTTTCTCCATTAACATCTCCTTCCTATAGAAAAGAGATGCATCTCTGCAAATGTACCCCTTTAAGTGGTAAAGGCTTGGCAGCACAATTGGCATCTGATGCCACTCTCTTTGTTGCCAGTCCAGTTTTGGAACTGAACTATTTGTAAGATTCTATATATATCAAGCCCAGCAGATAAACATATTGAATGTCTGTGTTGTTGTGCTGGAGATCTCATCTAAATTTTACTGTGGATGAAAGCTAAATAGACCTCTGTGAAACAGTTCTTCAGTGTGTTCTCTGAGTTATCCCTATATTTACTGGCATGCAGAATTTAATATTTGCAAAAGATGTACAAGATAACTTACTGCCATCCTTCCAGCTGGCTTTCAGAGATCCATTGATAGTTTATTGTTTCATGTTGGGTTGAAGTTCCCTGGTATTCTATTTCAAAATTACGAAAAAACCACTTAATTTCACGGTGCTCTTGCAAGATCTCTCATTAGAACTATTATTCATCATTATGTAGAAACATAAAAGAAAACAATAAATCTTCACATTCCATTGTTGCATTTCTGTACCAGTATGTGGGGAGCCTCACATCAGAGAGAATTTAATCAGAAATAAATTAGAATCTCATCATTCTTATAGTATTATTTAATAATAAAGTAATTTAGGCAATCTTGCACAACTCATTCATTTCATGATGTTTCAGGAGCCTAGACTCTGAAAAGCACACTAAAGATGTGTGAGCTACACAGTGAACTCTTTCTGTCCATGATCTAGCAGTTTTCTGTATTTCCTCTTAAAAAACAAAACATCTAAGCCTTGCTATTAGGTATATAACATTTCCTTGATATGAACAGTTGATTTTTTATGCTTTATTGAGCAAAGGCATGTTCAGCAGTCACCAGGATGCCATAGTAAGCTCAGCACTGTTTATTTTGGACATGTGTCACTTTTCAGTGATCCCTAAAATATATTCCCACAGGGGTACCTGAGATGTTCCACATCCTTGTGTCTGGCCTCTGGTCAGTTGAAGCTTTGTGTTGCTCTCATGTACTGAAACTATTTAGCAAGGGTTTAGTGCCCAACTTATCCCAAATGCTAGAGGACAAAGTGTTGTTTGAATGTTCAGTGCATCTCTGCCCCTCCATGCCCCAGTAGAGCACAGCACCTTCAAGCTGGTGCTCAGCTTTTTCGTGACAGCTGAGTTGCAACACTGCTGTCACCTGAGCAGTACAGGTCACTGATTGAAGTGACGCCCAAGTCATGTAGGAATTGCATGACAGAAAAGAAAATCTCCCTTTTTTACCAAAATAAAGCAGTTTGCTGACTGCAGAAGAGGACTGAAGTGAGGAGGACTTTCATCATGTGTAGAGTCGATTACGAAAGCCTTGGTCACTTTCTCTTGGACATTTGTCAGTACAAAATGTGCGTCAGGGGGGAACCTGTGGTGTTTTTCCTTTCAGTTTTGGCGGCATTGAAATGTGTGTTAAAACGCTTGTCCTTGAAAACTTGTGCAGAAAAGGATTGGGTGAGTTATTTTGGGATGTGTGCCCACATTAATCTCTAACAGAGAAAGTACAGGAGGCAGAGGTCTGCAGTGCAGCCCTGCACTGAAACACTGGGGATAGTCCTTGGTCTACCAAGACAATGTTACTTTGCTGCCAAACTGCAAGGGAGAGAGACTTCTTGGGTTGTGGCCTGGCATATCCATTTATAAATTTTATAATAAAATATTTTATTATTAAAATATCCATTTATCCATTTACTTCTGAGTACATGGACTAATGAACTGACACAGAATTGCCTCGCTTTTACCTGTACTAACAAATAGTTTTGGGTTGGGTTTGTTTGGGATTTTTTCCCCTAATTGTTCTTCTGTGTCAAAGACCCATTCAGTCTTAAAGGAATGCCAGCCTTTCTTTAGAGTGCCTAACCCAAGGCAGAGAGCATAACAGGCAGGAAAATCTCTGAAGTTCCCCAGAAGCTGTTTTTATCCCATTTATAGTTTAGTACATCAAGAATAATGCTACAGAAACCCTTGAAGTCACTGTAGCTGAAGTTTGAAACTGAATCCCAGGGATATTACTGCTAATTTCAATAGGATGCCTGTGTTGTATTTATAGGTACATGTTCCATTTAGTAACTGTTCCTCTGCGTAGAGTTTAACTTTAGGAAGTTAAACATCTCTGATGATAGTGGCTATGAATAGCTACCCAGAAGAAAAATGCCTAGTCATTCTTGGCAAGTCTGTGTTCTCTCTGGTAACTGGAAGATGCAAAGTGATCTCTTCCAAGGACTAAGAAGGCTTAGCTTAGCCATTAGAGGTTGGCTGACAAGTTTTAAACTGGTTTGGTTTGACTTTCCCAGTGTCCCTGTACTGAAACGCTTCTATCCTTGTCTGCTGTGGATAATGTAGGGATATTCCCAGAAAGCATCGTTATTTGGAGGTATTGCTTATGCAGAGAGATTGTTTCCACTGATACTCCACAGAAAATATTTTATTTCTGAGTAAGCAGGTAAAGATTACAAGTCCACATCTCATACTGTCCTGCAGGTCAGAAATGTTTCTGTGAGTTTACAGAGGAATTGCTGACTCCTTTTACAATCCTGTTAATGTGAATCAGCTCTAATTTATGCAAAGGGTAGTTTACATCAGTGTTTCTATTTCTGTTGGAGCAATGCAGAGAGTTAATTGTGGTGGGCTAATGACACAGTCTTCTATTTACCAGTAAACGAAATATTTCTCTCAGAGGGTACATTAGCAACAGGAACACTTGTTCTTCACCTATAAATGATGTTGAATGTTGCCTAGAACTTTAAAAAATATTCTCTGAGGCATAGCTTCCTATATTTTTTCCTTTCTTTTACTACATGGAGGATATTGATGCTTAGCCATGTATTTACAATGTTTCTTGAACACCATTCTCAAGGGAAGAAGTTTAAAAAAATGAAAAAAAAAAAGACTTGTGTCTGCCAGACAAGCATTCTTATTAAACAGATGGGTGAAAATCATGTTTCCTTTTTGCAAAAGGAAGGTATCTTCTAACTTCACAATAATTATGTAATATAAATGATTTTTACATAATGAGAGGGGAGACACCCAGCTGCATTACTAAGAAATAGCTGACTATACTCCTGAAATATGTTGTGTTTTACTTTCCTTGTACATGTGCCTTCAATTAGCTTTGCTGAAATATTTGTTTTCTATGACCTTTTTAAAAAGGGTGTGTTACAACTCTCTGAGTGAGGCTGGTGGGTCCTTGGTTTTCATGCAAAACACAGTAGGTCCACAGAACCACCAGTTAAATGCTGTTGGGAGCCTGTGTTTTCAAGACAGACTAGGAAAAGCTTCTAACTTTCAACCTTTCTTCAATTCTGAAAATGGCCTTCATTAACCAAGTCCTGAAAAGAGCATAAGAAAAGTTAATTTTCTTTGACATATTTACAGGTAAAGAAATTAGTATGGCTAACAGAAGCTGTAAGAAATTTCTCTTATTCCTAGTTGTTCTGAAATGCAGTTGTATGCCTTGCAATATCAGTATCATTAAGACTCCTACTAAATAAATAGATCTGCAGACTAACATTTCATTTATAATCCTTTTCTCAGTTATTTCCATCCAGGGCATTCTAACTACCTGTCACAGCAGACAGTTTTTTTTTACCTGAGTTTCCACAAAACTGAGTGGGTCTCAAAGCAGTACATGAACCAAATCCAAAGCACCACTCCACCTACCTACACTTGGTAGAAAAGTATTTAGAACAGGATCTTGTTGAAAACAAATTTGTGCTGTTACTGCTCATTTCATAGGCAAAACTGTCAATGTTCAATCGTAGCAGTGTTCACACAGATTTGTTTCTCTTGCTCGTCATAACGATGAGGGATTCACCTATTCTGCATCAATGCTTATAGAGATTTCAGGTATTTCTACCTGACTTTGTAGGCTGGTCAATGTTATTTTTTTCCATATCTTTCTACATCAGTAATCAGACCACTGTTGATCAGGATTATGGAAGGTTAAGAGAGATTGTTTAATGAAAAGGATTTTTAACATGTAATCTCTCCCGTCCTCTTACGTGTTCAGCCCCTTCTACATCCTTGGTTTAGAAGATTCAGATTGTAGCAAAAAAAGTTCTTTAAAAAGAAAGGAAAATCTATTAAAATACATGGAATATGTTCTGTTAGAAAAGGTAATGATTTCTTATAGTAGAGCTGTGATAAGTAGCACCTTTCATGGTTCTCAAATGCTGAAACTGCTAGCACCTTTCAGTTCTCTGGAGTGGTTAAGTGTGGAACAGAGAGCTCTTAATGGCTGTGTGTGCAGTGAGTGTCAGTGGATCTGTGGGCAAAGGGAATATTCAGCCACATTTACACAGCACAAGTGGAATAGGCCAGCTGACCATTGAGGCAGGCCTTTCATATGGGAACAGATCTGCTCAGTCTCTGCACACTTGTCTTATATAAGGTCTTTCCAGTTTGTTCTTCACTAGTTATCCGGAACAGCTACGACAAGAGTTGAAATTCCTTAAACCAGTGAATGGTGACAAGCTGGTATCAAGATTCCTACAGTGCCTCTTTAGACAGAGAAGGGAAGGTAAAAAGCCAACCACCATGTGAGTGCTAAGCACAGTTTTAAAACTAATTCCAGGGATTTGGCCAAAATTGCACAGCCTACCACTTTGAAATCTTGAAATGAACTTAAGATAGGTTTGCAATTGTTTCCGCACAGTTGCATCCCAAAAATCTCTTTGTCAATTTGGAGAGTGATATGATCTCAAATTTGTGATTCATGTTATGTTTTACATAATTGTTCTTTGCTTGGAAACTGCACGAGAACTTTACATGCAGTAAGCTTTTGTGTGAATTGTCCAATAGTTTCTAAAGGTAAAAAAGGGGATACAATCATACTTACAATGGCAATTTTGGTGCAGCCTGCATCTTGAGAAGGTATCATTCATCTGGGTTATTATTTCAAAGACGCAAAAAACCCAACTGATTCAGTTTTTCTGGACTCTTTAAAGTTTGGTATGTCTGAACTCCACATAAACTACCTTTACAGAGTCTGGTGATTGCAAATAATGTCAGAATTACTAATCAATTTAACACTGCCATTCCAGTGTGTTTTCTTTGCAATTCAACTGGGTGTCAGTTAGCTAACTAAATGTCATATTTTATACCACAACAGTATACTTTAATTGCTTATCAGGCCTATGGTCTTAAATCCATATTTAAGCCAATTATTGAATTTAAGAAGTCTTTAGTAAATTTTAGACCAGGGTCATTATTGCAATCATTCCACCTTTTATCATATTTTTATTACTAGCACGTATTCAGCAAATACATAATCAATGATGTGAACAAAGATTAAGAAAAATTAAACAAATCCTACTACTCAAATTTAACTGCAGCTCATGACCTATAAGCAAACACTTTCCTGCTTCTCCCCTTTACTTAAAAGATTAATGTCACAACCCTTGTATGATCTTAAATTATATATTCTTCAAGAAAGATGGAAACAAATAGTTTGAGTATGGCACCCTCCAGCATAACTATATTTTTAAAAGCCAAAATTTGCATTTTGTGAATGGATATTTTGGGAAATTGTGTGTATGGTCACTGTTGGATTCCACCACCTTTGCCTCCTAGATTTTCAGAGAACAATTAAATGTTACAGGGTCGGATGCCAAATAATGGGGTTACGCAGTTCTTCCACTGAAATGTAGACAAATGAGCTGAACTTGTTCGCTGAGAAGTGAAAGATTTGCAGAATTAAAGCTCTAGAAACGGGACCGAAATTGCTGAGTCCCCCAGAGCGGGTGTTTCCTTGCGGGTTTGCGGTGCCCGGTGCACCAGCGCAGGCTCCGGAGCGGGCGAGGCCCCGGGACGGCACAAAACCCGGGAATGCCCAAAGGCCCGGGACGGCACAAAACCCGGGAGTGCCCAAAGCCCCGGGACGGCACAAAACCCGGGAATGCCCAAAGCCCCGGGACGGCACAAAAGCCGGGAGTGCCCAAAGCCCCGGGACGGCACAAAAGCCGGGAATGCCCAAAGCCCCGGGACGGCACAAAAGCCGGGAATGCCCAAAGCCCCGGGACGGCACAAAGCTCCGGGAGTGCCGCGATCCCCGCCTGGCCCGCCCCAAAGCCCCGGGAGTGCCCCGACCGGCGCCTGGCCCGGCCCGCGCTGAGTCACCCAGCCCCGGCCACAGCCACAGGCAGAGCGAGCCACAGCCACACCGAGCCACAGCCAGAGCGAGCCACAGCCAGAGCGAGTCACAGCGGGCTCAGGCCCAGCCACAGCCAGAGCGAGCCACAGCCACACCGAGCCCCAGCCAGAGCGAGCCCCAGCGGGCTCAGCCCCAGCCACAGCCAGAGCGAGCCACGGCCGGCTCAGCCCCAGCCCCAGCCCCAGCGAGCCCCAGCGGGCTCAGCCCCAGCCCCAGCGAGCCCCAGCGGGCTCAGCCCCAGCCCCAGCCCCAGCGGGCTCAGCCCCAGCCACAGCGAGCCCCAGCGGGCTCAGCCCCAGCCCCAGCGAGCCCCAGCGGGCTCAGCCCCAGCCCCAGCCCCAGCGGGCTCAGCCCCAGCCCCAGCCCCAGCGGGCTCAGCCCCAGCCACAGCGAGCCCCAGCGGGCTCAGCCCCAGCCCCAGCCCCAGCGAACCCCAGCGGGCTCAGCCCCAGCCCCAGCCCCAGCGAACCCCAGCGGGCTCAGCCCCAGCCCCAGCCCCAGCGAACCCCAGCGGGCTCAGCCCCAGCCCCAGCCCCAGCGAACCCCAGCGGGCTCAGCCCCAGCCACAGCGAGCCCCAGCGGGCTCAGCCCCAGCCACAGCGAGCCCCAGCGGGCTCAGCCCCAGCCCCAGCCCCAGCGAACCCCAGCGGGCTCAGCCCCAGCCACAGCGAGCCCCAGCGGGCTCCAGCACCGCAAACGGGCACGGCCGTGAACAACAGCCTTGGGCACGGCGCGGGGTGTGCTGGTGTTGGTGGAGCACACGGACTGCACTCCCTGCGGGTGAGATTTTAGGCAAAGAAATGCAAACTGGATCTTGATCAAGCTTACATTGGAGACAGGCACTGAGCCTTCTTGGACTGCAGTAGCTCTGGGCACACCCAGAAGGAGAACCTGAAAGTTCTCAAAGCATTTCAAAGGTACCTGCAGGGTTAGGTGGAGTAACTTGCCTTTTTTGTTTTAATAAAATGCTTGCTCCATGTAAGTATCAGAACTTTTCATCAGATCTAATGCTAGATTTCTCTTTTATGCAGCTTTCAGAGACAAGTGTATGTTTTAATGTAGTTAATGAATATTTGAAGAGATTAAAACTCTGGTGGTAGGTGTCAACAGCTGCAGTTCAAGCTGTTGGATGTATGCACAAATTATGTAGCTAGATAAACCTGGCAAACTGTGAGTGCTTTATCAAAGTCTTGTGAATGTAGTAGATTTTGGATGCAATCCAAAGGACTTGCACTGAACATGATTTAATAGATTTGAACAACTAAACCAATAGATACAATATACTTTACCAATGTGCAAGGCAACAGATTCAAAGGCAGTCTTAAAGGGTGTAATATTCTCTTTAAAGTGTTTCTAGATACTCTTTATTTATGATTCCCTCCCACTACCCCCCAAAACAAACAAACAAACAAAAACCAAAATTGCAACTTTTCCTATCAGTGGAAACATGACTTTGGAACAATGCTCAACTTTCATAGCAGCCTCACGTTGCCATTGTCAATAGCCTTACAAGACACATAATCTGACCAAAAAGATAAATACTGAAGGAAATTGAAGTTGGCTTCATATATATGTAAGTCACAAGGTAGAAGAGGCTAAAAGCTCAGAGCACTTATGAACTTGGTTGAGTTAGCATATGTTTCTATATGATGAGTCTCACATTCCTGTTGTGAGTTAAAATAGAGGGTCTTGGATTGTTTAAATAGGTACTGTACACACGCACATGTTCAGGAATTTCTGCTAGAGTTAATACAGAGATGCAGATGGATGTATGTGTGTTGACAGGATTTACAAGAAGTATAGAGTGATGCTAAAATGACATAGCAATTCATGGCAGTGAAATACCGTCCACTCACAATACACAAAGGGTACAGTCACATGAAAAGCCACATGTGAGTGGTCCCATGATAATTAAGAGGTTAGGATAAGGTTGGCTCTCTGTGAAATTTCAAACCTCTTAGTAGGAAGAAGTTTCTTGAAGTTAATTAGCCAAAGGGTAACTCTTACTTTTGACTTCCCAGAACTTCCTTCTTCTTTTCTTTCTGCACAGTAACTGTGGTGTCTGCCCAGATAATTCTGTGTACTGTGTCATTTAACTCTTTGAGAAATCTTTTTTCTCCTTATCAGCAGATTTCTGTGATTGCCTATGAGCCTATTGGATTATTTTTTTTTCTGTCATAATCCATCCCCATTCCTTTTTGAAATCTCCATTACAAATTAGTATTTTTATTTTCTAATGTTGTGAGAAAGGGTGTGGGTAAATGTCAGTAAATACCAAATTAAGGGATGGTTATGACTGGCTCATTGCTTGGTAGGGTAACTGCTGAGACTGGCAGCAGCTCTTGGAAGGTGTTAAAACCACTCATATGCAGTGTGAAAGGAGAGGAGACTTTAAGCAGGCTCCTTAAATCATTTCTGTGACCCAATGCACATTTGGTTACATGCAACGAAACACTTCTCCCTTTGATTGCCATCCGTGGTTCTAGAGAGGTTTGTATTCTATCCCATCCTGTGAGGTGGATTGATTGGTGTGATTGATTGGTTTTCTGGGAGGGCTGTGTTTTTGCTGGTTTTTTTTTGTTTGTTTGTTTGGTTGGTTTTTTTTCTTCCACCCAGTTTCACAGACTGATTTTGTTTTCATCCAGCTTGGAAGTGAAATAGGGAAGACTGCTGAAATGTCAAATATTTTAATGCAGTGGAGAAAGTCTTGCTGACTCTGTGAAGTAGAAGAGTGTGGGTTGTTCCAGTTGAAAAATTAATATCTATTCTGCTGTATGCAGGGTTACTAGAGAGTTTTTTGCTAGAAAGGTCTATGGTGCTTTTAAGGCCCTTCTGGGAAGGCAATTTGACTTTTACAATGCAAGACTGACCGAGCACAAGTACACCTCATCAGGCTTTCGAAAGTTTCCCTGCCAAATTCATGTTATTCAATCCCAGTGTTAACTGTGTAGCCATTTCAGTTATTCATTTTGCCCTGGATCTTCGGGAGGGAAAATGATTGTCACGTTTTCACATTTTCATATCAAACACACCACTGCCAAAATGACAAGCCTTTCAGTAGGCTGTAAGCACCTAAGCTCTTAAATAATCTGCAAATCAAGCTCTTAAAGTCACTTAAATATTTAGCAGTTTTTACACTATGTGCTACAAATGATACTTCCAAAGAAATGCATCTATGAGTTGCAGTAAGAGGTGTTTTGAAAAAGGCATTGAAATGAGTTGAAAGCAGAATTAATAATGCAACCTGCCATTGACAATGAAGATACAAATGAACTGAAAAAAATTGAAAACATATGCATGGACTTTAGGCACTCTTTTTAAGAACAGTCTCCAGAAACACTCAGGGTTCTTCTCTTGTTTCTTTGCAAAACTAGATCTATCTTATCATCTTTCCCTTGTCTCAAACGAGGTGCAGCTTATAAAAGGGATTAGTGGAGTGTACATTGCTTTTTTGGTGCTTTTGTATCCCGTAGCAGTGTTCTTTTGAGACTGTGTCACTTCATGCAAGGTTGTTGGATGAAAAGATTATTGTGGAGTGAAAAATCTGAAAGAGATTTTTCATCTGGAAAAAAGATGAAAAAAGATTTTTCATCTGGTTTTTTCATCTGGAAAAAACCCCAAGATGATAAGAACTTGAAACCATGTCAGTTACAATCCATGTTACAGGCAGATCCTCCATCTTCAATAAGTGATATAAACAACTATTGCCTCAGTGTGGCCGGTAATTAAGAGTCAGGTTGTAGGCAGTGAGACATTTGTTTCCGTGTCAGTTCAGAATTACTAAGTCCTGTGTTAGGGGATCTCTCTAAATGCCTGGTGGTGGTGCTGGCATGTGTGCTGGATGTGTGCCTGATGTTTAAAGGGATGCAGCTTTCACTGAACGCGCTAAAATCTCAAACGGTGTGAAGTGTTGCAGATCTAGACTAAAAATCTGTTTTCAGAAGTGCTTCCCATCTTAAGACAAGCCAATTTTACAGTGTAAAGTAGTGAAAACGGTGAATAAGTTTGAGAAAACCTCTTAGATCTACTGGCAACTGTGAAACTGCAGGAGAGGATGCAGTTCAGCTCAGCCTTAGTGCTTTCTTCCTCAGGACTAACTCAAAACGGTAACATACAGCGCTTTTGTCGTGATACTTCCCCAAGTACTCAACTTTTAATGCCTTCCATTTAAGAAACTAAACAATCAAATCATTAATCAATTGTGGAATTCTCTTTTGAAGATATTACAAGAATTTTGGGATTTCCTAAACCAAATTTGTTGCTGTTTGATTTTTAGGAGAGGGTGGGGAATATTTAACCTGTCCTGTTACCTGCAAACAATCTGCATTTTCCTAGCAGCAGGATCTGTACTTTATCTAACTGCACATTTCTTACATTCTTGTCAGCCCTGTCCCGTTCTAGGCAGTTTTCAATTATCTGGCTGTCTGACAGAAATTGAGAGCTTTTTATCTGTGAACAGCAATGTTCTCTTGTTTCTCTTCACTCCACTGCATTTCAACACGTAACCTCTTGTAAAGGGAAAGATACAGACAGTGGTTGACCAAGTTTTGAAATGTATAGATTTAGGTTCAGTTTTATTAGTGTTCCTCTTTTCCCCCCTCCTCGCCACTCTCCCACCAGCCCTTCTGATTTATGCTGTGTTTCCTTGCTGCAAGGATCTCTTTCCCGCCTGAAAATTCTGGTGTATTTTAGATGCCCAATAAATGATTACAAATTTACTAAAATAAGAACTTCCCAGGTGTCTGAACAGTTGAGATTATTTACAAACAAATGAAAGTGTGCTTGGGTAATCCTCCCAAGGGCTGGTAGGGCTTCTGTGTGTTCACAGTAGTGGTGATGCACTGATAGTACTTAGAAGTAAGGATCAGTTAAATTTATATTTAGAATGCTGTTTAATTCCAGATTTCCTCCTTGACTGTGGGCAAGGCATTTAACTTCATTGGGAGTAGGTTTTCCATCAGTTTTAGAGGAAACAACTCCGCTCTTCAGGATTTTTCTGCAAACTATAAGCATTCACAGAGTCATCCTTGCATTGCTCACAAAATGCAGAGTGTATTAATAATATTACTGAACATTAGAAGTTGGTAACCCAGCTTCAGTTCTTTGAATTTTATTAACACACGACTTTAAATGAGGTTGTTTGCTTTATTGTTCTACAAGCGACACACCAGGAATACAAGTTAAAAAGGCAAGTAAGTTTAACATCAGATTTGCCTTCTTGGGAATCAAACCAAGATTTTGCATCCCACAGTGTTTCTGCAGAGCACTTTGGTAGTATTGAAATCCTGTTGCAAAAAATGGTGTGCCTATAGTTTATTCCTGTAACATACACTGGATATTCACTTTGAATTGCTGTAAAGTCCCAAGAATTGAAGTAGAGATGACTAATGTAGGTGTGTATCCTGGAAAATACTGAATAAGCAGTGTTAATTGTTTTTCTCCTTTCTTTTTGTAGGATCTGTGTGTGGTTGTCATTGTGCTGTACCACAGTGAAGAGGTATTTTTCACTTCAAGATACCTTGCATTAAAAGATCATGGTAGACAGTTTAATAGTTTCTTTGAGGTAAGTGATGCAATAAAACATTTAAAATCTTACTTAACATGCTCTTAATACACTGCAGTAAATTTCCATTTGGTGGTCTCTTGCTCTGCTGTTAAAAGTGTCTGTATCGTAGGAGGGTAAATAGAAATCTTGTCCCAAGACCAAATACTCAAGTATATGCATACCAGACATAGCATTCTTTGGTGATAGTGAAAAAAGAAAGTTCTCAGTGTTTGTTCATGCTCAGAGCATCTGTCAGTGTGTGCCAATGGGATGGTCTGTATTACTTGAAAGTTCCTGTGTTTTTTGATGAGGCTGTACAATTACAGTCACTGGGCTCAAATTGCTGATTTACATGTTTTAGTACCTGTGCTGCAATTCATTCACGGATTTGTCTTACACATTCCTGAAACAGTTTGCCAGTGGGCAAACATAGGAAAGACCTTTCAAAGAGCTTTCCTAACAAAGGAAACATTCAGCTGTTTCTAAGCTGGTCTGTCTGGTTCTGTCCTGTCCTTGGGCGAGCAGATTCAGCCCTGATGCCACACAAACAAACACAGGCTGACCTCCTGCAAAGAATGACAGCTGAGTGCTCTGTCTTTGGGATGGAGTTACTGTAACCCCTCTGCTCCAACCTTGCTTCTCCTGAGTTTGAGACATCAATATTTCAATTGCAATTTCGGCACCTTCCTAATATGCCAGGGCAAATTTTCCAGTGAAATGGATCTGTCACACATTAATGACACTACCAGTGTTATCTTTCCAGTTGAAAGATGACCTGCATAGCTCCTCCCAAGCTGTCCCAGACTTGGGCTGTTCAGCAGAATTGGGAGGAAGTTGGGAATTTGAGACAAGAGCCATCCTGCACTAGTCAATACTGATCACCTGTATCTGGACAATCCACACTTGGTCATAATATTCCTCCATAAAATGTAGCTACTAAGGGACAGCAACATGTGAGAGATCTGCTTTGGTACCCGCTAGCTGTATTCATCAGAGCTAACACTCACTGCCCTGACTAGGAAGAACTCTGAGAGGTGTTCCAAAATGAGCTGTTAAATTGCAAATTCTTCATGCTACTCCCACAATAGACCTAATATTGCTTTGCTTTATGCTTGTGCCTTCCCCTCTTCCCCAATTGTTTATATTTATTCTTATATTTATGTTTATAATTTATGTTTTTCATATTACTGGCAATTGGTGTTGCCAGTAAAAGAAAGTGAGACAGTTTAAAGTCTGACTGTGCTTCAAACTGGGTGCTTGGCTCCAAAAAGTGCCCCAGCTGTGGGAGCAGGGGCCGTACCAGCAAGGTTCTCGGAGGCCTGAGTTATACAGCCACCAATCAGCTGCAATTGGTACCTCACCTGTTCAGGTATACTTGACAAGTTTTGCCTTATTTTGAGAAGCACTTGTTCTTTTTGGTTTTCCTGCACCACTGTGAGAATACCTGAACCAAACCCACTGAAACTGGAGAAGCCTATTTTTGTAGCTTGGGAGGCTTAAAGTTAGTCACGCATGACAAATAAAAAAGCCGAGTCCAGAGAAGTTAGCCAAAGCAAGCTGCTGAGGGAAATAACATTAAAAAAATTAAATTGCCACACACTGATTTGAAGCTAGGGGCTTACCTCAGGATAGCTTAAATATTCCTGGCAAATTTCCTGTGTGCTTGAAATAGTAGCTTGATAGCATTGTTTCTGACAGATCCAATTGCAGATACAGAAGCAAATTTAAAATCTATCTTTATTGTCCTTGAGCCACATACATACAGATGGTGATTGCAGTGCAACCTCCTTAAGGAATGGTCAGGAAAAGTCTGGCATAATCACACACATACTAAAAGTTTGCATTTTAGAACTGAAAACTTTAATCTGGTAAGTAATTTGCTTTGAAGATTACAGTTCTCATTCAGCTCAGAACTCACAACCTTGTGCATGATTTCAGAAGAATTTACACATGGAAATCTGTAGACTGTCAGACTGATCAGAAAAATCCTGTTCTGTTGAGGATGAAAGCATTCATTTCCTTATGGAAAGTCTGAACTTTCTTTCACATGCTCTGAGGGATTATAGGGAGCAGAAGCCATAAGGGAGCAGAGGTGGATAGGAAGATTCTGAGGAGGAAGTTAAATATAATTTGCAGAGGATGTAGGCTGGGCCTCTCAGACACTGCACTCCACTTACTTAGATGCTTGTCATTTTTCATTGAGAAGAGTTGGGAGATCAATTAAACACTTAGAAAAGAGATAGGCAGGTGAGCTGAAAACAAACTTGATGCTGTAATTTTGCAGTTTGGAGGTCTGAGTTCTATTTTTGCCTTTGATTTCAGGTGTGATTTGCAAATCAGTTTATTCATTTGTGCCTTTGGCTTCCGTGTATCACGGTGTGATTGGGCCCTGCTCTGAACTGCATGTTTTGTCTCCTGCTGTGATTTCTTTATAGCATCTTACACAGGCTCTGATTTCAGCCACCTCTGTATTTTATCACAAATAATAGCTTTGTGAAATACCAGACTTCCTTCTAACACACTTTATAAAGGGCTTCTTTTTTTTTTTTCCCCTAAATTGACGTGGCAGTAAAGAAGTGATGACTTTTTCCAGCCTTTAACAGGTTTATTGCTTTGATAGAGAAGGGCAAAGATGGTGAGGTGATGATAGGCCAGGTGCAATCAGTACTTACCTAATGGTAATTAGCAAGGACAAACACAGAAAACACAAGATAAACATTTTCCCTAGGAGAAGAATATTTGTATTGGTGGTAATTAAATGCTTAGTATTTAAAAAAACCCCTTTCTCTTTAGGAGGTCTGTCTCAGAAAATACCTGAAACCATAAGAAATGTTTAAAGGGTTGCTGGGTAGGGAGTAAAGGAAGGAGCTGGGAATAGGAAATGCAGCTGGATTTTGTCTAGTCCATTAGTTTGCAGGTGTATTTTGTATCCAAATCCATCAGGTTTACTTCTGCATTGAAATTCGGCAAATCATTAGCAGCTTTCCCCCTTACAGAGGGTCTGAAACATACTCTTTGCAGACTGAAAAGTCAAACTCCTGGCACAAATCAAGATACCTTGGTCCTATTTGCCATACTTGTCCATGTTTTCCGGTGAAGGGGCTTGTTTTGTTAGAAGGAGACAAACCAATCTCTGTTGCAAATTATAGCAAACAAAAGACTGAGCTAACTGTGCCTAAGTTGTCACAGGCTCCGAGGAGTCACTGCAGTGGTGAGGCTTGACAGAACGGTTTGTTAGGGCTTGGTTCCCATTCTGACTCCTTTCAGACTGAAGATGTGGGGACTGGGGTGATGCTTGGCTGCTTATCCTGAGTCTCCGGTGCGTTGTGTTCACTACTTTCCATTTCTGTGCCCATTAGGTTATTCAATTTTCACAAGTGTTAGGCAGCTGGGGAAGAACCTATTTTCTGTTTCCTGTGTGCTGGAGGTGGAGTGTTCATCTGCAAAATGAGGAGCCAGAGCTAGAAGCAGATGTGGTCCACAGATGGGTGAATTGTTACTTGGCACTTTAGGAAACTTGCAAAGCGTATGTCAGTTTGACACCGAATGCTGAGGTGTTAAAATAGGCACTGCCAGGAATTTTAAAATTTAAACATGAAGTTATGTGAAATACTATCAATGGATTCTATTTGGTTCACTTTTGCTTTATAGCTGGACAAATCTGTGTACGAACCTGGTACATACATTCAGGTATGAGCTGTGAACAGAATCCGATAAGAACATTTAATACACTTTAGTGAGTCTGCTTTGGTTAGCAAGGGTATTCAAGTGTTTAAATCTTTTCTTGCAGTGTGAAGCCCTTTAAGATGTTGTAGATGTGTGGTTTGTATTAGTGGTAATTATCTGTTCTGTTTCACTGTTTGCCTTTTCAGACTTCTCAGTTCCCTAGCAGTGCTGGGATTTCAGCTTGTCATCCCACAGCCTTCAATTGAACACAGAAAGGTAAGTATTAGAAACGTTCAGACTTTGTGTAGTGAAAGGTAAATATGAAAACATTATAGTAAGATCTGTAAAGCAATGCAACCAGAATAAAGTTCTGGGAATAAATGGCTACTGTTTGTGCATATGGGGCTTTTTGGTTTCTTTTTTTTTTGTTTGTTTGGGTTTTTTTTGTTTAATAAATATACACGTGGTTGAAAGAGGCTCATCATGGTTAATTAGCTGAGTATTTGTATAGAGTATTATAGGTCGCAAATAGCTACTAAAGCTTTGGAGCCTTTTCATCCTGCAAGGCATGGAAAGAGTGAGAGCAGACACGGACTGAGTAGAGAACCACCTAGTTGCTCATAGGCAGCTCTTTCTCTTGCAGAGATAGAAATGTCTGAAAAAGAAGCTGTACCCAAACCACTCAGTTGCTATTCAAATTGCTAGAGATTGGAGCTGACAACTGCTGGAATTTCCTGTTGTGCTCCTGTGGATGGTTCACTCATCCTAGACGTTGGCATCTCTAAGAAGGCTTGCAGCCTGCACGCTTTCCACCCTGCTCAGCATTAGTGAGATCTTGGCTGGAGTCCTTGGGTTTTTGCACTGCTTTTCAGGAAAGCAGTGGATAATCTGGAGAGAAACAGACAGCAGCAGGGATTATCTTTAAGAGATTTTAAAATCTTACCTCTGAGGGAAGTTTGAACAAATTCATATTGTTTATTCTAAAGATTGCAAGACTGGTGCTGGAGGCAGATACAATCTTCAAATACTTTTGAGTACTAAAAAGAAGACTGGTTTTTTCTGTTTGGTGGAGCAGATGAGAAGAAACAGATTTAAACTGAGGCAAAGGAAACATAGGTTTGACATTAGAAAAAACTTGTAACGGTAAGGATATAAAGAAGATTATACTGACAATAGTATTTGGAATTTCTATGATGTAGGTCTCTGTGAATATGTTGGACAAATGTTTATCAGGAACAATGTGCAGGTGTTGCTGATTCTGCCACAGACCTGAGGCGAAACTCCTTGAATGCTGTTCTGTCTCTTCACACTCATCACATTCGCTTCATATCAACGTTGTTATCATATCTTGATATCTATTGTTATCTCATATCTACTGGTATTCAAACACAACCAATTAATTATTGAAGGTATCAAATAACCTGTTTAAAAACAAGTTTGCTTTTAACTATAGATTTTTAAATAATAATCCAAGATGTGTATTTTTTTGAAAACTATACTGTTAAAAGGAGATAAAAGGCAAGTTTGCAGGGTTTGCTCTTTTGTTTTAATGTGCATGTGGCACTGTCTTTAGGGTAAAAAATTGTTTGGACAATAGCCTCATAGGTATGGACTAGACACCTGAAGCTGTCTGATTGTCAGGGCTCCAGAAGCACACACAGAAGTCGTGTTAACTCCTTGTGCAGCCTATTTGTAAGACAAGTTAAATGAGGTCAGTAATGATGCAGTCTGAAACTGGCACAGTCCAGCCTGCAGCAAGCTATCCAAGCTGTCCTATTCTAAACTGCAGGACAATTTAATATTTTTGCCTATCTTACATCTCTTCTCTTTTGTTGTGCAGTTGAGATGGTGGTGGCTGCTGCTCTGGTTTCAGTACTCTGTCTGATTAGACATTCTTTTGTAACACTGACAGTGGAGAGATGCTTCAGTCCAACTTCCAAATGGCCTTAGGGGGAATGAATCTACTAACTAAAATAGAGTAACTCAGAGAAACAATTGCTTCATTCTGGGAAGCCCCGGAATTAATTTAGATAAAATCAGATTCTTTGTTTCCAATTGAATGAGAAATGCCACGGGTCTGGAGTGTGTTCTGTACTAGTTAAAGGGACTTCAGGGCATGGTAACCACCTTAGAGACTCCCTTTTACTGAGAACAAGGCACAAGTTCCCTAGTGACAATCTCACAGCCCCAAGGCTGGCTGTCATTCTCAGCTCTTACCCTGCGGGACAGGATTCTATTCATGCCAAACTGTGTTTAGACTGGAACTCTGTATTTATTGCACTTTTCACAAACCTTCTGCCCCACCTATAAGCTCCAGACAAGAGGGGCTGTTAGTAACTGAAGGCCAAGTCAGACATGTTTCTGAGTCTGAGTTCTCAGCTTTGTAGCTCTGGAAGTTCTTTCTATTCTTTTCCTGCAGTAACCCCAACATATATTTGCTGACATCTCCTGTGTATTTCTGGGTGGACGTCTCTGCTGTTTGGCAGGGTTCTTTCCATATGAGAGGAGGACAGTTGTGCAGAAAGAAAGAAAGAAAGGGAGAGGAGGAGGAGGGATTTGATGAACAATTTTAACAAAATAGTGAATAATGAATGTGGTGTTTGCTAACTTTCATATACACACTCAATGGGTACAGTACAGGGAATCAACTAGAGCTGAAGGCTAATGAAACATTAGCTCATAGCCCAATTCTTACTGTGTGTTTATTTTGCATTAAGCTAAGCATGACTGATGCTTGAACCTGCAGTATTGGAGAGTGTATGGAATCCCTGTTGAGCACCCAGCATAGGGGCGTTTTGCCTCTATAGACAGGGAAATAAACCACAGAACTGGATTTGGGTATTTGGCTGAGTAATTAATTTAAATATTTCCAAACAGTCTAGATTTTTTCTTACACTAAAGGTTTTGGAAAAATTAAGTAAAACCCAGGACAATCCCCAGACGAGTTGATGGAAATCCAGTTGTAAGTCTAGGCATCTACAGCTCAGCTGAGATGTTCTTTTAAGACTTGAGTACACTTAGAAACATCCCAAGATACTATTTTAAGGGTTTGGTTTGGGTTTTGTGGTGGTTTTGTTTTTGTTTTTGTTTAATATTGGCAATTTTTAATCTTTTAATTCTTCTATTTTTAAAAAATCCATGTTTAAAATCATGATGCAGTCAAGCTCTCTGCTGTCCCTCCCTGTGCTTATTTTATTGAAATTTAACCTTATCTGATAGTTGTCATACTGTGGTGAACTGAAGGTTAAGCTAGAAACAGTCCTTCTCCTAGACAGCCATTGCAGTCTGTATTTTCAGAAGTCACTCCTGGGTGGATTTTTCACTAATCATATGTTTCTGTGTTCAGAAAGTACGCTGTAGTTATATTTATGCCTTATTCATTTTAGCAAAACTGGTAATGTAAATAGTAGCAAAGTCTGTCCAAATCAAATTTCTGACATGAGTATTGTTTTGTTTTAACATCTTGCTTCTGTTATGGCACTAAATAGGAGAGTTGAAGCAACAGAATTGCTTTGAATTTATGAATGTCTTTTTGTCACTCAGTTGTAGATGAGTATTGAGTTCAATCAAGGTGCAGTGTCTTAACAAACTGATTTTTATTGTATGGAAGCAGTGTCAGGATTTATTTTTACAAGTTTTTCATTGGGGCAGTACAATACTGTTAAAAGATTTTGAGCCTCTTTGGGCTCAGTGTAATTTCTTTCTGCTGGCTCAAAATTAAAGAAGAAATAAACTTGATGTTATCTCTGTCAGACACACAATGTTTCTATGCAAAGCAACTATTTACCAAGTGAATGTGACTATACTCATAGAATTTGAAGATTAATGTGCTTTGGGATGTGTGTTGGGATTTGTTGGCTTGGGTTTTTTTGGCTGTTTTTTCCCCTCTCTCGTGTTGGATTCAAATACCCTTGTGGAGGGGTCATCACTGCTAAGTCAAGAGAAATAAGGAACAGCATCCAGGATCAGAAACAAGAGCTGAGGGAAAAGAGTGGAACAGGGGGAAGGAAAAGGTGGCCAAGATCTCCCGTTTGGTCATGGTGAGCAGTTGGAGGAGTTCAGCTACTTGAACACTCTCCCCGAGAGTACAGTGTGAAGCATGAAGCAAGTCTGCTATATCCTTGAAACACTGGAGGAAACTGGAGTAAGACAAAGTAGTTGATATCCAAGCTTGGCTTTTGGCCAGGCACCAGGACCAAAGCCTAACAAGTTGTAAGGAGCACCCTGGGACCTCCACCACAGCTGGTCACCACCTTGCTTTTAAAAAAGCTCCAGAGCAGAGGCTTGGAAGGGAGGGCTGTGTTCTTCCTTGCAGTCCAGGCAAGGGGAAGCTCCGCCCCATGGTCAGACTCAAGTGTGTAACTTGTCAGGATTTGCTGAGCTGGAACTCAGCTCTTGCTGACAGAGCCACTGCAAAGGCACCGGGGTCTGCCTGGCTGGGCTGTGTAACCGAACTGGATTGCACAGGAGAGGCCAAGTCACCGCACTGCATCGGCTGCTGTTCCTTTGCAACAAATGGTTCCAGGTGTCACCCCTTCTTTTCTGGGAATGGTTTTGTTTACAGAATAACTGCTGTCCATTATGGTTGTATTTTCATACACATCACCTGTATAAAACACCTCCAACTGCGAGGGAGTCCATATTTACCTTGCAGTTTTTCGCTGGTCAGTGTATCTGCTTGCCTTCCGCACAGATGGTTGGCTTTAACTGTACAGATATTCATCTGCCCCTTTCATAACCTTTGATCAATAGAGTCTTTCTAGCTGATGATGTTACTATTCTCAATGCAGTATTCCTTAGGAAACAGGAGACGTGATTTAGACCACGACAAGACTTTTCCTTTAAAATTAGTACAACAGAATATTTAGAACAACAGCTGAGAGAGTTTTCTTACTATCTCTGTAGTGTTACTAATTTCCTGTCCTTGATGTTGTGGATTAAAGTGGTTAGGAAATAAAATTCGTCTTTCTTTGGGGAAAAGAGACATTATTTTATGTGAATATACTCTTTGAAAAATCAAGGCCAATGTTTTTGTTGTATTTAACCTGCTTTATCATGGACCTCTCAACTTTTATTTTTATCTTTAAATTAAAAAATACTGACTTCTTTAAGCTCACAGCAGGAGTTCTGTGTTTTTCTGGAAGAAAAGATGAAAATATCAGTTACAGTTGGATTCCAGTGCAGGTGAGCTTAAAGGGTCATAGATGAGTTTCTCATCTTCCTTCAGAGCAGTTCTGCATGCTAGTTCTGTCCAAGCTTTGGATGGGAGTGATGATAAAGATGAGAAGCTTTTTGGATTCACTGATGAGTTCTTCTGTTAGGGAATGTTGCTTTCTATTTTATGACAGTTTGTCCTCTCTGCTTCTGGAGTGATGGGTGGATGACTCACCAAGAGATCTGGAGAGGTGTTATGGCAATTACAGAATAAATAAAATGTGGATCCCAAAGAATTTTTCAAAAGTGTAGAAATAAATAGAATGGCAACAACTTTGTCACAGCTGCAGATGGCTGACCTGCAGGAGGCCAAGGGTAGTATAAGCTTAGTGACCTAGGCCACAAATGACAGTGAATGGTGAGGGAATACTTTTAAAAATAAAGCAGCCTAAGTTGTGATATAGTGAGGGCCTGATTGGTATCATCTTTACCTTACTGTAAATGAGAAGCAATCCTACTGTGGATAAGGAATGGTTGTATTGAAGTGGTAGAAGTGAGGTCAGGAGTGAGCTGTCAGTTACTTGAAAGCACTTAATGGTTTCACAGAAGAGTGGAAAGAAACCTCTTCCTTAAAACACTAATCTCCCAGAGTGCAATGGAGGTGGTCTTGGTGTGAAAAAATTAGCCAAACTTGGGGGAAGCTTCAAGCTTTGTTGGCACAAAAACTGTTCTGAACCTTTTTTCAGAGCTGTTTACTTTCTAGACTATTCAAATAATGTTAAGGTTTCTTCAGATGTGGTCTGAGTTGGTTGAAGGGGCAGTTTAGCTGTCCAAGCACTGTAACTCCCTTCAGTGATTTGTGAATACAAAGGTCTACTATTTCCAGGCTTTTTAGCCCTTTAATCTTCACAGGCACAGATGTTCAGACAGAGATTTTATACAAAGAACGGAAACTCAAATCGTTTAAGCTGGTAATATTTACACTTACCATGTACTGTAAAATTCAAATGGTTTACTACTTCTCTGATTAAAGGCTTCCAAAATGCACTGAAGGATTAAAATAGCTGAGCACACCAACAAGGCAGACGTACACATTGTGTCATGATGTTTTGTTTGGCCTCTGGTCCATTTTTCTGCTAGCCTTGAGAGAGAAGTTATCTGCAAGTTTAGAGGGTGGGGTTTGGTAGATTGTTTTTTATCAAACCACCAATGTCCCACATGTTTCTTATAAGAGGGATAAAAATATTGTTTTTTTAACTATTGTTGTTTCAAATGAACATATATAAAATGGACTGTAAAGCCTTGCTGCTGGGAAACTGTCATAGCTATATAGATATGGACTTCATTGGAAATCAGCTGAGCTAATGCTGGAAGAATATTCCTTTAAGATGCTTAGATTGGTGCAAGAATTAAAGGAGGTCCATAGTTGTGTTTACAACACTGGCAAAAACATAAAATAATGTTACACTTGAACAAGTGCTAAAACTAAACTGTCATTTCCTCAGCCCATTCAAAATTTGGCATGCTCTGCTCTGCGCAGCAGTTCAGGTCTCATTTCTGGAGTCTGACTGGTTTTGTTTTTACACTCTTGAAATTTTAAGAAGGTGAAGTCCAGCTCTTACTCTGTGGCTCGATCATTGATCAATTATATTCACGAAAGGCAGATGTTAATGAAGAATGCTGTCCCAAGTATGACACGTGCATTTTGAAGACTATCAACATGCTATTTTACTGCTGTTTTGAATCCTCAGTCAGTCTGAGCCTGGCTCTGGTAAAAGCTGCATGCACATCCTTTGTGACAGCCCGTGCTCTAGTGGAATCTTTACTTAGTCAGAGCTGTAAGATGAACAAAGTGCAACCCTGGAGTAATGGAATAAATAAGGAGTCATGTTTTCCAAGGGCCTTGATACTCCTTTAGTAACCATGGGGACAGTTTGGTGTCGTAGCCTGGGTTATCATGTGTGGGGTAGTGAGAAGAAGGACCATGGAAGAGACAATGAACAAACACCTAAGGCCTGAAGGGTTTTGGGGAATATTAACAGAATTTACAGGGGCCCTCTGCTCTGGAAAGAACAGGACAAACAGGGTACTAGCTGCTGAAAGTAAGACATGCTGGCTTCTGTTAATTCCATTTTGCATCCAGTACATGAATATGGGTTAACTCAGTGATACCACTGGTAGCATTTTTCTGAGTAGGTGATAAAATGTTCTTCTGGATACAGTTTCTTTGCCTTTGGGTGAAAGTAATACCATAAAGCTTTGAGAAACATTCATGCCTGTTATATCCCTTTCAGACGTATATTTAGGAATATGATGTAGTTAATTTGTTCATGAGTCCATTTCCACTCTGGGCATTTACCCAGAAAAAAGAATTACTGGATAAAAAATTAAATTTATGAAATTTAATAACGTTATTGTATCTAAACTGAAATGGTAAGAAATACCAGAAATGTCTGAGTTAGTTTAGATATCTCCAGGTTTAAAGCTTGCCATTGTCTTGTATCAGTTTGGAATTTGGATTCCTATAGCATGCTTAATATCTACAGAATACTTAGTAACATTGGCTGAGGCTATAACAGCTTAATTATGTAGCTGGCTAGAAGGTATGTACTGTCACCAAGCATTATAATCATTATTACTGTGAATTTCCATCATTAATTCATATTTGGAGCACGGTATGCAGCACTGCACACCCGTGTAAGGATGCAGGAGTGAAAAAGGTGCTGAGAATGAGGAATTCCTTACAAAAAAAACCTGAACAGATTAGGACTGCTGAATTTCAGAAAGAGATCCTGGAACTGGATTGTGTTAGCAAT
The DNA here is from genome assembly GCF_029207755.1 of Chamaea fasciata. NCBI lineage: Eukaryota > Metazoa > Chordata > Aves > Passeriformes > Sylviidae > Chamaea > Chamaea fasciata. The sequence goes on from NW_027094099.1 coordinate 5,932,546, forward strand.
TGCAAATCAGACATCATAGTATGGTGAAGAATACAGAATGATCAATCTTCATTTATCACAAAGAAAAATTTGGGAGATATATTGAAATGGTCAGGCTGCATGGATGACCAAAGCAAAGAGAAGCACTTTTTCAATGTAAAACGTACAATCTTTAGGAAGCCAGGATTAAAAGTATGCTAAACAATTTATTAATTTTATTAATGTAGATTAAGTCTAGTAGTGGGTATGAAAAACAATTGCAATAAAGGTGTTTAGCTGAAGGAGGCCCTTAAATTACTGAGTAGCTGTAAGCAGAAGGTCCCCGGATATCTCTGAATATGTCCTGGTTCTCACAGTTTCCTAAAGCTCTGCTTCTTCCACTCAGTCAGAAACAAAATACCGAGTTAAATGGGCCTCTGCTCTAAGCATTTCCCCCCTACTTTTCTGAGCAGTTAATTTGCATTTAAGTTCTAGTTTAACAGGATGAAGTGTCCTACAGTATTTAAAATTAGAGTTTGTCAGATCAGCACAGCGTTGTCTGCCATTGTTTTCCTGCACAAGTTACATTTTAAATAGTTGTGGCTTTCTGTTCAAGTGACGTTTCCTCTTCAGGGACATTCTTGCATAGTACAGTTTCAACAACTGCTGCTGAAATCCTAAGATGTGGATCTTATTTCTAAATTCTGACAGAGGCAGTACTAGAAACTGGCTTTGAATTTCTGTACCTTGTGTACTCCTACTTTTTGCTGAATTTTTGACTCAGGATCAGAGTGATCGGTGAATTACATGAATTAAACGATTTTTCTGTTTAAAATGTCATCTATGTCAGCCTGCTGGTAGTATGTTTAATTCCCTATGATTTTAGGAAAAAAAAAAAAAAACAACCTCAACAAACTCCTTTAGAACAAAATCCGTATGTAGTGCAGCTCCTGTGTACAAAAGTGACAAAATACAAGAAATCTGGGGGAAAAGAACAGAAGTGGATGCAGGGCACTGGTGAGTAAAGGAAGGGGTGACCCTGAAACTACCCTTCTGAAAATCCAGCCTCAATTCCATTTGCCACTCACTGGTAGAAAGGTTGGAAGATATTTGGTACCTAACAGTCATTATGAAGAAAATTTCTCATTTAAGGAATCTTTGATAGCAGATTAATAGGAGTTGGTACAGTTGTAGAAATTGCAAGCACTCGCACACCTGAAAGCTTGTCTTACTTTTCTTTCCATTGTTTATTGTACAGCTGCATGGAGTGAATGGAATTGTGTCCACTCCCAAGCCTTGGCTTGCAAAATAACTGAAATGTGTAGGAAAGAAAGAAAGGGGAAAATTAAAGGAGAAAAGAAACTGAGTTTGTAGAGCAAAATATTTGGTTGTGATTAACTTGCAGTAGATAAAAATCTCTTTGGGGGTGCATTTATAGTTAGAATGAGTCTAGGTCACCTAGAGAAGGAATCAGCCATGAACTGTGGGAAAGTAGATGAAATGGGTTGGTTGATCTCTCTCTTTTTACGGGCTATGTGATTCTGTTAAAGAAATTACTCTCATCATTTAATTTGGCAAGAGAAGTTCAGTTTGCATTTCACTTATTCCCCAGAGCAGGCTCAGACTCTTCCTTTCAGAAAGTGTGCTTTTAATGGGTAGTTCTCAAAGCAAGAGAAGGAGGGACCCAATGTCAGGGTTCTCTGAGTGTGTGGTGTGTCTGTTCTGAAATGCTTCAGCTGAATCCTCTAGCTACCTGTAATTTCTAGGCCGTATCACAGAGCTGTGGCAGAATTTCTTCTTGGCTACTAAGTTACCTGGAAATCAGAGGATCAAAGGAGGGAAATTGCCTGTGAGTGCTGTAATTCAGCTCCTCTGCCCTGGGGAAGGGTCAGTGACACCTCGTTTTGCTGGTAGAGCTTTAGGATTGGTATCAGTGCTGCCGGGATCTCCTCAGGCAATTTGTTCCCAGGCTTTGTTTGCCTTCTCTCTAAGTAGTTTTCCTCCTTTAATTTGGATCACTTTTGATTAACTTTAAATCCAAATGGTTATTCGTGTGTTGGCTATAAACAAGAACAGTTTGCTGCAAAGAGAAAAGTAACAGTTCTTTGTATTTATTTATTTAAACTGTTTGGAAGTGTCATTATTGTCCCCTCTGCTTTTCATTCCTTAAACTAAGCAGCTTCAATTTATTCCATTTATTCTTTCATAGTTGAATTCACTGAGTAGATTATGCCATCAGTCACATCATCTCCTCTAAATATTCATCTGTAGCTCATATCTTATGCTAAGCAAGAAAACAGTAAGAAAAGTAAGAAAATAAAATTTCATATCCTGATTTGCTACCATCGCAAAATTTTTTTATCTTACAACCAAGCAGTATTGATGAATTTGTCTATCAGTGTAAGACATTATAATGCTACTTTTAAAAAAGTTTTATTTTTATGTTCTTCCTTAACTAGCTGGATTAAACCTTCTTGTGCTGTGTCTACAACTCTTTCACTATGAAGATTAGGGGCTGTGAAATTACTTTACATTGCCTTCAGTCATATGAAGTATCATTTTACCTGAACCAATTCTTGCTGCAATGAAGTTTGGCAGGTTCTCTCTGTAGCAGGTTGACACTTTTCAGTATTCAGTCTCTATTTCTGCAAAATGGTGCATTTCTGATCTTAGTGAGAACTTGAATTGCTTGTAGGTTATAGTTTTTATTTGTTGCCTGCATGAGTGTCTTTGGCATTTTAAAAAAACAGGTGTACTGAACCATTGTAGAAATGACTAAGAAGTAGTCCAAACAAGTGAAACCTTGTCTGATAACAAAGGGCTATTAATTTTACAGCAGGTAAATTTTACTGCAGACTGAGTTCAGACCAGAAGAGTTTCTCTGTGTGTAGTCATGACCATTTTACAACTGAGGCAGAGCACATTAATGCATAGTGTAAGTATGGGCAGTGAATATTCACTGGAAAAATCACAAACTGAAGAATAGCTTGTTTAGTTGGTCAAAGTGTGAGCCAGTGGTGTTCTGTTATTGGATCTGAAAGCAAATGTAGCAGCCAGAAAGACCTTGCTGCGTGTTCTAAGTTTGACATTATGTGGTATTAGGTTGTACAGGCTATTGGATTTTAAAGGCTGATGCCAAATGGGGTAGGCACAGGAAAAAAGACATTAAATACAGAGACATCTGCTCCTGTTTTCAAATAGCATGGGAGAAATGGGTAACATATCACACTAATGCAGATGCTTTTTATTAATCAAAAGTTATAATTAAATGCAGTTTTTTCTGTGATTGGTGATGAAAGTGTGAGAGCAACCTCAGAGGGGGGAAATGTTTCAGATTATGTAGACGACAACCAACTATTACACAGCAGCACCACAAACCCTGTTCTGGCTTGGCTTGTTGTATTGTAACGCTGTATTCAACCCATGTTTGCAAACCACGTTCCAGCCCAGCCTGCCATGGCTGCAGCCAGCTGGGGGGGAATGTGTGCCCTGGCAGACCGGGGCACAGCTCAGTTACCGCAGCACGTGGTGGCTGTGATGAGAGGATAAGTGCGGAGATGGTAATCTTTTGCTGTTATACAATAATGTTTGAGGCAAAATTATTAATGGAAGTTACGGGTTTAGGTTCTCATGCTGTGAAGGGGGAGAAGTGACAGACAAGGCTGGCGTTCCAAAGCTCATTTGGAGGGAGCTGCACTAGAATAGGGCTGGAGAGGTTTGGCAAACACGTTTGTGGACAGTGCCTTTTCTTGTCTCCCAGCTGAACTGATGCACATGTGTGCTTGTTGGTACAAAGCTTGTTCAGAGTATTAATAAACTACTTAAATGGTGCTCTTTTAAAAGAATGTTCTGCGTATTAACAATGGTGAGAATCAGATATTGGGAACCTGCTTTAGAAACTTGTGATTCAACTAGTTGGTCAAGAGAAGCAAGAGAAAAACTGCAAGTTTGAATACTTTGCTCAGCGCAGAACACTGAGAAATCCTGACTTCATCCAACTGCAAGAATGGGTAAACCTTGGGGAGGCCACAGGGAGATGGGGATGAGTGATTGTAACTTCCTGGCTGTGCTGATACCTTTCCAATCACAGGGTCAGGATGTTTAAAGTATTTGGCTTGAGGGGTTAACTCTCCTTGTGAAGGGACCCTGCCCTTCCTAATCCTTCCTAGCTTCCTTCATGAGGATTGTCTCCCTTTGGGGTTCCTTCACTTTCCTTGTGCTGCTGAATGCTGGGTATGGACTAAGTGGCACTGAACACCAGAGACCAACAATTTGTCCCATCTTTTATTGAGTTTGATGGGAATTTCTGGGCATGTAGGATTGAGTGGGTCATCCTGAAGTGGTCATGTGGGGTCTGGGGCAAGAGTGGTAATATAAGAGTTAACTATAGCAGCATTTCAGTTGGTTGGAAATCAACCTGTCCTCTTATATTATTACCTTCGTAAAAAGTTCCACATTAGATGGGCGTTCCTGAAATATTATTGCAACAACCAGCACTCTCCATTGTTGAAGAGTCAGAGTGCAGCAGAGCAGTGAGTGTCTGTTAACCCAATTTCATGACCAAAAATGACTTTATTTCCTGCTTTTGGTAATATTGTAACACATTTCCAAGCTTTGCATCATGCAATTTTTCCATTGCTGAGAACAAAGAAAATCTATTTCTATCCAGGTGGTCCAAATGAACAACCAAAAAAATAGCCCAACCCCAAAAACCAACCAAACAAAAAAACAACAAAAAAAACCCCCCACCACAAAACCCCCCAAACGCAGAACAGCCAACCCCAAACTTTTTGTCTGAATGACTGCTGGCTGTAGGAGGCCTGCTCACGGACTGGCAGATTTTGACAGGCAGAGAATAAGACAAGTGACTTCCTATGTCGTTCCCTTTCACTTGTGACTGCCGAGTGAACGGCAGAACCCCGAGGCGTTCGTGCCGCCCTCTCTCTGCCTGCCGTGTGACTCCCGATTGCTAAGCGTGTGTGTTGTGTCTGCAGGTTCCGCAGAGGATAGAGGAGCAAGGCGATGCCCCCGAGGACAGCGGTGCCGGCGCGCCGGGCCTGTGGGGCAGCTGGGGCCCGTGGTCCGCCTGCTCGCGGAGCTGCAGCGGCGGGGTGATGGAGCAGACGCGGCCCTGCCTCCCCGCCTTTTACCGGGAGCGCGGCTACCGCCGGCCGGGCCGCCACTTCCCGGCCTCCGACCGGGCTCTGCCCCGCCACGAGGACTCGCCGTCTGCCTACCCCGGCCACGTCGTCTCCGCCATCCGCACCTCCGTGCCGCTGCACAGGAGCGAGGAGCAGCCGTGGGCCGCGCCGCGGGCGCGGAACAGCAGCGGGCAGGCCGGGCGGGCGGCGCTGAGGGGCAGCCGGCACTCGCAGGGCCCGCGGCACGGCGCCACGGCGGACAGGAGGTACGGGCTGCGCCTCGGCACCGCCCCGGGCACCGCCCCGGGCACCGCCCCGGGCACCGCCCCGCGCCCCGCCCGGGGGATTCCGCGCCCCGCCCGGGGGGCTCCGCGCCCCGCCCGGGGGATCCCGCGCCCCGCCCGGGGGACCCCGCGCCCCGCCCGGGGGATTCCGCGCCCCGCCCGGGGGATCCCGCGCCCCGCCCGGGGGATTCCGCGCCCCGCCCGGGGGATCCCGCGCCCCGCCCGGGGGATCCCGCGCCCCGCCCGGTGGGCTCCGCGCCCCGCCCGGGGGATCCCGCGCCCCGCCCGGGGGATCCCGCGCCCCGCCCGGGGGATCCCGCGCCCCGCCCGGGGGACCCCGCGCCCCGCCCGGGGGATTCCGCGCCCCGCCCGGGGGATCCCGCGCCCCGCCCGGGGGATTCCGCGCCCCGCCCGGGGGATCCCGCGCCCCGCCCGGGGGGCTCCGCGCCCCGCCCGGGGGACTCCGCGCCCCGCCCGGGGGATCCCGCGCCCCGCCCGGGGGACTCCGCGCCCCGCCCGGGGGATCCCGCGCCCCGCCCGGGGGATTCCGCGCCCCGCCCGGGGGGCTCCGCGCCCCGCCCGGGGGGCTCCGCGCCCCGCTGGCTCCCCACGCACCGCGGCTGGCTTCTGCAGTGGGCGCCTTCTGGGGAAGGCTGCCCTCCCTTCACTGCTTACAGGGCGTCCAAGGGCAGATGTAACTACTCTACGATGGTTTTAAGCAGATTCTCTCACTTCCCTTTAAGATTTGGGTTACGGTTTATTGAGAGATTTTTCCTTTTCTGCTGCATTCTCATTTGACATTTCCTTATTCTTATCTGGCATTTAATATCAGAACAAATAACTGTTCTGTAATTGTATTCTTAACTTCAGCAGCCAGTCTGATACTATTTGATTGAAAAAAAAAATTTTTTTCATAAAGGAGGGTCAGCCGTCTGTTAACTGTATTTCTACTCAAGACTCTTGTTTTGTTCTTCTACTTACTGCCTTTTTGTTTCCTCTTTTTTTTTTTTCTTCCTACCACCTTTTAGCTGTTTGAAGAAAAAAAAAGTGGTTGTTTAATATATAGAATATTTTAAACACTATGTGTTTTTATTAATTTCATAGTAACAGTGTTTAAGGCTGGGTGGAGCTGTGCTCTTACAAGTAATTCCAATTAATTTTCCCACTTCTGGAGAAACACTTCTTTATTCACTTAGAAATCAATCTATCAGATTTTTTTTTTATATATATGTGTGAAAGGAGAATAGATGTGTTTCCAGTTTGGGGACTGAGCAGAACAGGTATGGAGGTCCCCTGGGGTGGAGCACTCTGTAAATGTCTGTTCTCTTCATCTTCCCTCTGAATATATACTCCAGCAGCTCTCTGGTTCTTTCCCTCTCAGCTCTCTCCTGGGAGATGCATGAAGAGAGGTTTTTTGGGGTAACTGACAAAAAAACCCAACCCAAACAAAACATAAAACACCCCAGTCCTCCTCCCCAAACACAAACAAAACCCCTTCCTTTATATCATCTGCATCTTGAAGATTGCTTGTGAAGCAGTCATTTTGCTGTCCTTAACAACGTAGGAAAGAATCTTACCTTGAGGCAGTATTCCAGCCTGACTGGAATAAGACAGTATTCCAGCCTGACTGGAATAAGACAGTAGAACTCTGTTGCTGCTGATAAAGACATTCTCAACCCCTGTAAGAAACTCCACATAAAAGAATACTTGAAAATAGAATTAACCTGTTAAGCTCCTGCCTGTCTCAGGGAAGCATGAGTCTCAAAAATTGGGACCAGCTGTTCAGATCTTCTCAGGTGTTGCCAATTTCCTTTGTCACTGCTTTGTCTTTCTGTCAAACAGGTGCAAATGATGGCCTAGACCTGTTGAGTATAAATTCAGGGTGGCACTGATGGTCTTACAGAAGCTGAGGGAGTGCCAGAGACAGGATTAGTAGTGTTAACGTGAGTGCATCAAGGCAAAAGTCATATTTTCTTTTTTCTGTTTTCCTACTTAATAATTTGCTTTGCTGCACTTCTGTTCTGGGCTGTGCAGTGTGAGAGCCCCGGGCTGTGGTGCATGGCTGGGTTATTGCTGCCACTGGGAGCCTGGCCTTGAACCATCAGCACGAAGTCATCCAAAGGCTCTTTGCTGTAGCCCTTGGCACCTCTGTGTTCAAGGGAATCCCAGCTGGCCTGGCTCTGCAGCAGCTCTGCTGGGCTCCCGTCCCCACGGGCTGTCCCTTGCTGCTCTGGTGGCCTCTGCAGGCCAGCACACACTGCCGTGGTTTGGAACAATCGCTGCAGGATTGGCTGCAACATGAGACCGTGGTGAGCAGAAAATGATACTGAGCGTGCAGAACTGAAGCCCTGTTATTTCCTAGGAAGTGCCGTGCCATGGGAAATATTAAAATGCTCACTTTCCTGTGCGATGGAGGCATTTGCTTTTGAAAATTCTTGTGCTTTCCTAAGCACAGTACAAGCGTCTGTACCACAGTTGATTTTCCACCCCCACACACTCTGCCCCTTGGCTAAAGACTGTGGATTCAAGGTCAGTGTTTTAATCTTACTTGCATAATAAGTTATTTCCATCTTGTGTTAGGAGGTCCCTGGTGGCTTTAAAGCCTGTTGTATTGCATAACTTTCAGATTCCTTGGTGATGACTGTAAAAACAGAATGAGAACAAAAAATGTTATTTGAAAATGGGATTATTTGAGTGACAAACCTAATAGTTTTCCTTGATTTACAAAACCGAGAGTAAAAACTTTCTTTACAAAGATTACTGTTCCTGTCAGGTATATTGAAAATGGATTTCAAAATGTGAGTTACTCTACACATGATTGTTATACTGTAGAACTGTGTTTAGTGTTCACTAAAAGGATGATATTGGAAATTCATGTCAGGCTGTTAAATAACACTTGTGTTTTCACAGTTTGTACAGTCAGTGGAAACTTTTTGGGGTGTTTTTATTTACTGTACTGAACTTTATATAAAAGCTGTAATTTTAGCAGACTTCCATAAAACAATTAGAGAGGAGGACATCTGTGACTGAGATAAGCTCACATCGATAACATGGTAGAATGAAATTGGATGGCTTCCAAGGCAAAGAGTTTCAACAGCAATAGCAGTCCTATACAGCAGCCCGGTGTGTTTGTATCATTTACCAGCAAGTGGAAGAGTTCTCTGCCTGCTTCCAAGCAGCTGACAAAGAACTGATTGGGGTTTTTTTTAGCGAAATTCAAGACAGAATTTGAATATCATAAAATTTGCTGTGTCTTGTCTTTGAAGAGGGTATTCACATTTTCAGCTTTTGAAACCTAGCTTAGTTAGGCATTAGGAACCAGAACTGCATGAGAAGTTTGGGGAGAGTGAGGTTTGAGGTACCTACAATTAGAAGCCTGGTTTCAAAAATTTCAGTGCTCCCCTGTTTAACTCAGTGCAGTAAGAAGAGTTCTTGCACGATTGAAATGCGTTAATTACAGTCAGTCACCGGAGTGAGTATAAAAGAAAGCTGAAGGTTCTCTGGGCTGTCCACTGGCAGAGACAGGGAGCTCTCCCCAGCTTTGAAGAGCTGAGTTCCCTGTAGCACGGACTTGGTTTGTTATTTTTCACCTAGCTGGAGTGCATGGAGCACATCACAAACCAAGAAGGCAGAGACAGTGAAAAAATACTAAAGCATTTAGACATCTTCATAGAGAGGCACACATGGAAAAGTAATAAGGGCATGCAGAAAGATAACATGCTTTAAGAGAGAAAACACGTCTTGAAAGGAAATGTTATTTGTGGACTGGGTTTTAGTGCTTCTTAAATGTTGCATTTCCAATTCTCGGTTTTGATGATGGAGAAGACAGAACCACAATTTCTCACTGATGTGCTGAATGTAGCATGCTTACAGCTGCCACCTTCACTTCCTCCTCATGTAGGCTTTAGTGGTGGAGCAGCAAACCTCAGTGTCCACTTGTGTGATCATGATCAGTACTTTGTGTCTGGGGTCATAGGAGCAAAAAGAAAAAAAATTAGGATTATCACCAGAATGATGAAATAACTAAAGCATTCTTGCATAAATAGTGGAAATTAAAGAAGTATGTTAATAAGGAAAGGGCTTCCCTAAAGCATTTCTTGTGTATTTGGAAGAGGAGTGAGAGGAAAAATTTGCACTGAGGAAATAATCCAAAAGTCATTGACTTCTCACATGGCTGTAGCTCTGGGTCTTTATTCTGCTGCCAGCAGCTGACGTGCAGGTCTGCTGTGCTGCTCTGTACCCTCTGCAAGGTCAGTCTGCATTTCTGGGCCTTTGAGCAATGGAAAGGAAGAGTGCATCATTTAATGTCAAACCAGAATTTCCTTTCTGAAAGTATTTCTCTTGCCCCTCTCACAGATGCTTTGACCAGGCAAATGTAGGTCACTCTGTTGGCAGGTCTACAGTTAACTTTTAAAAGGACAATTCTGTCGTTATTTCCTTAACCAGTAGCCACGTGTTGGGATACAATTTCTGTGACCTGTTCTTGTCAGTTCCGGTTCCTAGAGGTGGAAAAATGTGTGATTGCTGGAGCTTCAGGTTCAAGAAGGTATTATTTTCTCAAGTTGTGAGGCTTTATATTTGTTGGCATGAGTGTTTGCTTTTCTTAGTATCTGGAATGAAACCCAGCTCGAGTACTTAGCCACCCCTCCTTTCATTGTTTCTCTCACAGAATGAAAATGTGATGGATTTTACCCCAAGCCCACCATGGTTATAAAAGCTTATTGTGGGTTGGTGTGTGTACAGAAGGAAGACAGAGAGAGAAGGGTTGGATCCCTTTCTAAGGATAAATTTTCCAGACAGATCTAAGAGCAGCAATGGTAATCAAAGGATTCATTTTGGTAGCAATGGGGGGGGTTAAAGCCATGTGAGAAAGATGTTTATTTTCCTCCCTAATAAAATTCTGGACAGGATCTTGTAGCAATAGTGATCAAATGAGGTATTTCTTCACAAAATGAGTAGCTAGCTGGGATGGCTGAGGCCTCAGGTTGACTTTTTGCTGTCACACCTCTCATCTGGGTATTGATCCCCACGACATGCTCTAGGCCTCACTTATTGTTATCAAATTAATACCAATTTTTATTATGCTACTGCAAGCATGCTTTGAGTGGGATTACCAGAAGTAACCACCTAACACAAAACTATAACTGCAAACCACCTGAGCTTTCTTAGTCTTACTACTGAACATTTCAACCCTTCCTGAGCTGGGCTCACTGAAGGAGGGCAAGTGAGAACACTGCTGCTCTTTGGTCACTAAATTATTGCCCCGTCAGTGAGGGCTAGAAACAGCCAAACCTCCCACATCATTTGTAAGGCACCTCAGCAGAGTTATGAGGTTACTTGCATTGATTTTCTGCTGGTTTCACTGCCAACTGCATGGTTGTATTATTCAATCAAATCTTAAAGAAGAAGCTAAGAATTGTCTGGGATCAGAGGTGTTGTTGAAAAAGAGGATTGAAGTATTTGGGTTTGAATTTTGGAATCCTATCTCAGTGTTGAAAGTCCATAAATGAGGTTATACAGCACTTGCTGAGAGATCAGTAAAAGCAAATATACTAAGTTACTCAGCTGTGCTGAATTGTGGTATCAGTGGTGATCTCTGAGGATGGAAAATTTCATTTAAGATAGTCCACATCCCATTAATTAAACCTACGAGACAGTTTATTTAATGATCTTATTCATTAATTCCATTGTATCAGGAAAATCTAAATATCTTTCCCCCCTAATATGATATAGAAATATGATAATATAATATGATATAGAGTGCGTGGGGTGTAATGTGGTATAATCCATTTTTCTTCAGAAGAAACGCTTTTTCGACATTGTTGGTTACTCTGTGAATTCTAGCAGTTGAATTTTTTAGGACAAACATGCTCACAGTAATATTAATACTCTTATGTATGTGTGATACATGGGAAGCAGTGCATATCCACAAATCGTGGTGTGGTTACCAAAGTCACCATGAATGTAAAAAAGGCAGTTAGTTCCCTTGCTTTAGTTAATGAAAATGCCAATCAGTGAGATACAGTGACAGCCTGCCCTGATGAACTGCCCTGCAGTGTGCTGTGAACGGAGCAGTGGTGCTGGAGTGTGCAGAAGTTGGTGCTGTGAAGGAGCAGTGTGCTGGGGTGTGGCAGAAGTTGGTGCTGAGAAGGGAACAGCGTGCTGGGGTGTGCAGAAGTTGGTGCTGTGAAGGAGCAGTGTTCTGGAGTGTGGCAGAAGTTGGTGCTGTGAATGGAGCAGCGTGCTGGGGTGTGGCAGAAGTTGGTGCTGTGAATGGAGCAGCATGCTGGGGTGTGGCAGAAGTTGGTGCTCTTGGCCTCGCTTTGCAGTATGTGATGCTCTCTCAGAAGGGCTGCCTGAGCTGCTGTGACCAAACATTTCACAGAGGTATCTGCTCACTGCTGTAAGGCCAGTTTCTAGATCAGTGAGCAGACAGGCATGCATTTTGTAATATAAAACAGTCAAAGGGCTCCTTTCTTTCATTCATGTTTAAGTGGTTTCCTCCAGACTGATTCAGAGCTGGTGAAAAGTGAGTACGTGGAATGCGGAGCAGCACAGGCTGTGGTGCAGTGGGAGAGGCAATGCATGGTGGCTTTTGATGGGAATCAACCTGACTGGTGGGAGCTCTCCTTTAGTAGATGGAAACTTGTTCCCAGATCCAGTATATCAGTTATTTTTGTTAAAAATTATTCCTGTCAGAGAATCTGCTAAAATACTGTGAGGCGTAAACTCACTAACAGTTATGAATAGTGTAAGACAGTTTATTTTGTGACTTAAGGGGGAAAAAATTTATGGTGGAATCTTTTTAAAGTACACCTTGTTAACTGTGTGCCTAATAATATATAAAGCATGAAAGAAAATTAAAAGCAGTAGGAGGGCTGGAAAGTAAATGATTGACTTGGACAATTGTAGGCCAGTCACAGTTTTGAATTATGGAGGAAATGCCACGGATTAAAAATGCATGTCTGAAATTATTTTAAGAATATTATCTAGGAGTAATAAAAAAGTACATTAAAAATATATGCCCATAGCAATCCTATTAACAAAACTTATGGAATTAGGACCAGGTTTTTTCCGATTTGACATTTTGTGTTTCCAAGGACTTTTCCATCTCCTCCTCCCCCCCCCCCCGCCCTTTTTTTTTCTTAATTGCATTTTAAATATTGGAGTAACATTTCAATAGTTATTGCTGATAGGAATAGCTAAAAGTCACTTTCAGTTGTTCAGAAAAAGAACCAAGGCAACTCTGTACTAAACACTTGAACTGAGTAGATGGGTCGTGTCCTTTAAAACCTGTCAATTAATTACAGCAGTGTAGTGCTGCAAAAGAGATAATTTGCTATGACCTCAAGTATTAGCTTAAATATTGGTATACTTATCCACAGAAATAGATTTAATAAGTTAGAATGTATGTAATTGTTTCAGTTATAGAGGATTTTGCCTACTAAAAAGCAGTACTGTTAAAACCATGATGAGTAGAAGGGCTTAAAGATAAGCCAAAGAGCTTTGATAGGGATCTAAGGGGACTCAGCTCCTTTAGGACTAATTTTCTAGCTGAAGTCAAAGAACTGCAGTTTTGGAGCATTGTTTGAAATGGAAATGAGTAACAGCAATGCTAAAGCACAAATCAGTATGATTTAAAAGATTTTGCAGTGGTAAATAATATGAAATAATTTTTGGGAAATAAGGCTATTAATCAAATGTGTAACCTGTCTTCTGTCTTTTCTTCCACTTTCATCTTGCACATAAACCCTCTGTTTCTGCTGATACATCAGTGCTAAGTTCAGCTTGAGTAGGTGCTAACTCTGGGTTGGTTGCTGTGCTGATAGGACACAGCCACAGCCAGCAGCACTTGGGAGAACAGATTGTGGGCAGCTGCTGAATTCCAAAGGGAGGAGAACCAGCAAGAACCTGGAGAGTACCTGGACCTGGGCGCCCAGGAGTGCAGCAGGACCAGGCTCACTGTGGACAGGGGTTTCCTTAGCGTGTTAGAGACTTGAATGTTCATTCCAGGGCAGGACCCCTGGTAAAGGAAGCCTTTGAAAATTTTGAAAGAAAGCTTCAAACTTGACCGAACTCTACACAAAATGAAAAGACAAGTCTAGGTGTTGTTTTCACTCTATCTGAGGATCCGTGGTGAGATTCTGTTGTCTTTTATAAGTGTGGTTGTTGTGACTGGGAATACAGGGAAGAAAGCCATCTCCCTCTGCTTGTGGAATTATTTCTGCCAATAGACAAGAGAAAATCTTGGGGGGAAAAAAACCCCTGTAATTCCTATGCAGTTTTTTTTCTCCTTCTCCCTGGTGAAACTGGTGGCTGAAGGTTACCTTTCCAAACCATTACATTATTTCTTCAGAAACTGTGAAAGGTTGTGATTGAAAAGGTGGGAAATCAGAAGTTTCTCTGGGTTCATTCTAAGGAAACTTTCCAGCAGTTGTACAACAAGTCTTCCTTGTTGTCATACATGAGTGGTTTTGCTAATGTTCACCCTTGCAGTTTTTCATTTACAAGAGAAATTCTTTGATACTAGGAGATAAGATAAATGAAATGCTGAAAAGCTCATGGAAAGACATTCGTTATTCTGCCTGACATCAGAAGAGAAAGAAAACGAGTTATGCTTCAGCTGGAAGTAAGCCAGGGAACTTCCATTTAGAGGCAGTGGGAGAAATGTAAGGAGAGAGGAAGAGATGGAAAAAGGGAAAAAATGAAAACGGTATGAGAGAGGCTGTGTAAAGAGCACTTATGGGAAGAGGTGGAGGCCCAGGAAATTTCTAATCTTACCTGTGTGTTTTAAAGACACTGTATATCCTCAGTTCAAAGAGGGTTTCTATTCAATATAAATAACCAGCCCACCAGCTCTGAAAGTGCTTCAGTCTTGAAGACCACTTGAGGTTCAAAGCATTGCTCTTAGCATCAAGTCTCTGAGGCAGCGATAGTGCATTGATTTGCCAAGGCACACGTTTGCTTATGGCTAAAATTAGAAAAGGCTACGACAGCCACATTCCTTTTAGACACTGCAAATGTGCTAAAGGGGGCCAGTTCCTACTATTCACAGCTGACATATTCTCAGCATGAGAGAAATTGTTAAAAGTTACAACACTAAGAAGGCTACATCATCATCATCATCGCCATCATCGTGTTTGCTACAACCCTTACGTTCATAGAGCAAAACCTGATTTTCTTACTTGTCTGGGCAAATGTGTTTCTTGAAATAAAGAATATATTTAGGTTGGCTTAAGTTTAAAGGGGCCCATCGTTTTTGTTATCAAAATGCTAAAGAGCTTTGAGCAATCAGAAAGGTGTGTGTGTTTATGATAAGAATTGTGCCCAAAGAAAGGAGATTGTCTGATCTGCATTGCACAGCTGTTATGCCTCTGCTTGAGGTGAACACAGTAGATCAGAGATGTCTGCTGGCTGTGGTCTGACATGAATTATGTAATGCTTTTCTACATATGTTTTTCTGTTAGGCAGTAATTTACCTTTAGATGGTAACTCCATTCTTGGTAGCATTTTTTCCCTTTTTTTTTCTCCCAGCTGACTGCAAATACTGTTGAATACTTCCTTTCCTCTAATACTCTTTTGCTCTTCTTCAGCCTAGGGAGCAACAGAAAAACTAATGCTGTGTAATCTCACTCTGGTTTAGGTTGGGCTAAGTAGGCACAAGGCTTAGGGGTTCTCTTTGCAGTCCTGCATAGTTATGGAAGCTTTTCTTTCCCTCCCTTAATTCCAGAAACCATTATACTACTCTCTCTGCTGTAACTACCAAAAGCTTGCCTCAACAATGAGTGTCATGGTCCCAGAGCAGATTAACAGTTCAAGAGTGCTGGTCGCTTATCTGCCAGGGCAAATCAGCACTCTCGTTCACACATCTTGAGCCAGGAAGATTGATTAAAAGCCCCACGTGGCCATAAGGCTGGAATGGGAGGTAAATGACTTTCAGGGTTCCCAGCTAGCAAGAGTCCTGGGAGAATGTAAGACTTGGGAAGAAAACAAACCCAAATATAAACAAACTCAAAGAAAGATCCCTTTGATCTGGTGGCTGTCTGACATCTGTAACACTTCTGTTTCTAGAAAATAAGTATGTCAATTTATAATCTCTGGTTTTCACTGGCGTTCAAGTCTGTTTTGCATCTGTATTGAAAACATAAATGTATTTTATGTACAGAAAGAAAATTATTTTTCTTTAATGGTGTCTCCCTTTCTGAGCTGCAAATGTCACCCAGAAGAACTGTATTCACTCATTGCTCTGAACTGGAAAGAATGTTTTTTGCCAATTGACTTGTCAGACTGCAGTGTTAGGATCAAGGCTTCTGAGATTCCTGATACATCAGGCTAGACTGCATCTTGTTCATATTTATTACAAGTCATGTAAATACCTAACTGCTCCTTTGCTTATGGCTTCAGTAACTGTTTTCTCTCTCTTGCTCTGTTTTCAGAAGCAGAAACAGAAATCCTATTGGTCCAGGAAAGTATGGATATGGAAAAGTGCCATACATTTTACCCTTACAGACTGATACTGGTCAGCAGCCTCAGAAGCTGCGGAGGCAGCGCCAGTCGTCAAGGAACCACCTATTCCACCAGAGTCCCAGCCTCATGAACTCCTACAGCCAGGCAGCTGCTCCTTCTCTGCAGCACGGGAATCTTTACCAAGAGCCAGGTGGGCCTCAGGTGGGCCAGCAGGTCCTGGGGCCCTCAGTGTATCAATCACCTTCGTTCCCTGTGTCTCAGAGTCTGTTCCACGGCAGTGACTCCAGCCCCCAGGCCCTGCAGGGGCAGCCCCAGCCCCAGAGGGCTGCAGCCATCGTGTGCATTGGAGCCTACAAGCAATATAAACTCTGCAACACAAATGTGAGTCTGCTTTTCCTGTGTTTCATGTGTTCATTGCTTTTCCCTAGGATGCAAAATGTTCACCTAATCACCAAGTTAAGTTGAATTTTTTAAAATTAATGTAATGATTGTTTTTGTGGACTTACTTTAGGGTGTCGTGGGAATACTGAAAGTAGATCCATAGTATTACAGTTACCCAATACCTACCTTCAAGGGTTTTAAGCAGTCACTTCATTTACCAATATGTACAGTTCCAATTTGATGAAACCTGGGAACGTGAAAGAATTTGAGGTAAGGGTAGTAATTGAGGGAGGTAGTGGGACAGGCAGAGGCTCCCATGCTGGAGCAGGCTCCTGCCAGGGGCTGCAGACCCGTGGAGAGAGAGCAGCCCACGGTGGAGCAGGTCTGATGACAGGACTTGTGACCCTGTGGGGACCACACTGGGGAAGTTAATGAAGAACTGTAGCTCATGGGAAGCAGTCACCTTGGAGAAGTTTGTGGAGAACTGTGTCTCATGGGAGGGGCCCTGTGCTGCAGCAGGGGAAGGACTCTTGTCCCTGAGCAGCAGCAGAAACAACCTGTGATGAACTGACCATAACCCCCATTTTGTCTCCCTGAGCCACTGAGGGAAAGTGGTAGAGCTGGAAAGAAGGGGGAGGTAGGGGGAAGGTGTTTTTAAGATTCGTTTTACTTTGCAGTGTCATGCTCTGATTTTGGTTGGTAATAAATTCAGTCAATTTCCCCAAGTCAGGTTTGTTCTGCCCGTGGCAGTAATGGGTGAGCGCTCTCTGCTGATCCTTATCTCAACCCGTTAACCCTTTGTTATATTTCCTATTTCCTGTTCAGTTGTGGAGGGGAGTGATAGAGTGGCTCTCGTGGGTACCTGGTTTTCACGCAGCCAGGGTGAAACCACCACAGTCACTGACAAGCTTAATGTTTTTCCACGAAAGAAACGGAAAAATGGAGTTGGATAGGCCATGTTATGAAAGCTGTCTACTTCTCAGTCCCATGAGATGAGGTTGTCCCTTTGTGAGGGCTAGTCATGTTCTAACCAGCGTTTAGAGACAGCCCCCAGTAGCCTGGATCGTTCCAGTGTCTTTCCATGGTGCTCTCTGCATTCTGTGACAGATGCTACTTTTACCAGCATTCGGTTCTACGTGCTTTGATTTTAACTTCCTAATTTATTGGAGTAAAAATCTGTTCTGTGTTAATTTTTAAATAAAACTTAATCTGCTATTATTTGGTTCAAAAATGTTTGGCTGGGTGTACCATGCTCCGGGCAGTCTCCCATTGTATGTGGGAGGCAAGCGAGGTTTTTGTTCTTTGTCCCCATTAGTGGTTTTCATCCTGCTAAAACTTCCAGATTCTGCCTGTGCCCTTTTAGTATTTCCCAAAGTATGTCTTCCTAATATGTTTTTCTTATTTGTCCTGCTAATCTAACTTAATGTTACAAACATTAAGAAGCCTGTATTTGAATATTAGAAGCAGAATGTCCAGGAGAAGTCTGTATAAGTTGACATGACAGGCCATGATTTTTGGATGGGTGAACATCTGATTCTTCTGCCTCCTAGAAATCCTGTTTCGTTTAGTGGAACCTACGTAGTGGAAATGTAACAATGGAACACAGGATAACAAAACCACAACCTAAACAAATCAGATGAGTTCCTTTTTGCTTCTTAGTTATTACTCTCACTTTATTTATGAATAAAATCCATTGATTGAGACTGGAGCAGTTGATTGAAAAGAACTAATGTCAAGAAACCTTTAGTGTATTTGTCTGGAATGGAAAACATGAAGGGCCAATTTGAGCCTCTGAGAATAGGCTCTGGGACAAATTGCTCTTTTGAAAAACACTTTCTGTTTTTTGAAGGAAATGGGAAATGACCTTAGTGCACGGGCATTAATTTGGAAAGTTTTCTGAGCTAAATTTGCTCACTGTGTCCAAGCGACACACAAACGTCCCAGTCTTTATTTCATCCCTCACACATCAGGGCACAAAGTTGGACAGTATTCTGCCTGACTTAATGTGACAAAATTGTTTCCAGGAAAAGAGGTCTTTTCAGAGGGCAAGGGGTAAGAGATGAGGAAGTTAGAAGTGAGGTGGAAGAAAGAAGCAATCCAAGATTGCCAGGGTATGGAGAAGGAGAGTTTGTAGAGGATGTTTGTTGTGAATGACAAGTGAGCTTGAGAGTAGAGGGCAGTGAGCTTGTGAATTGGACATGGAGGTCAGCATGCTGACTGGTTTGGCCATTGGCAGATTTCTTTTGATGGAGGGGAACAGGAATGAAAATATTTTCGTATTTTTTCATATTTCAATATTTTCAGTTTTAGGATCTGTTGTTTAAACAGAATTCAACAGACGAAGAGAAAACATGGATAGGCACACTGCTGCTGTCTCTTTGCCATTGTTGCTTGTATAAATGCAGTTATAATGAAATCTGTAGTACAGAAGACTTAATAGCAAAGAGAAATTGTAGCTGAAGTCTCTTCTGCTAGGCATGGAGCTCTACGTAGTGATATTCTTTATTTCGTAATGTTTCTGTTACCCTTGGAGAGGCTGTAATTGCTATTCAGGGTTATTTTTCTCCCTAAAATGTGGTAATTAATGTAATTATAAAAAAAAGGTTGCTAAGAACAGTTTTCGTATAGGGTCTGGATGAGAGCAAAACAAGGCTAATAGTGTTTCACTTTGTTTGCTTGTTCTTCCTGATTAAATGCTTCTGCACATGGGCTTTAATTTAATTTATCAGCAGCGACATGTACCATTGGTCTTGCCAGCAAGCAGAGAACAATATCTTTTTATTTCTTTTTTTCCTTCACTTCTTCCTGGAGCATACCAAAACTGAAAATCTCATTTATTGGAAGTATTCTGTTAACCCTTATCCCTGCTGTTTGGCCACTCCCTCTGCAGTTTCTCCTAAGGGCAACTAATTAATAACAAATTAAGTTAATCTGCCTTGGTCCATTAGGTCATTTCCTCATTATTGTACATTTATTGTTTTTTCATTGATAGCTGGACTCATTTCCCATGACTGACAGATTGATTCATAAAGGTAAACTTGTGAGGTTTGGTTAGGGAGAACCTCGGAAGTGCTTGTATTTGTTCAAGTGTTCCTGCAGGTCGTTAAACCTATTTTCTTCTTATAGAAGTGGCTTCCCCTGTTCAGCACCGTGCATACAAGCTCACCTCAGAGCACACAGCTGCCTGTCAGCCTCTTTGGCAGGAAACAGGCAGCAAACATCTCTCCTTTCTGCGCAAACAGCTCTGGCTGATCTAACTGAAACCATAACCTACCTGCCACACAATAGGATTCTTCCAATGCACTCTCAATTCCTTCAGAAACAGGGAAGTAGGGAGTAAATCTCCCTTATTTCTCCCTGCACTAAAGGAGAAAGAAGTATATGCATGTGTGGTTGAAGTAGAATTTGAGATCAACCTTCTTTGCGTGGTTTGTCACCAGAACAAAGGAAGCAACTCAAATGGAACATTTGTTTACCGAGCACTTTCTGTAATTAATTGTCTCCAGCACTGCCAAGTCACTGGCTCTTCATGAGTGCCTGAATGTGTGAGAATATATTTGTAAACCAACTCCAGGCTGCAGGTCACTTGGGCAGTGTACACAAGGAAGCTTTCAGGATTCTGGACATTCCAGACTACTTAAGGTAGTTTCAGCATGAAGAGTGATGCTAAATGGGTGTAAAATCTGAATTTAGCAATGGCTTGAGGTGTGAAATCTTTGACCAAATTCATGTAGGACTTTGGAAAAGTCAAGGTAAAATGTATGAAAATGTAACTCCTGAGGGCTCAGTGAAATATTTATGGATAAAATTTTGCTGAGCTTGTCCAGTTCCATTCCTGGCTGCTAGTTTGCCCACTGGTTCATGTGGATTACTGTCATGTCTCCAGTTACACTGCGTTGTTTTTCTCAGTATTTTATGTGACTGGTGTTTTAGCAAGAGGTCAGTTGTGTCGTGGAGAAGGATCTCGATAGGATCAGAAGACAATGATGACTTTTATTTTCTTGGCCTGCCTTTGCAGCCATGCCTGCTAGTAGTGTGGTAGCACAGCTATGGAAAATCTGGCTTTTGGTTCTGAGTAAGAGTCCTCTGCTTGGATCTGTGCTCCTGTGTGCAGAGCTTTTGAGAACAGCACCTGAGCAGGGAATGGGAAATATCTGAAGAGAGTTTTGGAAATGGAGAGAGGTTTTACACGTGAAGAGATGAGGTGAGATAAAAAAACTCAGGATCAATCCTCAGCTCTATCATGATGGGACAAATTAAAATACTTGATTTTCCAAACAGTCTTATTGATACTGATGCTGAGTTACAACTGTGCCATTGAAAGGCTTTTTTTGGACGCAGAACCTTAATTAAATAGAATTACAATGTTCTGTAGGAATGTGTTGAGTCCATTAAACAGTGATGTGCTTTTCTGTCACCTAAGCACATAGGTAGGCATTGGCAGGGTCCCCTGGCAGCTGGGGTCTTGGGCCATCCACAAGCTCACGGGTGTTCTGCCCAAGCAGTTTTGAAAATTTTCCACTCTATAGAAACTGAAGCATTTCTAGTGTTTCAAGTTTTAGCTAAGATAGAAATGGAAATGTTTAATTTTGTACGGAACAGAAAATTTAATTCCCAGACACTCTTTAATGTAATTGGGGTGCTCACACATTGAGGTGAAGACTAACAAAAGCCTATGTATTTTTAGGTGATTTTTTTTTTTTTAGACTGAAAAGCCTCTTCTTATTCCTAAGGAGTTGCCGTAGGGTTTATTTATTCTCATTTTGAGATTTGTATAGAGTAGGTGTTTGACATAAGTGGCAAAGTGGGGTTAAGATGACATACCTTTTCCTGAGGAAATTTAAACTTGACTTTATGTGAGGAATTTTCCATGCAAACACTGTGGGATTGTGTGTAGGTTTGGTAGTTTGACATTCTGTGGGTGTGTAGGAAACCTACTAAAAGCTTGCATTACTTTGGGCTGTACTGTCTTCCTTTTTGAATGTTCTGCTATTTGCAGCAGAGGTGTGTAAATATTAATTCAGAATGATTTGTCACCAGTACAGGCTGAACTTACCAGAGGCTGGCACAGAGCTATTGCCCTTAAAGGGTCTTGTGTAGTTTGGTCAGTTGTCACTTGAGCACAGAAGAGTCCCAGAGACATCTTTGATGAAACTCTTGGACCACAACTGTTTCCTCTCCATCTCTGCACTGTGGTTACATGACATCCCCTTCAACATCCAGGACCCCTGTATTAGAAAGTATTTTGCATTATGACATTCTTATTAGAGCTTAAATAATAATGAGAAACTGTCTGCTGTAAATCATCAGGAGGAGTATGTTGGAGTAACTTTAAAAGCTCTCTCCAAGGGTTTTATTATGCAAGTGTGCTCTGTACTTGTGGCAGTAACACAGTTAGCTGTTTTACACAAATTTATTATTACTAGGTTAATTACTTACTAACATAGTAAAGTGTTCCTAAAAAGTCCAAAACCACACAATTCTGAAAACCTTGATGTCTAGAGGCTTGTTGGTTTTAATTGAAAATTGAGTTACTTAGTTTGATCAATAAATCTAAGCCACTTCAAACTAATTCAACATCTAGGACTCCAGGAATCATGCCCTGTTGTGGTAAGAAGTTGAACACTCTGGGAGGTGAATCTTCCAGGGACTCTGTCAACTTCTCAATATATATTTTCTTGACTTCTAATGTACACGAGTACTTCAAAATGTATGGTTAACAGCAGTACTTTAGTATTTTATGGTACTGCAGGGAGCATTGAGCTGCCTTTTTCTTCTGTGAGGTTTATTTTGAAATTCTGAGCCTGTTGCATGTGTTGCGTGATGTAGCTGGAGAAGTGTGCCTCAAGTGGAGTGCATTTGTGTCTGAATAGCTGAAGATTCAGACCCTCATTTTTGTGTAATAACAGTGTGACATAAAAATGTTAGTAATTCACCTAAGTGCCTGAAAATGAAAATCGGTTGCCTAAAGCTTTTCTTTCCTAACTTCTTGGTGAACTTTGAATGGGAGGTTTCATGTAGCAGTTGGAATTGTCCGAGACGTTACCTTGCTAATTCTTGGTGTAAATGAATACATGTGTCTTGGAGAAGAGGAAAGAGGAAAAAGATCCACAGTTACTCCATCACTTCATCAGTTATGAGTAGCAGCATTAGCACTTAAAATCCTGTGGAGTGATTTGGAAACTTCATTGGGATTCTTGTTGAAATGGAGCAGGGGTTTGTGTTCTGCAGTAGAAAAGGACTCAGGGTGATTTAGGTTGCTTGATTATCATTCAGATGTGACTTCTTTGCCAAGATTTGAAGGGGAAGCTCATCAAGAAAATGGAGACTTCAGAGTTGCAAGCAGATGGTTGCATTCATGATACATTTGTAGTTGTTTTTAATAGTGTGTTGTAAATTTGAGTAGTGTCATTTATCAATATGTGTTTATCAAGTGTTGTGGGAGAGAGCTGAAGGCATTCCAGCTTGTCTTTGTTTCTTCTTGTCAATTCATATTGACAAAAGTGTTTGTCTGAAATTCCGGTGTGGAATTTTTCAACACTCGCATAATTTGAACAAGAAATGTGCGTTATTGATATGTTAGTTTAATTGTATCCAGGTTTTCAAACCAGAGGAGGCTGCAGATGTCACGGTTAATTCACAAATAGCTTTTTAATGCTGTTTTTATGAATATTTGTTAACTATTCCCATTAATTACAGGTATAAAAACCACCATTTGTCAGATGCCAGTGTCTGCTTCGGCACATGAAAGGAGTAGCTTTTTCCTGGTATTTTTAGAAGATTAGTTCAGTTATTGCTGATATCAGTGCATAAATTTAAGACATTTTCAAGCCAGATAGCAGGAAAAGAACATACATTACATGAATTCAGGGACTTGCAGTGAAACTGCCATCAGTACAATCGCAGTCCTCTCTTGTACTGACCGGGCTGAGTAGAGGAAGAGGGAAATGCAGGAGAAGTTGCCACAGTTAAGCCATGGATACTGAAAAAGTTGTCTGTTAGCACTGCTGCCGAGTTTTTAGTTTTGTGGGTTTTGGGGGAAGGGGGGATGTTGTCTTTGTTGTTGATTTTTTTTTTTTTAAATTTTAGATTTTTTAAGCTGGGCTTGGAAACAGAAAATTGTGTAGAAAGTTAGGAAACATAAATGTCAAATTATGTCTAGCAAGCATGTGTTCCTTTGCCTAACCACAGACTAGGGATGGAAGCCAAAAACCCTCTCCCCCAGACGTGGTGTGAAAGAAACGTGGCACTGCAAGCCCTGCAGCGCCTGGAGCAGGTAAACAAACCTTTTGCATATAGTACATTAAGAGCTAACTGCCTACAGAACAATGCAAACCCCAGAAATAATTGAAATTGTGGTGAGATTAAAAAATAACAACAGAACCCAAACCAGTCTGGTGCGCTCTGTCTCATCTTTTCTTGCACTTGATCTATTTCATCGGTTGTGCTGTCCAGAAGTAACACCTCTGCAGGCAGCATATTGCACAAGAGTAATTAAACAGAGCTTCTGTCTAGTGATGAGTTGCTAAGGCTGTTTATCTTCAAACTCTTGACTTACGTTTGTGGAATAACCAGTCCTGTGTTGTTTATATCTGTCAAGCGGTGTCACAGAGGCACTGGCTGCTCTGCAGGGGGAAGAGGCCAGGGAAACATCCCCTGCCTCGTTCTGCAAACCGGCTTTGGCTTTCGGCTGCAGCATTCAGTGAGGTGCCACAGCCAACCCACGTGCTGCTTTTCCTGAATCTCTGTTTGCATCTTCATTTTGTTAAAGACAGCAATGGATACTGATGGCCTTGCTGGCTTTTTTGAGACCTCACCTTGGGTCACTTTCTGAGGACAGCTTTTTTGGATGATGTGAGGTTTTAGTTTGAGCAGCAAAATGCCATTAAGAAGGACAAAGTCAAACCTGCAAGAGGTTTAGAGCTTTCAAAACTGGAGTTTTGTGAGCAATCCTCTGCTAACTCTCGTGTTAAGAAAACTATTTAATTAGCTGATAATATAGTCTTTTACCCCAGGGTCCCTGCATAGATCAAGTGCTTAGTTAAGAGTGATACACTAGTCGGTGTTATTCTCTTTTTAGTCAGCCTTTGGCTCCCTGCCTTAAAAATGCTCCCTGCAGAAGATGAGAAAAAAAGGCTTCTCTAAGGACTAGTTGTTGATGCTATTACTGCAGTGTTTGCTTTAAAATTCACAAACCTGCAGTGTGATAGCAAGACCTAATCTCTTGTAAGAAATGGAACTGGCAAACGGAAGAATGAGGTTTAATAGAAGTGTTCCATAATTAGTGCTGCTTGTCAAGTAGTTTGAATTGAATTTTTTTCCCCATGCTCAGTAACCTATTTATTACTTGACAATAGTCAAAGCAAAATTTGCATTGCCAAAACTGTAATTATGATTTGGCAGCTCATCTGCAAATCAGGTCCAGAGGTTTTCAGTCAGACCCCCAAACCAGAAAGTACATAGTTCACAAAGTGAAAAGGATTGGATTAAGTAATTGCACCGGAGGTGACATTTCCCCCCTCAAAACTGGTAGAGTAGCTATTCCAGAAACTGTAGACTGTCCTTCATGTTCCTTATTCTGTGTGTCCATTTATACCTACTAGATTTTACAGTGAATGAGACAGAGATTATGTAGACAACCCTTCCAGCTAAACGTTTCCCAGAGTCCATTCTGCACACTGAATGAGTCAGAGATCACATGGGGAAAGTGGTATGCAATCATGGAATTGAGAGTGGACCTCACAGGCAGAAAGAGCCAAGTGATAATCGTAACTGGATGGACAGTCTCTTGTAACTTGAGATTAAACATTCTTTTAAGGCCCTGTGGCTTACTTTCTAGTGTTTAAACCAACCAAAAAAAGCCTTCAAGAGCAGATTGCCATCATGTGAGATATCAGTATTCGCACAACTGGTCAGATCGTTCAGCTGAGCCACTGGCAGAGGGAGTTTGCCCTCTGTGAGCACCACAGGGCAGTGAAAGGGCTTTGCTGTGGTGTGCTTGTCTTTCTCATCACAGGTCTTTCTGCCCTTTCTCCACAGCCTGTCTCTGCTTCTTCCTCTGGCTGGAGCTGTCCCACTGTATTTTCTCCTCAGTCACACTTCTCACTTTCTTAGTACCTTGTCTCATATTTTTAATCTTTTCTCCCCATCTCTTCTGTCTCCAGTCTTTCTTTTTTTTTACATAGTTCCTGCTTCTTTCCAGTTTCATCCAGTTTCACTTTCTTCTTCTCAGTCCCCTCTTCAGCTGGCTTGCTCATCCAGCCTCGTCTCTTGAATGCCAGTCCCCAGATTTATGTTTTTCCAAAGTATTCCATGCATTTTAGGTACAGGCACAAGTGGTTATTAAAAGCAGAAGAGAGATTTCTTAATTTTCAGTCCTTGCCCTATTACAGACCTCAAGAGCACTTTCCAGTAACTCCTGGGAAGCTTCTCAGCCTCTTCGAGCCTCAGGTGTGGACCAACTTGAAAACAGGTTGTTCCTCTAGGTTAGATGCAGAACTTTAACAAGCTTTGATTGAAAGTGTACAAAGTATGTTATCAGCATTATTTTCAAAATTCTTGTGGCCTGACAATACTTGAGTGGATTTCTATAGAAAAAGCAGAGGGTGCATTCTTGAAAAAAAAATGCCCACTTTCCTGGCTGACATAATTTCACTCATTAAAATAGAATAGGCACTGATGTTTGGAAAAAAAAAATCAGAATATTGGCAGCATGGGAAAAAAATAAAACACTTTTTCCTTTCGTTTTCCTTTGGGCTCATTCTGGGATGTAATGCTTCAGTCAGAAAAATAAAAAGAGATTAAAACAGATAACAGGAGCGGAAGGTTTTACTCGGAGAGGTTAAAGTTGGACAAACTCATCAGTAAATGGACAGTGCTACCAGCTGCAGCTATATTAAACCATTCTAAAATAAGACAAATGTGTCTGCCAGTTGCTTTGAGGTGCCTTTTTTTCTTTTTCTTTGAAGTATATGACCTAGGAGGAAAGAATATACCACAGAAACAGTTTAAGTGTGTGTTGTATCAAAACCTCATTTTTGATGGAAACAAGAGCTCTAAAATCTGAACAGTGCTGCAATTTCTGTTACACTGGTTCCTGCAAACTCAAAGTTGTTTTTAAGTTGCAATTAAATTGCTCTAAAGATGTTAATTTTTTTGTGGAAAGCAAATTGTTCCACATCGCGATTTTTTTTTTTTTTAACAAAAACGACAAAATAAATTGTCCTAACAGACTTATTTCAAACTCCCCCTGGTTGCAGTAACAGCTGTACATTTGCCTGTATGTTTCTCTCCCATGTAACATCACATTGACATTTCTGTTGCCTGGTTGTTTCTTAGACGAGAGCTCCTTCTCTAGAAATATAGTGATTATTGCTGCAGTATGAATTTTTAATTAAAAAGTAGATTATCGTGGTAATGCCAATCAGAAACTTCATTAAACTTTTAGTCCTCCCGCTGGAACCATTCAGGTAGTGCCTCCTCCCACACAAAGATCAGTCATTTAAATGGAATGCATTCAAATGAGTTTCCATTGAAGTTGATTGGGCTGTCACAGGGACAACTGCTGGAGGATTGCTCCTGCCCACTGCAGAAGCTGGTAGAATGTGAGTCACATAAAAACTGAAAGAACAGGCAGCTCCAAGAACAATACTTCAAAAAAAATTAATAAAATACTGCCGGAAACCCCAGAGTAGATGTTTTATCACAGTGACATAATTTTCCAGAAACTAGGGCTAGATACTAGGACTAGATACATCAAGTTTGCCTAAAGTCTGTGGACTTTACTGAAGATGGATCAAGCAGGAGTTTGTCTCAGGATCTTCCATAGCTGATATTGGTGGTGCCTTTCAGAGGAGGGTTTTGGAGTGGCTGCTATTTCTAGTATAAAGAAGGCTACTGCTGGTATATGGAAGCAACTGTTCTTAGTACATAAACCTCCCATTTTCTGAGAAGGACTAATAAAACATGTTCCATTTTGCAGGTGTATTTGAATAATGTAGACAGATGAGACAGTGGAAGATGATGAAGCTGAAAGCTTCCCCTTTAAGGCATTCTTCAGACTTTGAACCGTATTGTGTGAAATGGCAATAGCTTTCCATTGATTTCCTGTTAAATAGGGCAGTAGCATGCAGTTTAGGCACCTTGAGCACTGTGTAATATTTCTATAAACAGGTATTTGTTTGGAGGGATTCTTGTATCTGTGGGACTTTTTAGTGCAGCATATTTATATAGAAAAGTGATAGCCCTGCTGAGACGGGAACAGCAGCGGTACAAAGCAGTTATGATTTCTCCTGGTGGCAAGCTTTTGATGCTTGCTTGGGAGCGTGGAAAGAATATTCCGTGTAAACTCCAATCTCGATACTGAAGTAGCTCTTTGCTCAGGAGCCTGGGTCCTAAAAAAATTGGGACAGTAAAATAGTAACTGCATTTTAAAACCCGCCACCTTTAAGAAGACTAGTCATCTGGTCTTTTGCTGGACATACTTGTGTATCACTTTACACCAGACAATACTCTGTTCCAGCACGCTCTGTTTCCAGTATTTGTCTTCCATTTTCTAATTGCTCAACTTCCATCTTCTAGAAACCAATTATTGTTTCTCCGATTTTTGGTTGGTTGGTTGCTTGGGGTTTTTTTGCAGTAGTATTTGTAAAATTTTAGCGTTAAACAGAGCTGGAGTATTTTCTTGACACATTTTTGGTATTGCTGAGGAAATGTACTGTTAGTTTTCCTAATATAGCTCCTTGATTAGCCCCTCCTAAGGTAGTAGTTCCAAACGTTTCCAGTAATGCACGTTAGATCATTGGAGATGCTTTGTGTGGGATGGATGAGTGACTAACATTTTATTTAAAACCAAAGCTGGACTTGAATCTTTTACAAGTTGCTGTGAATCTGAAATAAAGTAAGTTATTTCAGTTTAATCAGATGGATCTGTCAGAATTTAAAAAGAAAAAAGCCACAAACCTGTGAAGTTAAGCAGAAATACTTATTTTTCCATCTGTTTGGTTGAGCTTTCTTCCCCATTATTAGACAGACTGCATTTTCAGATGTAAAGTGCTACAGAGTGGAAAAACATAAAGCAGTAATAAATGCACTTGCCACATTATGCATTGATGCCTTATGTGTCTGATAGACTGCAGTTAATAAAGATCAGGTTCGGGTGACACTTCAAAGGCTTTTCTAGTTAAATTCGGGGGACCTTCTTGTTGCAGAGCTGAAATCATTAATGGAAAGAAGGGTTCTCGAGTTGCGGGCTGGGGGCAGCAGTTCCCTGGCCCGGAAAGCAGGCACCCCGTGGCTCTGCCGGGGCCCATCTTCCTTGGTCCAAACACAAGCTCATTGCCACCTGGCTGGGATTTGGGTAGAAATGCAATGATTCTGGACTGTGCACACATCTCAGGTCTTTACCATCTGGGACAGGCAGGTCCAAACACAAGCTCATTGCCACCTGGCTGGGATTTGGGTAGAAATGCAATGATTCTGGACTGTGCACACATCTCAGGTCTTTACCATCTGGGACAGGCAGCCCTTGGAAGGAGTGTGGGGAAGAGCAGGGCTGCAGCCGGCTCTTGCTGCCATAGACTGCATGGCCTGGAGTGTGTGGTTAGGAAAGCACATGGAGTTCACAGGGACTGTCATTGCTGTGCCTGTCTCCACTGCAGCAGACACGGAGGTGTAAATTCATGGCTTGAGGCAGCGCAGAGTCTGCCAGTACAGGTGCTCCTTCCTCATAAACTTGTGCAGATACCACTGCATTTCCAGATGGAAATTCTCATTGCATGTCAGGCCAGACATTTACAGTGCACTGTCTGTGGCTGTGCACTGTAACCAGAGCTGGCTAGCACTATTTTTACTGCAGAGCTGTTCTTCACGTGCATTTTAAAGTTTCTTGCACATTTTGGTTTTTCAGGAGCATCGGTACCATTTGAGTTGTGTCTGGTATTTTGTGCCGCGGATATCTAGACTTCTTTAATATGCCATATATTTTTTAAAATTTTTTTTTAGTTGGCAGATAGTTGTCTTTATGTTCTCTTACCACTTTATAAAATTAGAACTGTTGGGAAAATAAGAGAGTCTCCAGGATTTTGAATGGGTCGTTGCTCTCCCTCAGCGTGTTGTCAGCTGGACAAAGCCAGGTTGCCTTGATTTGCGGTAGTACCTATGGGGCAGGCATGGTCCTTGGCTGGTCCTTGGTGGAATGGACTCCACATTCCACATTCCACTTTCTTACATGGACTTGGAACTTCTGTAGGTTTCAGGAGAAACAAGACACCAGCAGTTCAGAGCAGAAGTTCAAAGTACACTGCAGATGTGGTGGCTTGTTGTGTAAAGAACTGGAATTTATAGATTATGGATATTGAAGGACACTATACGTTTAAGAGTAAGGAAAGGAAAGAACATTTTCAGATTACTGTTTCAGAAACAAGTATTTCAATTATTTTTCTTTGGAGATGTGTTTATCCTTTGGGATGCCAAAGGATTAATATGATTATATAGAACCACTACAGAAATGAAAACAAGAGTACAACTAGATTATCTGGACTTAATTGAACATGTAGTATTGCACACGGAGAAAATATTAATTATGAATTATGTCTGAGCCTGGAGAATCAAGAAGGGATATGGGGCCTCGGGAAAAGCATTTGCCAGTTACTGTAGGTCATACGAATGAAACATAGCCAGAAATCTTAGTCGGTGTTTTAATTGCCTGTGGAGGTGGTTTCAGGACCAAATCGGCCCCTTTACACATTTCCAGAAGTGTTATCTCAGCACAGCTTTGACACAGCTTTGCTGATGGCAGATGTGAGCCCACATCTGCTGGACGACTGATAATTTTCTGGTGTTTTGCCAGCACTTCTTTAATTAAACCAAGTGTCAAGGATTTGTTAAAAAGGGTCCTTTTCAAATGTTAACCAAAAGCTAAAAAGCTGGCAGGGTGGTTTCTTTGTTTAACAGTCTTAACTGTACTAGCAGCTCATTTTAAGAAAACTAATGGCAGATGACAAAGAGAATACTGTGTGTTGCTGTCCCTCAGACTACTTTCATACCTGCGTATTTCAGAAGAGACTGAGGCATAAATAAACCTGCTCTTTCCAAAGGACAACGTTTCTCTCAACAGCAGGCACAGTGCATTTCACGTGCTGCCTCCCTCATCACCCAGTGCCGTGCTGCTGCTGGTAATTCACTCACGTCCTGAAAGCACGGGAAGAAAAGTTGGCTGAGGTGTCCTCCTTGAAACAGCCACGTGGAGATGCAGCAGGGGCAGCTCTGGAACTCCTCACCCTGAGTGAAAATATCAGTATCCAGCACTTCGAAGGCACTTTGCTGAATGCGGCCCCACATGCTAAATTCACATCATTGCATTGTCCTAGCAGCATATTTTAAGTAGGAAAAACATCTAAAAACATAGAAAATTATGCATTCTAGATGCTGTATCTAATTTTACAGTGCACAAGTGAAAGAACAATAATTAAAAACCCTCCCCCAGCAGAGAGTATATATTTCTAGACAATTTGTATCTGCCTCTACACAAAAGAATCTGAGATTTATCTTAGTAGATGCAAAGTATATTTTTTGCTGCTTTGGCCTCCCTAGATCTGGTTTAAAAAGGAGGTTTTATTTCTTTTTTTACAAACATCCAAAGAGGCTATCCTGTTTGCTGTATCAAAACCCTTATGAAACACTTCAGATAAATCCCTCAGTAAGGCAAAGTTTTTGAGGGAAAAAAAAAAAAAAGAAATTCCAGATCTGTCATTGACAAAACCCTGAATCAAAGTCAGCATTTTGTTTACCAAAAAACCCTTTTCAAGTCTGTGGCAGGCGGCAGGATTTTAATGCCCTCACGTCACCGAGGGAGAATCACACAGTAAGTTAAATATTTTAGCAAAGTTCATTCCAAAAGTCTCTGGGAAGTTTTGGAAAAGGATCTGGGCTGTTTAAATCCTAGCAGTCTGGCTTAGGCAGAGGAACGTTCTGCACCTGCAGACATGCCAAGGTGGCCGCCTGTTGCAGCACAGTGCCCTTGGCGGGCGGGCGCGGCTGGGCTGGGGATGCTCCTCTGCCCCCTCCCAGTGCTGGGGGACAGGGCAAGTGGGGCTGAGCTCTGCAAGGGACAGCCGGGAGACATTGTACATAGGAGCTGTCTTTGGGCTTGCCATCTTCTCATCACAGATGCTTGTTGCTGTATTTTAGGAGTTTTAGTCAAGCTGTACATGACAGAAATAGTAATTGAATTGAGGTGTAAAAATAGCTTGTACTCTCGGGGAATAAATAAAAATGAGGATCTACAGGAACCCCTATACTGCAGCTTCACTTTTGATTGTACAGGGTCATGCTTTTTCATTTTAGTGGTTTTCTGCCTACAAAAGTGCTAAAAAGCCAGAAAGGCCAAGAGAAAGTGTCTGGCACGCTTAGGTGTTCTGAGAAAGGCTCAAGGATTTCGTTTTCGGGGAGGCTGAGCTGCAGGCAGCATAAAGCTGTCACTGCATTCAGCTGTGCACTGGCAATTTAGGTGGGGTTAGTAAATGGCACATAGATGTTAACTAGTATATTTGTAGAGTATAATACAACTCTTAAGCCTTGGTGATTCATGGACTGTAGTAATCTTGCCTTCTTGTACTTCATAGCTAAAGAACATTTTAGAGGACATTAAAAATAGAAATGAGTGTAATCTGTATAAAGAACAAAGCAAAGTGTTTTTGCAGACCAGGTTGCTCAATTTTTTTCCTCAAAATTTTATGTTGCAATTAAACCTTGATGAATGAAATGAAGGAAAGGCAACTGAGCTGGGGCTTCAAAAGTAGCAGGGATGTGCTGAGTTGGCCTGTTCTTCTGATTTTTGCTTGATCCACACCGAGTTTCGTATATTTGTCTGTCCTTTGTCCTGCTTTAAAGCACTGAGGTCTCTATCTTGTGGGCAACTGTCAGTAAGTTTAAAAACAGAAATTGTAGCTATAAGGAAAAGATCTTAGAAGGGGTGGGTGTCACTATTTGTTGGCAACAGCGATGAATATTTTGATATTTTTACTCATACATTGCCTGCAGTTGGTATGAGCAGGGTGTACAGGAAATGGTTTATGAGCCAGAAATACTGGTACACGAGAACATGAGCTCAGGGGTCAGAAAAGGAAAAACAAGAAGAACTAAACTTCACAATAGGCTGGTAGAAAATGCCTGCCAAAAAAAAAGGGGAAAGCATTCCAGAAAGAAACTCCTCAGGCTGACTTGGCTGGTGCAAACTGATGTTTGTTCTGCTGTAATTTAGTGCAGTGACCTTAATTAATGCCAGCTCAGGTTTTGTCCCTTCACCTTTAGGATATGTGCAATAATTGGTTTCCGTGAAAAGTACATTCCCCTGCCTTGGTTGGTGGTTGTGGTGAATAAATGTTCTGCGTTGCTGTGCCACGCATTGGAGGAGCTGTGCTTCAGTTGTGGGAATAGAGCTTTGCTTTCTGCGTTTGGCACTAGAAAGGCTTTTGGTCCCATGGTCCCACCCTTCCAATGTGGTGGTTCACGGTCCTATTTTCAGGGAAAGCTTTTTTTTTTTTTTAATTAGAGGGTTTGTTGAGGAAGGCAGTATTTGCGTGTACTTGGAGATCTCAGAAGGGTGGGCGAAGAAGCACAGATGGCTGCCTGGCCAGAAATAGTGTTTATTCTAGAAGATTTGTTACCATGATTTTAATAGAAGATAAAGTAGTCTGTGAACCTTCCCCTGGGCATGTCTTTGGTACAGTTTATAGCCCACTTGAAAACCCTTGACTTTCACATCTCTTTGATCCAGTTACAAGCATCTTCTTGGGGAGATGGTGGATACAAAGCAAGAACTCCCCTGGGACCTCTGCTGTGCCTGGCTTCCCAAGCAGACCACCGATCTTTCCTACTGTACAGACAGAAGAGAATTGACTTGCAGTTGCAACAAGAGTTGTTCTTCGTGATTCTCTTCTGTTCCCTTTGAAAACACAGTTATTTAGCTGTGCTGTTTTCATAAAACATTAGCTTTCCTTTGAAATATGTCACACAGAAAAAATATTCTGCTGTTCTAGTCTAGTACTTCATGTGATTTCTACTGGTTAATAGTATTTTTAGTGGTCGTTTTTATTATCTGAAGGCTATGCAAAAATATTGCATCTGTGCCCAAAGCTTACCTATTTTTTCCAGGCATAGAAATTGTTCTAATTAACCCCCTGCATTTGGTAGAAGTCGTTCTCCCCTTTGTATGTGCCCACACACAGAGTAATCTGCTGTAACTGCAGTAATGTGTGGATTCAGGCAGAGCAAAGTCATTAAGTATTTAACTTGTATTTGCTTTTGGAATCTACTTCACATGCAAACAAGGCTGGTCTGCCAAAGGTGTGCATTGCAGGTGACCTGAGGAAGGATTCTGCTTCCACCTGTAAAACCTGCCCTGCCTCGATACCTGTGTGTGCACATGTGCTTGTACAGAAGCAGCTCTTTAGTTGCAAGCTCCTATACCAACTCCTTAGTTGCAAGAGCTCAGGATCTGAAGGCATGAGATAAAATGCAGAGTCATGCAGGGACTGTGATAGCAGCATATAGAAATACAGAAGGAAAAGTGGAAATATGGTATGGGAGCATAGGATGAGAGTAAGAAGCTGCTGTGGTCAACTTTTAATAAGTTATGTAAGCGTGTACGTTGAGTGTTTCAACTCTGTTGAATCTGAGCCCAAAAAGTTAATGATGAAAAATGTGAAGCTGTTGTGAAAAGGAAGTAATTCTAATCTAATACTGAATTTATCATGAAGTGTTGTGCTGTTGCTGAGGAAAATGACAGCTCAATAAAAGCTTTACTTTTTTTTTTAATAGAACTGTTGCTCCATTAATGTCGCACATTAATTTTCTTCAACAGGCACTTTTGATACTGTTACTTAACAGCTTGGTACATGTTTTAACGAGGTCTCCTGAAGTTTATATCATTCGTCTGGATTAGAATTTTGCTATGCCTTCACTAACCTTCTAAAGTTCATTAATAGGAAGGCAAAAATAACTTTGCTGTTGATTATAATGCTACTTTTTTTTTTTTTTTTTAATCTAAACAGATGTGTCCTGAAAGCAGCAGGAATATTAGAGAGGTACAGTGTGCATCATACAATAACAAGCCATTTATGGGTCGATTTTATGAATGGGAACCTTTTGCAGAAGGTAAGGGAAAACAACTTGCTTTTGCATTATTACACAGATTGTGTTTTGGAAAGGCAGATGTGATTTTTACTTAGTGGGAGCCATCAGGCAGCTTTGTTCCACAGCTGATGTTACCTATTTTTACAGCTGAACATGAGTCAGTGCAGATGGAGGTGGGTTGTATCTGACACCCAGTTAGATCTGGTAATGTTTGTTTCTCATGTAGCCACGTCTCAGTCCTTGTCCTGTTTCTTGTGGGCGTAGTGAAGACTGGCAGAGCTGCCCCTCTGTCTCCAATTATGAACATTCAGTGTGTGCTGTGTTTCTAGTTTGGCTGTGTTTGGCTCTGTGAAGTTGCCCAGGAGGAATTTCAGAGCTGTGCAGCTCTGGCACTTTGTGCCATGCATTTAGGCAGAGCAAGGAGCCAGTGCCTCAGCCAGCACAGGGCTGAAGGCACCTTCTGCAGACAGCATCACTTCTACAAGGTGGCCCTGAAGACCTACAATGGATGTGTTAGCTTTGGTGCATCCCTTTCCAAAGCCCAGTTGGGAAGACCCAGCCAGTGCTGAGCCAGCTCAGCCCACCTCCCTCTCCTTGCTTCCTACACAGCAGCTTTGACTCACTCTGTCTTTTGCCAGGAAAGATGAATCAGGGGATCTAGAACATGCCATGATCATTTCTTTTTCCCTCCCCTGCATAGCACAGCTTGCTCCTAATGTTTATACTGGATCAATAAGGGCAGTTAAACTGTAATTCACAGCGCTGTCTTGCTGGTGACTTAAGTGTGATTATTGTTATTTTAAAAAAACACACATATTTTTATTTCTCCCTCGTTCAGATTGGTGCAGCTGCATTTCTCTAACCCATTTTATCTGCTGCTGCTCCAACATAAACTTTTGTCTTTATTAAAAAAGTCACATTAGAGGGACTGTAAACCCTATGAATTTAGAGTATTTAATGAAAAAACCTAGTTTGTGTGGGACAACCAATAGCTAATGATGACTTTAAGGGCAGGATTTGAGAAGAGGGATCCAGTTGTGGTAGAGGGAGAACATCACAGTGACATAATCATAAAACCTGTAAGGAAGTTTAACTCTACAGAAATAATGAATGTTTGAATCATACTGATGATTGAACTCTTTAATTTGAAATCCTAACTTCAGTTTACTTTCATTTTTAATTGTGATGGAAAATCCATAACCTTTTGATGGCTGGATAAAAGAATCTGTTGAAAGGAGAGAACCTAAAGGTTGATTGAAAAGGGTAACTCTGTGGGAATCTGGCCACAGGAGTCTCTCTTAGTGAAGAATGGCTGCATTTGTTGAAAGGAGGGAGATAGCTGCAGACTTTCTTGTCAGAAATTCTCTAAAAGGTTAAAGATGCGTTAAAGTCCCCTCCAGGAGAACCTGTGCCTGATATTTTGTCTTCAGGAGGATACCTGGATAGTCTTGTGCATCCAAAATCCATCATTAAATGCAGTATTTTCAAATCAATAACTGCAAAAAATCCTGGTCAGGTGCAGAGACTCTTGTTTTGACTTCTGTTTGAAAATGTCAGCCAGGTATGTGTAATAAACAGCCCTTTAAGCAGCAGCTCCCAGCCCTGGGTTTCTGTTCCAGCTGGCAGAGTTACACCTGTGCAGGCACAGGCACTGTGAGCTCTGCTCTCTGCAGGGTCCTGCAGGGACGTTGGGCTTTACTGGCCTGGTTGCTTTTCAGAATGGTCACCAGTCAGGACTTGCCCCCCAAGTGTGTAAAACTTGAAAGTGCTAAAAATGTATTCTTTGGGGACTTGGCTTTTTCTTCCTTCTAAGTGAAGGAAATTACAAGGAGAAAAATACTGCAAAGTTTGAGCACTTTCATTTTCTTAGAGGAAAAAAGGGGTTTTTGGCAGATCAGAGCTTGGTCCACTGAAAGTCAGACATGATTTACCCCTAACAGATATTGAGGCTCTTCCATCTTCCCTCAAAGTAAAGAAAATATTAAGTTCAAATGTAACTAGTTCTGTTATTTTTTGTTTTGTTATTTTACAGTGAATTTTTAATGGAAAGTTTTCTAAAATGCATACTTGACCAAGCATTCCCTCCAGTTGATGTTTTGGTTTGCTTTTTGTTGTAAATAAATCAGCTCTAGTTTCAGAGCTCCCCTTTCAGGTGACTGCACTTGTTTGCAGGGCAGGACATTTATTTCCCAGGAATGCTGGCTGTTCCCAGTGTGTGTGTGTGTGATTTTTCATGTGCAGCTGTGGCTTGTGTTAGGCCTGACTGGATGTTGGCTCCAGAGGCAATAGCAGGAGCAGGGACGTGGCTCAGGGATCATCACAGTGGTGTCTGTACACATGATTTAGTTCCACTTGGTAGAGTCAAGATGTTTTTGGCCTGAAGTGCTGGATGCAGGCAGGCGGGTTTCTAGGAACAGAGCCACGCTCTGACCTCGGGAGCTGTTTCAGGAGCTGCTCTGGCAGCCAGGGCTGGGGGCTGGAGCTCACGGAGAGGCCCTGCTCCGCTGCTGCTCCAGGGCTGTGCCTTCACCTGCTCTGGGCAGCTCCTCTGCAAGGCCTGGCAGCCTTTCTTCTGTCCCTGCTCACTGCCAGGCCTGCCTGGCTCCTGACACCTCTCTGTTCTTCTGTTTGATGCTGAGGGACAGGAGTTGCTACAGAGCCGGTAACACCACATTGCTGCTGGGAGCACAGGTGGAGTCAGGCTGAGTTTCAACTGGGATGAAAATTCCTGTGGCTGAAAGAAGGGTGTGTCAAACGGCACTGATGTCACTGCTGCATTCTCTGGGGGGGGGGAATGTGTCCCCAGTGTCCCCCAGTATCGTTGTTGTCAAACCTAACTACTGATGGGCACCACAAAGCGATTCAAAATCAGCTGGGGCAAAAGAGGCTGACGGGGCCAGGAATCAGCAGCCAGCCTTGTGACAGGCAAGGAGGCAGTTTCAGCTGGGTTTTTTTTTACTTGAAATATGTCAGAATCCAAGCATTGAATGAATGGAAGGATGTTTGGTCAGCGTGGTTTTTCATGCTGAATTTCAGTGGTACTCTTTTCTCTAAAATGACACTCATGGCAATACTCCATCCTGAAGCCTGTGTTGTGATCAGAGGAGAACTCACTGAGCAGGTAAATCTGAACATGCTGTAAAATCATTTATCAGTTTGCTTTTGTCTTAAAGTATCTTCTAGTAACCTGAACCTTCTGGTTAGAGATGTCTGCCTGCCACAGCTGGGATAAATAAAAGCTCTGAAGAAAATGGAATTTATAGCTTCCACGAGTGTCTAGTAAATACTTCAACTTCAATACTTTGTGTCAGACAAGAGGCATGTAAGATTTAGTCTGAATCAGTTTGGGTATTAAGGTGGAGACTGAAGAGTAATGCAAAGCTGCTGCATTTATTGATTTGTGTTTTATTTCTTGCTGGATTTGTTAACAACAGTTTTCACTCATTTTGAATGCCAAAAGGCTTCTTCTAACAGATCAAAATGTAGTGGCCCAAGTTAAGATGTTAAGTTGCTAAGAAACTTCTGGAGTCTGCTGGTAGTTGATGACCCTGAAGACACTGAATGAGGTCTGATTAATATGATTTCAGTAATTACAAAATGGAAGAAAAGCCTAAATCTTAAAAATCTTGGTCAGCTGCTGAGAGGGGCAAGTAGCTTCAAGCACTTGGAGTACTCAGGAGTCAGAGGGGGCTGGTTTCAGAGAGGAGGTACAGGGAGTGCAGTTTCCAGGACAATGCAGAAGCTGCTATGGATACTGGATGGTCAGCTGGAGGCACAGAGCAGTTGTGCTGATGCTTCAGGTGTGGGAGGTTGTGGCTCTGTTGCCTGGACTTTGTGAAGACGAAGGTATAAGGGCCTGAGAGGAGACCATTTATTCACTGCTAGAGTCTCATCGATAAGATGTTTTGTGGAGTATTTTCCATTCAGTGATGGAACAGCAGAAAGCTGTTCCAAGGGCAAGCCTGAATATATTATGCTTGTTTTCAGTGGTTCAGTGTGGGATTTTTTTCTTCTCTTAGAATTGTGAGATATGTTTATAAACAAATTATCGGTATATATTCTTTACATGCATGTTATTAGAGCAAGGATTCTTTTGGTGTCCATTGCTGGAGTTACTTACATCTTAGTATGACACCATTCTGGAAACATTGTGAAGGTTGATAGGTGTGAAGAAACCTAAAGTGTCGTCTGTTCAAGTTAACTGGAAGTGGAACTTCAGGTTAGATAGAGGACTCAAAGGATTGATTGTTGTGTGTGGTCAGGAAGGTGGGCCCTGGTGCGTTTCCTGAATGCCTGTGAGCCTTGGCAGTGCAGTCCTTGGCACCCAAAGGTAACCCAGTCCCAGTTTCTTGATGCTTGGCCTTCTCTGATTTGTGACTGCCAGTTCCTTGGGGCTCAGGAGAGGCTGTGCTGAACTGCATTCTCTCAGCTTTGTGTGCAATACTTGGACAACCTAATGTTTTCACCCAGAGGACAAGAAGTCATCTTACTGTTTTATTTATACTTTCTCAAGTAACTTACTTCTAGTTAGTGAACATACAGATATACATATATTCTGCAACTATATATGTATATATACATGTATACTGGGAATCTATACACAATATCTCCAGAAATAACCCAGCTGTGCTGCAGTTCACCCAGCTGCAAGGTATTATATTCAAGGAGGCAGCTGCTTGAAGTCTTCATTTCTCATTGCAGCAGACCATACTTCTCTGCTTCTCTTTTGCCTCCACCTGTTAGAAATCTTCTTGATTGCTTCTATTCCGTTCTGTGGTTAGTTGTTCTTTGCAGTGCATGTCCTTTTTTCTAAGACAATTTTTTTTGTTTCTCCTGTTTCATGTGAAATGCCGTGGGCAGACAGATTCATCAGTGAGGCATCAGACAGTTTTGGGAGACTTGAAATGTAACAAGTAGATGGTGTTTATATTTGTTGATTAGTTAAACTCAAACAGTGCCCGGTTCCATAAGGATAGATATAAGACATCCTGAAGCATATACCTGTAATTACTGACAAGAGTTTAGGCACTATAGGCATAAAATTCCTCTTGAATTCTGATGGAATATGATCTCTGATTTCCTTCAGGCTTAGTGGAAATCCTTTGTGAGGCAGTGAAGTATCCATTTTTCACACATTACTAAAAATTCTATTTCACTTTTAACTAAAATATTTGGGAAATATTGCTCACTTATGAGAGTAGAATTTATTTAAATGCAGAACAAGAAGTTCACTTATACTATGTCCCTGTTTCCCCCTTTATTTATTGCTGGTTTGTGAATGGATCACAAGAGAAAGCAGATGGAAGTTTGCAGTTTTAAAAGTGTGGTTGTGGTGAAGTATCTGAGGCATTTCTTTGACTTCATCTATAAATCTGCTTCCTGAACATCTGTTGTGTTGAGCTTGACCTGGAAATTGTAAATATCCTGTGTATTACTGAAATATGTAACTACTTCTATAGAAGGCTTTAATAAAAAAATGCTGCCATATTTATGTATGTGGAAACCTGGTGCTTCCACATGGCAACTTACCTTTTATAGTTATTCTTTCTGTATAATTTTATTATTAAATGTATTTTGATTTGCATTTGTAGGAAGCTCAGTGATATTAGAGCCTGGCTTTTACCTTTGATTCTGTGGTTTGTTACAATAATTAATAATGCGTATGTATTTTTAAGTGCAGTGTTTTAAGCAGGGCCCACCATACTCTGGTGACTAAAATGAGCCATTTTCCTGTAACAGATCACATGCCCCACATGTAAGGTTTCTGATTCATTGTGCACACTTTAATTTCCTCACTTTTCTACTTGGTGTTTGGAGGGGAAAGTGGGTTAAGAGTGGTGAGAGCAAGAAGTGGGTGTTTATAGATGGACACCTGGATGAGTCTCAAGAATTGGAGATGGTTGTTAGTGTCTTCAGGAAAATGGAAAGTTACATCCATCAAATGTTATCATTCAGCTGTAAATTCAAGACACTCTGAAGTGCAATGGAAGATAAACCATTTAAACAGGATATATTTATAAGACAGGAAGGTGAGAGAAAGGAGATGAGCAGACAGGCCATATCTGTTCTATTCTTACAGGCCTTAGATAAATGTAGCCTAGGTTTGCTGTAAGAGAGACACTGCCCTCTGTGTCCAGCTGACCAATATTTACAGGTGTATTTTAGAGCATCTGACCTGTCCAGTTGCATTAATTGTGAGTTGGGCAAACGTCCCAGGAAGAATTATGCCCTCATTTCAAAGCACACTTTTTAGTTCTTTT
The DNA here is from genome assembly GCF_029207755.1 of Chamaea fasciata. Taxonomy (NCBI): domain Eukaryota; kingdom Metazoa; phylum Chordata; class Aves; order Passeriformes; family Sylviidae; genus Chamaea; species Chamaea fasciata. Next base: position 5,973,172 of record NW_027094099.1, read on the forward strand.
GCTTGGAGCAGAAAGTTAAGGACGGATGTTGTGGCTTTCAGGCTCAGATGTAGAAACAAAATTGTATCCAGATTGTGTGGTACTGAAGATTCTTAGGCTAGAACAGAATGTAGATGGAAGATTTGTTATTTGCAAAGCATGTGTGGTACTGAGTGGTACAGATATTTTGATAAAATTTGTCTGTTTTACCTATTAGTGTCACTGGAAACAAGATGCAGACATCCAGTATTCAGAAATTAATTTAAAAAACCCACCTCCACCCCATAAAATGGAATGCTTTGATCCACAAAACACAAGCTATTGGTGTTAAGTACTTAGTAGGTTTATCACAACTTTCTCAATGTCTGACTTGGCTGCCGGGTAAAGTCTGTAATAAGCAGGGCTACATGAGTCAACGATATCTGAGCTCATGTAATCAATCCGTACCAGTCCTTATCTGTCTGTGCTTCTTACATAACTTCATTGTGTCCAGTGGCTGTGCAGAGCAGCCTAAAACTTACTGCAAGTGGACAGCTGAGGATTTGGATCCCTTTGATTTGGAGAGCAGTCTGAGTTGTGTAAAGAATCTCTTGTGGCAAGAGAGTACCCTAGGACCAGAGGCCTACTAGGGATTGAGGGTGTGGTTATGGATGTGATTATCCAAGAGTGAAAATTAGCATATAGCAAGGTTGCTCTAAATTAACATACCCTAAGAATTTAACCTGCCCTGGCAATTCCAGGGGGTTGGTCTCCATCTTTTCTGAGTCCTCCACTTTGGATGAAGCACAGGTTTCTCAGCAGCAAAACCTCTGCCACGTATGAATAAGAAATAAAGATAATGCTGATCATCCTTTTCTGTCTGTTCTCCCAAAGGTTATGTGGTAACCTACAGTCCTATCCAGTGGGAGGATTAAAAAACCTTTGGAATCTCCATTTTGTTTTGTAGCACCCAGTCTTTTGTATGTTGGGTTTGCCAAGATAAGGGAGAGAACGGGGACAGATGAAGATCTTGACTGTGTTATTTCTTCCTCTCTGGAGTGGGTGGTTCCTGTGTCCAAGTAACTGTTGCTGTGTAAGGGACATTGAGCTTTGGGATGCTTTAGTCTTGTTTGCTGGTATTGTCTATTGACTCCTCCCGTCCATGGGAAAAGTCCTCCATAAGCTTCAGAGACAAAATTTCACTCAAAAAATTTGCCTTTGCTATTGAATCAACACTTTTACTTCCTTTGAATTCTTTATAGCAAAACACCAATGAAAGGAGGGCGTCCTGTCCTTATTCCTGCACGTCTTTGGGGATGCAAAGAATGAGTATTAGTCTGAATTCTCCTAATCTGTTCTGTTTGGTTATAGATTCCTTTTGTAGCAGAGCCATGCAGGATCAGATGCTCTGAGCAGATGTATTTTACAGCTTCACAAGGGAACAATTTCGTATGAGTTCCATGTTTGTAGTCCTCGGGGTCCTTGTCACGCAGATCTGCACAACCATTTCTTGTAGTATGATGACAAGAATGGGGGGAAACTTGGGGTTCACAGTGTTTTGCAGGTGTTCACTGCTTGCATGAACCCCAGTGATCCTGCCCTATCTCCCAAATTTATGAAACAGTCTGGAGAATAAAATGGAGCTGCAAGGTCAAGACTGTGTAATCATTTTAACATGTTATGCATTAACTTTGGGGAATATTGAATAAACAGTGCAGCAGTTAAGCAAAGGATTATCAATGCAGGTTCCATTTTTGTTGTTAAATGCATGAAATATTTATTTAATGCATTTCTTGTACAATTCAACGCATTTCTTTTACAACTTGCAGTTTTAAAAATCAAGTGAGTGCGCTATCTTTGCCTCAGTTAATGTGTGGAAATAGTTTTTGTTGATTCAGTTATGCATTTCAAAAGGTTTTAAATAGTTTCATAGTATTTTCCATCTGTTTGATTTCAGAAAAGCTTTCACGTTTGTCTGTTCCAGCCAAGAGCAATTGTCCTAATGTGGTGCTGTGTGTGTAGCAGGCTGCAGAGCTCCCAGTCAGGTTGCTGCTGAAGTTAAAGAAAAGCAATATAAATATAACTTTTTATAGGTCCTAATGGTATAAGAATTGTTCAGGTCAGCATGAGTTTTTCCCATTCACTTCAATGGCTCTTGGATGAGGTAATTTAGAAGAAAATTCCACATATAACTAAAAAAGTGAACAGAACTGAGGTCTGATCCTAAAAAACATTTTGCAGGTTGATAATACCCAGATTTCTTTGTTTTCAGAGAATTGGTATGTACATAATTCCATGGAGGCTCAGGAACTCAGTAGAAATTTTCACAGTTTTTTTGAAAAATTATGAGTTCAAAGAGTGCACCTGCAGCCTCTGCTCAAAGGTTCAGGGAGCTGTTGCTGAGTCTGGGATGGTTCTGTTGGGTGGGTGTATGAGCAGGGACCCAGAGAGCAGCAGCATAAACATGGGATGCAGACTCTACTTTCATTCTGTGAACAAATTACAAATACACAAAGGAGGGCTTTGGGATCATCTCAGAGACCAAAGTACTTTCCTTCTTTACCCCTCCCCAAAATGTCTCTGTATTTTGTTTTACTGTACGTGTTCCTGAGTAATTGAAATGGTGGCTAGAAGTGAAACATTCATTCTACTGAACGTTTGAAGTATTGACAGTTATCCTAAAAAGTGAAAATAGTACGTGTACTTCTAGTTCCAAAATGCTCCAAACACTGAAGTAATGGAGAAATGGAGAAATAAACTATAAAAGGGGTCCTAGTAAATAGAGACCTTTTCCCATCTGCTTTGGAAGATTGATTTCTTCTAAGTATGTAACATTATATTGAAAGAATTACATATTAAGATACTTTTCACTTTTAGTTTGTTCATTTTGAGCCGGTTCCAGTCTCAGCTAATATGAAAGAAAGCAATAACTTCGGAGAGAGTCAAATGTGAATCTAAACATTTATGTTCACAGTTTCCATTTGTGTACTCAAAAATTCGTTGTGCAAACTCTTAGTAGTAGAACTTGCACTTTCCAGATATAGCTGTAAAATCCTGTTTTCTTAATGTAATTTCGATGGCATAATATGGATTTTAGAAATCAACACCTACATATACTGAAAGGGTAATGTACAAGTTCTGGTTCCACTAAAATTTGTGGATTTTACCTGATTAGCGTTCTAAATACTTCTCAGTTTTGGGTCAGTCTAAAGTGGGGCCAAAACCTTTGGTCATGGTTGCCAACAGCAGTGTGCGGTGCAAGGTCACAAGTCAGAAGTTGTGGCTGGTTGAAAATTGTAGGGAGCCTGCTGAAGTCTAGAAGATGTTAGGTTTCAGATGTGGCAAGGCTGCTGCCGCTGTGTTTTCCTCCTTGGTGGCTTACTGGTATTTGACATTTAAACATGGTGTAGGGCACTTGGAGCACGAGCGATTTTTGCCCAAAGGGAGAGATCCGAGCCGCCTCAGGTGCGGCCCTAGTTGCAGGTGTGGCATTTCCAGGGATGCCGGGGGTGCTGCCGGAGGGGCTGGCCCAGCACCTGCTGGGGCAGGTTCAGCCGTGCCTCTGAGCTCGGCCTCACATAAACTTGGAAATGTGCTGACTGCTGGTGTCCCTGTGACAAATACAAGGGAAAAGTCTTTTGCTTTAGCCTCTCTTATTCTGATAAAACCACTGTCTGTGAGGGAGAAGACTCCATGTTCCGTGCTGTGGGAAAGCCAGGGTTAGTCCCTGTGGCTGCGGCTCAGGGCTGAGACTCACTGAGCTCAGGCTTAGTCTCAAGTCCTTGTGCAGGATTTTTGGAGTGCGGGAAGGGATGAGAGGTTGTAAAGATAAACTGCTACAGAGGGTTCAAACGGTTTAAGTATCGCAGTGTATTTTTTAATGTGACATTCCTTTAAGAGCCCTCAGATTGGCAGTTTCCAGCTTCATCTCGCAGGCTTTCAAAGGAGCAGAGTTCACAGCTCTCACTGATGTTACTGCTTGCTAGGAAAAGGAGGCTACTTATTAATATGAGTGTGGGTGCCTGTGCTGCACATTATTAATTAAATATTGGCATTTCTGTGTCTCTGGAGTGTTCTGTTAGTGTTTTGATGGAGTTACTTGGTTGTGCTGAGTGTTATGAAGGGAATGAAAAAGATTTTACCAATTTAGACAGTATGAGTAGTCGGGCTGGCATTTATATATGCCTGATATTCCTTCTTGTTATGATGAATTTCTATTTTCAAAGCAAGGAAACTCTTACCCACTATGAAGAAAAAACTTATAATATGGATGAACATCAGAAGAAAGAGATTCCCAGTGGTAGTATATAAAATGAAAAGCAGAACTGGCTTCTATTGTGCACTGTTTCCATTAGACATCTTGGAATTTTTATAAGCATGGTGCATAATAAATATCTAAGCCGCAGTTTGAGGTCTTTAACAAAGGACAGACAATAATTGTCAATATTTTTCTGGATCAGTCCTGGCTCTTACACTGAGATTGATACAAATCTCTGGCATTTGTCCACAGAGTCAACTTGTGAATTTGTTAATTTGCTTTCCATATTGCACTGTATAACTCTGAATTTAAAGCCAAACACCACAGATTTAAAATTGAATTTGAAAGAGCCAGAGAAACTGTGCATTAAATTTGCTCATATATGTACAAAGGGAGGAGATCTGCTTCTGAATAATTTTGGTCAGAGGCCTAAAAACACTGAGGTGCAACCCACTCTGGTTGGTTCTGCTGGAATAGTAGAGTGATTCCTCTGGAGAGAGATCACAGAGAGCTAACTGTTTGGACCCGTTTCACCACTGAGGTGAATATCAAGTACAAAAACAGAAACAGACCTCAAAAAGTTGAGCTTGATCTTTTTTCAGATGTACTAATATGAATCTGGTGACATCATCAGATCTGAAAAGTAATGTAGACTTTTACTGTATTTTCTTTTCATTGCTCCAGTATAAACGTAACCCAGTGTATGTGAAATGCATTATAGCAAATCCACAAGCAATTTCCTTCATTGTAACAAATACTGCATCTCATTAGAGCAGAGCAAGCCCCCAGTTATGGTGCAGAACATCTGCTTAATAATTTCAAGTTCCTCCAACTATGCTGCCAAAACATCTAAAAAGTTCAACATCTAGTCCATTACTTTGATCAGCTGAAGTAGTAAAATTATAAATAATGCACCAAATCAGATTTGGTGAAAGGCAGAGTAGTGCTGCTGGCCCTGAGCTGGGAGAACTGGGATTGAAGGGGGTATGGCATAAGGCACTGGGATCCTCAGGGGAGGCAGGGTGGGATGCAGAGCTGCATTTCAGGCTGGCACAACTCTCCTGTGTAGCAGTGAGAAAGTTAGTTAATCTTTCTGTGTCCAGATCCTGACTGCAAAACTCAGTTTCGAATGCCCTCTATGTCTCGTGGGTTTTCTGTAATGCGTATGAGGTGCTTTAACATTACTGACAAGAGCCAAAGCATCCTTAAAACAAACAGCAGGCCATTGTTTATGTAAAAAATTGGCATGAGTTGTAATGTAACTTACTGTTTGTCCACTCTGTGTGTCTTGGGGAGAGGGTCGCATTGTGTTGTTGTGGTGTTAACATTTTGACTACTTGTGTTCATTCCAGCTTTGAACAAAAACTGAAAATAGGAACATTTTCCAGGAATACAAAACATTTTGAAGTATCAAATTATTTGGGATCAGTATTGTCAAAACCTAAATATAAATATATATATAATTGTAATAGGATGTAAAATTATTTTAACTTTCAGTATAATAAGATGTTTCAGCATTGAAGTGAAACGTGAAAGTGAAAATTATTTTGACATCTCTCTCTTCATTTTCAGCAAAACAAACATATTGTGAGGAAAGATTTCAGTTTTCATTAGATAAAAAATTTTGAAAAAATGGGAAAAATATCAGTTGAATGACTCCACTGTATTTGTAACTAGATTGAAAAATATGCTGAAAATGCAATATATCAAAGAGATTCTTGCACATGGCCAAGTCATTTGAATGGAAGAAAAGCCTGATTCTGACCAGAAACTGTCATGGGAGAGTAGAAATACCAGGCAGTTTCCTGTTCCTCTGGTTTCATCCAGCAGGGTTCCATCTGTCTGCACACAGACTGGCAAATTGAGTTGTGGTGTGGATGGTGGAATTTGATCCAGGAGAGTGGCTGGCTGTACTGGGCCACCTACAGCCAGGATGGGCAGCGGCAGTGAGAGCAGGGCAGAGGAGGAGAATCCTTTTCACCCCGTTTCCCCCTCAGCCCAAGGCTAGCCTGCTTGAGAGGATGCTCTGCCCCTGAGCTGTTGCTGCAGGGCGGCTGTTTCTCACCTCAGGAGCAGCTGCTGCCATGGAGTTCCAAGAGCAAGAGGGAGAACACGATTCCCAGTGTGTGTCCATTCATCAAACTTGAGTCTCAGCAGCCAAACACAGAATAAAAATCCATTGATTTTATCTCACTGAACATACAGAACACTAGTAGGGAAAAGACATGCTGATTAGCCTAATTTGTCTATCCTTTGCTTCATTATGTATTTAGAACTTGGTTTTCTGAGTTTAAATGGTCTTAATTCTCCTTGAGAGGGTTTTCAATTATTTAACAATCTTGTTGTCAAGTGTTTGCTTTTTCTTTTAATTAGTTGGGTTCTGGGCCTGGTTTTGAGGGTTTTATTTTGATCTTAATCCAAAACCCATATCAGCTTTACTGAGCATTCTTAATCCTTTATTGGATAGTTACAGTATTTTCAGATGTTTATGCCTGACTGTTACTTATACCATATATGTTTCGCCTAAAAATAGTTGTAAGGAAAGTCTAGTTATTTCTTTCATCATTTATGAAAAGAATAACTGAGTCTGAGACTTAAAAAAACCCCTGGCTTTCTCTAGGGACTGTTCATAAGCTTTTTTTGGTAAGTGTTGGTTTTCTAGCACCGTGGTTAGATCTGATAGTGCAGAGCAATAAGGATTACTTTTTGCTTGGTGTATTGAATTTCTTCCCTTCTCTTCCCTTTGTCTCTGATTTATCCTTCTTTTAAGTGGACAATCCCTTAGTCCTCCCTGTTTCAAACCCAAAGGCACGTACTGGAGCTCATGTGCAGTGTGTTGCTCGTCCCCACCGGTGAAGTGGGCAGGCCCAGCTTCCTGCACATTTGTCCAGCCCAACCCAAGTGCATTTCACCTTTACCTGCTTTACAGTCACAGCAGAACAGAGCATTTCTTAGTGCATCCTGTAAGGAGAACAAACCCCAGCTGGATGAAGTATTAGTGGCTGGTGTTTAGGTTGAAAATCTTGTTCATGTGCTGCCTTCTGCAGAGCATGGGGAATTCATCAGTAAACATGCTTGGCATCAGCCCCGCGGGCTGAGACAGAGGAAATGGGATCCTGGTGCTGTACGTGAAACTACGCCTGCCCTCCCTGCATAGCCTGCAGCAAGAGCTAAATCTCCAGCTCACAGTTAGCATTACTCTTCAGGAAATTTTGGGGATAGGGATGTTCTTTTAATACAGGGTTGCTTTTGGCCCTTTTTCTGATACACAGTTCTGTGAAGTCAGCTCTGGCTTATCCAGTAGTAGCAACAATTCTTTATTTTTGCTGATACTGCCACATAAAATTACTTCAGTACTTGAGGACAACACATGTTGGTTTCCAAGTGAAATAATAGGAGAGGTGGGTTGACACTGAAGACCTGCAAAATTCAAATCATAACAAAAAATATGGCCAAGGCCTTAAAAAATATTTTGAAATTTCAAATGAGGCTATCTGACTTGTCGAGTTCTATGGGGGCTGCCTCATGCACGCACACAAAACTGTTTGCACGAATTAATTTTTACTTTTATTTTTACATGTTGATATTAATTCTGATGAAGTGTGTCTCTAATAAATCTTTTTATTTGAGATTCATTTTCATGACAGCAGTGTTTACAAAGAGACAAACAGTTACCAGTAGTCAGAACTGAAATATATTCTTTGGTTTGCTAAACTGTGCACAAAGGGATTTTAAAACCATGTGTCTAAACCTAAGCAGTTAGTCTTATTTATACACTGGTAAACCCCTCCCCACCATTTAATTACGTGTATGCAAGCTTGGGTAGTGTTTGTATATGAAGGAGGTGCTGCATGTTTGTATAGCAGATATAATGTATTCTAAATATTGGTCAGTTTATGATTTATGAAACTATACTGCAATACATATTCAGGTGTTTATTGCAGCATTTGAATTATTGAATTATTCACTAAATTATTGCAATTTGCAATAATTTAGCCTGACATTTCAATAAATACTTATTGCGTAATTGCTTATTGAAATATTTATTGCATTTACATGAAAGTGGTAGTGTTGCTGATCAGACCGCCTGTTTGTATTGGCTATTGGTCGCAGTTAGTGCTGGGTATTGAATTTGGAAGGCACAGTGAAAGCAGCATATGTTCTATATCTAGTTAGCACGGGCATCAGCTGCAGGGAAAATACAATGGCCTGAGGATTTGTGTATGTTGGCAACTGGTCCATGCACCTACACCACAGACAGCTTAAAATCTGTGTACATTTGTCTTCACAGCTGCTTCTAATCATATTAGCAAGATTGATATTCTTGTACATGCCAGAGGCGATCCCTCCACTCTCTGTTAAAGCAGAACCACGCGGGCCAGGGGCCTGAATTACAGATGCAGATTGGAGAGCAGGTGTTAAGTTTTCAAAGAAGAAAAGACTGTGTTGTTAAGAACAAATCCAAGTTTCAAAAGGATTTTTCTACTGCCTGGGACATTGGATCTCTTGAGATAAGACTCAAGTGGTTGTGAAAACACGGGTGTTATAGGCATGTCCTGCTATTATCAAAGGGATACCTTATTAATGTTCCTGTTTGGCTGTGAACTCATTCGTCTGTGTCTCTTTTTCTGTGAATTGCAATCAGGCCCGTTGCTTCTGAGGCTATTGCCTCTTGTCAGTTTTTGAGACAGAGCTGGCATGAGAACAAATAAGTGATATGTTGTTTCCTGAAAGACCTTTTTTCTAGGATTATTCATGGTAATCTTTTTCGTGGAAGTCTGCCTCCCAAGAGGCCCCTGCACTTATATCCCACATAGTGAGAGTCAGTAACAGCAGTAATTGCATCACTGTACCTTACTGGGCTCTGGCCACAGTTCACGTCACACAGTCTGCGTCTTTAATCAGCCCAGAACATAGGAAACTAAACTATTCCAGCCCAGGGCTGGTGCAAATCAGCAGGCACTGAAGGGGCAGGTCAGCAACATATTCTGGGACATAGGAAGTCATTAAAAAGTTAAAATGTTAATATTCTTTTAACTTCATAGATGGAGATTTCTGTGGCATAGAAAATACTTATTCTTAGGATGCAAAAGTTTTGGGTCTTTGACTTTTCACAGAATCACAGAATTAAGTAGGTTGGAAAAGAACTTTGAGGTCGTCAAGTCCATCCAATCATCCAAGTGATTATCTGTTGCATGAAATATCTGAGCAAAAGTTTTTCAACCATTATTTCATTTGACTTTCTTTTTTATTGAGCACTAGAAATCAGGCCTTTATATCTAACAAGAATGTGTCTTCTGTAAAATACAAATGTATATATTTTAAACTAATATTATTTAAATGTATGTAAAAATTTGAAAAGTTAAGTGGTGTTCAAAGATGGATTAGTTTTGAATTTTTTAAATTATAAATTCAAACTGTGATGGGAATTTCCTGTTTTCTTATGTCTGTTTTAAAAAGTCCAAGAAATATACTAAGGAGTTCAGTGTAGAGCTGTGTTCCTCATTTTAACAGTGTAATTACTTCATAAAGCAATACTGAAATGATGTTGGCTTTGTTTGCATGCACTGGGAACATGAATTTTCGTAGAGAAAACAGCCAATGTTGAGGACCCATACTTACAGTGTATGCATTTTGGGATATTGTTCTCTGGGTTACCTGTGGTCTGCTCCCCTGAGCTAATTGGAATTTATCAGAAGGAGAGTGTCTTCCAGATTAGTGTAATATGGCAGAAATCCCACTTGCATGCTTAGGGGTTGCTTGGCAGTATGAACTAACAGTGGTTGGTAGGGATCTTGTGGGGGGTTTTGTATCAAATGCAAATTCCTTGTCCAAACTAAAATTTTAACATAGATACTTTTTTGGTCTTTATTAGCATTTGAAAATGTTTGTGGAACATTTGAGAAATCCCAGTTTCACTGGTTCAGTCTAAAATTGGATTTCTGGAGAAAGTGGAGCTCGGTGGAAGTGTGACTGAGCTGCCAGGCCCCGGCTCCCGCTCTGACCAGTGTCCAGTGAAGATGCTGCTCCTCTGGGGCTGGGATGTGCTGTGGGAATGGCAATTCCCAGCAACATCTGCAGACAAGGCAGAGGAGCTGCTGGGAGCTCCTGCAGAGTGATGCCTTTGGTCACTGTGGGAGGGATCAGTGCTGAAACTCAAACATCTGCATACGCACACTTGTCCTTTTTGTGCTGCCTCCTCAACAGGGATAGGGAGTCAAGTGCAATTAAAAAAACTTAATAAAATGTGCTGGGCTGGTACAGGAAGCCTCTCTGCATGCTGGTGCAAGAGAAGCACAGAGCTAAGGTGGCCAGGCTTAGTCTGTAACTTCTCTGGTGAAATGGAAAAACAGTGATGCTGATATATTTCGGTTACTTAATGGAGTTTCATCTAGCTCAGAGAAAAGGAAAGCAAAAGATAGGTATTATAACGAATCTGATTCAAAAGGTTTGAATTTGGCATTTTCTTCAATTCTATAACAATGGATTTTCAAATCTATTTCTTTGAAGTGTAGGGAAATGTTGTGGGTTATGTGAAAGCCTGACTGCTTGTACTGCTGGCTCATGGTCTGTGCTCCTGGAAAGCTGAACAGAATGGGCAACTCTGTTTGTGAAACAACAGAGCTCTGTGTGGAGGAAAGGAGGACTCAGGGACGTGGGAATGGAAGGTGAGTTCACCAGTAGAGTTCCTGATTTTGTTGTTACAGATACAAGTCAGTTGCAACTCCTAAATCCAGTGGATTTACCTGCTGTAAAGAAAGTCCTCAGAACTGAGAAGATGCCTGATTTTATTACTGACAGATACACAAATGATGTATTTCTCCCTTTATGAAGGAAAGATCCTCTCTTCTATATGTCTCATATGGAGCCCATTCTGATCATTGCATCCTTCTTTGTCCTAAAGGTCAAAAGAGATAAATCAGGATTCTGAAACTGATTTCAGAGTTTAGTTTGGCCTGAAGTTATACAACGCACATTAAATTTTTCCCTCTAGAACTGTAAGTATTTGGAGAAGTGACATTGTTATCTCCTTAGAAATATAAATGGAAAATCAGGCTTTTTCTAAAAAGAAAAAACAGTTGAAGACAGACCATGAACTTTGCCTCTTGATAGAAGAAAACCGGAAGAGATATCAGACTTGCTGCCTGCAGGTCCTTGTGTGTTTCTGGGGATAAACAGACACTCCGCAATTCAAAAAATAACACACATAAAACAATTTTTAATTGACAAGCTGAGCCTATGAATTGAATACAATTAGCGAGAATCCATGAAAATAATCTTAGGTGAATTGCTGGGTAGAAAGTTTCAGGAACAGGCTGGAGATGTGTCTGTGTGAGCCCCTCTGGGGCAGATGCATGAAGGGAAGTTCAGCATCCTGAGCTGTGGGTGCTGTGCTCCTTATCCAGAGTGTATTAGGAATTAGAACTGTGTGGCTTTGCATGATCTCATGAGTTGGAGAGCTGCCTTCCTGCTGTCAGGGTGGGGAAGGCATGCAAAGTATTTAGGGTCTGTGTCCATGCACGTCCTGTAGATCCTGCTCTGTGTACCACAGCAAAGGAAAGGAGAGACTGTCTTGTCAGAACAAAAACTATGTTTCTTTCCTTTTTCCAGGAACAATTTTTTTTCCTCGGGCTTCTTTTACGCCACCATCGACCATGTAGTTAGTTGTCTTATACATAGTCAAACCAAAGCCTTGAGAAACATGGACACCACACTGAAACGGTGAAGTCTCAAAGACTGGATTTTGGGGAGGGATTTTTGTTCACATACTAAATTTTGCCCTTTATTGGATTAACTTTTAAAAACATTGTACACATGAAAATCAAGAAGTCTTTTAAAAGTGGACCTAGAGTTTGTCCTGTTTTTGTCTGTAGTTTAAAGAAAAATACCAAATATTATGATGTTTAAGATCAAGGACAAACAGTTGGGAAAGCAGTGCTGGCAGGTTTTGGTACAGGAAGGCACTGGTGTTAAAATTCATAGGAGTTTGAACATACATGATACCCAGCAGAGTTGTTTCTGACTTATTATCTGGAGGAAATGTGAATGCATTTCCATCAGTCAGTCTCGTGTGGTTTCAGAAATGTTAGAATTAGTTTTACTGCCTAATCTGAGACACCTAAACTAAAAATGGAAGTTGGACTGTTTTGTTGTTTAGTATTCTGTGGTACATTGCACGGAATGATCACAAATTACTGAGATCCTGTGGTATGAAGATGTAGTTAATTGTTATGTGTATTTATGCTGAAGTACAATATACATGAGGGGTTTTGGCGAGATCTCAGGGCAAGGTGGTGGTTTTTGGATACAAAGTGTAAGCTTCTCCTGCTCATGAGGGGAAATCCGAGAGAAAACAGGAGCTGAGGTTGTAAGTCACAGAACAGCTGACATCAGAAGGGACCTCTGGAGATTGTCTGGATCAACACCCCAGCTCATCTGGGATCACCTTCAGCAGATCTACCCGAGACCATGTCCAGTTGGGTTTCTGAAATAACAGATCCATGGAATAAAAGATCTGTTGCATACTCTAGAATCAAAAGCATAGCTTATTTTGAACGGGAGAGGTGGGTAAACTCTTAAGGCTGATACTTTGCATGTGAAGCTGATGTAGCTGTGTGCTTGAGAAGTGGCTCCTGTACTCTAACAATAAAATCACTTATTAGAAATATTTTCATTACAAACTTTATTAGTGGTGCATGCCTGAGTAGCAAATATGTATTACCTCTATACAGCTTAACGACTCCATTGGGCAAATACTATTTTAAAACTATTGCCCAGCCATTTAGAGGTCCTGTGGGGCTCCAAACTTCGCATTCAAAGCCTCAGTGCGTTTTTAAGAGAGAACTTTGAGATGTCAATTGATGTAATTGTGCAGTTCCCAGAGGCAGCATATGTGAAAGTTGGTGTTTCCAGTCTCAAGGACATCAGGAAAATTTTCCTTTAGATGTCCTGTACATTTGTGTGGCTTTTTAACACTCACAGTAATTTTAGATGGAATGGACATGGACGTTCAAAACCAAAAGCCAGAAGGTGAGCTTGTAATGCTTACTGGAATCAGTCAAATAGCTCCCTGTGTTTCTTACAGCACTGCTGGGTTAGGATGTCATTTGCAGGAAAATAATACTTCAGAAAAAAAGACTCTTGAGATTGTTTTTAGCATCCCCAGATTTCAGGTGTTACAACTTTTCAAAGTGAATATGGCGTTTTATAGAAAATTCATACCTTGTCACTGCAGTACTTAGTATTTTCCGTGTTGAGTTGATTATTTCATTAGCATTTTATAGACTGGAGTTTATAATTTTCTCCTGGTATTAAGGGTGAAAATCTGCTCTTCAGCTTGTGCATCCAAAATGCATTTGATACCAGCTGTTTAACAAAATTTGTGTATTAAGGAAAGCAATAGTGTGCCACATAATTTAAGTATTTCCATATATGTGAAGGCATAGGGAACTTATCATTAGAAGTTATAAAACTAGAATTTTTATTTATTGTTTTTAAATAAGCGGGTTAATTCCAAAGAGCATTGGTAACTGTTTGAAGCATTTGGAAGAAACTGCATTGTGTCAGCAAGTAAGACCTGGAGCTTTTGTTTCAAAAGGTTTATATGTTTCATTATTAGTGGTTTTAAATCAAAGTATTTAGCACTTCTGGTTTCTGAGACCTGTGGAGACTGTTGGCCCTTCTCCCTAACCCAGGAGGAGTTGACACCACGCCCAGAGTCTGAAGCAACCCCTCTTCTGCAGAGCTTAATTTATTACTTGGACATGAGACTTGGTCTGTGGTCTACTGAAGGAATCAAGAGGCTCCCTGGAGGTTCACTCCTCCTTAGGTAGGAATAATTTGGCTCCCTCCCAGTCATGTCTTGATAATTGATCCCTCTGCCTTTTTCCTTAGGAGGGCAGCATGTGCTGCTGCCCACAGATGGAGGCTTGTAGGGCTGTGCTTTCCTATATCAAACACTGGAATTCATGGGCAAAAGGGAATGAAATGTGTTCCTGGACCCTGCAGCTGCACGGTGGGGCTGGTAGGTCAGCTTCTGGTAAGGCCCTGCAGAAAAAAAGAGGGGACAAGGGAGCAGAGGAGGTTGCTAATTCTTTTCACAGACACCTTATATGCAGAACATGGATGTATCTGTAAGATCTGCTTTGCAAAAAGTTGCCTTGACTTTAGGAGGCTGCCTGGTGAAAGCAGAGGGAGGCACATGGTCAGCTCACCATGCCAGGGCTGCAGTACGGTTTAGGCAGACACCTGGATTGCACCTCGTGCCCTGTGGAAATAAAGCAGAGAGGTTTTAGGGAGAAGGAAATGTCCTGCCATCCCACTGAGGACCTGAGCTAGTCCTTGTGGGGGGGTGCTCGATGTGGGTTCTGTATGAACTGCATCGTGCTCTATATTTCGTGGTGGTTTATCCCTTACTCTGTCTTCAGGCTGGGAAGCCTTGGGAAATGGGAGCTCAGCGCACTGTAGTCAACCTTGCACCTGTGATTTCTCAAAGTAATTTTGTGAAGCACCACTAAAGATTTCCAACATACACAGAAATATTTCCTTTGTCTCTAGTTCTCAAGACAAGGAAAGTCTTGTCTGTTCTTTTGAATTCAAGAGAAATATGAGCTATCAGTGTCTTGAAGGATGGAGAGAGTGGTGTGTTTTGTTTCCCAAGAGTAACAAAAAGAAAAAGGTAATGCTGTATGCATATGCTGTCCTGTTGGATCGTTTTAACCCTTCACTTCATGTTGATGTGGTTACAATTATCAGGAATTCTGATAATATATAGATGGTTATACAAATTTAAGTTCTTGAGCATGTGGAATATCTGCTGAACATGATCTTGTTTTAGATCCAGAGAGTGGAGATTTTAATAGCTTGCCTTTAATACTTCTAATAAATCACTAGTTGAAATGACGAGTTTACCTCATAGAAAGATGTGAATTGCTCCTTGCTGCTTCTTCCAAGGGTTGCCTCACTTATTCTGAATTTGGAAACATTTCGAGTGGGCTGGAAGTGCTTTCTGAATTGCTCGATTACCCATGTATACAGGCCAGATCAGGATTCATTTATTTCTAAAACTGTTGTATATTTATGCTAAGTTGTCTGTCTACGAGGTTTGCTCTCTGCTAGCTGTAGTTTATTGTTGTGGTCCTGCACGTGTCCCCTTTTCCGTGTGCACCCATTTCCATGTGTACTCTTCTTTGGAGTAATCAGTTCATAAAGAGGAGTGGAAACTTCTGTGAAACCTGTGACCTATATACAAGGGATGATGGGCTCACAGTCTAAGAATGTGAGCTGTAACCATTTTGTGGGATGCTGATCTTGTCTCTGTGTGCTTGAAGTCTTTCAATGTAGATGTCTTTCCAAAGGCCAGATAAAATAGGTAAATTTTAAGCACAGTTTAGAGCCTCTGTTCTTTCTGGTGTAGAAGTTGGTTGCTAATCCCAGCTGAGTCTTCTGCAATCATAGAATCATTTAGGTGGAAAAAAGAGCCTTAAGATCATGAAGTCCTGATTAAACTAGTCACAAATATAGAAGCAAAATAAATTCAGTGCAGGAAAATGTTACATGTTTTTCATAAGAAATTGACTGGTAGAGAAAAGTGGTTCATTCACACAATTTCAAAGGCTGTTGCAAAGGGACAGCTCTTGAAGAAAAGAAACTAAATAAATACTAAAAAACGTGGTTTAATTATGCAGTAATTCTTCTTATTGAGAAATACAATAGAATAAAAAAAGGTCACTGAGTCACATATTGTTTGTAAGCTGTAGAAGAGCAATGGAGTGATGTAAAACAGAAGAATGGGGAGAAATTGAGCAAGATTTTGGGGAAGATTTAACTTTGCCACGTGATTCCGCATAAAGAACTGCAGGAGCAGGAAAGAATGAAGTTGGAGCTGTCATCCTTATTGGGCCATTTGCTTCTGGGTGATCTTGGACAATCAGCTTGTTCTCTTTGAGCTTCAGCAAATGGAAATAGCCAAAAAGCAAGCTCAAACACTTGTGGTCACTTCTCTGCAATTTCTACAGTAATCTACCAAAAAGAAAAGAGAAAAAAGCTGAGCCTTCCAGCATCCCAACAACGAAACCAGGTGTCACGCAAATGTTTCTTATTGCCCCTCTCTGTGCTTCCCTCTAGTCAGGTAAATATTCCAAATAAATGAGGGACTGTTAACGTTCTAGTAATATGTAATATGTATGCATAAATACAATTCCAGAATCAAAGTATAAAAATGAAGCAGCAAATAGGTCAGTGCTACTTACTTCAGGATTTTGTCCTGACTGCTCCCAGGATCTAGATGTGAGGTCTACAGGCTCCCATTAAAAACCAGAACTCCCAAACTGGGACTCACCCATGTTGTCAAATGTCTCAAAAAATATCCACAGGCTTGCTGGCTGACTGACTGACTGGAAATATTTTTTTGATCTGCAGACTTTCTGAACTTCAGCGAATGCAATAATAGGAGTCATGGGTTGCATAAAACCAGCACAGTTGATCCTACTACTGACTTCATGGTAGTCACTAGGATTTTTGTCATTCTGCATTTTTTCTTATGGGTCTCAGTTTGTTTTTTTTTTTATGATGCTCAGATTTGTTCATCTGAGAGAGAGAGAATTGTATGAGGCTGTGGTCCTGTACAGAATACAGGCTGGGAGAGCTGGTGGTTCATTTGTGTGGGTGTATGTGCTTAACTTTGTATAGTGTCTGCCAGCCAGCAGCAAAATCTCGCAGATCATTAACATAAATCCCAGAAAACAGGATTATGGAAGTGTTGATGATATTACCTAAGTGGCAGTACAGTGGACTCCAGCTCTGTTTAAAAAGCACGTTATTAGTGGGCATTGCCCAGTTAACTGGAAATGTGCACTCCTAGTACACATTTATATATAACCAAGGGGGCCAGTGGTATTTGACTTTTTACTTCTGTGAGGAAATACGGTTTAAACAGGCGTGCTGTATGAACAGATTTCTGTAGAGTTTGATTATGTGTAGCTTGTTCAAATGGTAATCTAGGAAAGCGATAAATTAAAAATTATAGTAAATGCACCTTATTTTGTGTCATCATCAGTTCATTTTATCTTCTGATATGTATTTAATCTATAGAGTTGATATGGACTGTAATCTAATTTACTTCTGTCTCTTGCTTTGAAATTGTGGAAACAGTTTCTTTGTTCAAACACTTCAGATCTTGAGATACTTGGATAACACAGGAAAAAATTTGATCTCATTGTGGTTTTCTCAATTTCCTGAAATTTCAAGTGGAATAAAAGCTTAGTTATTTCCAGAAGTAGTTTATTTGAGTAACTCGGACCAAATTCTCTGTGTTAATTTAGTTTGTTTCCAAGAATTGTTGTATTGATAATTGTGAAAACATACAATTCTAATATATAAGAGATTATTATGATAATTTGCTCTCCTGTATTTATGTCCACAAAAACAAGTGTGAGAATTGAGGTTAGTAGCTATACAGAAGCCAATACCCATTTCTTGATGAGAATAACAGGCAATGTTTACATTTTTCATTTGTTCCCAGGCAGACCTAATGCTCTGTGTCCATCCACATCTCTCATTTCCTGGTTCAAGCTCTGTGTGTGAGCTGGAACTGGCTGGGAAACCGGCCCTGTCTGTTCCTAATGACATCAAATGCTTCCTTGAAATTTTCCATTGGAACAAAAAATACAGTCACCTGCTGAACTGGGTTAGAACAGTGACATCCCAGCATCCCAAGGTTGAGGCTTTCTAGTTTTCTTTGCCAGCTGTGGATGTCCAGATGGTCGGCAATGATTCGGCAGCAGGACTGTGGTAATTGTGGCTGGAGTGCAGAAATCCTGCTGGAGAACTCTGACTGCCTTTGGTGTGAGGCTCCCTGGGAGTGGGCTGGTTGGAATTTCAAACAGTGGAATACCCTGCAGAGGACAGGTGCTGTGGGAGTGTTGCCCAGCTGCTCTGGTTGTGTGTTTGGCTGTAGCTCCCGTGCCAGCAGAGCGGCAGCACCAGGGACGGAGGTTTAGTGTCAGCTGATGTCAGCACGTCCCTCAGCTGATGCTGCTCCTTGGGCTGGAGTGGAGCACAGAGAGGTTCTTCAATACTTTCATCCTTGGGGTTTCAATTTCCTGTCAGTCACACAGAGGTCTGTGAAATGAGACTTCTTCAGTTCTAACGAGGTTCTGCTTTTCCATGCTTCAAAACTGCAATGGGGCGTGGTCTCCTTGGTGAAGCCCTGGGACCAGGCAGGTGTCGGAAGATGAGGATGAAGAGGCATTGAGAACAGTCTGGGATCTCTTGCAGATCCTGTGCCAAATCCGGCAATCTTACCTCAAATGATTTCAATCACTTGAAGTTCAGGTTATTCCCTTTGATTTGATAGGGGTTTCTCCCCTGAACAAGGACTGTGTGATTGATTTGCCAGATTTGATTTCCTCCAGTGCTAGTTTCTCAATTTAATCAGCTTGATGGTCACCTACCAGTTTTGGAGAGATTTGGAGAAGGAATGCTCTCATCCTTTCGTTGTTGTTGAATATAGTCACATGAAGAACCTAAATACAAACAGATGTCCGTTTTTAAAAACTCAGCATATTGCTGAAATTTAATATTTTTGTTAGCGTCGCTGACAGAGATTTTATTGCAGAACACTCAATCTCTGGTTTGTGTTCAAACAACATTAAGAGATTGTTGCTCCACTGAAATTTGGAGGGTTTTCAGTCAGATTATTCTGCTGCATTTATTTATTTATTTATTTAGTGTCCTGACTGGCAGAAACTGGAATTACAGAGTTCCTTTGGCTACTGCTCTCACCTTGGGGAATGGGGTGGGGTGAGTGGCCCGTGCTCTGTCTCTGCCTTTCCTGTTGCACAGAGGAAGAGGCAGCTGTGCTGAACCACAGCCTCCTTTGCATCCTGTAGAGGAAGCAAGGAAGTTTAGAGTGGGTCTCAGGAGCAGAACCAAGGGATTTCTTTGTGGAGGGTGACGGCTCAATGAAGTGTCTTGGCAGTGCAAGGGGATGTGCGTAGGGATGGGGTTCCCATTCCAGAGCAGGAGCACAGGGAAAGCATGAGCCAAAGGAACCATGAACAAATACCAGGTTCTTTCAGATATTGTACAGGGTCATTAGCTGCTATTCAGCAAAGCAATATTGAAATACTTCTAGTGTGGATGAATCTGAGTAGGTCCAAACCAGCACGTTTGTTTTCATGTATGCATTTTAGCTTGCTGAGGTGATTATCCACCACAATGACATTTGAGTAGCTCCTGTTAAAATCAGTGAGAGTTACTTAGAAAATTGTTTTCAGTGATTTCTCAGCATGTTTGCATCATGCTCATTTGGAAAAAAAAAAAAAAGATTAAACTTTTTCAAATGATAATAGCTAAGTTGGAGAGTTTAACTTAAAAATGCCAAAGGTCTTATTGTCTGGGGACAGCAGCTTTTGCTGCATAAATCTGCATTTGTCCAGATGGAAAGTTCTTATGGTTGGCTGGGCTGACACATTTAGCCCTTCTGTGCCTCAAGTTCTGTTTTCATTTGGGGTGGGAGCTGGGAACACAGAGAAGATGCAGCATATACAGGAAGAAGGTGAACTTTCTAAATTAAAAGCTTTGGCTTTCTTTACTAGATTAAAACATTATGTTGATGGAAACAACGTAAATTAGTCACTGGGAAATTAAAGAAGATATTTGAAGTATGTTGGATCTGTTCTATGAAAATCAGTTTAGAAGTCATCAGTGCATCAAGTCTCCTTGGGGTTATTGCAGGAACACTGGATAAAATCCAGTTTAAAATTAAGTCAGATTATACTTGCAGTAATGTCCAAACTCTGGGGTTAGCTTTTCTTGCCTGAAACAGCTGCAGATAGAATTGATGCTGCATGAAGATGGAGATTTTTTTGTAGTGCTCCTTGTTAGGAGCTCTTGCTTTTAAGAAGCAAGAAGACCCAGATGCCCGTTTTGTTGTGCTTTCTCAATCTGAAAGCTGTTTGAGCATAAATCTGCTTTAATCACAGTGATACCTTGTTGGATATGATGCTAATCCATGTGATGGAGCACGAGACTCCATCTGCCTGGGTACTCATGTGGCCCGTGTCACAGTACTTTGTGAGCATCGCAGAAATTATGGGACTACTTCTGGAAAAAAAGAAAGTTTTATCCTGATTTTATGGTTTGTAATTTATAGAACGTGTCTGGTTACCATTTTGTCCAATGCAATAAAGCAAGTCTTAGCTATGGCAGGATCTAATATGAAGCATTCTGCCTAAAATGCTGTTTATTCTATCCATCATCCCTGAAGCCATGAAAGGAGAAACTAAATGTCATGATTATTAAATTCTAACAACCATAAATGAGTTTTCAGTTGAAAAACTGATTAGAAAAACTTCTATCTTAGCAGTGCTGTAAGCATTTGGGGAATTTCTCTGAAACCAGTTCAACGGCTTTCAGTTTTCTGAAGTTTATATGGATATGCCTGTCTGTGGGTCCTTCCTGCATTTCTCTTATGTCTTTTAAAACCAGCCTGAGTGATCTTAGTTGTTATTGAGAGAAAGAATTGGAATCTAAACTGAAACTCCCTGTTTAGAGGATTGATCTGGTGTAAGAAATACCAGCTAGAGCACCAGGGCTGTGTATTTCTGGTTTTCCATCCCATGGAACAAGCTGTGCTACTTTACATTATTTACTTAGTGGCATAACTTAAAGCTTGGAAGGTGTTCCCGTCAGGAAAAAAGGAACAGAAACAGTTTTCTTGATGCATCTGTGTACCCCAAGGCAATGCAGATTTCTGGATCAGGCCCTCATGTGCTCTGGAGATGTTCTAATGTTAAACATCATGTGCAGCACTGTATCTGTGGCTGATATCTGTCTACAGTAATTCCCAGTTGTAACTAATACATCTTCCTATTTAATACAGTTCATAGGAAAATACCTCCATATGTTTTGAATTCTCTTGCATCTTCACCGGAGTTCTCAAGAGTATGCTGTTAATTTAGTATGATTTCGTTCCATATTTGTGACTTGTGTAAGCTGGTCAATATACAGGCAGTGAACTTGGAAAATCTGAAGGGTTAGCGTAGATAAGGTTTATTTAGTAAAATGCTTGATGGGGTCAGTGTCCTTGGCTGTATTGTAACAGAAGCTCAGTGGGCTATTAGAGAGCCACAAAGTTCAAAATATTTATTTCATCAGTAATCTCTTTCTCAGAATCTATCTGAATAGGTCATTTGCTTGGCAACCTCTCTTGTTCCATAATTATTAATTCCAGAAGAATAGCAGTTAATGCAGCTTGAGATCTCCTGAGCTTTCCTCTGACTCTCCTCTGTTGTCTTTTAAAGGCGCAGGGGTTGCACTATAGGTACAATGAGGCTGTTCCCGTGCAGGGACAGGGCAGTGCCAGTTCATGTCTGTGCTCCTGTTTCCCTGCCAAGCATCTTGGAGTTTAGGGAAATACCAAATAAAAGAGAGTATTGAGTGAGGATGGATATTTAATTGCTTTTACAAGTCTTGATATTGAATCACAGCGCAAAACCTTCTTGCGTTTCTTGTTAAAAGACGAAATGGATTTTTTCCCCCAAATCCATGATTATGCACGATGGATTGGGCATCCTATTGAGCAGTCTGCTTACAGGACTTAACCAGCTTATTTTCACCAGAGGAGCGGGCAGTATTTCAGAAAGGGGGAGGGTGAGCTGCTGAAAGCTTGTGTGTGCATATAGAGTTTTATAGTGTTTGAGCCAGTACAGAATGGTTTCAATGGAAAATGGATAATCGTTAACATCAGCTTTTGTACAGCTGCTTTTTGGCTAAAAGAGAGGTAATTTATATTTAAAGTCTGTGAGTGTGATCCATTATTTTTCACAACAGTGTTTTGCTGAAGTTTCCCCTCTTTGCCCCTCAGATTCTTTAGTTAATAAGGCTACCTCTGCTGTTCCAGCACAGTTTCTTCCTCCGAAAGGTCTGTACCAGGTGAACCCTAAATCACAAACTGTGCTTGCCCTCTGCTTTTGGATAATATTTGTGAATAGCTTACATATTTGGCTGCAGTCTTACTGCCAGACTTGAAAGGATTTCTGCATTACTGTGTTGCACTGAGTCCAACTTGAGATGGGGCAGGGAGAAGAGCTTTAGCAATTTTTAAGGGAGCTGTAGTGATGTGTCTCCCTCTTTCTGTGCTATGCCAGCAAGCATTAATTGATACAGACATTTAAAAATCACTTGCACAATTAAACATTCATTCCCTCTCCCCCCTAATTGCTTTGGGAAGAATGAATGTAACTAGGCTGGACATGGTTTATTAATTTAGTTTTCCTGAGGGTTTGGAAACTTTTTTGCTATGTCCCAGTCTCCACTAAAATTCTGTATTGTTTTTTGTGGAGTAGCCTGGCTGCACAGACACAAAGCTGTAGGCTAATCTGCCTCACACCATCATTGTAAGGTGATTATAAATTTAACACCTTAAAGTTAATTTTCAGAAAAGTGAGAACCTTTATTGTTTCTGGTCTTTGGAATGGTTCTGATACTTTCACGCAGAGGCAACTCTTGATTACTGTGGTATGGAAAGGAAAAAGTGAAGCATTAGACAAATGTGCTCTGTATTGCTCCCTTTTGATGGTAGCAAGTAGGTTACCATTCAAGAGCAGGAGTTTCTAGTTTTTAAGGCTCTACTTAATTACCACGTGATCTTCCTGATATTTTCATTACTAGACATTCATGGTTTGACCTCCAGCATCCTATTAAGACATTTATGGTGACATGGTTCAAGGGGCAAATCTTAAGTTGGTAGAAATGAAGGTGTTTCAGGATACGTGAGATAATTTGAAGCAGTTGCAGCATATGTCATTACAGAAACCTTTAAATCAACAGCCTGAAACCCAGATGTATGGGTTTGATGTTATCTAGGCATTTGAGGTAGTAGTTATGCTGTGTTGCTTTTGGTGTAATATGTAAGATAACAGGTGATAACATTTTTAGAAAGGTGTTTAAATGTTACATTACTTTTACTATGTTGGACTCACAGCTGTACATTGATCAGACTGTAGATACTTCCCATATATAATCTTGGGGGCAGAAAATTATGTACTTTTATTATGCTTTCTGCAGTCCAGAATGAGAGGTAGAATTTGCAAGACTGTGAAATTTCGCAATTTACTGCTTTCCAGAGACTAAAACTAACCTATTGGAAATATTTTTACAATTAAGACTTTATGTTCCTTGGTGCAATTCTCTGGGACAGAGTCCAGACAGGTGCAAGAAAATCTTCCTTATTTCTCTTTTTGAACTCTCAACATCTGTGTATCTAGGACTGCGCATGAACATTGCCCTTTCTTTGGGGAAAAGCTGCAGAGAGAGGTTTATTCACGCAGAAACTGTTTGTAGGAATGGTAACAGTTTCCTTGATGGGGAACAACAGTATCTGAACGGGTACTAGATGACATCAAATGTAATTTAAACGAAAGCAACTGCTGTGTCTATTATACCATGGCACTGTGCAAGGAGGAATAAGTCAATGAATAAACTTTCTTGACACAGGAAGGCTTGTGTGCCCTGCAAGAGCTGAGGTTAGGAAATGGAACCCTTTAGAAGAGCACAGTTTGTGCTTGTTCAGTTTGTCCAGTGCCAGTCTGCAGTGGTGGAGGTTCTGCAGCCTCTGTAAGCAAATGGTGCTTAGCTGTTCCTTCCAGTGGAAGTCTTTTGTGAAGTGAAATACAGATTTCCATGCTACAGCTCTGGGCCATTACCTCCTGTCTGGTTCACAGCACACATAGGAAGACCTCCGTTCCCTTTGTATTTTATCTCTACCTATAGTCTGCTTTTTCAAAGCACCATTTGAATCTTCCCTCTTCAGCTGTGTTGGTGCTGCTCGCTCACTTTCTCCTCTGGATGGCGTTCACATGCCCATCAGAAGTGGGTAGTGCTGCAGTGAATGTTGGTCTCTGCTGTGATTTGCACATGACCCTACAGTGTTTGCTTTTCTTTCGTTAAGTTCACACCTTCAGTGCCTCACGTTAAATGACACCCACTGTCAGTGCTCCAGATTCTTTGTATAATTACTGCTTCTCCATTAGTTTCTCAGTCTGTGTTTGTGCAGGTGGCTGTTCTGTCACAAATATAGGATATCATACCAATCCCTATTACATTTCATCCTGCCTTTTCAGACCCTTCCCCAAGGTGACAGCATATTTTTTGAGCTCTAATCCTTCCCTCCAGTATTGTTGCCTTTCCCAGCTTGGCATCACCTGTGAACCTGTTGCTATCGCATCATCTACCTCATGCATGAATATGTAACCTGGAGCTGTATTTGGGAAAGATCTTGCAGATTCTTACTCAGTAGGTATCAAAACCCAGCCAGTGAATTACTGAGTAGTAATTAGTGAGTAGTTTTCAAAACAACTTTACATATCCCTTATAGTAACTTCCAGATGTCTTTTTTCACTGAAGAAGTGTCAGACACCTTCAAAAAGCCAAGCTAAATCTCAGCCACTGCTTCTCTTGCATGCAGAGCCTGTTTGTGGAGGGAATTTAAAGGGGTTTGACAAGATTTTTGTCTTGACACATCCATACTGGTTTCCACTGCTGTGCTGGGAGGAGTGGGATGTAGGGTGATGCCACAGATGAGTACAGGAGAGACAGATCCTAGTTTCATGGGGCAGAACTCTCAATGTGAAGATAGTCTTTTACCAGACATCTGTTTTCCACTTGGCTGAGAGAGCTATGGGAGATGAGACACCTTAAGCTTTGTTGTTCTGCAATCCAGTTGTTAAGAGCATGGAGGCTCGAAGTGTTACGGTGGAGCCCAGCTGCCAGCATCAGGGAGCAATAGCTGCCCCCCAGTGCCTTCCAGTTAGATTTTCCCTGAGAAGAGATCACTGAGTTGGCACCTTTCAGTTTTCTGCAGGAATCTTAACATCTAACAATCAAGGCATACAAAATTTGAAAATCCAGAAGAAAAATTAGAAGCAAAGTTGCTGTGAAATCTGGAGTCTGGTCAATGATCATTATAGCTTTTTATATTAGAATAGTCTTAAAAATGAAGTGTGATGTGAAGCATTGAATGTTTAGGGGTTTATCTGATACCAGAAGGGAAGCAGCTTTCACGTCAGCTGACTGAGCTCCAGGTCACTGGCATCCTACTGAAAACATTGTTCTAATGAACATTCATGTTTTAAATTGATGTTTATGACAGCGAAGGAAATAAATATCTTTGAGTATGTAAATAAAAGCACAGAATGTTTTTAGTAATCCTTAAGAATTTATTGGCCTATTAAAGGACTGTGGGAAGATGCCATGGAAATACAGATAGGACATTTTAGACCAAATAATAGCTATATTAATATTTAAATGAGTACAAGTCTTTTTTATTATTTCAGAAACACTCCTCACCCCACAATAGTGTTTTTTCTTAGTCTTAAGGCAATCTGTAAGTGTATAAGGCTCAGTCAGAACATACTGATAAGTATTTCCTCAGGGACAGTGACAGTGAGTCTGGGGCTAACTCTTAGCTGCTGCTTGTTTCTCATTTCATTCTTCTGCTGTGGCTCCTCAGGTAGTAATTTCTTGGTGTTGTTCCAGAGCAAAGAATCTTCAGTTACAAACCTTTCAGAAAAGGAGTGTAGTCTCTTTTCTTGCTGTTCACGTTGATCCATGTGTATCCTGTGTATAAAACTTAGTTTAGTTTATACGAGCACAGGTAGTAGATTTTAAGCCTGTGTTCATCAAAGTGGCCGTGTTCATGTCAGCATAGAAGACTGTAAATGATGAGGTTGTCAATCAGAGGGATATGAACTGAGCCCAGGAACTGGATTTTGGGGGCTCTGGTGGGGAAATTCTGGGAGTTTTAGTGTTCACATGCAGAGTTCATGTTCTAATAGGAGAGACATTTCTAAGACATTTAACTTCAAATATGCTTCCTTAAGAGGTGACTGAGCGCTTTTGTGTGGAATGCTGCTGGGGGAATCACAAGCCTAAACTTGAATCTCCATTCTTCCCTTCTACCTTTGGCATTTATTATTCTGAAGCGTGACATGAAGTCCTCCAGTGGTAGAACCAATTTGAATAAAACTGACCAAGCTTGCTGTGGAAAGTCTGAAGGCAGGATTTGAAGGTGTATTTACTAAAGTTGCCAAAATCCTGATTTATATAATTTAACATTATTTGACATTCCAAGTTTTTGGGGCTACTAGTGTGCTGATGGAGATAGAATCACATCTCAGATTACAGATCTGGATGCTAGCTGAGATTCCAGAGGCCAGTAAGATTCTAACACAGACAAACAGAAATATTCAGTTCTTTCCAATTGTAAGGACAGACAGAAGGCAGTATCAAGCTCCTTCCAGAACATTCCAAGCTAAGAGCAATTGGGAATGATAGCTCTCAGTGTCCCTCAGGAAGTAGTCAGCACTTCAGGGGATGGAGCATGTTTTGGTATTTTTCCAGATGAGAGATTGCACTGCATGTAGCAGGTTTACTTCTCTGATTAGTGCCAGTATAAATCAATATATAGATCTGGCTGGAAAACAAGATTGTTTACACGGATTGTATCATTTTTCCTTTGTAGTTTTGTCTATAATAATATGGCAAATTTTATTTTAATAAATTCTGTATATCATTGCAAAAAAAAAGGTCATCTTTCATGAAATCCTAATAGTTTATCTTATGATATCATCATCTTATGAGGGTTTTATTGATACAGGTTTAGCTATCGCTGAAAAAAAGGAATAAAAAGTTTTGAGCTCAAGCAGTTGCTATTTGGTTTTCTTCTCCTTACCTAGCCCCTTCTTCATAACTGATCTAAACACTGGGGGCTGCTCTGAGAAACCTTACCAGAAGGGCAAGCCACGTGAAGCTGCCATCCCCTGCCTGTGCTGAGGGCCGGACAGGCCAACTCTGTGTGGCTGCTGTGCACTCTGGAAAGTGTAAGTGATGGCTTGTAAACCAGATAAAGGCCTTTGAAAAGAGCTTTCCACTAATGGAGAACTTTGATCTGTTTGCATAGGCCAGTGGAGACATCCAGTGGCCACTGGCTGACAAATGGTCGTCTCTGGATCGTGACTGCAAACATATGAAAGGCTGATGTGAAAGAAGGCATTTTTAGGAGTTGGGGGTTATTTTCCCTTTAAAGTCAGAAAAGAGTTCCAGATGCAACACAGTAAAAACTGAGCTCTGTGGAAGAAAGTACATTACCTGGTTATGTCATTTAAAGGGGTGCTGGCCTCGAGCCTCTGTTAGTCAGAACTTGTGGCAGCTGTACTGAAGCCAACAGTACTTACTGCTCAGGTGCCCATGTGAGCCAGGCAACTGAGAGCTTTGCTGCACTGAAATTCCATAGAAACACATCGAACTTAAATTTTTTGCTGATTTTCAGATGTCCAGCTGATCAAGAGAGACACATATACATGTGGCTTAATGAATTACTTGTTTCTAGTTGGGGTCTTTTAATTTCATTGAGTAATAATCGACTTTCCAGTTATTTTTAATGCATGATAGTAAATCTGTAAGATATTATTAAGAGTTTTTAATGACAGAGGGATTTGGGAGGAATGGAGATACCAGGGAAATTGAAGTAAATGACAATGATTGCAAATTTCTTATTGCCTTTAATTATGAGGACAACTTTATGGAACATTGTGACCTTTCAGAAATATTCTGTTCACTGAAGAGTAGAAAAATCTGTGGTATATTCAGGTAAAGGTGAGGAATTTGTTGGATTGGTATCTTGCTTTTGGGCTTCATGCTTGTTAAAATGTATAAGGAGGTTCATTATAAAAGTTTGATTTTTTTCACTTAATATCAAAACCCCAGTGCAGACAAAATTTCAAATACATATTAAATTGTTGAGACAAGGTGAAGTAATAAACATCTTTATTATATGAGAAAATGAAAAGTGGAAGTAGGAAAAAAAAAAAGGACAGTGTTCCTCCATCACTGGAATGAAGAATGGAAAATGTTTTTAGAAAAAAAAAATCTGAACCAGAGTAATAAAAGTTTATAAGAAGTTAACAAAACTGAAAGGGACAAAGAAAAAAAATAAACACGACCCTTTCTGGTTATTGTCAAGAGATGTTCCCAAGCCTAATAAGGACAAAGTATCAAAAGAGACTCAAATAAAACAGACCACATCACATTACTATTTCTTTTGGAGAGCCCAAATGTAGTTACATGATAATTATTTCCTGGAAAATGTTTGCATATTGTTGTTTAGAAATCTGGCATATGATAACTGCTGTAAAAAGCATTATTCCTCTGGCCACCTCAAAAACTTGTCACTGTCCACCAGTGGAAAACCAGCCTCATTTGGGATCAGTTTTCTCTCATGGACCTTACAGTCTCCTAAACTGCAAAGCCTGAGCTCATGCTCCAGTTCTGATCACTAAGCCCACATAGTCTATTAGCCTAAACAGGGAAACCTGAAATAAAGGAGCTCTGCTTTCTTGAAGGCTTTTGTAGAGGATGTGGTGTGCTACTTTTCATATGCGTTTTCCTTCTTTGTATAGGAGTCTGTGTAAACTGGGTTGCCTGTGTGTGGTAGTACACCAACACTTGCCATCCACCCCAAGCTCTGCAGGGGATCACGGCTGGATCAGAGTGGAATTGTCACTTTTAGCTGTTTCTGGCCCGGTGTAGACTCTAAGTCTATGATGGAGCTGCCAGCTTACAGCCACAGCAGTGTGTGAAAGGACCAGAGTTCTGCTTCAGCGTACTGGACCTGTCTTTGTTTCCCTGTATGTGCATGTGTCTTGAAGCGCTTCCTGTATGCAAAGAAAATCTTTAGGGGCACCTAAAGATCACGTAGTTCAAACCCCCTGCTGTGGGCAGGGTCACCTTGCACTAGACCAGATTGCTCAGAGCCCCATCCAACCTGACCTTTAACACTTCCAGGGATGGGGCATCCACATTTGTCTGGGCGCCCTGTGCCAGGGCCTCAGCACCCTCACAGGGAATGATGTTGGTCACCTGCAAGCCTATTGCTGAAACCCCACCCAGTCTCAGCACTGATGAGCTTTAACTAAGGGATATGTTACATGGATTGACATTAGCACATCCCTTAAAAGTTTTTCCAGTGTCTGCTATGCTTCATTACACTTCCTGTAAAGCAGATTCATTGCTTTTATCATGAGTAAATACTGAATTACAGCCCATGGCAAGCTGGGCCCTGAAAATAACTGAGTTATGCAGAGACAGCTTGTTCCTGGAACAATTGCTTCTGACACATCATGGATGAGTGTATCTTGGCTTGTTATGGAGAAGCACTGAAGTTGACTTTACAAGGCAGTTTGCACACAGAATGAAGCCTAATTTAAATTTGCTTAATCTCATAATGTAGTATTAACATGATTGTGATATTTGCCTGCCAAGAGTATGCATGCCACTTCTGTGTGGGCACCCTCAAGGCACGTTTCTCAAATTGCACAGTTTGTTATTAACTATTTTTAGATGTTTAGGCAAACTTACAAAAACTGACAAATGGTAAAAGCATTCTGTAATGTTCTGTGGAGAACTAGAACTGTTATGTAGATAACAACAGGGAGTCTGGATCTCACATTAAATTAAGATTTGGACAAAGGAACCATCAAGGAGGTTTTGTACATTCCAGTCCCTACCTCATGGCATGAGGAACGTGAAATTCCGTTGTTGTATCATTTATTCTGGTTGCACCTACCGCCAGTGTTATCTGTGGCAGGAGATTTAGTGTGCGTGCTGTGAGAGGCAGTACGTGCTCCAAGCAGCTTGAAGTCTCCGGAGCTGAGACAGAAAGGAAGAACGTGGTACATTCTTAAGGACAGTCAGTATACAGTGTCATTGAGCTTACTGATAGTTCCGTTCTTATTTGATTTGGGTATTATTTCCTGGGGTTTTTTTGGTCTGTGGCTATTTTTAATTTCCCTTTGAACAACTGAATACATTATTTATCAAAGGTATTGTGGTTGGAATGCTTTTTCTTCTGGCATTTTTTCCTAAGAATATCATTAGATTGCAATTCCGTGCACTGGCAAGCTGCCTGCCGAGCTCTCTCTGTATCTCTTCAAGCTCACTGCAGAGCGGCTCAGTCCCAGCCTGGCCTCCTTATCCACCATGGCCGCGTGCCTCCCCACAGCCTTTCCCTGGGCAGGGGCTTGGTGAGGATGGCAGAACGCGTTGGACGAGGAAGCTGAAGGAGGGGAAGAGCTGACATGAAGTCCAAATGCCCTTCCACACGCTCTGTGGTGTGCAGGTGGAGGGTCGGGAGGCGGATGGCCTGCGTGGAGAGTGGGACACGGGGGCTGTGAAATGCTGAGGGGTTCTGGTTGTGTGGAGGTGGAACGTGTGTGGCCATACGGGGTGACCGGCCCTGGTGACCGGCCCTGGTGACCGGCCCTGGTGACCGGCCCTGGTGACCGCCTGTGGGCTGTGTCAGCCCTGTGCAGCCCAGGGAAGGTGACTGGAACTGGGGGCCTGTGTGTCCCACCGTGCTGCTCCAGGGGCCCTTACCATGGCACTAGGACTGGTCAGCACAGCACTAACATTTAGAAATGCTCTTCCTCAGTGAAATGCAAACAGATCTATTCACAAACTCCTTCAAGTAAGAACGTTTCTGAAGGAGTGACTTTCTGCCTTGTTCTACCATACGTGGTTTCTAGATTTGGGTGGGATGTTTTGTGAGGGCTTCAATTTCTTCCACCTCCGTGTAACGAAAGGGTGCGGGATGAGGGTGAGGTTTGGCAGAGAGGTGGGCGCACAGGCAGCGGCTGCGGGAGGGCACAACCGCCATCGCTGCTGGCACTGCCTGGCCCTCGCCGGGTCCATCAGCGCCATCGGCTCCCTCAGGGCTGAACCTGCTGGGAGCCAGGGTAGATAGGGCCGCGCTCCCGGGGCGTGGCTGACCCCGAGGCGAGAACGAGAGAAGAATGAGCGTGTTCGGTTGCGGGCAGTTTGCCCTTGTTTTATTCTGTCCCGGGAGTTTTCTCCCTCGGGCCTCGCCGTGTTTGGGCCGTGCCCGGTTCTCCTCTCGCCCTGAGGTGCCCGGGTCGGGCCGGCCTCGCCTCATGGCGGCGACACTGGCCTGGGCTGGGAGCGTGCCGTGGGCTCGGATACGCCAGTGCTTTCCCTGTCGTGGGATTAAAAGATCAGGATTGTTCTTTGTTCGCCTGTGAATCCCGGTGGAGGACCTTGTTCACTCGTGCTTCCCAGCGGGCTTGTGCCTGCCGTCCCCTCTGCGGGGCCTGAGGAGAGGCGTCAGCCGGAAACGCTGCTGGAGACAGTTTGAACTCCAGCCACTGGTTGTGATGTGATAACACATAAATCGCACTTTTCCCCTTTAAAAAGTGTGTGGATATGTTTGGCAGTGGATTTTTTTTCTCCTTCAACCTCTACTGCACTGAAATCTGCATTGAAATGTGTTGATATTTGTGATTGAAGTTTGATCAGTAAAATCAATTTTAGGAGAATGGTGGAAAGTTTTCACTGCAGTTGTGCTGTGTGATGCAGAGCAGGTGCAGGTTGTAAGATAATGTGCGGTCTTGGTGTTCTTTTTGGGGATGTGGAAGGTAGTAGAACTGTACTGTGGTGCTGCTTTAGCATGCCTGACTCTTATTCCTCATAGGGAAAGGTGGAAGGTAAGTCTCAACAGAGGACTTGGAAAAAAAAAAACAACTCCCAGGTCTTGCAGTTTGGAGAAGACCAGGATGTCCCTGAGGTACTTAAGGCTAGTTTGGTAAGGTTGTTTTAAGGAAAGTATTGATTTTTTGATTTAGACACTTTTTCAGTCTGTAAAATGAAGACCAAACATTACATGTTACCAGCATTGTTCACTAAAGGCACCTCCTTCAGTTAAATCAATAATGAATATGTCAGGCAGAACCCCTGTGGTAACATTAAATTTCACCCAAGTTCACTATTAAATAAGGTGGGATAAGGTGAGACTTTGCACAAAGACTTGGTTATGGTAAGGTGAGCACGTGAATAAAAAACAAATACACTAGGAGGACATGTTAAACGGTACCTGTACAATGAACTGTCCTGTGTCACATTTCAAAGGAGCCAGGGTTTTTGTTGTGGAAATGTGTCTTGCTGCCAGCTAGTAGGGAAGACCTTCACCTAGAAGCCTTACTGGATCGCTGGGGATCAGGTAGATCCTTTTGTGAAGTCTGGGATCAGCTGACATGGGGCTCAGAAATGTGGCCTGTGTGGAATCAATCACCTCACAGCTCCTTTTTTAATTGACATTTTATGTCCAATTGCCCAGCCAGTAGTGCATCTCGACCTACCACCTAAACTGTAAAACCTCAAGAGCTGTGGCAGAACACAGGGTGAAGGAGTTTTTTTTTTACTAGTGTGGTGTCTTGTTCTACATGGGAATTGTAAAATGTGTTTGTTTTGCTGTAATTTCTGCATCTCACACAATGATACATAATGCTTACATAAAATCCTTATGGGAAATGCCTGTCATTCAGCAGGGGCAATTCAGTTAACAGATTTTGCTCTTTGTAGACAGGTTTTTTTCAGATCTTTCACGTTTGGGAATGTTGTCTTTAGTTGGTGTGGTTGGTATATGCCTAATCAAGGCAGTACCTTACAGGTACTCATGAAAAGAATCTGAATATTGAAGGCCAGAGGGTTTTTAGGGTATGTTTGTTGTTAAAGCCTGATTTGTTTGTTTGTGGTCAGTGACTGTTCTAATACTTCTTTTTGTGTGAGCGGGAACAGTTCCTGATAAGAAAGAATGAAACACAGCAATAATGAAATGGGAATTATATTTTGACACAGCAAGTGATCTCAGTCTGCTTGGTGTTATTACTGTGCTGCGTTAGCCATGCAGTGGGCTGACCTATCACAGCAGAAGTGAAGGAAGAGAGAGATCCAGGAAAAAATACCATGCTCCAGCAGGTAATTTTTTCACCTCCGAGTAGCACAAAACTTTTACTGGGATCTAGAAGGCCAGCTGATAATTTAAAGAATAAATATTTTAAAATATCAAAACTATGGGGGAGAATCAGTAGAGGAAGAATATGGGAATGTGATGCTGCAGGATACTGAACTTAAGGGAACCAACACATGAGATAAGAACATTTCAGAAACCCTAAATGGCTTGTTTGACTTGATTTTAGGGAATGGAAAGATAAGAAAATGTACTCTCCAGAGGTGCTGCTTGATTGCTAGCTTTGTATGTTATAAAAATAGGACACTTGCAGACACAGAAAAGGACAAGTTGACTTAAATTGTAATGAATCACTGAAACTGGGTTATATTTATTTGGGAATTCTGAATATAGTTATGTGTGAAGTGATGAAGCTGCTAAGAATAAAGCTCAGTTTATCATTAGGCCTGACTGTTACATTTGGAGATTGAACTGCAGGAAATACCTCAGTTTGGGGCTTTGATTGGTTTTTGGGGTTTTTTTAATAACTAAGTGAAGTCCTTGGAATGATAAGCTAGTGAATAATAAAAAAAAAAAAAAGTAGCCAATGGAAGAATGACCTAGTTGAACATGGCATGCATGACTTCTACAAAAAAACCCAAACTAGGTAGTCAGATCTTTGACCTTCCTTAAAATTAGTAAATGTTTGTGTGGATTTTATCAGAAGATTGTGGGACACAATGCATGATGTATGTGAGTGGCAGTTAAATGAGTTCAGCTGTGTGAGGCAAAATCTAAAAACCAGAATTGATCTCCATTAATCCTGTGTCTGCACAGGGGGCAGCTGAAGTTGAGCTGAAAATCTGGTACTTCTACAGAAAGCAGTTGTTTAATATACATTTGAAGTGATTGCTTTTATTTATTTTGGGATTTTTGTTATGTCTTAGCTGAAGACTGAGAAATACACTGAAGTCAAGTAGAAAATCTTGTGAATGCAATGTTTTAGCATTAAACGAGGGCATATGGCATCTCCTTTGACATCTCCGAGATTAAATAGTTGGTTTCAGTTTCAGTATAGGGGCTGAGCTGAAGCTTTATGAAGTGAGAAGAATTTTGGTTCATTCTTGTGGCAGCAATGAAAGTATTGTCATAAGTAAAAGGGATTTCTCTTTGGACCTGGCCACTGTGTATCAGTGCTGCTCTAGGTTGGGAAGAAACTGAAGATACAGTTAGCAAATGGGGGTAATAAGCTGAGAGCAGCTCTGACATGACAGATGATTTGCAACAGAAAGGCTGCGCAAATGTGTTAACAAACCTGATAGCATAAGCTGTGGGGAGTGTTAAACTGTATCTGCTCAAGGAACAGATTTTCACAGGAGAAGATAACATGTCCCGCTTCTTGTCTTGTGTTCCTCTCACCCAGAGTTCAGTGGACTGAGATCCTATTGATTCAGCAGAAATCACGGGGTTTTGAATAATAATGCATTTTATACATTTTTGAAAACGTAATTTAGTGGAATAGAATGAAAGAGCTGAGATTTTTTAGTGGAATAGCCACTAAAGTGTAACTTGTAAATATGAAGAGGAAGAAAATAGAATTTTTAAAAATGTGCATCTATCTTGTTTAAAGTGTTTCTCAGTGCTGGATGTTTGTTTGCCTAACAGACCTGAACAGATGGGAGACTGTAAGTGAGCCTGATTTGACACACATCCTTCTGATTATGGTGTAATTTTTCGGACACTCAGGAGATATGAAATGCCAAAACACGTTTCTATGCTTTAAGAAGACTAACTGGGCAATGTTTTTATGAACTAAAAGTACTCTTGGTCATTTAGGGAAGTGTCAGTTGTTAACAACTGAGGTATTGTTTACATTGTCATAAGGTGCGTTGGAATGTTTACCTTGGAGTTGGTTTCTTCCTCACCGTTCATTTGATGTGGTCACTTACATTGCATTGTTTGCATATTTGTTTCTTCCCCTCAGACCTTACTGCTCATTTAAGGAGCTTTTCCATTTCCAGCTGTGTGCTCTTAGTAACGGGCCCTTGTGTTGTGTCCACAGTGAAGGGGAGTCAGAAGTGTGAGCTGAACTGCCGCGCCATCGGCTACCGCTTCTACGTGCGCCAGGCGGAGACGGTGATCGACGGCACGCCCTGCGAGCCCAACGGCACGGCCATCTGTGTGGCAGGCCAGTGCAAGGTAAGGGCTGCCCAGCCTGCTCCGCCTGCCCAAACCTGGGCACTGCTGCCTTAAACTTACTGCTTTTTAAATTTATTTTTATTGAAGTAGATGTGAAGAACATTAACTTTTGTTATTACAGGTTGGGTGATTTCTTAAGTAACGTTTGTATTTACTGAGAACAAACTAAGGAGTGTTGAAGGGATGGATTCAGGAGGTGTTTTAGCCACAATTAAGATGACTGCCAATGAGCTTTTTGCACGTTTTACTTTCTACAGAAGAGGTTCTTTGAAAGAATCAGAACAGAAAGATTGAAAGCTTAAATAAGAAAGAAATACAATATCTTTCTTTGATTCAGTTTTAGAGTGGAGATATTTTTCAAAGTCTGCAGCAGAATGGTTTCTTTTGATTGCTTTATAGCTGCTTGTAGTCTAACTTTTCTGATTGGGCCATGTTTGCCTCAGGTCTTACTGGCCCTCCTTTTACCCAGCCCTGGTATTCTCTTAGAAAACATTTGAGTGGTTACTTTGCATGGGTTCAGAAGGAGTTGCTCTGTTGACTTTTTGCAGTCTGCTGTGCAGTATCCATTTGCAATGAATAAATACACTTTTTGTAAGATGGTGGCAATTTTAAACAAAATGTTACAGTGTTTAGAAAAAAATTTTGTAATCTTTAAAGTAAGGTTAGTGAAAGAAATAAATTCCTAGCAAAGGGCATTTGACGCTTGGCTGATTCCTATATATGTTGGCAAAAGATGCAGAAGTGGCTCAGATGTGACTCATGAACTCAAATAGTGAAAGGTCAAGTTCAGTTTAAATAGTTGGTTTGCCAGGGGAAATCACTGATGAATACCCCCTTGTCCTCTGCATGTCCCTCTTACTTGTGCACATCTGGACAATGCCATGTTTGTTTCTGTTCTGTGTTTCTGAGTGCAAGCGAAGCCATAGCTTTGAATTTCCATTGTACAGGGTAGATCTGGGTGAAGTTGATTGTGCTTTAAAGCTTTCCTTGATCTCAAACTAATTCAGAAAGGGCCAAAAACTTGTTTTAATTGCAGTTCTGATCTGGTTCAGAAAACTGATAATCGAGTTGTGTCTAATGAATGTATGGTCTCTATCACCCTCTGTTGGACATTTTTTTACATTACCAGAACAATAATATCCTTATGTTACAAACCATTATCTATTCTGTTCCCAGGACCATTGTTTTTGGTTAGTATTTTCAGCTTACCTTATCCTTAAGAGGAAAAAAAAGGTGGAAAATGCTGCTGTAATAAAAATAATTCAGAAATATGGTAAAGAATATGATATATGAGATGAAATAGTCCTTTAAAAAAACTTGAAGTGAAAAAGCCCAACACATTAGGGTATTTCATCATAAGGAGATATTGTCTGTGACACTGTCCTAACTGGCACATATAATAATGCAGGTACTACAGGAAAAAGGTCACTTGTCTTTGAAATGATTGTGTATTTCTTGGTCTAGACTAGACTTCATCCTAATGAAAATAAAACTTCTTTAATTAATTAAATACTTGAAAACTAGGCAAAGTAGGAAGAATGGGGTGATATTCTACCTACACAGAAGAATGAAGTACAACAATGATCTTGACGATCAGTTGCATTATTTCTGTGTAAGTTTGGTTTTCTGCACACTTGAACAATACTGTTTCTGCCGGATTTTTTTAAGCAAACAAATGTTTTCGTTGACAGTCCTATTGAGTTCCACTTTTGTTTTTTAATAGATTTCATTTGGTGCCACAGCTGGTTATTCCTAATACAAATGATTGGAATATGTTTCAGTATTACCGAGTAGATGTTGTTTTTTTTAATTCATTTGCTACTTCTCTTCTAACTCTACATTTTGACAGTGATGTTAAATTAAAGAGTGACTGCCAATGGGATTTCCTTCAACTTGCCATTTAGTCAGAAGTGTTTGTTTTCTTCCTTGAAGATTTTTTTTTCTTTTGTGTGAAATGAGTGTATCCTTATATTTCTTCTGGAGACAGTGGGTTGGTCTTAACAACTTTTAAACTTAGAAGAAAAATGCAGAGAGAATACTGAGGAGATTTCGATAAACAAACTGTGAGAAAAGAATGTTCTCAATAATGTTTACCTTGCCCACAGATTGTAAAATATGCCTCTAGGGCAGAATGTTGCGTGTGTTTTCGCATGTGTCTGGGACAC
The DNA here is from genome assembly GCF_029207755.1 of Chamaea fasciata. Taxonomy (NCBI): domain Eukaryota; kingdom Metazoa; phylum Chordata; class Aves; order Passeriformes; family Sylviidae; genus Chamaea; species Chamaea fasciata. Next base: position 6,010,553 of record NW_027094099.1, read on the forward strand.
TCGCAATAGGAGGAGTCATCCCAGTACCTGGGCAGGTGTGAGCACCGACTCAAGGTAGTTTTAGAGACAGAAAAGTTATTTGGGGAGTTGTGAAGAAAATTGGTTTTGCAGAGATGTTGGTTACCACGCGGGGGCGCGCTTTACAAAAGGATTATTTAGCACTTCACCCAAAATTCTGTCTGGGTGGGAACTGTAGATTCCTCTTAAAGGTGCCTGAAACAACTGTTTTCTGTCTCCTGATTTTTATATTACATTTTCTCTTGGAATGTAGTTTGTTTTCATCTTTCAGCTACCTTCTGAAGTTAATAGAAAAACATCTAAACAGTTTTAGAATGCACACTGTAACTTCAGTAGCAAAATGATTGGTCATAGAGATTTTACCTGCCTAAAAAATAAAAAAGAAGAGTGCATCAGATACTGGAAACCTTGCAGACTTTCTAGGGAGGTAACTTGTGTCAGCTATGGGAAGCATAGCCAACCATGCCAAATCTCCATCAGAAAAGCAGGATGAGGCAAGCAGCTCCTGTTTGGAACTGTGTTGGTGTATGCTAGTGTCCAGGTAAGAGAACTATAGATGACATTATTGTTTTAAGTTAGGGAACTTTTAATGGCTGTAGGATCAGAGTGACAGATCAGGACAATGAGAAGTGTGTACTTTCAATAATTTAGGGTTGTTCTCTTAACTGATACATGTTGGAATATAGATTAGCCCTATGGCTGTTCTTGTAAGGTTATAGAAGCTGTTTTCTGTAGAAATCTCAGCTTTCCTGTGCAATATTGATTGCTTACATTGAAAAAAGATCTGGTGTGGATTTGTAGTTTTTCTGTGTGTGCTTTCCTAAATCTGGAGCCAGACTTCCCTCCCTTCTCTGTCCTCTTGTGTTTACAGGTTCTTCTGAGTGAGTACTCTGTACAGTGATAACTTCTGTGAAACTTTCCTCCTTTTTCCTTTGGCATTACTGTGTTCTTTTTTAACACTACTAATATAATAAAGAACCTGACCTCCAGATTAACAAACCAGAAGCAATGGCACATAGATACCTATATCTGTCCTTCGCCTGATTTACAGAAAATGTGTGTAGTTGCTTGTTCATCTTGCTTGGTTGTATTGGAGGGGGGTGTATTCTTCACTGAATAGGAAGTTTGTAAAGTTTTCTGTCGTGAGACTGAAAGAATTTGAAAGCAGCCTGTAGAACTGTGCCCATGAAACACGGTCTGTGCATCGGGGTGGCTCTCAGTTCTTTGGTGTTAGCATTGCTGTTTGGTACTGGGTGAGTGATGGGTGGTGTCAGGTGTTGCTTGTATTTGAGAAGGACCAATTTCAGGAATTGTTTCCAGGTGCTTGATCTTACCCTAAAAGTTGTCCTTGGAACAGTGCATGGCTTATACCGTTTACACCATGGGGGAGTTGAGAAGGTGCATTCTGCTGAGCATTGTCACCAAGACTTTGCCCAGGATATGACTGCACAAAGGATATGCTCTGTGAAAGTGGAAAACCAGACCATGGAGCCCATGGCATTCACATGCTGAAATGCACTGTAGAATAAAATGAAAATTAAATCTCTTGTTTGTTCATATTCAAGGCTTGTTTTTGTCTTACTGTTTTGTTTGGTTTTTATCAATAGCTGCTGAGGACACAGTGGTTTGAGCTCAAGACCTTTTTTATAGATTAGGTGGGATGCATTCAAAGAGGCTCATATTGTGTATGTAGCCCCTGTTGAAGGCTTTTTCTTTCCAGGAAGAACGGTTGCTCCCTAAAATATACCATAAATGTGAAAAACCTATGGTTACAATAGAACATTCTCTCCTTCTTTCTGCGTTTTCATAGATACCATTGTAATTTCTTGGCTGTTGGAAATAGGACTCCTCATTGTTTCTCTTCGTAATGACTTGCTAATGCCAAGCTCTGCATTGGGAAACACCTGCCGGGCATTAATAAGGTGTTAATGGAAGAAACAGGTTTCTGGGAGCTAAAAAATAACTGCTTGTTGCCACTTCTTCCCTTTGTCTGAATAGTTTTTGTTAAATGTTTTACAGAGTAAACCTCTGTGAGATTTCTTGACCTCACTCTCTATAAAATCTTTTATCCTTCTTCCATTTATAAAGCAACACTAAAATTTTTTTGCATATGATCTTTGACCAATAATTTTTCAGGTTTGGATGTCTTTATAAAAAGATGGAATGTAATCCTTATCTGCAGTATGCCTTTGTCTTCATAGATTGGCTGTCAGTAGAAAACACATCCCAGCTTTGAGCTTAATTCTATCACTACAGAAGTTGTTCTGAAAGCAAATGCTGTTATCTCTAATGATTAAGTGACACAATTAGGGAATTTTATTATTCTTAAGGTACACTTCTCTTTGAACTAGTTTGAAAATGGTGTACTTAAAATAATTCCAAAGTAAATCTGAAAAAAATCTAAAGTTTTCAAGAATGCTGGGGATAGCAATGGAGTAGAAAATGAAATATTGTATGTTGTTGGGCCATGTTGAAAGTGAAGTCGGGTTTGTTTATGAATAATTAATTATTCCCTGGGTTGGAATAACCAAATGGTCAGCTTAGTTTTAAAGAAACAAGAGAAAGTTCTGTGGTACACTGGTAAAAAAGGAGGCTGGGAGTGTTTATGAAGAAATATTCAGTAACACACTAGTCCCTTCACATGGTTGTTCATAAAAACAACTGAACTCATGATCACTGCTGCTTTTCCCCCTCCTCCCCCCCCCCCCCCCCATAATACTGGCTTTCTGTGATGGGGAAATTTAGTGTAGACAAGAAAAAAAAAAAAGAGTTCAGATAAAAATAAAAAATAAACATTGTTTCAGCTATTCCTTTTTCTCAGTCCCTTGTCAAAGTATTCATGGATGCACTCTTAACAAAACAAGCTATGGTAGCCCATAGAAAGATAGACTGCAGCACTGTCCTTCCAAGAGGAACCCAGTGAAGAGCTGTGTACTCTGCATCATGGTGGAGGTGAAGGCTTTGATGGCATGTCTCTTATGCAGAAATTACTAAGATATTGTTAATGCCTTTTAAGTAACCAGTAGAACCAAACCTGTTCTGTGTTACATTACGGCAGTTCAAAGAAAAAAAAAACAACCAAGAAATTTCAACTAGTTTAAATCCATTTGATTTCAATGCATGTATGGGAAAGCAGTTGTAAAAGAGTCATGTAGCTAATGCAAGACCACTCTGCTGAGGTTAAATAGCAAAAGGAAACAAAGTAATTTAGATTTTATTGTAAAGAAACAAAGAGGGGTGCAGCAGAAGTAACGTTCTGAAGCTTACATTTAAGGGATCTGTTGAACACCTGGCCAAGCAAGCAGTGGAGAGAAAGCTGTTAAGAAGGGGACTGGCTGCCTAGGTATTCTTTCTTGTTCTCTTTAGAAGAGGGCTGAAAACTTCACAATTATTCCTGGAGTATAAATGATACCTTTCGCTGTTAATTGGCTGAATTATGTTTCTTCTTCTAGAAATGTTCAAGCCATTTGACTTGCAGCATCTCACTGTGGTGCTTAGCTTGGGCCTCCCAGAAATGGCTTATAGATTCCTCTCTGCAGAGTGCTTAAAAGGATCCTGGCACCTTTGTTAGCTGCCTGAAAGTAGAGATTGCCAGCAGACCCCCTCAGACAGGTCTCTCACATGGGAGTGTCTGAGTTTGGCTTATTGTCCATGTGTTCTATGGCAGTAGAGGCTCTGAATGGGCAGCATCAGTTTTGTACCATTGTCCCAGGAAAATTCTGGAAAGGGGAACTCACTTACTACGGGGGAAGGGGTGTTATGTCATGCACAAAAATAAAAGTGAAGAAACTGTTCTTGAATTTACTGTTGTCTGCTAATGTTTATACTAGAAGACTGTCACTGTAAACAGTAACAAATTATTTTATCATGATAAACATAAGAGCAAGGGGAATAAAAAAGAATGGTACAGTACTAGAGCAAGCTTGTATATCACATATTTCAGGAGACTTCTGCTTTGGTTGTGTACTTTCTCTCTGCTTGCTTGCAGGGTGTCTGTTACTAGAATTTAACCTGCAGTAGAGTTGGAATGTGCAGTAAAACTTAAAGTTATACATTTTAAAAAGAAGACATATGTATGCTAGAGACAGCTTATTAGATTAATGTGTTCTCATGGCAAGTGGGGTCATGAAGTAGAAGGGGGGCTATTTATGAACATTTCTGAGGAAAAATAAAGGCTTTCATGTGTGAGGATTTATAAGCTGAGTGCTAAAACAATAATTGAAACAATAAATGGAATTAGTATTTAATTTTAATTTGATTTGTTCTGTCACATTCAATCCATGCTGCCTCCTGTGATGTCAGTGGTCTGGAGATCAGGTTTTCTTCTTTGTTTGCAGTTGTGCTCCCTTTTGCTAGCAGTGTTAGCAATTATACTCTGTTGACTAGTGATATTTCAGGCCTCATCTAAAAGTCAGAGTTCTTAGAAATACAGTATGGAAGTGGATTTATTGCTAAAGGTTTGTTCATCTCTTTTTTTGTTTTGCAATACTCTCATACCTGGTGACAGTTGAGTATTGGTAGTATTTTACTTATTGTTACTACTGATAAATCACTGATTAAATGAAAATTTTGTCACAATTCAGTCATTTCAGGAACTTCAGAATTTAGGCACTAGGATTTTTTCCTTATTAATTATAATAAACTATCAGAAACCAGTAACCCAGAGGTCTTTCTGAAAATAGAGGAGTTTTTAGAAAGCGATGACAGTGCAGCAAAATGCTGTCTGACCTAAGCTGATTTTTACTAAGGAGCCAAAGAGTAAGTTAATGCATAATTTTGTTTGGATGACTTTTAGGAGCAAATTGAAAATGCTAATAACTGCAACAGAATATTCCAAAATACCTATTATTTAGTCAGGAAACTGAAACAGCAATCTTGGAAATCTACAGGAAATTAAGTATTTAGGCTTTGTTTTCATTTAACTACATTATAATATTACTTTAGAGCCTGGAAAGGGTCCAGTATGTTTTTAGACACTTCTATTAAAACAAAGATTACAATTTCGATAGACCGGGATAGGCAAGTTTGTCACATTAATAAATAAATCCTTGGGAAGAAGGTCCATAGAGGCTCTAGTTGTTAAATGTATGTATCTTTTTCTTTCTTTCTTTTTTTTTTTTTTTTTTATGCAGCACTTGCAAACACAAATATAGATGCAGCCAGAGCAAATAGTTGAGGAGCTGTTTTAGAATATGCTTGAAATATTGACTTACTGTGTTAGACCAAAACCATGAAAAAACTGTAACTCTTGAGTTAGGCAGGTGCCATTGTGTCACTGTCTCATGGAGAGACTGAGTCCCTGGGCTGAGCAGAGTGCCTGCTTGGTTGCTTCTTAGAGCTGGGATGGATGCAGATCCCTGTTCCAGCCAAAGTGTCTGGGCTGCTCTGCAGTGGATTTCCTGTGGGACCTTGGATATCTCGTTTACCCTCTGGTTGTTGTTAGTCTAGCATCGTGCAAGGGCACTGAGTGTCTGCTGAGTGTGCAAACTGCACCCAGAAGCTGTTTTTTCAGACTCTGTAGCCCTGTTAAGAAGCAATTCTGTTAAGAACCAATTTTTTTAACCAAGGTGGAGCCCAGTAGTTTTGTGACTTCCCTCCCTTGGGTGGCTTGCTGGCAACTGGTTCTCATCTCTTCCATGTGATGCACCTTTGTTCCAAATGTGCTTTTAATGCCCAGATCCTCCATCTCAAAACGAGAATTATGTGTCAAATCTTTTTTCCTAGGATTAATGTAATTTGTGTGTCCTAGTGGTAGTGAAATGTGCTTAAAGGCAAACTAACAGTGTTGTGCTTCTCTGTTACAAGCTGGGGTTTGTGTAATTTCTCATCTGCAGGAAGTTGTGCTTTGCCTTTCAGACAAACAAAGGTATGGGAGAATATTCTCAGGGAGAGCAAGAATCTGAGTCTTAACCCTTTGCTGAGACCAGAGTTTGAATTTTTATGCAGCAGCTCATGTTTACAAGATGTTTACAAGATAGAATTCAGTTTCACAGATGTCTGTGCAGAGTTCCCTTCTGTTTAAATTTCACATTGCTTAAGCTTTCACATAAGGGGTTTTGAGCTTTTTTCAAAAGTTCAGAATAAAAAAAAAATATCCTGGATGCCATCTCATATCACCTCAGTCTGTGAAATTTAATAAGAGTAGAGATTGGAAAATGGTGTGCAGCTAGATCAAAATGAGCTTGTTCAAACTTGGCTGAAATTGAATTTTTAACAGAACCTGAAATCAGCCAGATTTTCATATGGCTTCACACTGAAACTGCCTCTACAGTTCTCTTTCTTTTTTCTCCCCACAAGTGCCAGGGTGTCTGACTTTTGAAGTCCTAGAGAGTGGAGTCACATGAATGTACAATAATTTAGTTTTTCATTTAAAGTGATGTAAATTTCCAGCTTCCATGTTTGCTGAGAGAAATGACAAACTGACAAGATCACGCTTATTGGCTCCTGTTTCACAAAACAAGTGAGGTGAGCTCAAAACCTTCTTAAAAAGTCTATTGGTTTGGAAGCCTGTGCCCTATTTTGGCATCTCAGACTTTTTTATTATTGCAGCAACAGATTTTTCCTATTTGCAGAAATGACATCAAAACTTGAACGAAACAGAAATGTGATGGTATTACATAAGACTGACATATTTAATCCTTTTTATGGCTACAGGCTTCTCTGCAGTCACAGGACTATACCACGTTCTTGCTGATGAGGAAGCATTCCAATTTTCTGGGGTTCTGACAATATGGTGTCTTTGAACTGGAGCATTTATACCTTGCTAGCATTTATACCCTGACAGTGGAGTCATCCAAATGCTTGTGAATAACTTCCTGCTCCCTCTTTGTAACACTGACACCTGATTGTTTCAAAGCCTTCCATAAAAAAACTACTAGAGCACATGCATTAAACTTGATTAATTTTAAAGTACGGCGCATTTAAATGTATCAATAATGTCTGCCGCGTGACATTGTTGGCTTCTAGTTTGAAGCAGCTTAATGTGGCATCTAAGTGCATTTCATGAATTGAAAATGTGGCCAAGGTTAAAGTTGTTGTGTCCACACTCAAGTGATCCTAAGAGTTCACTGAGAGTGTTTTAGAGTAGTTTGCCTTGTGTGTAGTTTTTACAGATCCTGTGAAGTGGAAATCAGAAACATACATATGTATGTATCTCATACCATGGAAAGATAAATTTGAAACAAAAATGTGGTTTTTTTTGTGTAAAATATAAAATATTTTTACCGACATTGCCTTTTCCTTTCCATACTAGAGCTGTGCCTGTAATTGTAGTAACTGTTGTGTGCCAGGCTGGTGACCTTGCAGAAATCAGAAATGTCAGATTTGTTGGTCACTGATATTGGACTGTTGGTGATGCTATTTATGTGTAGTCTGGCTTATTCTTATCAAGGTCATGAACACACAAGGACCTGTGGTGACAGAGGTGAGAACGTGCAGATCAGTTTGGTTCCTGTGTTAAATATGAAAAATATCTGCAGAATTCTAGTGAGCAACTTAAGAAACTAATTGTGACTAGAAGCAGTCCTCCAGTCCCAAATGTTTCTGTGACAGAGGCACTTTTTTCCTTTCCTGTCCGTGTGTATTCCCTGTATCCAAGCTGTTTTCTGTAGAGGGGTGTGGGCCTTTACACACAAGTATAATGGATTTCTGTAGATGTTTCAAGTGTGCCTTGGTGCTATCTTACAAAATGCAAAGTGGAAGAATTGCTTAGCAGAACATTTCTGAAGGGGACTAAGTTCCTGCTGTGATGTTAAATGCATGTTCTTGCAAAGCAGATGCTTCTTCTTCGACATTGTCTTGACATAAGATTCCAATAAATGAATGTAATCTTGTTTTCCTAAAAGGCTGTTTCCCACCATATCGGTATGACTGATTTGTACCCTTTAGCACACACAGTTTTACCTACTTCAGTAGAGTGGAAAGTGCAATGAAAAGAAGAATTGGAATTTTTTAGTTGTAATTTACTTGATGTTTCTGTCGATGATATTCAGAGCAGTTCTGTCATGGATTTGCAGTCACACAGGTAAGAAATAGCATTCTGTGGAGGAGATAATGGGGGACTTTGGAGTCTTACACAGCTTGGGTAATATGAGGAGTAAATGTTTGTTTCACGCACCTGTGCAATATGTGCAGTACAGCAAATATCTTGAGGACATGGCTTTAAATCAACTGCTATTTGCTAAGGTTTGAAAGTACTTAGGGGTTGGATGTGAGACTACATTATTGCAGACTCCCCAAAAAACAGTGACCACCTGTGACTATGATGCTATTTCATGTCAAGGAGGAAATAATGCAGCCTGGAATTGCTGCAGCTAGAGACTCAGGATAATAGGTTTGCCTTCCATTTGCTGTGGGTGAAGGGTTATACAATTACTGTAATTCTGTTCCTCAGTTCAGTAACCAGGTGTAGCTTCTATATTGATTTTACTCATACTGAAAAATGAAGTTTCCTAGAAGAAATCAACCTTTTGAAAAAAGGTAATCTTTTCAAATAGCTCTTTAAATTTTTCTAGGAGCTTTCATGATCCAAAACAATATGAACAAGAGGCAGTGGCACTGTTCCCTCAAGGAAGAGAGGTGGCTGATAGGGGAAGATTGAGTAAACATACTTATTAGAAGAGAATCCAGGACTGCATCTCAACAAATTCTGTAGCAAATTGATCCATTTTGAGCAATTTCATTGCTGCCGAAAGCTATTTTAGGCTAAAATTTATTCGTTCCATTAACTGTTGTGCTGGAGCTTGAGATGGTGACCTTATGAAAAACAGAAGAAAGATAGCTTGGACCTCTGATTTCTCCATCTGGTTCATCAGGATTCAGGACACTTTTTCTGTTGTTGCTGAGGAAGTTGTCACTTCAGTAAGAGTACTTCAGGCAACACAGTGATAACACTGGAAGGAAAAGCATCTTGTTTTGATTTTTTGTTTGGTTTTTTTTTCCTTTTGGGATGCATTTAATGGTGAATTGTTTTCTTTTTGGCAGCTTCTTTGGGAGCAGGCAAATTTTTAGAGTGATGGATGTCTCTCTGCTGAAGAGAACATTATTTTAGGGCAAAACAATGAGTTTTTTGGAGCTACCAATAATTCTGTAAAAATGAATAAATTTTATTCATGCCTTTAAATTGAGTGCAATAACCATGCATGATTTTTTTCTGAGAGCATTACTAGCTAGTATGTATTACATTACTTCAGAAAGGATGTGATTCGATGGAGGGTTATGGGTGTGCCTCACCTTCCCCCTGCTTCTGGTGCCATTTGACTTTAGTGATTCCACATTGCTTAGATAGATTTCTGTATTTTAGAGACTGCATTGAGTTATTTTGATCAACACTTGAATAGTCTTGAGGTGGAAGTTCTACATTTCTGTCTTACTGAATATTTTTCTTCAGGTGATTCAAGCCAGATGTACCATACACGCATAGAGGTAGTGCTTTATGTGAAGTAGAAATGTGGTTTTGGGTTTCCATAATTTTCAGTACTTAAATGCAAAGACTACTATGTCTGAATTTACCTTAGTCATTGCAGAAGATCTCTTTGGTGTTGATAGACCAGATCTCATTGTGTTATGGTTGTGTATGTGACAAAAGCTGAACAAGAACTTGGCTAACCTTTCCCACGTTTTTAAAAATAGAAGTCCTCACATTTATGCAGTTATTTCATGATTTTAAATTCTTATAAACAGTGCATGTAAAAAAAATTTTATGTAGTAAAGTAGTAGATGGACTGAATGTGAAGTATCAAGAGATACGAAGGAATAGGCATTCACTAAAGGTTATTTAAATGAAATGTGAACACAGGCAAATTGAACCCTAAATTTTGGGTCTTAATATTAAAATATTAATTTCAATTTGTGCTGAGAGGGAGGAAACAACTGTTAAAATAGATTCTGGTGGCCTTGTACAACCACTGAGTATTGTAAGGAAGTGTCATCTCGTTGTGCTGAATGGATGAAGTACATCTGCGCTGAAACTGTATTAGTGTCTGAATAGCCAGCATTTAGACCTTTAAGTTGGTATGGTGGCCTGCATGGAAGCATCCTAAAATATCTGTATTCTGTAAGACTAGAAATAGTCATAATTGTATGTGTCTCCTACCATGGCAAGACTTCATTTTAAAGGGATTGTTGCAGTTTATGCTCACATGTTAAGAAATGGGGCATGACTGAAAAGTCTTTGACCCGTGGAAATCCTACCTGCATGAGGATATTGTTTTACAGCCTATAGAATTTTATTAAAACAAATAAATTTTATTACTGCAAGATTTGTTTGTTTAGAGTTGGCTGTATGTGGCAGATGCAGTTTATCTTACGTGCCTGAAGTTTGTTAAGTCTCTTTGCCAACACAAAGTCCCAGTGTGATGGACATGACTTCTGAACTCTGGAATGCTTGCTGTGGACTCCTAGACTGCTCCAAGGTCATTCACCTCTGTTATGGACACTAATGAATTTGTACAGCTACTGAGGCTAGACTGGAGCTTGGAATTGCTTGTGTAGGTTTTTTCCCCTTCTCTGGTATATTTATAAAGCTTAAATTTCTATTTTCTAGGGGAGCAAGACTTCTTTTTAAAGTTACTGTTTTGCAAGTAGTACTTGTACAGTGTGTTATACATCATGGATGCTTTACTGCTACTGTTTGTGCTGATGGAGACCAGATACTGGATAGAGCCAATTAAACCAGTCCAAAAGGAGATCATAAACAGCAGTGTTAACTAACTGCATCTTGCTGCACTATAAAACGCTTGACTTCTTGTGTAGGGCTTTTTAAAATGTGTGCTTCCAGTTGTTGTTGCTTAACCTTTAAATTGTACCAGATACTTAAAGCAGTGTACATTTCTTTACTTTTCAGGGGCCATTACAGCAAACTATGATGTATTTTCTGTGAGTCTAATGTATTAGGAGTTTAAAGTCTTGTGTTTTTGTAGTTATATTAGTGAAAACAGTACTTTAGAAAAGCTTCAGGCTTATTTTGCACTATGAGTCATTGTTAAAAAATGGGTTCATCTTATTTGTTTTCTCCTGCAAGGCAGCTTTGCTGGGCAAAATAAGTATAACTGAAACTTGATCCCTCAGAAAATGTGTTTTGTTTAGTTTTCCTTCTAATGTTAAACTTCCTGGTAACCATTTTATAAAGCCACATAAAAATCTTATCTATCTGGTGTTTGGTCATTTGAACTGTCATGTCTAAGTGCCATTCTAAGAGAGAAATAATTATTCTAGTTTTAGGAAATAGAAAGGTTTTGGGTTTGTTTTTGTCAGAACCTTTTTATCTTTATTTGCCCTGATTGTTAGGAAGCATGAGGACTCATCAGTCTTGGAAAAATCTCACTCCTCATGTATTTTTAAATGATCTTAATAATATGGAAGAAACCATTGCCACTTTATATACTAGAGACTTACAGCTGCCTTTGTCACTACTGTCTTTTGAACGTCTGCAGTGCAAATGGGAAGAAGTCAAAAGTCCTTGGTTTCACCATTTGCATTGTGTTCCAGCCCTCAAGTTTTTCTGTGTCTCACTTGCTGTAGAAGTTTAAGCTGCAGGACTGAATTCTTGATTACAGCAGTGCACCTTGTTCAAATTATATTTCAAATTCAGACTTTGCATACATTGTTTCAAAACCATTTAATATAAAGTTCAACCCAATAACAAGTGAGGGAGGTGTCATTGCTTAGCAGCATTGGAGAATAGTCTGGATAAATGGTGAGAAGCAGCGTAAACACACCAAAATGCTTGCATGCTTTTCTTTTACTTATATTTTCTAATATCTTTATTGAATAAATATTCCTAAAAGTGCTCAGTTTAGGTTTGAAAATATCTTGGTAGAATTCAATAATTTGGACTGCCAGCCAACTCTGCTTGTTGGGACTTTCTGTAAATATAGTTAAATTATTTGTTACGTTGTGCATATTTCCTAGAAAGCTGCTGTGCCTTCTTACAGCTTTGCTGAACATTTGTTCTCCATTCTGCTTTTTCCCTTTTTTAAGGGCTTGGGACCAGGCCAAAGAGTACAATTATGCTTACATGGAGCTTGATTTTTAAATGCATGCCTAACTAAGTAAGTAAGCAGTCCCATTAAAGTCAATGGGATTAGGTGCATACTTGGAGTTAGGTGAAGGCTTAAGGGCTTTGATGAATTGAAGCTTTACTGACTGACTGAGTCCTGTAACACAAGAAAGTGTTTCTAAGCACAGATATACTAATGAAAATGCTTAACTAATGTATCTCACATGGATACAATCAGAAATACATATTTAATAGGGGAAAAAGTTACAGTAGATGATAAAATAATTAATGACACAAAATCCTCGAGGAACAGTGGCCATTGCCGTTGTACTGAAGCAGGAAGTCCATCCTGTGCTGCATTTTTTTATTTCGGTGGGAAGCAATTGCAGCCAACCTAACACAGAGAGTTGTGGTGGCAGTAGTTTATCAAGTCTTGAACAGCATCATTCCAAAATCTGGCAATTATTCACATGGGACTTTTGGCTCTGTATTTTTACTGGATTACTGCAAACTGGCAATTTCCTTCAGTGATCTTACTTCCGAATGTGAAATTGTCTCTGGCTTTCAGTGAGTGGTTCCCAGGCAGAAATCTGTATTCAGGTAAACAAAGCAATGCTGTCACTGTTTCCCAACAAAAAGAGAATTCATAAAAACTGTAAAGCAAATAAATCTTTTTCTGAACTGGAGCCTTTGAGAGAGATCTCAGAGCAGTGCAGTGATCAGCATATCCTGTGACAGTGGCATCAAGGCTGTGTTCATTTGCTGTCAGACCCATGCTTGTATCTTTTTTGGACCAAGGCCTTGCATGCCTCAGCCCTCAGCCTTCCCAGTTGTAGGAGCTCACCTTTGGCTGTTGATTCTGAAATAGTGTCACATGAATGCTGTGGTTGTGCATGTGGCAGGGCAGCACCTGGCTCTGCTTGGGAGGGGAATGCCAAAAGCCATGACAGGACAAGGAAAGCTGCTCTATCCCTGCTGCTCCTTGCTGTCTGCTGCTCTCTAGGAATCAACAGGAGCACTGACCAGGGCCACAGGGAGGCTGTGGCAGGTGAGGAAGGAACCTATTCTATCCAGGTTGCTCAAATAACTCCCCAAACAAGGATGTAAAAGGTGTTTCCATACCCAAATTTTCTCTGTTGCCATGGCATGATCAAAATAAATATTGTTCAGATCTTAACTCATATGAGCATTTTAAATCTTCAGTTTGTACTTGTGCACATACTGTGAAACCAGATGATCTTTTCTTAATCTTTGAAGACTTGGTTTTTCTGGAGATCCTTTCCCCCCTCTAACAAGCCCATTTAAGTAACTGCACAGGTTTACAAGCAAAATCAAGGAACTTTGCAAAGCCCTGGAAGGTCTTTAGTGCTCTCATGAGGGCAGTGGGCTCTAGTTTGAGAACATCTGCTGTACACAGTATCAGGTATTATGTACTTGAATGCTTTTCAGATGCCAAGCTGTCAAGTTTTTTATTCCTGCTATAACATAAAGTTGTAACCAACAAATAACAAGACAAAATGGACTGGATGTTTTGATGCTGTTTAATTGCTCTTTGCTGCTGTTTCTGTCTGAATTTTTCCTTTAGGAAATAAATATTCCTTTAGGGAATAAATAGGTTTGTTCTAAGGCTTATGAGAACAAAGATGTGTGTTGAAATCACAAGGTTTCTCTTTTTCAAATGTGTTTTCTTGTTTTGACTTGGGGACTTGAGAAGTTTAGGCAAATGCATAGGTCTTGTGATTTATTAGTCAAACACATGAATCCTGTATAGAGCAAAGAATAAATCATGTTTTGCAAATTATTGGATTGTGCTTTTATGTATTTGTGGAGTGTTAGATGTGTAAGTAAAAAACCTAGGCAGATCTTTAATCCTGTCACATACTCCCAATGGGATACTGCCAAAGATTAATCTGAAACAGTGAGTTTTGCAAATGTACCTGCAAAAGCAGCATCAGGTTTCAGTGTTCTGATAGACCCGGTTGTTTTTTTCTAGGTACTTTTTGTCATGGACTTGTGCTGCAAAACAAGTAGAGCAGATAAAATTACGTCTGTAGGGTTTTTTTTTTACTTGTCTGAGACTAGAATGTGTAAACCACTCCTTTCCAGTTTAAGCCTCTCTGTTTCCTTGGAGCTTTTTTTTTTAATTGCTATTTTGGGTTGTATTTCTGATAATATTTTTAGCCCAATATAATTTATCTTGATAGTTTTGGCCCAATAGCTGAGTAATTTGATGTCAGTGTAGCTATTTGGTCTCTATAAATGTCTTCTGTCTTAACATTCTGACTTCTGAGCTTTTCAGTAAATCAGATTTTATAACTGCAGCCTTTTCTCTTGGACTGGCATATTTAGGATTCCTGCTGCATTATTCCTAATGATTTTGATGAAAAATCAGGATGCCTGTGATCAGTCTGTTTGTTGAAATGAACTTTGGTTCAGAAACACTGTTGGATAAGTCTATTGCCTGTTGGTGGTAGCCGGTGTGGTAGAATGCTCAGGGTGACAGGCTTGGCTGCAATGACATTTTGTAAAAACATTATGAGGTGCAAGAAGAGGGAGAACTGACAGTACTATAAGAGTGGTAAACTTCATAATAACCTTCTGCTTTAAAAACCTCCAGAACTTAAAGGATGGTATGAAAGCCAGAAGTTAGTGATGCATGCACATTTGTTGAATTATTTTTCTTACACTAAGCATAGTTTTAATACAGGGAGTATTGAGTTTGTTTCCATGTCTTGATCCAGTAGGTGATGTGGTGTCTCTGCAGAGAGATTTAATTCAGAAGCTTTCTTTCCTGTGTTTTTTTACTTTCTTTTTCCTCTTTTTGTTTTAGTCTCTTATAAGATAGTAGTTAAAGTTGCACCCCAGAGACTGAGGTATGCATATGACATCTAGTCAAAAAATTTTCAGCCAAAAGCCTCAGGCGCCCAAATAATCTACTTCCAGCTTGCTTTGAAGTAATCTTTTGCCATGCTTTTTGGCAGGCAGATACAAGGTTTTTTGGCTCATGCTCCTTGCCATGCAGAAGCTTTGTGGCCACATGATGCTGATCCTGAGTGTGCCTGGTACTTTGTCTCAGAAAGGCAGGTGGTCCCACTGGTAAATTTTACACCTTTCACCCTTGCTCTGTACAGGGAAATTTGGCATCTGGTCAGTTTGAAGGAGGACAGAGCGGGCTGCATCTGCTGCAAAGTATCATCTAGGCATTTATTTAGAAGTAACTGTATGGAAAAGATTGCAAAATGTACCATCTTTGGCTGTAAGGCAGCAATACTCAGTGGAAGACTGCGAGCAGGAATCTGGATGTTGCTCCGTGATGTTTGTGTTGAGTGGGTGCACTGATTTATGCAAATCTTTTGTGGAAGTTTTTACCAGTAAACCTCAGTTTTCACATGGTGGACGATTGTTTCAGCAGCTGTGCCTGGGGCTGTCATCTAGAGAATATTATGGTTCTGAAAACATTTTAGCATGCCAGCCTTCTTCTCAGGAGTAATTAATTTCTATAATAAGGTTTTAGAAGGCTTAGTTAGTAGTTTACAGTTTACTGTGTTCAGTTGGCTTTTTTGGACTCATATGGACCCCCCAGTGACTTGAGTCTCTGGTTAATTCCCTGGCAGCGTTGCCAGTGAACCTTGTGTGGAGAAACCTGACTCCTGGCACAGGAGGATTGTGTATCCCAGAGCTGGTACAGCTGCACAGAGCTCAGGCCGAGCAGTTCAGCAGGAGTGACCTACATGGCTCTGTACAGAGCTGCCTCAAACCCTCCAGGGGCTGACGTTACTCGAGGGGACGAGGAGGAAATTGGCTCATGTGTTCTCTCCTCAGTTCTCAGAACGCTGTTCAGGAAAGCTATGCAACCTACTTGTAGGGTGGGTATGTTGGAAAGTAAAAACCCAGATATTTTTCAAACTTTTGACCCTATAGCATTTAGTGCATGCTTTTTTATGTCGACGATTCTTGACAGCTTGGTTTTTTTTTTTTTGCCTTTGAAGATCTTTTTGAGGAACAAAGAAAGAATAAGAATTTGATTGCATAGAAAATATAAAATGTCATCAGGAGTTCATTTTGAAAACAGTTGCAGATTTCCCACAGAAACTCTTTTCTCCTTATCCTATTGAGCATTTGTTTTTCAGTGCTATGCCAGCTGTAATAGCTCTGGGCATAACATGGGTAAAAAATCTGAGATTTTTGGAGATGTTCCTTTGGGAACAATGGTGGAAGCCATTTGCCAACACAGACCTGACTCAGTAGTTGTTGGTTTAGCTTGCCACAGCTAAATTATGTTCTGTACTCGGAGCAGATCCCTTGAACACTCCCTCAGGGGTCTCTGCCGTGCGCAGCAATGCGTGTGCTGGTGAAGACCTTCAGCTACCTGGGAGTTTGGGCTCCTGAAGCCACTGGTGCCTTGCTTAAAAAAATGTTCCAAGTACTTACTCATGAATGCTTTGTTGGGATTTTGAAGTACTGAGCTGAATTGCTTGCTTGAAAAGTGGTTTACATTTGTAATTTAAATTTTTTAAAAATTTATTCTCAAAATAAAGCAGTGCTTATTCTCCAAAGAGGAGCGCTCTCAGAAGCACATCAGAAGTCTAATGCTGAATACAGGGAGCAGTCAGTTTTGAGAAAAGAATGCTTTTAGAGATGTTTCAAAGATGTTTTTATATTGTTGTTGCTTTATGGGGGAGATTTTCTCAAGGCAGTGGGAAAGATGAACACAACAGATGTGCTACTTGCACTAGGATCTCTGGTTCTTTTGCGCTTCAGGTGCTTTTGAAAATTTCCCCAAGGGCAAGGTGGGTTCTTGACTAAATGGATTTCATCAACTTTTCTGTGGATTTGCTAAGCATTGAATATTAATTATTCAAAGTTGAAGGTGAAATTCAAGATGAAGTTTTGCTTTTGGAAATCTTTTGTAGCAGTGCCTTGTTTCAGGAGCAGATCCTTTAGTGAATTGAAGAAATTCACTAAATCAAATCTCAGGGTGAGCTCTAGTTTTCTATTTGTCCTTATCTTTGATGTCAGTGGCAATCCCTTGAGGGTTGTGAAGGAAGCATTCTCAGGAGCTCTGTGGATCAGAAGTGCATGTCCTAATTCTGATCACTGTCACTGACACACCTCTGCTCCCCAAAGAGGAAGGGCATTTATATGAAAGTTGATATATGTTTAGGAATGTCCTTTTCTTAGTCATTTCATCTGCAGTCTGTGTCTTACTGCACAGGGAAAATGTTATTGCCACCCACAGATTCTCTCAGGAAAGGATTAAAAGTTCAGGAAAACAATGGAAAGCCATATCATTTTTAATTACTTGATAAACTACAGATCAAAGCCATTCATGATTATAATGTTAATAGAATGTCATGGTTACAGTAATTGTGTCATTTACAGAGAGAGAGAACCTCTTTTAAAGTTTTCAGTACAGAGAATCTGGCTTTGTTTGTTTCTAGTTGGCCAAGGTGTTACAGCCTGGTGCACAGTTTCTGTATTTGACTTTCTTACTTTTTTAATAACTTATTTAAGGTGTTCAGTTGAGTTTTGCAAGTATGTACTTGTATTGTTTTATGAACCATGGCTCTTAAATACATTCTTTAATTTTCCATTTTAACTTTCTGTTTTGCCCATTTGGCAAGCATTTTAAATCATGACCTGAATATTTTATATAATCTCTCTCAATATATCCTGAGATAATCACTTCAAAAGTATCACTCCTAATGTCTTTGCTTGGATACAAAGTGCTCATAGTGTGCAACTAAATGGATGTGAGGTTCCTATTTCACAGGATGCTGAGCAGAGGCACTTACCTGTGAGTTCACACTAAAGCAGTGAGAGTCTACCTTTAACTCATTTAGTTCCTGCACCGTTTTTCATCATTACGCTTGTCTTCAGCACCCCACCTCAGTTAATCATGAGCATTAGTCAGAGTCCTTCTCCTCCCACTTGTCTCCCATCTTTTCATTAGCAGCTTCTTCTGTTCCATTATGGAGTCGGAGCTTTTGTTACTAACAAGTGTTACCCTGCTGCAGTAGGTGTTCTCTAGCCTCTTCTTTCTCCTTACTCCTCATCACTGCAATGTCAGAACTCCTCCAGGAATGGTTTTCATTTTAGCCAAGGGACCACACAGCTAGAAAAAAAAATCTGTGCAGGGAATAAGAACATAGTGCAAAAAGAATATAATCCTTTGTTTTGCCATTTTTAATGGGCCTTTTCTGTGCACACTTAGGTTCGCTGGAATGTTCCTATTTGCAAACTTAACTGTGCTGTCTTCTTGTCTTTCCACAATTCTGAGAAACTCTTTATTCACTGTTTCCTGTTTAGGGTGACTTGTGTCAGGGGATGGGTAGTGGATACCTGCATGATCATAGTTTTATGTAGTAATACTGGTTAAAAAGTTATTACTCTATAGACAGCTACGTATTGTATACAAAAAGAACATTGGGAATAATCTGTAAAATACCTTAAGCTAGCCTGCCTTTGGGAAGTCTAAAGCATTTGTTTGTTAGGTGGAGCAGTGAAAGGTGATTAGATCACACCTAATTAAAATGCAAAATTTTTACTACCTCATGACCAGCTCAGATGAACAGTAACTTTCCCAATGTTTAAAAGTTCAATTAAAAATATTTTAAAAGATTTTGTTGCATTCTTTTTGAAATTAAATAAGCAGCAATGACATCAGATGTCAGCCTGAGTTTATGACATTAATTGCTATTGTAAGTTGCTCTCCTGCCCTGTATATATTCCATACTAATTCTGACTTGTGCTGGAAACTGAATGAAACTATAGTTAGCTGTTTAAGCTGTATAGCCAAAAGCAGAAATCTGCTTGGTATAAGACTATATTTTATAGGTATTAGCCCACAGCTTAGAAACAATGTGGTGAAAAGCCCAAATTTTGAAAATATGGTGAAGAAAATGCTAAAAAAACGTTTGTATGGGGTAGACCAATCATTGTGGGTTAGAACAAACGAAAGTCATGTGCCTGAGTTAGACAATTGCTCTGTCAGCCTGACAACGTGAATGTCATCAGTGTATATTTCTTGAACAGATGCTAAACTGTCTACAGTGTTCTAAGTCTCTTCATGGCTGAGCTCTTTGCTGCTTGATAAGTCAACTGAATTTAATCTTGCATGAAGTGAAGTATCTTAAATGTGTGGTGTTGTGCTCCTTCCACTAAATCAACAACTGCCCCAGTGTTGTGTGATACTGTGTAATCCTGTGGATTTCAGTTGAAAGGTTGCCTAGTTTTGCCTCTTTAGCTGATCAGAGTTTGATGTTTGTGCCAGATTTTGTTCTGTTTGTTGAATAAAAGAATGTAGAACAGAAGACAGGAAATTAACACAAATATCAGACTAGCAAGGAAAACAAAAAGTTATTAATGAAGTCACATCAACTTAATTACCCATTAAAGTCGTTGGCATAATTTTTCATACTATATTAGTAGAAGCAAATTCAACAGACATTCAGTGACATCTGTCTGAAATGTGCCCTTCCTTTTTTCAGCTATTACAAAGAACATTCTGTTTAACTTTCATTTTGGTTTGTTTGTGTAGTGACAGCAGTCTAAAATAATTTCCAGCTTACATGCATATGTATACTAAATTTCCCTAGTGTCACCAGCTATTTGATCACAGAATCATGGTAGCTGTCCTTGACAAATAGTTCATGCAGAAGCTTATCTCAAGCTGTGTAATGTGAATTTTAAATCAATCTCTCCAGTTTTCTTGGTGCACGCTCTCAACAATATACATTATTCTGCACATATAAACTGTCAGCTTCAAATGTTTGGAATCTGTATTAACTTCTGTGTAGGATTCAAAACGTGCCTGCATAAAAAGAGAACTGGGGATCACCACACTGTTTCAGTCAAGAAGTTGCTAATAATTTTCTAGAGAAGTGGAATATAACTTTTTTGTATTGTTCTGAAAATCTTTGCAAAGTTGTCATTATTGCAATTACCTGCAAATAACTATTGAGCTAGAAGAAACTGTTGCAGAAATAAGCAGCCTCCATGAGCTGAAAGAATATTGTACAAAAGTCACGAGGACATTTGCATGGTTCTCTAACAAGAAAACAGACACATGAGGAGTAAAGACCTGTGGAGGCTTTTCTGTTACTTCCTTGGCAACAACTGCACAAAGACTGTGAAAGAGGGAAGCTGTCATTGTGTGTGTGGGATCTGGGTGCTTTTAAAACTTCTGCTTCTCATTTCTCTCTTCATTTAGGGATCAACCAGAAGGAATGTTGAATGTAAACCCACTGTAACTTTGGAAGTGATGATTGGAAAGGCATATTCCAATCAAACTATCACAGCCTAGTAGTTTTCTATCTATGTTAGATTTCTCTAAATTTCTCTAATTCTCTAAATTCACTAATATCTCCAAAATGGTGAAATTTGGTCTTCATTCAATGCTGGTGTTAAAATCCAAACTTGATTTGAATTATATTTGTATATGGCTGTCCATCTAGGAGCACAGATGGCTCCTTTCACTTGTGCTTCGGTGTAAGAACTTTTCAGAGTCCCTGACCATTCCATAAACACAAGATCCCCATTAGCCCTTCTCACATGGCACAATGAAGAGAGGACAGAGGGAGCTTTACATGCTGTATACCTACAGAACATGAAGCTTAACAGAACTGCTTCTCTGTATAACTGCAGTTCTTTCTTATTGTAAAGCTAATTTAAGGCAAGCCTCATTTAGGGAAACCAATCCCAAATGCTCAAGTCAGAGGTTGAGGAGGCAGATTTGTAAAGAGTTGTTTGCCTCTGGCTGAAAAAAGACCAAAGATAGCTGCAAAGAAAGATTGAACTTCCATAATACAGCAGTTTATATAACGAGTATTAAAGCCCCTATGAGGAATAGTTTCATACTGTCTGATTGTCATGTCCGACATTTTTATTGCACAAGTGCTTACAGTGCTGTACTTCTGCCAACACACAAATGAATTCTTTCTAATATGTTTGCTAGAGGATATATGGTCAATGTCCTGGTAGTTCATGTGCTTTTACTTTGGAGTTTTGATCTTGATTTATGCAGTTTGATGGCTTAATTTGTAAAATATCAGAACTGTCCACTAAATTTGCCATAAGATATTTTGGTTCTAATGGTGAACCTGTGCATTTTATTCCACTATGTGTTTTCAGGAATGAGTATTTTGTCTTAGTTTGAACTCTTTAAATCACTGCAGGCACACAAGCACACAGAATATCCAGTGTTTGCTAACTTCTCTTATATGAAATACTGATTAGAAAAAAAAATGTGGTACATAAAGATCCTCACTTTCATGTCACATGGTGGCCAGACACAGCAGCTGAAACCCACATTTAGAAATCAAAACATTTTAATATAGTGAGAGTCGATCGACATGCATCAAAGTGAAATGTTATTTTCATAGTGATCAGCAGGCTTCAGACCTCCCAAGCTAATCATAAACTTTCCAGGCCAATACAGCTAATTTGTTCTCTTATTGCCGCTGGCCTCCAACTCCCTTTGCAAAGGGAGACGTCACACTTGCTGCTAGCTAGAAAATTAGCAAAAGGCCTTCTATTTCTGCTTTTTTCTTTAAGCCTGTTATGTGTGTGATACTTTGGTTTGGATGTACAGTGTCTACGGGTGTGTCTTAGATGTATTCCTGAATAGAACTTGGATGAGCTACCCTCTCCTTCTCTCAGCTTATATTGCACTAGTTACAGCAACCATATGTTCAGGCCTCAGCTCTTCTCTGAATCATGCCCTCCTTTCTTCCTGGAAATGTTAACCTGGGAGCATAAAAGGGGGTTTTGTGTATTTGTCCAGGCTATCCAGATGTAGAACATTATGCCCAGTGTTACAAACCAATGGATTTCTACAAAGTTACACCAACCATTTTTACTTGTGTGGAAGAGGCACTTTGAGATGCAGAACAGGTATTCCAGAGGACAGCTTAAGACGATTAAAGTTGCCAGATTGCATCAAGTCAGTCTGGTCAGAGCTTCTTTGAATTGGCAGATGCTGTTCATCAGTGTGTCAGCAGGCTGGAGTTGAACAAGATACAGACCCTAGAGGTGCTGGACATTTGCAGTTCTTTAAGGGGAAAAGAAAAAAAAAAAAAAAGGCAGAATTAGAAATAGCACCAAAGAAATGAAAGCCAGTCTGAATCTCTGTACAGGTGATGGTCACAGTTTGGCCCCTCTGCTGACAGAATTTCAATTCCTGTGATGCTTTGGTAGCCATATCTGTTACTGCTTACATGTTAAATGGAGCATCCCTGAATATGCCTTCTTTTTGAAGCCTAAAGAAGCTTTTTACGATCATGATTTCATTTTTTTCTTCAGCATTCCCACGGCTGATGGGTGAAATGAACATGTTTTAATCAGTTAAAGAAGAGAGCTCTGCGTGTAGTGTGTGCCTATAAAACACTGTAGGTTCAAAGAGCAGATGAGTGTATGAGTTGGACAGAGGACCTTGACATCAATTATTAAAAGAAAGCAGAATTCATCACAGAAAGTAGTGTAGAGTTTTTATTTTCTCAAAAATATTTCTGAGTATCTGTTTAAACTGAGACTTGAATGGAATTTTAGTTGTAAAAAGAAAAATTATCTACAAAGATGTACTGTAATATGATTTTAAAGATTTTTATTTTGCTGTGGTTTCTTTTCCAAATGGAGACAGAACTAGGTACATTTTAAAGACTTCATAGCCTGTTACATGAAATGATAGGGAACTAATCAAAGAATCTTAAGATTGTGTCTGCAAAAGTGTGTTACAGAAGATTGGAAAAAATAAAATCAGTCTACTTCAGAAGAAGTGTGTTTATACTGCTGCTGTTGTATTGGATTTAATTGTGTGGAATAGGTGGGCTCACATGCTCAATATATTCCTGGGAATTTCTGTATTCCAGTGTCCCCACAGACTAAGCCAGTGTTTGTTCAGAGTAAACATTATGTGATTGATGTGAGTAGTAAAAGTGGTGGTAAACTGGGGTGTGCTAAAGCCTGAATGAATTTATGGCAGAATGCAGAATTAGATGCAGAACTGTCATACATTGCACAAAATGTCTCCTCTGTAGTAAATTCATTAGAACTTAATTTCATATAAAATTAAAAATTTGTATTTCTTACGCATAATTCCAGTCCACTTTTCTGAACTTGAAAGTAATTCAAAAAGAACTTCCAGCTCAGAAACTCATTGCAAATCTGTCAGTTATACACATACTGTAAAAATTATGGCCAAGATGGGTGCAGCCTGCAATACATTCAAAGGTTTGACTCTTACAAAAATGTTCTCCATAGTCTTACTATAACCCAAGTAAAAACAGAACTACCTTAAAATAAGTTTTCAAAACTTCTCTGTGGTCAACTGGTCACATCTGATAAACTAGTAACAGTCCCTATTGCAGAGCAACTGTTAGCTGTCTTTTCTCCTTGTGCTTTAGGAATTACATTGATGAGTTTGACTTCAAATTCTTAGTTGCCTAGTGGCACGAATTTATTTTGCTTTCAGCACTCTTTTCAGAATCACACTTCTGACAATTTTCTTTGTCTCTTCAAGTGTAAGATGCACCATCCTGTAACTGATCAAACTGTCCTGTTGGTTTTCAGTTTGGAAGAATAATGTTAAATTGAGTATAATGGGGATGTCTTTTGGATTAAAACCCTATATATTCTTCCAATTAAAACAATGTGTTAGACTACTCATAACATGAAATTGCTCAGAGAAGACATTTGTTAAGGTAGTGGTGTCTGTGTGTTTGTTTTTCTATAGCCACATAATGGACAGTTCCCGCGTCCCACTATTGTGTCCAATTAAAAAAACAGGTTTTTTTATTCTAGAGTTACCCTTTACGGTGCTGCTGTGGAATACTGGCTTGTGTATTTCTGTAGAGTTTTTTCTTTTTTCTTCTATTTTTTATATAAAATGACCAGGTGACAGCAGCAGACTTTCTCAATTTTAAAATTTGCTGGGAAAGCTATATTTGATTTCAAATCTAAACCTATCCATCACTTTGTGTTCCCATGTAAGTACAAGTTGTTTTTGTAATATGGCTATTGTGTGAAGGTGAAAACTAAGTACTGCTCTTGGATTCTCCACGCGGGTCTCTGTTTTGAAAGCCCTGCTTGCCAAAGATGTTCTTGTATTTAAATAAGCCTTATGGGCAGGATAATATTGCAGGAGGAATGTGAAGGAGCATTAATATGGCTGAGTGAGGCCCTATATGTTTTCCTTTGAAATATCTTCCCTGCTTGCCAAACCGCCTTGGCAGGGAATAGCATGAAGCCTAGATGGGGAATTATGGATGTGTCCTATATTTTTCTCCACAATGAAAGGAATAGTCTGTGGCTCCTACACAGATTGAAAGGCAGGGATTGAAAGTGTTAGGGTGGTTGGACAGACCCACTGAAGGTCCTAATTGGTAATCTCCTAAAATACCCTCAGAAGCTGATTATACTCTGCCTAATAGCACATAGAATAGGTGATCTTGCATAGGGATTTCTAGAAAACTTTTCGTAAATGTATTGTTTTTGTAGATATGGATATGAGAATATTTACTAAAACTAAGTATAGTATCTGACTTTGAATCCTTCACAGTTAAAGTTTTTAAGAGAGAAGGAAAAAGTCAAGTTTTTTTTCTAGAAAGAAAGGTTACCAACTTGAAATCCAGTCTTTACTAAACACTTCAGTGTCTCTAGGTTGCAAAAAAATCTCGATAAGTTATGATATATTACATGTCCTACGAAAGAGATTTTAAAAGCTTTTGTAAGATATATGCCTAGTATTCTGTGGTAATACTTCATAGTAAATATTTTCATTCAAAGAGTAGTGCTTCATTTAATTTTTTGTCTATTTTGGCTTTGGATGAATAGTCATTAGGGTTCCATGGCAGATTGAATTTGTTTAATGCCATTTACCACCACATTTTAGCCTGTATACTAAAGTACTGTTTTGATCCCCTTGCACATAATGTGTTTAGGAATTTGTAACATTACATATTTTGTATGAATTAGACTTCTACTCTAACATATTGTGCAGAATTTTGCCCTGCAAATTTTTTATCTATGAAATCTTTCATAAGAGAGAAGTATATCAGTTCTTTTCAGTCAAAATAAAAGAGAGGAAAATCTGTGTCATATAACAGAAAAATTAAAGAATTGTTTACTGAGATTGAAAGAGAAGTAAACAGTTTCCAGTCAACCCTGCCTTTTCTGGTTAAATATAAATTAACTAATGCACTATAAAACAGCTACTCACTTTTCAAGCTAGAGAAAAAAAAAAAATCATAGACCCAGCAGTTCAAAATGTTATTTGGAAATTTGTGGTTAAGAACAGATGCTGAAAACCTTATCATCACACTTTATTTGGTATTTTCTTGGAAAGGGATAAAATGACCAGAATTAATTGTAAACTTGCTTCTAAAACAAGTAATGACAAATATGCAAACTTAAATAGACAAAACTGCCAGTGTGGAAATGGTGATTGGATTTGTTTGCTTATTTGTCATTTGGGGAATTTATGTATCTATGTGTGCCTTCATTCTCCGTGCAGCTGTCCAACATCATGGCAAAACCCAAAAAACTACAAGTGGACAAAAAAGTGAAGATGTGACAAATATATTTTAGTTTTTAAAAAAAAAATCTTAGTTTTGTCATTGTTTTAGATGCTTGCACAAACCCCTTGAGAGTGTATCTAAACCAGCAGTGGTAAGTGGTTTGCAAAATACACATGAAAAAGGCAAATCTAATATAAACCAGGTATGCTACCAATGGGCTGGCAGGGTTCTAACGCTGGTACCACAGGCAAGTAAGTACCTGGTGAGTACTGTGGCATTGCACATGAGGTGGCACATGGAGCTGTACCTAAAAAACAAGTGAAACATTCATTGAGAAATAGCTCACTGTGAGGAAGTCTTCCCTGAAACATTGATGGAAAATTATTTGAGACATGCTTCACACAAATATGAAATGATTGTATTGAAGAGATTTGGAACTGTGCAGGAAATCTTCCAAAGGAAATCTTCCTTCCACAATGAAGGAATTTTCTGTGGGTTTTATTCACTTGATTCTTGTTGGAATTCTGATTGTTTTCCAGCCGTGTGATGGTGTTGGCTGCACAGATGTGCTTTTACAACCAGATTTCTCAAACAGTCTGGTTTTATGTCTCTCCACGGGCCTTTAAGATTAGAACTGGTATTATTGCTAGCTTTAACCCACGTAGACAGTCTGAGTATGGGGATAAAGTAATCAGCACCATTTGTGTCTTTCAGAATACACATAGAGAATGTTTCCTCACTTCCTTTGTTCTAGGTGACCTTTTAAGAAGTAATTTTTTCCTAGTGTTCCTACTAGATTTATTTCTAGATTTATTTACACCTTGTTACCAGCAAACAGTATTTCCAGATTTTGTGCCATTGTGTAGAGATTTTACACTGTAAAATTAAAACTGAAGGTTTTAATATATATATATATATATATATATATATTTATATATATATATATATATATATATATATATAGACTGGTTTTAATATATCAAGGGTTAAGAATTATATATAATTGCTTACAAATAAAATGGTATGCTAACTGACTTCTTAAGAAAACTTTTCAGAGTACCAAACAATTTCATGCGTTTTGGGCTTGACTCTCCTCCTTATATAGTAGAGAAGTGTGCCTGAATTTAGACAAGTAGTTTGTCCCATGAGAAAATCGGACAGTACTGAACTTGTTTCAGTTGTAGGATTCAGGAAGGGAAATTTCAAGTTAAATTATACTGGATGTGCTCTGGGTACTCAGAGATTTATCAGCTGTTTATTCAAGTATTCATCAGTTTTGTGAGTTGCTAAGACAGTAGTAAATGAAATATTTGAGACCCAAGAAAGCATAATTATTTTAAGATGCTCCTTACCTAGTTTGAGCTGCATATGAATTTTCAGAATTCATCCACACACCATGTAGCTCAAGATTTAACATAGTCTGTAGCTAAATGGTTCCAATTTCCCGTGTAGCAGAAATCAGCCATGCAGAATTGGTCATTTTCTCTTCAGAAATGGTATGTGTACTTGAAAGTCACCTAGAAAAATGGAATGAAGTCTGCCCTACCTGTGTGCTTCCCAAGCTTTTAAGCATGTGGGACCACTGTCCAGACAGCTGGAAGACTCCACGTACACTGAAGGTTCACTTGGTTCTAATGGGCAGCATGTGTTTAATGGGATTACTTTGAAAGCAAGTACATTTATAAGAGAAACCATCCAAAAAAATCTACTGTATAAACAACCAGATCTCCCAGAATTTTGTTTTTTATCAAGGTAATAGAGATGCACAGTTTCTATTTATTTAGAAAGAATTTGTTCATTTTTCTACATTATACATCTGTAGAGAAAGAGAAGCCTTGTTTTTTAGCACTGCAGCTATGCTTCTAATTTGTACCTAATTTGCACCAGCAGTGTAACTGATCTGCTGGTGCTGTGTGCTCGTGACCTGGCATGGACCCCCAGTGGTGAAAAATGAGCCTTTAGTCTACTAACGGGGTAGATTTTGACCTAGTCTGGTGTTAATTCTTTTAATTTGCAATGCATTAGAGGTGGACAATATGCTGAGGTCAGACAGTCCTGTTGGTGGAGAAGGTGAGTTGAGAAGATGGAATCAAACAGAATATGGAGAGGTTTTTGGGAAGGAATAACTGCATCTTGGACTCGGGACTTTTGTAACTAGATGGGAAAAGTTGAGATATGCTTGGTGTCCAAAGCGTAGGCTACAGTACTATGAGATTAGTTCTCTCTGCTCCCATCAGGTAACCTGGGATGTGTAATGAAATTACTTTGGAAACCTTCCTCCTCTTTCTTCCTGTATTTGGATTCTGGATGAGTGTTTAATCCAGTGCATTTTGACCAGCATTGCAATTAAATCCCAGGTTCTCAGTCAAACATATACATTTCCTTTGGCTACAAAACAGCTATTTTCCTCTTTTTTCCCCTGTCAGAAGAGGGTGGAAGCTTGGTATTCCTATAAACTATAGAAAATACAATTGGATCATGATTGTATTGGACAGAATCTTGGACAAGTCTTCCAAGATTTTTTCTGTTCATCCCTTGGATCTCAATCTGTGATTCAGTGCCTCTGTGTACCTCTGTGATTTTCATGTTATGAAAATACTTCAGAAAATAATATCAAAATTTAGGTGTGAGGAGAACCAGAATATGGTGCTAAAAATCTTAATGCCTTATTAGGAAGACCAAGACTTGATGAAGAAATGCAGAAATAAATAGTTTTGTCACAAGATGAATGGTAGTCAAAAATTAGAAGTTCAAAGAATGGTGTCCACTTGCTCTGTAGTCAAAACGTAGTGTTGGTCAGAGGAAGGAATGCCTCATAAATGTCATCTTATTCTCCTTGCACTATGCAACTACTGTCTGGGGAGGCAAAGAGGTGCTCTGAGAACTTGGGATATAAACCAGAATTCTATCATCAAAATACAGAAAATTGGAATCTGGCCATGAAAAATAGACATTCTAGCCCAGCCCTGGGCAGGTGATAACCAAAGGTCCTTTCCTCCCTCCAGCACACTGTAATGCCAGAAGGGGGAGAGGGATAATAGATTTAGTAGCAAAGAAAAGATTCAAGATGATAAATCAATTTGAGGTTAATATTGAGGTCTTTGAAGTGGGACCTTCTTAGTAAAGTCTGGCTTTGTAATCAAGTTTTAGCTTTAAGAAGTCAAGAGAAGGGGGAAGAGGAAGGAAATGTTCAGATTTCCTTTTCAGGGTTTGAGTGTAGTTTAAAAGCATTGTGCACTGCCAGTACCATGATAGTAAGAGGAGGAAATGGGATGGTCACAAAGGTAACTTGGTTTTATGGAAGGAACTGACAACTTCCACTGCTGTAACTTATGCTGGGCTCACCTAAGCACAGACCACTGTTTGAAACTTGCTTTGTAATGCTGTTTTTACAGGATGTCATAATACCTTTTCAGTGGTGTGTACTTTCTAAACTGATCTCTATGAACTCACAAAAGAGAAAGAAAAAGATGAGAAACAGGGAAATCGAACTTGGAGTGACTTTAGATGACAAATAGGTGTAAAAATGAGGATTGTGCAGTTTAGGAAGGGAAATAAGCAGAAATAGAAGTTGAAAGTTGGAAAGTAGTGAAACAATAGAAGTATTAGTCAGGACACAAAGTGACTGTATGGAATAATTGATAACAAATTCTTTAAAGAGCATTTTTGCACAGCAACCCTTTGTCTTTTCCGTAACTGTACAGTGGGATCAAAAAATTACTAGACATACAGATCGAGAAATCTCTAGCTTCATTATGTATGGAGTATTCTGGTAGCCAAACAATATTTCAGTTTTAGGGACATAGCTGTACCCTTAAATGCTTCTTTGTACAAGAAATTGTGTAAAGTCAGCTGCTTTCCTAACAAAAAAATGAGCAAAAGGGTACAAACAAAAGCTGTGTATTACTTGGGAAAGTGTTAGTATTTCATATACTAAATGGAGTTAAAACTTCAACCATGAAAGAATGCTGAGGTGCAGTGGAATATGTGTGAGGCTCTGGGACTTGTTTCCTCCAAGGTGCTCCACGTCTGGGCTTCCCTTCCCAGGGCTGCATGAAGTTAACCCTCAGGCTGCAGTCACAGCTCACCCTTTGCCTTCCTCCCCGGGCTGTGTGGGTTTGGTTTTCTTCAATGGCATCTATAAAAGCCCAGTACTCCTTGGTCCTTCTTGTACCTGTGGTGATTTCATCTGCTGAAATCCAGACCTAGTGTGATCATGGCTCTTCCAAAAGGACTGCAATAGCGAGAACTGCTTTAGCTGTAGAAGGCAGAGGATAGGAGAGAATCTCTTGCCCTCTTTCATCACCCTGTCTGCCAGTGAAATGCAGAAACCAGGGGAATGGGTGCATGGGCCTTCACGGGGGTAAAGAAATCCCTCAGTGGTTCAGCTCCAGTATTTCCTGCATCCAAGAACGTAGGGTAGGGAAAGGCTTTTTCTGCATCCATCTTTCTTAAGGACACTGTTTTTTTTCAAGGAAAATGCGTTCTTTCTGCAGTTTAAATTACCTGTCTGCTCCGGCACGCATAATGTGGCAAGAGACTGCTTTATTTCAAGTGTTTAATTTAACACAAAGATTATTTTAAAAATTAAATTAAAAGAAAATAACCTCCTAGAAGAAATTTGGAGTAAACTGTTATGGCCAGTGTCTTTCAGTAGTTCAGGCTAAAGGACATGGTAATTTATTCTAACTTTAATACATCTGAATAATTAATTCAGAAAGGAATGCTTCCTGGAAAAAAATGAAATGAGGTAATGATTGGAAATGCCTATCTGACGGCTATAAATATGGCAGCCATCTTTACACATGACTTCATCAACATAAAAATTTTCTCCCTTCCTTCTTTTTTTTTTTTTTAAGTAACCTGTAGATCACCGGTTGGAAAAAATGACCAATTAAAATAAAACCAAAGCACTCTAGATTTTCCACTTGATCTTTTAATTTGTACTGAATTTCTTGTAGATTCAGCCTTTTTCCTTCTCTGTTAAATTTTTACATGGAACACTGAAATAAAAACATAACACCTTTTCTTAAATAGTAGTAGAATATGCAGTGTCTACTGCTTTTCCTGTTAGTGATTCCTGGAAGATAGTGTCTGTCCAAAGCAAATGAATGTTATTTTAAATACTTGTTCTAAGAAACAGTTAAAGGACTCGTTGGTTATGCTGTAGCAGCAAATTTATTTTGGCCTTCATCTTACTTTTAAAGAATTCTTTGGTTTAGGTGTTTCAGCTAAGCAGTTTCAGTGGCATTTGATGTTGCACCTGTAGTGACAAAACATGACTTACAGTAATTATTTTCACTGTATGCAAAATGCACAGAAATTGTCATTGTCTTGTTCTAAAGTAACTCAGCCTGAAATATGTAGTCATCCTCCATGTTATCTTGCTTTAAGAGTTTGAGAGTTAAGTTCTGCAAACATTGAGGCTGTAGGAAGTAGAAAGGAAGTCTTTAAAATATTGTTTTGATGCGTGTTTTGTCTACTTTTACTTTTATATTAGGAATTTGGTCAACTTTCTATGCTAATATATGTTTAGGAGAAAGCAGTAGCTGTGATACTTTAGATAAACTTAACAAACTTGTCCTTGTTTGGGATTCAGGTGTGCAGTTGCCTCAGGAGGAAGGCAGTAACCAGACTTCAGAAACTAATTGATATTTACAAACCCTTTGAGACTGACAGGTAATTTTTTCACAGAAGAACATCAGTACTTTTTAAATACTTTTTTATTTTGCGTATTTTTATTTCTGAGAATAAGAAATAGGAATTTTTTCCCAAAATATTTTGCTGGCTTTTTCTGATTTTGGTTTTTGTTTTTCTTTTTTTAAACTATAATTTTTGATTTTCTGTCTCAATTATATACCTAAAATAGTATAGTTATGCTATTATTTTTGCTAGGTTTCTAAGTAAAAGCAAAGGTGTTTTTATGTTGAAATTACGGACATCTTATTTCTTCCATTTTGCTGTTGCAAGGTATTTTGGTTTCTCTATCTGCTACTGCACAACTTCATATCTGAAATAGCTCATCAGTCATAATCAGATTTTTTCTATTGCCCCAGTAGTTTTGTAATCTCCAGCGTAGTGATTGTTGAGGTTTGCAGAGAAGTTCTGATCTCGGTTGCAGCAGTGCCAGTTGGGCATAGCATTAAGTTTCAAGTTGCTCTGTGCTGCAAAGAAAGGCTGTGCTTGTGCATGTGAACCAGCACAATTCCATCCAGTCCAGTGGGATAAAGCTGGAAGGCACAGGAGCAGGTATGAACAGATCTCTGGTCTTAACATGGAGGACAGAGCACCAGCTTCTGAAATTCAGGGAATTCTGCTGGTATTTTTCATAGAGGAAAAATGAAATGCATATGGAAATAATTAGTTACATGACTTACTAAATGGGAGTGTAGTACAGTTTTCTGTGCTCAGAAACTCACCCAGTAATATTCAGTTAGAGTTCAGTGAGATTGTTCATTATTTGCAGAAAATAAACTGTTCTGTGGAATGATCAGCAGAGAGGAGACTAAAATTACAGGTACTCTTCATTTTCTTAAATTTGCTTTTCTGCCTGCCATTAAAGAAGAGAAGATTGGCAATATTGTGCCTGTGCCATATATTTATTCAGAAAAACTAGTTCACTTTGTGAAGAACAGCAAAACAAGACAGAGTTTATTTTATGGAAGCAGTAGTCAATCTGCATGAAGGAGCTTTCATCATTGGGGCTTTTGTTACACACTGCAGTCCGAAATGGTGTGTTCTTTTAAAACTTTTTCAAGCACTGAATCTGTTTTCAAAGTATTACAGTTGCAGGTCTTCTGTTGGAAGTGTTTTGAACTCCGGTTTAGTTGGCAGTTTGCTCACTATCATTTTTCCTTTTGTGGTACATCTAGATATTTCAAAAAAATATGGAAGGACAGATTGGCTTCCTGACAGGGTTTTGATGGAAAATTTCCTTAAGTTTATTTGGCTTTACATTTTTAGTCTGAAGACTTTGCCATAGGCAACCAGTGTTCAAAGTACCTGTAATGGCAGCTCTGCATTTAGCTGTCAGCACCACAGTATAATCTGCAAACCTTCAGCTTGCCTTAAAAGGGGAGAAAATACTTCTTTACTGTAGGTCTTGAAGGGAGGTGTTGTATTTGTGAGAACAGCGTAGTAATGGAGAGTTCTGGATGATTTTTGTCAGAAAATACACCGTGAAGGTTGCAGTGTCAAGTTTTCAGAAGCTGCAGATCTGGCTGTCAGTCACTGTTCTTAAGAGTCCCCAGTGACTGCCTGCGGTGATTCAGATCATTTGGAAAAACCGCTCTTGAGGTCCATACTGAAACTCTCATTCTGGCTTCTTAAATGCTCTTAAGCTTGTACTGCTCCCTCAAGGGGAGTCATCTGAAGAAGATTCTTGTGCCATTGAGACCCCCAGTCCTGCCTGGCCTTGCAGGGTCTCCTCCCTGGCATGCCCTGGCTGATCCCAGTGCTTGCCGGTGCTGCTGCCAGGACTGCAGCGCTGCAAGGCTCTGTATCGAAAGGGGAGGAAAAGGTTGGCCCGTGAAAGGTGGTCTGCTGATTTGAGAGGTGAAAATGGGCAGGCTTTGCTGTAAGCGCTGAACAAACACAGCATTGGGAGACAGGTTAGGCAGGACAAGGTGGGATCTTTATGGGCAATTGTGGAAGTCTGTAAAAGGAAAGAACTGAGAGAGAAGATGTACAGTGACAATGATGTCTAATTAACAGAAGTCAGACTTTGTGTTTCTGGAGAACCAGATATCCAAATACAAATAGAACACAATCTGGACTTTTAGCAGCAGTGTGAATACTAATTTTCTGTACTGCTTCGGGAGTTTGACTGTATTTAATTGCATTTTTGAGGAAGACCATCTTTCACCTCTCATAGGAGTGGAAAAGAATGGTTGGTAAAGCTAGTTTAAAAATAGCCTGAGGAGTCTGACGTACTCAGCTGTGTATACAAAGTTCACCAAATTACTAAAAGAAATATAATACTTAGTATTGGTGTTCTTCTCAATTTCACCAACATTTTTACTTCCTGCCTCCTAAAATGTTGAGATATTTTCAAGTATACCTGTACTGTGAGTTCATGTGGTTTGCTGTCTGACATACGAGACCAGGTTATTCTTGGGTCATATTTTTGAGATTTCCCCTGGAACCATATGGGTAAGAACTATGTATTTACATGAAAGATGAGAATATAGTGTGTTTTTTTGACTTCAGGAGTTGGAACTTTAAGAAAGGCTTGCTTAGTCAAAGCAGGTTATTTGATGGGTTGGATTGTTAAAGTCAAAATTTCTTTTCTTCGGCTATAATTTACAATGAAAGAGAGACTACATCCATATCCTACTCCAGGATTATCCTGAAGGAAGGAGATGCATTTCAAGAAGCAGTTGTGACGTTCTAGGGAGCAAAAGGGCACCCGGGTTCCCCTGGGCTGTTGCCCTGGGGCCAGGGATGAGAGGCAGCAGGTTCTGACCGAGCCGGCAGGATCCGGCCGCTCGGCTTGCAGGGCCCTGCTGGTGTAGGGCTGACTCTAAAACCATAGGTTGCTTCCTGGTTGGAATTTAATGTATGATTTATGTATTATAAACTTGTTAATAAAAGGAGGTGCTGTACCTTTAAGTAGCACATGCAGTCGAACCATCAACAGGCATCTCTTGCAGCAGCTTTAGCCTGTTTCTCCAATCATGCCTGCCTAAGTCAATAACGCTTTGCCAAAGCTCCTCGTGCATTAAAGGTTACCGTTTAGCTTGTTCCATGAATCACAGCAGATGCATAACTTGGCAGTGACCATTTCTGTCCCTCCCCTTCTTCGCTTCATACTGACTGCAGCCCCCCAGCTCAGTGCTGGCCGAGCCCCCTCCCCCAGCAGGGAGAAGTCATTACATGAAGAGATCAACTTACCAGTTGTCTTCAGAGCAGTGGCTGAGAGCAAAGCTCCTGGTCGGACCGTGAGTGCGAGAGAAAGGGGGAGAGGGAGACAGACTCGTACCTACAAGAGCTCAGGGCTGTGATCCTGAGACACAAGTGCATCTGCTAGCTGTTAGTACTTGGCAGAGGGTTTGCTCCTCCAGGGTAGCTCTAACTTTGGGTAATAATGTTTGTCAGCTACCTGATACTAACGTTGCTCTGCTTTCAAACAGCAGTGTTAGCAAGACCTGGGGGTGAGGTAAGCAAAACACAATGTCTTGTCAAAAATCGTCTTGTCACAGTTGCGTTTGCTTCATATCTGTTAAGATGGACTGTGAATGATTTTTATGCTATTAGACATTTTAGAATTGTGTTGTTTGTGTTGTGTAAAAAGCTTTTGCTTTGGTTTAGTTTTGGGGGTTAGTTTTTGTTCAGGGGATTTTTGTTTGCATTTTTGCTTTGGGTCTGTTTGGCTTGGGGTTTTTTTGTCTTTGCAGAGGCCAAAAGGTACTAAAGGAGAATAGTTTGAAACTTCTCTGGATTTGATATAAAATACGCTTTCTGTGAGAGATGACTAATTTGTGAATTTTTCTTTACTAACATAAAGAGAAATATGATACTCTGCAGCAGTAGATGGTAGTATTTTGTTCATATTTTCTGCAAAAAATGTGTGCTAGTGAAAAAGTTTTTGCACAGGATACATTTTGGGGATGTGAGCATGTAAAAACTCCAGGCTTCATTACTTTAATAACATTCTTTTTGTGCAAATACATGTAATGTTTAGTCTAGGGCAGGGCAGAAAGAACTTGATTTTTAAAATACTGTATATTATATAATTAAAAAGGGACTTTATGTGTTCCTAATATTCCTAATTCCTAAATCTTGAACAGTGGAATAGAACAGCTCTTTATGTGCTTTAAAAAGTTGCTGCTTGATTTATGAAGAGCCATTTTCCAGATTTTTGTCCTCATCAGAGCAGTTTTGTCATCAAGTACTTCTTTCATACCAAAGCAGAATTTTTCTGCTACTCTTTTGACATTTAGGAAATAATTCAGCAGGCGTGGTACTATTAGATATAAGATACTCCATCTGATGGAATTACTTGCAGAAAACACATTTGATACTCATTCTCCCTTGTTCTACCTGAAATGGGATGTGTAGCTGTGTATTTTAAATGTGTCATTGGGTAATTTTGTTCCATAAATAAGTAAATCCTTAAGTAAATCTTCTGAAAACAGTGATTCTGCTTTAAAGCTTTGTCTTTTATTAGTGCTGTCATAACTTAATAGTAGCCTAATGAAGTTCAGATCAATTACTTACCCTGGTAAAAGTAGAAGTAAACTGGAAAAAAACACCTTGTTCAACAGTGTGTGGTTGACACTCTCTGCAGCTCACATGTCTAGAAATAAACTTTATTTTGCTTTCAGGGTCTTTTAATAGGAGAATCTGTAACAGCTTTGATTCAAGAGAACGTCTCTTAATGAAGTCTTGTGCTGTCTTTGATCTAGTTAAAGCAGGGAAAAGTTTTCAGCAGAGTATTAACAAATTTAAGTGGTTTGATGGTCAGAGCAACTGGAAGCTGATCATTGCCCTCTAGTTGTCACAGAAGTTTTTAACTTCCTGCTTGATTGTTACAGAGCACAGAAAATGATAGATGGACTCACCTTGTTCAGACTGAGGGACCTTAAAATCTGCGGTGGCTCATATGGAAAATATTTCTGTCACCACTGCATGCACATGTGGTCTTCAGAGATCCATATAAAGAACAAATCTAGAGCAGCAGCAGTGTTGCCTGCCAATTATCCTCGTTAGCAAGTAAAATAAAAGCAATGCTGTGTTCTTACCTGGAAATTAATTTCTGCTGTAAAAGTGCAATGTGGAATGTTTTAGCACTGTGATCCATATGCC
Source organism: Chamaea fasciata (assembly GCF_029207755.1). Taxonomy (NCBI): domain Eukaryota; kingdom Metazoa; phylum Chordata; class Aves; order Passeriformes; family Sylviidae; genus Chamaea; species Chamaea fasciata. The sequence continues at coordinate 6,046,889 of NW_027094099.1, forward strand.
AAGTACTTTAAACTGAACTGGTTTTCTTAGTTTTTCAGCTAATACAGCAGATGGAATATAAAAAATTGGCCTGTTGCTTTATCAATGAATTTTAGGTTGTAGATCTTAGCGTAGGTAGTGAGATTTTTTTCTCTTTTATTATGTTCATATGCCTAATTTTGGAAATTTCATCATAAAAAATACACTGTGTCTACTGTTATTAATATAATATTTCTTTGTCCTGTATTGTAAGAGACCACCCGATAATCTTGTGCATTTCCCTGCTCCAGCTGCAGAACCTTGGCTACATAAATATTATTTCTCTAGGAAATTACTCAGTAAAGATTTTTCCTGTGCTTGACAGTGAATTGAAGACAGAGAAAATAAGTGAGAAGCTATTTTTTTAAAGGAGCCTGAATTGTCGTTTTGTGCTCCTTTGAACTGCTTCGTATGCTTCTATGAATATTTAAATTGATTTATAGGTATGTATTTCTAAAACTTCTACTCATAAAAGTGTCAGTTTTTGATAGATTATGAAGTCAACGGGAAGTTGCTTTTCTTGCCAGCTTGTTTTGTCTGTATTTTAATGCTGCAGAACTTTACATGTTCAAGAAACAGCAAATAACAAGAATTCAAGTATTATTTTTTTCCCCATATAATTCTTAAGGAACCCCTAGCACTTGATCTAATGTGTGTATGATTATGTTCTGCTTTTCATTTGCTGTTGATTTAAGGCATGACTTGGCATGAAGTCAGTGAAACTGCGTTGCATCACTTTTCCATCTAGGAAGGAAATAAGGTTGCATAGATTTGCAACTTGCACCACATTTGTATGGCCAAGCCCAGAGCCTGAGTGTGTGTGCTTCTCAGAAAATGAACACGCTGAACTCCTGGCAAAACATGCTTAATCAAGGTTTCCTCCTTCTCACTTCTTTAATCTGGTGGTTTGGAATCAGCTCTAGCATGAAAATCTTGGTTTGATGAGATACACTGGCCTTGAGAAATCCTTGAGCAGTAGGGAGTTTTCCTGAGGAATAGCCCATCCCTGTATCTTCAGGTGTTCCTACGTCTGTCATTACTCTTCTCTCACAAGCAGGTAGCCTTTTAAACTTTGTTTTCTCAGTATACTTGTCAGATATTTGCATTTGAGAATTTCACATGCCTTGGGATTTTAGTTGATTCAACTGAATTTTCCCATTTTAGTAGCTTCTTTAATCCCATACAAATTGACCATAAATCAGTACTGTCAGCCCTGTCTCCCTCAGTACAGGTGTCAGTGAAGATGTGCAAATGTTCTGAAATTACCAGCCTGTCCTTCTCAGCAATAAAATAAAACCAAATTGTACCATTCTGAGTTTGGTTTGAATTTTTTTCTGCTAGTATTTAAAAAAAATTCAGTTTAGGTGCCAAAATGTGTGGTGACAATGGAAAGGAAACCTCACATATAACTTCTGTGTTGATTTGATTTTTTATTTTATTGTGATAAGTAATCATAATCTGACTAATCATCAAAATACATGATATATGACAACACAGAACTTTCAGCATGTTTAAGTGAACAGGAACAGGTTTTAAGATACCTAATTCTTCAGTTCTTTAGTAGTTGTTCAGATAACAGCATGCTTTGCCACATGTGTCGAGCTGTTTATAGAAGCAAAAGTTTTGTTTAAATATGTAGATACTGTTTAGCTTAAGAGTATTGAATTCTAGATGCTGTTCGGCTTTCTTCATAAAGTAGTTCAGCATGAAGTGTGGAAGATACTTAACAGTGTCCTCGAGAGTTGTTTTAATATATTTTTATTATAAATAAATTTCACAGATGTGAAATGCTTCCCTTTGGAATTCGGGCATAAAGAGGGTGAAAAAGTCACACTCCACCCGCTGAAATGACTAAAGGGAGCCTGAGCAACTCTGAGTGAAATTCTTGGTGTGCTGCAGACACTGCTGGTTCTCATCTGTGGCTTATGGGTCAACAAATGCAGCAGTTGTTGTACACAATGTCCCAACTTGCAAGACCAGGAGTAAACAGACAGGAGTGCAGAGGGACCTTATTGCCATGAGCTCCTGTTCATATCCACCTCCACACTGCTTGTGTGTAGCTTCTCCACAGGAACCAGAGAGGCAAAGTGAGCTCATCAGCATTTGAAAGGATCATTCACTGAACAGGGTCAGGTGTCACAGTCCCCACTGCACAAATGCAGCCCTTTGCAAGGAAAAACTCAGTGTTCATCCCAGTGTTGTTACTTATTTCCACGTGGTACAATATGAATGGAGCTTTCCCTTGTTGGTCTTGCTCAAGCAAGAAGGAAGAATACAAAGAAAACCCCACAAAAGATCCTGAACACCTTGAGGTCATGGCCCTTTTGACGCTGTCTCTCGTCAAGGAGGAGCTCTCTCTCCTGAGACTTATTGGAGTAAAATTTCTGACCTTATTCCATGGAAACTTCCAGTGTTCCATGATCAGACCTGCTGCACATGCAGACATTGGTGTATGCATTTGTGAAGAGGCAGAAGACAGCTCTCCAGCAGGTCACATCTGCAGCAGCTGATGTGATTTTGGCCATTTCTGTGAAAGGGCAGCATGGAGAATGAACATGGCAGTGCTCGTGCTGCAAGACTGTTGGTGGTTCTTCATGTACTGCATTCAGCTGTACCTTACCAGCCATACTGGACTGGCCATAATTGCTGTTGTATCTGTGGATTTTGTCATCTTCAATTTGTTTATCCTTATAGTCCTGTGCTGTTGTGCTGTTACACAGCTGTTACTTATAAATTCCTGGGCCCCATAAGTAAAATACAGTTTGGAGGCTCAGAGCATTATCAGTAAGAGCAACTCTCATGTATGCTTGAAAAGTCAGCCTTTCTAGCACGTGAATGGTTTTATACCTGAGCACTGTCTCAAAGAAGCTCCGTATGGCAGGAGGTGAACTAGTTAAGCTGTGTCTGCTCAGTCGTCAGGATCGAGTTTAGCTGATGCTGCACCTTCAGTCATGGCCAGGGATCTCATGATGCGGCTCTATAAAACAAGCATTTCCATCTCTGACTTCCACAGGGCCAGCATATAAGAAAACATCATTTCTCCCTCTGACACAGGAACAAAACTAATTCCTCATCTCTGTGCCTGAGTGTTTCCATCTGCAAGCCAAGGTTAATAGGGTTTCCATTGATTCTCCTGAGAAATTGATACATCACCTTGACTGTTACTTTCCCATAAAACATCACCCTTAACCCTTCTGTTTATGAAGCATGAGAATGTTTGAGAATATTTGTGGACCAGTAACTAAGGAGGGATTGAACCATTTATTTATTTAGCACACATAAAAAGAAAGTTATTTGGATTTACTTAAGAATTACCTGAGTAGAAAAAAGATATGGTAATTTACATTTGGCAGTAACTGCTGACGTCACTGGTAGAACATCTGATAGGGAGACATACGATAGTTGAAAAATAATCCTGTCAAGGAAATATCCACAGCCTTGGCCAAATTATAAGAATATGCTCTATGTATTGGTGTAAGTACCAAAGTACATGTTTATTTCACCTCTGACATTCTTGCCTCACTCTCCCTGGCTTTATTGTCTGTCTCAACTGCAGTACTAGTAATACAACTCTGGTCTGCTTTGGAAACTCTGGTGTAAACTTAGTGTAGTAGAATGTTCAGCTTAGAGTAAATTACATTCTAGCAAAATGACTTAAACTGTGTTCTTTTATCCTATGTGATTAGGGGAAATAAATGTTCTTCCAGTTTTACTCTCGGGATTTCTGTATGGCATTAGCTCTTCCTGTATGGTGTATCCGTGCCTATTCTTGTGGGAGCGACAGGACTGCGATCCCAGCAGAGTGCTGTGCGCTGACCAAAGTCTGTAAGGATATTTCCCTGGTAGTTCTCTAGATCCAAAGTCTTTTGGCTTTGGGCTCTGGTTCAGGCTGTGCTGAGCTTCTTGTTCCCTGCCATAAACATCTAAAAGATGGATTGAGGGCTGCAGTTATTCCCACAGTAATTACAGCATCATGCTCAGTCCTAGCATAGTTAAGCTAAATTCATTAAGTCATTACCAAAGAAATGGTTACGTGTGATGGATGAGCTAATTTGTTTCTGAGACATGGTTCATAGACCACTTACTTGAAAGCTGTTCCAGAAACTTGTTGGATTACTTATTAGATAGACATATGTTTAAATGAATTTACCATGAATTTTACACCTGGAAATACTATTTTCCCTAGAAACGAATAGTTTACAAAATACTTTCCTAATCATATTTCATTATCAGTATCCATTCTTTTGATTTGCTTAATTTTTCTTTTTACCTTTGCTTTTTGAAGTAATAATTCTTTTAAATTTGAATTCTAATGAATGTATTTTTATCACTGTAATGTAAATGCTTTTTCTTCTGGCAGAGTGAGTTTAGCTCCTTTTCTGAGGATTTTAATATTTGTCCCAAACATGCTGAGCATATAAATGGAGCAATAACTTTAGAAGGCAGTTAGTTTATATTAAAATGTATTGAAAGCTATTCACAAACAACAGAAAAGGAGGAAATAAAGATATAGTAAGTAAAATAAGTCACTGTAATTGTTTTGTAAATCATAGCAGTCATTGTATAAATGGGTTTTTCTTCTAAAGACTCCTTTGGTTTTCCTATCTCTTTATGGCAATTTTATAAGGCGCTGAATTTTTAAGTGCTCTGATGTATAATAGGACACAGGAATGTGTTCCAAGACTCATAAAATCTTTAATTAAAAGAATGGAAATTCTTGTAAACTCCTGGTGGTTGCCTTTAAGTAATATCACTTCTTAAAACCTTCCCACTCCCCCCAGCCTGTGGGATTATCTTGCATTTTGTTAGAGCACTGTTAGATTCTGCCCATGGATGATGTACACGTTTTAGGGAAACAGACTGATTATTAGAATTCCCTGGCCTTTCTGGAAGGGAGACCTGGCGCACAAAAGAGGCTCTGCTGAGTAACTAAACAAATGCTTTGCTGTTAGAAGTTAAAATGGAATTTTGCTACCAGCTTTCCTGGAGGCACACTGCTGCGGGTGGGTTACTGGCAGTTCTCACTGAGCTGTTGCTCAGAGCTTCTGAGTCCAGAGTTGGGGGCAGTTCTGCAGCCATGAGGAAGATAAAGCACATTTTCAATGCGTGGTGGAAAAACAGTGGGCAGAAGGGGACTGGTATGTGACACATATCCCTGTCCTTACTTGATCTGTAGCTTTTTCCATTTTTCCTTCGGTGTCACTTGCTGTTTGTGGCAGCCTAAAGGACAGCAGCAGGGATCAATCATCACTCACTGTGTGAGGACCCAAGGGCACCAACACAGCGCTTATATCACTGACAGCAGCTACATTGCTTCTCTTTAAAGAGCCCTGCTAAATGAGGCACATGAAAGTGAAGCATGAGAGAGTATTAAATTAAAGGTTTGCCTGTGTATGTCATTGCCTGAAGCTGTTGATCTGTTTCTTCATGGGTCACAGGTATTATTTTCCCAGCATGTGGGTTGTGAGGAAGGTTTTGTCAAGGGACAGAAGTTTTTGACAAATTTCCACTCCTACCTATTTGGCAGTCACAGGAGAATGAGGTGAATTAGGAGTCAATAAATTAATCCTCCAACCAGAATTGCTTTTTGACTGAAGCATAATGTTTACTTCCATATTTAATGAAATTTCTTCCCAAAATGTCATGATGATGGGAATAAATCCTCAAACATTTTTGACTTCAAGACAAATCCTTTTGTTACTCAAATTTTTAATCAAAATTTAAAAAATTTTTTAAAACTGGTTTTTGAAAAGGTGCTGACTAATATCATCACAGGTAGATGATAACATGGTAAGAAGTTTGGTATTTAATAAAAAATTGCCTCCTTGCACCTTGGAAATAGAAATTACAGAGGCAATGGTAAGAGCATGTGGAAACGCTGCATTTCGATCCCAAACAATTAATAGATTTACCATAAGAAGATTTTACCATACCTCTCTGAGGAAAGATCTCTTCTTTCTATTACTGTAGTTATTTCACTATACATTTCAAATGAGCTTTAAGTAACTGCTGCAGAGACAACAAAGCTGCATTTGATAACATTTGGTGTGTGGAGGATATATTAACATCTGTACGTGAACAGAATGTCTGAAACACGTGCTGGACTCTTGCTTGTAAGCACTTGAAAACTGAGATTTATTTAGTGTTTGAGTGAGCAGGTGATAGTGAAGTATTCTAGCCAGGGGCACCAACTGGTTTGATGTTAACTATGAGACAATATCCTCTAGAAAAGCACAAGGACACAGAATGACTATATAAATAACTTATTTCCTCATTAAATGGAAAATTCTTGCTGAAATGGCAGAATTATCTTGTTGGAGCCAATATGTTAAACATTTCCACATATATTTTGATGGTGAGAACCTCAGGCACAGATTCTCTTGGTGCTCTGGAGGAACAGAAGAGAGGAGGTGATAGGTACATAGTGCCCAGGTGACACAGAGGTGATGGGTGCACAGTCCCTGTGCCGTGAGGTGTAACCACCTATGAGGTGGTCACAGTGTCACTTGCTCTGTGACTCCATGTCATGCTTTTGAAAATTTTGAGTATTCAGGTGATCCTTCAATACCTGGTTAACTTTTCAGTGTTCCCCTGAGGATCCCTGGTGGAGCATATACCAATGGCTGTGATGGTTTATGTTTGTTGGGTTGCTTGGCTGTGGGTGATGAACAGTGCATTACCAAAGAAACCAATAATTAGGAATGATCAACGCAAGAAACAGAAATACTGCTTCAGCTGCTTTATTATGGTTTAGGAAATGAACAAAACGAAAGCAAAGCAAAATGATAAGTAACTCCAGCATTGAGCCATTGGTAGTGAAAGTAAGAAAACTCCTGATACATCCAGCTGTCCCAGTGTGGCTGTTGGGGATTATCTCTACTTAAACCACGTCAGCAGAGGCTGGCTTGTGCCTCTTCTCTCTGCATGACCAACACTTCTGATATTCAGATGAGAGTGAGGAATACTGGGAGAGACAACTAATGCAATGATGCTTTATTTGCAGTCATAGAAAAGGGTTTCTAACCATGCAAAAATGATTAACAATTAAGTAAAGCCTTACTTAGGATTCAGCTTAAGGTAAACAGTCATAATAACTTGTTCAGAAGAAATTAGAAAGTTTTAGAGGTACTAGCTTCCCTTTGCATAGCTGTGTCGATACTGAGAGGCTTTAAAGGAACTTCTAAGTTTAAAGTACAGTTCTACTTCCTTTTTTGTTCTCACTCCTAAAAAATTACCTAACTCTCACACTGTTTTAAGGGTGTTAATAAAGGCTACTTCTTAAGTGTGGGCTTTTCCTGTCCATCATTTTTGCTTTAGTAGTGGATACATTGAGTCATTTGGCATCTTTCAATTTTGTCATTCTCACTGCAGTATATTCTAGTTGTACAAATGAGCCATCTAGTTCTTTGATGTAATTCTCAAAGGCAGTTTAGGAAGGAAGAATCTGTAAATATCTGTTTGTAAGACATTCAGTGCATTGAAAAAGTGGGAGTTACTTGAAAAAATCTAATACATTTTTCCATGTTGTCAGAAGTCAGTATTGATGCACAGAAGTCCATTAGTCCTTGGGAAGAATGGCAGTTGGTGTAGCTCCAGCTGTATATGCAGCCGTTCATTTTAAGAATTGATTGAGAGCAGATGAGATCAAAAGTTAACATCTGCAGCTGTTTCTAGCTGCTAAATAAGCATTAAGGACCTGGTGAAGCTGTATTTTAGTGAAGAATAAACACTACAGGACTTGCAAGCACAAAGTTCAACGTTTATAGTACTATAGCACTGTTCTCACTCAAGTTGCAAGTTTTGGGTTCTTCTCTCTGTTGAAGAGAAGGCTGGGAATACCTAGTGAGCAAGTTAAAATTCACACAACTTCACATCTTCCTGTAAGGACAAGTTAGTTCTTGGATAACAAACTAATGGTGCTAGAAAATGCTCATACTTTTGCTTCAAGTCAGAAGGAAATTTCTACTTCATCATAAACAGTTTGGCAAAAATTTAGAAAGTAAGAAGTGAATGCTGTTAAAACATTGTTTGCTTTAAGAGGGTTTGGCCAAGGAAAGTAAGGAAATGACCTGAAAAACAATCAGCCTTGTGGAAACTACTGGAGACTTCATTAAGGAGATGTTGCAGGGAAGCAAGTGGAGGATCAGCCCTGGGAATGTCAGGGTGAAGTCTTGGCTCAGATAAAGATTCTGAAAGCCAAATTGTCACTGATTGAAAACTGTATTAGGGTTTTGATCTCAATGACTGAGGATTTAGGAAAGATGTTATTAGCCAAATGCTGCTGCCTTGATTAGATGCAAATTTTCCTATGTACATTGTACAAATATCCGTACAATGGCTGAGTTGTAAGTGCATTGGTTGGGAGGATCTGGAAATAAATGTGGTATCCTGCAACATAAGGAATGAAAAAAACATCTGGTGTGGGACAGTTCTAAAAATAGTAAGAGCTTACTAAACTCTGTGCAAGCCCTTTTAAATTTTAGAATAGAGCTAAAATTCAGCAGACATACTGTCCCTCTTTCATTTATAAAAGTCCTGTGGCCTAATAAGTTTCTAATTTTTATGCATTTATTTATTAAATTATATTTTAATGTTAAAAAAATTTAATAACATTTGCCATTATTTGCATTGAATCTATGAGAATATTAAGCCTTTGTCTCAGAGATCACTTAGCACTTTTAATACATTGTTCACTCACTGAATTATCAAACTTAGAGATCTGAAGAGGGAGTTAATTTTTTATCCAATCTGAAATAATTGTATGGTAATTACCTGATAATTACTGGTAATTAACGTACAATTACCTCTGAGACACCATTGCTTGGTTGCTTCAGAGGATCACAGTGGTGCTTACCAATGTATTCAAATGTACATATAAATGCAATCATTGTGTCTCTTTGTGGTCTCTTTTCTTTCATCAGAACATACCATTTTAAAAATACTTTCTGGACTAGACAAAAAAAAGAGTTTTCCACTCATTTTCCTATGACTTGTTATTGACAAAGTGTCCTCGATGCGCTCTTAGTATCACTGTGTCTGTGAGACAAGTGAACATGAGCTGCAATTTGAGCTGTATTTTATGGCACCTTCTGGATAGAAAATGGAATGTAGTGTTGCTTCTCAGTTAAGTAGACACCTTTTGTGGTGGATTGCAGCCTTGGTGTGTGTCCTTGAAGGCTGCATAAAGCCCAAAATACACAGCACAGTTTGTGAGGTCACATCAGCAGTTGTACAACATGATGAGATGCATGTCTGGATTGCTTTAACAGTTGGGTGGCTGGAGTTTTCTTGGATTTGTTTTTTTGTTTGTTTGTTTCTATTCTTATATCTATTCTTTAGATTGGTTTCTACTACGGATTTGTTGAACCTCTATAAAATGGAAACTGTGGAAACCTTATCATTTCTCATCAGGAATCAAACTAAACTTCATGTCCTTGAAGCCCTAAAAAATGTCACTAAATTTTCTTCCTGGTATTTTTACTGTTTTGTCTAGACAGAAAAAAAAAAAGAAAAGCTTTAATGGTCATATTGGAGTATAAGATTAAAATTGTCCTTGTGGGTAAGGATGTCCAAGTTCCTGTTTCAGGTCACCTTCTCTTATGATCTTTCTTATGACAATTTCCATTTTTCTTCCTTTTATATTTCCTTCTGTCTTTGACGGTTCGGAGATAAGTAGTTAAATTCAGGAATATACTTTTTGTTTGGAAATAAACCTGAAGAAGTTGAATAGTCTGAATATTTGACAATTTCCCAGAAAATATGTAAGATCATGAAGTTTACAGTAGTAACTAAGAGAATAGGCAACCATCAGATATTTTGGGAAATTTTTTTTCTGATTTGGAATGTCCTCCGAATTGTTTTGCCAGCTTTAGTTGCCTCTGTCCATACATTAGTTTCTGCAGCTGCTTCAGTTTTGGCAGCAGAGGCTGAGCCTTGTAGCATTGTCGTGTATTGTGCTGTACCACAGGGATCCTTTACTGTCTGGTTAATGAAGTATATCCATTAAAGCTTTCTGACATTGTGGCATTGAGAACAGATCGTTTCTGTATGGATGCTCTAACAGAGGTAAGATGGGCTTATGCTGTCAGGTGTTTCCTGGTGGAGTTCTAGTAGGATCCCTTTCTCCTACACAACCTCCTGTTCTCAAAACCTTTGGTCCCTATCTCAGATGCATAGGGAAGCTAGTGACCTTTGCAGGGTCTTTAGAACTGGTTGGGTCTTACAACTTCCCATTGACTATTCTGCCAATATGTTTCTTGTCATGTCTTTGCTTGACTTAAGAAGTAGGAAACTTATGCTTGGGGTTTTTAGCTCCGGTAGGATCACTAAGTACTGCTCAGCTATTGATGTTCTTTCTTGTAAACTCTGCCTCATGACAATAGACCTTCTCTCATCTCTTAAATAGGAATACACAAAGCTGTTAGATGGTAGAATGCCTGCAAGGAAAACTGTATGTCGTGACACTCTGAAAGTTATTCCCATTTTCAAGTCCTCCATGCCATTCACTTCTGTGATGTTCTATTCACCTTGCCAAACTTAAGTTCATCTGGGAATCCTGAGGTAAAATGAGGGAGTCCCAAGCCACAGGGCAGCATCAAAGTGTCCACAAACGGTCTTAAAAATTGCTGGTGTCACTAATCCCTTATTAGATATAATGAGGCCCTAAAATTTCTTTTTGAATTGCCTTCATTAACCTGAATCCTGTGTAACTTGGAGAGGCAGATTTTAAATGTCTTTGTTAACATAGCAGGGGAGGTTATTAGAGGTTAATCCCTGAAGCATGACAGTTTTTATACAGCCATAAATTTATTTGTGTACGTTAAAAATACAAATGGTTTAAAGTTCAGCCCTTGCAGTCTGTCTGGAGCTTAACTCAATGCACAATCATGGCACATTTCCAGATAGTGGTTGTGCCAGGCTACAAGAGTTGGTTTCCCTGTAGTGGTGAAGCTGAAGCCATCTGACTCCACATACTTGAAGTCAGTTTACTGTTGAATTGGCAGCAGTTGTGGTCAGGCTTCAGTTGTAAGAAAATGCTTTATTGCTTCCAAGTTTCCCTTTCAGCAAAGAACACTTATAAGACCATAAAACTGTCTGTGTCTTTCTAAGATCTATCATGGTAGCCTGGTAGAACAGCATGTATTTTTTATTTGAAGAGTTGGTGTTTTCCAGTTATGTAGAAGGCTTAAGTAGCAATATTTGTTTGTCCTCTGAGTTGTTTCCTGTTGTTATCCTCTGTCCGTTCTGAAATGCACTGATCTGCATCAACAACGGGGAGAGTTTAGTTCCTCTACTGGTTTTAAAACAGTGGGAGATGCATTTGATGGGAAAATCTGCTGCAGAATAGTTCAGCACTCTTGCCAAATAGAAAAGGAGGAAAGTGCCACAGGGGTTTAAACCAACACTGTGTGAAGTGGCACAAGGTGATACCTCAGTGTTAATCTCCAAGATAAAGTTCATCCTCACTGCTTTTGTGTATGGTAATTGTGCCTGCTAATCCATCTGCAGGACCATTGACTTTAAAAATTCCGTATTTACTTGTCTTTGCCCACATTTTTAGGTAAGTGCAAGAGTGGCATAACAAATTATCACACATGGCTTCTGTCTCAGATGTGTTTGTTGGCTTCTTTCAGATAAATCTTTCAGATAAATCAGGAATCTTTTGGGGAATAAAGTGTGTCATTGAGAATGGAGGCTTTTTTTGTTTCTTTCAAGTGCAGAAAAGAGAAAACTGATGAAATAACTTAAGGTGTTAGATTATTATAATAGTGGTATATCATGCAGTCTTATCAAGGTCTTAAGCTCAAGTTGAGTAAAGTGTTCAGTTAATATATCAAAGGTTGATATAGTCTGTATGGACTAATTTTCACTCTTTACCTCCACATCTGTTTTCTCACAACATTGACAGTGTTTAGGGCTGTCTAAATCTGAGAACACAGACCAGATTCACACAGAGTGCGTGTACCTATGTGTGAGAGAAAATAAACTTACGCAGGCAAATGCAAGCATGCTGAGATGCCTTGAAGATCCAGAATGGACATGTCACAGCACTGATACTCTAGGTATAAAACAGCAAAATATTTTGTTTTCTATGAGACATTTCTCTGAACCTGTATTTTCTAGAGGGGCTATGGGACATACTGAAGAATAGATTCTCATGAGTTACAATAGGACAGCTGTTGATGAGGTTTTAAGCAGAGCTACCCACTCAGAGATACACAGCTCTAAGCAGAGATGCGTGTTCAAGTAATCATTGCCTGCCTTTGTGTAGAGAAGCTTTTATTTTAAGTCCCAGATTTTTTCTCTGTGATTGCTGTGGTAGAAGTTGTACTAAAAAGCAGTGACTGCACACAGAGTTAGTGCCATCCTGATCACTTAACTCTGTCAATGGTCATACAAGCCCTTCTCTCTTACTTTTGTCAGATGCATTCTGCAACCTAAAGTAATATGAAATTTCTAGGAGCCTCACTGGTATATTAAGGTAAGTTTAGATTAAGATAAGTTTAGATATAAGAGAGAAATTCTTCCCCAGTAAGGGTGGTTGAACATTCCCACAGGTTGCCCAGAGAAACTGTGGATGCCCTGTTCCTGCAGGTGTTCAAGGCCAGGTTGGATGGGGCTTGGGATAGTGAAAGGTGTCCCTGCTCATGGCATGGGGGTTGGAACTGGGTCATCTTCAAGGTCCCTTCCAACTCAAACCATTCTAAGTTTTTGTGTTGTAAAGTAATTTATGATCTTCATGGTTGGAAACATGAGCTACTTACATGCAGCCATGACTTTCACTCACATTCTCCTCAGCTTACAGAGCCGTGGATATTCTGAGCCAAACACAGTGGTTCTTACCCAGGCAAAACTCCCACTGACTTCACTGACTTCAGTGGGAGTTTTGCCTAAGTAAAGACTGAAGGGTTTGGATCACCAGACTTAGAACATAAAGTTTTCTATAACCTTGGGCTGAATTGCGCAGAAGGCAGTGGGTGTTTGAAGGAAAAAGGAAATACACTTTTTTCCACAATAATTTCAGCCCTGTTAGTGCTGAAGTTAAAAGCATTCCTTTTGAGAAAGCCTGACTTCTAAACTCTGCCAGTGTCTTGGACTGGGGATGTTAAGCATTACATTTGGAATTCTTTGTAATGCATTGCCGAGTTTAAGGAGATACTCTTCAATGAATTAGAGTAATTATTAGTATGGTTGGTGTTTTTGTCATGTGGTAACAGAATTGATGTTCTGTGAAATATAGCAGTGTACTTGTTTTTTCTTACTTTAAATTTAAAACAAGTATCACAAATACCAAAACCTTGAACCAAGTCCAGGAAAATCCTGTTTATTCATACAATACAGTAAATATACAAAAATATTTTTATATGTAGTCCATTTTAAAATTATTAACTGCTTACAATGTGTTTTAAATTCTTCTCCAGTAAAATGCCGTTAGAACAGTTTTCTTCATCACAGTGTTTGCTGCCCAGGTAGCAAATGCCCAGATGAGTGTCTAGTTTGTACACAACAGTGCAGAACAACTACTAAATATGGACAAATAAGAATATTAGCGTGTTCACCCACTTTTCCCTTGTGCTTGTTTCCAATCAAAATTAAAGACACCGGAGAAGCAAGCCTGGACTACTTACATAGCAAAAATGTAGCAGTAGTACCCCCCTAGTTATTGTACAATGGCATTGAGGAATTACACGCCGAACAGGATGTCAGGAATTTTTCCTGTGAATCTAGGTTTTGTGCTTTCCTGCTTGTAGAGGCTGAGCATGTCAGAAACGTGGCCTGTTGAAATGTTTCTGTGGGCCAAGGTGGTGGTTGATGGGAATTACTCAGGAGTGTTTGCTTTTCTGGGATCACTTTATCTGCTCCCTTCGTTGGTGGTTAGATTAGGTACCACAGTAGCTCTAATCTGTGCTGTTCTGCTTAGCACTGGAGAAAGTAAAGGAATGTGGAAACGGAACAGGGAAACCTTGGTGAAACCTCATGTTGTGAACCCTGGCATCCTGAAACCCTGCCTCTGGATAGAAATCCTGTGGTGGATCTGTGGCCCAGGCTGGGAGGAAGGGAAGTCTGCCAGGGAGGTCTGGAGCCATACAGGACTGTAAAGAGGTAATGGAAGGGCTGGATCCTAAACCATGGATAGTTTATTCAGCCCTACAAATTTCATTGTTCCTTTTATATAGTGAACATCACCCAAACTCTTTGTTAAGGTTAGGCAGGCTTTGAAAATTTTATGTTAGAACTTCAAAGTGTTGCAAATTTTAGAGCAAAATTTTGCTCTAGCGTGGAAAGTAGAATATTTCGGCTCTTTTTTAGTTCCAGCGTCAGGTTTCTAAAACTCTCTGTGATACAACTTTCCTTTATACTGAGATAGTTTGCATTGTATCCAGAATACCAGAAATACTTTTTTTTTGGAAACTAACCATCACAAAGGCACAGACTGACTTAAACCATGATTTCTTTGAATTCTAATCTACACCTAGGAATTTTTTACAAAGATATATTAAGAAACATCATGTAGTGACTTCTGCAGCTTCATAAGAGATGGTAGTTGCAATCTGGGCTAAATTCTTCAGAAAGAAAATATTTTAAACCTAATATGATGAGTAGATAATGGGCGTCATTCTGTGGTCTTTATAAAGTTTCCTCTGCCTACATTTTGCAAGTCTGTGCTCCTTGAATTTCCTGGTCATTGATCCTGCTCAGCATAGTGAAGGAGCAGAGAATTACTTTTCCTCCTGTCCTGTTAGCTGTGGGCTTGAATATCTATTTGGTCTTGTGCTGCAGAGCACACGGTGGTGGAAACTCCTGGCTCTGCATCATGTACAGAGCACCAAGGAGTGGAAACTTCTGGCTCTGCTTCTTGTTAGTTTGCACTTCAGGCAATTTATTCAGCACCACTGTTGGATTGCAGAATCTTTTTTCCTAGCATGCCACCTTCGTAGTCTGACAGGTACAATGGTCCCCACTGTCACACAGCTCACTCACCTTCCCTTCTTGGGCAAGAGAGACACTGGCAGAAACTCATCTGGACCAATCCTGCAGAGGTCTGGGAATTTTAAAGCTGTCAGGCAGAACTTGCCAAGGAAGAAGTAGCTCACATTGTAAGTGTCATTACTAGAAGCACTGCTGTGCTTTATCAGTGTGAAATGACAAAACAATGTAAAGACATTTTAACTGAAAGTTTCTTGTCATTACCTCCATTAGTAGTGATTGCATTATCTTTGAGTTGTCATTTTTACATAACACACCCATTGTTTATAAACACCTATGTTATATAGAGAAGCAAACGAGTGAAATCTATGTTAAAAGCTAAATTAGATTCCCATAAAGAATGAGGATATCAGGCCAACCACACCTCTCAGTCAATGGGCCTTACTGTTCAGGAAGCAAAGATTAATACTCAGCAGTGCTTGCCAGACAAAACAAATAAGACATGCAGTCAATTCTGCAAATTGAGAGGACAGGTCTTAAAAAATTATCTGTTAATCCGCAGCCTTAAAGTGAGGACTCTTCCATGGTCCTGACAAAACTCAGAAATGTGAGATAACGCATTTTAAAATGAGCAGCAAGTACAGTGAGGGTAGGTGAGACACTTTGTGTTGTCATACTTTGGCAAGACTGGAGTAGTGATTGATTTAATGTCAGAATACTTTACTTAAGGATGTAAATGCATTTTAATTCTTAATTTAATTCTTTTAAATTGCAATTAGTTTAATTCCTGACGTAAATGGTTCAATTATTTGCATTTGCTTACACTTAGAGATTGTTCTCATGCACAAACCCTTTTTTCAATCTGGCATTAAAAAATAGTCTGTACTTCAAGTTGCCATGTGTCTTCCATATTTAGTGATTTTTTCTAAAAATCACAAATTATGGTTGTAGTAGGAGTCATAATAATAATAATAGTAATAATAATAATCTTATAATTATGTTCTTGTAAGATGATCTCTTTCCAATTAACAGTTTTAAGGCATTAACAGCTTTTAACAGTGCCAGGAAAACCGTTTTTTATTGATGGTTTGGTTTAGAACTGATGGCTAGCTTGTGAATAATAATGGATTTTCAGCTTCATTAAAGATAAGGAAAAGTTTTAGAATTCTAGAAAGAAGCTTTCAAAAGTTAGCCAGCAAATCAGAGGTTTTGTAGGGGTAAAATTAACAAGAAAATATGGTTTATTACGGACCTTCTCCTGCTTATCTCTGCACATTAAGTTGATAAAACTATACAGTGGCTTTTGTAAGTGGTTTTGGTGGTTAAATCTCAAGTCACATTGATTTTACCACTGGCACTGACATACCCATGAAACACCAAGACTGCTCTGAAACACCAAGACTTACCTGCCAGAGTGCTTTGGCTGGGATCACTTCAGTGCAACGTGGAGGGCAAGGAGTGCCCTCTCCAGTCCTTGCTGTGTCTCCTGGGTTGGCTCTTGCTTCGTGAGGAGGACTTGGGGTTTCTGGTAGATCTCGTCTAACCTTATAGATAGTTAGGAGAGGTTTTTCGACTCAGAAACTTGCTCCATAAATCTAAATAAGAGTTGTTGGGCATTGTCCCCCTTTCTTGTTCAGTGTAACTTCATGGCAGTGGTTGTTGTGCCTGTTTCAGGAACAGGAGCAGGAGGGGTGGTGACCTGCTGTAACACCCAGCCCTCCAGCTCTTGCCAGAGTGCAGAGTCTTCCCTGCCGAGCTCTGATGCACGGGGCTTTCTGATCTGGACATGAACATCATGTTTCTCAACTGGATTGGAATGAACAGTGTCCTTTGTTAGCAACACAGGCCTTCTTCTTTTAAACTGTTGCTTGGCTGTTTGTTCTGGAGCTCATACATATTTTCATCCATAACAATCTGAATATTTTTGGTACAATTCTGTACACAGACTTCTGTGTAATTTTGAAGATGTCAGTCAGTGTTATCGTTTTACATCTGCAAATATTATGATGACTTTCTTTGTCTTACTGTCTTTTGGAATATTTCAATAAACTGCTTTTGTAACTTATTTTTTTACAGTGGTATTCTCTACACGTAACTGTAATCTAACTAATGAAAAATGGTTCAAAATTCTTCATAAGAATAGAATGACTCATCGGCCATCAATTGGCATCAGAATGGAGACTAGTCTGTGCAATCTGCTTGCTTGTTAAATTCTCTCATTGTATCCTCTGTTAATCTGATTGCTAATGTTTCAGCTGATTGCTTTACCTTAAAACTGTTTTTCCTCAGCCAGCACTGATGTCTTTGCAATCTGCTATAATTTCACAGCCAATCTGTCTTCACTAAAAATACAGTTTGGTAGTATTATGTAATTTTCCTTCCTTTATGCTTTTTAAGTAGTTTCCACTTACAGTAAGTTTTATTAAAACAACATTGTACTATCAGTCTTTCATTTCATGTCTGGAGTTTCATTTGTACGGAACTATCAGGCAATTTTTTCACGTACTTAATTTGCTAATGATGTGGATGTTAAATGTAGATGTAAGCAATATAAATGCAGTCTGGAATGTTCATATGGAAATATATTTATTCTTATGCAATAGGTTTCCTGTAAAACATGGCTGTAGACACATGCTGGATAATAACATAGCTGATTAGAGCATTGGTTTTCAGCAAATTGATGACACCTTGTTGACAGCAATTTATATAGCCCTTCAGGTATTTTGGCACAAGGGCTTGTTACACATTTTGATAGTGCTCCCTTATTATTTTAAAGATTAGGGAGGACATTATCCTGTGACTCTCCAGTTCCAAAATTATGTTAAAAAAACTGCTTAGAAACTGTTCCGGTGGACTGTAAGGCAATCTTAGGACTCATGAAGGAGTTGGAATTTTCTGATTGACTTTCACTTGATTTCAAGGACACTTCTTCACTTTCTTTGTGTAACGGTCTGGTTTGATTAATTACTTTCCTACCTTTTTTATTCCTTTTTGCTTGTACTGTATTTAATCTCAAGTTTGTCCTGGGTTTCTTAATACTTTGTTGTATTATTGCACACATTTTTAAATGACATGTGTTTCATGCATCATTGCCTTTTCCAGTCCCAGCTGCTTTGTGCACTGTGATGTTTGCTGTGTAACAGAATTGCTGAAACTGCACGTTGTTTGGTTGTGCGTGGTTCTGCATGCACACTGTGCATGGTGTTCACATGCTGAGAGAAAGTTTGGTTGCCTCCACTTCCTCTTGCAGAGAGCTGCTGGGAAACCCTCGCTGTTATGGTTCCCCTGAGGCTGAAGAATTGTCCTCCTCCGTGCGTACGAGCTCCTCCATTGCCTCGGCCGGAGCTGTGCTTCTTGGATATTTACATAGGGGTGAATGCAGAAAACAGATGCTTGCCTGAGTGTTGCCAAATTTGATCAGGATATTGATTCAGTATAACAGCAAATACAGCTGCCAGAATTCTGTGCTCTGGACTATTTTATGAATTTGTTCCAGGTGGAAATTCACCTCTCTTCCTTCTCTCCTTCCTTGGATGGGAAACCAAACAGTGCATTGGCTTGGCTGGCTCTTTCCTTGCTTGCCATTGGTATTTTGTTGGCTCTTTCCATATAGCTTTTGGCTGTCTCTCTAATTGGAACAATCTAAGTTTGCCAGAACTTTTATTGACACTGTACTTGCCTGCTTTTGCAGTTACTTGTTTTGTACTGCTTTGTGCTAGGGAAAAGAGAGAGTTTATTTTGCGTGTGTGTGTGTGTGTGAAGTGAATCTGGACATATTGCAGGGTAGGAATGAGGAAGTCATTCCGATGTGGGATTTTTCTCAGTCGTATAAATTCATATGGGTGCGTGCCATAGTTAGTCTCATTTTTATGTTGACTAGTTATTAAGTTATTTAAGAAATACCAGTATTAGATATGTTGTGACATCCATTTGGGCAAGCTAATTGCATTTGTAAGCCCTTAAACATAGATGTCAACGTATTTTTCTGGGATGTTGTATGGTTTCTGTTGCTACTGTACACACTTCTGTGGAATTTCTCTTTTAACTACTGCTTATTTGTGACACACTCTTAAGTTAGGTCTCAGCCCTGAAGACCTCATTCAGGGTCTTATTCAGAGTAAGTTCTTCACTCTAGTCATAACTTGCAGTTCTTCATACCTGATAGTATTGTGTCCCTGTAGTTGGCCAGTGATTGTATGGTGCTGCACACTGGAGCAGATTTTTAGGAGAATCACAATTAAACGGCATTTCTGAAGAATTGAATGCTAGTTCAAATTCAGAAAGAAGTTGTATGCAAGTTAGAATCTGATAGGGATACAGAAACTCTATCAACTGTATGTACCATAAAAGCTTAGATGAGTAAATGCACTCAAAATAGATTTTAATTCTGTTTTGTTGAATAGCATAAAAATTATTTCAGAGGTTTTGGGCTGTGGGCTTCTAGAAGACAGAGCAAGCAGAACAGTTTTGGGCAGGACTGTCGTCCAGAGTGTCTGGCTGGTTGTCAAAGAATTTGCACTGTTCATACTGTGCTGGGCACTTGTGTTTGCATTGGACAGTTGAAATTGCAATACCAAAGCAAATATTAGAGTGCCTGCTGGTTGTGTAGGACCAGTTCAGTAAATCCCACTCCAGAGGCACTGGGAAATGGAGGTAGGTGGGACACACATCTCGTTAGCTGTTGCTGAATTATATTCTGGAAAAGTGCTGCATTTTTTCCACAGTGTTTGCCTGATTGAGAAATATGTGGGGTTTTTTCCAATAAATGAAGTAGCAGAATTACTGTTGAGTTCAGTGCCCAGATAAAGTATTTAGGAGGCTAAGCACAGCACTATTCATCATTTCTCTTTCCCTACCCCCTGCTGTGAATAAACAGATACTTGAGTGATAAAGTAGCGAGAAAAGATTGGAGGAAAGCATGCAGGATTGAAAAAGGAATGGGACTCAAATCCTTCACAGCAGCTAGCAAAGTAATGGTTTTGCCTGCAAGCCACAGCAGGTACAATAGAACTATGTGAAAGAAAGGAACAGTTTTCTCTTTGAAAAGCACTCACTGGCAGTGTAATAAATTTTAAAAAGGCAGAGAATTAAATGGAAGAAAATCCTCAGTTTACAGCCAGAGGAAAATTTGTATTTATTTCCACCAAGAGCCTAAATGTGGATCTGCCTTGAATAAAAATGCCATGTTACTTTGACTTCCTGTAATGCACTCTATCAGGGACTTGGAGTAGAGAGAATAACCCTAAAGAGTAAGAGCCCTAGAAAATAGTTTCGTGATTTTGCTGAGGATCAAGCATGGGCAGACTGATTAATCCAAACTGTCATGTCTTGGCACAAATAATGTGTAATAATTAAATTACATCAGTGAGTTTGCTGGTACTTTGGAGCGAGAGATTTTGAAATGTCTGAAATACAGCTGAAACTGAAATTGTGTGTAATTGGTGCCATACAGTGAGTGAGTGAGAATATTATGTAATCCCTGATGCCCAGCTAATTTACTAACAGATGGATTATGCATTCTAAGAACAGAAGTGCTAGGAAAAAGGTGCATGTGCTTTGCTGTTAGCATGATAAACACAATAGCTTCCAGTTTTTAGTGTGGAAGTCAAGAAAGGAAATTACCTCCCATTGTTGATACGAGTTTCTTGAAAGAACAGCTCAGTTCTTGTTGCAGCAGGATATCAGTGCTTGCTAATTCCTCCATCAAAGGTGATAGAGGTTATTTGGTTAGGCATTCCATAACAGGCCAAAACCTGTTAATTTTTACTTTATCTTGTCTGGGGCGGGCGGGGGGGGGGGGTGTAACTTTCAGTGCAGGGTAGGGAGAATATTGGATTCAGTCCCTTGCTCTGGAGTATTAAGATGACTTTGCAGGTTATGACTTAACTAAACCACAGAGTGGACAGAGATTTTGGATATATCTAGGCGGTCTGAAGGTAAAATTATGGTGATCCCACTTCCTCCCATGGGCTTTTTATGACTTCCTGGTGTTTAAAGACCTGGAGTGTTTCTTCAGGGGAGGACTGAGGTCAGGCCACAGTAGGTGCCTCTAAACCTCCCCTGTCAGGCCTTGGCCTGGTGCCCTTGTGGAACTCGAGCGCAGCCGAGCAGCCTCAGGAGCAGTCCAGGGATGACCATGAGAACCTGCTGTAAAAACAAGCACGAGCAGTCAGGAATGAGAGCGCTGCCTGCCTGCACTCTGCCTTGTTTGGAACTCAGATTCTGGAGCCTGGGCTTGGTACTGCCTATTCCCCTTCACCATCCCTTGGGCCAAAAGAGCAATTAAGGAATGCCTAACAAAGTTAGTGGCAGACCAGACCTTTCAATAAGATATGCAGCAGTTTCTTACAAAGAGAGAATGTTTCTTACCTGCTGGTGGTACCATCCCACCTCCTTACCTCTAGCTGAACTTGGAAATTCATACAGAGTTCAGGAGGGAGGGATAAAGAGAGTTTGAGAGCTTACTGAGAGCTATACTTGAACATTGTCATTTTCAAGTGTTCGGAACAGTCATAAAAGCTTTCTTTCTTTTTAAAGAAGGAAAGCTACAAACTCCTGCTCCTCCAAGAGGTTTCATCAGGAAATCACCTTGGCTCTCAGGAAGGCCAGCAGTCATTAGATAAAGAGCCATTGGAAATCGGCTGTTTACTGAACAGCTGAAGTGTTAAGACTCAGGATCCTTTGGTACAGTTTCTGCAGGTTCTGGCTGTAAACGACTCATCCTCTCCTCTTTTGTCCTCTTCTGTGCTGGCCAAACATGTCTCTGTATTGCTGTGCTCCAGCGTGTCACTGTCCTTACCACACACACACTGACCTTTCACACCACGCTCCTCAGTCGTGTGCAGCAGAACACACAGTTCCTGAGCTGCTTCAGGGGCTGTTGCCCTGCACTTCTGTCATGACAGTGCCAATTTGTAGCCTGAGGCTGGAACTTACTTGAAACTCTGGAGTATGCACAGTGTGACCAGGTTTTTTTCAGTGTTGTACTGCCCAGTCCCTAAGTTGTGTGTTGTGTTGACCAGATGCCATGGTGATACTGAGGGATTTAAACCTTGACTAGACATGGGCATCTTTTCATAAGAAGAGAAAGGATCACATCCTTGATACCGTCTCAGTCTCCTTGCCAATTTTGAGCCCCTAATCTTAAAAAGAAAAGAACAAGCATTTCTGAGTAAACCAGTTATAAGTTCTTTTAAAAATATTTGCAAAACACACAATTTTATTTAATCCTAGGTTTTGGAAAAAAACCCAAAATTATTTTTACCGTTTATTTTCTTTGAAAATAAATGTTCAGCTTGTTTCAAGTCCCTGGCAAGGAAATTTTCAGTGTGGGTTGTTAAGTTTTGGCGGAGCTATAACCATCTAAAAAGCAACAGGGATACTATTGGAAAGCATTTGAAAATATTAGCCATTACTATAGTTACCAGCTCTGCTTGTATTTCTTTCTTTCTTTGGGCATGAAACTGTATCAGTTCAAGTAGTCTGGAAGGTGGGTGCACCAGGGTGGGGAGGAAGTGAGGACATGAGCCAAGTGTCAGTGAGCAGCGCAGGATGAAGCACAGGTCAGGGTGGTCCTTGGCTTCAGAGGAGATTCCTGAGGGATCAAGTTCCTGGGTGCTGCTGCTGTTGGGGCCATGCACCTCACAGCTCTTGGTAGCACAGTTCCAAGTGCAACAGACATAATTAAACCCCTGGAGGGAAAACAAAAAAAAAACCCAAACACTTGTTACTGAATTTCAGATTTATTAGAATTAAAGGAATTAATTAAAGTTGTCCCAGGAGATTATAACAGAGAACACTGTATTGTGTGCTACCTTTTTTGTGAGCAACATCATGGATAAAAAGAAATACATGCAGTTGAAAGAGAGGGCTAATGAGTAAGTATTTATTGCACAGATATATTCTGGCTATGTTAGCTGCTGTTTCAAGATCAGACATCTGTCCTTAAAATATTTTGCTGCTTGGAGGTTTTTTTTCTTTACCTTGAAATAAAGCCAAGCTTTTCCTTCATAAAGGAGAACACTTGAATAAACACAACCCTAGCATAAAGCCAGTTGGGACTAGTCTGTTGGCAAGGGCTAGAGTTCTTTTCACATAGGGAATTATTAGAGAGACAGTGAATCTAACTTCTCCCCTCTCAAGGGTCCCTCACACAGTTTCTGTTCTTGACTTCTGTATTATTAAGCAGCATGGAACAGTCAGAAATTTACAGGAGTATTACACTGGGGTATCTTTAGATGCTGTCCCCTATTTTTCAGAAATATTTTTTTGTTTTAACTTTGAAATTACAAAAGATGCAAGTATTCGTTAACTATGGTGTACCCATAGGGACATTTATTTATACATAGCAAGCAGGTAAAACTTGTAAATCTGTTACAGAACGAAACTAAGAATTCTGTGTGGCTTAGAAAGGTTTGTGTGTTCTGGGGAGCAGTGTTGGGATGCAGTACTACTTAACTATGAATTGGATTCTGCAGAAGTTGGTACACATTTCTTTTTCCTACAAAATTGCTTCTAAGAGTTGGATTTTCTGTACGTTAGACCAGGTCACAGGAGCTGAAATGCTAGCACTGTCTGAAACCAGTCAGTAATTTCCAATTTCCTTTGTCCTCATTTATATAAAAGGATTCTTCACTGAGATCTCTTGCTTTCTAAGTTTGGGGAGGTGAGGGAGTATCTACACAATACAAAAAACTACTCTTTTTGGTATCATGAGAAAAAGCACTTGGAAAGAAAACCCCCAAGATTCAAGTAGACAAAATTAATACCTGCATTTCCATTATCTTTTCTCATTCACCCAGTTAGTCATCAGACTTGCTGCACAGTCCGTTCTTACGTAATCAGTGAGACACGGAATGACAGCTGTAGTATCTCTATTTTTCAACCTTTATGTTTGAAATTTAAGAAAATGCTGTTGTCAGAATTCTTTCTCGAGTGTTAAAAGAAACTTTTTTTAAAAATATCATCTTTCTAATCTTTCCTTTAATTCATCTTTGCTGAAAAAATCTGAATACCTGATCCATGTTTAGATGACTACTCAAAAATTGTTCCTTTTCCCTCTCCAGTATATCAGTCCAGGGAGCAGAGATACCTAAAAGACAGAGAGCCATGGACTCTCACCTTTGAAGCTGGGGAACGTGAGGGCTGAAAGCTGGCAGATGACAGATGTGACTCAGAGTACGTCTCGTGCGGATCTGAGCACAGCCAGTCCCCTCTGTCTCCTCCTGTGTAACATGTGTCCCTCTCTGGGAAGATAACCTGCCTCAAACTTGGATGCTTCTTTCTTATGTATTCTCTGGTGCAAACATGTATCTGCAGACGCTGCAGTGGCCAAATACATGGCTGAGTTCCTTGTGTGAATGCCTCATGCAGGGATCCTGAAGAGAAGGGATCTGCAGCTGTGTGGAGTCTTCCACAAAGAAATTTTCACAGGTATTTGTTGTGTCTGTAGGAAATGGATGTTCCTATTTCTGCCAGTTGTGGTGCAGTCGCACACTTGGAAGGAGCTTTTTGTGCCATCACATCTTCTTCTCTTGTGGCCTCCTCCCCCTTGGATTAGCATATTTCCTCCCCCTACGGCATTTATGTACGGCCTAAAAATCTGGATGCCTAAATATTAAATGGACTTTGTACTTAACTCATGTAACAGGGCTAGGGTGCACTGCCTCCTCTCCTGAATTCTGGTCAATAGGAGTATGTAAAACTCCACATTTAGATTCCAGGTGTTTTCCAGGGCATTTGCACAACACTCCTCCCCTGGCCCCAACTTTGTTTTGAGGGTTATTATTTTCTATAGGATAGGCAGAACTTCAGAATTTCAGTCCTGCAAGCTCAAATAGAGCTTTGCAAGAATAAAGTTAAAAAGCAGAAAACTTGAACCTGTAAGTTTGAAAGACTTCTTTGCAACTATTTGCAAGTATGCAGTTACAGCTGCATATAGTGAGAAGAGAAAGCATTTGTATTTGTGTAAATACATAAGTTGTGTTTATTTGGGCGAATCACCCATGTTGTTGAAGTGCATGTTAATTGGGGGGATACCGTGTAGCTGTTCAGCACCAAGGATGGGGAAAACAGAACTGTACTGAATGGAGGCTTCCACTTCAGGCTGTGCTGTTGGCGTTGTCTCCTACGCTGTGGAGTGGCTTCTCTGCCACTTCTGATTTTTCAGAAGAAACTGATGGTATTTTTGCATCATTCAAATAGAAAAATGGACTGGGCATCTATTCCATCTCTTGTTCCTAGAGGACAGGACAAAAACAGCATCAAAAGGTCAGCATGCTGAGGAAGTTCCCGTGAAACAATGAAATAGTTGCCATAGAGGCTGTGACGTGTTGCTGTGAGGGTTTGCCTGTAAGTGCTCAGGAGGCTGTTCTGAACAACACTCGTAACTGAAATGATTTGGGTTC